>NC_091982.1:23519245-24949015 GCF_044704955.1 Pristiophorus japonicus
GTCAATGCTCTACCCTCATCGACCCTCCATGTTACCTCCTCAAAAAATTCAATCAAATTAGTCAGACACAACCTTCCCTTAACCCAAATCCATGCTGACTGTCCTTGATTAATCTGTGCCTTTCTAAAATGATGATTAATACTGTCCCTCAGAATTTTTTCCAATAATTTTCCCATCACCAAGGTTAGGCTGACTGGCCTGTAATTACTCAGCCTATCCCTTTCTCCCTTTTCAACAATGGTACAACATCAGCAGTCCTCCAGTCCCCGAGCACCACACCTGTAGCCAGAGAGGATTGGAAATTTATGGTCAGAGTCTCCATTATTTTCTCCCTTGCTTCTCTTAACAGCCTGGGATATAGTTCATCCAGGCCTGGTGATTTATCTACTTTCAAAGATGCTAAAGGATACAAGGAAAACGGGGTTTGGACCTCCAGGTCAGAACTGATAAGACAAACAAAAGTCAAGATTTTGAAGTACAGTATCAGCACATTCGGCACAAATAGGCTTCACAGGAGGATAGAAATTCCAATTGGTGAGCTTCAGATAAAGAAACTTAACATTAAAATAAATGGGCTATTGTTTAGATTTTAAAACTGTGCATAGTCGAATGTAGTGAAAGTGTGATAAATGTTTGTATGTGAAGTGCGCAGCTGAACATTTCTACCCTATCAATTAGTATTTGTAACAAAATGAACTGTGGGATATTTCATGTGAACTTGTGTCCATTCCCAACTTTCTTCTATTTTCTTTCAATGGAGCTGATGGGATTTTCAGTCCTGTTTGTAAATGACCATTTGCAGCCAATGTGACCATGAGATGGTACTGGGACCCATTCCTGCAACCACGGCAACACAAATATGGGTTCCAGGCTTTCCCACCATAATTGTGCAATCTCAAATATTACTTTCTTAATATTCACTTTTTATTATGATGTGTTTAATTCATCAGGGATTGTATGTCTTTTTTAACATGAACTGTTGTTAAATGCTTCATTTATCCCTGTTCGCTGGGGGCTGGTATCAGTGGATTAGTGTGCTGCCATCATCCCCGCCACCATCCTCCAGTGGTGGAGCTGGATAATTGCTGCTTTTGTCAGTGATTCTGGTCACACTGCCTGAATACAGTGACTGGGCCCGAGGTGGGGCAGAAGCTATAGACTGTCATGTGTACAACTATTAGAGAATAGAGCCACAAAAATTAGATCAACAAGGACACAAAACATAAAAATGTTACCAAGGTTGACACCTTCTGTGCTATAAAGGATTACGTGCATTCGACCCCCCAAAACACACCTGCCACCATTAAGACTTGCTAGAAGACCTTACTACTCTGTGCAAATAGGGTTAAGAGCCATTCCTTGCCCTTTCCACTGCAAACCCAACCCCCAAAATTAATGTGACGATAAATGCAGTGTAAGAGGCTGGAGCAAGTATGCCTGAAGTGGGTACACTTGGGAGGAGGCCATTTTGTGTGCTCATACTGAAGGTTGGTATTTCTTTGTTCTTTAAAATACTTTGTTGGGTAGAAGCAAGACTGTTGATGGTACTTTCATTCAGCTTTGCTCATAGTAATTCTTAGAACTCAAGACATGGATTTTGTTGTGCATCTGTAAAGCATGCACTCCCATGTTCCGCCGCCAGAAAGCATCCCCTGAAGTCCCAAGGGATCCCTGTATATAAGCCGGCCCCTAAGGCCTGTTCCTCATTCTGGAGTGTCTTAATAAAGACTGAGGTCACTGTTACTTTAACCCCTCTGTGTGCAATCTCATTTGTGTTTGGAACACAACAACTGGCGACGAGTACACGAATCCAACGTAAAGATGCAGCAAACTGTGAGCATCCTGAAGAAGTTCTCGGAGGGTGAGGACTGGCAAGCCTATGTTGAACAGCTAGACCAATACTTTGTAGTCAACAAGCTGGACGGAGAAGGAAGTGCTGCAAAAAGGAGAGCAGTCCTCCTCACGGTCTGCGGAGCACCGATCTACAGCCTCATGAAGAATCTTCTGGCTCCGGTGAAACACACAGAGAAGTCGTATGAGGAGCTGTGTACACTGGTTCGGGAGCATCTTGACCCGAGGGAGAGCATGCTGATGGCGAGTTATCGGTTCTATATGTACCAGCAATCTAAAGGTCAGGAAGTGGCGAGCTACGTCGCCGAGCTAAGGTGACTTGCAGGACAATGTGAGTTTGATGGCTACCTGGAGTAAATGCTCAGAGATTTTTTTGTACTGGGCATTGGCAACGAGGCCATCCTACGAAAACTTTTGACTGTAGAGACACTGACCCTCAGTAAGGCTATTGCGATAGCACAGGCGTTTATGTCCACCAGTGATAACACCAAACAAATCTCTCAGCACACAAGTGCTAGCTATGCTCATAAATTAACTGGAACTGTGTTTGCGAGAGAAATGTACAGGGCAGAAACCACGAGTCTGCAACTGCCAGCAGGCCTCAGGTGGCCCAGATGACTCAGAGTCCGCAACAAAGGATGAATGCAAGGCAATTCACATCTTGTTGGCGTTGTGGAGGCTTCCATTCAGCCGATTCATGCCGCTTCAAAGGATATGTTTGCAAAAGCTGTGGAACAATGGGGCACCACCAATAAGCTTACAGATGAGCTGCAAGTTCTGCAAAACCTGCTAACCACAACATGGCAGAGGAAGATCGGTCCATGGTGGATCAAAGTAATTTCGAGCCTCAGAGAGGAGGCAGATGCTGAAGTACATGGGGTGCACACATTTTTGATGAAATGTCCACCTATAATGCTAAACGTAAAATTGAATGGCTTACCTGTAGCCATGGAACTGGACACTGGTGCTCGCCAATCCATCATGAGTAAAAAGATGTTTGAGAGACTGTGGTGCAACAAGGCACTCAGACCAGCCCTGAGCCCCATCCACGAAACTGAGAACGAACACCAAAGAGCTTATCACTGTTCTGGGCAGCGCCATGGTCAAGGTCACCTACGAGGGCATGGTGCACGAATTGCCACTCTGGATTGTCCTGGGCAATGGCCCCACACTGCTTGGAAGGAGCTGGGTGGGCAAATTCCGCTGGACTTGGGATGACATCCAAGCGCTATCACATGTCGATGAGGCCTCATGTACCCAGGTTCTTAACAAATTTCCTTCCCTTTTTGAGCCAGGCATTGGAAACTTTTCCAGGGCGAAGTTGCAGATCCACTTGGTCCCAGAGGCACGACCCATTCACCACAAGGTGCGAGCGGAAACTCACATGATGAGGGAGAGAGTGGAAATCGAGCTGGACAGGCTGCAACGCGAGGGCATCATCTCCCCAGTGGAATTCAGCGAGTGGGCCAGCCCGATTGTTCCAGCACTCAAAAGTGATGGCACGGTCAGGATTTGCAGCGATTATAAGGTAACTATTAATCGTTTCTCGCAATAGGACCAATACCTGCTACCTAAGGCAGACGACCTATTTGCGACGCTGGCAGGAGGCAAGACGTTCACCAAGCTCGACCTGACTTCGGCCTACATGATGCAGGAGCTGGAGGAATCTTCGAAGGGCCTCACCTGCATCAACACACACAAGGGACTGTTCATCTACAACAGACGCCCGTTTGGAATTTGGTCAGCTGCAGCGATCTTCCAGAGAAACATGGAGAGCCTACTCAAGTCGGTACCATGCACGGTGGTTTTTCAGGACGACATATTGGTCACGGGTTGGGACACCGTTGAGCACCTACAAAACCTGGAGGAGGTCCTCCAGCGACTGGATTGCGTTGGGCTGCGGCTGAAGAGGTCGAAATGCGTCTTCATGGCAACAGAAGTGGAGTTTTTGGGGAGAAAGATCGAGGTGGACTTCATTCGGCCCACAGATGCCAAGACAGAATGTGCCCAGGCCACAGAACATCACGGAGCTGCGGTCGTTCCTGGAACTCCTCAACTATTTTGGTAACTTCCTACCGGGGTTAAGCACCCTCTTAGAGCCCATACATGTGTTATTGTGTAAAGGTGAGAACTGGGTCTGGGGGAAAAAAAACAAGTAATTGCTTTTGAGAAAGCTAGAAACATTTTATGCTCCAACAAGCTGCTTGTATTGTATAACCCATGTAAAAGACTTGTGCTAGCATGTGATGCGTCGTCATACGGAGTCGGGTGTGTATTACAACAAGCTAATGTTGCGGGGAAGTTGCAACCAGTCGCCTATGCTTCCAGAAGCTTGTCCAAGGCCAAGAGGGTCTACAGCATGATTGAGAAAGAGGCATTAGCGTGTGTGTTCGAGGTAAAGAAAATGCATCAGTACCTGTTTGGCCTCAAATTTGAGTTGGAAACCGATCACAAGCCCCTCATATCCCTGTTCGCTTTAAACAAGGGGATAAATACTAATGCCTCAGCCCGCATACAAAGGTGCACTCGCGCTATCAGCATGTAACTATACCATCCGCCACAGGCCAGGCACCGAGAACTGTGCAGATGCTCTCAGTCGGCTACCATTGCCCACCACGGGGGTGGAAATGGCACAGCCTGCAAACTTGTTGATGGTGGCGCAGCCCGCAAATTTGTTGATGGTCATGGAAGCGTTTGAAAATGATAAATCACCTGTCACGGTCCATCAGATTAGGACTTGGACCAGCCAAGATCCTCTGCTGTACCTAGTAAAAAATTGTGCACTGCATGGGAGCTGGGCCAGCATCCCCATTGAAATGCAAGAGCTAATCAAGCCGTTCCAGTGGCGAATGGACGAGCTGTCCATTCAGGCAGACTGCCTGTTCTGGGGTAACCACGTAGTGCTACTCAAAAAGGGCAGGGAGACGTTCATCTCGGATCTTCACAGCACACACCCGGTATTGTAATGATGAAAGCGATAGCCAGATCCCACGTGTGGAGTCCCGGTATCGACTCTGACTTAGAGTCCTGTGTACGGCAATGCAGCGTGTGTGATCAGTTGAGCAACGCGCCCAGAGAGGCACCACTAAGTTTGTGGTCCTGGCCTTCCAGACCATGGTCGAGGATCCATGTCGACTATGCAGGCCTGTTTCTCGGTAAAATGTTCCTGGTGGTGGTGGATGCTTTTTCAAAATGGATTGAATGTGAAATAATGTCGGAAAGCACCGCCACCGCCACCATTGAAAGCCTGAGGGCCATGTTTGCCACCCACGGCCTGCCTGACATACTGGTCAGTGACAACGGGCCATGTTTCACCAGTGCCGAATTTAAAGAATTCATGACCCGCAATGGGATCAAACATGTCACCTTGGCCCCATTTAAACTAGCCTCCAATGGGCAGGCAGAGCGGGCAGTACAAACAATCAAACAGAGCCTTAAACGAGTCACAGAGGGCTCACTCCAAACCGGCCTGTCCCGAATACTGCTCAGCTACCGCACGAGACCCCACTCGCTCACAGGGGTGCTCCCAGCTGAGCTACTCATGAAAAGGACACGATAAACCAGATGCTTGCTGGTTCATCCCAACCTGCATGATCAGGTAAAGAGCAGGCGGCAGCAACAAAATGTAAATGATGATCGTGCCACTGTGTCATGGGAAATTGATCTGAATGACCCTGTGTATGTGCTAAACTATGGACATGGTCCCAAGTGGATCGTGGGCACGGTGATAGCTAAAGAAGGGTGTAGGGTGTTTGTAGTCAAACTAGGCAATGGACAAATTTGCAGCAAGCACCTGGACCAAACGAGGCTGCGGTTCACAGACTGCCCTGAACAACCCACAGCAGATACCACCTTTTGAGAGCCCACAACACACACCCAAAGGATCAACGACACCACGCCGGACCAGGAAATCGAACCCATGATGCCCAACAGCCCAACAAGGCCAGGCTCACCCAGCAGCCCTGCAGGGCCAACAACACGCCAGCCCAGCGAGGGTACAGCCAACACACCAGAACAGACATTTGTACCGAGGCGGTTCACCAGGGAAAGAAAGGCTCCCGACCGCCTCACCTTGTAAATAGTTTTCACTTTGACGTTGGGGGGAAGTGATGTTTTGTATCTGTAAAGCATGCACTCCCATGTTCCACCACCAGGGAGCGCATCCCCTGAAGTCCCAAGGGATCCCAGCATCACTGTATATAAGCTGGCCCCTAAGGCCTGTTCCTCACTCTGGAGTGTCTTAATAAAGACTGAGGTCACTGTTACTTTAACCTCACTGTGTGCAGGCTCATCTGTGTTAGGAACACAACAGATTTCCTCATGGGAATACTTTTATTTTAGTGTGATGAAGAAGAGGAAGATGGGATATGGAAGAGGCCAGATTAGAGGCTCTTAGAATAAGGTATAAGAACATAAGAACCTCAGAAATTGGAGCAGGAGTAGGCCATACGGCCCCTCGAGCGTGCTCCTCCATTCAATAAGATCATTGCTGATCTGATCATGGACTCAGCTCCACTTCCCTGCCCGCTCCCCATAACTCCTTATTGTTTAAGAAACTCTCTATTTCTGTCTTAAATTTATTCAATGTCCCAGCTTCCACAGCTCTCTGAGGCAGCGAATTCCATAGATTCTACCTCTGAGAGAAAAAATTTCTCCTCATCTCGGTTTTAAATGGGTGGCCCTTTATTCTAACATCATGCTCTCTAGTTCTAGTCTCCCACATCAGTGGAAACATCCTCTGCAACCATCTTGTCAAGCTTCCTCATAAACTTATACGTTTCGATAAGATCACCTCTCATTCTTCTGAATTCCAATGAGTAGTGGATCAATCTACTCAACTTTTCCACATAAGCCAATCCCCTCATCTCCGGAATCAACCGAGTGAACCGTTTTTTTTCTTTTTCTTATCAGTAAAAAAAATTGCCATTGTAGCCAAATTAAGTAATTTAAGGGTTAAGTCATGGTCGGAGAGCCCAGACCCGTGTCATAATCCTCCTGTGCTATGTGGGTAATCAGGGACACTTCTACAACTACATCTGCAGAAAGTGTATCCAGCTGCAGCTCCTGACAGATCGCTTTGAGGCACTGGAGCTGCGCATGGATTCACACTGGAGCATCCACGATGCTGAGGATGTCATGTCTAGCACATTTAGTGAGTTGGTCACACCACAGGTAAAGGTTGCACAGGCAGATAGGGAATGGATGACCATCAGGAAGAGCAGTGGAAGGAAGGTAGTGCAGGGGTCCCCTGCAGTCACCTCCCTCCAAAACAGATACACCGTTTTGGATACTGTTGGGGGAGATGACTCATCAGGGGAAGGCAGCAGCAGCCAAGTTCATGGCACCATGGGTGGCTCTGCTGCACAGGAGGACAGGAAAACGAGTGGGAGAGCTATAGTGATAAGGGATTCTATTGTAAGGGGAATAGATAGGCATTTCTACGGTCGCAAATGAGACTCCAGGATGGTATGTTGCCTCCCTGGTGCAATGGTCAAGGATGTCTCGGAGCGGCTGCAGCATATTCTGGAGGGGGAGGGTGAACAGCCAGCTGTCATGGTATATATAGGTACCAATGATATAGATAAAAAACGGGATGAGGTCCTACAAGCTGAATTTAGGGAGCTCGGAGTTAAATGAAAAAGTAGGACCTCAAAGGTAGTAATCTCAGGATTGCGACCAGTGGCACGTGCTAGTCAGAGTAGGAATTGCAGGATAGCTCAGATGAATATGTGGCTTGAGGAATGGTGCAAGGGGAAGGGATTCAAATTCTTGGGACATTGGAACCGATTTTGGGGGAGGTGGGACCAGTACAAACTGGATGGTCTGCACCTGGGCAGGACCGGAACCGATGTCCTCGGCGAAGTGTTTGCGAGTGCTTTTGGGGAGGGTTTAAACTAAAATGGCAGGGGGATGTGAATCTATGCAGGGAGGCAGAGTGAAGTAAAATGGGGCAGAAGCAAAAGGAAAGAAGGAGAAAAGCAAGAGTGGAGGGCAGAGAAATCAAGGGCAAAAATCAAAAAGGACCACATTACAACATAATTCTAAAAGGACAAAGAATGTTAAAAAAAAACAAGCCTGAAGGCTCTGAGTCTCAATGCGAGGAGCATTCGTAATAAAGTGGATGAATTGACTGCACAGATAGCTATTAACGGATATGATGTAATTGAGATTACGGAGACATGGCTCCAGGTTGACCAAGGCTGGGAACTCAACATCCAGGGATATTCAATATTCAGGAAGGGCATACAGGAATGTAAAGAAGGTGGGGTAGTGTTACTGGTAAAAGAGGAGATTAACACAATAGTAAGGAAGGACATTAGCGTGGATGATGTGGACTCTATATGGGGAGAGCTGCGAAACACCAAAGGGCAGAAAATCTTAGTGGGAGTTGTGTAAAGACCACCAAACAGTAGTAGGGAGGATGGGGATGGCATCAAACAGGAAATTAGGGATGCGTGCAATAAAGGTACAGTGGTTATCATGGGTGACTTTAATCAACATATTGATTGGGCTAACCAAACTGGTAGCAATACTGTGGAGGAGGATTTCCTGGAGTGTATAAGGGATGGTTTTCTGGACCAATATGTCGAGGAACCAACTAGAGAGCAGGCCATCCTAGACTGGGTCTTGTGTCATGAGAGAGGATTAATTAGCAATCTGGTCGTGCAGGGCCCCTTGGGGAAGAGTGACCATAAGATGGTAGAATTCTTCATTAAGATCGAGAGTGTCACAGTTAATTCAGAGACTAGGGTCCTGAACTTAAAGAAAGGAAACTTCGACGGTATGAGACTTGAATTGGCTAGAATAGACTGGAGAATGATACTTAAAGGGTTGATGGTGGATAGGCAATGGCAGACATTTAAATATCACATGGATGAACTACAACAATTGTACATTCCTGTGTGGCGTAAGAATAAAAAAGGGAAGGTGGCTCAACCGTGGCTATCAAGGGAAATTAGGGAAAGTGTTAAATCCAAAGAAGAAGCATATAAATTGGCGAGAAAAAGCAGCAAACCTGAGGACTGGGAGAAATTTAGAATTCAGCAGAGGAGGACAAAGGGTTTAATTAGGAGGGGGAAAATAGAGTATGAGACTAAGCTTGCAGGGAACATAAAAACTGACTGCAAAAGTTTCTATAGATATGTGAAGTAAAAAAGATTAGTGAAGACTAATGTAGGTCACTTGCAGTCAGAGTCAGGTGAATTCATAGTGGGGAACAAGGAAATGGCACACTATTTGAACAAATACTTTGACTCTGTCTTCACTAAGGAAGACACGAATAACCTCCCAAAAATATAAGGGGACCGAGGGTCCAGTGAGAAGGGGGAACTGAGGGAAATCCTTATTCGTCAGGAAATGGTGTTAGGGAAATTGAAGGGACTGAAGGCCGATAAATCCCCAGGGCATGATAGTCTGCATGCCAGAGTACTTAAGGAAGTGGCCCTAGAAATAGTGGATGCATTGATGGTCATTTTCCAACATTCCATGGTCTCTGGTTCAGTTCCTATGAATTGGAGGATAGCTAATGTAACCCCACTTTTTAAAAAAGGAGAGAGAAAACAGGGAATTATAGACCGGTAAGCCTGACATCGGTGGTGGGGAAAATGCTGGAATCAATTATTAAAGATGTAATAGTAGCGCATTTGGAAAGCAGTGACAGGATTGGTCCAAGTCAGCATGGATTTATGAAAGGGAAATCATGCTTGACAAATCTTCTAGAGTTTTTTGAGGATAAAACTAGTTGGGTGGATAAGGGAGAACCAGTGGATGTGGTGTATTTGGACTTTCAAAAGGCTTTTTGCAAGGTTCCACAGAAGAGATTAGTGTGCAAAATTAAGGCACATGGTATTGGGGATAATGTATTGACATGGATAGAGAATTGGTTGGCAGACAGGAAGCAAAGAGTGGGAATAAACTGGTCCTTTTCAGAAAGGCAGGCAGTGACTAATGGAGTACCGCAGGGTTCAGTGCTGGGACCCCAGCTATTTACAATATACATTAATGAGTTAGACGAAGGAATTGAATGTAATATCTCCAAGTTTGCAGATGACACTAAGCTGGGTGGCAGTGCGAGCTGCGAGGAGGATGCTCAGAGGCTGTAGGGGGACTTGGACAGGTTAGGTGAATGGGCAAATGCATGACAGATGCAGTATAATGTGGATAAATGTGAGGTTATCCACTTTGGTGACAAAAATAGGAAGGCAGATTATTATCTGAATGGTGACAGATTAGTAAAAGGGGAGGTGCAATGAGACCTGGGTGTCATGGTACATCAGTCATTGATGGTAGGCATGCAGGTACAGCAGGCAGTAAAGAAAGCAAATGGCATGCTGGCCTTCATAACTTGGGGATTTGAGTATAGGAGCAGGGAGGTCTTACTGTAGTTGTACAGGGCCTTGGTGAGACCTCACCTTGAATATTGTTTGCAGTTTTAGTCTCCTAACCTGAGGAAGGACGTGCTTGCTATTGAGGGAGTGCAGCAAAGGTTCACCAGACTGGTACCCGGGATGGCAGGATTGACATATGAGGAAAGACTGGATTGGCCAGGCTTATAGCCACTGGAATTTAGAAGAATGAGAGGGGATCTCTTAGAAACTTATAAAATTCTGATGGGACTGGACAGGTTAGATGCAGGAAGATTGTTCCCGATGTTGGGGAAGTCCAGAACCAGGGGTCATAGTCTAAAGATAAGGGGTAAGCCATGTCGGACTGAGATGAGGAGAAACCTTTTCACTCAGAGAGTTGTGAACCTGTGGAATTCTCTGCCACAGAAAGTTGCTGAGTCCAGTTCATTGGACATATTCAAAAGGGAGTTAGATGTGGCCCTTACGGCTAAAGGGATCAGGGGGTATGGAGAGAAGGCAGGGGTGGGGTACTGAAATTGCATGATCAGCCATGATCATATTGAATGGTGGTGCAGGCTCGAAGAGCCGAATGGCCTGCTCCTGTATCTATTTTCTATGTCAATGTTTCTATGTTTCTCTGAAATGCCTCCAAAGCAGGTATGTCCTTTTGTAAATATGGAAACCAAAACTACGCGCAGTATTCCAGGTGTGGCCTCACCAATATCCTGTATAGCTGTAGCAAGACTTCCCTGCTTTTATACTCCATCCCTTTTGCAATAAAGGCCAAGATTCCATTGGCCTTCCTCATCACTTGCTCTACCTGCATACTATCCTTTTGTGTTTCATGCACAAGTACCTCCAGGTCCCACTGTACTGCAGCACTTTGCAATCTTTCTCCACTTAAATAATAACTTGCTTTTTAATTTTTTTATGCCAAAATGCATGACCTCACACTTTCCAACATTATACTCCATCTGCCAAATTTTTGCCTACTCACTTTGACTATCTATGTCCTTTTGCAGGTTTTTTGTGTCCTCCTCATACATTGCTTTTCCTCCCATCTTTGTACCGTCACCAAACATGGGTACGTTACACTCAGTCCCTTCTTCCAAGTCATTAAGATAAATTGTAAATAGTTGGGGTCCCAGCACTGATCATACCCTACACATGGGCACTCAGTCATCAGAGTCTACAGCGGAAAAGATCTTACTTCGAATTCTCTGAACATTTGTGCTTCAGAAGGCTGCACAAGAGAGAGAGAGAGAGAGAGAGAGAGAGGAGAGAGAGAGAGAGAGACTTAAAGGCCACTATGAAAACCCCATGATCAGTAAAGTCTTTCATCTCATCAATATGCAGGTAGTGTGTCATGTTAATCACCTGACCCTATATGTCAGTGGAAGATACCCAGGGAGCTGCTATGAATCTTTCATCATGCGACAATCTTCTATTTTAGCCTTCGTTTCTCAAGGCCATGTATCAGGGTGGTTAATTGGTGATCAGGACTTTCCACTCCATTCATAGCAGATGACTCTAATGAGGCTTCCATAGGCAGACAGGGGGATCAAATAGTACTGAAGCCCGTGCAACAAGAAGCGGTGTCTTAGAGCAGACTTCTTTTTAGGCAGTCCCTCAGAGTCGAAGATGACTTGCTTCCACACTAATATGACTTCTCACGTGACTGATGAGTCCAATGCGGTCTCTGTCACAGGTTGGGTAGACGGTGGTTGGAGGGACAGGTGGGTGGGGTGCTTGGGTTGGCATGCGCTCCTTCTGCTGTTTGCGCTTGTCTTCCATGTGCTCCCAGCGAAGAGACTTAAAATGTTCGGCACATTCCTGGAGGCTTCTCCTCTATTTTGAGCGGTCTTGGGCCAAGTATTCCCAGTTGTCGGGATGTTGCACTTTTTCAAGGAGGCTTTGAAGGTGTCCTTGAAGCATTTCCTCTGCCCACCTGGGAGCTCTGAGTGGAGCGCTTGTTTTGGGAGTCTAATATCGGGCATGCAAACGATGTGGCTCATCCATTGGAGCTGATCGAGCGTGGTCAATGTTTCGATGCTGGGATGTTGGCCTGAGCGAGAACATTGCTGTTGCTGCGCCTATCCTGCCAATGGATTTGCAGGATCTTCCCGAGGCAGCATTGGTGGCACTTCTCAAGTGCTTTGAGGTGCCTGCTGTACATAGTCCATGTCTCTGAAGCATATAGGAGGGTGGGTATCACCACTGCTCTGTAGACCATGAGCTTAGTGCCGCGTTTGAGATCCTGGTCTTCAAACACCCTTTTCGTCAGGCGACCGAAGGCTGCACTGGTACACTGAAGGCAGTGTTGCACTTTGTCATCGATGTCTGCCCTTGTGGATAATAGGCTCCCGAGGCATGGAAAATGGCCCGTATTGTCCAAGCCTCGTTATGGATCTTGATAATTATGGGGCAGTACTGTCTGGCAGGGGCAGGTTGGTAGAGAACCTTTGTCTTACAGATGTAAGATTCATACTCTCGTGCACTTTGGTGAAGGTGTTAATGATGGTTTGGAATTCGATCTCTGAGAGTGCGCAAACGCAATCGTCGTCTGCATACTGTAATTCAATTACAGAGGATGGGACGACCTTGGATCTGTACTGGAGGTGACGGAGATTGAATAGTTTCCCGTTTGTTCTGTAGATTAGCTCCAGTCCTGCAAGGAAGATCGAGAAGAGTGTTGGTGCAATAACACAGCCTTGCTTGTCCCTGGTCCGAGCGTGTATTGGGTCTGTGTTGGATCCATTGGTCAGGCCTTAAATGTCATCATGAAACAGGCAGAGGATTGTAACAAACATTTGAGGGCAGATGAATTTGAGGAGGACACTCCATAATCCCTCCCGGTTGACAGTGTCGAAGGCCTTTGTGATGTCAAAGAAGGCCATGTACAGAGGCTCGTGTTGTTCCCTGCAACTTTCTTCAATTTGACACGCAATGAGGATCATATCCATTGTGCCCCTTAATGGGCAGAATCCACATTGCGATTCTGGAAGGAGCTCTTCAGCCACTGAGAGAAGGTGATTGAGGAGGATTCTTGCGATGACTTTCCCTGTGGCAGACAGCAGGGAAACTCCTCTGTAATTACCACAATCGGACTTGTCACCTTTCTTGAAGAGGTCACGTTTACAGCGTCTCTGAGATCCCCTGGTATGCTCTCCTCCTTCTAAATAAGAGAAATATGTTCATGGACAGATCCCGCAGATCAGACTATTGGCATTCTGATGTCTCATTTTAACTGTCTGAATAAGTCCGGTCGAGTTCTGTAGTACAGTCCAGCCAGAGGCTCCAGGATCACTGTAACAGGATGGATGCTTCACAATATTGCTGTGAAGAAAGACATTTTTCTGGATGGATGTAAAACTTGGGCCAAATGGCTACACTCAATATTTTCTATCTTGTGATCTTGCGTGGGCATGCTAATGTAAGTCCACACAAGGAACTTGTAATTAGGCAGTCAAAAGGGTAGTGCAGAGGATGGATGAGGTACCTGCTAGCAAAGAGATAAATCAGAGAGTGTCACTCTTACTGCGCCCTTGCCTCAGCTCATATGCTGCTGGAACTCTCACCCCTGTTTTTGTTATTCTAGACTTGGCTTCTGATGCAGCAATACCTCAATTTTAAAATTTTCATCCTTATTTTCAAATCCCTCCAAGGCCTCATCCCTCTCTATCTGTGTAAACTACAACTCTCATATCTCTGGGCTCCTCCCATTCTGGCCTCTTGTGCAGCCCCAATTTTAATTGGTTCATCATTGGTGGCCGTAACTTCAGCGATCTGGGCCCTTAGCTCTTGAATTTCCTCCTTAAGTCCTTGTGCCTCGCAACTTATTTCTCCTCCTTTAAGACACTCCTTATAATCTATCTATTTGACCAAGCTTTTGGTCACCTGTCCTAATATTTCCTTATGTGGCTTGGTGTCAAATTTTGTTTGATAACACATCTGTGAAGCACCTTAGGATGTTTTACTATGTTAAAGGTGCTATCTAAATGCAAGTTGTTGTTGCTGTAGAGTGTCATTATAATACGGTTTTGTACCGATGCAACGTGATTTTGATTTCACATTGCTACAAACGCTGCACCGTAAATTGAGTCAGTTGTCGCTCAGTTGGTAGCACTCTCGTCTGAGTCAGAAAGTTGTGGGTTTGAGTTTCATTCCAGGACCTTGAGCACAAAATCTCGGCTGACACTCCAGTGCAGTGCGAAGAGAGTGCTGCATTTTCAGAGGGGCCGTTTTTTGGATGAGATGTTAAACTGAGGCACCATCCTCTCTCTTGGGTGGATATAAAAGATCCCAGGGCACTATTTTGAAGAAGAGCAGGGGAGTTATCCCCAGTGTCCTGGCTAATATTTATGCCTCATCCAGCATCACTAAAGCAGATTATCTGGTCATTTATTTCATTGCTGTCTGTGTGACCTTGCTGCGTGTAAATTGGCTGCCACATTTCCTACATTAGAATAGTGACTGCACTTCAAAGTACTTCATTGGCACTAAAGCGCTTTGGGATGTCCTGAGGTCATGGAAGTCACTATATAAAGGCAAGTTCTTCCTTTTCTTTGAGTCAATTAGAGATCTGACTGCTCACTTCATTGAAAGAAAGAACATTTGCATAGCGCCTTATCACGCCGCTCAGAGTGTCTCATAGCATTTCACATTCAATTCACTTTTTGAAATGATGTAGGTGTATGCAGCAACCAACTTGCATGTAGCAATATACCACTTAATATACCTTGAAGATTAAATAACAGGAACCCTTGTCTTTCTGATTCAGAGGCATAATGCCACCAACTGAGCCAAGCTGTCAAAGTCAAGAGGGGTAAGATCACATTGCTTTGTAATGCATGCCATATAATTCCAGCCAGAGAGGAGCCAAATTTAAAGGGCCATAAACTGCGGCCTCTCCGGGTGCGTACGATATACGCACGTGCCCGAAGAGGCCCTGCAAGTTCCGGGTTTAGGCATGCATTGTATATGCGCCTAAACCCAGCACTTGCGATCTGTCAATTTGCAGGCATCTCCAGGAGAAGGGCTTTCGTGGGTGGTGATTTGGGCTATTTTCCCAACTCTTGCCCAGCGAATGGACTTAAAACTCTTAAACCTGGTTACCAGTGTAAGAGTTTTAAAAGATAGAAAAATAAATGTTCTGACTAATTTTTATATTAAAAAACCCTGTCAATTAATGTAAGTTTATCTTTAACACTACTAAAACATTAAAAAAAGTCCCCCCACCCCCAAATGTTTTTTCTAAGACATTTAATTTAATTCAATTTCTATTTATTTTAAGTAAGTGAGGTGTTTTTTAGTTTATGTATTGTGTTTTCTTTGTTTTGGGAGATATTCCCATTCATAGTAATGGGAGCTCCATACAAACGGAACTCACCATTGCTATTAATGGGAATATTACATTTTCATTGGTGGTCCAGGCCCTACATGATCCCGGGATGCGCATACATTCCTGAAATATGTGGGCCTCTGCGCTGGGCTGCATATCGAGGCCTCGGAGTGCAAGTGTTCGTTCCTCTGGGACCACCAAGTATTTTCATAATTTTTTTTGTGGTCGGAGGCATCTGATCACAATTTCTTGGACCAATTACGTTAAGAAGCCTTTCAATGGAAATTTCAGAAAGATTTCAAACTCAAATTAGAAAATTTTTCTACAAGATAGGTTTAAATGAAGAAGGGCCTTCATCTGAATCTAGTTTGTGATCTTCTGGAAAACATTCAGTCCTCCTCTAATGTCTCCTCTTTACAGACATTAGCTGTTTCTTAAGTCCAGAGGGCTCAATTTTTCCCAAAGCCATTTTTTGGCGTACTTGAAGAGTTACGCCCATTTTTGGAGGGCCCAACTACGCCTAAAAAATATCATCCAATTTTCTCTGTTTGAATTGTTCATTTTGGCACCTTCTAATCTGTCCTTTAGCTTTGGGGGTGGAGCCTAAGATCTGCACCAAAAAGATCGGATTGCCAGGGTAACGAGGGACACATGGGGGCTGAGGCTGGAAAGTGAAACATACAACACATTCACAGCTCACAGCAACCTGCACAAGCACATTGCACAATGCAGCAGCATTCCATCATTAAATTATTAAAGTGTCAATGCCAAAAGTCTATCCCTCTCCCTGCCCCCCTCCTGGTGCTGCTCCTACCCTGGCTGAAAGGCCTCCCGGTGTCCGGTGCCACTCCATCCCTGGCCGAAAGGCTTCCCTCCCCTGCTGGTGCCGGTTGCCACTGCTAGCCCTGGCCGAAGGGCTTCCCCCTCCTGATGATGGTTACCACTGCTAGCCCTGGCCAAAGTGCCTCTCTCCTCCCGGTGCTGGGTGCTGCTCATAACCCTAGCTGAAAGGCCTCTCCCCCGCCCCATCCCCTCTCTCCCCCTCTCCCACTCTGCTGCTGCTGTCCGGGCCGTGGAACTACATCTGCCGCGCTGATTCTCTTACCTGCGCCGATTTTGTTAAATGCCCAGAAGGTTTTTCCAGAATGGTCACATATGCCGTCCTAAGAAAAATTGGAGTAAATCGGAGCTGGCCTAACTTG
This sequence comes from Pristiophorus japonicus, assembly GCF_044704955.1. Classification (NCBI taxonomy): domain Eukaryota; kingdom Metazoa; phylum Chordata; class Chondrichthyes; family Pristiophoridae; genus Pristiophorus; species Pristiophorus japonicus. Next base: position 23,535,985 of record NC_091982.1, read on the forward strand.
CTTAAATGGCCAGAATTGGCTCGGGTAGCAGGTTACGTCTGCAATGACGTAAAAAAATCTTAGCCCCGAAAAAATCCTACCTAAGTGCATTACTCTAACGCAGAAACTTTGGGGGAATTTGGAGATTTTAATTTACTCAAAAAAAACGGTGCAGGCCAAAAAAACAACGCAGATAATTGGGGAAAATTGAGCCCTCTTAGAGTTCCGACCTTAACTGCTCTTCCCTGCAAATCATTTCAGCTGGGTAAATATTTCCTGGCATCTCTCCTACAGTTCCTCATCAAACCCTTGAACCTATGCCCTAACATCTGAAAGTATGGTTCTCAGTTTACTTCCTCAAACCTATTAAGTAAGTTAGATATCTCTGCGTGACCCTTTCTAGAGAAAGACTTGTATTTATGCAGTGTCTTTCATATCCTCACGGAAACATAGAAACATAGAAAATAGGTGCAGGAGTAGACCATTCGGCCCTTCGAGGCTGCAACGCCATTCAATGAGTTCATGGCTGAACATGCACCTTCAGTACCCCATTCCTGCTTTCTCGCCATGTCCCTTGATCCCCCGAGTAGTAAGGACTACATCTAACTCCTTTTTGAATATATTTAGTGAATTGGCCTCAACAACTTTCTGTGGTAGAGAATTCCACACGTTCACCACTCTCTGGGTGAAGAAGTTTCTCCTCATCTCGGTTTCCCCTTATCCTTAGACTGTGACCCCTGGTTCTGGACTTCCCCAACATTGGGAACATTCTTCCCAATTGGTATGCCAATAAGCTTTAAAGCCGGTGAATTACTTTTGAAGTCCAGTCACTGTTGTTTTTTGGCAAACACCCAACCAATTTGTGCATAAAAGTGCCATAAACAGCAAACAATTAATCTGTTTGTGATGGTTGACGAAACAAATTTTGGATAGAAAACCATGAGAATTCCCTGCTCTTCTTTGAAAAAGTGCCATGGGATCTTTCACATTTACAAAAACAGATATAAACTCAGTTTAATATCTTATCTGACAGATGGCACATCTGAAAATGCAGTATTCCCTCAGTGCTGCACTGAAGTATCAGCCCGGATTAGATTCTGAAGTCTGGGAATGGAATTTGAGCTTTCGATTCAGAGGCAGGAATGCTACTACGAAGCCAATCTGATATATCGGAGCCATTTTTCAAGGGATGTAAATGTATATCAGGAACAGGATGGGTCACAGGACAAGCCCATTCAACATCAACATCCACCATCTCATTGTGACCGAGGTCCCTTTTACAACTAGCCTCTGTTACCTTCCCTTCAGCCAGTTACGAATTCACCTCTATGTCTCACCACTGATTCTTGTCACCTTGGTTTGTAAAGGAGTCTTTTTTTGAGATACTTTAGTAAAAGCCTTTTGAAAGTCGAGGTACACTATGTCACATGGCTTTCCTCTGTCAAGTTGAGTTTTCTTTACCAGAAAAAGATCTTGGCAATTTAAAGCCACGGTGGTTGTTACTTATTTGGCTATTTTGATTAAGGTATCTTTTAATTTTGTTTTTAATTATTGATTCCATTAGTTTTCTGATTATTGGGCGAAGTTAATGGGGCTTTAGTTGAGAGAGAGTTAGGGCAAAATCCAATGAGACACCTGCTGTGTCCTAATGTTAAAACTTAAAAAGTTGGTGATGAGAGAATCTTTCTTGCTGGGCAGAATAGGATTTTCAGCTACTCAGATCTATGGGCTATGCATTACACTCCGCAGGTACTCGTCTGAAATCAGCAGCTATAATATGACAATAGCCTTGTGTACCTCCTCATGTTTGGTTTAGGGTGGTATTGACAGAAGGTGGGTTGTCTGTCATCAACACCGAGGTTATCCAAAATTTCCGTTAACTTGGTCAACAAAACAAAAGCCAATCTTTTTTTGGGCTCCTATCAACAAATATGTCCCCCCTGGCCTTGACTGCATCAATTTCCAGGAGCCACCTCAGGCTGAGTAAGGAGGTGTGGAACCTTGGCTTATTTCTCAACTCTGGACTCTGCTTCCTCCCTCATATGCACCCCATTATGAAAACCAATTTCTCCCAACTCCGCAACATAGGCCTCCCCTCATCACTACCAAAACTCTAGCCTTTTGCCTTCATTAATTTGAGGAACAACGGCCTCACAGTTTGTTGGGGCCGTGCCCGATTAACAGGCACAAAATGAGTGCTCAATTATTCAACATGACGGGCGGCAGGTGCCCGCTTATTCCATGCCAGAAGGGCTCCACCCGCCCTTTTAGTAAAAAGGTTTCCAGGACCTGTGCCTGACACAAACGTTATGCAAATACGGAGCCTAAAGCTTATTTGAGGTTCTTTACAAAATTGGTCTACCGTGACTGCAACTGGTGCTGGGCCAGCAACATTCAGGAAAAAGTGCTTCACATGCGCCTCCCTCCTCCAATCTGCCTGAGAACTAATGCTGCTGATGCAGCGGCTCAATCCAATGCCAATTTTCCAGTGTGCTGCCTGGAGACGCCCAATCAGTCTCATGTAAATGAGGCCCGAGGCATAATATTGGATGTGCTTCGGACCTACCCGTTCCAGTGCATTGATTGTTCCCTACCCTCAGTTCATGCCAGCAGGCTGGCGCTAACCAATTTCTCGACTAAGCTCACTTGGACACGACTAGGCAGCTTACCTGCCTTAACTCTCCACAAGTATTAATTCATTCAAAATATTATTGCAAACTCACCCACACAAAGTCCTTCACTGCCATAATCCCACTCGGAGATCCACTAGCTCCCAGTGAATTGATTTCAATTCTTCTCCTTACTTTTAAATCCCTCTAGACTTTTGCCCAACCCTTCTGCCATGATCTCATTCTGCCTTGTGTCTCTGCCCTTATGCTCCATCTCTATCATTCCAGACTTCTAGTTTCCTCTCCCTCCACTCGACCACTGCTACTCACTTGCTACTATGCTCCTCCCCATTGAAATTCCTGCCTACTTGCCCCCCACCATCTTGTCAATTACCTCCCTTTCAAAAAACTTCCTTATAACTCTTCTTAGAATATGCCTTCAGTTCCTTCCCCTAATGGTTATGGAAAGAGAATAGAAAATATCGATGGTAAAAATGCTTATCTGGGGAAGAGCTAATTTCAGTGATTTAAGAAGGGAATGAGCACCAGTAGGTTGGAAAAGGCGATTGCAGGATAAAGCAGTAATGGAGCAAAGAAGGGCATTCAGAGAAGGGATAGTTCAGGTACACACTACACAGCTGCTGTTGAAGGGAAAAGGTAGAGCATCCAAGGCTAATGTGCCCTGGACCACAAAGGAAATAAAAGTTAAAATAAAACAGATAAAGGAGGCTTATGACAAATGTCAGGAGCACAAATCAGTTACTAACCAGGAAGATATGGAAAGTGCAGGAGGGAATTGAAAAGGTTAGTACGGGAGGCAAACAGAGGTTACGAGAAAAGATTAACAAGTAACGTTAAATTGAACCCTAGGTTACTGAAAGAAGCAAAGGCAGAAATAGCATTGGTCACAATCTTTCAATCCTGGAGGGTTACTATTCAAGCAGAGCTGGTCTCCAGTTGTCTTGGTTAATCCTTGCCCCTGGACCAAGACCAAGCTCTGTCAAGCCCATGTGGTGGCTGGTGTGCAACGTCCACCACACGTTAAAAAAAATTCACGTACAGGCATCTTTCACCCTTCAATATGTAGGTCAGGACCTGGAATATTAGGTCCTTCATTGAAACACCTGTGAACTCATCGAACTCATCCCTTTTTGGCGTGGAAACAAGTCATCCACGATTCGAGAGACCACCTAAGAGAGAGACTATTCAAAAAATGGAAGAGGGATTAACCAGGAAACTATAGGCCATTTAGCCTAACATCGGTGGTGGCAAAGTTATTGGAAACCATTATCAGGGACAAAATAAACTTTAATTTGGAAAGGCATAGAATAATCAAGGAGAACCAGCATGGATTTGATAAAGGTAAATCCTGTCTGATTAACTTGATGGAATTCTTTGAAGAGGTAACAGAGAAGTTTGATCAAGGCAGATGTATATGTGGACTTTCAGAAACATAGAAACATAGAAAATAGGTGCAGGAGTCGGCCATTCGGCCCTTCGAGCCTGCACCGCCATTCAATAAGATCATGGCTGATCATTCCCTCAGTACCCCTTTCCTGCTTTATCTCCATACCCCTTGATCCCCTTAGCCGTAAGGGCCATATCTAACTCCCTTTGAATATATCCAATCAACTGGCATCAACAACTTTCTGCGGCAGGGAATTCCACAGGTTAACAAGTCTCTGATGAAGAAGTTTCTCCGCATCTCAGTCCTAAATGGCCTACCTCTTATCCTAAGACTATGTCCCCTGGTTCTGGACTTCCCCAACATCGGAACATTCTTCCAGCATCTAACCTGTCCAGTCCCGTCAGAATCTTAAACATTTCTATGAGATTCCCTCTCATCCTTCTAAACTCCAGTGAATAAAGACCCAGTTGATCCAGTCTCTCCTCATATGACAGTCCAGCCATCCCTGCAATCAGTCTGGTGAACCTTCGCTGCACTCCCTCAATAGCAAGAATGTCGTTCCTCAGATTAGGAGACCAAAACTGAACACAATATTCCTTAGTGAGACCTCACTAAGGCCCTGTAAAACTGCAGTAAGACCTCCCTGCTTCTATACTCAAATCCCCTAGCTATGAAGGCCAACATACCGTTTGCCTTCTTCACCGCCTGCTGTACCTGCATGCCAACTTTCAATGACTGATGAACCATGACACCCAGGTCTCGTTGCACCGCCTCTTTTCCTAATCTGTCCCCATTCATATAATATTCTGCATTCCTGTTTTTGCCCTCAAAATGGATAACCTCACATTTATCCACATTTTACTGCATCTGCCATGCATTTTCCCACTCACCTAACCTATCCAAGTCACCCTGCAGCCTATTAGCATTCTCCTCACAGCTCACACTGCCACCCAGTTTAGTGTCATCTGCAAACTTGGAGATATTACACTCAATTCTTTCATCTAAATCATTAATGTATATTGTAAATAGCTGGGGTCCCAGCACTGAGCCCTGCGGCACTCCACTAGTCACTGCCTGCCATTCTGAAAAGGACCCGTTTATCCCGACTCTCTGCTTCCTGTCTGCCAACCAGTTCTCTATCCACGTCAGTACATTACCCCCAATACCATGCACTTTGATTTTGCACAACAATCTCTTGTGTGGGACCTTGTCAAAAGCCTTTTGAAAGTCCAAATACACCACATCCACTGGTTCTCCCTTGTCCACTCTGCTAGTTACATCCTCAAAAAAATCCAGAAGATTAATCAAGCATGATTTCCCTTTCATAAATCCATGCTGACTTGGACCGATTCTGTCACTGTTTTCCAAATGAATGCCAGAAGGCATTCGACAAAATGGCACACAGGAAGTTAATTAAGAAAATGGAAGCCCATGGACTTAAGGGGAAAGTGACGGTAAGGATACAACATTTCCTCAGTGACAGAAAGCAAAGGGTGGTGATGGATGGATGTTTTTCAGACTGGGATTTGGTTTGCAGTGTGGTGTTCCCCAAGGATCAGTTTTGGGTCCATTACTCTTTGCAGTTTTTATAAATGACCTCGACGGGCATAGAGAGCAGCATTATAAAGTTTTCATATGATACAAAACTTGGCATAGTAGTCTGTCATGATGAGAATAGTTATAGGCTTCACAATGAAGTAGTCAGGATGATGAAATGGGCAGAAGCATGGCAGATGGAGTTCAATGCAGAGAAATGTGAAATGATGCACTTTGGGAGGACTAATATGGAAAGACAGTATACTATAAATGATACAATTTTGAAAAGTGTAGATGAGCAGACAGACCTTGGTGTTCATATACACAAATTCTTAAAGATGACAGGGCAAGTTGATAAGATGGTTAAAAAGCATATGGGTTACTTGGGTTTATAAATAGAGGCATAGAATATAAAAGCAAAGGGATCATGCATGAATTTTATAACTCACTGGTTACGCCTCAGCTGGAGTATTGTGGACCATTCTGGGTACCACACTTGGGCCTGGATTTTGTCGGTGCTCAGAGGGCGTGTTCGGAGGTGGGTCCGCTGTCAAAATCTAAAAGATTGACAGCTGAATGGTATCCTGCTGTGAACCCGCTTCCGTGTCAGTTTCTCAAGTGTCGGGTCTGCCTGTGCTTTACAGACCCGGCACTGAGCGGTGGGTGAGCCAATTGAAATAGTTAAAAGTACTTAAACAGCATTTTACCATCTACTTACCATTTTTACTGCTTTTTGACGACTTTCACGGCGCTCGGGGATCATGTCAGATAAATAGGTCGGATTTTCAATGATTTTTCATTACTCTAAATTATTGACAGTTGCAAAAGTGCTATAAAAGCTACCATTTCACAGCTGTTCACTTTCCAATGTTAGAAGTTGAAGCCTTCAGGATGTGGAATATACTTTTCAGCTTTAGGAAGGTTGGAAGTGTTTGGAGGAAACTCTTTACCCACTGTCCCCTCCTTGGAACAACATTTCTTCCCACTGACAGATCGCTTCTGTCATCTCAACTTCAGCTGCCATCGAGTCCAGCAGCATCGGTGCCCTTGAAAAAAAATCTTATCTTGGTCCTCAGAATCCCAACACAATCAGCCCCAACACCAACATCACCAGGCACACCAGCACCACCAACACCACCACCTTCTTCACAATCACCTGATGCTGCACAGGACACGGGGCATTAGCACATGATCATATTGCTGCCCAGAAGGCCAGGGATGGCCTCACCATGGCCAGATTTACTTCACTTGATGCTGTACACCCTAGCTGCCACATGATGTGCCAGATTGGAACCACCCTACACCAGCACCATAAAGCATCCCTACAATTCCTTTCACATTCATCACCATTGTAGAGGGTACCTTTATGTCTCACCATTCATTACAACTCACTACGTCACTTCCTAAAAGTGCACACAAATCTGTACAAGAAGGCAAAGTGTTGAAAATAAAGATTTCAATGTTTGACACCATATTAACAGAAACTTTACATGAACATTGCATAAAAGACCCAAGTCACTCCCCTTATGTGTTGTTAGTTGGTATGATTGGACTAGAATGAGTGTGAGGGGTGGCTAGTGAGATGGGGATGTGATAAGGTAGATAGAGAGGGATGGGTGCAATGTATGTTGGTGTAAGGATGTGCAGGAGTAGGGTAGGGAAGGCAGATTGATGGAGATGTGATGAATGTCACAGCAGGATGAGGTTGAGTGTGGCTTTGCAGTAAGGTTTTGTGATCTAGTGAGATAATTGAAAGGTTTGCACCACTGCAGCCAGGTCCTCCTGACGATATCCCTGCTTGTTCTCTCCTGTACAATGTGCAACCAGGCTGCGTGGGTATCCTGGGGAGGACTCTTCTGCCCTTTGGAAGGGAAGAGAACCTTTCTGTGACTCCCTCTATAAACACATGGAGGGAGTCATGGGAGAGCCTGGGTGCAGCCATGCAACTTTGTGCAGTGCTTGTCAGTGTTTGCAGCATCTCAATGCTCTAGAACACTGACAGCACAACTGTCAAAATAGGCAATGGTTTCTTTAAGGAAACCGGCTGATGATGCGTCATCAAATGACTTCATCAGACCCTCTTTCTTTTAATTGGCTGGGAACGTCGCAGGGCGGGCTTAATAAGCCCAATCAGGGTACTGTTGTGGGGGAAGCTGGCATGGAGTCAGGAGCAGGGGTCGAATCCACCCCCAACATCGCTCGCTTCTTTATCAACCTGGTAGGTGAAATCGCAGCCTTCAAGAAAGATGTAAAGGCATTAGTAAGGGTATAGAAGAGGTTTACCAGGATGTTACCAAGGATGAGGGTCTTCAGTTATGAGGAGAAGTTGGAAAAGTTTGGACTATTCTCCTTGCAAAAGAGAAGGTTAAGGGGTGACCTACTTGAGGTTTTCAAGAGGTTTTGATACAGTAAATAGGAGAAAAAGTATTTCTTCTGGCAAGTGTGTCAATAACTAGAGGTCATAGATTCAAAATCATTGGAAAAAGATCTAGAGGGGATATGAGGAGATTTATTTTCGCTCTGCGTTGTCGGGATCTGGAATGCTCTACCTGAAAAGGTGGCGGAAGCTGACTCTATGAACCATTTTAAAGGGGAATTGGGCAGGTACTTGAGAATGAGGAACTTACAGAGTTGCGGACAAAAAGCGGGTATGTGGGATTAAGCACAACTGCTCTTTCAAAGAACCAGCACCGGCGCGACAGGGTGAATGGCCTCATTTTGTGCTGTAAGATTCTATCGGTCCGAAATTCCCCATCGCCCCGGTTGGGGACGCTAACCTCTTTGGGGCAGGATATTCGGCGCCAGGTGCAGAAGTCCCGCAACGAAACCGAAATTCCAGTTACCGCCCCTCACAGGAAGTGGAGCGCAATATCGCGTGCTCCACTTCCTCTCGGGTCAGAATCGGGGGCGATACCCGGGCGCATTGCGGAGCACCAAGTGGCCTCTCCACGTAGCGCTAACGTGTTTCAACACCCCTCCCCTTCTGTTAAAGGGGAGGGACACTGTAAGCTCTGCAGGCCTCCACTGGGCCACCAGAGCTACGGGTGCCGTGGCTGTAGCTGGCACTGAAACGGAGAGTCGGGCTGCATGATCACGGCACGGACCCCGCAACATCCTTCAGCTGCGGCCCGACCGGTGAGTCGGGGCAAAAAAAGGCGACGTGCAGCGCAGCGCACCTCCCCTTTAAGTTTCACCCCGCGATGGGTGACTGGCCCCGTTTGCGACCCGCGAGGCTGGTGCTGGTGGGGCGTTACCAGCGGGGCGCAATGCTCATACATTAATGCCTCCGCTAACTCCCACGCAATTTCCCGGTAGCCGGTAGCGTCCCCCCCACCCCGGTAAAATACTTTTGTGCCCAGTTAGCACCTCCTGGAGGCACTAACAGAAGGTGCACAACAGGAGAATTTCAGCCCATATGATTCTATAATGTTTTCAATATTCCTTTTGTGCTCCTACTTGCCACCTATTATTTCTTGTCCTCGTTAATGGAAACAGCTTTCATGTGAGCAGTGCTAAAGAATGCAGGTTATTATGTAGGTACTTTACCCGAGATTGCTTGATGCTGACACTGGGTGGTTGAAATAGAAAGTTCTTCATTCCCCAGAACTAACTATCTGAATTAAAAAGCAGGCAATTGAAAAACTCTGATGAATGCATTTGTTATGAAAGCACAAATTTCCCTTAACTTAATCAATTCATAACTCTGCCTCTGTAAATTTAGCTTTATTTAATACAAATTGAATCCATTGTCTGAACAAAGCTGGTGTTGAGTCTCACTAATTTTACAGGATTATACTTTTAGTTAATGTTAGAAAAGTCATTGCAAAGCACAATAGTTCAGATGTTCTTCATTGCGTGGAGGGTGCATTTTTAACTTAAACGTGTTATTTTTTTTTTAATTGAACTGTTGCATAATTAACTACATAAATTGATATGTCACTGGGCACTCATCACTGTAGTATAATTTTTTATTCTCCATATACTTTAACAAGGGTATAATAATTTTATTTCTATGCTGGGCATGGAGCTGATTGAATGACCACTAAACCCAATGGAAAAACCATTAATTTCATTGCTTTATTTGATCTAAATTTCACAATTGTGACTGTTTCTCACATGTTTTGTGTTCCCTTGGTCAGTGCTTATCTATTTAAGCTACCTGAGTTTGCATACCATTATCTGTATTATGAATTGTGGGTGAGTGATTCCACAGCAGATTCATAATTCATGTTGAAAGCTATTACGATGACATTATGTCCTTTGTTTGCTAGTTTTTTCCTCTCCTTTCCTGCAGGTGCTGACTTTTGGGTGTCAATTTTAACCCTACCTCCCCAGTGGAAACTTTCTTGCTGGGTAGAAACCAGGCAGATGGAAAACTAAAACTGAGCAGGTTAATTACCTGCTCGAAAGTTGCCTCATTCCCACTGCCTACGATGTTAACCTGCAGGGTTTTGCAGATAGCTAAGGTGCCCACCTAAAATCAGGTGGGACCTCATGAATCATGTCAATAGGACCCAATTGTTTTTTTAAGCTGGGCCTGAGTGGGGAAACTGATCCTGCTGTCTTCTGGTGTGTGTGGCTTTGAGACACACCAAGAATGATACTTTTCTCACTAAACAAATGAAACAAATTTAATAAGGATTGGGTTTTACAGAGGATCTATGCTATGACTCTATAATCACATTGAATATGTATAGTTCTTTACAGGAAAAGATTGTAATAAATGTCAAATAAAATACATTAGGATAAGCTAACCAGCAGAACTACAATGGCACAGTGTATCGGGGAACCAACATGTGGCACTATGCCACGAACAAAACAAGTTCAATCTATCACACCATTTTGTTTCTAATCTCAGCACAATACTGTGGGAAGAGATCCTGCACAGGCCCAATGGGAGACAATAGTAGCTTCATATTTTGACTGCTGAATTAACAGATTTGTATGATGGAATGGCTGCTGAATTTTGTTCTGATCAAGGTGAGGGATTTTAGTGCACTTTTCATTTTCAGCCTTTAGTTTCAGCATCAAATCTTCCAAGTCTGGAATAAGAGTAAGATGCAGAGTAAAGCTCCCTCTACTCTGTCCCAACAAGGTGCCTCAGCCGCATGGTCAGATGAGCAGCCTGGGAGAGTTTACATCTATGGCTGCTCCTTGTTTTCCAGCTCAGAGTACAAATGATGAGGAGCTGAGAGTAGCATATCTTCCACTTACTCAAAAGCTACATGCCCGCAGGATAGGGAGAACAAAAGGAACTTGGGAGGAAAACAGAGTTGTTTATGCCCTCAAAGAATTAGATTAATAAACCTGCACACTGCTGCATGTTACACTATCAGCTTGATGTTGGAATCAGTATGAATGCAATAGGAGATTAATGATACTAGTTTGTACCTCTGTCTTTAGAAGCAGCAGTATGTTGCTGCCCTGTCAGACCTTTGAAAAATGACACACTGACCGTGCAGCCTTGTTGTGCTGGCTTCAGTATAACATATGGAGTTAAAACAACATGAATGACCTAAAGTCAACTAACTATCAGTGAAAGCATTATCCTTCTCAGCAGAGAGTTGAATGGGTAACTAGGTTGAATGGGCCTGAATTTGCGGTCAGAGGCAGGTAGATGCCTCTGAATGGCAAAATATCTACAAACCTGCCAGATGTTCCTGGATCCACGGAGACTCGTGCTTCTGCGCCTCGAAGGGTAGATATGCGTAGAGGCCCACATATCCCAGACAGTTCGCAAGTGCCCCTGGGGTCACATGGGCTGACCCAACCAATGAAAGAATCAGAATAGTTACAGCACAAAAGGAGGAGGCCATTTGGCTTGGTCAAGCCCATGCCAGCTCTCTGCAAGAGCACTTCAGCTAGTCCCACTCCCCTGCCCTTTCCCATAGACCTGCAAATTTGTTTCCTTCAGGTACTCATCCAATTCTCTTTTGAAAGCCACAATTAAGTCTGCCTCCATCACCCTTTCAGGCAGTGTATTCCAGATTCTAACCATTCGCTGCGTAAAAAAAAGTTTTTCCTCGTGTTGCCTTTGGCTCTTTTTGCCAATCATCTTGAATCTGTGTCCTCTGGTTCTTGACCCTTCGCCAATGGGAACAGTTTCTCTCTATCTACTCTGTCTAGACACATTGTGATTTTGAATACCTCTATCAAATCACCTCTCAACATTCTCTGCTCTACGGAGAACAACCACAACTTCTCCAGTCTATCCACATAACTGAAATCCCTCAGCCCTGGAACCAGTTTTGTAAATCTTTTCTTGCAGAGGGAAGGGGGAATCCCCATTCATACAGAATGCCCATAAGCATGAATGGGGATCACATAAAAAACATAACAAATAACAGTTCAAATCAATTAAAATACAATTTAATTAAACATTTAGAACAAAAATGTAATTACAAAAATAATAATTTAAACATTTTAAAGGGGCTAAAATAACCTTAACTTATTTTACAGGTGTTTTAATATTTAAATAATTGGAAACTTTTTTAAATCTTTATTTAAACTCTTACGCTGGTAAAAACCAGATGTAAGAATTTCATGGGCATTTGTGGGGTAAAAGTTAGGCAAATAGCCCCACTCTCTGCCCACGGAGGCTCTTTCCCACAGGGATGGATACGATCGGTCAAGAAGGTACTTGAGGGATTGCAGCTTCCGGCTTTTCCTGCATACACTTCGCACGCGAAAACCCGGCACTTGCGCGACCCTTGCGGCTGCCAATGTGTTTGTGGCTAGCTGAAAGAAAACGGATTTCTATGTATCTTCAATGCAAATAAACTGGGGACAGATATTTTCATTTGAGGCGCGAGTTTGATGTGAATTTCAAGTGGCAAGATGCCGTCAGCTGGGACCTGGGCTTGGGAGGGGAGGGGAGGGGAGTGGGGGGGCGGTCCAGGGGAAATGATTTTTTTTAAACTTAACGTTCCGGCTTTCTTCTGGGCTTGCTCTTGCTTGTTGCCGGGTTTTTCTGGTTGCTCTCGCTCATCGTGCCACTTGCACAACAATGCTTTAAAATCGCATTGGGGTTTTATAAGCGTTATAGTATCCTGCGTTTTGGCTCACCTGCTACCTGAAACATGCCTGTAAATTAGCAGCAGGAAGGAGTGCAATTCAGATTTGGAGGGAAGAATGCTGCCTCTATTTCAAACCCCCCCCACCCACAAGCCCTGCTCTCATTGGACGCGAGGATGGGAGGCGGGTTTAAAATTGACCCTTTGGGGCATCACGGGGTAGGTATTACCACAGCCTGTCATAGCTCAGTGGTCGTAGTCGCACCTCTGAATCAGATTCAAGTTCCCCTCTGGAGACTTGAGCACTAACATCTAGGCTGGCACTCGGGGAGCTGGAAAGAAAGAACTTGCATTTATATAGCATCTTTATGATCTCAGGATGGCACAAAGCACTTTACAGACAATGAAGCACTTTTGAATTGTAGTCACTTTTGTAATTTAAGAAAACATGGAAGCCAATTTGCGCACAGCAAGGTCCCACAATCAGAAATGTTTTTTGTGATGCGAATTGAGGGATAAATATTGGACAGAACACCAAGGAGGACGATACTGTTCTTTGGATGGTGACATGAGATCTTTTACAACTACAGGTCCTCGGTTTAACATCGCATCCAAAAGACAGCATCTCTTAACGTGCAGCACTCCCTCAGATCTCCGATTCAATTCCAGGTTTGTGCTGAGCTACGTGATCTTAGGTGGAATTGCAATAGATTGACTGCAATTGGAGTCAGCTGACAGGAAAAATCAGGACTGATAAAAAATATGCAAATATAGGAGTCAAGTGAGGATAAAATCAAGCTGGGCTGTGGTGCCTTCCACAGTTGAGTAGTTTCCGACACTGTCTGGCTTTGCACATGAAGGTTGGCCACGTTTAATAAACTGAAGGACACCTCGGACTGTAGAACTGTACCCTAGCATGACTTAGTGCATTTATAAAAAGGAAAAAAGAAAATTGGAGGAGGGAAAATATGTATCGTGTCTTACTATGTTTGTGCTGAAAGCCAGTATATGACTTTCAGTTCAATGTCATTCTGCTTTACTTTCGTATCCTCCGCTATACTGAACCAGAATTGACAACTGTGTTGAGTTGACACGTCTTGCAATTGGAAAGCTCTGCATATTTATCACATTTAAAATTATAATTTACAAATGGTACAAGACCTTGAAATGCTGTGATTACAATTAAAATCATGCATTGATTAAAAATTGTTTCCTGATGTACACTCTTCCTTGTTTTTTCTCCCTATTAGCATTCTATACACAGTGATTACAACACCGAGTCAGAACCACAGTCTTTTGCAAAGTACTCTATATCCTAGTGTGAGATTGTAGGTGGAATCTAATTAAAAACATGTATTTTAAATCGGTAATGGGAATAAGATGCTTTTCCTTGATTTCCTCGCGTCAAAAAACGACGGAATAAAATAGGAGGCTATTTTATCATTTGCGGAGCCATAAAAGGGATTTTACAGTGCGAACTATGGACATCACATTTCATTCAAACAAGTGACTCTACGGAAAGAGAGGATTCATGGAGTGTTTTGGATGCAAAATAATTGGGGAAGAGCAATCTACAGAAACAGTGTATGGAAAAATGTCTTTCAGACCCTTGAACAGTGTGCATTAGAAAGAAAGGTTGACCTTCCAAAGATAAGACTGCACTGAAGTGAGAAGATTTCTATTTCCCTTTCTCTATAAGCAGGCAGATTCTTATCAGCAGATTCAGCTGTGTATTTGTAACTGGGGTCAATAGAGCAGACAAAATGAAAGGACCTCATCACCCCACACTGTTCGGTAACTTCCTCAGATTTGGTGAAGGATAATTGCTCAGCAATAGTATGACAGGGAGGTGTTGAGAGTGATAATATTTCCTCAGGTGTGACTAGAGCAAAGCAGACTTTCAGTATTCATCAGCCCAGACCAAGCGTGCTCTGATGGCATAGCCGTTCCCTTAAGAAAAGACGAGGTGGCAGAGAAGCTGTTTTCTTTCCAATCTCAAATGCATTTCTTGCCTTCCAGATAATCGGGGCGAAAACACCTTCCATCGGTTTGGCATCCTGCCAGTGTATCGGTGAACAAAACATCCCTCGCAGTCCATCGTCAGGGCACATTTCACTTCATTCACCTGGGAAATGCAGCAAAAAGTGAGATATCATCAGCTTAAGGCCATACTTGTTAAGTGTCTATCTAATTTTCTCAATTTTTTTGTTTGACTTTTCCCCGCACCATGTACCATGTCCGCTCAAATTTTCAATATGCATTCCCGATAGGCAAGTTTAACTGTTCGGAGCATGAAGTCATAAAATTACTTTTGCACTTGGACAGTGGGATTTTTTTAAACTTTTGGGCAACCGATCAGATTACATTTTGAGGCCATTACTGTCCCTTTAAAGCCAAGCAAAGGCAGTCAAACTCGACCCAGTGATTGCAAATGGACTATTTGGTTGAAGGGACAATGACATGCTATCGTCACCCAACTTTTGCAAACATACAGTTCTAGCAGGGATCATTGAATGGTGATCAGAATCCTTGGTCAATTTTACTTTCCTGAGTACTGGAATGTTGAGGGCGATAGTAATTTCCTACCAGCAGAGATCAAACAACTTATCTGGGACCTTTCCGAATTGGGCAGCTCAGTTCGACATCACTTAGTAGGGCCAATTTTCTTTGATGGTTCTGCCAAGTGCAGCACGCTCACATCAGTCCATCCAACCTCTGTTCTTCTCTGTCTACTTAGTCCAGAACATTATCCAGTAGAACAAGGGCTCTCACCTTTTACCCAATCTAAAACTGGTCTTGGGGGGGATGGGGGAAGAGGTTTTGGGTATATCTGCTCGCAAATGCACAGAGCCATGAGTCACCCCACTTGTGTGAAGAACCTTTCCTAAAAACCAGGTGTTCCAAAATGGCATCTACTGTTCACTTTTCAGGTTTGAAAATTACTGGGAAGCTGCCCCCAAAACTCAGTTGCCAAGAAAAATCAGCACTGGTAAAAAATATGATAGTAAACCGGATGGGTAGTCACCCTGAATACAACAGTTTGTAAGTAGAGAAGACAATGTAATTTCTACAATCAAGTTTAAAATCTAGGTAAATGATTCTCCTCTTCTTCTGAATAGTGAACTCTAATGAGAAACTCACTGGATGTTATCTCAGGAGTTGCACTTATATACATACACGCTATGAGCTTAATATTGATGTGAAACAGTTGTGCAGTGTTGTAAATCAGATATTGAGGCATGAACTGATTCTGAAATAAGGTGGAATGAGATTCACTCCTCCAGTCTCACTACATTTCGCTCCAAATACACCACATCCACTGATTTTCCCCTTATCTATTCTGCGAGTTACAACCTCAAAAAACTCTAACAGATTCGTCAAACATGATTTTCCTTCCATAAATCCGTGTTGACTCTACCCAATCCTATTATTACTTTCTAAATGCCCTGTTACCAAGTCCTTAATAATAGATTCTAGCATTTTTCCTTGTCTTGTCCTTCTGTAAGGAAAGTGTGTTTGGGGTTGTGTATGATTAGATTGTGGCAAGTCAAATAAAAATGGAAAATTAAATCACCTAATCATGTTCAGTCACAGAACAAAACACATTCCTTGAAAAAAGGAAGTTAGAAGTTTTACTTCAAATATTTGTAATCTTGAGGTAAAGCTGGCCAGTTTCCTTGTTGCCGCCAAGCACTTAGAATGCACACAATCTACTTTCACTAATGTAGATGATAAGAGTAGTGCGGATGTAGAAGTTGTCTGTGACATTTGAAGTCCTGTCAATGGGAAAATGCACCTGCATTCCTGTTTGACACTGACCTTCAGGCATTCCAGGTTACCAGTATTGTCAACGTATGCCTGCTCCTTCATGTAACCCCAAAGGAACTGGTCACAAGGATTGAAATCCGTTGAAAGTAGAGATGAGATGTGCATTGTGAAGTGACTGAGCAGAAATTCTCTGGGGCAGCTCTTTTCTTGAAGCTACCCAACCGTGGTATTAGTATTGCTTGTATGAGATGTAGCTGCATCGTGCTGATAGAAAATAGTGCTGATACTATTTCAAGTTTCTTCTCAGCAATGTAAGGCATTAGAGATAATAGTGAACATCTGGCTATCCTCAGTTTGAGGGTGGTTCCTAGGTGTGGCTCAAGGTTTCTTCTTTTGCCATAGAATTTGATCATTGTAAACTTCTGGCTGTTACTGTTGCTTCTAACCGTTACATCCCCAAGACACCTAACAACAGCAGCCCGTGTTATCTGCAGCCCCTGGCTGTTGGTTAGCAACATACTTGCTTACAATATGATGAAAGTATTATGTCTGTAGTGTACTTATGAATGACTCCACGAGGCAATGCGGTCATGGAGAACTTGATGTAGTTGTCCCCGCGGGCAAACAGTGCAGTCGTGACCAGTCAAATGCAGCTATGTGACACATGCTGCGGGATGCAGCATACGTCCCCAGATGAAACCTGGAACGAGCCGGAGGCATTGAAGGCAATTGCTGCAGACTTTGACATCTATGGGTAGTGCAGTCCTCCTCCCACTTCTAGGCTGCACGTCTGCCCTGATCAGTTGGCAGATTTCGGTGATCACCTCCTTCCGAAAGCGCAGCCTGCAAATGCAGTCTGCCTCACTCAGGTGCAGGTATGAGCGCCTCTCCCTGAACACCCGATCCGGGAAAAGCCTCCTCGCCATCATTCTTCAAGCTCTCTGGTTCCTGAGATATTGTTGTATTATTAATCTTCTCCTTTGCATCAGCATGAAGCAAAACGCTCTTGCTACACGAGGCATTGCCAGGATCGTATTATGTCTGTAATGTACCTATGAATGATTCCACAAGGCAATGTGTTGTACTCAAACTGTAGTGACCTTGGTCCTTTATTCATAACTCCAGAGTGAGGCAGCCGCATGGTGGCTACCCTTTAATACAGCCCCTGCCACCCCAGTCTCCACCAGTTGCACCCTCTAGTGGTGCCAGCATAGTATATACACAGTGTACACCTTATTGATAGTACATCAGGTAAACAAGTCTCCATCTTTTGCAACTATACAGTGAATACACAGAAAGTATATCTATCATCTGCACATATAACATCACTCTCCCCCAAGTCCTTTGTGCCAATTACCTTTGCATTATGTGCTCTGGCTTAGCTCTCCCCAGACTTAAGTGCTAATAGCCTTTGCACCTTGGCTGTGCTTTGGCTTGGCTCTCTCCCTGTTAACCCCCAAGTCCTTTTGCCACAACGTTGGGTAGTGGTTACCAGTTTGGATGGTTCGATGCTGCAGTGGAGGTTCCAGTGGGTTCTGGGTGTGATCCATATGTGTGTCCATGGCTACATCCATCCATTTCTCCACTCCGACAGCGAGATCATGCAACTGGCCCGTTACATTAACATACAGGATCAGACACAGTGCAAGTACAAAAAAGGAAGAAAAAAAAATGTATAGTTTGTATCGTGCCACGTTAGTTCAGTGACTTATATTCATTACGTTTTACGGTCATGCGCCAGAATTGGGTAGTTTGCATAATTAGTTCAATCATAGTCAGTACTGAGGTAGCAGGGTTCTAGTCGTCTGATGGCGGTGCTGCACCCCCTGCTAGCGGGGTGGGCGTGGTTCGCTCACCTTGCCAGGACTCAGGGCCTTTGCCATTGCCTAGTGGTGGGCAGAGCTACAGATGTGTTTGGCCTCCCTGTCCTCCTTTGAGGGCTGCAGAATCTTCTGCCTGCTCTCTAACGTTGTTGGGAACCTGGCTGGTTCCAGGTCCCATTTGGAGAACTCATTGGTTCTGACCTTTCACTCCCGGACATGGCTGAAGTAGCGACGGGGTCTGGGGCCTACGCCGTCTCCACCCGGGCGGTGGGCAACGGCGGCCGACTGCACGTATTGGCGCCATTTTCGTTTTCAGGTCCGTGGCAAATAGTGCCGTGGGACAGACCTGGGGCAGGGTATCAGGATCAGTGCCTTCACCCTCCTGAGATTGCTGGATTGCTACTTTTGGGGACACTCTATTCCCGACATCTCACAACATTTTGTTCTTTACATTCTTAATTAGTTTGTTACATTGATTGCCACGCATACAATGTCTCTTTAAGTTCAGTTGGTTGCAGGTCTCCTTTAAGAGAACCCTGTCGCGCCACTCTGCACTTCGCTGCAGCAGGGACGCCATCTTGCCTCTGTCCTCGAGGTCGACTGCCTTGATCCTTCTCTCCCGCGATTTTGCCACAGAAGCTGGAAGAGTGCCTGTGAATTCGATCTTCCTCCCCAGGAGTCCTGCCACTGGAGCCGGGAAGGTATTTTTAGGTCATCCGGTCAGATCATTGTCTCGCAGTCATGTTGGACGGTCTGTGCCTCAGGTGCTGTGCTGGTCTGTTTTCTGGTGCCTGGCCCAAGCGAAGGTGAGGTTTTGCTCTGCCTCTGAGCATGGGGGACATCGATTCCTGGAGTGAAGAGGTCTTCCCATTTCCACTGGATCTTCCCCATCCACCTTCTTCTGAGTAGCATTGGACCATCACCTGCAACAATCCACAGAGGTAACTTGTGCACCACGCCATTATGGATTACACTTACATCCACACTACCAAGGACTGGGATCAGCTCCTTGGTGGAGGTGCGCAACTTTTTCTGTACTGGAACCATCTCGGGTCATTTTTCATTCCATAGCCTCTCAAAGGCATCCTGACTCATCACTGACTGGCTCACAATCAGTGGTACAGGTATACACTCCATATATTTCTTCTTGGGGCTGAGCTGCCTCTCTGGCCAAATCATCATACTCCCCGCTGGATTCAAAGTCATCTACCGATTCCTCTGCTAGATGGTGAGCCGTATTTCTTTTACACATACGCTGGAGGTGGCCCTTCATGTTACAGACTTTGCATACATACTCAGCAAACCGACACTGGTGAGCCCTATGGTCTCCTCCACAATGCCAGCATGATGCTACTCGATTAGCACCCCTCGGCGGACTCTGAGTTCTGGAACCCTGTGGTCTGTGCTCTCTGCCCTGGGCAGAGCCACGTTCTATGTCTTGCCTGTGAAAGGCAACATTCTGTGTACAGTACTTGCCGGGTTTGAGTTCACAGGATGAATGATTTGCTTGGTACTGCAGGTCAAGGTCATGAACGCCTGACTGATGTTGATGGCCTGTGGTTGACTGTGGTGTTGGCATTGCTTGTGAAGGAGGCCTTCGTGGCCAATTCCTATAACGAAGATGCCTCGCAATGCTTCGTTGAGGTGCGTGCCAAAATCACATGGTGCCGCAAGTCTCCTGCAGTCGGCAGCATATTTTGCAATCTCCTGGCCCTCAGATCTGCAGTGAGTGTAGAATCTGTGCCTGGCCATGAGGATGCTCTCTTTTGGTTTTAGTTGGTCGCAAATTAGTTCAGTCAAGTCAGCTCATTGTATGTCTTATCCTTGGCCTTCGTGGGTGCCAGCAAGTCCCTGACGAGGCCATAGACCTCAGACCGACAACTGGTCAGCAGTATAGCCTTGCGCTTCTCTGCCACTGTGTCCGTTTCCCCTGCCTGGTCGTTTGCCACGAAATATAGCTTGAGCCTTTCCGTGAAGGCATCGCGATCATCACCCTCTGCGAAGTCTTTTAGTGTGTCAAAGATAGGCATAATCACGTGAATGTCCGTATTCTCATCGCCAGTTGTTATGTCTGTAATGTACTTATGAATGATTCCACGAGGCAATGTGTTGCACTTGAACTGTAGTGACCTTGGTCCTTTACTTGTAACTCCAGAGTGAGGCAGCCGCGTGGTGGCTCCCTTTTTATACAGCCCCTGCCACCAGGGCAGGAAACCCCTGTCTCCACCAGTTGCACCCTCTAGTGGTGCTAGCATTTTTATACACAGTGCACACCCTATTGATAGTACACCAGGTAAACAAGTCACCACCTTGTGCAACTATACAGTGACTACACAGAGAGTATATCTATAGTCTGCATATATAACATAAAGTGTCAAACTAAAGCAAGGCTGCAGGAAAGTTACAACAAATAAAATCAGGACAAAATACACGAACTGCAATATAAAAATCTCGATTCTACACATAACCGTATTTCAAACCATACAAAGTGTAAAAAAAAATGTAGGGTCTCAAGGGATAATGATGCTCCCCTCAATTTGCTGTCTCACGGAAACAGTTCTGGGTTTGGTCTGCAGAAATCACATTGTGTGATGACTATTTTATTGATGCATTGAGCTGATTTGTTTTAATTTGAACTGGTTAGACCTTTGTTAAAATGGATAGAGAAATTTCGTACCAACATAGAAACACACCTGTTACTAATTCCACACTGCACTATTTTGTGTTCAATAAAAATTCGCAGCATTGGTTTCTGCAAAAAAAAGAAAATCTCTGTTATAAAATTTAAACAACAATGCCTATAGAAGAAGAAAAGAAATTGGAGCAGGAGTAGGTCATATGGCCATGTGAGCCTGCTCCGCCATTCAATAAGTTCATGGCTGATCTTTGACTGCAATGGCACTTCCCCACCCGATCCTCATATCTATCCCTTGAATCCCTGAGAGTCAAAAAAAATATCGATCTCAACCTTGAATTTATTCAATAACTGAGCATCCACAGCTCTCTGGGGTGGAGAATTCAAAAGATTCACATTTCTCCTCATCTCAGTTCTAAATTGCTGATCCCATCTCCTGACATTATGCCCCCTAGTTCTAGACTCTCCGGTCAGAGAAAACAGCCTCTCAGCATTTATCCTGTCAAGCCCTCTCAGAATCCTATATGTTTCAATGAGATCACTAGTCATTCTTCTAAATTCCAGGGAATATAGGCCCATTCTACTCAATCTGTCGTCATTGGACTAATCTCTCATCCCAAGGATCAATCTAACAAACTTTTGTTGCAACCCTTCGAAGGCAGGTATATCCTTCCTTAGGTATAGAGATCAAAACTGTACACAGCACTCCAGGTGTAGTCTCACTGAATCCTTGTATAATTGCAGCAAGACTTTCTGGGGCGGAAATTCACCGTCCCCGAAGGGACGGCTACCACGGGGTTTGGGCGGCCGATCGAAAAAATCGATCGGCCACTGTGGTCGGGTGTTTTTCCCTCGTGGTGCCATATTCAGCTCCGAGGGGGGAATTTAAGCAGTGTGCACTTCCACCGGAGGTGAAGCCACGGTAATGGAGTTAGTGGCGTGGTGAGGTAATCAGTGAGCGAGCCACTGGAAAACGGCCACGCCCACGATTTTCAGCTCCAAAAACCAAGGACTTCTTTAGGCAGTGCCCCCGTGAGGTTTTCCAGTTGGTGCACAAATGCCACACCGCTGGAGTTTTGCCACAATTGGGGCCGTTTGGTAGAACATAAGAACATTGTACGTTAATGATTTAGACGAGGGGATTAAATGTAGTATCTCCAAATTTGCGGATCACACTAAGTTGGGTGGCAGTGTGAGCTGCGAGGAGGATGCTATGAGACTGCAGAGTGACTTGGACAGGTTAGGTGAGTGGGCAAATGCATGGCAGATGAAGTATAATGTGGATAAATGTGAGGTTATCAACTTTGGTGGTAAAAACAGAGAGACAGGCTATTATCTGAATGGTGACAGATTAGGAAAAGGGGAGGTGCAAAGAGACCTGGGTGTCATGGTACATCAGTCATTGAAGGTTGGCATGCAGGTACAGCAGGCGGTTAAGAAAGCAAATGGCATGTTGGCCTTCATAGCAAGGGGATTTGAGTACAGGGGCAGGGAGGTGTTACTACAGTTGGACAGGGCCTTGGTGAGGCCACACCTGGAGTATTGTGTACAGTTTTGGTCTCCTAACTTGAGGAAGGACATTCTTGCTATTGAGGGAGTGCAACGAAGGTTCACCAGGCTGATTCCCGGGATGGCGGGACTGACATATCAAGAAAGACTGGATCAACTGGGCTTGTATGCACTGGAGTTCAGAAGAATGAGAGGGGATCTCATAGAAACGTATAAAATTCTGACGGGTTTAGACAGGTTAGATGTTCCCAATGTTGGGGAAATCCAGAACCAGGGGTCACAGTCTAAGGATAAGGGGTAAGCCTTTTCAGACCAAGATGAGGAGAAACTTCTTCACCCAGAGAGTGGTGAACCTGTGGAATTCTCTACCACAGAAAGTTGTTGAGGCCAATTCACTAAATATATTCAAAAAGGAGTTAGATGTTATCCTTACTACTAGGGGGATCAAGGGATATGGCGGGAAAGCAGGAATGGGGTACTGAAGTTGCATGTTCAGCCATTGAATGGCGGTGCAGGCTCGATGGGCCGAATGGCCTTCTCCTGCACCTATTTTCTATGTTTCTATGTTACTATGTTCCTATAAGAAATAGGAGCAGCAGTAGGCCATTTGGCCCCTCGAGCCTGCTCTGCCATTTAATAAGATCATGGCTGATCTGATCATGGACTCAGCTCCTTTGCTGCACGCTCCCCTTAACCCTTTATTCCCTTATCACTCAAAAATCTGTCTATCTCGCCTTAAATATATTCAATGACCCAGCCCCCACAGCTCTTTGGGGCAGAGAATTCCACAGATTTACAACCCTCTGAAAGAAGAAATTCCTCCTCATCTCAGTTTTAAATGGGTGGCCCCATATTCTGAGACTATGTGCCCTAGTTTTAGTTTCCCCGATGAGTGGAAATATCCTCTCTGCATCCACCTTGTCGAGCCCCAACATGATCTTATTTGTTTCAAGAAGATCACCTCTCGTTCTTCTGAACTCCAATGAGTATAGGCCCAACCTACTCAACTAATCCTCATAAGTCAAACTCCCTCATCTCCGGAATCAACCCAGTGAACCTTCTCTGAACAGCCTCCAATGCAAGTATATCCTTCCCTAAATACAGAGACCAAAACTGTATGCAATATTCTAAGTGTGGACTCACCAATACCCTGGACAGGTATAGCAGGACTTCTCTGCTTTTATACTCTCTCCCCTTTACAATAAAGGCCAATATTCCATTTGCCTTCCTGATTATTGCTGTACCTGCATACTCAATTTTGTGTTTCATGCACAAGGATCCCAGGTCCCTCTGTACTGCAGCATTTTGCAATTTTTCTCCATTTAAATTATAATTTGCTTTTCTATTTTTTCTGCCAAAGTGGATAAACTCACGTTTTCCCACATAGAAACATGGAAACATAGAAAATAGGTGCAGGAGTAGGCCATTCGGCCCTTCGAGCCTGCACCACCATTCAATAAGATCATGGCTGATCATTCACCTCAGTACCCCTTTCCTGCTTTCTCTCCATACCCCTCGATCCCTTTAGCAGTAAGGGCCATATCTAACTCCCTCTTGAATATATCCAATTTACTGGCATCAACAACTCTCTGCGGTCGGGAATTCCACACGTTAACAACTCTCTAAGTGAAGAAATTTCTCCTCATGACACTCCTAAATGGCTTACCCCTTATCCTCAGACGATGTCCCCTGGTTCTGGACTTCCCCAACATCAGGAATATTCTCCCTGCATCTAACCTGTCCAGTCCCATCAGAATTTTATGTTTCTATGAGATCCCCTCTCATCTTTCTAAACTCCAGTGAATACAGGCACAGTCGATCCAGTCTCTCCTCATCTGTCAGTCTTGCCATCCCGGGAATCAGTCTGGTGAACCTTCACTGCACTCCTTCAATAGCAAGAATGTCCTTCCTCAGATTAGGAGACCAAAACTGAACACAATATTCCAGGTGAGGCCTCACTGAAGCCCTGTACAACTGCAGTAAGACCTCCCTGCTCCTGTACTCAAATCCCCTAGCTATGAAGGCCAACATACCATTTGCCGCCTTCACCGCCTGCTGTACCTGCATGCCAACTTTCAATGACTGATGTACCATGACACCCAGGTCTCGTTGCACCTCCCCTTTTCCTAATCTGCCGCCATTCAGATAATATTCTGCCTTCATGTTTTTGCCACCAAAGTCAATAACCTCATATTTATCTACATTATACTGCATCTGCCACGTGTTTGCCCACTCACCTAACCTGTCCAAGTCAGCTGGCAGCCTTTTAGCGTCCTCCTCACAGCTCACACCACTACCCAGCTTAGTGTCATCTGCAAACTTGGAGATATTACACTCAATTCCCTCATCCAAATCATTAATGTATGTTGTAAATAGCTGGGCTCCCAGCACTGAGCCCTGCAGCACTCCACTAGTCAATGCCTGCCATTCTGAAAAGGACCCCTTTATCCCCCCTCTCTGCTTCCTGTCTGCCAACCAGTTCTCTATCCACGTCAATACATTACCCCCAATACCATGTGCTTTAATTTTGCACACCAATCTCTTGTGTGGGACCTTGTCAAAAGCCTTTTGAAAGTCTAAATACATCAGATGCACTGGTTTTCCCTTGTCCACTCTACCAATTACATCCTCAAAAAATTCGAGAAGATTTGTCAAGCATGATTTCCCTTTCATAAATCCATGCTGACTTGGACCAATCCCATCACTGCTTTCCAAATGTGCTGCTATTTCACCTTTAATAATTGATTCCAACATTTTCCCCACTACTGATGTCAGGCTAACCGGTCTATAATTACCCATTTTCTCTCTTCCTCCTTTCTTAAAAAGTGGTCTTGCATTAGCTAACCTTCAGTCCATAGGAACCGATCCAGAGTCGATAGACTGTTGGAAAATGATCACCAATATATCCACTATTTCTAGGGCTACTTCCTTAAGTACTCTGGGATGCAGACTATCAAGCCCTGGGGATTTATTGGCCTTCAATCCCATCAATTTCCCTAAAACAATTTCTTGCCTAATAAGGATATCCTTCAGTTCCTCCTTCCCACTAGACCCTCGGTCCCCTTGTATTTCCGGAAGGTTACTCGTGTCTTCCTTTGTGAAGACAGAACCAAAGTATTTGTTGAACTGGTCTGCCATTTCTTTGTTCCCCATTATAAATTCACCTGAATCTGACTGCAAGGGACCTACATTTGTTTTCACGAATGTTTTTCTCTTCACATATCTATAGAAGCTTTTGCAGTCAGTTTTTATGTTGCCAGCAAGCTTCCTCTCATACTCTATTTTCCCCCTTCTAATTAAACCCTTTGTCCTCCTCTGCTGTATTACAAAATTCTCCCAGTCCTCAGGTTTGCTGCTTTTTCTGGCAAATTGATATGCCTCTTCCTTGGATTTAATACTATCCTTAATTTCTCTTGTTAGCCACGGTTGAGCTACCTTCCCCATTTTATTTTTACTCCAGACAGGGATGTACAATTGTTAAAGTTCACCCATGTGATCTTTAAATGTTTGCCATTGCCTGTCCACCGTCAACCCTTTAAGTATCACTCGCCAGTCTATTCTAGCCAATTCATGCCTCATACCATCGAAGTTACCTTTCCTTAAGTTCAGAACCCTAGTCTCTGAATTAGTGTCACTCTCCATCTTAATAAAGAATTCTACCATATTATGGTCACTCTTCCCCAAGGGGCCTCGTACAACAAGATTGCTAATTAGTCCTTTCTCATTACACATCACCCAGTCCAGGATGGCCAGCCCTCCAGTTGGTTCCTCGACATATTGCTCAAGGATAACATCCCCTAATACACTCCAGGAAATCCTCTCCACCGCATTGCTACCAGGTTGGTTAGCCCAATCTGTATGCAGATTAAAGTCGCCCATGATAACTGCTGTACCTTTATTGCACGCATCCCGAATTTCTTGTTTGATGCTGTCCCCAACCTCACTACCACTGTTTTGTGGTCTGTACACAACTCCCACTAGCGTTTTCTGCCTTTTGATATTCCTCAGCTCCACCCATACTGATTCCACATCATCCAAGTAAATGTCCTTCCTTATTATTGCATTAATTTTCTTTTTAACCAGCAATGCCACCCCACCTCCTTTTCCTTTCTGTCTGTCCTTCCTAAATGTTGAATACCCCTGCATGTTGAGTTCCCAGCCTTGGTCACACTGGAGCCATGTCTCCGTGATGCCAATCACATCATATCTATTAACTGCTATCTGTGCAGTTAATTCGACCACTTTATTCCAAATATTCCTCGCATTGAGACACAGAGCCTTCAGGCTTGTCTTCTTAACAACCTTTGCCCCTTTAGAATTTTGCTGTAATGTGGCCTTTTTTGCTTTTTGCCTTGGGTTTCTCTGCCCTCCACTTTTACTTTTCTTCTTTCTATCTTTTGCTTCTGCCCCAATTCTACTTCCCTCTATCTCCCTGCATAGGTTCCCATTCCCCTGCCATATTAGGTTAACCCCTCCCCAACAGCACTCACAAACACTCCCCCTCGGACATTGGTTCCGGTCCTGCCCAGGTGCAGACCGTCCGATTTGTACTCGTCCCATCTCCCCCAGAACCGGTTCCAATGTCCCAGGAATTTGAATCCCTCCCTTCTGCACCACTCCTCAAGCCACGTATTCATCTGAGCTATCCTGCGATTTCTACTCTGACTAGCACATGGCACTGGTAGCAATCCTGAGATGACTACTTTTCAGGTCCTACTTCTTAATTTAGCTCCTAGCTCCCTAAATTTGTCTTGTCGGACCTCATCCCGTTTTTTACCTATATCGTTGATACCTATATGCACCATGACAACTGGCTGTTCACCCTCCCTCTTCAAAATGTCCTGCACCCGCTCAGAGGCATCCTTGACCCTTGCACCAGGGAGGCAACATACCATCCTGGAGTCTTGGTTGCGGCCGCAGAAACATCTATCTATTCCCCTTACAATAGAATCCCCTGTCACTACTGCTCTCCCACCCTTTTTCCTGCCCTCCTGTGCAGCAGAGCCACCCACGGTGCCATGAACTTGGCTGCTGCTGCTCTCCTCTGATGAGTCATCTCCCTCAACAGTACCCAAAGCGGTGTATCTGTTTTGCACTGCTCTTCCTGTTGGTCACCTATACCCTATCTGGCTGTATACCCTTTACCTGTGGTGTGGCCAATTCACAAAACGTGCTATTCACGTAATTTTTAGCATCGTGGATGCTCCAGAGTAAATCCACCCGCAGCTCCAGTGCCGCAATGCGGTCCGTCAGGTGCTGCAGGCGGATGCACTTCCTGCACATGTAGTCGTCAGCGACACTGGAAGCGTCCCTGACTTCTGGTTAAAGAGGAGATTAATGCAATAGTTAGGAAGGACATTAGCTTGGATGATATGGAATCTATATGGGTGGAGCTGCTCAACATCAAAGGGCAAAAAACGTTAGTGGGAGTTGTGTACAGACCTCCAAACAGTAGTAGTGATATTGGGGAGGGCATCAAACAGGAAATTAGGGGTGCATGCAATAAAGGTGCAGCAGTTATAATGGGTGACTTTAATATGCACATAGATTGGGCTAACCAAACTGGAAGCAATAAGATGAAGGAGGATTTCCTGGAGTGCATAAGGGATGGTTTTCTAGACCAATATGTCGAGGAACCAACCAGGGGGGAGGCCATCTTAGACTGGGTGTTGTGTAATGAGAGAGGATTAATTAGCAATCTCGTTGTGCGAGGCCCCTTGGGGAAGAGTGACCATAATATGGTGGAATTCTGCATTAGGATGGAGAATGAAACAGTTAATTCAGAGACCATGGTCCAGAACTTAAAGAAGGGTAACTTTGAAGGTATGAGGCGTGAATTGGCGAGGATAGATTGGCGAATGATACTTAAGGGGTTGACTGTGGATGGGCAATGGCAGACATTTAGAGACCGCATGGATGAACTACAACAATTGTACATTCCTGTCTGGCGTAAAAATAAAAAAGGGAAGGTGGCTCAACCATGGCTATCAAGGAAAATCAGGGATAGTATTAAAGCCAAGGAAGTGGCATACAAATTGGCCAGAAATAGCAGCGAACCTGGGGACTGGGAGAAATTTAGAATTCAGCAGAGGAGGACAAAGGGTTTGATTAGGGCAGGGAAAATGGAGTACGAGAAGAAGCTTGCAGGGAACATTAAGATGGATTGCAAAAGTTTCAAAAGGTATGTAAAGAGAAAAAGGTTAGTAAAGACAAACGTAGGTCCCCTGCAGTCAGAATCAGGGGAAGTCATAGCAGGGAACAAAGAAATGGCAGACCAATTGAACAAGTACTTTGGTACGGTATTCACTAAGGAGGACACAAACAACCTTCCGGATATAAAAGGGGTCAGAGGGTCTAGTAAGGAGGAGGAACTGAGGGAAATCCTTATTAGTCGGGAAATTGTGTTGGGGAAATTTATGGGATTGAAGGCCGATAAATCCCCAGGGCCTGATGGACTGCATCCCAGAGTACTTAAGGAGGTGGCCTTGGAAATAGCGGATGCATTGACAGTCATTTTCCAACATTCCATTGACTCTGGATCAGTTCCTATCGAGTGGAAGGTAGTCAACTTAAACCCACTTTTTAAAAAAGGAGGGAGAGAGAAAACAGGGAATTATAGACCGGTCAGCCTGACCTCAGTAGTGGGTAAAATGATGGAATCAATTATTAAGGATGTCATAACAACGCATTTGGAAAGAGGTGACATGATAGGTCCAAGTCAGCATGGATTTGTGAAAGGGAAATCATGCTTGACAAATCTTCTGGAATTTTTTGAGGATGTTTCCAGTAGAGTGGACAAGGGAGAACCAGTTGATGTGGTATATTTGGACTTTCAGAAGGCGTTCGACAAGGTCCCACACAAGAGATTAATGTGCAAAGTTAAAGCACATGGGACTGGGGGTAGTGTGCTGACATGGATTGAGAACTGGTTGTCAGACAGGAAGCAAAGAGTAGGAGTAAATGGGTACTTTTCAGAATGGCAGGCAGTGACTAGTGGGGTACCGCAAGGTTCTGTGCTGGGGCCCCAGCTGTTTACACTGTACATTAATGATTTAGACGAGGGGATTAAATGTAGTATCTCCAAATTTGCGGATGACACTAAGTTGGGTGGCAGTGTGAGCTGCGAGGAGGATGCTATGAGGCTGCAGAGTGACTTGGATAGGTTAGGTGAGTGGGCAAATGCATGGCAGATGAAATATAATGTGGATAAATGTGAGGTTATCCACTTTGGTGGTAAAAACAGAGAGACAGACTATTATCTGAATGGTGACAGATTAGGAAAAGGGGAGGTGCAACGAGACCTGGGTGTCATGATACATCAGTCATTGAAGGTTGGCATGCAGATATAGCAGGCGGTTAAGAAAGCAAATGGCATGTTGGCCTTCATAGCGAGGGGATTTGAGTACAGGGGCAGGGAGGTGTTGCTACAGTTGTACAGGGCCTTGGTGAGGCCACACCTGGAGTATTGTGTATAGTTTTGGTCTCCTAACTTGAGGAAGGACATTCTTGCTATTGAGGGAGTGCAGTGAAGGTTCACCAGACCGATTCCCGGGATGGCGGGACTGACCTATCAAGAAAGATTGGATCAACTGGGCTTGTATTCACTGGAGTTCAGAAGAATGAGAGGGGACCTCAGAGAAACCCAAGGCAATGAACAAAAAGGGCCAATGTACAGCAAAATTCTAAAAGGACAAAGGGTGTTAAAAAAGCAAGCCTGAAGGCTTTGTGTCTTAATGCAAGGAGTATCCGCAATAAAGTGGATGAATTAACTGTGCAAATAGATGTTAACAAATATGATGTGATTGGGATTACGGAGACGTGGCTCCAGGATGATCAGGGCTGGGAACTCAACATCCAGGGGTATTCAACATTCAGGAAGGATAGAATAAAAGGAAAAGGAGGTGGGGTAGCATTGCTGGTTAAAGAGGAGATTAATGCAATAGTTAGGAAAGACATTAGCTTGGATGATGTGGAATCTATATGGGTAGAGCTGCAGAACACTAAAGGGCAAAAATCGTTAGTGGGAGTTGTGTACAGACCTCCAAACAGTAGTAGTGATGTTGGGGAGGGCATCAAACAGGAAATTAGGAGTGCATGCAATAAAGGTGCAGCAGTTATAATGGGTGACTTTAATATGCACATAGATTGGGCTAACCAAACTGGAAGCAATACGGTGGAGGAGGATTTCCTGGAGTGCATAAGGGATGGTTTTCTAGACCAATATGTCGAGGAACCAACTAGGGGGGAGGCCATCTTAGACTGGGTGTTGTGTAATGAGAGAGGATTAATTAGCAATCTCATTGTGCGAGGCCCCTTGGGGAAGAGTGACCATAATATGGTGGAATTCTGCATTAGGATGGAGAATGAAACAGTTAATTCAGAGACCATGGTCCAGAACTTAAAGAAGGGTAACTTTGAAGGTATGAGGCATGAATTGGCTAAGATAGATTGGCTAATGATACTTAAGGGGTTGACTGTGGATGGGCAATGGCAGACATTTAGAGACCGCATGGATGAACTACAACAATTGTACATTCCTGTCTGGCGTAAAAATAAAAAAGGGAAGGTGGCTCAACCGTGGCTATCTAGGGAAATCAGGGATAGTATTAAAGCCAAGGAAATGGCATACAAATTGGCCAGAAATAGCAGCGAACCTGGGGTTTGGGAGAAATTTAGAACTCAGCAGAGGAGGACAAAGGGTTTGATTAGGGCAGGGAAAATGGAGTACGAGAAGAAGCTTGCAGGGAACATTAAGGCGGATTGCAAAAGTTTCTATAGGTATGTAAAGAGAAAAAGGTTAGTAAAGACAAACGTAGGTCCCCTGCAGTCACAATCAGGGGAAGTCATAATGGGGAACAAAGAAATGGCAGACCAATTGAACAAGTACTTTGGTTCAGTATTCACTAAGGAGGACACAAACAACCTTCCGGATATAAAAGGGGTCAGAGGGTCTAGTAAGGAGGAGGAACTGAGGGAAATCTTTATTAGTAGGGAAATTGTGTTGTGGAAATTGATGGGATTGAAGGCCGATAAATCCCCAGGGTCTGATGGACTGCATCCCAGAGTACTTAAGGAGGTGGCCTTGGAAATAGCGGATGCATTGACAGTCATTTTCCAACATTCCATTGACTCTGGATCAGTTCCTATCGAGTGGAGGGTAGCCAATGTAACACCACTTTTTAAAAAAGGAGGGAGAGAGAAAACAGGGAATTATAGACCAGTCAGCCTGACCTCAGTAGTGGGTAAAATGATGGAATCAATTATTAAGGATGTCATAACAACGCATTTGGAAAGAGGTGACATGATAGGTCCAAGTCAGCATGGATTTGTGAAAGGGAAATCATGCTTGACAAATCTTCTGGAATTTTTTGAGGATGTTTCCAGTAGAGTGGACAAGGGAGAACCAGTTGATGTGGTATATTTGGACTTTCAGAAGGCTTTCGACAAGGTCCCACACAAGAGATTAATGTGCAAAGTTAAAGCACATGGGACTGGGGGTAGTGTGCTGACATGGATTGAGAACTGGTTGTCAGACAGGAAGCAAAGAGTAGGAGTAAATGGGTACTTTTCAGAATGGCAGGCAGTGACTAGTGGGGTACCGCAAGGTTCTGTGCTGGGGCCCCAGCTGTTTACACTGTACATTAATGATTTAGACGAGGGGATTAAATGTAGTATCTCCAAATTTGCGGATCACACTAAGTTGGGTGAAAGTGTGAGCTGCGAGGAGGATGCTATTAGGCTGCAGAGTGACTTGGATAGGTGAGGTGAGTGGTCAAATGCATGGCAGATGAAGTATAATGTGGATAAATGTGAGGTTATCCACTTTGGTGGTAAAAACAGAAAGACAGACTATTATCTGAATGGTGACAGATTAGGAAAAGGGAAGGTGCAATGAGACCTGGGTGTCATGGTACATCAATCATTGAAGGTTGGCATGCAGGTACAGCAGGCGGTTAAGAAAGCAAATGGCATGTTGGCCTTCATAGCGAGGGGATTTGAGTACAGGGGCAGGGAGGTGTTGCTACAGTTGTACAGGGCCTTGGTGAGGCCACACCTGGAGTATTGTGTACAGTTTTGGTCTCCTAACTTGAGGAAGGACATTCTTGCTATTGAGCGAGTGCAGCGAAGATTCACCAGACTGATTCCCGGGATGGTGGGACTGACCTATCAAGAAAGACTGGATCAACTGGGCTTGTATTCACTGGAGTTCAGAAGAGTGAGAGGGGACCTCATAGAAACGTTTAAAATTCTGACGGGTTTGGACAGGTTAGATGCAGGAAGAATGTTCCCAATGTTGGGGAAGTCCAGAACTAGGGGTCACAGTCTAAGGATAAGGGGTAAGCCATTTAGGACCGAGATGAGGAGAAACTTCTTCACCCAGAGAGTGGTGAACCTGTGGAATTCTCTACCACAGAAAGTAGTTGAGGCTAATTCACTAAATATATTCAAAAAAGGAGTTAGATGAAGTCCTTACTACTAGGAGGATCAAGGGGTATGGCGAGAAAGCAGGAATGGGGTACTGAAGTTGCATGTTCAGCCATGAACTCATTGAATGGCGGTGCAGGCTAGAAGGGCCGAATGGTCTACTCCTGCATCTATTTTCTATGTTTCTATGTTTCTATGTTTCCCACATTTTACAGGAGGAGCATAACATGTGTCCGACCTCTCCTGTCAAATTTTTGCCCACTCACTTAGTCTGTCTATATCCCTTTGCAGATTTTTTGTGTCCTCACAATTTGCTTTCCCACCCATCTTTGTTTCATCAGCAAACTTGGCTACATTACACTCAGCCCCTTCATCCAAGTCATTAATATAGATTGTAAATATTTGAGGACCCAGCACCGATCCCTGCGGCACCCCACTAGTCACTGTTTGCTAACCGGAAAATGACCCATTTATCCCGACACTCTGTTTTTAGTTAATTAGCCAATCCTCTATCCATGCTTATATATTACCCCCAACCCCGTGAACTTTTATCTTGTACATTAACCTTTTTTGTGGCACATTATCGAATGCTTTCTGTAGAAAAACAGTTTTATTCATTTTTAATTGTAATTAAAAGTGCAGTAAGTTGTATTAATTGGTTTTACTCCATTAAACCTGTTGAGTGATGCTCAGAGGTTTTCAGGGACTTTTGTCCAACTTTCAGGTGTGACTCTTTACTCGAGGCCTGTGGGCCTCATTGTGGGCTGCAGCAACCTGCTTGGCAGGGATCACCCTGAGGATAGGAGGAGTTTTGGGAGGGTGACGCCTGGTACACTTGGTCAGATGCAGGGCAGCACGCAGGAGAATGCGTCAGCATCAGCACCGTGCAGAGAGGCAGCGGGCAAGGGAGGCAGCAGCCATTGCTGCACAACAGAGAGGAGGGCGTGCAGATGTGCGCAGACCTGCAGCTAGAGAGAGTGGTGAGGAGGGGGATAGCATCAGGAGGAGAGTGAGGGATGCTGAACCCCCACCCCGCCATCCCCTCCATGAGCCTTTACAGCAAGAGCCTCCAGAGAAGCCCGATAATGAGGAGAACGAGGGAGATGGCCAGCAGGCAACTGCCAGAGGAGGTGAGGGGGGGGAAGGAGGCTATACCCTCAAAGGGTCTACCAACCTCAGTTCTCCTTCCTCCAGCTCACTGATGAGCAATGCCTGCGAAGGCTATGATTTCGGACAGAAGTACTGAGGGAGCTCTGCACTGTCCTGTGAGAAGATCTGCAGCCTCAAACACGCCTCAGGTCCGCCCTCACCGTGGAGACCAAGGTCACCATCGCCGTGAATTTTTACACCACAGGGTCGTTCCAGTTTGTCACTGCAGACATTGTCAACATCTCACAATTCTTGGTGCATCCGGCAGGTCACAGATGCATTGTACAGGAGAAGCGTCCAGTACATCTTCTTACCGATGACAAGGGACAAACAGGTGAAGCGGCAGGCTGGATTTGCCCGAATGACAGGGTTCCCGAGGGTGCAGGGTGCCATTGACTGCACACACGTTGGGCTGAGGGCGCCACATCATCACCCCGAGATCTTTGTGAACCGCAAAGGCTTCCACTCGCTGAACGTGCAGCTCGTGTGTGACCACCATTGTCGGTTCCTGGCAGTTGATGTGAGGTACCCAGGCAGTAGCCATGATTCATTCATTCTGCACCAGAACAGTGTATCGCCGTCTTGACCGACCCAAATCAGGACTGCGGTTGGCTGCTTGGGGACAAGGGATATCCCCTGTCCACTTGGCTGCTCACTCCACTGCAGAATCCCAGGGCAGTGCCAGAGCATGTGTGCAATGCCGCTCATTGTGCCACCAGGTGCATCATCGAGCACTGCATTGGCATCCTTAAGCAGAGGTTCTGGTGCCTGGACCGCTCTGATGGCGCCTTGCAGTACTCTCCTCAACGGGTCTCCATCATCGTCGTGGTCTGCTGCATGCTGCACAATCTGGCCATCATGAGGGGACAGGCGCTGGAGGCCGAGCCAGCAGTACCACCTGAGGAAGAGGAGGAGGATCCCCATCACCCCAGAGCTAGGAGGCATTGTCCCCATCACAACCCTAGAAGGGAAGTGCAGCTGCGTCTCATAGCTGTTCACTTCAGATAATCCTATCCAAACATGACCCATCAGATCCCACTTTCAATGGCCATACCAATTAGCGCAGAATTGCCCACTCCAAATAAAATATCTGGCCAGATATATGTGCCAAAAATCAAGATTTATCCAATTAAACAAATCACTGCAAAAACAGAACATAAAGAACGATATAATAATACTGTAATCATTTTTTACCCCTGTGCATCTCACTTTAACACCTATAATATGCTAACACTACGCCTAACTGTCATCCATGTGGCTGCATCATGGGTGCTGTGGTTGTTGTCTGTGACCTACAGCTGTCCTTCTAGGATGCCCCGGAACATCTCTGGGCCTGGAAGGGCTGGGTGCAGACTGCCAGCACCCTTCTGGGAGGGTGCGTCCTCACATATATGGAGTTGCCTGACTCCTCCCCTGCAATCTTCCTCCATGCATTATGTACCTGCATGCTGAATTTCTCAGTGGTGATAACACTACAATAAAGACAGCCACACCGCTGAAAAATCCACTTTGGAAGGGTTCATTAGCGCTAGAACACGTTTCCACTTTTGGAGCCGAATATGGGGTGGCCCAGCCACGAAAACATTTCGGCGCTAATGGCCAAAAAAGGTGGGGGGAGCACTAGCTTTCCAGCGGTACTGAATTTTGGGTCCCTTAGTCTTATACTCCAACCCCCTTGTAGTACATAGAAACATAGAAACATAGAAAATAGGTGCAGGAGCAGGCCATTCAGCCCTTCTAGCCTGCACCGCCATTCAACGAGTTCATGGCTGAACATGAAACTTCAGTACCCACTTCCTGCTTTCACGCCATACCCCTTGATCCCCCGAGTAGTAAGGACTTCATCTAACTCCCTTTTGAATATATTTAGTGAATTGGCCTCAACTACTTCCTGTGGTAGAGAATTCCACAGGTTCACCACTCTCTGGGTGAAGAAGTTTCTCCTTATCTCGGTCCTAAATGGCTTACCCCTTATCCTTAGACTGTGACCCCTGGTTCTGGACTTCCCCAACATTGGGAACATTCTTCCTGCATACAACCTGTCCAAACCCGTCAGAATTTTAAACGTTTCTATGAGGTCCCCTCTCACTCTTCTGAACTCCAGTGAATACAAGCCCAGTTGATTCAGTCTTTCATACCATTTGCCTTCCTAATTGATTGATCTACCTGCATGTTAACTTTCTATGTTTCATGTACAGCAGAAGAGGAGGGCAGGGGAGAAAAATTGGAAGGGGAAATTAAAAATAAAAATAAGACATTCTAGCAACATGAAATTACTTTATGACAGGATTTGCAGTGCTCTATATACTGTGCAATGGGTTCTTGTCGAGGGAATAATCCAGAATACATAAATGCAAGTTTAAAAAAAAAAACAACTTGACAGAAAATGCTGACAGCTCAGGAAGAATGGAGACCTGAAAATTAAAAACAATTTATTCTTTGTAAGGTGTCTTGGCATCGACATCTTGGCTCGGGTTGCGATGTCTGAAGAGACTTGTCAGCCGACTAAACATTTGTCATTCCACCAAATTCCCCCAAAAAGTGGTGAGGAAAAGAATCTGCCCATTCACTGTTACAATGGTTGGGTTTAGATTCTGAATCCTCTATTCTTCTTTCATAGCCTATGCAGAGATGATAATGGAGTAGATATTGTAATTATATGATTTAATGGGATATAGTGTACAGTATGACTATATTGCTGATTTGAAGCCCACACATGCAATACTAAAACAGTCCACACAAAACCAAGGCAGGTAGTAATCCTGTAGAAACTTACAACACAGAAAGAGGCCAACAATGAGCCATCCAGCCTAATCCCACCTTCCAGCTCTTGGTCCGTAGCCTTGTAGGTTAGGCATTTCAAGTGCTTATCCAAGTACTTTTCAAATGCTATGAGGGTTTCTGCCTCTACCACCCATTCAGGCAGTGAGCTCCAGTCCCTCACCACCCTCTGGGTGAAAACAATTCCCCTCAAATCCCCTCTAAACCTCCTACCACTTACTTTAAATCTATACCCCCTGGTTATTGACCCCTCTGCTAAAAGAAATAGATCCTTCCTATCCACTCTATCTCAGCCCCTCATAATTTTGTACACAGGTCTCCCATCAACCTCCTCTGTCCAAATAAAACAACCCGATCCAATCTGTGGTATACACATGGCAAGGTAGATTCGAAAGCACTGGCACCCTTGGTTATCCTGCAGCAGCATTTCATGAAGCTTTTTTGCAAAATAGAGAAATTATAATAGTAAAGCAAAATGAATTAAACATGTCCATATACATACAGGAGGCGGGGGAATTTTAACCCTACACAATGGACGTGCGCGGGGGTTAACATTTTGAAATTCTGAAACTTGAACTCCACCCTTGAACTTTCGGTTTTAATGGAGGCAGGTTGGGGATGGATGAGTAACCTGCTCTCTAGAAGTGGGTCAGTTACTTAAATATGTTGTCTTAGCAGTACATTTTGTATTGAACGGCTGCGCACCGGGTTTCCCAGGGTTCGGGAAACCTGGCAGTTGGATGGAGGCAAGAAGAGTCGGATCCATCAGGGAAGTGAATTCCAGCATTGCTTGTGGGCCGAGAAGCAGGAGTGCTTACCCCCGACCCCCCCCGCCAAGCAAACCTGCTTCACGCCCCGTAATGCACCAACCCCCCCCCAACTCACGATCTGAAATGCCTCACTATGATCTGAAGCCCCCACCCCCCACCCCCCCACCGTAATCTCTCCCTCCCTCCTCTCCTCTCCGCTCTGCTCCTAGGCTGCGGCCTTGTGCCATGGGCCTCTCTGTCTGTCTGCCCGTCAGCCAGCCAGCCTCTCAATCTGGCTGGCTCCCAGCTGGGAAATGGAGACAAAAAATTCAAATGAGGTCTTGCTGTTAAATTCGGCAGGACCTCCGCATTACCCGCATTTCTAGGTTTCCCAGTCATTACAATCCGTTCCCTTGTTGGGGTTATGGAGGGGACCCATGAGCCAGGTGGAAAGCGGATAGCCCTTGTCTCCAAACAGCCACCTTCGAGCTTGGTGTGGTGGCTGGAAGAGAGTTGGCACACTGGTCTGGCAAAAGAGGAAGGCATCACGGCTGCTGCCAGTAAAGTGGGCATTGACGTTGAGGATTTGTTGTGTGTGGTCGGACATGAATTGCACATTAAGAGAGAGATAGCCTTTGTGGAAAATCTCAGGATTGTTATGTGGTGCCTGCAAAGTCACATGGGTGTAGTCAATGGCGCCCTGCACCATGGGGAAGCCCGCTTTCCTGGCAAAGCCACATGCACGCTTGTCCTGCTTCTCGCTGGTGATCGGGAAGCCAATGTAATCCCTTCTTCTACCTTAGTGACCTCTTGGATGTAAGACTAGTGTGCTAATAGTCATAGCACACACTATGGCCCAGATTTTGTGGTCAGCAGCGAAAGAGCGTTCATTATGCTTACAGATGCCCACAGACGTTTCACAGGGTTTTGAATAGGAACTTACGTTTGCGAGAGATTATTTTTAGCGTGACGTCCTCTATTGGGGATCTGTGGCATGTGTGAGCAGGGAAAAGCAGAGTGTGTCTCTTTAACCAATCATTTTGAAGAATCCTCATTAAGATACGCAGGGGTAATTCTAACCCTCAAATGGGTGGGTTTGGGTCAGGTGAGAAGTTAAAATTTAAAAAATCTGAAATAGGAACCCAACTCGCCTGCTTCCGGTCTTAACGGAGGCGGGATGAGGGGTGAGCGACCAATCCGCTCTCGGGAGACAAGTCAGTTGGTAAAACCTTTTAAGGAGGCTGCGTGCCTCCATTTTAATGTAACTTTTATTCATAACTCATGGCGCCAGGTTTCCAGGAAACCCGACAAGTAAAAAGATGTGAGAAGGGCTGGATCCATCAGGTAAGTACCTTTTACAGCACTGCTTGTGAGCCAGGAGGAGCAGGAGTGCTTTCTCCAGGCTAAACAAAGTTACCCTGTGAACTCCCCCACGATTACTCACATGACTATCCTACGATTACCCCCGTGACCATCATCTCCATTCCCCCTGACAATGAAATTTCCCCCGCCAACTATCATCTCAACCCCTCTGCGATATTTCCCACCGCAAACCCCCCCCGCCCCCCGCCCCCACTCACTAGAACCTGGACAGCGATCAATCCCTCCCTCCCTACCTGCTCCTCTGCTATGTCCTGCAGGCTTTCCTGTCCAATAGGCAGCCAGTCTGTCAATCAGGCAGGCTCTCGGGCAGGAAACCTGGAGAAAAAATTTCAAAGATTTGGAAACATGTACGTCCATAACTCTTCCCCCCCCCCCCCCACTCCTCCTCCCCCGCACCAAATGCGCAGCCCTGTAAATATCGAGGTCACAGAGTCTAAACTAGGATGTATTAATTAGAATATTTCATTTAATTTAAAATCATGTACAGAAAACAAAATAGAGATAGAAAAAAAAAGTTACAAAAAAAATTTAATTTTTAATTTTTAAAAATTCTACAAAAATGATTACAATCTGAAGAAATGAGACCTCATGCTTGTAAAAATAAATTTTCTGGGCCAGAGAGGTTGTCTTGCAGTAATCATGCCATTAAAAATTCAATTACACCTGAATGCACCAGCCCTAATCTTATCTGGCGTCTTTCGTGAATAACTCGTAGGGGAGTACAGCAGCTTCACACCCTTCATGTATTTACATGTCGAATCTATCAGCGAGGTACCGGTGTAGTGCAGCTTGTGGAAGAGCAGGGCAAATTGGACGGCAACTTTCGGATTTTGGCGTTTAACTGCGCATGTGCAGACACCGGAAGTTGCTGTCTGATTTACACCATAATAATGTTGAGAGCTGATAGCCTCACCATTATTCTTAACGCAAATCCGGGATCCATGTTGTTCGTTAATCCTTAATTTTGTACATGTGTGGCCTTCCTTGAAACTGAGTAGAGTCATGGGGAGAAGTCAAACTAATAATTAAACAAGAAACTCCTAAAGCGCTGATGACAAGAGGAAAACGAATTACCAACAGAAAGTAATTTGGATTGCTTGCTTCAGTGAAAATTGATCATACCCAATACATGCATCGAAGGCAATTTATTTGTATATGCAGCTTCTGCCAACTCCAACCCTGTAATAACTCAGGCAGATACAGCTTAAAATAGGCCTGAGATGTAGGAACAAGGCCATGAGGTAGTGGATTTAAGATGCATTATCAGGATGAGTGCCAACAGAAGCAGTATTTGTATATCAAATTCTATTTTAGCATTCCCAAGATTTCCAACTTAAAGTGTACCACCCATATAAACCATCCTGAAGCTCGGCAGAAGAAGGCCCGGAGATGTTAACTTCAGGGCAGGAAGCAGCAGCTGGCCAGCAGGCCTGAGCGCAAAGATGGGCGACAGGACGTTGCTGCCAAGGACCGAAAGAACGGTCCCCGGAGCTTAGGTAAGTCATATGAAGAGGGTTTCGGAAGGGCCACATGATCAGGAGGGATAATGGAGGCCTAAAATTTCCTCGTGGGGTCTGGAGGAACACTCCTGCTCAGAAAATTAGCCATACTAGTTTATTAATGCCAGGAAGGTAAAACAACATCAACAGTCATGGGGCTAGAACCTCCACTTTTTTTGGATGTTTAATGCCCACTTAACACCCATTTTTCCGCTGAAATGACATATAATGCCCAGATATCGCCACAAAATGGAAATTGACACCCATTTTTCAGAAACCTATCGGCGAGCGTTACTTTCCCCATGTGCTTAACGCCGGGAAAAAATAATACCGCCACCCACTTTTTTGGGGCGGAATCATCAGAATGGGCGAAATCAATGCCCATAATATCGCCCAGTATTAATTTCTGCACTGATTTAATGCCAAGATTCAATAAGACCGCCTGCCCACTTTTTTTTATTGTAAAGAGCATATTTACCGAAACTAGTGGCCATGAGATCGGCCAGCGTCACTTTCATCACCTCGCACACATATCGCCCACAATATTGCTCACCCAAAAAAATTCCCAGAAAAAGAAAAAGCGTTATGGACGCCATGTTCTACATCACATGTCGCATTCATTAAAAGGCTGCTGTGCTTCAACCTCGGCGGAGTTCGGATGTACTCTGGTGGTCGTTGGAGTTGATGTGAACATCTCTACAAACATCTTGACCATACTGTGACTGATTGGAATTGAATAGGTGTCTTTGTTGGGACATTTATTGTTTGCGACCAATCGATGGAAAACAGCTACTGCAATGGGGCCTGTCCTTTCTCACCCTCTCTTGATGACCAATTACGTGCAGCAGACTCGAGATCGCTGAAGGTACGCTCCACAGTATTATGTTCCCAACGTAAGACGTGCCAGACTGATGAGGGGGACCAGACGCTACATCCTCTGCAGTTACAGGGAGAAGCAGTCTTACCTCGACTTGCCCGGCACCACCTGCCTTCAGAGACTGCACTTCCGCAAAGAGGTTATCACTGAGGTATGCCAGCTGGGCCGATCTGCAGCCTGCCAGCACAATCAGTACTGCATTCTCCGTTGAGGTCAAAGTCACCGCGGCACTATCGTTCTATGCCTTGGGTTCTTTTCAGGCCACAGCTGGCAACATTTGCGGAATTTCTCAGCATGCCACACATTGCTGCATTAGACAGGTCACTGAAGCCCTGTATGCATGCAAGAGGGACTTGATCAGCTTTCCTATGACCAGGGAGGCACAGAATGAGAGGGCTCTAGGATTCGCCAGAATTGCAAACTTCCCCAAGGTGCAGGGAGCAATAGACTGTATGCACATCGTGATGCAGGCACCTTTTCAGGATGCAGAGGTTTTCAGGAACCGCAAGGGCTTCCGCTCCCTGAATGTCCAACTTGTTGTCGACCACCAGCAAATTATACCGGCAGTGAATGCTCAATTTCCATGATGTTCACATCCTGCATGAGAGCACTGTATCTGACTTGTTTAACAATCAGCCACAAGATCAATGCTGGATGCTTGGTGACAAAGGATATGGCCTTGCCACCTGGCTGATGACTCCCCTGTGTGACACCCACATCGAAGCCGAGAGGCGATACAACGAGAGCCACAGAGCCACTCGCAATATCGTGGAGAAAACCATTGGCGTGCTTAAGCAGCGCATTAGATGCCTGGACCACTCAGGAGGCGATCTCCAATACCACCCTGAGCAGGTAGCTCAATTCGTGGTGGTGTGCTCCATGTTGCACAACTTGACTATCAGGAGGCGACAAGAATTGCCTGAAGAGTCTGACAATCCACCTCACCAGAGAGAGGAAGAGGAGGACGAGGAGGTGGACGCTGACATTGGCCCAGATAATCAGACTGACGCTGAAGCCATGCCCCCGCACCCTGTAGACCGCAGGAAAGGGCCCGTGGTGGCATAATAGTTGCAAGAGCCCTACGACAGGACCTCATCAATGATCGCTTCGTCTGAAAGAACGTTGGTAGTATTTACAAAGCTGACACACTGCTGGGTGTGCAGGTCATACATCAATGGTGGGCATCACCTTGGTGACGGTTAAAGTTTAAGTTGATTGAAGTGAAGTGTCATTATACTCTTTGATAAGGAATCACCAGTGTGTAACGGTGCAGCTATCGGAGCTAATGCACAACCAGGTTTTGTTAAATAATAAACATTTAAAGCGAACATTTGTCCGAAATCATCAGTATTTCTGGAAAAACCAACCCGCTTCTCCTCCTCACCTCTACCCCTTCCCTTTCCCCTCCTGATTCCAAGCCGCCTGGCTGAGGAGCTCCTCAGATGATGCTTCATTTGGGGTGGGGGGGAGCGGGGCGGGTAGCGGGGGGAGAGGATGACGGCTGAAATGCTTCTTGGACGGATAAGGGAGAGGATGGTACCGAGGTGGGAACGTGCTCCGAGCCAGAAGCAAGATGTTGCTGCTGGCTCTCATGTGTGGTTGGCAATGGGGGTGCGGCACCTTGGGGTGCAGTGCCACGCTCCGTGACCACTGGGAGCCCTCTGCCACCAGTATTGCTGGCTACCAGCTCCAGGGCCTCCACCATACCTTCCATGTTATATCTTATTTGTTGCCAAAAACTCGGTGCCAACTATGTTCTTGGTGCTTAATAGGCTTTTTGCTGCTGGTGAATCTCCCTCGTGCCTCCCTCAACAGCCAAACAAGCACACACCACAGCCACACACGTCTTCAGTGCCTCTGCGTTCCCTCTCTCTCTGCCTCCTCTTCTGCGCATGTCATGATGACCCTTGACCTCGTGAATTTCGGGAATCGAGCGTTGCCATGCCGTAGCTAAGGAAGGCGATACTTTACGGCAGAAGGTCAGTAAGATTTAACGCTACCGCTCATTTCATATCGCTCGCAGTAACGCCCATTTTTTAAAAATGGAGACTAGGTGCTTTGAGGATGGGCGAGAAGCCGGCGATCTGAAAACTCTTTTTTACCGCCCACGCCGGAAATAACGTCCATTTTTGGACGATAAGCACAAGTGGAAAATCTAGCCCATGGTCATTAACTCAGTGTATTTTGCTGAATTTGTCTTTGAACTCGGAAACTTCACTTGAGTGTGCTACAACTGCCTGATTCAATAACAGCAAAACTAATTTCCCTTGGTCTTTCCTTCCTCCAACAATGTTCAGACATTAAATCTCATCCAACTCAGCACTTCTTCATTTCTCTAATATTTTCTCCTACATTTTTTGATCATGATGCCGACGAAAACAAAACATTGGGCGAAAATGATGAAAATCATTCCGAATCATTGAAGAAGTAGGTGCCCGACTTTGCTGCTTCAAGTTGACACCTTTGTTAATTGTGTTCTGCATTATATGTCTTGGCCCTCCACCTTGGTGACTCAGCTAAAAAATAGCTTCCACATAGTTCTCCCAATTATGTCATCAAAGCTCACAATTTAAACAAACAAATTATGCTCTCTAAAGTAATAAAAATACACAGAAGACATGTACTTATATAGCACAATATTGTGCCCTTAGAAATGACACCGAGTGCTTGACATGCGATGAATTACTTTTTCACAATTGCAGTTTTCCCAATTTTTCACTCAGCAATGCCTCACC
Organism: Pristiophorus japonicus; assembly: GCF_044704955.1. Taxonomy (NCBI): domain Eukaryota; kingdom Metazoa; phylum Chordata; class Chondrichthyes; family Pristiophoridae; genus Pristiophorus; species Pristiophorus japonicus. The sequence continues at coordinate 23,579,863 of NC_091982.1, forward strand.
AAACAACGATTAAAAAAATGACCAGTTAATAGCCTAACATCTGTGGTTGGGAAAATGTTGGAGTCCATTATTAAAGAAGCAGCAGCAAGACATTTGGAAAAGCATAATATAGTCAGGCAGAGTCAGCAAGGATTTATAAGGAGAAGTCACGTTTGACAAATTTGCTGCAATTGTTTGAGGATGTAACGAACAGGGTGGATAAAGGGGAACCAGTGGATGTGGTGTATTTGGACTTCCTGAAGGCATTTGACAAGATGCCACATATAAGGTTACTGCACAAGATAAAAGTTCACGGGGTTGGGGGTAATATATTAGCATGGATAGAGGATTGGCTAACCAACAGAAAAGAGTGTCAGGATAAATGGTTCATTCTCTGGTTGGCAATCAGTAACTAGTGGGATGCCGCAGGGATCAGTGCAGGGACCCCAACTATTTACAATCTATATTAACAACTTGGATGAAGGGACTGAGTTTAACGTAGCCAAGTTTGCTGATGATACAAAAATGGGAGGAAAAACAATGTGTGAGGAGGACATAAAAAACCCGCAAAAGGACATAGACAGGCTCAGTGTGTGGGCAAAAATTTGGCAGATGGAGTAGAATGTTGGAAAGTGTGAGTTTATGCACTTTGGCAGAAAAAAATGGAAAAGCAAAGTGCTGCAGTACAGCGGGACCTGGGGGTTCTGTTGCATAAAACGCAAAAGTTTAGTATGCAGGTACAGCAAGTGATCAGGAAGACCAATGGAATCTTGGCCTTTATAGCAAAGGGGATGGAACATAAAAGCAGGGAAGTCTTGCTACAGTTATACAGGGAATTGGTGAGGCCACACCTAGAATATTGCATACAGTTTTGGTTTCCATATTTAAGAAAGGATATACTTGCTTTGGAGGCAGTTCAGAGAAGGTTCACTAGGTTGATTCTGGAGATGAGGTGGTTGACTTATGAGGAAAGGTTGAGTAGGTTGGGCCTATACTCAATGGAATTCAGAAGAATGAGAGGTGATCTTATAAAATTATGACGGTGCTTAACAAGGTGGATGCAGAGAGGACTTTCCACTGATGGGGGAGACTACAACTAGGGGGGATAATCTTAGAATAAGGGGCCGCCCATTTAAAACCGAATTGAGGAGGAACTTCTTTTCTCAGAGGGTTGTAAATCTGTGGAATTCGCTGCCTCAGAGAGCTGTGGACGCTGGGTCATTGAATAAATTTAAGACAGAGATAGACAGCTTCTTAACCGATAAGGGAATAAGGGATTACGGGGAGAGGGCAGGGAAGTGGACCTGAGTCCATGATCGGATCAGCCATGATCCTATTAAATGACGGAGCAGGCTCAAGGGGCCATATGGCCTACTCCTGCTCCTATTTCTTATAGAAACATAGAAATTTACAGCGCAGCAGGAGGCCATTTCGGTGCATCGTGTCTGCGCTGGCTGCAAAGTATTCGTTAAGAACCCTACCAACATCTTCCGTCTCCACACAAAGATTACCCTCATGGTCTCTAAAAGGCCCTACCCTTTCCTTAGTTACCCTCTTAGTCTTACGATATTTATAGAACATCTTAGGGTTTTCCTTAATTTTACTGGCCAAGTATTTCTCGTGCTCTCTCTTAGCTCTCTCTTAGCATTCCTAATATCCTTTTTAATTTTGCCTCTTAACGTTTTATATTCCTCTAAAGATTCTGAAGTACTTAGCCATTGATATGTGACATAAGCGTCCCTTTTTTCCTTAACCCTCCCCTGTAAGTCCCTAGACGTCCAGGGGGCTCTAGAATTCTTTTTCCCAGTCTTTTTCTTTGAGGGCACATGTTTGGCCTGAACCTTTCAGATCTCCGCCTTGAATGCCTCCCACTGTTCTGACACCGATTTACCCACAAGTAGCTGTTTCTAGTCCACTATGGCCAAATCACTCCTTAACTTAGCAAAATTAGCTTTTCCCTAATTTGGAACTTTTATTCCGGTCCTATTCTTGTCCTTATCCATAACCAACTTGAATCTGACTGAATTATGGTCACTGGCACTCAAATGCTCCCCCACTATTACCCCTTCAACCTGCCCAGCTTCATTCTCCAAAACTAAATCCAAGACCACCCCCTCTCGTGTTGGGCTTGCTACATACTGACTAAAAAAGTTCTCTTGAATGCATTTCAAGAATTCCATATCCTCTATACCCTTCACACTAAATTTGTACCAATCAATATTTGGATAATTAAAATATCCTACTATTACTACCCTGTGGTTTTTAGACATCACAGCAATTTGCCTACATATTTGCTCCTCTATCACCCTCCTACTGTTTGGGTGCCTATAATACACGCCCGGCAGTGTGATCGACCCTTTTTTTATTTTTCAATTCGACCCATATGGCCTCAGTTGATGATCACTCTAACATATCATGCCTCCTCACTGCTGTAATAATTTATTTAATCAGTATCGCAACCCCCCCCCCCACCAACTTTTTTACCCCCTCTCTATCTCATCTAAAAATCGTGTAGCCAGGAATATTAATCTGCCCCTCTTTCAGCCATGTTTCTGTAATGGCTATAATGTCATAATCCCAAAGTGTCTACCTGTACTCTGAGCTCATCCGCCTTATTCGCTATGCTCCTTAAATTCAAGTATATACCATTTGGCACAGGAAGACCTCCTTGCTTACTACATACTAAGCTCTGTTCCTCTGTCTTACAGATTCACTTTCTAGATTCTTGCTATCCAACTTCTGCTTTACTTCCTTCCCTTTTGAATTCGTTCTCAGGCTCCCATCCCTCTGCCAAGCTAATTTAAACTCTCCCCAACAGCATTAGCAAAACTCACCGCAAGGGTATTGGTCCCGGCACTGTTGAGGTGTAACCCGTCCGATTTGTCCATCTCCCCAAGAAGCGGTCCCAATGCGTCAAGAATTTAAAGCCCTCCCTCATACACCAATTTTCCAGCCATGTGTTCATTATCCTTCTATTCTTATACTCATTACCACGTGGCACCGGTAGTAACCCGGAGATTACTACCTTTGAGATCCTACCCTTGAATTTTCTTCCTAGCTCCCTGAATTCCTCCTGTAGGGCCTCATCCCTCATTTTACCTCTGTCGTTGGTCCCAATATGGACCAAGACCTCAAGCAGTTTACCCTCCATCCCCCCAGGATGCACTGCGTCCGCTCTGTGATATCCTTGACCCTGGCACCAGGGAGGCACAAAACCATTCGGGAGTCACGTCTACGGCCGCAGAAAGACCTGTCTGTTCCCCTAACTATAGAATCCCCTCTCACTAGGACTTTTTTATTCTTCGTCCCTCCCCCCTATTCAGCTGAGCCACCCGTGGTGCCTTGGAATTGGCTCTAGCTGCACGCCCCAGAGGCACCATCGTCCTTACCGATACTCAGAAGTGAATATCAGTTTGAAAGCGAGATGGACTCATGGGGGGACTCCTGCACGACCTGCCTAGCACATTTACTACATCTGGTGGTCACCCACTTCCCCTCCACCTGCATGTTCTTATGCTAATTTGGTTTTGGTGATATTGGTTAAGAGGACACCAGGAAAATTCCCTGCTGTTGTTACAATAGTGCCAAGGGACCGTTTACATCCATCTAACCACTGGAACAAACAGACAAGGTCTTGGATTAACATTTTTATTTGCAAGCTGGCTACTGCTGCAAAGCAGCACTTTTTCAGCACCACACTGGAGTGTCAGCCTAGTTTATGTGCTACAGTCCATGAAGTGGGGCTTGAATCTACAATTTTCTGACTCCAAGATAACAGTACTACCCAAATCAAGCAAGGTGACACACGCTCCTCTGGTTCTCCACAGCTATCATTATTTTTAAAGGAATCAAATGCAAATAATGCCAGGAAATCTTTCACGTCCATCTGATTAAGGCCTTTGGCTAACAGTTCATCCAAAGAATAGCACCTCCAATAATGCAACACTCCCTCGGTACCCCACTGGACAATCATCATAGGTTATGTGTTCAAATCCCGTCATGGGGATTGAACCCACAATCTTCTGAATCAAGGACAAAAGTGCTAGCAACTGAATATTTCACATGTAAGCAACTTTCTTACCTTTCTATTTACATTTCTGAGTATTACAAACAAAGCCAAAATTTTAAGAGGATAAATTGGCTTTTTCAGGTAATGAAATTGTACACAAGTATTGCTGGGTAGTATTTTTAACAAGTTCTGTGGAAAAATCCACTAAAATACTTAAAACATTTATCGTAATTGAAGAACAATGGAAAACTTTGGTTTTGAATTTAATTCTATTTATATGTATTTAATCAACAGCCTGTACATGATGCACAAAAAGGAAGACATTTTATTTCTAAAATTAAATTAATATTGGTCTCAATGAATTCCCAAGCAATTATATGGTTGGCTTGGATCAGTTACTTGAGAAAGATTTAAAGATTTTTCTTATTCCCCTTGCCCCCAGACACACCCATATCGCGGCCCGGTCTGATTGTGTTTTCATCTAACAGCCACACACAGCACGAGTGACCGACTTTATTCCCACCTTCCCCAGCCCATAGGCGCTGAGAGTAACTGGAGCATCTCTTCTTTTGACCTGCTGAGATTAAGTAAGCAAAAATAAGGAGTGAATCCTGTGGCTTTCTTGTCCCTGTGGCTTAGTAATAAACCAGGCAGTGCCTTTACTAATTACATATTTATCTTGTTAATGAAATTCTGAAACTTGAACACCATTTCAGTATTCACTGGTAGATATTGCGACGACATTATCACTATATTCATAGGACATAAAATTCATGTGATTCCTATTCCATTAAAGTGTGCTATGTGCTTGTGCCCGTTTCCTACGGCGTATATAGGTGCACAGAATAACAATTGTATCTAAGCATATCTTTAACAAACAAATCTTTTTGTTCACATTAGTTCCACTGTACTTTTCTTGTTATAATTATCTGGGTATCTTGGTGCTCATGTGTATCTGAATTGTTTTTGATTGTTTCCTTATCCAGCAGTAGCAAACTGAAATGCAATTCTACATATTTTTTTAAACAAAAGCTGCCAAGTAGAAAGAAATAGGCAAAATAAGTGACAAATGGGAAAGTTCCAAGGTCATGCAAGGGAAGGCTGGAAGAGTAAGAGTATCAATTTGTTTTCTTTTCAATTCTTTTTCCCACCAGCAGCCCTTCAGTATCTTGCCCAAGCAATCATTTTTCATGTATAAGACTGGAGAATAAATGTTGCCAGGCTATTCAATTACTGGAGATAACACAACAGAGCATAATCTTGCCATGGCTTGTCATCCACACTCACGCTTTCAGCAGTAATCATTGGACAATACTCAAGTGGGAACCCCGGTTGATTTTTTTTCTCCTTCCAAACCCTGAGGCTCGGAGAGAACAGCTGTCTGGCCTTCGATCAGCAAACTCAACAAGAATCCAAGCTGGAACTTTTCAATCCATATTTCATAATTGAACAAGAAAAGGCCAGAGGGATCATTATATCTGTTCCTTCTGGTCGACTACGTACAACTTGCAATGCCATGAATATACCCGACTATATTTAATCTTTGAAGGGAAATGAATAACTACAGATAAAACCACTCATTGGAGAATAATCTGTGAATTCCAAAGATAATCAAGTTTTTTTTTAAAAAGTGCAGGAAAATAATTCAGGACTATAATCTACATTATATAACCCTGACTTGCTATATTTCATAGATGACATTTCCATGGTCTCAACAGGACAGAAGCTATGGTATTGTGAAAAAATATTTCCTCAAATATCTTTATAACTTCCAATCCTTTTCACAACCCAAATACAATAAATAGACCACTATTCTGCGGGCGTGGGGGCGAGGGAATACTTTTAGGGACCGATATTTCCCCTCCCGATAAGGCCTCTGGCCGCCACAGAATGGCTGCCAACTCTCCGTGGAGGGGCAGCCATTTTAGAAATTGTCCTACCTCAGAAGCAGAGCAATGTCCAAGACCGTTGCTGTAGATTCCCCACAGGGGCATACATGAGTCGACCCCTTACTGTCTGGCGGGGACGCCCTAGCTAAATTGCCCTCATGAAATTGCCCCTTACCCGAAATTGAGCCGCAAGAGCGGGCCCGCCACCGACCGGTACCCACGACTGCTTTTGCTGTTGGTGCACTCTGTGAAATGGCGGCATGGCTGCCCTTAACAGGGAGGGCACACTGCCACGGTTGCCATGTTAATTTATTTTGTCATCCGACTGCCAGCGCGATGACTGACAGTTGCGGACACTCAGTCCTGCCCCCACTTCCGCCCCGCTAGTGACGGGCACTCCGCTCCGCTCCCATTTCCACCCCCATGATGATCCACTTCCGCCCCACTGGAAAAAAAACGCCGAGGAGCTGAATTTCTCCGGATAAGCCACCGCATCCATTGCAGTGGCCAGAATACTTCAAAAAAGGTAGGTGTGCCCAGTTTCCGGTGGAGGGTGATTTCTACCCCTTAAATTCAAGTCTTGCTTGGCACTTGGGCAATTTTAACCTCATAACCTCTAGACTGTGACTGATTTAATTTAAGCAACCTGCTTGCCTTCACGTTATCTGTGCCTTTCATGACTTCATAGATTTGGATTGTGTCCCTTTTCTTCAATGTCAATCTATACATATCATTCAGCACTTTCAGTTGCAAAGTCATCTTGTACTCTTCTTTGAACTGCCAATGTCCTTTTGAAGGTAAATTCCCAAACTTGAGCACTGTATTCTAAATGTGACCTCACAAACTAGCCTTAATTCCATTAACACGACAGCCCTTCTTATTTTCTTTTGTAAAAATGCAGAGAACTCTTTATTACTCAGAGTGCTTAGAATGTTGAACTTGTTACCACATGGTGTAGTTGAGGTGAATTGCACAGATGCATTTAAGGGGAAGCTAGATAAGTACATGAGGGAGAAAGGAATAGAAGGATATATTGAAAGAAATGAGGTAAGGTTGGAGGAGGCTCATATGGAGCATAAACACTGCCATAGATCTGTTGGGCTGAATGGGCTATTTTTTTGCTCTGCAAATTCTATGTGATCCTCTGTAAAACTAGAGGGGGGTATCAAAATGTTTTGGTTCTTCCAGCACACTCCCATTGCAATTGTGGCAGGAGTCTGGCATAAGGTCCTAAAATAATTTTGGGGTCAGATACACTGGGTCCTGGCCTAATATCAACATTTCCTGATGACCTTGCAAGGGGTGGAGCCTCTGCCCTGCCATTATTGCAGAGGGGCAGAGTTGCCTCTTTGAGCAAGCAGGCATCTCTACGGGTACAGGCACTCGCCTGGGATTTGTGGATATGGTGACCTCCCCCTGACCCTGCAAACTTTGGTGAGGTCAGTGCCAGAGATCACTGGTGGGTGGATTCTGAAATTTATGCTGGGATCAAAGACCACAGGTGTTCAGCCCAGGCTAATTTTTCCAAATTGCTATTGTTATTGCTCCTTTGAGCTTTCTTTTCTTATTCCTCTTGGGTGCGGCCATGCTCTTTTTGCTCGCTGTATCCCACTAATACCCAGAACACCTCACTTCTCTCAATTACAGGATCGTAAATGCCAAGTTTTGTGTCACATAATCAAGATTTCTTATTTTCTATCATGCTCTTCTCAACCTTGGGTATTTATCCAAACTCTTTAATATTAAAAAGGAATTCCCTTCCATTCTGAGATACACACTGTGCTTCAGGTGAGATCTGAACTGTAACTTGTACATTATCAACATTACCCCACACCACCGGTTATTTAACGCAGCGTCTGGAAACAAATGTTTACATCTAATGAAACTGGGCCAGTAACCACATTTTTATCGTGTCACCTTTATATCAATGTGAAGTGGTTTTGGATCCCGACGAACCAAAAGAAACCTTAAAATTCATGAGTGAGGTTGGCACTCTGACTTCTGATGAGCTCCACACGGTGCAATATAACTGTAGTCTGGTGCAATATAACTGCAGCCCAGTGCAAATCCAAGTTTATAAGTTTCCAAAAAAGCAAAATGCTGCAGATGGCTGGAAATCTGAAAAAAAACAAAAATGCTGGAGACACGAAACACTCATCAGGTCAGGCACCATCCATCAAGGAAACTAGCCAGCTGATGTTCCCAGTATAAACTCTTCCTCAGAACTATTTAGTTCAAACATGTGCTACAAAATAGAACTGCCATGTTCTGAAATTATTTGTTTTTTGAGTGTCCCTAAACTTCTCATAGAGCTACCCAACTTACCTGGTGCTAACAAACTTTGGCCTCAAAAGGCTGAGTTTTGCTATCCGCCAAAATGCCATTCCCAACACCTCCAAAAAGGAATGGCCCATTGAAAGCACCAACAGTCCATTTTAAATTGCTGGCCCTAGAAATCCTGCCTCCATGACATTGGTACTCTTTCAGCAGGTCACGTGTAATGCCTAGTGGTAATAAAATTCTAATTATATAAACTTGCATTATCTGGAGAGTTCAGCCTCTTGGCTCTAAACACAGCCAATGCAGAATTTGCTGTGGTGCTGGTGTCAGTACTGTATTGGCCTCTAAAGGTTCTACATAAGAACATAAGAAATAGGAGCAGGAGTAGACCACTTGGCCCCTCGAACCTGCTCCGCCATTTAATAAGATCATGGATGATCTGATTATGGACTCAGCTCCACTTCCCTGCCCGTTTCCTATAACCCTTATCGCTCAAAAATCTGTCTATCTCTACCTTAAATATATTCAATGACCCAGCCTACACAGCTTTCTGGGGCAGAGAATTCCACAGATTTATAACCCTCAGAGAAGAAATACTCCTTATTTCAGTTTTAAATGGGCGGCCCCTTATTCTGAGACTAGGGGCTAGATTTTCCATTATTTTTGCATGCATAACACCCATTTAATGACCATTTTACTGCTAAAATGAGGTGTAACACCCAGATATCACCCATTTAGCCACAAAATGGAAACTGACGCCCATTTTTCGGACACTTATCGCCGAGCGTTACTTTCACCATGTACGTAACGGCGGGAAAAAAATACCACCCGCCCACTTTTCTTTGTCGTAAAGATCACGTTTGCCGAAATTAACGCCCAGTATATCGACCAGCGTCACTTTCACCACCTCGCACACATCTCCCCCACAATATCGTTTGCCCAAAATACCACTTTGAAAAAGTGGAACTGTTCTGAACTAATCACAGCGGTGTGGGCGCCATTTTTCAAATCGCAGGTTGCTTCACTGAAAAGGCTGCTTCAACTTTGGGGGGAGTTTGGATTGACTCTGGTGTTCTTCTCAGGTGGAGTGACCATCTCAACAGACATCTTTTCAGACTGTGGACAATTTGGTTTTACTGTAGGTGTTTTTTAGTGTAGAAATTATTGCTTCTGATCAATCAGTATTATACTTTCATTGGAGTGGGGCCAGCCATTTCTCAGCCTGCATCGATTAATACGCAGATGCTGCAGAGTGTAAATGGCACAACATCTAATGCACACCATTATGTGCCCAATCTAAGATGTGCCAGAATAAGGAGGAGGTCCAGACCATACACACTCCGCACTTACAGGGAGAAGAGGTCTTACCTCGACGTGTCCGACAACACCTGCCTTTGGAAACTGCACTTCCACAAAGTGGTGATCAGTGAAATATAGCAGCTCATCAGGGCAAATATGTAGCCTGCCATCAGGACATCACTGTCCGTTGAGGTCAATGTCACCGTGGCACTGTCATTATACGCATCTGGTTCCTTTTGGGCCTCCGCGGTCGACATTTCCCTTCTGTCTCACCATACCACACATTGCTGCATTAGACAGGTCACAGAGGCCCTGTACGCGCATAGGATGGACTTTATCAGCTTCCCCATGACCATGGAGGCTCAGACTGACAGCAATGCGGTAGAATGCTCCAGCCCCAAGTTCTCCAAGGAGCAGGGAGCAATACAATGTACTCACATCGCCATGCGGCACCTTCTCAGGACCTAGAGATTTTTCATCACAGAAAAGGATTTCACTCCCTGAAAGTCCAACTAGTTGTCAACCACAACCAGATAATAATGGCAGTGAATGCCAAATGTCCGGGCAGCTTCGATGAGGCTCACATCCTGCGTGAGAGCACTATCTCTGACATGTTTACCAGTCAGCCACAAGGACAATGCTGGATGCTTGGTGATAACCGATATGGCCTAGCCACCTGGCTGATGACCCCCCTGCGTTACACCCACACCGAGGCCGAGAAGCAATAAAACGAGAGTCACAGAGACACACGCAATGTGGTCCAGCAAACAATTACTGTGCTTAAGCAGAGCTTTAGATGCCTGGAGCACTCAGGAGGGGAAGTACAATACAACCCTGAGCTAGTAGCTAAATTTATGGTCATGTGCTCCATGCTGCACAACCTGGCTATCAAGAGGGGACAAGAATTGCCAGAAGGGACTGATGGTCCATCTCAGGAGAGAAAGGAAGAGGAGGACTGTAATGCATGTACATAAGGTCTGCCCACTACCAGGGGGCACTGCTGTCGGAGGTCCTAGGGTCACTCGTGCTGGGCCCGATATATAACCTGAACTTCATCTTTGTATCTTCACTTCTGGAAGGCATTAAAGACTGACCAGGTTACACTTAGTCACTGGCTCACAGTACGGAGTTCATTGTATCATTTCATACACTACAAAGACGAGGGGCTGGACACTGACTGAGGGCCAGACAATCAGGCTGACTATGCAACCATGCCCACCCCCCACTCCAGACCGCAGGGAAGGGCCCGTGGTGGCTACATAGCAGCAAGACTCTTATGTCAGGAGCTCATAAATGAGCAATTTGCCTGAAAGAACATTGCTGTAATTGACAAAGCTGACACACTGCTGTGTGAGTGCAGCTCAGACATCAATGGTGGACATCACCTTGGTGCCAGTTAAAATTTAAGTTGACTCAAGTGAAGTTTTATTTAACCCTTTCATGTTAAGGAATTACCAGTGTGTAATGGTCCAGCTATCTGAGACAATGCGCAACAAGGTTATGTTGAATAAAAAACATTTAATGCAACCATTGGTCTGAAATCATAAGTATCACGGGCAAAAACACCCCACCCCCAGCCCATGTATTCGACCATTTATATCAATCAAATGGTCAACATGTCCAGCAAGTACACAAATGCCAAGTAGGAGGGTGCCCCCCCCCCCCCCCGAACCCCCAATACATTACAACAAATTGCATACACCGAGATGGAGATATAACACAGTCTTCACCTGCGGACATGCACCTCACTTTCCTTGCCCCCTCCCCTCTTCTCCCCACCTCTACCCCTTCCCCTCCTTGCTCCACACCGCCTGGCCAAAGAGCTCCTCAGGCAGTGCCTCATTGAGGGGGTGAAGGCAGAGGCGATGGTTGCACAGGTATGGGAGCAGGGGGTGCCGAGGTGGGAACATTCTCGGAGCCAGAAGTAGGATCTTGGTCCTGCCTCTCATCTGTCGTTGGCACTGGTGGTGCGGAACCTAGGGGTGGAGTGCCGCACTCCGGGACCATTGGGAGGCCTGTGCCAGCAGTATTCCTGGCTATCGCCTCCAGGGCCTCTGCCATCCGCGGAACGTACTCAGTCATGGTGCCGGAGATGGTGGCCAGCAGTCGCGATATGACCCCCAATGCATTGAGGATTTGGTCATCAATGTCTACAGTTCTCCTGGACAACTTAATCATCTCTCTGATCTTATCTGGTGCTCGTGGACCAGACCTGCTGCGCCAAGAAACCTCCGCAGGGTCGGTGCCGTCCTGGGGACAAATGGGGTGCCCTGTGGCGAGGTGCTTTGTCCCGGCATCTCCAGAGTGGAGGCGGGAATGGTCAGAGGAGCACTAGATGGCCTTGGGGTGGAATGCCTTCTGGAGCCTGGTGATGCAGGTTCCTCGAAGTCGCTGCTAGCATCCGTAGAGAACAGACCCAGCGGATTGATGGACGAGAATCGGAGCTCCTGAGCACCAGATGTGGGATCGTCTGCCGAGTCCGGCCCCGTGCCCCCACCTTCTGGCCTCTGTGGTCTTGCCTGGGGCCACGCTGCTGGCTGAGCTGCAAAACACAAATGAGGTTATTAGAGGAGAAGGGGTGTTAGGGTCACAATGTGAGTCCAGCGCTACACACAGCATATGCACGACAAAAGCACCACCGCAATCAAAATCATCACAGACATCACATTTCATGACCATCAACACATTGTGCATTGCAATGATTTTCATTAGGCCAGCATTATTTGTAGGACAATTTTAGAAACCATCTATCATATATTATTGTTCGGATATGAATGGGTATGGCATCAATTGATTTTAGAGCATGCAATGGTGTATACTTTATCCACGTGGCATCACTTCAGGGTCTGAAGCTGCCTGCGTGACCATCTGGGGATGCCTCCCCATGAGTGTGAGCACCCGCTTCTCCAGATCAGTGATATCGCTGGTGACTGGTGGCCCCCCACCCGTTCGCCTCTGTGCGGACCTAATTGTCGATAGCTTCTTCTGTAAAAGGTGATAGGACGACATAGCATGATATCATTGCTAGGTACTGTCACAGGGACTGATACAACACATAACTGCCAGATGTAATCATGATTATTATGATAATTGTCATTATTTAACCTAAAGACGTACACCATGAACGCAAGCTTTGAGTAAAACATTCCCGGTAAAAGTGAAAGATCTCACATGACTATTACAAATCAAATTATATAAATACATAAGTACATGTAAATCAATGTAATACTTACTCTTGTGGATCCCACAAGGTCGTTCCATCGCTTGCGGCATTGGTTGCCCTCACGCACCTCGTTGGTCCCCAACGAGACCACCTCTGCTATCTCGGTCCATATCCTCTGGTGGGCCTTTGGGGTGGGCTTCCCACGCCCTCCCTGTGCCAAATCACACCTGAGCGTAACTCAACCTTCTGCAGGAGGGAGGCATTTGCCTTGTCGGAGAACCTCCCTCGTTCTTTTGCGCCCTCCAATGTGCTCCTCTCCCAGCTCATTGCTCTCGCCAGTGTCAGTCTCCACAGCGTGCTGTGTCACCTCCTCCTCTCCATCCATTATAGGCACCAAATTCAGGCAAATATCTGGCTGGTAACAGCTAATTTCTCTTCCCCAATTTGCTGTAAAGCTCAAAACTTTCCCCCCTTCCTCCCAAAGCTGCCACACCACACCCACACAAGCCTTCACTCCGTCTCAGCTCCCTCTCTCTCTGTCTGTCTCTTCTTATGCGCATGTCATAATGACCCTTGACCTCCTGAATCACAGGAATCGAACATTGCCATGCTGTTGCTAAGGACGATGACATTTTACGGCAGAACATCAGAGATGTAACGCTAACGCCGATTTCATATCACTCGCTCGTTGTCCACATGTCGAATATACTGCGAGGAGCGACAGGCACGAGTAAAATGGTTCATTTTACCACATGCAGAGCATTTCTTCCAACGTGCAGGGCAGTTAGGACTCTTTGCTGAACATGATTTGTCCCCACAGTTAAAACAGTGGAAGTTAGGCTCGTGATCCATAATGGGTGGCTTATTACTAGCCCTGGGTCTCTGCTGTGATTTCTGCTTTGGACGAACACCTTGCTCATGGGCTGTAGCTGAATTCTGCAGCACAGGGGAAGCAAGGGATCTGATCGCTTTTGAATCGGAAAGTGCTGATTCGATTTGGATGGCCAAATTAGTTGCTTTATCCAATATCATTTTGTCATTCTCCATTAGCAAGCGTTCCTGAAAGCGGGGGATCGTTGCTTTCTCAATAATTTGATCCCTGATCATTTCCTCTGTGAGTGCTCCAAAGGTACACGTAGCGGCCAGTTCAGTTAATGAAATGATGTACTGTTTGATTGGTTCACTGTTCCCTTGCCCCCTTTGACGAAATTTGTATCTATCCATCATGATACTTTTCTTTGGCCCAAAATATTTCTCTAGGGCGCTTATCGCTTTGTTGTAGGACTCCGTATCTTCGATTTGGCCAAAGGTGCGTTGGCCTTCGGTGCCGAGGCATTGGATAATTATTGCACAGCAGCGAGCTGGTGTTATGTTGTTGCCATCTAACCCACTCACCGTGACGTATGTAGAAAAACTTTTTATCCATCTCGGCTACAGAATTGGAGGGTCCCCAGGTGTGGAGAAGAAAGGCCGGGGGAGGGGGGGGTGAGGTTGGGGAGGTTAATTTGATTCATCCTCATCGCCAAATTATGTTGTGTACATAAATAAACAGACTAACTGAAACAGGACAAATGTAACTTACTGTGTCCTTTATAGCAACTCCCAAAATGGTGTCCCAAAACCAGCATGAGCCAGAATGTTTACAGCAACTGTGAATAGCTCCCGCAGGGTCCTAATGCCCGTCCAGTGAGAGTTCGTGCAACAAACAAACAGAGTATGAACACAACGCAGAGCTTAATGCCTGGGCAGCCGAAGACATGCCCACCAATGAGGGAGCGATTAAAATTAGGAGTGCTCAAGAAGCCAGATTTGGAGGAGTGCAGATATCTCGGAGGGTTGTAGGATTGTCATTCCTATTTCTTCAAATAGTTGTATTCTGTAGAGATAAAATAAGGAGGCCTGTCCCGTGTGTTGTTTTGAAGGATGTAGAGAAGCAGCATTAGACGGAATAACTACATTTCTTGTTATTTATGCATCATAAAATGGGTTGTTTACTCAGCCTAATTTTCAATGGAAAATGCTAAGAGACAGCAAAAGGTTTCATAAGAACATAAGAACATAAAATTTAGGAACAGGAGTAGGCCATCTAGCCCCTTGAGCCTGCTCCGCCATTCAAAAAGATCATGGCTGGTCTGGCCGTGGACTCAGCTCCACTTACCCGCCTGCTCCCCATAACCCTTAATTCCCTTATTGGTTAAAAATTTATCTATCAATAATCAGTTTTAGTATATTAGTAAGATTATTAACCAGTGCAAACTTTGGCCTTGTTCCTATTGTTCCCATAAGCAGCAGATGCTAAAATCACCAAAATAAGACCTCGGCAGAAATAACTTACTTTATACTTGAATTTGCTGCCTGTTAAATTGTTCACCCGGACTTACAACCTACTGCCTGGTAATGCTGTGCATTGCTACACCAGCGTGCCAACACTCCAGTATTATTAGCCATTCACCTGGCCAGTTATTTTCTAAAAGGATACAAGGAATCATTACCATAATATTTAATTGTATTTACTTCAGTGAGAAACAAAGGGCCATTGTTCAGGATAGCATCAGGACTTGAAAAGAATAAAAATGAGGTAAATCAGAAATTAAATAAATCAGGAAGTTGCAATTTAATGTGGCAAGATAATAATGTACAAATGAGCCTCCTTCAATCTTGCAGATCAGTTCAATTCATACTGACCTCAATTTGTTAAAATGAAACCTAGTCAATAAGTTCTGTGTACTTTTTCTGTCACAGATGGGGTTATATTTCTTGAGCAATGGAAAAATGTGCCCTAGGAGAGTGAACCAAAGTGATTGAGCCTTGATGGACCAAGTTAAGTAGGTTCTATTTTTCAGTTCTGTACCATGCCTGACCCCAATGGTAAACCTACATTTCCTCCAGCAATCTAAAGTGATGTTTCTCTTTCATTGTTAATGTTTGGTTGTCAACGACAAGGACATGATGACTTTCCATGCAAGCAGCGTTCTTTTCTTAGCATAGTCGCAGTTGTTTGATTTGTCCTTGCTGTCAAATTATTTCACATTTTAGTCTTGATGAACAATGGCTATGACATTTCTTGATTAAATGATTAGCTGGCTGTCTTAGCCTTTAGCAACTTTTATTAATTGCTGTTGGACTCAGCTAACTGCTGAAAATATGTAACAGTGGAAATCTTTACAGCCATGGGGTGTCCAACTGATGAAACTAACACTTTACTAACAGTCTACTCTCATGGTCTAAACTATTTCTGCATTAACTACTGAGTCACAATGGGGCCAAAATTCCTCACGGGGTTCCACCCATCTCTCATCCTAACTCGGTGGCATTTGGCGGAACCTCCGGAAAATGGCAGAGACCCAGTTATGCTAATCTCTGGCATTTCTACGAGTGTCCAATTTGCCTGGCAAAGGGCAGAAACGTTGTTCACTCCTTACAAGGCGAATTACATCAAAAACATAGCCAGGGAAAGGGACTCCATATGCCAGAGTTCGTGCTCACTGGGCTCAGTCAGGTTCCAGTATAATTGTGGAGCAAAACACACTAAATGAGGTGAGGCATACCAGCCTCCAGATGGGCAAATGTTAGCTCCAGCTAAGGAGCCTTTTGTGAGCCAACTGGTACATGGCTGGGATTGGGATAACAATGTAGGTCTGGGCATCCCCATGCCCCAGGGGCAGATGGGAGGCTGGAGTTTCTGACCACAGAGAACGTGGGTGCCAGAAATGTGCTCATCGTGGCTCTCTCACTCATTTGCCCAATAAGAAACATAAGATATAGGGCAGGAGTAGGTCATACGGCCCCTCGAGCCTGCTCCACCATTCAATAAGATCATGGTTGATCTTCTCCCTCAACTCCACTTTCCTGCACTATCCCAATATCCCTTGATTCCGTTAGTGTCCAAAAATCTATTGATCTCAGCCTTGAATATACGCAACAGTTGAGCATCCATTGGTAGAGAATTCCCAAGATTCACAACTCTCTGAGTGAAGAAATTTCTTCTCTTCTCAGTCCTAAATGGATGACCCCTTATTCTGAGACTATGCCCCCTAGTTCTAGACTCTCCAGCCAGAGGAAACAGCTTCACCCTGTCAGGCCCTCTCAGAATCTTGTATATTTCAATGCGAGTACCTCTCATTCTTTGAAACACCAGAGGCTAATTAGGGACCTTCCTGCTGGGATGCTACAAACACTGGCAGGTGTGGTCTCAGCATAATGGAAATAATTTCAGTCCCAATGCCCTTTGCCTTATCAGAATTCAACAACACCAGTTTATGCCAAATAGCATAAGGTCAGAAAATAAAAGGCACCTTGTATTACTCTGGTTATGATTCGCAAAATCAGAACATTGCTTAAAAAAGAAAAAGTTAAATTAACAAAAATGAATTAGCTGCTTTGAGGAAAATAATAGCATTTTATTATTCAAAATTACGTTTAGTGTACTTTTGCCTTCATATTCAAAAACACTACATGCCTCCTGAATGACCACAGATACAGCTCTATCTAATGTAGCACTAAATCATACAGTCCAGAAGGTATCATGTTTGATCCTCTGTCTATGCCGAGGTGGCTGATCTCAGCCTGGTAGCAGTTGGTAAAGTACAATTGACTTCAACACCCTTGACCTAGAGAGGGGAATCTTAATCAAGGTTTCAGCTTCAAATCGCTATCCAGCCACTCCTGCTTGAAAGTGCAATTACAATCAAGCTTGGCTATAACATGGTTATTGGACAAATTGCTTGCTGAAATTCAATCGAGTTTTCCTCCAGGTGGATAATACTTATTTTTGAAGTATTGGAGTGCAGCAAGCACTCGGGGACTGTACCTCAACAAGGAATCAATGGCTCCAGAAGAAGAGGGTAGCAGATTGGACAGGAATAGGAAAGAAATATCCTGTGTGTAAACTTGAAAGTCACACAGTGTATTTACTTTAAATTAGAATTAGACAGAAATGGGATGATTTAATCTCCAAATACTGTCCATCTGCTGTACAGAATTGATAGAAAAAGGAGTAATTAAAATAAATGATCTATTTCAGAAGGTGGAAGCTATATCTTTCATGCAGTTAATGGAAACTGATGGGTTTCCCCAAAGTCAGCCCTTCATTATATTCAGTTGTGGCATACATCTCTGAGTAAAGAGGAAGATAAAACAATGAGACTTGAATTAATAAGTTATGCTTATGTCTGGAAGAGTCAGTTTGGTGGTGGGCAGAGAAACAGGACTGGGCTATTAACCCTCTTGAGCCTGTTCAATTCGATCATGGCTGATCTGTACCTCAACTCCAATTACCCACCCTTGCTCCATATCCCTTGATACGCTTTCTTAGCAAGAATCTATCAATCTCTGTCTTGAAAATTTCAATTTACCTGGCATCCACAGCAAGTTCCAGATTTGCACTACCCTTTGTGTGAAAAAGTGTTTACTGATTTCACTCTCAAATGGCTGAGCTCCAATTTTAAAGTTATGCAGGTCCAGTTGGAGGCTCAGGGTGAAGGAGAATCCTTGATTGAAGGCTGTAACGAGTGGGTTGTGGAACTGCATCTTTAGCAGGTGGGTTGATTTACAAAAGAAGGAAAATGAAATAAAAAGCAAGCTATGCTGTAGAGCAGAGCCCAGGCAGGAGCAAGGTGTCCTGGAAAGTATGACAGTCGAATACTGGCAGGATCAGGTTTGAGCTCCTTTTCTGCTGGCCCACAAGTATCTATAAATGGAGTTGAGCCATTGTATATTGATGTTTCACAACATAATTTCAGAGACTGAAATATTCATCAGTGAGAAAGAACAAATTTGACCAAATGTCTCTTGGCTTGATAGTGCTGACATACACGATAAATAAAAGAAATGTTATTATAATGATGAACAGAAAGAAAAATGTCACATGCGACAATGAATAAGGAAGGGAGTAATTATTTACTCTATTGGCCCCATTGCAATAAATACTGACCAGCTTCAATTGACCTGATTCCAATTCCGTCTCAATATCCTGGGTTAAGAGGGAAAAACAGCAAGGATTCTTGCACCTGATCACTGTCCAGTGACCAATGCTGGAAGTATACTTTTGCAGATGTCAGATAAAGACAGAATCAGGCTCAACTGTGTTTTCATATTTATCATCTGTAGCCACAGATTTGCTCTACTTACAATATGCGCTGGGCTGCCAGTATTTCTACATCCTGCATACATTAGTGTGTTTTAAGATTACTGATCTGCTTTAACCCCAAACTAAGAAAAATCAGCTATTTAACCAATGTGTCATTCCCATATAATTTAACTTTACACTTTCTCTATGTGAAATTGCCCAGTTAGTAAGAATTAAGGCCGAATAACAGGCAGTTTTATGTTATGCACTCATACCCACTGAGAACTGGATTGAAATAAAAGAAAAACTATTGAGTGTTAGAAATCTGAATTAAAACAGAGATTGTTGGCAAAGCAAGGCAGGAAGATCAGCAGCTTAAAAATAACAAATCCAGACAAATGTTTTGAGTGGGTTCCGGGTTACATCCAAAATGTTAATCAGCCTTTCTCTTTAAATGTTGGATGACCTAGAGGAAGATTCATTCACTGTGCTATGTGTAGACACATTCTTTCATAATGTTAATGATTTTGTTATGCATAGTACACAGAAGAAATGTTCCATCCCTGCTATGAATTGGATCAATACTAAGTTTACGCAAACTCAATTTACTTTGGCACAGTCCTCCTATTGGACTGGACTTGACCCTTGGCTTCCAAAGGCGGAGAAAGAGAATTGTATCCCTAGCCCAGTGTACTATTCTGTTCCTACTTGCATTCTGATTAATAACAATAGATGGAGGGCAATTGTCAGTAGGAAAAATATGTAACATAACCTCAATCATACCCATAAACACAAAAATTATTGATTAATTGGATTTATATGTTCTTGAGCTAATATCTAACATTGTTGAAATATTTTAATTAATGTGCATTTTATGACTAGAGCAAGTAATATGTCGCTTCCTGTCATTTGTTATCAGTAAGAAACTAGTATTTTCATCATGTTACAAGACCTTTTATACAAAATTATAGTACTCAAGGAACAAATCACACAACACATGGTAAGTGTTAAAATTTGCTAGATTTGTGGTAATATGTCACATTATACCAAATCACTGTACTAACTATAACTGTCACTGCACAGGATACTCTCAAACTGGCCTATAAGATTTTTGCATAGGACAACACAGTAAACAGTTTGCACTTAGCAAGCATATGTTGAACTGGAAGGACGAGAATGGTCAAGATATAAGTAATTCATCACTTTGTATTAGATAGGTTGAAGCAGTATTTTCCAGTAGAAGCAGCAACAGACAAATGACAACCGTACCCTATCATGTCTTCCTCAGTCCTATTTTTGAAAATAGTATGAACTAGGAAATTTCAACAGCCAGAAGGATACAATTTCAGACACATTGCAGTGTAGCTGTTCAGTATAAAGTGGTTAAAGATGACTGACTGAGAGTTTTATTTGTATTGTTAATGAATGCCCATTATAGAGCTGGGTCAATAGTGTTGCATGCTGTGATACACATGCTTAATTGTTTTGTTTAAGAAAAAAAGTCATATATCTAGATTATTTGTTAGATCTGGCACTGAAGTTGACTTTAGCTCAGATCTCTAGAGGTAAGGAACTGTGGTTGAGAATACATTGTAGCCCACTGTACCATTTAGCTGCAATTAATCCTAATCCATTCATTACCTTTGGACAATGGGCCATTACTCAATCTACAAATTCTGTGTTATTGAGAATGTTTTGATAACACAATGACTCCTGCATTCTCGAGTGCCCACAAAATGCGCTGAGAGCATTCTGATTGTGTCATTCAACAAAGTACATGGTAAATTGTTCTGTGGCAAAATATCTATCTCCTGTTGCAAAGGGATAGGCTCTATTGTTTTCTATCATCTCATTGTTCTCGGTCTTTATTATTTGTAGATTTCTTATAAAATCCAAAACTGTTTTTAGGTAGGTGCATAGGCTCTTTGTTTAAACTTGCAGGTTGTCTTTCCTGTTATTGGTGGGGGTTTGGTCAGCTGGCCCTTATGTTATTTTGGTTCTGAACTCATTTTGGATATACTTTCTTTGACTAGTGATGTCTGTTCCCCCGTACTTGAACAATGACAGTAATCAATCTGGTCCAGTCTGGCCTTTTGACCTCGAGGCGCCCACAAAGAACAGTATCGTAGCAATGGCAGGAAATGGTCTGCACCAATACAACCATCCCATGCACAGCAATTCAATGTCAGAAAAATAATCATAGCCTTATCAGGGAAGGTAAGTTAAGAGGAGTTAGCCATAATTTCTAAGAATGTGCAGTACTAAATATATCAAACACTTGCAGTGATTTCACCTCACATTCTGTTAAAATGCTTGAATTCATTAGTCAATTCTCAAATGTCAGATTTCTGCACTCAATGCCTCAGCTTTCACCTGAAAGTGTTTCTTCACCTACAGCCTTCCATGCAATCACCCCACTGAAAAACTTTACATGGAATCGAATTAGTTGGTGAATGCAACTTTCATCCCTGCAAGTTGACACCTGAGTTTTACTACATCTCAAAGTATCTGATGATAATTATCACGTTCTGAATTCATTTCTCAAAGAGAAGACAGTTGAAAGATATTGGCAGCAGGTGGTAAACCCACAAACTGGAGACCTCTTACCTTCCTATGAGGAACATAACATAAGAACATAAGAAATAGGAGCAAGTGAGAAAGCTCTTCAACCACTAGGGAAGAATACCATAGGAGGATTTGGATTCAGGAAAATAACAAGTTCATGATGGCATTCTGCTACCCTTTCTTCTCATCAAACTGTACCTCTCATTACCTGTAAACAAACTGCAGTGCACAACTGTCTTTGTACTGAAAGTAACATGTGAACTTTGCTCCCCAGCAACACATTCTAACTTCTCTTCCAGTTTATCTCCTCTAACTGTGCCCAAAGTTGGGGAACCGGACCCTAGTGTCTACGGTCTGCCAACACTTCATAGCAACAATGCCTCTCGCGCTCTCCCTCACAATCATCAGCCTGAGAGAATTGCACTAGGGGATGCACAGATTAGGAGTAAGCAGAGAAACCGCATGAGAGATATATTCTACAGCAGGTTAGGACTGAGTTGCCTTGAGTTGAGGACCAGTTCTATCCTGAGAGGCTCCTATAGGAAAGCAACAGTCAGCCACTTTGCATAGTCTTCCACTCAAATAGCACATAAGAAAAGCATTAGATTAGGTTTAAAGTTACACATCGGCACCAAGGAGAAGCAAAATGGTAAGAGAAAGAAGGCACATACACAGAGCATGGGTTGCCATTAAAATTATCATTACACTAAAGTTGTGTCTGTAGACATTGGTCTTGATAACATTTGAAAGTGACTTTCACAAGGTGGCATTAATGGAGACTGTGTGAGTTGATGTGCACAGAGAAGGGCCTGTAAATGATAATTTGCATGAAGTAGACAGAACTATTATTGCAGTAGTCAGATGTGGTATTCAAAAGGAGGTCTCGTATATCAGAGTGGCATGAATGTCTCTTGCAACCAGCAACAAGTTGCCCTCCATAACTTCAGACAGCTGCTGCCAATGCTCTTGCCCTCCATCAGAGTTTCTAGGTTGAAGAGTGCGAGCATTGGAGTTCCTTAAAATGAAGGTATCATGGCAGCTGCCAGGGAAATGAGCATTAACTTGCATTATGGTGTACTGCCAGTTGCAAATAAGCTGAAAATAGAAAAAGTGGACTCCTTTCCTGTTGATATAAGTATAGGCATTGAGCAAAAATGTCATCATCATCATAGGCAGTCCCTCGAAATCGAGGAAGACTTGCTTCCATTCTCCTCAGGTGACTGTACAGTCCAATATGGGAATTACAGTCTCTGTCACAGGTGGGACAGACAGTGGTTAAAGGAAAGAGTAGGTGGGGAGTCTGGTTTGCCGCACGCTCCTTCTGCTGTCTGAGTTTGGTTCCTGCATTCCCACGGCGATGAGATTCAAATCTATGACACACTGGACTTGGGAAATCCTACTACTCTGTGAAATTGAAGCACAATGCACTTGGTTAAAGAACTTGTGCACAGTGCATGTTACAGATGTCCCCAGTGGCATCCTGGAATAACCCTACTTATCTTAACAGCAACTAGAAGAGAAGTGCATTTGGTGGAGGTAGGCTGCAGATATGTTGGCAGTATTTGGCATAACTCTGACAGTTTCCTTTTGCACAAAAAGGCCAGGAATTTCCTTGGAGCTGCTCATGCTCTGTTTACACTTACAAACAGGGATCCATCGCACTTCCAGCAAAGTTACAGCAGAGGATCGGGAGCAGCTAGAAAATTCCCAGCCAAAGTCTCCGCAGGTATTGCTCTTTGGTCCAATGCAGATAACAGCACCTCTGCCTGAAGTCACTCGTATGGGGTACTGGCACATCGGTGCCACGTGCCTGAGGTGCAACCTCACCAGCCTGTTGTCCCTTTGCTGTTGCTTCTCTGCTTCTTCAGGAAGCATAGAGGGAAATCACCAATGACCATGCTATTGTGTCCTGTCTGAACATGGGGTGCGATAAGTGACAGCTTCTAAGAAAATGGAACAAAGGCAGATGATAAAGAAGGTGGTAATAGAAATGGCAAACAAAACAAATCAAAACTGACTCCATAATAAAGCTTTTAACAGCACCACTAAATGTATGACGAGAGCCTTTAAATTTGCTTCTGCCTTCAAAGTAACAGCTTGAAACCTTATAACACTTTTAAAGTGATTATAATTCAGTGGAAATGAGGACCTGGGGAGCTGTATTTACCTCTTGTTGGCCACCTGCTGCTTGGACTCCACCATAATCCCGATCCATTTAATTGAGTCAGGGCTCATTTGGCTTCCAGGCCATATTCCAAACGGAATCACCACCACCATGAGGGAGCACATCACTGCCATGCAGGAAAATTCTGGTGGTGCTGCAGTACCTGAAGAGGCAGCTGGGGATTTAAAGGGCGTGGAAGATCCCGAAAAAGGAAAACAGGGATCTATTTTAGGCCTCAGTCCAGCAGTGTGAAGCCTGTATGGAGGGAGAGGAGACCTCCATGGGGACCTTACTACTGTTGTCACAGGGGTTACTGCCACCTTTTTCCCAGTGGTCCCTCGGCTTGGCAGTGATGCTGGCTCTAAGAAAGAAAAGTTGCCAGGCCCCGTCTCCACACTGGCAGTTCCAAGTGGTGGGTGGGGAAGAGGCAGCCAGTGGCTGTCCTGGCAGGGGTGGAGAGGGAAACATTAACTTACGGCAGGTTTTGCTGACCAATTTTGCTTAATTTTCCACTGCTTTCCTGTCTGATTTTGGCCGGATGGTGGAGGAAAATCCAGCCCCTGAAATCGTTACACTATTCCTATCTCATTTGCATGTAACTGAAATGGATAGATGCTTTTGCTTACCATCAATACTGAAGATCGAAAATGAAAAGGGCACAAAAGTGGACAAGGGTGTGGTATAACAGATCACCACCTATTTTCCCACCCTTGCCTCCACCCACTCAATTAAGGCCACAAAATCAGGCTTCACCGTCAAAAGTTCACATGAAGAATTACCACTAGGACATGGTTCCAGCGGGGTGTCAACACCTCCTGAGCCATCAGTACAATAGAAGGGAATGAAATAAAACAATATTGCATTAATACAAGAATGCTTTATTGCAACCATACAACATGACAGGTGTTCATTCTATAGCTATCTTTGCTAAACTAAGCATGATTATGTGCATAATAACTGATTGCATCATTTACAATGTTATGCCAAAGATGAAAAAGCATTGCCATCGCTCCTAACATTTATTACCTTGTATCATCAGTTGTTGCTGATTATAATTATGTATATGAATGGAAAATATGTTTTTCAGTTTATGACAGATACTGGGAACTCAACACTGCAGAAACTCTACAGGAGTATAAGAAGTGCAGGGATGCAATTAAAAAAGATATCAGGAAAGCAAAGAGAGAGCATGAAAGAATGTTGGCAAGTAAAATCAGAGAAAACCCAAAGATGTTTTATAAATACATTAAGAGCAAGAGGATGATTAAGAAAGAGTGGGGCTTATTAGAGACCATAAAGGAAATCTGTGTGTGGAGACAGATTCTTAATGAATACTTTGCATCTATTTTCACAAAAGAGAGGGGCGATGCAGACTTTGCAATGAGGGAGGAGGAGTGTGAAATATTAGATGGGATAAACATAGTGAGAGAGGCAATATTAAGGGAGTTAGCAGCTTTGAAAGTGGATAAATCCACAGGCTTGCATGAAATGTATCACAGGCTGTTAAGAGAAGCAAAAGAGGAAATAGCAGAAGCTCTGACCATCATTTTCCAATCCTCTCTGGCTACTGGTGCAGTGCCAGAGGACTGGAGGATTGCTAATGTACCTTTGTTTAAAAAGGGAGGAAGGGATAGGCCGAGTAATTACAGGCCAGTCAGCCTAACCTCGTGTTGGGAAAATTATTGGAAGAAATCCTGAGAGACAGGATAAATCTTCATTTGGAAAGACATGGATTAATCAAGGACAGTCAGCATGGATTTGTCAAGGGAAGATTTGTGTCTGACTAACTTGATTTAATTTTTCGAGGAGCTAACCAGGAGGATCGTTGAGGGCAGTGCGTATGATGTAGTGTATATGGATTTTAGTAAAGCTTTTGATAAGGTCCCACATGGCAGACATGTCACGAAAGTAAAAGCCCATGGGATCCAGGGCAAAGTGGCAAGTTGGATCCAAAATTGGCTCAGAGGCAGGAAGCAAAGGGTAATGGTTGATGGGTGTTTTTGTGACTGGAAGGCTGTATCCAGTGGGGTTCCGCAGGGCTCAGTGCTGGGTCATTTGCTTTTTGTGGTATATATCAATGACTTGGACTTAAATGTTGGGAGTATGATTAAGAAGTTTGCAGATAATACTAAAATCAGCTGTGTAGTTGATAATGAAGAAGAAAGCTGCGGACTGCAGGAAGATATCAATGTACTGGTCAGGTGGGCAGAACAGTGGCAAATGGAATTCAATCCGGATAAGTGTGAGGTAATTCATTTGGGGAGGTCTAACAATGCAAAGGAATACACATTAAATGGTACAACACTGAAAAGTGTAGAAGAACAAAGGGACCTTGGAGTGCAGGTCCACAGATCACTGAAGGTAGCAGACCAGGTAGATAAGGTGGTTAAGAAGGCATATGGAATACTGACCTTTATAAGTTGAGGCATGGAATACAAGAGCAAGGAGGTTAAAGCTTGAACTTCATAAAACACTGGTTGGGCCACAGTTGGAGTACTGTGTGCAGTTCTGGTCACCCCATTACAGGAAAGATGTGATTGCACTGGAAAGGGTGCAGAGGAGATTTACAAGAATGTTGCCTGAACTGGAAAATTTTGGCTATGAGGAAAGATTGGAGATGCTGGGTCTGTTTTCTTTGGAACAGATGAGGCTAAAGGGAGACCTAATTGAGGTGTATAAAATTTTGAGGCGTCTGGATAGAGCGGATAGGAAGGATCTGTTTCCCTTAGCAGAGGGGTCAACAACCAGGGGGCATATATTTAAAGTAATTGGGGGGAAGTTTAGAAGAGATATGAGGGGAAATTTCTTCACCCAGGCGGTGGTGGGGGTCTGAAACTCACTGCCAGAAAGGGTGGTAGAGGCAGGAACCCTCACCACATTTAAAAGATACTTGGATGTGCACTTAAAGTGCCATAACTTACAGGGCTACGGACCAAGAGCTGGAAAGTGGGATTAGGCTGGATAGCTCTTGGTCAGCCGGCGTGGACACGATGGGTTGAAATGGCCTCCTTCCGTGCTGCAAATTTCTATGATTCTTTGATTCTATGATTTCAATGATTCATTCTATATTGGTTTTATTTGCATGACGGAAATACATTTATTATGTGATTATATATTTGTTATAAACTCCCTTCTTGTAGAAATACTGATGTCAAAGTAAGTTAACTCTGGTTGCAGAGAAAAGATATTTCTCTCAGCAATCTGATGGGCAATATTAAATTTTTCCAAGTTACCAGGATTGTGATATCAGTTGACTAATTGTGTATATGTTGTTTCTGTCATGTTACAGTGACTTTTCCATTATATGGCGTCTGTGTTTCCCTTTATAAATAAGGTATAAATTTAAACATGAGAGTTAGAGGTACAAGATCAGCACAGATCAATGGGGAGCACTGCAACTAAATGAAAAAGCATGCTTGGATGAGGAAAGAAATACAGTATATGATACTTTTTATTACATCTCTCAGAAATGCTTGTAAACACATCACACACAATGGATTACTTTGAAGTGCAGGGATTATTGTTAAATAAACAAATGCTACAGTTGTTTTACAAACAGCAAGATGCCAGAATGGCAATGGGATGAATCATTCATTGATTTTTGGTAACATCGGTTGAGGAAGAAATATTGGACGAGATGTAGAACTGTTCTTGGAATAATGCTATGGAATCATTATATCTACAACAGAACAGTCAGACAAGGCTGTTACATGATTTAAATTGTTATGATTCAGATTCTTTTTGCTCATGACTAATTTAAAAGTTCACTTCAATAAGCAAGTCCTCACGATGCATCAACTAATCTGGATGCAGCATACCCTAGGTGAACAATGAACCTATTTAATTTCAACATGTACACTTAAAACAAAATGGTATATTACCATACACTCCCAGTCTTCCAACTGATGGACAAATACTACTCTGGCAGAGCGTAACTGTAAACAAAAATCTAAGTATAAAGTTTATAAAGAAGCAAGATCAAAGAATACAGTAGATATTGGCTAATTTACAACACAATATACAGTGCTTCTCTCAAAATGTTGGCCCAGAAATCCCAGTTTTTCCTTCCCGCGGGCGTTCGAATGGATTATAGAAAAAAGATGCGCACCTGCCTGAAGCTGCTGCGGCCACGAGAGATCCCGGTCCGGAGGCCTCTCGTAACTGCGCGTCACAGCGCATGGACGTGTGCAGGCCTGAAGCTGGAGTCACATGGCTCTGGGCAGCCAATCAAGTATCGGATAATTCTCATTCATAGTAATAGGAGTTTCGTTAAGTCCGAAACTCCGATTACTATGAATGAGAAACACCCCCAAACACCCAAACACTACATAAAACATTTAAAAAAAACTCACACAAATACACTATAGCAATTAAAGTTGATAGAAATGTTTTTGAAAAAAAATTAGCCGATTTTTTTAGAAAAGTTTTAATTATGGTTTAAAATAAAATTACCTGGGTGTTTAACATAAATATGTATTCTTAAATTTTATTTTAATATGTTTTTGATATGTTTTTAAACTCTTACGCTGGTAAAAGTAGGCTGTGCGCCTGCTTTCACCAAGCGCAAGAGTTTTAAGGACATTTGCAGGACAAGAGATGGGCACATAACCCAATCTCTGCCGTGGGAATGTCCTTACTCCTAATATGCGGGAGATCTGTCAAGCCAGAAACTTGACAGATCGGAAAAGCCGGTTTTCAGCACATGCGCATTGAGCGCCGAAAACCGGCTTTTCCGATGCCTTCCCAGGTCCGTAGAAACTCCATAAGGACTCAGGGAGGCCGCGATTTCTGGGGCAATAAGGGGCTGAAATTTCCCCTTTCTATAAGGGTCGTGACCGTCTCAAAGAGGCCCTCACAGGGAAGGAAGGATCACTGCTCGGTCGGCGGGGAGAGGCCATCATTTTGTACATTGCCCTCCTTTAGTTTTGGAGCAGTGTAGGGGACTGCTCCGCCCATTTTCCACCGTGTTATGCATGCGCTGACCCCTTTCCGAATTTGCCTCGTGGGGAAATTGCCCTGTGCGGAATTGCCCCGTGGGAGCGGTGCTGCTGCAGGTCGGTGCCCTCGACAGCGTTTTCTGCCGTTATCCTTTTTGTGGCTGGGCGACGCTGCTGCCTTCAGAGGAGAGATTGCGCTGCTGGTGACTCCATTTTATTTTTTATTGTCGGTCAACTGCAGGTCGGGCCGACAATTATGCCCGCGGGTTTGGCCGAGCCGCCAAAGGGCAGCTTGGCACCCCCTCTTGGGTGCCAGGCCACTGGCACGGCCGAAACCCTCCCTGATGGACCAGCGTTTGCCACGAAAGTGGCTGCAGAGTTCGCAGCGGCCCTCCCCTTTAACGGAAGGGGACGAACGTTGTGATGCGTCAGCGCGATGCGGCATGTCCGTGTCGCACTGACATCATTAGCGATGCACTAACGTCATCAGTGCAGCGCTGATAACTTGGAGTGTCGGCCACTCCGACCCGACTGCACTTCCACCACTGTCCCAACAACAACACCACTCCGAACGGAAACAGAAACCAAAGAGCTGAAAATCACCGGAATGTCCGCCCTATGCATTGGGGCAGACGGAGCACCTAAGCAATGGTAGGTGTGCACCTTTTCAGGCGGAGGGCAATTTCGCCCCCTAAGGATCTTGAAACTCCACTAATTCTTGATTGTACACCTTTTAGTTTGGGCCAGGCATCGATGAAAATAAATTTTAAGTGAGACTGAACCATTATTGAGTCCTCTGCCAACCTTTACAAGAGTTTAAAAACATTTATTATTTTGAAAGAAGCACTGTACATTGTGCTGTAAATTAGCCAAAGTTATTGTTTTCTTTAATCTCACTGCTTAACCTTTTCCCCAAAAGCAGTAGGGTGAGAATGGCACCAATAAACTTGTAAATTAAATCATGCTTCTACCTATTTCTTGACAGGCTCAATAATTCTCAAACCCTTTAAGCTTCAAAGATACCAGGGCAAGCCTCCTATGAAACCAGTCTCAAGGAATTCACCTGCTTTCAGACCAAAGCCATGTTGTTGTGGTGATATTACAATCCTAGCCCCTTTGGGACTATCCCAGATCAGGTGTATTTCTCAGGTGTTTACTCTCAACTGAAGGTTGAGGTAGCCAAATCCTAAAGACACTGAATGGGTCTGAAGGTCTGGTCTATCTTTTCCCAAAGGAAAGGGACAACCCGAGAATGTTACCTTCCTTCAGATAGCACTTTTTAAAAAGTTTCAGCCAGATTATAATGTCCCAGATATTGTAAGGTTCCAGGAGTCTCTCCTCAATAATGTACCTCTTCGCCAAAAGAGTGTCATCTTCATAGGCAGTCCCTTGAAATCGAGGAAGACTTGCTTCCACTCTAAAAATGAGTTCTTAGGTGACTGAACAGTCCAATACGGGAATTACAGTCTCTGTCACAGGTGGAACAGACAGTCATTGAAGGAAAGGATGGGTGGGACTGGTTTGCTGCACGTTCTTTTCGCTGCCTGTGCCTGTTTTCTGCATGCTCTCTGCAATGAGACTTGAGGTGCTCAGCGCCCTCCCGGATGCACTTCCTCCAATTTGGGCGGTCTTTGGCCAGGGACTCCCAGGTGTCGATGGGGATGTTGCATTGTATCAAGGAGACTTTAAGGGTGTCCTTGAAACGTTTCCTCTGTCCACCTTGGGCTCGCTTGCCATGAGGAGTTCCGAGCAGAGCGCTTGCTTTGGGAGTCTTGTGTCAGGCATTCGAACAATGTGGCTCACTCAGCAGAACTGGTCAAGTGTGATCAGTGCTTCGATGCTGGGGATGTTGGTCTGGTCGAGGACACTAACGTTGGTGTGTCTGTCCTCCCAGAGGATTTGCAGGATCTTGCGGAGACATCGTTGGTGGTATTTCTCCAACAATTGGAGGTGTCTACTGTATATGGTGCATGTCTCTGAGCCATACAGGAGGGCGGATATCACTGTAGCCCTGTAGACCATGAGCTTGGTGGCAGATTTGTCATGATACCCGTCCTCCAAAAGAGTATACGGAAATGTGGTTCATGCGTTAGTGGTAAAGAAGACAATGAGAGACAATTCTAAATATACAGAGGTTTATTAAAGAACCAATCTGCAATTTACAGCTGGTGCGACAGTCAATCACAACATTAACAGTTCTTAAAAAGGTGAAAAATACAATCTTATTTCTAGTAGAGAATCTAACTTTTAAATAAATGTCATTACAGTAATACAGTTCTTAAAATTGTTTAAGCAGGAGATCCATCAATTATCAAGGTAGCATTTATCTTAATCCCTGAGTAGGAGAAGACTGTAGAGCTGGCACGATGCCTCTGCCTTGCTCTATAGTCAAGAGACGCTTAAGTGAGTCTCAGCGGGTCTAAGTGAATCTAAACAATCTCATCTGAGCTCTCAATATTTATATCTTTCTCTGTTGTTTTTCATTCTAACTACAAGTGTTTTTTGTTGACCAAGTTACTCAATGCTACTTATATTTTAACTGACTTTTGCATCCAGCTAACTACTGTATCAACATATGACCATTGTCAGGTTACCATCTATGGTCAAAGGACAAATGCCATTTGTTTATGTGATGGGCACTTGACTGTTGTTACAACATGTGTCCCATTCTAAGAAGTTATAATGGCCCCAAGTTTCCACATGATTTGCTCCTGATTTTTAGGAGCAACTGGTGTAGAACGGAGTATCTTAGAAATCGGAATTCTCGCCATTTAGTTTGCTCCAGTTCTAGTCAGTTAGAACAGTTTCACTTTGAAACAGAATTTTTTTTTCAAAAGGGGGCATGTCCGGCCACTTACGCCTGTTTTCAAAGTTTCGTCAGTGAAAACTTACTCCAAACTAACTTAGAATGGAGTAAGTGAAGATTTTTGTATGCTCGAAAAAACCTTGTCTACACTTTAGAAAATCAGGCATAGGTTACAAATCAGGCTACAAATCAGGCGTAGGGAATGGGGGCAGGGGGTTTAAAGGGAAGTTTACAAACATTAAACACTTCAGTTTTACAAATAAAGAGCCATCATCAATAATACATGATAAAAATATCAATAAATCAACCAATAAATCAATCAAAAAAAATTAATAAGAAATAATTTTTTTTTTAAATCAATAAATAAAACATTTTCTACTTACCGACTGCAGCACCGGGAGCCCTCCAACAGCGTGCTGGGATGTCCCCCCCCCAGTGTGTCTCTGTCAGTGTCTCTATCTCTCTGTCTGTCTGTGTGTGTCCCTATCTCTCTGTCTGTCTGTCTGTGTGTGTCCCTATCTCTCTGTCTGTCTGTCTGTGTGTGTCTCTCATTTTCTGTCTGTCAGTGTCTGTGTTTCTGACAGCGAGGGGAGGAGGAGGGGGGTAGAGGGAGAGAGGGGGGGAGCAGAGGGAGGGAAGCGGGGGGGAGCAGAGGGAGGGAAGGGGGAGCTGAGGGAGGGGGGAGAAGGGGGAGGGGGGAGGGGGAGGGTGGGGAGAAGGGGGGAGGGGGGAGGAAAGAAGATGGGGGAAAGGAGAAGGGGGGGAAAGGAGAAGGGGGAGGGAGGCTGAACGGGGCTGGGTCCGGCTGGGCCTGAGACTTCAGGCAGGGCCCGTCCCCAGCACCAGATTTACAGGTATGTGGCATTGGGTTGGGTCGAGGGGAGTGCGGGTCCGGGGGGATGGTGGGACGGAGGTCGGTTCGGTTCGGATCGGGGGAAGGGAGGTCAGGTCGGGTCCAGTCCGGGGGCGGGGGATCGGAGTCGGTGTCGGGTCTGGAGGCGGGGAGGCGGGGTGGGGGGGGGCAGCGGGAGTCGGGTCGGGTCGGGTCCGGTCCGGGGAGGGTGGGGGGGAGCGGGAGTCGGTCCAGAGGCAGGGAGCGGGAAGCGGGAGTCGGGTCGGTGTCGGGTCCGGTCCTGGGGTGGGGGGTGGGTTGGGTCGGGAGGAAGCAGGAGCTGGCCGTGGGAGGAGCCTTATTCACGCAGCCCCAGTGAGGCCATTGGGCCAGGGCTAGGGGCTGCATGCTTCGGCCCCTCCCACACAGTTTTGGGTGCCTGGAGCTACTGCACATGTGCACCCACTGTAGCGTGCATGTGCAGAGGTCCCGGCACTGTTTTCAGCGCAGGGACCTGGCTCCGCCCCCTACAGCTCGTGCTGCGCCGCGCCGAGCTGCAAACGACCTGCAGGGAGGTGGAGAATCTGGAAGGTTTTTTTAGGCGCACTTTGTGGCGCGAAAAACGGGCGTCCAGGTCGGGACTGCGCCGTTCTAGGTGCAGCTCGAAACTTGGGCCCAATATAACTATCCAGGGTCACAAGGATTAGTCTTGTTTATGCGGTAGTCCTTCAAATTTAGTCAATTCAGCTGAACTAACTACTGTTTCTACAATTGTCGATTGTGAGTTTACCAACTTATGGTCAAAGGGAAGATGTAATTTATTTATTAGTCAATTCAGCAGGCTACTGTTTCAAAAATTGTCTTATTTAAGAAGTGATGTTGGGGAGGGCATCAAACAGGAAATTAGGGGTGCATGCAATAAAGGTGCAGCAGTTATAATGGGTGACTTTAATATGCACATAGATTGGGCTAACCAAACTGGAAGCAATACGGTGAGGAGGATTTCCTGGAGTGCATAAGGGATGGTTTTTTAGACCAATATGTCGAGGAACCAACTAGGGGGGAGGCCATCTTAGACTGGGTGTTATGTAATGAGAGAGGATTAATTAGCAATCTCGTTGTGCGAGGCCCCTTGGGGAAGAGTGACCATAATATGGTGGAATTCTGCATTAGGATGGAGAATGAAACAGTTAATTCAGAGACCATGGTCCAGAATTTAAGAAGGCTAACTTTGAAGGTATGAGGCGTGAATTGGCTGGGATGGATTGGCGAATGATACTTAAGGGGTTGACTGTGGATGGGCAATGGTAGACATTTAGAGACCGCATGGATGAACTACAACAATTGTACATTCCTGTCTGGCATAAAAATAAAAAAGGGAAGGTGGCTCAACCGTGGCTATCAAGGGAAATCAGGGATAGTATTAAAGCCAAGGAAGTGGCATACAAATTGGCCAGAAATAGCAGCGAACCTGGGGACTGGTAGAAATTTAGAACTCGGCAGAGGGGGACAAAGGGTTTGATTAGGGCAGGGAAAATGGAGTATGAGAAGAAGCTTGTAGGGAACATTAAGACGGATTGCAAAACTTTCTATAGATATGTAAAGAGAAAAAGGTTAGTAAAGACAAACGTAGGTCCCCTGCAGTCAGAATCAGGGGATGTCATAACGGGGAACAAAGAAATGGCAGACCAATTGAACAAGTACTTTGGTTCGGTATTCACGAAG
The DNA here is from genome assembly GCF_044704955.1 of Pristiophorus japonicus. Taxonomy (NCBI): domain Eukaryota; kingdom Metazoa; phylum Chordata; class Chondrichthyes; family Pristiophoridae; genus Pristiophorus; species Pristiophorus japonicus. Next base: position 23,613,578 of record NC_091982.1, read on the forward strand.
GAGGACACAAACAACCTTCCGGTTATAAAAGGGGTCGGTTGGTCTAGTAAGGAGGAGGAACTGAGGGAAATCCTTATTAGTCGGGAAATTGTGTTGGGGAAATTGATGGGATTGAAGGCCGATAAATCCCCAGGGCCTGATGGACTGCATCCCAGAGTACTTAAGGAGGTGGCCTTGGAAATAGTGGATGCATTGACAGTCATTTTCCAACATTCCATTGACTCTGGATCAGTTCCTATAGAGTGGAGGGTAGCCAATGTAACCCCACTTTTTAAAAAAGGAGGGAGAGAGAAAACAGGGAATTATAGACCGGTCAGCCTGACATCGGTAGTGGGTAAAATGATGGAATCAATTATTAAGGATGTCATAGCAGTGCATTTGGAAAGAGGTGACATGATAGGTCCAAGTCAGCATGGATTTGTGAAAGGGAAATCATGCTTGACAAATCTTCTGGAATTTTTTGAGGATGTTTCCAGTAGAGTGGACAAGGGAGAACCAGTTGATGTGGTATATTTGGACTTTCAGAAGGCGTTCGACAAGGTCGCACACAAGAGATTGATGTGCAAAGTTAGAGCACATGGGATTGGGGGTAGTGTGCTGACATGGATTGAGAACTGGTTGTCAGACAGGAAGCAAAGAGTAGGAGTAAATGAGTACTTTTCAGAATGGCAGGCAGTGACTAGTGGGGTACCGCAAGGTTCTGTGCTGGGGCCCCAGCTGTTTACACTGTACATTAATGATTTAGATGAGGGGATTAAATGTAGTATCTCCAAATTTGCGGATGACACTAAGTTGGGTGGCAGTATGAGCTGCGAGGAGGATGCTGTGAAGCTGCAGAGCGACTTGGATAGGTTAGGTGAGTGGGCAAATGCATGGCAGATGAAGTATAATGTGGATAAATGTGAGGTTATCCACTTTGGTGGTAAAAACAGAGAGACAGACTATTATCTGAATGGTGACAGATTAGGAAAAGGGGAGGTGCAAAGAGACCTGGGTGTCATGGTACATCAGTCATTGAAGGTTGGCATGCAGGTGCAGCAGGCGGTTAAGAAAGCAAATGGCATGTTGGCCTTCATAGCAAGGGGATTTGAGTACAGGGGCAGGGAGGTGTTACTACAGTTGTACAAGGCCTTGGTGAGGCCTCACCTGGAGTATTGTGTACAGTTTTGGTCTCCTAACCTGAGGAAGGACATTCTTGCTATTGAGGGAGTGCAGCGAAGGTTCACCAGACTGATTCCCGGGATGGTGGGACTGACATATCAAGAAAGACTGGATCAACTGGGCTTGTATTCACTGGAGTTCAGAAGAATGAGAGGGGACCTCATAGAAACATTTAAAATTCTGACGGGGTTAGACAGGTTAGATGCAGGAAGAATGTTCCCAATGTTGGGGAAGTCCAGAACCAGAGGTCACAGTCTAAGGATAAGGGGTAAGCCATTTAGGACCGAGATGCGGAGGAACTTCTTCACCCAGAGAGTGGTGAACCTGTGGAATTCTCTACCACAGAAAGTTGTTGAGGCCAATTCACTAAATATATTCAAAAAGGAGTTAGATGAGGTCCTTACTACTAGGGGGATAAAGGGGTATGGCGAGAAAGCAGGAATGGGGTACTGAAGTTGAATGTTCAGCCATGAACTCATTGAATGGCGGTGCAGGCTAGAAGGGCCGAATGGCCTACTCCTGCACCTATTTTCTATGTTTCTATGTTTCTATAAAGTAACTTATCCAGAATTGGCCCTTCAGGGCTAGAATTCCTTCATAGCTAGAATTCTTTCGTACTGTGAGGCCGGATAAAAAGAAGGAATCCTTGCTGAGATAGACATCAACGATAGTTGTCCTTCAATGGCTTGGTACAATAGAAAATGAAAAAAGACAGATAATATGGGAAGATCACAGCATGAAATATTAATTATTTCCATTAACTGGGCAGGTACAATTGCTCCTAAAGGCTCCGATATGTCATAGCTAAAGTATTACAGTGTCATTTATACATGAAGGCATCTCAACTGCAGTGATTCGTAAGTCTGCTGGCTCTTATCCTTCCTAAAATAACAATACTGCTTTTATCAAGACAGGCTAGTACAGCGAGCGAGATCTGGAATGGGGCCCATTTGGAGATCCCAGGCTGTGTTACAACCAGGATTCCCAAAGATCTGAAGGCGTTTTTCAAAACTTATTGATCCCTCTCATGCTGATGAGCACATGTAACTGAACTCTCCCCCAGATCTGGCAGCTTCTGTCGCATTTTGCAATCTGTCTTCTCTGGTGAGCACCTGGACACATGGGTGTCTGCCCACTTTATTGAAGTTAGGTGACCTCCTGACCCTGCCAACTTGGCAAAGTGAAGAGATCTTGGGAAAGAATTCAAAAGGCTAAGGGCCTGGTAGCTGCCATTATAGCATGTGGAACAGAGGGAGCTGTGGACAATCAGGAAACCAATGCTGAAAGGAACTTGGGATGTGTGGAGATTCGGGGGATCAAGGGTTATGGCGAGAAAGCAGGAAGGGGGTACTGAAGTTTCATGTTCAGCCATGAACTCATTGAATGGCGGTGCAGGTTAGAAGGGCTGAATGGCCTGCTCCTGCACCTATTTTCTATGTTTCTATGTTTCTAAAACTAGAGGAGATTGCTCAGGTAGGACGCCAAGCCGTGGAGAGACCAAGAAGTGGGCTCTGAAGTCAATGTCCCTGAAACACCGGGGTCCAATGCAAACAATCGAGCATACCAAGCAGCAACAACTGCCGCCCTCCCTTAGTAACTTTTGCACACACAACAGCACATTTTGAACAAAGAGATGGAGAACTGCCAGGTTAAAGCAAAATATCGGGCCAGAATACGCCATCATACTGCCTTTGAAATGTACCGCAAGTTCGGGATTTTCACATGTGCTGAATCCCAAACTTGCAATCTGGCAAGTTATGACTTGTCAGATCATCCTTTGCTTCTTGGAAATCGAATTGTTGGCACAGAACTGGGCTAACTGCCCAGCAATTGTGCAAGAAAATGTTACAGCTGAAGCAAACAGACACAGGGTGAAATTGCGTACAACCTCTGTTGGGGGCAGTAACAGCTGCGAGGCGGGACTTCCTGCACCAGCCACAGAAGTCCCGCCCCGGCAGCTAAATTGGGCTTACCGCCCCCGACAGAAAGTGGAACGCAAGGTCGCGCACTCACTTCCTCTCGGGGCCAGGAGAGGGACATGAACCTTTGGGAACTTTCCAGTGCTACGCGGAGAGGCGCGTTGTGCTGGCAGGAACACAGGGCCCTCCCCTTCCATTAAAGGGCAAGGCACGCTGTGGACTCTGCATTAGGAAGAAGGGGCCACCGCTACACCACTGGGGAGCGGAGTGCCGTGGCAGAAGCCTGGCACAGAAGTGGAGTGCCGGGCTGCAACATCGCGGCACGGACCTCGTGATTTGGAGATGGCAAGGCCGCAACAAGCCGGTAAGTCGCCTGTTTTTATCAATTTCAGCGTCGCACCTCCCCTTTAATTTTTGCCCCAAAAGCCTGGTATGCGTCCCGCAAAGCTAGCGCTGGCATCGCCCATGGCAGCCTCATGGGGCACTAACGAATTTTAGCTCTGGCTTAAAAATGGGTTTCTGCGCAGTGGTCCAGGGCATTACCGACAGCAACTCCCGCAGAATTTTGTGGGAGTCGGTAGTGGCACCACCCCCCGTCCGAGAAGTCATTTGTGACCCATTGGGGGGCGCTAACGGTAGGCGCTAATGACTCCAATATCTCCCCCACAGTTTGTTTTGTCTACACATTTTATTGAAATCCTGATGTTGAAGCTTGGTGATATCATTTCAGCAGATTTTTTTTTTGTGATCGGGGGCAATCCGAATTCAACTGATAGTAAATCACAAATACAGAACGAAATGTTAAACCTAACTATATAATTATATCTTATTTCCTGACATTAAGGGGCCGAAATTAACCCTTCCCTTCAGGCCTGTTACCAGAATGGCCGCTGATTTTTCGTGTAAAATTCTGCGGTATCCCGGCAGTGACCCACTCCCCCACTCCCCACCACCCCCACCGCTCCGCTTCTGCCAATCCATCCGAAGTGTGTCATAAGAGCGCGCACCAATGATCTTCTCCCTGATGGCAAAATTCCACAATAAAATAATTTCCTGCCGCCGGGCTGTGCCAAAAGCTGCTTTTTTTCAGGTGGTGCAGGCAGTGCAGTGAGGCTGTGTCCTTCTAAAATGGCGGTTGGCTCCCATTAAAGGGGAGGGTGCATGGCCGCTCCACCATGTTTATTTTTGTCTGCCGACTGCCATGTCAGGCCAACAATTATGCCCCTGGGTTCGGCCGGGCTGCCAACTGGCAGCTTGGCACCCCGTCTTGGGTGCCAGGCCACTGGCCCGGCCATTACACTCCGTGGTGGCCCAGTGGACTGAACTGAAAATATCATGCTGGCTCTCCCCTTTAAGTGAAGGGGAGAGCCATGGTGACGCGGCGCTGTGTTGACGTCATCCGCGCTAGGCTGATGACTGACAGCGGCAACCATTTCCCCCCCCCCCCCCCCGCAACCTACGCCCCTCTAGTGTGCTCACCGCTGCATATCCGCCCCCATTATGACCGACTTCCGGTCCGCCGGAAAAAAAAGCCAAAGAGTGGAATTTCACTCGAGGTCACCGCATCCACCACACCGGTAAAAGCACGAGAAACGGGGTAGGTGCACCCCGTTTCCAGCAGTGGGTAATTTCGGCCTCTAAATCTTTTAATGTCACCACACAGTGCTGTTTTTGTAAAGTCCTTACTCGACAGTATGAAACCACACGAGGCACATTCTGGGGACAAGGTCACTCTGTGACCTTAACTCTTTATTCACAGGACTCCAAAGACGATGACCCTGCGTGGGACCTCCTTTTTTATACCTGTGTGATCAGGTAAGGAGTGTCTCCCACAAGTTCACCCCTTGTGGTCAAGGTGTGCATCTAGGTTGAGTGTATACAGTAATACAGTGGTGTTACATTGTGGTTACATACATGACAGTTTTCATTGACCGTGCCTGTTCTGTGAGTGGATTCAACGGGTCATTTGCCAGTCTGCACCCTCCTTTCTCCTCTGTCGTCTTATTCCTCCTTATATTAGTTATCATGTCCAAATTAACACTGTAACTTTATTGCCCTGTGTACCTGTTATCATATCCCATTAAACAATGAAGTGTAAAAGCCTGATGCTGGTTCTCACATATACTCGGTGCTTCCACTGATTGGAGCATCGGCCCACGTGATCTGAAGTACACTTGCTCACATGTTGCGCCCTGGGTTCCGTGGGCCCTCGAGTACGCAGCATCAAAGAGCAAGTTCGCGAAGGAGGGTCCCCATCAGGTAAGTTCGTATTCTATTCTATTCCGATGCCGGCAGCACACTCCGTAGGTATGCAGCCGACCGCAAGATCTGCCCCATCATATTTAGGTCAGATGACTAGCTTAACACAGAAGGACAAAACAAAAGTAGATCATAAACATAGCTTCTCTAAGAATAAAAACTCTGTTTTATTTGCTTTTTACAATTTATCTCCTTACCCACTCCTGCAGGTGCTGATTCCTGCTGGAGTCTGGTTCCACATACGCCTCCAGCCCAGTGAGCGTTGGTGGACTATTTGATCTTGGATCAAATTACCATTGAGCTCAATCTTGATATCCATACACAAGGTGAGGGGAAACTTTCGGAATGGGTGCACATCGGGCAGGCAGTGAGTGGAGCAATAACACTCCACCGATATCACCAGCAAGAGACCCAAACCATTTTCATGAGCACTGACTGACAGCTCACTGTTCTGAAAGGTGGGAAATCCAGCGACTCTTCCTTGGAGCCAACCAGAACTTGAAATCTGTCCCCAGACTTTCTGGTCTGTAGGTTTTACTGCTGCACTATCACTTACTGCTCCGGCGGCCAAAAACGCAATTTTCATAGTACACTGCGTTCCTGCGTATTCTCTGTGAAGTTCATGAGGACTGGAGTTAGTAGCTTTGCATTCTGAGATAAATCTATTCTGTAACTGACCGAATTTACATATGTAAATTACACCCAATTATAATAGCCTATTATATTAGCCCTGATGGCATAAATATAGGATTAGCATTTTCTGAGTTATTAGGGATGTTTATTTTATAATTAACATAATTTACACATACTAATTATGTCATAGCTGTATAATTGGCACACATTTTGTTTCCCTTTTAGGTTAACGATTGTATTATCTGAGCTTTGTAAAGACAGGATTTTTTTTAAATTAACGTAAATAGGAAGATTTAGGCTGACGCCTCGCCTATCCTTCTCCAAACAGCTGAACTACAAAGAATGATTCCAAATTTTTTAGATATTGGGTACAATGTACAAGGGCTATCAATGTCTACCATAAGTTATCCCATGACCAACTTGCCAAGACTTGCCTTTACATAGTGCCTTTAACAAAATAAAATTGTCCCAAGGCGCTTCATAGGAACTTTCAGACAAACTTTGACACCGAGCCAGAGAAGAAGAGATTAGGACAGGTGACCAAAAGCTTGGTCAGAGAGGTAGATCTTAAGGATGACTTAAAGAAGCAGAGAGAAGTAGAGAGGCAGAGAGGGAATTCCAGAGCTTGGGGCCGAGGCAGCTGAAGGCACGCCTGCTGATGGTGGAGAGGGTTAATAATCGGGGATGTAAAGTCCCACTCAGTGTACCGAGTCATACAAAAATCAGATCTGAGTTCAATTCTCAGCCTGTGCTGAGTTACCATATTGCAATTGGTCAGCAGTTCAATTGAAAACTGCCTCATGGTCCCTGAAAAAGGAAAGTAAATTTAGCCCATTTTCATTCAGTGGCACCTGCTGAAATATGTTTATGTGTGGTTATTGATTAAAAGGGGGATTATGTTTGATTGTGCCCTCCGCAGTCAAATAGCCCAACAACATTCAATGACTATGCAAACATACAGCGGGTTCAAGTCCTACTCCAGAGACTTGGAGCACAAAATCAAGGCTGACACTCCAATGCAATACTGAGAGAGTGCTGCACTGTCGGAGGTGCCAGCTTTTGGATGAAACATTAAACCAAGGCCCCGGTTGCTCTCTCGGGTGGATGTAAGAGATCCCATGGTACTATTTCAAAGAAGAGCAGGGGAGTTATCCCCAGTGTCCTGGCCAATATTTATCTCTCAATCAAGGTCACTAAAACAGATTATCTTGTCATTATCTCCTTGTTATTTGTTGGAGCTTGCTGTGCATAAATTGGCTGCCACATTTCTTTAATTACTATATTCATATTTACAATTATAATGTAGACCTGCGCCAAGTGATTATGACCATGATTAATGAAATTGTCCATTAGCAACTCGAACTATAGTCTCGATTTTAACTCCCAAGGTGGGTGGGGGCTTAGACCGACGGGAAATCATCTGACTCTCCGCAGCACGAAGCCCGAAAGGTTTTAAATCTTGGGCCTCAACTACATGGCTCACATCAGTCTCTATTCAAACCTGGAGGAAAGCATTAGTTGGTCGACAGGTGGGAATAGAATTTGGGGTGGCAGGAGGCCTCTGCCAGGGACCTAACGGAACATTTCGGGTAAGCAGTTGGGGGGGTGGGAGGGTGGCGGGATGTTGGTAAACTGGGTTGAGAGGCCATCACATTCTGGGGAGGAGGAGGAGGAAGGAAGCCAGCTACAGGGGAGGCTCAGGGTGACATGGAAACCCAAAATAATTTACATTTACTGACACTTCTGGCCCCCACATCTGTTTGCCACTAGGTTGGCCTGTCTGGGAAGCCACGACAGACTTCCCCTCGCAGGCCCCAGGTTAAAATTGCAATCAGGCCTAAATCACATCAACAGGGTCCAATCGACATATTTAAACCAGGACCCTGCTACCCTCCGTCGGGTATCCCACTCGCTTGCACAAAAGAGCAGGTTGAAGGCAGTGGGATCGCAGAGGGTCAGTCACCGCGGCCATCTTAAATGCCCACCTGTCTGATTTCTACTGGGCGGGCAGGGTTAAAATGGGCCTTTGTAAATCAGATCGTCAGGCCTTCATAACAGCAAGGCCTGGTTAAGTGTTTGCTCAGTATCTTCTATTTGCGTCATACTGCATGAACTGAAGCTAGTTTGCATTGCCTTTTACACTCAATGCATATGTCAGTTGCTAAGCAGAAGAGTCAAATTTACATTTCTGTGTCTGTTTACTGCAGCAATGTCATCAGTCACTGTGCAACAGAATCAGATCCACTGGATCAAATGTGTGCATCATGGCTCACTGTGCTTCGCCTCTACTGGCTGAAACATGGACACATTCATTCATTCATTATTTTACTGTCAATTAAAATTTATAATAAATTACGGTATGTTAATGGCTGCGCTGATTTAATCAATCATTCTTTCTAAGATTACATTCAGTGCTTCTTAGAAGTGTAACAGCATATTTTCAGCATAAAAATTTGAATAATGTTAGCTCTCTCAATTTTTAAATATTTCATCAGGCCATCTGCTCTGTCCCTGGGTATTTGGCAATAATGACAATGGTCTGGCATGTAAATAAATGGAACTGTGTGCCAACCTGCACTGTAACAATCCCAAACTGCACTGGGGACACAGTCTATCATCCACAATTTGCTCAAAGAACCCCAAAAGCATCAAACTAAATTTCACAGACATGCTTAATCATCAGCAGCACAATGTGTTCAGACAGATTAACTGTCATTTTGTTTGCATAAATCAACAGCCCTCCAAAGATTTTTTTCTAATGTGCATGTGTATCTATGATTGATTTCTATTGCATATTTTTCTAGAATAATAATGATAAACTTTCTTTCAGTAATGGTATGAGGCACCACATCTGCAGACTAATGTATTGAAACATAAGGTTTAAATTTGTTGGCACCCAGTTCTGGGCACGAAGGCGACGATAGGGCTGCAGCATAACTTGCACCAAGGCCCAATTTTGGGCTGGCCTCGGGCCTAATCTAAATAAGATGGGCAAGTTGCCGAAGCACATTGTGATGTTCGCCTTTCTGCTAGTTTGCTGTTCGGGCTGTCTGCGTCACTGGAGGTGGCCCTCAGAAAAGTGCCAGGGGCCTGGGGAGAGAGAACCAAAGGGGGGCCAATCACAGGCTGGCAGCAGCCCTCAGGAGGGTTGTGAAGCCAAAAGGAGCTCTCCTACTCATTTTGGCTTCACTTGAATGTTTTAAAAATGATTTACAAATCATAAGAACATAAGAAATAGGAGCAGGATTGGGCCATTTGCCTTTTGAGCCTGCTCCACCATTCAATAAGATCATGGCTGATCTTCTACCTCAACTCCACTTTCTTGCACTATCCCCATATCCCTTGATTACCTTAATATCCAAAAATCTATCAATCTCTGTCTTGAATATACTCAACGACTGAGCATCCTCAGCCCTCTGGCATGGAAAATTACAAAGATTCACAACCCTTTGAGTGAAGACATTTTTCATCATCTCAGTCCTAAATGGCCAACCCCTTATTCTGAGATGGTGATCCCTGTTTCTAGACTCCTCAGCCAGGGAATACATCCTCCCAGCATCTACCCTGTCAAGTCCTGTAAGAATTTAATATGTTCCAATGAGATCACCTCTCATTCTTCTAAACTCTGGAGAATATGGGAGAGAAATTCGACTGGTTTGCGCCTCTTGTTAGCGCCTACTGGGGCGATAATGGGACGTTACGGGGTTACCGACCGGGCATGGCAATTTCAGCAATGCCTGCGAACTTCTCTGACGGTTTTGCGCTGGTGCTAACACTTACAGCCTCGCTCTCCTGCACTCCGTAGATCGTGATATCATCCGGTGCACAGTGCTACGTTACCGCCCCAGATGTGATATTCGTTCTGCCTGCAGCATCGCAGCAACTGCAGCTGCAGGAGACGTTCTCACCTCGGCTGGCTGTCTGAGGAGCGATATTTAAAGGCAGTGGTTGGTCAGGTAGGGCAAACTTTATTACTCTCCCAAGCCTGCTGCCTTCTGATTGCTTTGATCCCATGATTCTTCAGCCCTCCAATCTCAGTGTGCTTGGGGCTGCTATGCACATAACGCAGGTCCCAGGGCCCCACAGAGAGAGCATTAAGATTGATTCAACCCGACATTGGCCCTTCCCTTTAAGCAAGGGAAGGAGCTTCCAAAGACAGCAGGGCTGCACTGAACATTGTTCAGCGCTCTGCCGCTACTGCCCCTCTCACTCACTTTAGCACTCTAAGGGAAGGCGTCTTTGGGGGCAAGATGTTGACTGATTTAGCTCTTCACTTCCCTTTTGGAGTGCTAAAGCTGAAGTTCCCAGGTGCAGCAAATTGTATTCACCTGGCGATACTTTTGCGATCCTCCAAAAGTTATCGGGACCCTTCTAAATTTGTAACTCTATAGGCCTAGTCTTGTCAATCTCTCCTCATAGGACAAGCCCTCCATCCCATGAATCAGACTATTGAACCTTTGTTGCACTCCCATAAGGAAAATATATCCTTCTTTAGGTAAAGAGACCAAAATTGTACACAATATTCCAGGTGTGGTCTCACCTAAGACTTCTTTACTCTTATACTCCAATCCTTTTGTAATAACATACCATTTGCTTTCCTAATTGCTTGCTGTACCTGCATGTTAACTTTCAGTGATCCATGTACAAGGACATCCAGGTCCCTCTGAATACCAACATTTCCCAATCTCTCTCCATTTCATAGTGAGAGTGGAGGTATTAAGGGTGGCTAAATCCCCAGGTCCAGATGTAATGTATCCCAGGCTGTTAAGTGAAGTAAAAGAGGAAATAGCAGAGGTTTTGACCATCATTTGCCAATCCTCTCTGGCTTCAGGTGTGGTGCCAGAGGACTGGTGGACTGCTAATGTGGTACCTTTGTTTAAGAAGGGAGAAAGGGATAGACTGAGTAATTACAGGCCTGTCAGCCTAACCTCAGTGGTGGAAAAATTATTGGAAAAAATCCTGATGGACAGGGTAAATCGTCATTTAGAAAGACACGATTTAATCAAGGACAGTCAGCACAGATTTGTTAAGGGAAGGTCGTGTCTGACTAACTTGATTGAATTTTTCGAGGACGTAACCAGGAGGGTTGATGAGGGCAAAGCATATGATGTAGTGTATATGGATTTTAGCAAAGCTTTTGATAAGGTCCCACATGGCAGACTGGTCATGAAAGTAATAGCCCATGGGATCCAGGGCAAAGTGGCAAGTTGGATCCAAAATTTTCTCAGAGGCAGGAAGCAAAGGGTAATGGTTGATGGATGTTTTTGTGACTGGAAGGATGTTTCCAGTGGGGTTCCGCAGCGCTCAGTACTAGACAGCATGGCTGACCACGAAGCCGAACTCACCATCCCCAGCAGCCCGGCAAGGCCGGCTGCCTAACAGCCCAGTGAAGAACTAACCAACTCACCCACACCCGCATTTGTACCGAGACGATCGACAAGGGAGCGAGAAGCCCCAGATCGTCTTATCTTTTAAATAAATGTACTGTGACTTCACGGGGGAGTGATGTTATGTATTTAACCCCTTGTAATCTGTATTACACTACTGCCGGGGAACCTGCCTGTCAGAGTCCTGGGGGATCCCGGAAATCCTTGGGTGCGTGGTGTGTGGGCAGGCCACCCGCGGGGTACCTGCACTCTGGAGTCTCATTAAGAGAGCTAAGGTCACACTTGCTCATTGTACACGGTACTCAGTTTCATCCTTTTATTATGAGCATAGCAATTAGGTCATCCTGTGCATAGCGCCACATGACCCCACCTTGCAATTTTCCCTCCCGCCCCCTGCAGCCTCAACAATGGCAGCTTGGGGAGTGCTTAATTAAAGGCAGTGGTAGTCAGGTATCACCCCAATGTGGTGTTTTGTGCTTTTTTTTGGACACGCGATTGCTCAGCCCTGCACTCTCTAGGCAGGCCGGGGCCATTAGAGGGAGCAGTGTGTGGCGGCCCAGCCTGGAAATCAGCATGGTCCCGGCCTGCAAGTCCATCAGCAGGCCAGGGCTATCAGAGGGAGCAGAGTGCGGCGGCATGCCGCTACAGGGAGCAGCGCGTGCTGCTGCAGGAGGACGATGGGTGTGAAGCCAGGTTGCTGATTGCAGTGCGGGCAGGCACAGCAGGAGGGGCGAAGGAGCGGCAAGAGATTGTCGAGGGAAGTAATCGGGGCCCAGAAGAGGCAAGGGCCCAGGGGCAGCACGGGCCAGCCCACACATGATATGTGTGCATGCTACATCCATGCAGCAGAGCTGGTCTCCAGTTGTCTTGGTTAATCCTTGCCACTGGACCAAGGCCTAGCTCTGTCAAGCCCGTGTGGTGGCTGGTGTGTAATGGCCAACACACATTAAAAAAATCCACGCACAGGCATTTTCTACCCTTCAAGATGTAGTTCGGGATCCGGAATATTAGGTCCTTCATTGAAACAGCTGTGAACTCATCCCTTTTTGGCGTGGAAACAAGTCATTCTCGCTTCAAGGGACTGCCTATGATGATGATGATGTACTAGATCCCTTGCTTTTTGTGATATACCTCAATGATCTAGACTTGAATATAGGGAGTATGATTAAGAAGTTTACAGATGATACTAAAATCGGCTGTGTGGTTGATAATGAAGAAGAAAGCTGCAGACTGCAGGAAGATATCAATCAACTGGTCAGGTGGGGAGAATAGTGGCAAATGGAATTTAATCCAGAGAAGTGTGAGGTAATGCATTTGGGGAGGGTTAATAAGGAAAGGGAATATGCATTAAATGCTGGGACACTGAGATTTGTAGAGGAACAGAGGGACCTTGGAGTGCATATCACAGATCCCTGAAAGTAGCATGCCAGGTAGATAAGGTGGTTAAGAAGACATATGGAATGTGTGCCTTTATTAGCCGAGGCATTCGATACAAGAGCAGGGGGGTTTGTATAAAACACTGGTTAGGCCACAGCTGGAGTACTACATGCAGTTCTGGTCACCGCATTACATGAAGGACTTGATTGCACTGGAGGGGATACAGAGGAGATTTATGAGGATTTTGCCGGGAGTGGAGAATTTTAGCTATGAGGGCAGATTGGATAGGATGGATTTGTTTTCCTTGGAATAGAAGAGGCTGAGGGGAGACTTCATTAAGGTGTATAATATTATGAGGGGCCTAGATATAGTGGATAGAAAGGGCCTATTTCTCTTAGCAGAGGGTTCAACAACCGGAGGCATAATTGGTAGAAGGTTTAGAGGTGATTTGAGGGGAAATTTCTTCATGCAGAGGGTTGTGGGGGTCTGGAACTCACTGCCTGAAAAGGTGCTAGAGGCAGAAACCCTCACCACATTTAAAAAGTACTTGGATGTGCACTTGAAGTGCCGCAACCTGCAGGGTTATGGACCTAGAGCTGGAAAGTGGGATTAGGCTGGATAGCCTCTTGTTGGCTGGCACGAACACGATGGGCCGAAATGGCCTCCTTCTGTGCTGTAAACTTCTATGATTCTATGATGATTTAAAATATATTCTGCTTTTCTATATATGATTTAAACTAAAACTCACTTATACTTGCTTAGGCTTAGTGCCCGCTGAAGAATCCTGAGCAGGCCGGATGCCTGCCCCGCTCAGCGCAAACCAATTTCAGTGAGGGGGCCGAAAGCAGGCAATTGTATTTGCATATTGAAAGGACCCAACGCCTGTTTTGTTGGGCCTGCAGGGAAGCATGAACAATTTTGGGAGGGATGGTTTTCAGACATCTTTGGGGGTAAGATGTTGACTGCTAAAACTGGGCCTCATTGTGCTCATTTTATGCCCATAAAACATGCACAAGGTCCAATTTCTACCCCATGGCTTTTATTGCCTGATGCCATTAAGTTTTCCGATACAAATTGACACAGCTGAATGTTGAGTCACTTATTTGTGGATTTCTAAGGCTGTTGCTTTGATATTATTAAATGGTGTTTTCAGCTCTAGAGCCCCATAAATAGACATCTTACAGTGGAAGGCTACAAAAGGAGCCCAACATTTAAACTTGTTTTCTTCATTCACGATGAATTTCTGACATGTGCTATAAATAGTCTTTCTTCCTTTTTTTTTACACTTTGGCCCAGACGCGTCATCAGCTGGGTTTCCTTAAAGGGACCATGTCCAAATTTATTTTGATATTTGTGCTGTCAGTGTTCTACAGCATTGAGTGCTGCCAGCACTGACAAACACTGCACAAAGGGCCAGGGCTGCACCCAGGCTCTCCCATGAATCCCTCCATATGCTATGGAGGGAGTCACAGCACACAGGGAGGTCCTCTTCCCTTCCGATGGGTGGAAGAGATCTCACCAGGAGATCAACACAGGCTGATTGCACATTGCAGAGGAGGTCATAAGCAGGGATGTGGTCAGGATGACATGGGTGCAGTGCCACAAACGTTTCAATGATCACAGTAGATCACAAAATGTTAGTACACAGTCACATCCCAATCACTCTGCCTTTCCCCACCCTACTCCTGCACATCCTTACTCACAGCAACTTACCTTGGACCTCCACCCATCCCTCTCTTTCTGAACGCTAACAAGAGCATTGGTTTTACTATCTCTTCAATTAAACATTTCATTATGTTATCACATTTTAATTTACCAACAGGATAAGATGATGAAAGCATCGCAGTAAAAACCACTCATAACAATATACAAATTTATCGGCAGCAGCAAATGTAACTGACCTGATATTGATTAGTGAGGTTAGCCAGTGTTTCTTGGCTGGATCGATTCAGGTATTGCCAGACAATCACACTGCTTAAGTAATTTTCACTTCATGCAATAGTATAAAATGGGTGATAGCAAATTGGCAGCCCCTTTTACATTACCCCCGATTTTTACTTCTGTTGACTTTAATTGGGGGAGATGTAAAATGGGCTGCTGATTCGCTATCACCCAAATAGTTTGACTCACTGCTTAGGCTTTTACATCATATAGTATAAGGTTAACGTGTTATATATTGTACAGCTTAAGTTAAAGGTTAAAGGGTTACAATGGCAGGATACATTGTGCAAACTTTGTTAGATTCGGGAGTCCCTGGCCATCCAGGACAAAATATACTTCCAGGAAGTGTCTCCAGCTGCATTCACTCAAGTTCAAAGTCACTGAGCTTGAGGACCAGCATGAGACTCAGTCACATATGGCAGATGGAGGGGTTTGTGGGACAGGTATTCCAAGTTGTGATCACCCCACAGGCAGACACAGTGATAGAGTATAAGCATTGGAACTGGGTGACCATCCATTAAGGCAGGAAGAGAAACAGAAAGTAAGTGCATAGGTCCTACTAGATCATTGCCTTGGCAAATAAAGTTTTCAATACTCAATTACCCTAACATGATGATTTTGGAGAGAGCACTATTTATAGCAAAATTATCAATATATTCTAAAAGAACATCTTTCTGATTTTGCTGAGCTGAAAATAACGAACAGAGGAAACTTTCACAAACACATTCACGATACTGCCACACATGGCAACCCGAAGAATTCTTTCCTCGAGTTCATCTAAAGAACATCATAAGAAAACATGGAGTGAGAAAATGCTCTTGGCTCCATCAGATATATTCCTTCCATAGACTATGTACAGTCTATTTCAGACTATGGCTTCTGCATAAACCATTCCATCTTCAAGGTTCTGCAAAATATCTCCCTGCTTCCAAAGGTAAATCAACAAATTTGCTCAATATCTGTCCAACATAACAGTCCTATATAATTTATCTATATCCAGGTTGCGATCCCTGGCGTAACATTTTCAAATTCCAGCAGCTCAAAAACCAGTAAAAAGCAATTATATGTATCCACACACCTTCATAATCTAAATCCATTCTAATCAGATATTGAACCAACTTTTTTTTTTGAAATGATGTTAATCAGCACAATATTAAATGATTTAGTTTACAATAACTTTACATATCCACTGCTCTTTAAGGAATAACATTCTTCAGATCTTAGTCTTGCTTTAGGCTTGTTAATTTTATATTCGTAACACTAGTTTTGCTGTCACAGTTAATTTATATAATCTGCTTACATCTACAATATCATGCCTCTCAGTATAGATCATGTCCTCTTTGAATCTTCTTTTGGCTATTGAAAACCAGTATGGCAGGGGGATGGGAACCAATGCAGGGAGACAGAGGGAAACAAAAAGGAGGCAAAAGACAGAAAGGAGATGAGGAAAAGTGGAGGGCAGAGAAACCCAAGGCAAAGAACAAAAAGGGCCACTGTACAGCAAAATTCTAAAAGGACAAAGGGTGTTAAAAGAACAAGCCTGAAGGCTTTGTGTCTTAATGCAAGGAGTATCCGCAATAAAGTGGATGAATTAACTGTGCAAATAGATGTTAACAAATATGATGTGATTGGAATTACGGAGACGTGGCTCCAGGATGATCAGGGCTGGGAACTCAACATCCAGGGGTATTCAACATTCAGGAAAGATAGAATAAAAGGAAAAGGAGGTGGGGTAGCATTGCTGGTTAAGGAGCAAATTAAGGCAATAGTTCGGAAGGACATCAGCTTGGATGATGTGGAATCTATATGGGTAGAGCTGCAGAATACCAAAGGACAAAAAACATTAGTGGGAGTTGTGTACAGACCTCCAAACAGTAGTAGTGATGTTGGGGAGGGCATCAAACATGAAATTAGGGGTGCGTGCAATAAAGGTGCAGCAGTTATAATGGGTGACTTTAATATGCACATAGATTGGGTTAACCAAACTGGAAGCAATACGGTAGAGGAGGATTTCCTGGAGTGCATAAGGGATGGTTTTTTAGACCAATATGTCGAGGAACCAACTAGGGGGGAGGCCATCTTAGACTGGGTGTTGTGTAATGAGAGAGGATTAATTAGCAATCTCGTTGTGCGAGGCCCCTTGGGGAAGAGTGACCATAATATGGTGGAATTCTGCATTAGGATGGAGAATGAAATAGTTAATTCAGAGACCATGGTCCAGAACTTAAAGAAGGGTAACTTTGAAGGTATGAGGCGTGAATTGGCTAGGATAGATTGGCGAATGATACTGAAGGGGTTGACTGTGGATGGGCAATGGCAGACATTTAGAGACCGCATGGATGAATTACAACAATTGTACATTCCTGTCTGTCGTAAAAATAAAAAAGGGAAGGTGGCTCAACCGTGGCTATCAAGGGAAATCATGGATAGCATTAAAGCCAAGGAAGTGGCATACAAATTGGCCAGAAATAGCAGCGAACCCGGGGACTGGGAGAAATTTAGAACTCAGCAGAGGAGGACAAAGGGTTTGATTAGGGCAGGGAAAATGGAGTACGAGAAGAAACTTGCAGGGAACATTAAGACGGATTGCAAAAGTTTCTATAGATATGTAAAGAGAAAAAGGTTAGTAAAGACAAACGTAGGTCCCCTGCAGTCAGAATCAGGGGAAGTCATAACGGGGAACAAAGAAATGGCGGACCAATTGAACAAGTACTTTGGTTCGGTATTCACTGAGGAGGACACAAACAACCTTCCGGATATAAAAGGGGTCGGAGGGTCTAGTAAGGAGGAGGAACTGAGGGAATTCCTTATTAGTCGGGAAATTGTGTTGGGGAAATTGATGGGATTGAAGGCCGATAAATCCCCAGGGCCTGATGGACTGCATCCCAGAGTATTAAGGAGGGGGCCTTGGAAATAGTGGATGCATTGACAGTCATTTTCCAACATTCCATTGACTCTGGATCAGTTCCTATGGAGTGGAGGGTAGGCAATGTAACCCCACTTTTTAAAAAAGGAGGGAGAGAGAAAACAGGGAATTATAGACCGGTCAGCCTGACATCGGTAGTGGGTAAAATGATGGAATCAATTATTAAGGATGTCATAGCAGTGCATTTGGAAAGAGGTAATATGATAGGTCCAAGTCAGCATGGATTTGTGAAAGGGAAATCATGCTTGACAAATCTTCTGGAATTTTTTGAGGATGTTTCCAGTAGAGTGGACAAGGGAGAACCAGTTGATGTGGTATATTTGGACTTTCAGAAGGCTTTCGACAAGGTCCCACACAAGAGATTAATGTGCAAAGTTAAAGCACATGGGATTGGGGGTAGTGTGCTGACATGGATTGAGAACTGGTTGTCCGACAGGAAGCAAAGAGTAGGAGTAAATGGGGACTTTTCAGAATGGCAGGCAGTGACTAGTGGGGTACCGCAAGGTTCTGTGCTGGGGCCCCAGCTGTTTACACTGTACATTAATGATTTAGACGAGGGGATTAAATGTAGTATCTCCAAATTTGCGGATGACACTAAGTTGGGTGGCAGTGTGAGCTGCAAGGAGGATTCTATGATGCTGCAGAGCGACTAGGATAGGTTAGGTGAGTGGGCAAATGCATGGCAGATGAAGTATAATGTGGATAAATGTGAGGTTATCCACTTTGGTGGTAAAAACAGAGAGACAGACTATTATCTGAATGGTGACAGATTAGGAAAAGGGGAGGTGCAAAGAGACCTGGGTGTCATGGTACATCAGTCATTGAAGGTTGGCATGCAGGTACAGCAGGCGGTTAAGAAAGCAAATGGCATGTTGGCCTTCATAGCGAGGGGATTTGAGTACAAGGGCAGGGAGGTGTTGCTACAATTGTACAGGGCCTTGGTGAGGCCACACCTGGAGTATTGTGTACAGTTTTGGTCTCCTAACCTGAGGAAGGTCATTCTTGCTATTGAGGGAGTGCAGCGAAGGTTCACCAGACTGATTCCCGGGATGGTGGGACTGACCTATCAAGAAAGACTGGATCAACTGGGCTTGTATTCACTGGAGTTCAGAAGAATGAGAGGGGACCTCATAGAAACGTTTAAAATTCTGACGGGGTTAGACAGGTTAGATGCAGGAAGAATGTTCCCAATGTTGGGGAAGTCCAGAACCAGGGGACACAGTCTAAGGATAAGGGGGAAGCCATTTAGGACCGAGATGAGGAGGAATTTCTTCACCCAGAGTGGTGAACCTGTGGAATTCTCTACCACAGAAAGTTGTTGAGGCCAATTCACTAAATATATTCAAAAAGGAGTTAGATGAAGTCCTTACTACTAGGGGAATCAAGGGGTATGGTGAGAAAGCAGGAATGGGGTACTGAAGTTGCATGTTCAGCCATGAACTCATTGAATGGCGGTGCAGGCTAGAAGGGCCGAATGGCCTACTCCTGCACCTATTTTCTATGTTTCTATGTTTCTAAATTATTTTCATAACATTAAGTAGGATTTTAACTCGGGGTGTGTTCGGAGTGTGTTGGGTGAGCTATAGGCAAGATTCCCCCATGGAGAATTCAATGTGCGGCCTGGGCCATTTTAACTCCTGGGCCTCATTTAAACACTGCTGAACTGTCACCCGCCAAAATCCCTCCAATCAAGGCAAGTTATAATGCTTCTGCCACTATCCCAGCTGAGATCATAGACCTCAATTTGATACCTTCCTGGTCTTTTTGACTCAAGCTACTCTGTATAAACCTTATGAGCCATCAGAGATGCTCACCAGTGTAGTCTTTTTAAAAATACTTTCTTATAAATTGCCACAGTAAAGTTTCTCTTTCATTGGAAATAAAGCTCTTCTAAAATTATGCCTAAGCACGTTTTTATGGGACTGATATTTTGATGTATAATCTCTGAAGACTTTACAGAGCAAATCCTAAGTGAAATTATTAGTCACCAAAAATGGCAGCATTTAAAACCTGATTGCTCCATTTCTCATTGAAAAGACAGTTTTATTGCATTTATGTCCATATATATCGTCTTCTCCGCACAGTTTCAATTTCATGGAATGTTGTGTCATGTCACATCATAAAGTCGATGTTATGTGTACAATAATTGGCGCTTCTTTTTATACCCGACTATAGTAAGATAAATCAGCAGTAGTTTACCTTTCTGCATTTGGCAACCAGACATGTATACAATCAGACTCAGTTTACAGCTCCCAAATCGTCAAGAATGCAGTACTACTCTTTGATAAGTGAAGCTTCGAGCCTTTTTTCAAACATCCTCCTCATCCCCACATTCATGAATATTCTTTTCTTTCCCATCAGACACGATCAGAATATCATCAAATTCTTTTGCATACTTGAGAGGGTCTGACTGGTTTCAGAGTGTTCAAGAGTGCGTCTTCAATGTATCAAGCTCCTGGGACTTTATTTACTTCCCAGTTATCAGAGGTAAATAAAATAAAATGTAACAAATTCAAGGAAACTTGTAGTTGTTCAAACATCATGTAATTTCAGTTCAGAGAAAATAATTTTCCACATTACAATTGAGACTTTTAATAATTTCTTTAAAACTGTAATCTTGCCTGTTATATGGTTACATAACTGGGGAATCCGAGAGAAAAATCCCCAGAAAATTCTGGAAATGCACACACCTGTCATGCTTCAAGCAGTTCAACAAAAGTTTATTTCACTGTGTAAGATTTAGGGTCACAGGTCACACACAGATATCCAAAGGGTCTTCGGAGTTATAAGTCATTTTATTAAGGGAGCGATAGTTCAAATATAGTCAAACATAACACACAATCAGGATAGACATAGTAGACATACGACCATGACAAGTAGCTGTTATTAGTCCCGATCGGACAGATGGTTGGTGGCACGAACAGTTCTTATCTTCTCCCTCTTTTATTCTCTTTTTAGGGGTGGGCCTGGTGTAGGATATGGACAGGACCATTTAACCCATGATATGTCAGGTTCATTGTCTCCACTCTTGGGTGAAACCCTCCTCTTCCCACAGATTTTCTGGAAGTTGCAGTGATTATCCAAACTGTGCGGCATCCTCATTACGGGATCTGGGACCAGTGCACGCAGTGGTATGTCTCCTTAACCAATCAGATTGACGAATCTTTACTGAGGCACGCAGAGTCTGAAGCAGGAAGTGTAAGTTAGAGACATCATCCGGAAACACAGCGCCAGTTTCCACATGTACACTGATGACACCCCGCTCCAGCTCAGTACCACTTTTATTGACCCGTCCACGATCTCTAAATTGTCAGACTGCTTGTCTGACATTCAGTTGTGGATGAGCAGAAATGTTCACCAAGTGAATATTGAGAAGACCGAAGCCATTATTTCCGGTCCCTCCCACAAACTCCGTTCCCTAGCTACTGACTCCACCCCCTCCCCAACTTCTGTCTGAGGCTGAACCAGACTGTTTGCAACATTGTTGTCATATTTGATCCTGAAATTAGCTATCGACCACATATCCATAGCATAACTAAGACCGCCTATTTCCAACTCTATAACATCGCCTGTCTCCGCCCTTGTCTCAGCTCATCCGCTGCTGAAGCCCTCATCTATGCATTTGTTACCTCGAGACTTGACTATTCCAATGCACTTATGTCTGGCCTCCCACATTCTACCCTACGTAAACTAGATGTGATCCAAAGCTTGGCTGCCCATATCCTAATTTGCACCAAGTTCCACTTATCCATAACCCCTGTGCTCGCTGACCTGCACTGGCTTCCGGCTAAGCAACACCTCAATTTCAAAATTCTCAATCCTTATTTTCAAATCCCTCCATGGCCTCACTCCTCCCTATCTCTGTAATCTCCTCCGGCCCCACAACCCCCCGAGATGTCTGCGCTCCTCTAATTCTGCCTTCCTGAGCTTCCCTGATTATAATCGCTTAACCATTGGTGGCCGCGCCTTCTGTTGCCTAGGCCCCAAGCGCTGGAACTCCCTGTCTAAACCTCTCCGCCTCCCTACCTCTCTTTCCTCCTTCAAGATGCTCCTTAAAACATACCTCTTTGACTTAGCTTTGGGTCACTTGCGCTAATTCCTACTTATGCGGCTCGGTGTCAAATTTTTATCGCTTTGGGACGTTTCACTACATTAAAGGCACTATATAAATACAAGTTGTTGCAGCTAATTCAATGTAAAATCATGTACGGAAAATGAAATACAGAGAGGGAAAGAAAGATGGGATTGAAGGGAAAAAGATAAAAAAGACAGACAGAAGTAAAAAGAAATTACATTTTTTTTAAATCTCCAACAATAACTAAAATGTGAAGGAATGAGACTCCACACTTGTAATCCACATTTTTTTGATGCTCCTCAAGAATCATCCTCTTTGTCGCCAGCCCCCAAGGTTCAGCATTTGCATCCAGCTAAGCACTGCTTGGCGTGTCCTGGGCCCTCCGGCGAGGACTCTCCAATGCTGTCCTTGTCTCCACCATCTGCTCTTGCTCACTTATGATCTGAGAGACACCATGTGACATCACTACTCTATTTCACTGCTGATGGTGGGTTCTCATGGGTGGTGTGACAGTGCACCAGAGACCACAGCTTCCTCTGAGGATTCGTCTTCCTCCTCTGGCTGGGCACTGGAGGGGTGAGGGGAGGGTGGCACTTGTTGGATCTGTGGGAAAATAAAGACATTAATAAGAACTGTTATGATAATGTCTTAAGTTACCATTATGCACATGATTGTATTTCACTGGCGACTGACATCAAGTCACCAAGAGTAACTGCTGTATGCCATGTGGCTGTATGGATGTTTAATTCTGCTATCAGGTAGCTAGGAGTTCTCCCTCTCTCCATCTCCCACCACCAGCAGCACCACAATTCCACTGACGTTCAGCACCTCCTCCTCTGTTGCAGTCTGTCATGATTGTACATGCTGTTTGTGGCGTGTCATTGTTGGAGGCCACTGAGCAGCACGCACATGGTGCTGCTCTGCTATAAAAGGCCAGCCATTTTGTGAGTCAGGCACTTTGGGCCTAAATAAAGCAGAAGCATGGTTGTACCTTAATTAGTTAAACAGTATTCAGTTTTGAACCGTTATCGCATACTTAACATTTGGCAATGAAAATACAAGAACCTTTGTTTGCAAAATGAGCACGATTGGATTTTTAGAGCGATTTGTGAAGGGAGAAAATTGGGAAGACTTTGTGAGCCATTTGAACCAATACTTCGTGGCCAACAAAATGAAGGGGGTCGACGATGCAGATTGTCGCCAGGCCGTGTTCCTCACGGTGTGCCGTTCAAAGATCTACGTTCTAATAAAGAATCTACTCATGCCGAGTGATCCAACAGAGAAAACGTACGAGGAGTTGTGAACATTGGTACGGGAGCACCTCAAGCCAGATGATGGAATCATCATCTCGAGATACAGGTTTTATACACACGTTCGATCGGAGGGCCAGAGTGCGGCAGAATTCGTTGCCGACCTGAGATGTCTAGCGGGACCGTGCAAGTTCGGGACGCTGTTAGCAGACATGCTGCGGGACTTCTTTGTTATTGGTATCAACCACGATCCTGCACAAACTTTTGGCGGTAGAGGAGTTGGATTTAAAAAGGGCCATCCATATCGCTCAATCATGTATGAAGATGGACAGGAGTTTAAAGCAAATATCGGTGAAGAACCGAACATCGGCATGTACAGTAAATGCGATTGATTCGCCAATCGGCAGAGCGGCACATGGCAGGGCCTATCCGGCTGCCTTCGCGAAACCCGTGGCTGTCCAAAGTCTGCCAGAGGAAATGTATCCGACTACTCCATGTTGGCGTTGTGGCAGAAATCATCGGCACCAGCAGTGCCGATTTAAGCAATATAGTTGCAAAGGCTGAGAGTGGGGCATCTCCAGTGGGGCGTGTCCGCAGGTGAGCTGCGTCACACCACATGGAGGATGAGAGTCAGACTAGCGCGGATCCGGATACACAATCTGAGAGGCCAGAGGAGGAAGTGTATGGACTGTACTCTTTCATAACCAAGAGTAAACCAATTTTGATTAATGTGAAGTTTAACGGGATACCAGTATCAATGGAACTGGACACAGGGGCAAGTCAATCGATCATGAACGAGAGGGCATTTAATAAGCTGTGGGATACTATGACTGTGAGGCCCAGGCTGAGTCCTGTTAATGCCAATCTGCGCACATACACCAAAGAACTGATAAAAGTGATTGGCATTGCACAAATTAATGTGTCGTATAACGGTGCAGTTCATGAGTTACCACTATGGATTGTTCCAGACAATGGCTCAATGCTGCTCGGCAGGAGCTGGTTGGAGAAAATCAGATGCGACTGGAATGACAAAGGCATTGTCGTTGGAGGAAGATACATGTGCCCAAGTATTGAGCAAGTTCCCCTCGCTGTTCGAACCGGGTATCAGCAACTTCACGGGAGCCAAGGTGCAGATTCACGTGGGCTCAGATGCAAGACTCATCCATCATAAAGCTCGGGCAGTGCTATATATGATGAGGGAGAAGGTCGAAATTGAACTGGACAGACTCTAGCGTGAACGGATCATATCACCGGTTGAATTTAATGAATGGGCCAGCCCCATTGTTCCTGTGCTGAAAAGTGATGGCACTGTCAGAATCTGTGACGACTACAAGGCTACGATCAACAGGGTTTCAAAACAAGATCAGTACCCGTTACCGAAAGCTGATGACTTGTTTGCGATGCTAGCCAGAGGGAAGTCATTCACAAAACTGGACTTGACGTCGGCCTATATGACACAGGAGTTGGTCAAGACGTCGAAGAGACTTATGTGCATCTGCCCAAAGGACTGTTTATTTACCACAGGTGCCCGTTTGGAATTCGCTTAGCTGCAGCAATATTCCAGAGGAATATGGAAAGTCTACTGAAGTCCGTTCCCAGAACCGACGTGTTCCAAAATGACATCCTGATCACCGGTGTCATGACTCCAAGAAACATCTGAACAACCTGGAAGAGGTTCTACTGCGTTTGGACAGAGTGGGGCTCAGACTTAAACACTTGAAGTGCGTTTTCATGGCACCGGAGGTCGAATTCCTTAGGAGGAAATTCACCACTGATGGCATCAGACCTCCTGACGTGAAAACCAAAACCATCAAGAATGCACCCAGGCCACAGAACTTGATGGCGCTGCATTCGTTCCTGCGTCTACTCAACCACTTTGGTAACTTCCTACCAAAATTGAGCACCTTACTTGAATCACTGCACATGCTATTGAGAAAAGGCAACAACTGGGTGTGGGGTGCATTGCAAGACAGAGCTTTCGAGAAAGCCACCAATCTGCTTTGCTCGAACAAGCTGCTGGTACATTATGACCCATGTAAATGTTTAATTTTGGCCTGTGACGCATCGTCATATGGAATTGGTTGCGTGTTACAATAAGCCAATGAGTCGGGGAAATTTCAACTGTCGCGTATGCATTCAAAGGTTTGTCTAAAGCAGAAGGAGCCTACAGTATGGTAGAAAAAGAAGCTTTAGCGTGTGTATATGGTGTTAAAAAAATGCATCAATACCTGTTCGGTCTGAGGTTCGAATTAGAGACCAATCACAAGCCGCTCATTTTGTTGTTTTCCGAGAACAAAGTTATCAATACTAATGCTTCATCCCACATCCAAAGATGGGCACTGACATTATCTGCCTATGATTATGTCATTCGCCACAGACCTGACACAGAGAATTGTGCCGATGCTTCGAGCCGCTTGCTGTTGCCCACACCGGAGGTGGAAATACCACAACCGGCAGATTTAATGTTAATTATGGATGCTTTTGAGAGTGAAGGTACCCCTGTCATGGCTCAACAAGTTAAGACCCAGTGGTAAAGGGTTGCATCTTCAAAGGGTTGCCATTCCTAAGCAAATGTGCGAGGAGGCCAAACCGTACATTCTTCGCAAGGACAAACTGGCTATTCAAGCAGATTACATATTGTGGGGCAATCGAGTTGTAATGCCTAAGAAAGGGAGAGAGAACTTTGTGCGTGAGTTACACAGCACACATCCTGCTATAGTGATGATGAAGGCCATCGCCAAGTCCCACGTATGGTGGCCAAGAATTGATTCTGAGCTGGAAGCATGCATGCATTAGTGCAACACCTGCATGCAAATCAGCAAAGCACCAGCGGAATCACCGCTGAGTGTCTGGTCATGACCATCCAAACCTTGGTCCAGGATCCATGTAGATTTTGCAGGTCCCTTCCTGGGCAAGATGTTTTGAGTGATGGTGGATGCTTATTCGAAGTGGATAGAATGCATAATCATGTCATCCAGTACATCCATGGCAACCACAGAGAATCTCAATATCATGTTCGTGATACATGGTCTGCCTGACATAGTGGTGAGCGACAATGGGTCGTGCTTCACCAGTCAGGAGTTTGTAAAACTTAATGGCATAAAACATGTAAGGTTAGCACCGTTCAAGCCTGCGTCCAATGGGCAAGCAGAACGTGCAGTACAAATTATCAAGCAAAGCATGAGGAGAGTAACCCAAGGGTCACTGTCGACCCACTTGTCTTGCATACTGCTGAGTTACAGGACAAGACCCCACACGCTCACAGGGGTCTCGCCTGCTGAACTTATAATGAAAAGAGATCTTAAGACCAAGTTATCTCTTGTACACCCGGATTTAAGTAATCATGTTGAATACAGAAGACAGAGTCAACAAGGGTACCACGATCGCGCAACTGTATCACGCGAGATTTCTGTTAATGATCCTGTATATGTGTTGAATTATGGTCAGGGTCCCAAATGGATCACTGGTACGGTCATGGCCAAGAAGGGCAACAGAGTATTTGTTATTAAGCTCAAAAATGGGCAAACTTGCAGGAAACACATGGATCAAACAAAGCTGAGGCACACAGATGAGCCAGAGCAGTCGGATGAAGAAACCGTAGACGACCAACCAACCTACCAGCAGCCTTCAGTGGACTCGAGGGTCATCAGTGAACCAAGAATTTCCATCACGGACTTGTTCAATAAAAATGGACTTGCAATTCCTGACATGGCCACTGACACCCCCAACAAGTCAGCCAGCCACAACAGACTCCGCACATTCACCCAAGACCAGAATCGAACTAAGACGGTCAACCGGGGAGCGTAAAGCACCGGATCATCTCAACCTGTGAAAGACTGTGATAAGATCTCAGAGGAGGGTATTGTCATGTATGTACATACTGTTTGCAGCCACCAGATGGTGTCATTGTTGGAGGTCACTGAGCAGCACGCACATGATCCTGCTCTGGTATAAAAGGCCAGCCATTTTGTGAGTTAGGCTCTTTGGGCCGAAATAAAGCAGAAGCAAGGTTGTACCTTGCTTAAACAGTTCTCAGGTTCAACCTTTATTGCATACTTAACTCAGTCCATGGTGTGGTAACTGGAGGGCCACCTTCGGTTCTCTGCCACTCCTTGGTATTCTGTGCTCTCTTCTCCTGCAAGAAGGGAAACAAGAGAACTTTGAGTGAGAGTGATGGAATGAGTGTAAAGGATGGATGCACTACATCTGTAGAGGGTGACTATGAGGGAGTGAAGTGACATTGCCAAATGACCTCCTTCTGTGGCCTTACTTTCTATGATTGCATTAGGATGAGGGTGAGTGTCAATGGTGGATAGTCAGATGGGGTTGTGAGTAGGTGCGTAGACAGTGACGGATGGTGCACCTTCAGGGTAGGTTGGGGTGAGGTGTGATTTGCAGGAGTAGGCTTGGGAAGGCATAGTGAAGGGGTTGTGGTCACATGCACATCAGGTTGAGTTGAATATGGCATTGTACTCACCATTCCTGACCTCATGAGGTCATCAAGTCTCTTCCTGCACTGTATCCAAGAGGGGCTGACAACAGTCCAGCTGCTCACCTTGTGGGCGATCTCGAACCATGCTCTCTTCTGCCACCGGCCTCTTCTCCCCGTCAACAGGAAAGAGGACATCCCAGCAGGCTCTCAATCCCTGGAGCATGATTTCCAGGGAGGCAGCATGAAATCTGGGGGCAGCTTTTTGGCACTGAGCCTGCATTTTTGCTTAACTATCTTTATAACTTTGTATTCTAACAACGAGCTAAGTCTGAGAACAATCGACAGTCTCCCCAACCAACCTCTTCTGCACCTCCACCAACCTTCAACTGTTATCTGTGCATTGCTCTTTTAAATAGCTGAGCTGAAATCGAGTCATCCGTGATGTCATCAGACCTGCTCCAGTTAATTGGCCGGGAAGCCGCATGACTTATTCAATTGCAGTGGCTTCATTAAAAGCACACTGCTGAACACGCTGATAGAATGTCCAGGCTAAAGACTCGCTCTGTGGCCCCTCCCCCCCGCACCCAACCTGATGGAAAGGTAAAAATTCAGCCCCCTGTGTCTACACAGATCTAGCAGGGGTTACTGGATAACAATCCAGATTGGGAACATTGCTGAATTTTCTCTTTCCTAACCCAGGGTACTCAAACCAATTGTGGCATCCTTATCATTACAGGTTTCTCAGCATCTGATAAGATAACATTTCAGGTGTGCCTCACCACAGCTAGGACTTCAGATGCCAATCAAACTCCTGTGCACTTCCAGGATCTTTGACATTATTTCAAGCTGGTCCAAAATTAGGATTTTTTTTTATTCGTTCATTGGACATGGGCATCACTGGCAAGTCCAGCATTTATTGTCCATCCCGAATTGCATTTGAGAAGATAATGGTGAGTCGCCTTCTTAAATAGCTGCAGTCCATGTGGTGAAGGTATTCCCACAGTGCTGTTAGGGAGGGTGTTCCAGGATTTTGACAGGGACAATGAAGGAATAGTGATATATTTCCAAGTCGGGGTGGTATGTAACTTGGAGGGGAACTTGCAAGTGATGATGTTCCCATGTGCCTGTTGCCCTTGTCCTTCGAGGTGGTAGAGTTTGTGGGTTTAGGAGGTGCTGCCGAGAAGCCATGACAAGGAATACTGCAATGTATTCGATTTTAACTGTTCAAAATCATATATATAATTGAAAGAATATTGTAGATTTTGAGTATATTCTGGTTCTGAAGTCCACCATATGCTTATTACAGCAAGAACAAAAAGAAAGTCAGGATGAAGCAAAGGTCATTTCGGTGATCAAGGCTTATCCCTTTTCTATATTAAATGGTAAAAATTATGATTTCCAATAAACACTTAATGGCATTGAGTTTCCACGAGTTTGTGCTCGTTTTACCAGAGCAATTCACCTGAAATTGGCCAAAATAGCATAATAGATCACAGAAATTGAAGTGCAAGTTACTTTGAACATAAATCGAGTTTCTGCAGTCTGGTTTAAAAACCATCGCACTGGTAGCCGAACCCGCCCACAAAACAGGCCATGGCCTCAGATTGAATTAATGAGCACGGCGAGTGTCTGCTGCATTTTAAAATATATTTATTCTATTAAGAAACTGACTGGTGTACATCAATGAAAGTAGTAAATAGTTCAGTATAGCTTTAATAGTCATTGTCAGTTATTTAAAATCAGGTTACTCACAGATGGTGTACTAAACACTCTTATTAAAAATGCTTAATTTTTGTGATAATTTTCAGCTGTATTAATAAAAATGCATGAGGTTACCACTCTTAAAGACACAAATGAATATTTTTATTGATGCAAGGAAATAAAATAAACAATTACGGTCCATCACGCTGCCCAATTGCACTGGTTCATGAAGGATTTTACGTTCGTGATTATGCAAATATGTTTGAACGGGATCATAACTTAATTTGGAAAACCAACGCAATTTCAAGCGCAATTTGCGCCCAGGTGGCGATTGTGCCTAAAGAGGAAACTCTACCCTAATGTATTTATTTTAAATGAATTAACACCTTCATTAGAATAACAGACATAAGAATGTTGTGCAAGGCATCAGATTTTACTGGAATTTACTGCAATTCTTTGAGGATATAATGAGCATGGTGGATAGAGGTGTACCGATGGATGTGGTGTATTTAGATTTCCAAAAGGCAATCGATAAGGTGCCACACAAAAGGTTACTGCAGAAGATAAAGGTACGCAGAGTCACAGGAAATGTATTCGCATGGATCAAGAATTGGCTGGCTAACAGAAAGCAGAGAGTTGGGATAAATGGGTCCTTTTCGGGTTGGAAATCAGTGGTTCGTGGTGTGCCACAGGGATCGGTGCTGGGACCACAACTGTTTACAATATACATAGATGACCTGGAAGAGGGAACAGAGTGTAGTGTAACAAAATTTGCAGATGACACAAAGATTAGTGGGAAAGCGGGTTGTGTAGAGGACACAGAAAGGCTGCAAAGAGATTTAGATAGGTTAAGCGAATGGGCTAAGGTTTGGCAGATGGAATACAATGTCGGAAAATGTGAGGTCATCCACCTTGGGAAAAAAAAAACAGTAAAAGGGAATATTATTTGAATGGGGAGAAATTACAACATGCTGAGGTGCAGAGGGACCTGGGGGTCCTTGTGCATGAATCCCAAAAAGTTAGTTTGCAGGTGCAGCAGGTAATCAGAAAGGCGAATGGAATGTTGGCCTTCATTGCGAGAGAGATGGAGTACAAAAGCAGGGAGGTCCTGCTGCAACTGTATAGGGTATTAGTGAGGCTGCACCTGGAGTACTGCGTGCAGTTTTGGTCACCTTACTTAAGGAAGGATACACTAGCTTTGGAGGGGGTACAGAGATGATTCACTCGGCTGATTCCGGAGATGAGAGGGTTACCTTATGATGATAGATTGAGTAGACTGGGTCTTTACTCGTTGGAGTTCAGAAGGATGAGGGGTGATCTTATAGAAACATTTAAAATAATGAAAGGGATAGACAAGATAGAGGCGGAGACGTTGTTTCCACTGGTCGGGGAGACTAGAACGAGGGGGCACAGCCTCAAAATACGGGGGAGCCAATTTAAAACCGATTTAAAAAGGAATTTCTTCTCCCAGAGGGTTGTGAATCTATGGAATTCTCTGCCCAAGGAAGCAGTTGAGGCCAGCTCATTGAATGTATTCAAATCACAGATAGATAGATTTTTAACCAATAAGGGAATTCAGGGTTACGGGGAGCAGGCGGGTAAGTGGAGCTGAGTCCATGGCCAGATCAGCCATGATCTTGTTGAATGGCGGAGCAGGCTCGAGGGGCTAGATGGCCTACTCCTGTTCCTAATTCTTATGTTCTTCTGTTCTTATATGTTTTTATGATATCTTTTTCAATAGCAATTTCCACCCTTAAATCTCCTATCTTAGCATCCAACTGGATTTTAAGAATCCCTAATGTTTTGGTATCCACAAGCCTGTCTGGCAAATAATTTCAAACAATTATCACCCTTCGAATAAAGAAGTTCTGTTTTAAATGTTCATTCATTTAAATTGATGTCCTCTGGCCCTACACTCGAGACTTACCTTAAAGTAATGCCAAGTCATATTTGTTATGCTGCACATAGCCTGAAACATTTTTTTTTAACCATCTTCTTTCTAGATCGCAAAGTTTGAGCTTCTCTATTCTCTTTATAGTTTATCCCCTTTTCATTTTGTGAAGTTATTTTACAAAATAATTGTGGAAGACTTTGCAGACTACAATAAAATAGTCATTTATTAAAATTACTGAGAGCCTGGTGCACTATTATACACTACAGAAAATAACTACAATTTCAAATATTACAGCCTTTTATTGATCTGCGCTAAAATGTAATAAATCTAGGGCATATCTCATGTATCAAATCACCATTTGGTTCAATGTCATTTAGCCTGACTACACTACATCTTTTTGCACTTTACCAGTTGACACTTATGCAGGCTCACACCGAAGCACCAATGAATTCTCTTTTGCTCCCAATTTTCTCACTGTAATCTGTTCAATTACACAAAAATGGTTCTAGATGCCTTGAGTCTGAGAAGAACATACCAGCTTAATGTAGGAAAATGGTGAGCTGCAACTGGCAGTCGTACAGAGGTCATCAGTTCAATTTCCAGTCTGTGGTGAGTCGGGAGGCGGAGCAGCGTCGGAGTGGCCTACAAAAGGCCTGCGGGGTGTCCGGGGACCAGCGTGGTGAGTCGGGAGGTGGAGCAGCGTCGGAGAGGCCTAAAAAAGGTCAGCTGGTGCAGCTGCAGCAGGGCGAAAAGGCCAAAAAAGAAGTGGAAAGAAATCGAAAGGTGACGTCACAGCCAAGGGGGTAAGTGATTGGCTGGTGATTGGTAAGTAGTTTTTCTTTTTCTTTTCTTTATCAGTAAGTAACATTTAGCATTGTTGTTGCCAAATTAAGTTTATCGAAGGGTTAAGTCATGGCAGGAGAGCTCGAACACATGTTATGCTCCTCCTGTACTATGTGGGAAGTCAGGGACGCTTCTGGTGTCTCTGACGACTAGGTGTGTGGGAAGTGCATCCGCCTGCAGCTCCTGACGGACCGCATTTCGGCACTGGAGCTGCGGGTGGATTTACTCTGCACCATCCACGATGCTGACAATGACGTGAATAGCACGTTTAGTGAGTTGCACTTACCGCAGGTAAAGGGTACATAGCCAGATAGGGAATGGGTGACCAACAGGAAGAGCAGTGCAAGGAAGGTAGTGCAGGGGTCCCCTGCAGTCATCCCCCTGCAAAACAGATGCACTGCTTTGGGTAGTGTTAGGGGGATGACTCATCAGGGGAGGGCAGCAGCAGCCAAATTCATAGCACCATGGATGGCTCTGCTGCACAGTAGGACTGGAAAAAGAGTGGGAGAGCTGTAGTGGAAGGGGATTCTATTGTAAGGGGAATAGATAGATGTTTCTGCGGCCGCAACCGAGACTCCAGGATGGTATGTTACCTCCCTGGTGCAAGGGTCAAGGATGTCTCGGAGTGGGTTCAGGGCATTCTGAAAAGGGAGGGTGAGCAGCCAGTTGTCGTGGTGTATATAGGTACCAACAATATAGGTCAAAAACGGGATAAGGTCCTACAAGACGAATTTAGGGAGCTCGGAGCTAAATTAAAAAGTAGGACCTCAAAAGTAATAATCTCAGGATTGCTGTCAGTGCCACGTGCTAGTCAGAATAGGAATCACAGGATAGCTCAGATGAATATGTGGCTTGAGCAGTGGTGCAGAAGGGAGGGGTTCAAATTCCTGGGACATTGGAACCTGGGGGAGGTGGGACCAGTACAAATCGGACGGTCTGCACCTGGGCAGGACTGGAACCAAGGTTCTAGGGGGAGTGTTTGCTAGTGCTGTTCGGGAGGAGTTAAACTAATATGGCAGGGGGATGGGAACCTTTGCAGGGAGACAGAGGGAAGTAGAATGGGGGCAGAAGCAAAAGATAGAAAGAAGAGAAGTAAAAGTCGAGGCCAGAGAAACCTAAGGCAAAAAGCAAAAAGGGCCACATTACAGCAAAATTCTAAAGGGGCAAAGTGTGTTGGAAAGAGAAGCCTGAAGGCTCTGTGCCTCAATGCGAGGAGTATTCGTAATAAGGTGGACGAATTAACTGCGCAGATAGCAGCTAACGGGTATGATGTAAATGGCATCATGGAGACATGGCTCCAGGGTGACCAAGGTTGGGAACTCAACATCCAGGGGTATTCAACATTTAGGAAGGATAGACAGAAAGGAAAAGGAGGCGGGGTCGCGTTGCTGGTTAAAGAGGAAATTAATGCAATAGTAAGAAAGGACATTAGCCTGGATGATGTGGAATCGGTATGGGTGGAGCTGCGGAATACCAAAGGGCAGAAAACGCTAGTGGGAGTTGTGTACAGACCACCAAACAGTGGTAGTGAGTTTGGGGACAGCCTCAAACAAGAAATTAGGAATGCAGGCAATAAAGGTACAGCAGTTATCATGGGTGACTTTAATCTACATATTGATTGGGTGAACTATTGTGTTCCTAACACAGATGAGGCTGCATACAGGGAGGTTAAAATAACAGTGACCTCAGTCTTTAATAAGACACTCCAGAGTGAGGAACAGGCCTTTGGGGCTGGCTTATATACAGTGCTCCCAAGGGATGCTGGGATCCCTTTTGACTTCAAGGGATGAGCTTCCTGGTGGCGGAACATGGGAGTGCATGCTTTACAGATAAATAACACGAACCAAACTAGTAGCAATGGAGGAGGATTTTCTGGAGTGTATTAGGGATGGTTTTCGAGACCAATATGTTGAGGAACCAACTAGGGAGCTGGCCATCCTAGACTGGGTGATGTGTAATGAGAAAGGACTAATTAGCAATCTTGTTGTGCGAGGCCCCTTGGTAGAATTCTTTATTAAGATGGAGAGTGACACAGTTAATTCAGAAACTAGGGTCCTGAACTTAAGGAAAGGTAGCTTTGATAGTTTGAAGCATGAATTGGCTAGAATAGACTGGCAAATGATACTTAAAGGGTTGACGGTGGATAGGCAATGGCAAACATTTAAAGATCACATGGATGAACTTCAGCAATTGTACATCCCTGTCTGGAGTAAAAATAAAACGGGGAACGTGGCTCAACCGTGGCTAACAAGGGAAATTAAGGATCGTGTTAAATCCAAGGAAGAGGCAAATAAATTGGCCAGAAAAAGCAGCAAACCTGAGGACTGGGAGAAAATTAGAATTCAGCCGAGGAGGGCAAAGGGTTTAATTAAGAGGGGGAAAATAGAGTACGAGAAGAAGCTTGTCGGGAACATAAAAACTGACTGCAAAAGCTTCTATAGATATGTGAAGAGAAAAAGATTAGTGAAGACAAACGTAGGTCCCTTGCAGTCGGATTCAGGTGAATTTATAATGGGAACAAAGAAATGGCAGACCAATTGAACAAATACTTTGGTTCTGTCTTCATGAAGGAAGACACAAATAACCTTCCGGAAGTACTAGGGGACCGATGGTCTAGTGAGAAGTAGGAACTGAAGGATATCCTTATTAGGTGGGAAATTGTGTTAGGGAAATTGATGGGATTGAAGGCCGATAAATCCCCAGGACATGATAGTCTGCATCCCAGAGTACTTAAGGAAGTGGCCATAGAAATAGCGGTGATCATTTTCCAATAGTCTATCGACTCTGGATCAGTTCCTATGGACTGGAGGGTAGCTAATGTAACACAACTTTTTAAAAAGGGAGGGAGAGAGAAAGCCAGGTAATTATAGGCCGGTTAGCCTGACAACAGTAGTGGGGAAAATGTTGGAATATATTATTAAGGATGAAATAGCAGCGCATTTGGAAAGCAGTGACAGGATCGGGCCAAGTCAGCATGAATTTATGAAGGGGAAATCACGCTTGACAAATCTTCTAGAATTTTTTGAGGATGTAATAGTAGAGTGGACAAGGGACAACCAGTGGATGTGGTGTATTTGGATTTTCAACAGGCTTTTGACAAGGTCCCACACAAGGGATTGGTGTACAAAATCAAAGCACATGGTATTGGGGGTAATATACTGACTTGGATAGAGAACTGGTTGGCAGATAGGAAGCAGAGAGTCGGGATAAACGGGTCCTTTTCAGAATGGCAGGCAGTGACTAGTGGAGTGCCGCAGGGCTCAGTGCTGGGACCCCAGCTCTTTACAATATACATCAATGAGTTAGATGAAGGAACTAAGTGTAATATCTCCAAGTTTGCAGATGACACTTAACTGGGTGGCGGTGTGAGCTGTGAGGGGGATGCTAAGAGGCTGCAGGCTGACTTGGACAGCTAAGGTGAGTGGGCAAATGCATGGCAGATGCAGTATAATAAGGATAAATGTGAGGTTATCCACCTTGGGGGCAAAAGCGCAAAGACAGAATATTATCTGAATGGCGGCAGATTAGGAAAAAGGGAGGTGCAACGAGACCTGGGTGTCATGGTTCATCAGTCATTGAAAAATGGCATACAGGTACAGCAGGCGGTGAAGAAGACAAATGGTATGTTGGCCTTCATAGCTAGGGGATTTGAGTATAGGAGCAGGGAGGTCTTACTGCAGTTGTACAGGGCCTTGGTGAGGCCTCACCTGGAATATTGTGTTCAGTTTTGGTTTCCTAATCTGAGGAAGGATGTTCTTGCTATTGAGGGAGTGCAGCGAAGGTTCACCAGACTAATTCCTGGGATGTCTGGACTGACATATGAGAAGAGACTGGATCAACTGGGCCTTTATACATTGGAGTTTAGAAACATATACGATTCTGAAGGGACGGGACAGGTTAGATGCGGGTAGAATGTTCCCGATGTTGAGGCAGTCCAGAACCAGGGGACACAGTCTTAGGATAAGGGGTAGGCCATTTAGGACTGAGATGAAGAGAATCTTCTTCACTCAGAGAGTTGTTAACTTGTGGACTTCCCTGCCGCAGAGAGTTGTTGATGCCAGTTCATTGGATATATTCAAGAGGGAGTTAGATATGGCCCTTACGCTAAAAGGATCACGGGGTATGGAGAGAAAGCAGGAAAGGGATACTGAGGGAATGATCAGCCATGATCTTATTGAATGGTGGTGCAGGCTCGAAGGGCCGAATGGCCTACTCCTGCACCTATTTTCTATGTTTCTATGTTTCTATGTGTTGAGATAGAAAGTTTCCACCAGGGTAGTGGAGTAGCACAATCAACCTCAGTGCCTGCTTGCCATGCAGAAACCTCTGCTGGACAATACACATGTGGATATTGAGTGAGCGCAGGAATGTGCTCAGCTGTGATGACCAGTACAGTTGAATAGCCTGTCAACACTTACTGGTCATCACTGCCTGGGCTTACACAAAAAAGTCACACATGCAAGGAACTGAAGGAATAACCATTATGGGTGAAACCATACCATGCCAGAAGATACTGCCTTTGGGGTGGGTGGCGCAGTGGGAAAGCATGAGGGTGGGGTTGGTGGTAATACATTTAAAAGCTAAAAGAAATGTGTGAGAAATAAGAACGACCTAGGAAAACAACGCTCCTGAATATCAACAGAAGTTGTGTGGGTAGGCTTATCAGGTCGGTGCAGACAAGGTTTTTGATTATTTTTCAGATTCGAATATTTCCCAGTTGATTACATTGATTCATACGTGTACATGAAAAAATTGTAAGAACAGAAAAGCGAAGAGGTTTAGGCAGTGAATCGTTGAAACAACAACCATGACAACAAAAATCAAAAGAAGCAACTAGAACTTAGTTGTACGTATATAATGCTTTTAATGTAAAAATAAAACCCCAAATATATCATTGATGGACACCGAGCAAGGAAGAGTGACATTAAGAAAGGGTGATAAAAAGCTTAGTTGAAAGAATTGGCTTAGAGATATTTTAAAGGAGAAGAGAGAGGTAGAGAGAGATAGAGGGAACTCCAGAGAGTAGGATAGAAACATAGAAACATAGAAAATAGGTGCAGGAGCAGGCCATTCAGCCCTTCTAGCCTGCACCGCCATTCAATGAGTTCATGGCTGAACATGAAACTTCAGTACCCCATTCCTGCTTTCTCGCCATAACCCTTGATCCCCCGAGTAGTAAGGACTTCATCTAACTCCCTTTTGAATATATTTAGTGAATTGGCCTCAACTACTTTCTGTGGTAGAGAATTCCACAGGTTCACCACTCTCTGGGTGAAGAAGTTTCTCCTCATCTCGGTCCTAAATGGCTTACCCCTTATCCTCAGACTGTGACCCCTGGTTCTGGACTTCCCCAACATTGGGAACATTCTTCCTGCATCTAACCTGTCTAAACCCGTCAGAATTTTAAACGTTTCTATGAGGTCCCCTCTCATTCTTCTAAACTCCAGTGAATACAAGCCCAGTTGATCCAGTCTTTCTTGATAGGTCAGTCCCGCCATCCCGGGAATCAGTCTGGTGAATCTTCGCTGCACTCCCTCAATAGCAAGAATGTCCTTCCTCAAGTTACACAATACTCCAGGTGTGGCCTCACCAAAGCCTTGTACAACTGTAGCAACACCTCCCTGCCCCTGTATTCAAATCCCCTCGCTATGAAGGCCAACATGCCATTTGCTTTCTTAACCGCCTGCTGTACCTGCATGCTAACCTTCAATGACTGATGTACCATGACACCCAGGTCTCGTTGCACCTTCCCTTTTCCTAATCTGTCACCATTCAGATAATAGTCTGTCTCTCTGTTTTTACCACCAAAGTGGATAACCTCACATTTATCTACATTATACTTCATCTGCCATGCATTTGCCCACTCACCTAACCTATCCAAGTCACTCTGCAGCCTAATAGCATCCTCCTCGCAGCTCACACTACCACCCAACTTAGTGTCATCCGCAAATTTGGAGATACTGCATTTAATCCCCTCGTCTAAATCATTAATGTACAATGTAAACAGCTGGGGCCCCAGCACAGAACCTTGCGGCACCCCACTAGTCACTGCCTGCCATTCTGAAAAGTACCCGTTTACTCCTACTCTTTGCTTCCTGTCTGACAACCAGTTCTCAATCCACGTCAGCACACTACCCCCAATCCCATGTGCTTTAACTTTGCACATTAATCTCTTGTGTGGGACCTTCTCGAAAGCCTTCTGAAAGTCCAAATATACCACATCAACTGGTTCTCCTTTGTCCACTTTACTGGAAACATCCTCAAAAAATTCCAGAAGATTTGTCAAGCATGATTTCCCTTTTACAAATCCATGCTGACTTGGACCTATCATGTCACCATTTTCCAGATGCACTGTTATGACATCCTTAATAATTGATTCCATCATTTTACCCACTACTGAGGTCAGGCTGACCGGTCTATAATTCCCTGTTTTCTCTCTCCCTCCTTTTTTAAAAAGTGGGGTTACATTGGCTACCCTCCACTCCATAGGAACTGATCCAGAGTCAATGGAATGTTGGAAAATGACTGTCAATGCATCCGCTATTTCCAAGGCCACCTCCTTAAGTACTCTGGGATGCAGTCCATCAGGCCCTGGGGATTTATCGGCCTTCAATCCCATCAATTTCCCCAACACAATTTCCCGACTAATAAAGATTTCCTTCAGTTCCCCCTCCTTACTAGACCCTCTGACCCCTTTTATATCCGGAAGGTTGTTTGTATCCTCCTTAGTGAATACCGAACCAAAGTACTTGTTCAATTGGTTTGCCATTTCTTTGTTCCCCGTTATGACTTCCCCTGATTCTGACTGCAGGGGACCTACGTTTGTCTTTACTAACCTTTTTCTCTTTACATACCTATGGAAACTTTTGCAATCCACCTTAATGTTCCCTGCAAGCTTCTTCTCGTACTCCATTTTCCCTGCCCTAATCAAACCCTTTGTCCTCCTCTGCTGAGTTCTAAATTTCTCCCAGTCCCCAGGTTCGCTGCTATTTCTGGCCAATTTGTATGCCACTTCCTTGGCTTTAATACTATCCCTGATTTCCCTAGATAGCCACGGTTGAGACACCTTCCCTTTTTTATTTTTACGCCAGACAGGAATGTACAATTGTTGTAATTCATCCATGCGGTCTCTAAATGTCTGCCATTGCCCATCCACAGTCAACCCCCTAAGTATCATTCGCCAATCTATCCTAGCCAATTCACGCCTCATACCTTCAAAGTTACCCTTCTTTCAGTTCTGGACCATGGTCTCTGAATTTACTGTTTCATTCTCCATCCTAATGCAGAATTCCACCATATTATGGTCACTCTTCCCCAAGGGGCCTCGCACAATGAGATTGCTAATTAATCCTCTCTCATTACACAACACTCAGTCTAAGATGGCCTCCCCCCTAGTTGGTTCCTCAACATATTGGTCTAGAAAACCATCCCTTATGCACTCCAGGAAATCCTCCTCCACCGTATTGCTTCCAGTTTGGCTAGCCCAATCTATGTGCATATTAAAGTCACCCATTATAACTGCTACACCTTTATTGCATGCACCCCAATTTCCTGTTTGATGCCCTCCCCAACATCCCTATTACTGTTTGGAGGTCTGTACACAACTCCCACTAACGTTTTTTGCCCTTTGGTGTTCTGCAGCTCTACCCATATAGATTCCACATCATCCAAGCTAATATCTTTCCTAACTATTGCATTAATCTCCTCTTTAACCAATAATGCTACCCCACCTCCTTTTCCTTTTATTCTATCCGGAAGGTTGTTTGTATCCTCCTTAGTGAATACCGAACCAGTTGTGGGGATGGCAAAGCCAGAGGGATGGTGAGTTCTGGAGAGAGATATAGCCTGGAAGAGATTGCAGACAAGGTCCAACGTTATTTCCCTGGTCTGTAACTGATCTCAATTGAGGTAGTAGTGGGCAGGGGGACAATCTGCTCCATCACCCTAGGTTTAAAAAAACAGGGAAAAATCAACCAATGTTTCTACTTCTGATCATTGTCCATCAACCCATAATAGAACTGGTGGAATAAAAACAGAAAATGCTGTAAATACTCAGCAGGTCAGGCAGCATCTGTGGAGCAAGAAACAGAGTTAATGTTTCAAATTGATGACCTTTCTTCAGAACAGTCTGACCTGCTGAGTATTTCCAGCACTTTTTGTTTCTTGTTTTTATTTCAGATTTCCAGCATCCACAGTATTTTGCATTTGAACTGGTGCATGTTGGGTGAGGACAGGATTGAATTGGCTATGATGCCTCTCATGCTCCAATCACCTGCCAACACTCACGGCCAAGTATCACATCAATAATGGTCTCTTGGACAAGGAACCAGTGGAGATAGACCACAGGAAGAAACCAATACAGAATAGGAGAGGATAAATCTGGAATAAAAAGCTCGTAGCAGTAATGGTGACCATGAAACTACCAGATTGTTGTAAAAACCCATCTGGTCACTAATGTCCTTTCGGGAAGGAAATCTGCTGTCCTTATCTGGTCTGGCCTGTATGTGACTCCTGACCCATAGCAATGTGGTTGACTTTTAACTGCCCTCTGAAATGGCCTAGCAAGCCACTCAGTTGTATAAGGTATAACA
Source organism: Pristiophorus japonicus (assembly GCF_044704955.1). Classification (NCBI taxonomy): domain Eukaryota; kingdom Metazoa; phylum Chordata; class Chondrichthyes; family Pristiophoridae; genus Pristiophorus; species Pristiophorus japonicus. Next base: position 23,653,967 of record NC_091982.1, read on the forward strand.
CCACCATGTTCTCAAGGGCAATTAGGGATTGGCGATAAATGCTGGCCAGCGATGCCCACATCCTATGAATGAAGTAAAAAAAAAGCAGGAAAAATTGATGAGAGAAAAAAAAGCTGTTATCCCATTGTAAATCTTTTTAATTCATGTTATACAATGAGAATAAAATAAATTAGCTGCATTTTTTTTGAAGTATGGATATACATTATTTTTATCAGGTATTTGTCCAATATACCCTATATAGTTTTGTGTCGTTCCAAACCAATTATCAGTCCTTAGGAGGATTGAGCAACAATGGAAATGATCTCTTAGTCAAACATTTCAATATAACTTAGATGTACAATGACAGTCAGACTGCAAAACAACTAAACCCAAACTTAATCAGGATTAATAGATCTCATGCGTAGTGCTCTGGCATGTATTAGTCTCCAGTGCTGAGTTGTGACTGTATCCATAATCACCATGTTTGGATAAGTCAGGATAACAAGAAATTGTATTGCTGAGACCTTGTTCAAATACTTACCATTATTCTGCTAGAAAACTAATGTCAGTCTTGGTGCTAGTGTATGATGTGATGTGATGAGTATTTTTGGATGTTTCACTCCTGCAAATGAAGGTGATTGGATAAATCAGATTCACATAATTGGGGCATATTATGCTTTGTGCTGCCCAAGCACTATTAGCACTTTTGACAGAGGCAAGATTGTGATAAGACTGATAGTATTATTCTCAGAGCAACTAGAGATGGGCAATAAAGCCTATCATCTTCGGCCTCCTCACCACAAAATCTGTACCCTCACCACCAATTATATCCTCCCCTCTGGTCTCTGTCCAAGGTTGAACCAGACTGTTCGCAACCTCTTATTTTACTCAAGCCCATCTGTTGCTGAATCCATCAAACATGCCTCTGTTACCTCCAGATGCAACTATTCTAAAGTAAAAGTAAAGTATTAGGCAGTCCCTCATTTGCTTCCACACCAAAAAGGGATGAGTTCACAGGTGTTTCTATGAGGGACCTGACATTCTCGGTCCCGAACTACATACTGAAGGGTGAAAGATGCCGGTGCGTGGATTCTTTTAATGTGGGGTGACCGTTGCACACCAGCCACCACACGGGCTTGACAGAGCAAGGTCTTGGTCCAGTGGCAAGGGTTAACCAAGACAACCGGAGCCCAAGCTCTGCTGCACGGACCTAGTGCGCACACATGCTTCTACTGTCCATAGATCGCAGTGTGGGCTGGCCCGTGCTGCCCCTGGGCCCTCGCCTCTTTTGGGCCCCGATCGCTTACCGCTCCTCCACCCCGATCTATTCTAATGCTCTCCTAGATGACCTCCCTCTGCTGCCCATATCCTATCCTGCACAAAATCCCTCTCTCCCATCACCTCTGCCCTTGCTGATCTATTTGGCTCCTGGGTCCCGAACGCCTCAAATTTAAAATTCTCATTCTTGTGTTTATATCCTTCATGGCCTCACTCTATCTATCTCTGTAACCTCCACCAACCCAACACCCACTTTCTGGAACACTTAATTCCTCTGACTCTGGCCTCCTATGCATTTTCCCTCGCGTAATCCCACCACTGGTATCTGTGCCTTCAATTGCATAGTTCCCATGTTCTGCAGTTCCTTCTCTGAATCCTCCTGCCTCTCCACCTGGCTCTCCTCCTTTATGACCTTCCTTAAACCCCAAACTTTGACAAAGCTTTTAGTCATCTATCCTAACATCGCCTTCTTTGACTTGAAATTCATTTTTTTTTAAATTATGCCTCTGAAGCGCGATATAAATTGAAATTGTTGTAGTTCCACCATAGACACAGAAAGGTCAAGCATCGGCATCAGTTCCTACTAATTGAGATGTCTGATTTATTTCCGATTAGATCATTTTCTATAAATTGCAAGTTACCATATCAGAGATTCACTGTATTTTCAAAGCTTCCTAACATTTTGTAGGCAAAGATGTTTAATTCTATGTGATAGTTCAATTATTTATAGATAATGAACAGTTTTGAAGTTACTTGATGGTTGAAGTAAATGCCTTTCAAGATAAATGATGTACAGGTTGCACTTTTACTTGAATCATACAACAATGTTAATGGAAACATAGCACTAATATTCTGTGAACAAAGGAAGAAACTGTCTTTTTTGATTGTTGATCTGTTCACATGACTTTCCTGGACTTAAGCTATAATAAAGAGGAAACTGTGCAATACTTTTGAGCAATAATAATGACTATTTATATAGCACCTTATCATGTCTTAATGTGCATCACAGAATGAATTACTTTTGATATGCAGTTGACTTTTGTATTGTACACAAACGTGGCAGCTAGTCTACATCAGCAGTATCCCACTAATGAGATGAATGATCAGTCAGACGTTGCTATTGATTGAAGAAGAAATAATGGCAAGGATACCAGAACTTCCTGTTCTTCTTTGAAGCATGCCATGGGATCTTTAATGTTGACTTAAACAGGCAAATAGGACTTGGTTTAACATATTATCCAAAGATTGGCAGTTCTGACGATGCAGCATTACCTTAGTATTGTTCTGGTATGTGAGCATAGATAATGAGCTCAAATCCTGATATGGGGCTGGCAGGACTATAGCAACCTACTTAAATAAAATGCTTCAGGTTGGTGCACATCTATAATTAGTTTTCCAAAGGGACCATTTCTTGACATGCAATCAGCAAAATTTCACATCTGTGATGAAAGTGCATATTAATCTAATGTAGGTCAGTCAAAAAATTAAAAGAAAAGTTTGCCGCCTTCAGAAGTTGTTGGATAGCTTAGAACAGGCCATTTTTCAGAACACAAAAATGTCTTTAGGCCCAAATAAGACTTTGCCTATTTAAAGATTAGCCCATCATTTGTCTGGGGTTTCCACAGCTCGTCAAAAAAAGTTACAGCAGACGAGTAGGGGAAACTCCATAGAAATCGCCCCCAACCCCTCAATGTCATAATATTTTCTCACTTAAGAAAAGCATCTAATTGTCCTTTAAATACATTTGTACTGTCTAATTCAAAGGTTTTCTCTGATTACCAACTTCATCGTGGTGATTCCATGATCCACACTGTCAGCGGGAAGCCACACTGTTAGGGAGCCCAGGTCAGAGAATCTATGATGTTCCAGCCCAATTGGAATTTGGGGTCTAGTGAGAGATGGGAGTTATCTTGGTTTGGGGTAGTGAGGGTGGCAGCACTCAGGAGGCAGCTGCAATGAGAGGTGACAGCAAAGAAGGAGGGAAAGCAGCCAGAGGGCACTGAACCAGAGGCCTGATTATGGAACCTTTGAGCTGGTTAGTGCTGTGGAGAATAGTGCCGTAACACCACTGACTATGGAGGCATTAGACACTGGGAGAATACAATCAAAAGCTTGTTAAATATATATTAAAAGTGTGACAGACAAATATGATGGAAATATGATGCAATTGTGTTATTTTTCAGGAACAAAGCAAATGCACACCACAAAAAATATGTTTAATATTAATGGACGGCTGAATAGAGAGAGATATTTGTACAATACATGTTACTGTTGATATGTCTACAAATCGATACATTGCAAGGAAGGAATGGAATAGCACAGTTAAAGCATGCTAATTAGTGAGGTTTCATTCTTTCTGTGGCTTATATGGGCTTCATTTGACAATATTACAATATAGATGCACACATTGGTGCCCCAACTCAACTCCTTCTCCCCATAACACACATCTAGGCTGCATTCCCAACTTAAACTATGTTTTGTTTGCACTTTTAGGGAAGTGCAGCCGATATGTCAATTAGTAATATAATATACATAGTGAAAGAAAAAACGTGTATTTTGACATTTGTAGAATTTCTTGAAGTGCTTCCCAACTAATGAATTATTTTTATAAGGATAATTACTGCTATCATGGTCACCTGTCCATCTCACAAGCCCTCTCTACTCCCATGGTTTCGATCACAGGCAAGGCCATCTCTGACCACTATCTTGTATCTCTCATAATCCACATCCCCCTAACCCCTTCCAACCCCACTTCCTTCCACATCATATTTCCATCACATTTGACTGTCACACTTTAAATATAAATATATATAACAAGCTTTTGATTGTATTCTCCCAGTGTCTGATGCCTCCATTGTAGGTGATGCTATGGCATTATTCTTCCATTCACTACAATGCTTCCAGATGTTTTGATCTGTTCAACTATTTTCTCACATCCACATTCAATACCCTTTTCACCATAAACTCTCCTATCCTGGTCACTCCTGCTGGAATGCTGCATCTCTCAAACCCAAGAGCATCTGTGGCGAAGGAACATTGCATCCTCTGTGACTCTGATGGTGGTATAATTTTCCTTCTTGTCATCTCAACCTCTTTGATATAGTAAACCACCCTATCCTCCTCCAATGCCACTCTGTTGTCCAGCTGTGGGACTGCCCTTGCCTGGTTCCACTTTTACCTGTTGAATTGTAGCCAAAGAATCTCCAGTAATGGCTTCTCTTCCTGTTCCCACACTGACACCTTAGGAATCCCCCAAGATCCTAGTCTTGACACCCTCCTCTTCATGGTGTCTTCAGGACATCATGCAAAGACTTGGGGTCAACCTCCATTCATATGCTAATAATAGTCAGCCCTACTCCTCCTACACCTCTCTCATCCCTTCTGCTGCTTCTGTGTTGATGGCCTGTTGCCCAACATTGAGTCTTGGATAAGACCTAATGTCCTTCAGTTAACTGAGAAGACCAAAACCATCATCTCAGTCCCCACCGCAAACTCTGGACCCTTGCCAACAATTCTATCCCCTTCCCCAGCCACAGCCTCATCTTCCTATTTGACCCCAAGCTGAGCTTCCAATACCAGATCCTTTTCATGACAAAGACAGCCTAATTTCACCTCCATAACATTGCTGACCTCGGCCCGTGCCTCAGCCAATCTGCTTCTGAAACTCTCATAGAAGCCTTGACTATTCCAATGCTCTCCTTCATTTCTTTCTAATTTAGGACATTTTTGTACATTAAAGGCACTATATAAATGCAAGTTATTACTGCTGTTAAGTAGGCAAACACAGCAATTGATTTGCACACATTCTGATCCACAATCAAATGAGATAAATGACCAGTTAATTGGTGTTTTTGTGCAGGGGTTCTCAACCTTTTTGCTTCTGAGGCCCCCAACCCATGTTATAAAAATTCCACGGAACCCCTGTAATACTAGACAAGTATCTTATCTGTATAAAAGTTAGTTATACAATTAAATATATATATATTTACTATCATTTTGTTTTACTTTCTTAATTTATAATGGGGAACAAAGAAATGGCAGATCAATTGAAGAAATACTTTGGTTCTGTCTTCACGAAGGAAGACACTAGGGGACCGAGGGTCTAGCGAGAAGGAGGAACTGAAGGAAATCCTTATTAGTCAGGAAATTGTGTTAGGGAATTTATGGGATTGAAGGCCGATAAAGCCCCAGGGCCTGATAGTCTGCATCACAGAGTACTTAAGGAAGTGGCCCTAGAAATAGTGGATGCATTGGTGGTCATTTTCCAACATTCTATAGATTCTGGATCAGTTCCTATGGATTGGAGGGTAGCTAATGTAACCCCACTTTTTTAAAAAGGAGGGAGAGAGAAAACGGAATTATAGACCGGTTAGCCTGACATCGGTATTGGGGAAAATGTTGGAATCAATTATTAAAAGTGTAATAGCAGCGCATTTGGAAAGCAGTGACTTGATTAGTCCAAGTCAGCATGGATTTATGAAAGGGAAATCATGCTTGACAAATCTTCTAGAAATTTTTGAGGATGTTTCCAGTAGAGTGGACAAGGGAGAACCAGTGGATGTGGTGTATTTGCACTTTCAAAAGGCTTTTGACAAGGTCCCACACAAGAGATTAATGTGCAAAATTAAAGCACATGTTATTGGGGGTAATGTATTGCCGTGGATAGAGAACTGGTTGGCAGACAGGAAGCAAAGAGTAGGAATAAACGGGTCCTTTTCAGAATGGCAGGCAGTGGCTAGTGGGGTACCACAAGGTTCAGTGCTGGAACTCCAGCTATTTACAATATACATTAATGATTTAGATGAAAGAATTGAATGTTATATCTCCAAGTTTTCAGATGACACTAAGCTGGGTGGCAGTGTGAGCTGTGAGGAGGATGGTCAGAGGCTGCAGGGTGACTTGGACAGGTTAGGTGAGTGGGTAAATGCATAGCAGATGTAGTATAATGTAGATAAATGTGAGCGTATCCACTTTGGTGGCAAAAACAGGAAGGCAGAATATTATCTGAATGTGACAGATTAGAAAAGGGAAGGTGCAACGAGATCTAGGTGACATGGTACATCAGTCATTGAAAGTTGGCATGCGGGTACAGCAGGCGGTGAAGAAGGCAAATGGCATGTTGGCCTTCAGAGTGAGAGGAATTCAGTATAGGAGCAGGGAGGTCTTACTGCAGTTGTACAGGGCCTTGGTGAGGCCACGCCTTGAATATTGTGTACAGTTTTGGTCCCCTAATCTGAGGAAGGACATTCTTGCTATTGAGGGAGTGCAGCGAAGATTCACCTAACTGATTCCCGGGATGGCAGGACTGACATATGAAGAAAGACTGGATCGACTAGGCTTATATTCACTGGAATTTAGAAGAATGAGAGGGAATCTCATAGAAACATATAAAATTCTGATGGGATTGGACAGGTTAGATGCAGGAAGAATGTTCCTGATGTTGGGGAAGTCCAGAACCAGGGGTCACAGTCTAAGGATAAGGAGTAAGCCATTTAGGACCGAGATGAGGAGAAACTTCTTCACTCAGAGAATTGTGAACCTGTGGAATTCTCTACCACAGAAAGTTGTTGAGGCCAGTTCGTTAGATATATTCAAAAGGGAGTTAGCTGTAACTCTTACGGCTAAAGGGATCAAGGGGTATGGAGAGAAAGCAGGAATGGGGTACTGAAGTTGCATGATCAGCCATGATCATATTGAATGGTGGTGCAGGCTTGAAGGGCCAAATGGCCCACTCCTGCACCTTTTTTCTATGTTTCTATGTTTATATGGTCACGTGACTAATTAGGAAACAAAATTCAAATCATATTAACCTCACTCCTTTTAATCGATAACTGGAAATTTGATGCAATTTTATTTTACCACTAACGTCAAGTCAGAGACAAGCTAACACAGGATATGACCTAAACCAGGTCGTAAAGCCCAGCATTACTGGCAACGACCAGAGTGAGTGTGTATAAAGAGGAAGTTCTACTCTGGTAACTATTGTTACTGCTAGTTATTTATTATTCACTGGCTGCTGCTCCTTACTGAATGAATTAAGGAAATCAGCTACCTTTTGGATATTGCTGGTGATAACCTCAATGTAATCCTGTTGACCCTGTCCTGCTGCATCTCGCTCTGCACTGGATCACCTTGCTCCATCATGTCTGAAGCACAACGTTCCCTGACTCGACCTGTAATAGCTGAGCTGATAGGTTTTGCATTGCCATTCCAAAACGTCGAATAAACTGAACAATCAGATTGGCCACATCTAACCCAGAAGTGGGAGTTAGGCAAAGATTATTGGTCAGAATTGAGACGACGGATGAAAGAGAATTTCTAATGGTGAAGGAGGGCTCAGACTTTGGAGCAAAAAAAAGAATCTGATTGGTTAATTGATTGACAAGAGGTTACATCTGGATTTCATATGGTTTCATTGAAAAAACAACGAGAAATATGATTGGTTTAACTTGGGTTAGTGCTATTTTGGTGGTTACTTAGGGGGCTGCGGATTCCCGGTTGAGAATCTCGGTTTTAGTGGTGTTAGTCAAGGAATGAATGTTGATCAGGATATTGGGAGAACATCCTAATAGTGTCAAGAAATCTTCTACATCCATCTAAACAAGCAGATAGAGCCTCGCTTTAACATCTCTAATACTGTAGCACTCCCTTAGTACGGCACTGAAGTATAAGCCGAATGTCTTTACTGAATGTCTTCAATAAAATTATTTCAGCTCTTACTTCAACATGCAGTTCCAGCTACTAATAACTGTTATACTCATCATATCAATGAATCTTGACAAAAATGCTATACAGTGTGACACTTAGCCAGGATATTTTATTGATATATTAAAGTAAGGAAATAATCACACAATGAAATTTATTATAATTACAATTATATCTACTTTGACCGAACTAGAACTATTAATACATTTAAACATAATAAAAACTAGTTTAAAAGGAGTGCCTTAGATCACAGTTTTAGTATATTAAACTGAAAATACTTATTTCTGATTTACTATAATTAGACAGCAATCATTTTTTAAAGCTCAAACCATAACTGAACTGACAGAAAATAAAATACTAGCATCAACAACTTCAAATTTCAAATCTAATGTTATTCCTTTGTTGAAAGATATAGATAGGCCCAACATATAATATGGCAAAGAAAAGAAAGAAGAAATCAAGACTTCCATTTATTTCGCACCTTTCATGTTCCAAAGTGCTTTACAGCCAATGAAGTACTTTTGAAGTGCAGTCACTGTTGAAATGTAGCAGCCAATTTATGCTCAACAAGCTCCCACAAGCAGAAATGTAAGAATGACTATGTAATCTGTTTTAGTGGTGTTGTTGAGGGATAAATATTAGGCGGGAGACCGGGGAGAACTCCCCAGCCTTTCTTCTAAATAATGCCATGGGATAGTTTACATTTATATGAGAGGTAGATAGGGCCTCAGTTTAATGTCTCATCTGAAAGACAGTACTTTTGATAGTGCAGCACTCTCTCAGCACTGCACTGAAGTGTCAGCCTGGATTATGTACTTAGGTCGCTAGAGTGCAATTTGAACCCACAGCCTTCTGACTAGGAAGCAAGAGTGCTACCGTGGCTCTCAAGCCAGGAGGGAATTTTTTTAATATACTGAAAGCTCGGCACTCTGTGATTTCTGTGTTAATTGCCTTGTTTTTCCATTTTTTTCTTCCCACTCCTCTGTCCCATGTCTTCTTCCCAAAGTATTGACTCTTATTGGTATACAGAGGTGTGAACCTAGAGATTGATTAGCGGCAGGCAATTCCTTCATGGAGTGTATCACAGCCAAACCTGATCCTGTCCATGCACGTACCTATTTCAACAGTGCTCATATACTGCTATGGGAGAGAGTTTCATAGTAAAATAATCATACATGGACTCTGGATGGTTTGATGGACCAAACAGCCTTTTCTCACTTTTGAATTGATGTTCCACATGGACTAAGACAGAGCACATCACAAATCCTCCTGATGTGCCTGCTCTGGAGCTTTAGAAACTTTGCCATATGTGAATCCATAAAGCATAAGATTATCAGAGATTGTGTCTCTGATGGTTTGTGTTATATTTTCAGTACTCACAGACACACACACACAGCCTTAAGATGGCAGAACAATTCTGAAATCACCAGAGTCAGGTGACCTGTTCCCTTTATTATAAACAGTACTGGTTGCAGTGCCACAGGAGTCCACAGGTGGCGCTAGATATATTACATTTCTCCCTCCTTAATGAAGAAGTAATTATAACAAAATAATCATCATCCATAACTTGCATGATTTTGCATAACAAAAGATATGGACTTGTTTTTCCTTTTTTGCAAATCAAGCTTAACCACTTGTTTTCTGTTTCAAAGAGGATACCTTCGCTCTTGAGCAGAACCTTCCAAACATGGTGTTGAATTTAAACTCATTCGAGGCTGATCCTCAGGAAAGGTTTCCTCCAAGGGATGGCCTTGATTTCCATTTGAACTCTCTCTAACTTCAGATTGTTTATCTGCCTGACTCAGACTCAGACTTAAATTCTGATTTTCTCTTGGATTTGTTTCCAGTTCATTGGATGTAGGATATGCTACTGGTGTATCAAAACTATCTAATGAGTCAGAAATAATTGAATCATTCCCACCTTCAACTATTTTCACATCTGTAGGGAAAATATGATCAATGTGAACAAACCTAGCCTGTCCATGATCAAACATCTTGACCAAATATGTGCGAGGACCACATATCTTCACCACTCTTCCTGGTAACCACTTTAACCTTTTATGGTGATGCTTCTTCACTCTCACCTTCTGATTTAATTTCACACTTCTCTCTTTTACTCTACCTCTATCATGATTCTCTTTCTGTCTTAATTGTGTCTCTTCTACGGACTGTGCCAAGTTTGGTTTTAACGAGAGTCTGGTTCGTGGCTGTCATTTGAGAAACAATTCTGCTGGTGTTCTACCAGTATTTGTGTGGGGAGTATTATGATACGTAATTAGAAAATTAGCCAATCTGTGGTCCAATGACAACTGTTGTTTCTTTGGATTTGGATCCAACATCTGTTTGATGAAGGCATGTTTTACAATTTGTACACAGTGCTCTGCTGCACCATTTAAAGCAGGATGGTACGGTGGAACCTTGGTATGTTTCACGCCATTTTTGCTCGTGAACTGTGCAAATCCTCTGAACAAAATTGTGGTCCATTATCAGAAACAATTTCTTCTGGGAGGCCAAATGAAGAAAATAATCTTCGTAAAATGTCGAATGTTCTACTTGTTGTTATTTTCCACATTGGAAACACATCGAGCCACTTCGAATGGCTGTCACTTACAATGAACAATTATTGTCCTTCTAGCTCAGCAAAATCGATATGTAGCCTTTGCCACACCCTGGAAGGCCATTTCCATGGCTGTAAAGGTACTGATGGTGGGTTCTTGCTTACCGATTGACATGTTGTATACTGACTGACGATGTACTCTATATCTTTATCAAGACCTGGCAACCATAATTAACTGCATGCAAAACCCTTGGTCAAACACATTCCCAGGTGCTGGTTATGGAGGTCTCCTCATAATTTGGACCTGAATTTATTTGATATAACCACTCTTGCACCCATATGATATAATCTTTATCGACTGATAATTCATTCCTAAGAATGAAGAATGGATGAATATCTTTGTCTAATACCTGGTTTGGCCAGCCATTTGCAATATAATCATACATCTTTGACATAACTGGGTCACGTTTGGTTGCTCTACCAATCTCTTCAGCTGTGACTGGCAGTTCATCAATGTATGAAAAATAGAACACTTCTTCCCTATCGGGTATAACTTGTGATGGGGAAGGCAATCTAGACATAGCATCAGCATATGTATATGCTGACAAAATCAAAGCCCATCTCTGCATTCGGGCTGCAGCTAATGTTGGAACTGGGGACTTTGGCTGGAGGATTGCTGTCAGGGCTTCTGGTCCATAACGATGGTAAACTTACAACCATAGAAGTATTTGTAGAACTTCTTGACTCCAAAAATTAATGCCAAAGTTTCTCTTTCAATTTGCGCATAATTATGCTCACTGGCACTGAGTGCGTGAAGCAAAAGCAATTGGTCTCTCCTCCCCACTACGTAATACATGAGAGATCACTGCCCCAACTCCATACAGAGAGGCATCACATGCTAGCTTGATCTCCTTTGATACGTCATAGTGAACCAACATGGTGCTCTCCACCAATTTGCTTTTACACTCCTTGAATGCAGTATCGCATTCAGCTCCCCACTGTTTTTTCAATAGTTCATTCAGTGGATGTAATATTGTAGCCAAATTTGGTAGGAACTTCCCATAATAGTTCAAAAGACCCAAAAATGATTGAAATTCAGTGACATTCTTGGGAGTGAGTGCATTTTTGATTGTGTCCAGCTTTCCCTTGTTTGGATGTAAACCATCTTTGTCCACTTTGTACCCTAAGTATTCCATTGAGTTTTGAAATAACTCACACTTGTGAGCAGACACTCATACTCTGTGGTTCTCTAGTCGTTTGAGGACTTCATTCAATATGTTATTATGAATTTGCCTATTTGGTGCTAAAATTAGTACGTCATCTAAATAACATACTACCCCTTCAATACCTTGTAAAATCTGGTTCATCATCCCTTGGAATATGGCAGGGGCAGAAGACACTCCAAATGGTAGCCTATTAAATTGATATAGGCCTAGATGAATATTTATAGTCCAGCATGACTTGGATTCCTCATCTAGTTCAAGCTGTAAGATCCAACTTTACCTGTCAGTATTGTGAACAAATCTTCTACATTTGGCAATGTATTGGGGACGTTACCCTCTAGAACCTGGTTTACAGTTACTTTATAATCACCACACAATCTTACCTTACCATTGGACTTAGGGACAACAACAATGGGTGTAACCCAGTTAAATAGATCTATTTTAGAAATAATGTTCTCAGTCTCTAGGCTTTTGAGTTCTTGCTCAAGTTTCTCCTTGAGCGCATATGATATGGAACATGGCTTGCAGTAAACCGATCTAGCGTCCTTCTGTACTCTGACACTCGCCTTGAAGCCTTGGATCGGACTGTGTTTTTCGCAGAACACCTTTGGATAATTCTTGATCACATCATCCTTTGATGCAAATCTCTTTTCAACATGAAAAATCTCACTCCAATCCAGCTTCAGTGATCCCAACCAATTTTTCCCCAGTAAGGCAGGCTTGTCTCCTACCGCGACTAATAGAGGCAGGCTCTGAAATTGATCCTTGTATTTCATCGGTACGGTGATACGACCTACCACAGGAATGTTCTCTCCCGAGTAGCCTCGCAGCTCTATCTTGGATTTCTCCAATGAGAAATGACGCAATTTGTCAAGGTACAGCGACTCCGGTATTACACTCACGGATGCACCAGTGTTGATTTCCATGGGTATCTTGGTTCCTGCAACAGGAGTGGGAGGTCAAGGCATATAAAAAGGGTGGCAGCAGTTCTTGAGGAGCCACAGGAGCGGAGCCGGATTCAAGGCCCATAAAAATGGAGGCAGCAGTTTGTGAGGAGCCAGCTGGTGCAGGGACAAAAAGTTTTTAAAAAATCAAAATCGAAGTGTGACGTTAGAGCCAAGCGGGTGAGTGATTGGCTGGTAGATTGGTGAGTATTTTTCTATTTCTTTTCAGGAGGAAACATTTGGCATTGTTGTAAGGAGGACCTGCCAGTAAATATATGTGATCTTTATTATCTAAGGAGAGCTGGTTAATTAAATCGGCAGTTTGCTGAGTAGCGGGTGGATGTGTTGGTGCTAAGGTTTCGTTCTACTCGATAGTTGTGAGTGTAACTAGAGGGATGGAAGGGCAGCTCAGTCCTGTGGATTGCGCATCCTGTGGCACGTATGAATTCCCGGATGCTTCGCGCAGCCGGGGCGACCATGTGTGCAGGAGGTGTCTCCTGCTGCACCAACTCGAGCTCTGTGTTTTGGAGTTTGAGCGGCAGCTGGAGTCACTGTGGTGCATCCGTGAGACTGACAGCAACGTGGATAGCACGTTTCTAGAGGCGGTCATGCCACAGCTTAAGAGTGTGCAGACAGATGTGGATTGGGTGACCCCTGGACAGAAGAGGAGGACTAGGCAGGTAGTGCAGCAGTCCCCTGAGTCCATCTCACTCTCCAACCGGTACACTATTCTGAGTGTCAGTGAGGGCGATGTTGGCTCTGGGGAGTGCAGCCAGAGCCAAGTCCACGGCACCATGGGTGGCTCAGCTGCACAGGGGGCGAGGAACATGAATGGAAGAGCTCGAGTGGTAGGGGATTCGCAAGTCAGAGGATCAGACAGGTGTTTCTGCGGCTGCAGACGTGACTCCAGGATGGTATGTTGCCTTCCTGGTGCCAGGTTCAAGCATGTCACTGAGCAGCTGCAGGGCATTCTGCGGGGAGAGGGTGAACAGCCAGAGGTCGTGGTCCACATCGGTACCAATGACATAGGTAGGAAGCGGGATGAGGTCCTGCAGGCAGAGTTTAGGTAGCTAGGAGAGAGATTAAAAATCTCCGGATTACTCCCGGTGTCACAAGCTAGTGAGTACAGAAATAGGAGGATAGAGCAGATTAATGCGTGGCTGGAGAGATGGTGCAGGAGGGAGGGCTTTAGGTTCCTGAGGCATTGGGGCCACTTCTAGGGGAGGCGGGACCTGTACAAGCCGGATGGGTTGCACCTCAACAGAGCTAGCCTCGCGGGGGGCGGGGGGGTTGCTAGTGCTGTTGGGGAGGGTTTAAACTAGCTTGGCAGGGGGATGGGAACCTGAAAATTGATTCAGTAGGGAGGGGAGTAAAGCTGGAATTAGTAAGCAAACATAAGGAAGTGACTTTGAAGGAGAGAGGAAACAAGCAGGAAAAAAGGGTAAAAAAAACAAACTTAAAAGCACTTTGTCGAAATGCATGCAGCATTTGCAACAAAATAAATGAGTTGATGGCACAAATTGGGACAAATGGGTATTATCTGATAGCCATCACAGAGATGTGGTTGCAAGTTGACCAGGACTGCAAATTAAATATTCAGGGGTACTTGACAGTCCGGAAGGACAGACAGAAAGGAAAAGGAAGTGGGGTAGCTCTATTGATAAAGGATGGAATCATTGCAATAGTGAGAAACGATTTTGGCTCAAATGATAAGGGTGTTGAAACAGTTTGGGTGGAGATAAGGAATATTAAGGAGAAAAAGTCACTGGTGGGTGTAGTCTATAGGCCCCCTAACAGGAGCAACTCTGTTGGTTGGAGCATAAACTAGGAAAAAGTGGGGGGCTTGTAAAAAGGGAACAGCAATAATCACGGGTGATTTTAACCTCCATCTTGATTGGACAAATCAAATTGGTCAGGGTAGCCTTGAGGTGGAGTTCATAGAGTGCACAAGGGACGGGGTCCTTTAGCAATATGCTTAAGGAACGGAACCAACCAGGGCCAGGCTATCTTAGATCCAGTCCTGTGTAATGAGACAGGATTAATAAACAATCTCCTAGTAAAAGATCCCCTCGGAATGAGTGATCACAGCATGATTGAATTTCAAATTCAGATAGAGCGTGAGAAATTTGGATCTCGAACCAGCGTGCTAAGTTTAAATAAAGGAGACTATGACGGTATGAGGGCAGAGTTGGGCAAAGTGGACTGGGAAAATAGATTAAAGTGTAGGACAGTTGATGAACAGTGGTGTACATTTAAGGAGATATTTCACAACTCTCAAGAAAAATATATTCCAGTGAGGAGGAAAGGGTGTAAGAGAAAAGATAGCCATCCGTGGCTATCTAAAGAAATAAAGGACGGTATCCAATTAAAAACAAGGGCATACAAAGTGGCCAAAACTGGTGGGAGGACAGAAGACTGGGAAGCTTTTAAAAGTCAGCAAAGAAGGGCTAAAAATGATTAAGAAAGGGAAGATAGAATATGAAAGTAAACTAGCACAAAATATTAAAACAGATAGCAAGAGTTTCTATAGGTTAATAAAAAGGAAAAGAGTGGCTAAAGTAAATGTTGGTCCCTTAAAGGACAAGACCAGGGAATTAGTAATGGGGAACATGGAGATAGCAGAAACTCTGAACAAATATTTTGTATCAGTCTTTACGGTAGAGGATACTAACAGTATTCCAACAGTGGATAGTCAAGAGGCTATAGAGGGGGAGGAACTTAACACAATCACAATCACTAAGGAGGTGGTACTCAGTATGATAATGAGACTAAAGGCAGATAAATCCTCTGGACCTGATGATGGCTTGCATCCTAGGGTCTTAAGAGAAGTAATGGCAGGGATTGTGAATGCATTGGTTGTAAGTTACCAAAATTCCCTGGATTCTGGGGAGGTCCCAGCAGATTGGAAAACTGCAAATGTAACACCCCTATTTAAAAATGGAGGCAGACAAAAAGCAGGAAATTATAAACCAGTTAGCCTAACATCTGTAGTTGGGAAAATGTTGGAGTCGATTATTAAAGAATCAGGAAAAGCAAAATTCGGTCAGGCAGATTCAGCATGGATTTATGAAGGGGAAGATATGTTTGGCAAATTTACTGGAATTCTTTCAGGATGTAATGAACAGGGTGTATGTGGTGTATTTGGACTTCCAGTAGGCATCTGACAAGGTGCCACATAAAAGGTTACTGCACAAGATAAAAGTTCACGGGGTTAGGGGTAATATGGATAAAGAATTGGCTAACTAACAGAGAACAGAGAGGGTCATTTTCCGGTTGGCAAACAATGACGAGAGGGGTGCCACAGGGATCAGTGCTGGGACCCCAACTATTTACAATCTATATTAATGACTTGGAAGAAGCGTCTGAGTGCAACATGGCCAAGTTTGCTGATGATACAAAGAAGGGAGGAAAAGCAATGTGTGAGGAAGCACAAAAAATCTGCAAAAGGACATAGACAAGCTAAGTGAGAGGGCAAAAATTTGGCAGATGGAGTATAATATAGGAAAGTATGAGGTCATTCACTTTGGCAGAAAAAATCAAACAGCAAGTTCTTATTTAAGTTGAGAAAGATTGCAAAGTGCCGAAGTACAGCGGGACCTGGGGGTACTTGTGCATAAAACACAAAAGGATAGTATGCAGGTACAGCAAGTGATCAGGAAGGCCAATAGTATCTTGGCATTTAGTGCAAAGGGGATGGAGTATAAAAGCAGGGAAGTCTTGCTATAGCTATACAAGGTATTGGTGAGGCCATACCTGGAATACTGTGTGCTGTTTTAGTTTCCATATTTACGAAAGGATATACTTGCTTTGGAGGCAGTTCAGAGAAGGTTCACGAGGTTGATTCCGGTGATGAGGGGGGTTGACTTATGAGGAAAGGTTGAGTAGGGTGGGCCTCTACTCATTGGAAATCAGAAGAATGAGAGGTGATCTTATCGAAACGTACAAGATTATGAGGGGGCTTGACAAGATGGATGCAGAGAAGATATTTCCATTGATGGGGGAGACTAGAACTAGAGGGCACAAGCTTAAAATAAGGGGCCGCCCATTTAAAACAGAGATGAGGAGAAATTTCTTCTCTCAGAGGGTTGTAAATCTGTGGAATTTACTGTCTCAGAGAGCTGTGGAAGCTGAGACAGTGAATAACTTTAAGACAGAAATAGACAGTTTCTTAAACAATAAGGGGATAAGGGGTTATGGGGAGCGGGTGGGGAAGTGGAGTCGAGTCCATGCTCAGATCAGCAATGATCTTATTGAAAGGCAGAGCAGGCTCAAGGGGCCGTATGGCCTACTCCTGTTCCTATTTCTTATGTTCTTATGTAATATCTATGTGGATTATGATACTTTTCGAATCGCTGTTAGTTAACCTCGTGCTCCTGACGATGTGTAACTCTAAAACCTCCTCGTCCTGTTGTTTTTTTTCCATGCTATGTCGTCTCTGGGGATTTCTACTCATAGCTTTGAAAGCTGGTTTCCCCTTCAGTTGGCATGCCTTCGCAAGATGCCCATTTTTCCTGCAGATGAAATACTCTGCCTTCACATATGGACAACTTTGAGAAATGTGTTGTCCCAGGCACCGATAGCAGGACTTCAATGCTCTGTTATCATTGCCAGTTTCTGAGACTTTGGGGCCCAACTGCCTTTTACTTTTAACCTGCAAGCGATTCACCTCGGTTGTCTGATGACTGAAAATAGTATGAAATTCTCGAGAATATTGGTCGGCCATGTTCATTGACATAGCTGCCTGACATGCTAAATCAAAAGTCAAGTTAGGAGTTGTCAATAACTTTCTTCTGATCACATAATTTTTCATCCCACAAACAAAGCGGTCACGCGATGCTCGGTCCTGAAAGTTTCAGAAATTACAGTGAATGGGTAGCTTTTTTAATGCTACAATGTGCTCACTGATATTTTCTTTGGTTAACGGATCTCGTATTCCAAAATGATAACTTACAGCAATTTCCAGGGGCTCAGGGCTGGAGTGCTGTTCTAACTTAAGAGTTGTGTCCTTTGACTTGACAGGCATAAGCACATTTTTCAGGGTTTCATACACCTCGGGCCATGCTTCAGTTAAGAAAATTGCCCGTTCTTGTTCCAATACTACCCGGTTATGGTTTTCATCATTGGGGACTTCGATGATATTATTTGCAGTGAAAAACATTTCTAGCCACTCCACATATGCTCTGAAACTTTCACGGTTGCATTAAAACTCCCCCAAACACTCTATGATTCCCATAGACGTAGCCATCTGGACTCTAGCAGTTCAAACAAGTGTGCTTATAATTTACCTTGGATTTATAGTTGTTAATCAAAACAGAGAAGCTCTCAAAATCTCTCTGTCGGTTGGCTGAATCCTCCACCAACAAAAATTTCAGCGTTTTTTTCCGATAAACCCATCTTCATCGCCATTGTTATATTTTCAGTACTCAAAGACACACACACACAGCTTTAAGGTGGCAGAACAATCCGGAACTCACCAGAGTCGGGTGACCTGTTCCCTTTATTATAAACTGCACTGGCTGCAGTGCCACAGGAGTCCACAGGAGGAGCTATATATGTTACAGTCTGACCATGTGTTGAGCTTTACTATGGGCCCAGTGGATTTTGGAGATCAAAATAATTTCCAGATCGGAGAGTGGGACCTGTAGTAAATTATGGTTTCGGGAAAAACCTACAGGAGTAGAATTTCCTGCAGCAGTGCAATCGTGAATTTATGTCTGAATTTATGTCCACTTAAATGCTGATTTTGCCAATATTAATTTATGCCAAAAATTCATGTGCACCCAATTGGACTAAGTGTAAAAACCAGCATGATTCTACTGTAATTTAAAAATGCTTCGGTGAAATAACAGATCATTTCCAGCATTGTCCCAATTATCAAATCTCTCTACATCACAACATCAAATTCATTATTCAGCATTACTAATTCTATTAATAATACTCTTGTTCACTGGAATGTAAAGAGAACAGATGGAACATTTTACGTGTTCTTCATAAACTATTTATATAAAAATGAGACAGGCCCAGATTTTCCTGTCATCATAGTAAGGAGGCTAATTGCACTTGCCGATATTTATGTGCAAACAGTACAGCAAATTCAGGTGAGGGGCAGATGTGCGGCTAAACGTAAATATCCAAAAGTTTCTGTCCGAGTTACGCCGTTCTTATGTTAGCTTCATGAAAACAGCTATCTGTCTCACCAATGAAATGCACGAAATGGCATGAAGCACCTGTACCTGTGCGGTAGATATGAACTAAACTCGCCTACCTTACTTAAGGAAGGATATACTAGCTTTGGAGGGGGTACAGAGACGATTCACTAGGCTGATTCCGGAGATGAGAGGGTTACCTTATGATGATAGATTGAGCAGACTGGGTCTTTACTCGTTGGAGTTCAGAAGGATGAGGGGTGATCTTATAGAAACATTTAAAATCATGAAAGGGATAGACAAGATCGAGGTGGAGAGGTTGTTTCCACTGGTCGGGGAGACTGGAACTAGGGGGCACAGCCTCAAAATACGGGGGGAGCCAATTTAAAACCGAGTTGAAAAGGAATTTCTTCTCCCAGAGGGTTGTGAATCTGTGGAATTCTCTGCCCAAGGAAGCAGTTGAGGCTAGCTCATTGAATGTATTCCAGTCACAGATAGATAGATTTTTAACCAATAAGGGATTAAGGGTTATGGGGAGAGGGCAGGTAAGTGGAACTGAGTCCACGGCCAGATCAGCCATGATTTTATTGAATGGCGGAGCAGGCTCGAGGGGCTAGATGGCCTACTCCTGTTCCTAATTCTTATGTTCTTATGTTCACAGAAAGGTAAATCTTGTCTATTCCAGTCTGAGTACCTTTTTAATGACGTGGTAAGTGATTATCAGTGCCAGTCAACCTCTCTGGCACTGAAAATTAACTAATATAAGTGTAGAATCTCATTCCGTCATGTTTTAATTATTTTGGTGTATTTAAAAATGTTAAATTTTAAATTTTTTTATAAACTTATCCTTTCTGACTCTTTTCTCTCTCTTACTCCAATCGTTCTTTTCCTCTCTTTGGGGAGCATGTTAGCTCAAAAAAACAAACAGGTTGGGTGCGAAGTTAAAGTGTTAAAAGTCTGAGCCCCGTCCCCAAACATGCCTCTAAACCACTCACTTCCGATTTTAATGGAGGCGGGATAGCGGGGGTGGGGGGGGCGGAGGTAGGCATCCTGCTCCCAGGAGGTGGGTCATCCATTTACATATTATAATATGGCTGCCATGCCTCAGATTTAACCACCATTTTAAAATTAATGTAGCTGGTCGGCTTTTGCAGACTTCGTGAAAGCTGTCAGCTAAAATAAGGCGAGGACTGCTGGATTCAGGAGGTAAGTGCCTTTACGCTTACTGTATCCAGCGTCCCTGCCTAACCAATTCCCCACATGAGGCCTCCTTCCCCCCCACCCCCACAACAGCCCTCCAATCCCACCCAGGAGGTCTCCCTACCCTCCCCCTCTTCTCCTCTGGCCCGCCGATGCTCACCTGACCCCCCTCCCCCGACCTTCTGATGCTCACTCAGATCATGCCCCTCCCCCCATCCCACCGCAGCTACCCCAACTCTTGATCTGCCCCAGCCACCACCCCCCCCCCACCCCCCCCCCCCCCCACACTGATGCTCCTGCCCTCCGATTAGTCACTGTGGCCCTTGATCAATCCTGACTACCCATTCCCCATCCCCCCACAGCTCCCCGGCCCCCGATCAGTCCCGACCCCCGCCCGCTCCTCCGGCTCTCCTTGTGCTGCTCCGGCCCCCACCCCCGCCCCCGCCCCCACTTGATCCCTCCCTCCCTCCCTCCTCTCTGTGGCCTAGTGTCGCAAGCCTACCTGTTCGCCACCAGCCAGCCTCTCAATCTGGCTGGCTGTGGGTGGAAAACAGGACGTTTCAACTGAAAAGCAGGCCCTGCCGTTAAATTCACCAGGACCTGGGGAGACCAGTTCTCCCAGGTTTCCTGTCCACTTCCGAGCCCCCCCACTCCCAACTGCCTCCCAATTATAATTCAGGCCTATATTTCTCTTTGTGTACCTGATTTGACATTGTATTCACTCCGACCCCCACCCGCCCCTTCCCCCCCCAGCTCCCGTTCCGCTCCCCCCCGAGGTCCCACTCCGCTCACCCCTAGCTCCCATTCCGCTCCCCCCCAGCTCCTGCTCCGCTCCCCCTCCAGCTCCCGCTCCGACCCTACACCCCCCCAGCTCTCACTCCGCACCCCCCCCCAGCTCCGGCTTCCCCCGGCCACCTACCTTGAACTCCAGTCTGCTCCCTCTTCCTTTGGTGGGGCCCGCCTGACCGGCATCTTGCTGGGGGTGGGCCCCACCCGAAGTCTTGGGCCCAGCTTCTTCACATCGGCCGGGCCCGTTCAGCCTCTTCCCTCTTCTCTCTCCCCTCCCTCTCCCCCTCCCTCCCTCCCTCTCCTCTCCCTCTTCCTTCCCTCCCTCTCCCCACCCCTCCCCATTCCTCCCTCCCTCCCCTCCTCCTCCTCCCCACCCCTCCCTCCTCCTCCTCCCCACCCCTCCCTCCCTCCCCCTCTCCTCCTCCTCCTCACCCCTCCTCCTCCTCCCCCCTCCTCTTCCTCCTCCCCTCCCTCCCCTTCCTTGCTGTCAGAAACACATAGACACTGACAGACAGAGAGAGAGACACTGACACTGACAGACAGAGAGTGAGAGACACACAGACAGAAAGAGAGAAAGAGAGACACTGACAGAGACAGAGAGAGACACACTGGGGGGGGGGGGGCATCCCAACACGCTGTTGGGGGGCTCCTGGTGCTGCAGTCGGTAAGTAGAACATTTTTTATGTATTGATTTTTTAATTTTTTTTATTTTTTATTAACTTTTTTTGATTGATTTATTGGTTGATTTATTGATGTATTTATCATTTATTATTAATGATGGCTCTTTATTTGTAAAACTGAAGTGTTTAATGTTTGTAAACTTCCCTTTCCCCCCCCCACTCCCCCCAGATCCTTATGCCTGATTTGTAACCGACGCCTGATTTTGTAAGTGTAGACAGGATTTTTCTGAGCGTACAAAAATCTACACTTACTCCATTCTAAGTTAGTTTGGAGTAAGTTTTCACTGCCTAAACTTTCAAAACGGGCTTAAGTGGCCGGACATGCCCCCTTTTGAAAAAAAAAATCTGTTCCAAACTGAAACTGTTCCAACTGACGACAACTGGAGCAAACTAAATGCCGAGAATTGCAATTTGTAAGATACTCAATTCTAAACCAGTTGCTCCAAAAAAACAGGAGCAACTCAGGCTGAAACTTTGCCCCAATGAACTACTCTGGAACTAAACTCCAATCCCTCTGTATTCTATGACGTATTTTACTTGAATCAAATGGATTTAATGTGAAGAAACTGATGGAGAGACTTTTTAATCACCTGTTCTACAATGTAATAATTGCAGCCCAGTCACAACAAAATTGAACATGGTTTCCAGACATTCTTTGTGAAAAACATTCACAGGATTATTGATAAATCTATGTTTTACAGCTTGATGAATGGAATGAGCACACAAAGCAATTTTAATACGCTTTGTTCACACTATCTTTGGTTTTGAATTTCAGGACCGGAATCACATTTGCAAATCTCTTTCAAGGGTATAAATTCAAAAAACAAAATCAAAACGCTTAAAATTTTGGTTGTAAATTTACACCCATTCTGAACCTATATAAATGAAGGAAATTTGCATTGTACAGTCCTTTGGATGAGGGTTGGGGCAATGCTAATGAGCAGTGAAGGTTTTGAAGAATTGGCGCAAAAGATCGAGGAAATTCAGAGGTAGCTTAAGAATGGCTATATCACTTACGCCTGAATTTCCTCAACCTTTTTGCTGGAATTGAGAACTGTGCCCCAATTACACTGTTTACTGGGGGCTCAAATTGACAAGAATCCCTAGCTCTCAAACTATGGTTTAAATGTAGTCTGAAGTTTGGGTCTCAAAGGACAAAGTTGAGGGTTCGGGAGGAAAACATTTTTAGAATAGTATAAGATCATTCCAAAGTTGGTTGTCTCTCCTGGGAAATGTATTTCAATAAACCTCTGAGTGAACCTGATCAATGCATAACTATTGGGAATTCTTGTGCAGTGAGAGGCATGTGGAGCACCAAAGGCCAGGATAGTGTGGAGTTTAGCTTCAGGAAGAGTGCAATGTTACAATGAGTTCAACCTTGAGGTGCAGTTGGACTAAAATTTAATTTGAGGGGTGAAGTGATTAAGTTGTTGAAAACAGTCTATTTTAGTGTAGGGAAATAAGGTGGGTCCAATGTTCTTGCTGGGATAGTAACTGGTACTGTGGACGAGAGTTTAAACTGATCTGGTAGGGAAAGGAAAACACAAGATGAGGAAGCATAAAGGAAAGCAGAAGGGACAAGGAGGGCAGGAAATGTAAAACAAAGAACAGTTATAAAGTATAGGAGAAAGAATTAAAATGATTAAGTTTGCCAAATTAGTAACATTTAATTAATTGACTCATGTACAAAATATTATGAATAAAATTGGTAAGCCAGAGGCACAAATTGCTAAAGGATGAGGATGATAAAAAAAGTATTAACAGAAATGTGACTGGGATAGAAGTGGGAGCTGAACATTACTAGTTATAAATTATTCAGGTTGATTAAGTGGGTAAAATGGAGGAGAGTTAGTAGTGTTAATTACAGAATTAAATGACAGGGATGATATAGGGGAGATTTAAAAAAAGAATCCATTTGGTTCGAAGGAAGAAGAAAGGAACTGTTACTCTATTGGAGTATATCTCAGACCATCAAACAATGAATATATTAAATTTAAGGCAGAGACAGACAGATTTTTGAGCGATAAGGGAATGAAGGGTTATGGGGAGCAAGCAGGGAAGTGGAGCTGAGTCCATGATCAGATCAGCCATGATCTTATTAAATAGTGGAGCGGGCTCGAGGCATCAAATGGCCTATTCCTGCTCCTATTTCTTGTGTTCTTGTGTTCATTTCCTAGAACCACATCCAGCATTGCCACCTTTCCAGTCCGTCTAAAACCATACTGATCTAGATAGCAGTCCTACATAATGTAGAAACCCCACTACTTGTTTCTGACTTGGATTAATGTTACCTTAGTCTATCATTGAATAATTAAAGTCATCCATTATTATGGTCCAGCATTTTTCTCTAATTTGATCACATCTTTTCCTGTAATCTCCTTTTCGTTGGTGAATGGTCTGAGATATACTCCAATGGAGTAACAGTTCCTTTCTTGTTCCTTCTAACCAAATGGATTCTTCTTTTAAATCTCCCCTATATCATCCCCATCATTTAGTTCTGTAATTAACACTACTAAATCAGATTTACAACCCTCTGAGAGCAGAAATTCCTCCACATCTCGGTTTTAAATGGGCGGCCCCTTATTCTGAGACTATGCCCCCTTGTTTTAGTATCCCCCATGAGTGGAAATATACTCTCTGCATCCATCTTGTTCAGCCCTCTCATTATCTTATATGTTTGATAAGATTACTTCTCATTCTTCTGAACTCCAATGAGTATAGACCCAACCTACTCAACCTATCTTCATAAATCAACCCCCTCATCTCTGGAATCAACCTAGTGAACCTTCTCTGAACTGCCTTCAATGCAAGTATATCCTTTCTTAAATATGGAGACCAAAACTGCACGCAGTACTCCAGGTGTGGCCTCACCAATACCCTGTACAGTTGTAATGGATCCGTTGGTAAGGATCACTGCCTGCATGTTGTCGTGGAGTAGGCGGAGGATGTTGACGAACTTTTGAGTGCATCCGAAATGGAGGAGGAAGCTCCATAGAACCCTCACGGTTGACAGGGTCAAAGGCCTTTGTAAGGTCGAAGAAGGCCATGTATAGGGCTGGCGATGTTCTCTACATTTTTCCTGCAGCTGTTAAGCTGAAAAAATCATGTCCGTTGTGCCCCATAGGGGACGAAATCCGCACTGTGATTCCGGTCGGAGCTCCTCGGCTACAGGAAGAAGACGGTTGAGGAGGACTCTAGCGACAACTTTCCCAGTGGCTGAGAGCAGGGAGATTCCTCTGTAGTTGCCACCTCCAGTGCGCCAGTGCAGCCTTCGGCCGCCTGAGGAAAAGAGAGTTTGAAGACAAGGACCTCAAATCTGCCACCAAGCTCATGGTCTACAGAGCTGTACTAATGCCCGTCCTCCTGTGTGGCTCAGAGACATGGACCATGTACAGTAGACACCTCAAGTTACTGGAGAAATACCAACAACGATGTCTCCGCAAGATCCTACAAATCCCCTGGGAGGAGAGACAGACTCCGCCATGCGTGGAATGTACTCAGTCATGGTGGCCACGTGTCGGGATATGCCCCCCAAAGCTTCGATGAGCTGGTCACCAATGTCTACAGTCCTCTTGGACAACTGGACCATCTCTCCACTCTCATGTTGCGCTCGTGGAACAGACCTGCCGTGTCCACGAGGCCTCCACAGGGTCGGCACTGTCCTGGGGACAAATGGGGTGCTCTGTGGAGAGGTGCTTGGGGCCGGCACCTCCAGAGTGGAGGCAGGAATGACCGGAGGACCACTAGATGGCCTTGAGGTGGAATGGGTTATGGAGCGTGACGCTGCAGGTTCTTCAAAGTCCGCACTCCCATCCGTCGAGAACAGACCCAACGGATTGACCGGTGACAATCGGAGCTCCTCAGCACCAGATGCAGTAGGATCATCCGCCGACTCCTGCCCCGTGCCCTCACTTTCTGGCCTCTGTGACCTTACCTGGGGCTGCGCTGCTGGCTGAGCTGCAAGACACAAATGAGGTTGTTAGAGGAGAAGGGGGTACTAAAAACATAGAAACATAGAAAATAGGTGCAGGAGTAGGCCATTCGGCCCTTCTAGCCTGCACCGCCATTCAATGAGTTCATGGCTGAACATGCAACTTCAGTACCCCATTCCTGCTTTCTCGCCATACCCCTTGATCCCCCGAGTAGTAAGGACTTCATCCAACTCCCTTTTGAATATATTTAGTGAATTGGCCTCAACTACTTTCTGTGGTAGAGAATTTCACAGGTTCACCACTCTCTGGGTGAAGAAGTTTCTCCTAATCTCGGTCCTAAATGGCTTACCCCTTATCCTTAGACTGTGACCCCTGGTTCTGGACTTCCCCAACATCGGGAACATTCTTCCTGCATCTAACCTGTCTAAACCCATCAGAATTTTAAACGTTTCTATGAGGTCCCCTCTCATTCTTCTGAACTCCAGTGAATACAAGCCCAGTTGATCCAGTCTTTCTTGATAGGTCAGTCCCACTATCCCGGGAATCAGTCTGGTGAACCTTCGCTGCACTCCCTCAATAGCAAGAATGTCCTTCCTCAAGTTAGGAGACCAAAACTGTACATAATACTCCAGGTGTGGCCTCACCAAGGCCCTGTACAACTGTAGCAACACCTCCCTGCCCCTGTACTCAAATCCCCTCGCTATGAAGGCCAACGTGCCATTTGCTTTCTTAACCGCCTGCTGTACCTGCATGCCAACCTTCAATGACTGATGTACCATGACACCCAGGTCTCGTTGCACCTCTCCTTTTCCTAATCTGTCACCATTCAGATAATAGTCTTTCTCTCTGTTTTTACCACCAAAGTGGATAACCTCACATTTATCCACATTATACTTCATCTGCCATGCATTTGCCCACTCACCGAACCTATCCAAGTCACTCTGCAGCCTTATAGCATCCTCCTCGCAGCTCACACTGCCACCCAACTTAGTGTCATCCGCAAATTTGGAGATACTACATTTAATGCCCTCGTCTAAATTATTAATGTACAGTGTAAACAGCTGAGGCCCCAGCACAGAACCCTGCGGTACCCCACTAGTCACTGCCTGCCATTCTGAAAAGTACCCATTTACTCCTACTCTTTGCTTCCTGTCTGACAACCAGTTCTCAATCCATGTCAGCACACTACCCCCAATCCCATGTGCTTTAACTTTGCACATTAATCTCTTGTGTGGGACCTTGTCGAAAGCCTTCTGAAAGTCCAAATATACCACATCAACTGGTTCTCCCTTGTCCACTCTACTGGAAACATCCTCAAAAAATTCCAGAAGATTTGTCAAGCATGATTTCCCTTTCACAAATCCATGCTGACTTGGACCTATCATGTCACCTCTTTCCAAATGCACTGCTATGACATCCTTAATAATTGATTCCATCATTTTACCCACTACTGAGGTCAGGCTGAGCGGTCTATAATCCCGTTTTCTCTCTCCCTCCTTTTTTAAAAAGTGGGGTTACATTGGCTACCCTCCACTCAATAGAAACTGATCCAGAGTCAATGGAATGTTGAAAAATGACTGTCAATGCATCCACTATTTCCAAGGCCACCTCCTTCAGTACTCTGGGATGTAGTCCATCAGGCCCTGGGGATTTATCGGCCTTCAATCCCATCAATTTCCCCAACACAATTTCCCGACTAATAAGGATTTCCCTCAGTTCCCCTTCCTTACTAGACCCTCTGACCCCTTTTATATCCGGAAGGTTGTTTGTGTCCTCCTTAGTGAATACCGAACCAAAGTACTTGTTCAATTGGTCTGCCATTTCTTTGTTCCCCGTTATGACTTCCCCTGATTCTGACTGCAGGGGACCTACGTTTGTCTTTAGTAACCTTTTTCTCTTTACATATCTATAGAAGCTTTTGCAGGCCGTCTTAATGTTCCCTGCAAGCTTCCTCTCGTACTCTAGTTTCCCTGCCCTAATCAAACCCTTTGTCCTCCTCTGCTGAATTCTAAATTTCTCCCAGTCCCCGGGTTCGCTGTTATTTCTGGCCAATTTGTATGCCACTTCCTTGGCTTTAATACTATCCCTGATTTTCCTTGATAGCCACGGTTGAGCCACCTTCCCTTTTTTATTTTTACGCCAGACAGGAATGTACAATTGTTGTAGTTCATCCATGCGGTCTCTAAATGTCTGCCATTGCCCATTCACAGTCAACCCCTTAAGTATCATTCGCCAATCTATCCTAGCCAATTCACGGCTCATACCTTCAAAGTTACCCTTCTTTAAGTTCTGGACCATGGTCTCTGAATTAACTATTTCATTCTCCATCCTAATGCAGAATTCCACCATATTATGGTCACTCTTCTCCAAGGGGCCTCGCACAACGAGATTGCTAATTAATCCTCTCTCATTACACAACACCCAGTCTAAGATGGCCTCCCCTCCAGTTGGTTCCTCAACATATTGGTCTAGAAAACCATCCCTTATGCACTCCAGGAAATCCTCCTCTACCGTATTGCTAGGTGACAAGATGAGTCCAGCGCTACACACAGCATATGCACGACAAAAGCACTGCCACTCTCAAAATCATCGCAGACATCATATTTTATGACCTTCAACACATTGTGGATTGCAATGATTTTCAATAGGCCAGCATTATTTTTATGTCACTTTTAGATATATGATTGGTCGGATATGAGTTGGTGTGGCATGTATTGACTTTACATCACACAATGATGTAAGCTTTACTCACGTGGCATCACTTCAGGGTCCGCAGATGTGTCCGTTGCTGTCCGGGGGTTGCTTCCCCACGAGTGCTAGCCCCTCCATGTCAGTGATGTCGCTGGGGACTGGTGGCCCCCCCACCCGTTCGCCTCTGCATGGACCTCATCGTCGATAGCTTCTTCTGTAAAAGGTGACAGGACGACATGGCATGAGATCATTGCGTGATATCATTGCTAGGTACTGTCACAGAGACTGATGCAACACATAACCAACAGATGTAATCATGATTATTATGATAATTATCATTCTTTACCTAAAGACGTACACTGTGACCTTAGGCTTTGAGTAAAACATTCCCGGTAAAAATACAAGACCTCACATCTGCTGATAGTCACTCATGATTGTTACAAATCGAATTATATAAATACATAAGTACATGTAAATCAATGTAATACTTACCCTTGCGGATCCCACAAGGTCGTTCCATCGTATGCGACATTGGTTGCCCTCATACACCTCGTTGGTTGCCGATGAGACCACCTCTGCTATCTCGGTCCATATCCTCTGGTAAGCCTTTGGGATGGGCTTCCCACACCCTTCCTGTGTCAAATCACCCCAGCGTGACTCGACCTCCTGCAGGAGGGAGGCATTTGCCTCGTCCGAGAACCTCCTGGCTCTTTTGCGGCCTACAATGTGCTCCTCTCCCACCTCACTGCTCTATCCAGCATCAGTCTCCACAGCGTGCTGTGATGCCTCCTCCTCTCCCTCCATTATAGGGCAAATTCGGTCAAATATGTGGCTGTTAACAGCTACTTTTTGTTTGCCTACTTGCTGTGAAGCTCTAAAGTCTCCTTCCTTCCTCCCAAAACAGCCACACCACACCCAGACACACCTTCAGTCCCTCTGAGCTCCCTCTCTCTCTGTCTCCTCTTCTGCGCATGTCATGGTGACCCTTGACCTCCTGAATCGCGGGAATTGAGTGTTGCCATGCCGTTGCTAAGGACAGCCACACTTTACAGCAGATGGTCATAAAAATTTAACGCTACCGCCCATTTGATATGACTCACGGTAACGCCCATTTTCAAAAATGTAAACTAGGTGTTTCGAGAATGGGTGAGAAGCTGGCGATCTGAAAACCCTTTTTTTACCGCCCACGCCAGAAATAACGCCCATTTTTGGGCGATAAGCTCAAAAATGGAGGTTCTAGCCCTATATCCCTTTGCAGATTTGTTGTGTCCTCCTCACAATTTGCTTTGCCACCCATCTTTGTGTCATCAGCAAAGTTGATTACATTACACTCGGTTTCTTCATCCAAGTCATTAACATAGATTGTAAATATTTGAGGCCCCAGCACCGATCCCTACTGCACCCCACTAATTACTGTTTGCCAACCGGAAAATGACCCGTTTATCCTGACTCTCTGTTTTCTGTTAGTTAGCCAATCCTCTATCCATGCTAATATATTACGCCCAACCCCATGAACTTTTATCTTATGTAGTAACCTTTTATGTGGCACCTTATTGAATGCCTTCCAAATACACCACATCCCTGCTTCCCCCTTATCCACCCTGCTTGTTACATCCTCAAAGAGCTCCAGCAAATTTGTCAAACATGATTTCCCTTTCATAAAACCGTGCTGATTCTGCTTGATTGAATTATGCTTTTCCAAATGTCCTGCTACTGCTTCCTTAATAATGGACTCCAGCATTTTCCGAACGACCGATGTTCGGTTAAATTAATTTAATTTGGTGAAAGTTGCGTGTTCTGGCGCTAACGTTAACCCGGCGCGAAAAATTTTTTTTCGCTGCGATTTGCGCCTGGTTACGGTTGAAATCTCAAAACCCCAAAAATCCAGCCCA
Source organism: Pristiophorus japonicus (assembly GCF_044704955.1). Classification (NCBI taxonomy): domain Eukaryota; kingdom Metazoa; phylum Chordata; class Chondrichthyes; family Pristiophoridae; genus Pristiophorus; species Pristiophorus japonicus. Next base: position 23,683,983 of record NC_091982.1, read on the forward strand.
TTGGATGTAAACAGTCGGGACATTATTACTGAATATACATAAATTATCTGAACTTGGTATAAGGCACCCAATATCAACATTTACAATCAAGACAAAAGTGGAGAGCATTGTTAACTGTGAAAAGGAACGTATACAATTAAAGATGACATAGTCGGGTTAGTTGATTGGCCTGATGGATGTCAGATTAAATTTACAGAGAAATTTGAGGTGACATATTTTGAGAGGAAGGCATTACATGCTAAATGGTAAAATTTCAACAGGAGTAGATTAACAGACAAACTTGAGGTTCAGATGCACAAATCTTTAAAAGTGGGGGGACAGGTTGATTAAATCTGTTAAAAAAGCACATGGATTCCTTGGTTTCATAAATAGAATTCTACAGTGCAAAAGCAAAGAGTTAATGTTAAACCTATACAAATCATTGCTTAGATCGTAGTTTTGGCATTCTGCTTTCGGAAGGATATCAAAGCCATGAAGAGAATGTAGAAGAGATTCACAAAGATGATATCAGGGATGAGAAGTTTTAGTTCCAGGGAAAGATTAGAAGTTGGAGCTCTTTCATTAGTATGGAGATATTTAAGAGATCTGAGAGAGGTTTCAAAATTCTGAAGGCTTTGCTAAGTTAAGTGACGTTGATGAGTCAGTAATTAAACACATGAATTTAATAACATAAACCAAAAGAATGACGGGAGAAGTTAAACAATTTATTTTTGATTCGGATAAATAATACCCTATCAGAAACAGTGAGGAAAGTAAAATCCCTTTCTAGTTTATTAACAAAGGAAGTGGATAAGCATTTGAAAAAGATCAAAAAATGCATGGTAATGGAATTAAATGGATAACTCTTGCAGAGAGTCAGTCCAGGTGTGATGGGCTGTATGGCCTCCCTCTGAACTGTAAAACTCTGATTCTAACTCGATGAACACTGTCTAAGAAAATCATATGCTGCTGATAACTGGGCAATTAATTTCTAATTTCAGACTTGTGCAACCAAATTAGGTTTGTTTATTAATTATTATTTCATTAATTTCCCTTTCAGTCGTGCATTCTTCTGTGCTTGCATTCCTTGCTTATAATTTAAATATGTTTTGCCATCTACATTTTTCCATGCTGCTACAGGTGATCCATTATAGAATGGAATCATTTGTGTAGTCTCACTGATTCTTAGCCTAAATTGCCCTTTTCGTCTTTCTTATACCAATTGTAACAACTGGATGTATTGCCAGCCGGTGGATATCATTGCCCAAGATAGTACCTAACCCATTAGGTTTAGGTTGCATGAGTTTAATTGATAATTAAGTAGCATTGGTAGTTTATACTTTTTGGTCTCTTTACTGCACTGTTTGGTTTCTGGTTAAAATGCTGTTCATAAGATAGATGAGGAAACCCTTTCAGCCCATTCTGGTTCACTGAGAAAGAATCTACAGTCCCCCCTCAGAGCATCCAGCTGTTTATTAAATGTTTTTATCTTCGCTATCCGAGCCAGACATCCATTCTGTGTGCTGATCACTCACCACACAAAGAATTTCCTGTCATCAGTCTTAGATTTGTCGTTTGGTAATTTGAATTGTGAGCCTTACCTTACTGCCATGGTTTAATTTCAAGCAGTGATCTAGTTTTATCTTTTCGATACTGTTTATTATGTTATCTGTCTCGATAATGCTCCTCTCGCAATTGCCTCTGTTCAAGGTTGAATCGCCCAAATTTCTCCAATAATTCAATCATCTGACATTAGGGATTAGTATCAAAGCTCTGCCATGCATTGCCTCCAGAGCCTTTGGGAAATAAAGTGTGAAAGAAAATATTGCACTTTGTGAAAACCATGACACAGGAAGCTGAATCCAGTGACAATTTTGACTTGAAAACGTTCAAGTCAAAATCCAGGACAATTTTTTTAAACATTTCAGCAGTGTCAAATTTTCTTTTTCTTGGTATCAAATAACTGTAAGGTAGTCACATTCTATCTGAACACATAATCGAGAGAGAATCCACATTGCATGTGGTACCGTGCAACGAGGGGCAGTTGCTATCAGATATAATGTAAGTTATTATGGTGGGCAGTCTTCTGTTTTGTAGGCTTCAAAGGTGCCCCAAAAATAAAGGTTTAAACTAAAAGAAAAACTGTTGCATCGCCAATAAGTGAGCACAGTGCTACCTCCAGCTACCTAATTTACATAAAACATACAAAATCCAGCCGAGATCACAACCAAACTGGAAGCAATACGGTGGAGGAGGATTTCCTGGAGTGCCTAAGGGATGGTTTTCTAGACCAATATGTCGAGAAACCAACTAGGGGGAGGCCATCTTAGACAGGGTGTTGTGTAATGAGAGAGGATTAATTAGCAATCTCATTGTGCGAGGCCCTTTGGGGAAGAGTGACCATAATATGGTGGAATTCTACATTAGGGTGGAGAATGAAAAGGTTAATTCAGAGACCATGGTCCAGAACTTAAAGAAGGGTAACTTTGAAGGTATGAGGTGTGAATTGGCTAGGATAGATTGGCGGATGATATTTAAGGGGTTGACAGTGAATGGGCAATGGCAGACATTTAGAGACCGCATGGATGAACTACAACAATTTTACATCCCTGTCTGGCGTAAAAATAAAAAAGGGAAGGTGGCTCAACCGTGGCTATCAAGGGAAATCAGGAATAGTATTAAAGCCAAGGAAGTGGCATACAAATTGGCCAGAAATAGCAGCGAACCTAAAAACTAAGAGAAATTTAGAACTCAGCAAAGGAGACAAAGGGTTTGATTAGAACAGGGAAAATAGAGTACGAGAGGAAGCTTGCAGGGAACATTAAAATGAACTGCAAAAGCTTCTATAGATATGTAAAGAGAAAAAGGTTAGTAAAGACAAACGTAGGTCCCCTGCAGTCAGAATCAGGGGAAGTCATAACTGGGAACAAAGAAATGGCAGACCAATTGAACAAGTACTTTGGTTTGGTATTCACTAAGGAGGGCACAAACAACCTTCCAGATAGAAAAGGGGTCAGAGGGTCTGGTAAGAAGGAGGAACTGAGAGAAATCCTTATTAGTCGGGAAATTGATGGGATTGAAGGCCGATAAATCCCCAGGGCCTGATGGTCTGCGACCCGGAGAGAAAACAGGAAACAGCCTGACATCGGTAGTGGGTAAAATGATAGAATCAATTATAAAGGATGTCATAGCAGTACATTTGGAAAGAGGTGACATGATAGGTCCAAGTCAGCATGGATTTGTGAAAGGGAAATCATGCTTGACAAATCTTCTGGAATTTTTTGAGGATGTTTCCAGTAGAGTGGACAAGGGAGAACCAGTTGATGTGGTGTATTTGGACTTTCAGAAGGCTTTCGACAAGGTCCCACACAAGAGATTAGTGTGCAAAGTTAAAGCATGTGGGATTAGGGGTAGTGTGCTGACGTGGATTGAGAACTGGTTGTCAGACAGGAAGCAAAGAGTAGGAGTAAATGGGTACTTTTCAGAATGGCAGGCAGTGACTAGTGGGGTACCGCAAGGTTCTGTGCTGGGGCCCCAGCTGTTTACATTGTCCATTAATGATTTAGACGAGGGGATTAAATGTAGTATCTCCAAATTTGCGGATGACACTAAGTTGGGTGGCAGTGTGAGCTGCGAGAAGGATGCTATGAGGCTGCAGAGTGACTTGGATAGGTTAGGTGAGTGAGCAAATGCATGGCAGATGAAGTATAATGTGGATAAATGTGAGGTTATCCACTTTGGTGGTAAAAACAGAGAGACAGACTATTATCTGAATGGTGACAGTTTAGGAAACGGGGAGGTGCAACGAAACCTGGGTGTCATGGTACATCAGTCATTGAAGGTTGGCATGCAGGTACAGCACGCAGTTAAGAAAGCAAAAGGCATGTTGGCCTTCATAGCGAGGGGATTTGAGTACAGGGGCAGGGAGGTGTTACTGCAGTTGTACAGGGCCTTGGTGAGGCCACGCCCTGGAGTATTGTGTACAGTTTTGGTCTCCTAACTTGAGGAAGGAAGTTCTTGTTATTGAGGGAGTGCAGTGAAGGTTCACCAGAATGATTCCCGGGAGGGTGGGACTGACCTATCAAGAAAGACTGGATCAACTGGGCTTGTATTCACTGGAGTTCAGAAGAATGAGAGGGGACCTCATAGAAACATTTAAAATTCTGATGGGGTTAGACAGGTTAGATGCAGGAAGAATATTCCCAATGTTGGGGAAGTCCAAAACCAGGGGTCACAGTCTAAGGATAAGGGGTAAGCCATTTAGGACCGAGATGAGGAGAAACTTCTTCACCCAGAGAGTGGTGAACCTGTGGAATTATCTACTACAGAAAGTTGTTGAGGCCAATTTACTAAATATATTCAAAAAGGAGTTAGATGTAGTCCTTACTACTAGGGGGATCAAGGGGTATGGCGAGAAAGCAGGAATGGGGTACTGAAGTTGCATGTTCAGTCATGAACTCATTGAATGGCGGTGCAGGCTCGATGGGCCGAATGGCCTACTCCTGCACCTATTTTCTATGTTTCTATATACACTCCACCCCACCCAAAACCATGTGATCTCCAGGGAGAGACAAAAAAAGATAACAACACAGGCTAATTTGGCGGGTGTGAAAAAATCTGTGAAATTCCACTCTGACCCATCTAGGCAATCGAAACTAGTCCAGGAAATCACTCTGGCCCTGAATTCCCTCTGGTACCTACCTTCTGTCAGATGTGATTTCCGCCCCAGCCAGAAATAGGTCCAGCCCTCGCTTGAAGGAATTTGAGTCAAACACATTTTTGATTCCCAAAATCTGGGTGTATTCTGTAGCGAGCAATCTCCAAATTATAGCAATACCCTGTAGTATCAATTCATAGCCAGCAATACCTCATTTATGTTGGCTCGCTATGGACAGAAGTGAGCTCCGCTTCAGGCCAATACATTTTTAATGTATTAAGAGCACGGTGAGACACTCAGAAATATTTCAATAAGCTCTGTTTTAGTTTCTAAAGTGAAGACAAGGTCCAATGGATCCCTAAGTATTTTTAACTTAGAGCAGAAATTGAACTGGAACTGTGCTCCTTTCTAGATATAGCTCAAGTGCCATGCGACTGTATCCACCAGGCAGTCTCATACTGCACCTCTCTGTATGTAAAAGTGGAAGGAAGTATAACTAAAGATAAAGGGGAACTGATTTGCTTCAGTACATTCTTATTACACCCACACATATTCAATGTTTTCCATTGGTACACTCGATGTTTCCGTGGCCGCTGGGTGTACGCTGTTTCATTGAAATGAACAATAATATTTAAGATTTAGCATCAATGTAAGTTTCTCTTACAACTCATGTTAGATTATAGTACAAGTGATGTCTCCTAAGATAAAGGGCTGCTGGTAGACCTGTATTAGTGACACCGGGGTAATATTTAATTGGTCTAATCAAAATAGGCATGTTCAATATTTCAAATTACTGGTTAAAGCTTGGAATAGAGGCTGTGGAGATCGGAGCTGCCTCCAAAGTCCAGACTTGATTGGTGGATTAAATAGAATGATTCTTTTGGTGGCGTGGCGCAAATACTACTTAGTTATACAAATCATTTTCCAGTCATTATCTGCCATAGCATTTCTGGTTAAACCTAACACAGAAATACAAAATACTAGAATAAATTATTCTCCAAATAGCCGAGAAACATCATGCCATTTTCGAGCCTTCCTGCATAAAATATGTTTTTCTTCTGCCTTCTTTTTATTTTTCCAAATTCTCGAAACATAGACTTTGAATTAGGCATGTCGCAAGCATGGAGGTTTGTAAAAAAGGAACGGCAATAATCATGGGCGATTTTAACCTTCATATTGATTGGACAAAGCAAATTGGCCAGGGTAGCCTGGAGGAAGAGTTCATAGAGTGTATCTGGGAGAGTTTCCTTGAACAATACGTTGTGGAACCAACCAGGGAGCAGGCTATCTTTGATCTGGTCCTGTGTAATAAGACAGGATTAATAAACAATCTCCGAGTAAAGGATCCTCTAGGAATGAGTGACCACAACATGGTTGAATTTCAAAGTCAGTTGAAGGGTGAGAAAGTTCGATCTCAAACCAGTATCCTAAGCTTAAGTGAAGGAGACTACAAAGGTATGAAGGCAGAGTTGGCCAAAGTGGACTGGGAAAATAGATTAAAGTATGGGATGGTTGGTGAGCAGGGACAGACATTTAAGGAGAAATTTCATAACTCGCAACAAAAATATATCCCAATGAGAAGGAAAGACTGTCAGAGAAGGGATAACCATCCATGGCTAACTAAGGAAATAAGAGATGGTGTCAAATTGAGAACAAGGGCATACAATGTGGCCAAGTCTAGTGGAAGGTCAGAGGATTGGGAAACTTTTAAAAGCCAGCAAAGAATGACTAAAAAAATGATAAAGAGAGGGAAGATAGATAATGGGCTAGACTTTCCATAAGTTTTGCGTCGCTACCGCCTACTTAACATCCATTTTAATGCTGAGATGAGGGATAATGCCCAGATATTGCCCATTTAGCCAAAAAATGGAAACTTATGGCCATTTATCGCTCACTTATCACCCAGCATTACTTTTGGCATCTAGTTAATGGCGAGAATTAATAATACCGCCCGCCCATTTTTTTTTGCCGTAAATGTCAGAAAAATGGAAACTAACGCCCGTAACATCGCTGAGCGTTACTTTCGGCACCTCACCCACATATCGCTGAAAATATCGCTCGCCGAAACAAACGCTGAGAAAAAGTTGCTCTCACCTGATCTTAACCCAGCGGTATGGACGCCATTTTGTAAATCGGAGGACTTTTCATTTAAAGGCTGCTTCTAATTCTAGGGAGTTTTGATGTACTCTGGAGTTATTTTAAGGTGATTTGAAAATCTGAACAAACATCTTATCATACTGTGGATGAATTAAATTTATTTTATTTGTTTTAGCAGGTAAATTTATTGTTTGTGAACAATAGGTATAATACTGATTGTTATTGTAATGGGGCCTGTAATTTCTCAGCCTGTCTTGCTGACTACACATGCACATGCTGCAGATTAGAGGTGGCAGAAGGTATATTGAAGAGCATTATGTGCTCAATCAAAGAGGTGGCAGACTGAGGAAGAGGAAGATGAGGAGGGGGATGATGACCTCGGGGCAGACAATCATGCTGATGGTGAAACCATGTCCCAGCCCCCCTGTAGACCGCAGGAATGGACCCGTGGGGCTACATAGCTGCAAGACTCTTACGTCAGCAGCTCACAAATGAGCGCTTTGCTTGAAATAACATTGGTGGTATTTACAAAGCTGCAAGACTGCTGTGTCTGCAGTTCATTCATGAATGGTGTGCATTACCTTGGTGACAATTAAAGTTAAACTTGATTCAAGTCATGTTTAATTATCCCCTTTCATGTTAAAGAATCACCAGTGTTTAACGTTACAGCTATCTGAGAAAATGCACAACATTGTTATGTTAAATAAAATAAAGTTAATGATAATATTTGTATTAATTCATACTTATAACTCTAAAAAAAACACCCACCCCACCCCACAATAAATTTGTAACATTTATATAATTTATTAAAGTTTTAACATTTCCAATAAGACTACTCACACAAATAACACAAATGCAAATACAACAAGGTACCCCCCTCCCCCTCCCCGCTTCCCCAAAACCTCCCAACATTTATTCACTAGCAACAAAAGCAAGATCAATACTGTCACAACTCCAACTCCTGCGGCCAAGCACCTCACTTTCCTTTCCCCCCCCGCATCTTCTTAATGTTTATTACATCTGCAGAAATTTGAGAGGTGTATATTCACCCTGTTGGCCAATGTAGCCGAATTTTTAACCTATTAGAAGTAATTCAATGAAGAAAAAAGGCTAAAATTACTCTCCCCTTTTCCTGTTTTAAAAAAAAAAAACAGATTTGAAAAAGCCAACTAATTTCTGACGTCAGGGTACGGTAATGCATTCAGTAACCCAGAGAAGTGAGTTCAAATCCCAACTATGGCAATTTGAGAAGTTGAACTCATTTTTTGTTTTAAATTTGGACCTCTACCCCTTACCCTCCCGACTCCAAGCCGCCTTGCCGCAGTGCTCCTCAGGCGCTGCTTCAACACTCCTCCTGGACATGTGCACCATATCCCCGCTGAGATCTGCCGATCGTGGAGCAGTCCTGCTGCATCGAACCAACCTCTGCGGGGTCGGCGCTGGCATGGAGACACTTGGGGTGCCCTGTGGCAAAGTGGGGGGGGATGACGGCAGATACGCTGGTTGGCCGGATGCTGGAGAGGACGTTCCAGAGGAGGAAACATCCTCCGAGCCAGAAGCAAGAGCTTCCTCTTGGCTCACATGTGGCATTGGCAATAGGGGCTGCACATCTTGGGGTGCAGTGCCGCATTCCGGGAACACTGGTAGACCTCTGACACCAGTGTTCCTGGCTATCACCTCCAGGGCCGCTGCCATCCACAGCATGTTCTCCATCATGATTGCGGATATTGCGGCCAGCCGTTGGGATATACCCCCCATTGTCTGGAGGATCTGCTGACCTATGTTAACACTCCTCCTGGACATGTGCACCATATCCCCGCTGAGATTTGCCGATCGTGGAGCAGTCCTGCTGCATCAAACCAACCTCTGCGAGGTCGACGCTGGCATGGAGACACTTGGGGTGCCCTGTGGCCAAGTGCTTGGGCCCGCGACCTCAACAGTGGAGGATGACATGGCCGTGGGAGCACTAAATATCATCAATGTAGTTGACATGATGGAGCTTGCTGCTGCAGGCTCCTCCAACTCCTCACTGTCATCAGTAAAGAGGATACCCTGCAGCTCAATGGGTGATATTCGGGGCTCGTCACCACCAGAAGCACGATCCACCACAGATGCCACTGCAGGATCATCACCTCTCCTCGGTGCTGTTGGCAGTGACTGTGCTCTTGGCTGAGCTACAAAATATAAATGAGGTAATTAGAGGAGAAGGGGGTGCTCGGGTCATAGGGTGATTCAAACGGTACACACAACATATGTACGAGAACAGCACTACCGCTATCAAAATAATCACAGACATCACTTTTAATGAACATAACTAAATTCTGCATTACAATGATTTTCATGAGCCCATCATTAATTCCATAACACTTTCATCAATCAGCTATCATATGTTGTACGGATATGAGTGGGTGTGGCATCTATTGACGTTACATCATGCAATGGTGTATACTTTACTCACAAGATGTGGTTCTGCTGCTGCAGGCGTGGTCAACCAGGTATGGATCCACACTAGTGCCAGCGCCCGCGCTGCAATGTCGCTCAGCTCACACATCACTGGTGGGCCGCCACCCGTGTGTCGCTGCTCGGCCCGATTCTTCGAAAGCTTCTTCTGCAAAAGGTAACAACAGCACGACATGGCATAAGGTCATTGTGTAAGATCATTGCTAAGTACTGTCACAGATACTGATACAACACATAACCGACAGATGTTATAATTATGATTATTATCATTATTAACCTAAACACGTACACCGTAAACGTAGGATTTGAGTAAAACATTACCGGTCTAACTGCAATACCATCAGATCTGAATTTATTTACTCATTACACTTGCGAGCATCCAATTGTACAATTCCAATTATATAAGTAAATGTAAATAAATGTACTACTCTGCCGGAGCCGACATGGTCGTTCCACCACTTGCGGCGCTGGTTGCCCTCGCGCACCACGTGCGTCACTGATGAGACCACCTCAGTGATTTCGGCCCAAATCTTCTGATACACCTTCGGGGTGGGCTTCCCATGCCCACCCCGGGTCAATTGACCCCAACATGACTCCACCTCCTGCAGGAGGGCAGCATTTGCCTCGTCTGAGAATCTCCTCGCTCTTTTTCGTACTCCCATCTCCAATTCCTCTCCAACTTCACTGCCCTCACCAGCCTCCTCCACCTCCACACTGTGCTCTCTCGCCTCCTCCATACATTCCATTTTATTTAAATTTTTTACAGATATTTCTGTCGCACCAAACTAAATAGTGCTATATTTTAATGAGTACTCCTCATAAAAATTGTTCCAGACTGCCACAACAGCCAAACAAACCACAAACACCTGGACAACAAACCCACCCATGATTTCTCTTCCTCTCTGCTCTTTCTTTCTCCTCTTCTGCGCACGTATTGATGACCCCTGACCTCCTAAAACGCTGGAAAAAACCGTTGCTATGGCATTGCTATGGTGTTGCTATGGACGCCGACATTTTACAACAGAAGAAAAATAAATACCGTGAATGCCCATTTCACATCGCTCCCGCTAACACCCATTTTCTAAAGTGAAAACTAGGGGCTTTGAAAATGGGCGATAATCTGGCGATCTCAAAACCCATAATTAACGCCAATGCTGGAAATAACGCCCATTTTTGGGTGATCTGCACAATAATGGAAAGTATAGCCCTATGAAAGTAAACTAGCATGGAACATAAAAACAGATAGTAAAAGTTTCCACAAGTACATAAAAAGGAAAAACGTGTCTAAAGTAAATGGTCCCATAGAGGATGAGACTGGAGAGTTAATAATGGAGAACAGGGAAATGGCAGAGACGTTGAACAAATATTTTGTATCAGTCTTCATGGTAGATGACACTAAAAACATCCCAATAGTGGATATTCAAGGGGCTATAGGGAGGGAGGATCTTAGTACAATCACTATAACTAAAGATGTAGTACTCAGTAAAATAATGGGACTAAAGGCGGACAAGTCCCCTGGAACTGATGGCTTGCATTCTTGGGTCTTAAAAGCAGTGGCTGCATAGATAGTGGATGCATTGGTTGTAATCTATCAACATTCCTTGGATGCTGGGGAGTTTCCAGCGAATTGGAAAACCGCAAATGTAACGCCCCTATTTAAAAAAGGAGGCAGACAAAAAGCAGGAAACTATAGACCAGTTAGCCTAACATCCGATGTCGGGAAATGCTGGAGTCCATTATTAAGGAAGCAGTAGCGGGACATTTGGAAAAGCATAATTCAATCAAGCAGAGTCAGCATGGTTTTTTGAAAGGGAAATCATGTTTGGCAAATTTGCTGGAGTGCTTTGAGGATGCATGAGCAGGGTAGATAAGGGTGAACCATTGAATGTGGTGCATTTGGATTCCCAGAAGGCATTCGATAAGGTGTAACATGAAAGGTTACTGCACAAGATAAAGGTTCACTGGGTTGATGGTAATATATTAGCATGGATAGAGGATTGGCTAACTAACAGAAAACAGAGAGTCGAGATAAATGGGTCATTGTCAGTTGGCAAACAGTGACTCGTGGGGTGCCTCAGGGACTTGTGCTAGGTCATCAACTATTTACAATCTGTATTAATGAATTGGATCAAGGGACCAAGTGTAGTGTAGCCAAGTTTGCTGATGATACAAAGATGGGTGGGAAAGCAAATTGTGAGGAGGACACAAACAATTTGCAAAGGGATATAGACAGGTTAAGTGAGTGGGCACAAATTTGTCAGAAGGAGTATAATGTGGGAAAATGTGATTTTATCCACTTTGGCAGAAATAATAGAAAAGCAGATTATAATTTAAATTGAGAAAAATTGCAAAGTGCTTCAGTACAGAGGGACCTGGGGATCCTTGTGCATGAAACACAAAAAGTTAGTATGTAGGTACAGCGAGTAATCAGGAAAGAAAATATTGGCCTTTATTGCAAAGGGGATAGAGTATAAAAGCAGAGACTTTCTGCTGCAACTGTACAGGGTATTGGTGAGGCCACACTTAAAGTACTGTGTACAGTTTTGGTCTCCGTATTTAAGGAGGATATACTTGCATTTGAGGCTGTTCAGAGAAGGTTCACTAGGTTGATTCTGGAGATGAGGCGGTTGACTTCTGAAGATAGGTTAAGGAGGTTGGATCTTATCAAAACATATAAGATAATAAGGGGGCTCGACAAGGTGGATGCAGAGAGGATATTTCCAGTCATAGGGAAAACTAAAACTCGAGGACATAGTCTCAGAATAAGGGGCCGCCCATTTCAAAATGAGATGAGGAGGAATTTCTTATCTCAGAGGGTTGCAAATCTATGGAATTCTCTGTCCCAGTGAGCTGTGGAGGCTGGGTCATTGAATAAAGTTAAGGCAGAGATATGCAGATTTTTGAGTGATTACGGAATAAAGGGTTATGGGGAGCGGGCAAGGAAGTGGAGCTGTGTCCATGATCAGATCAGACATGATCTTATTAAATTGCGGAGCAGGCTCGAGGTGGCCTACTCCTGCTCATTTTTCTTATGTTCTTCTATTCACTTTAATTCAAATGGCTTATAAGACAAAAACTGGATACTTCCCTCCAAGTTATCAAACGTTGCAAATTGGCATGAAATTAGTGATTAAATGGGTTGTGGCACAAAAAATTTGCAAGTTGCCTCCTTTATCCCCAGTCTATAGAAATTGCTATGATTCCAGTGTGAAATTTCTTGGCAAATTATTTAAGCATTTAGCAGGATTGAATAGTGCTTTGTAGGTCCGAGGTGACAGGCTTTAAATTTGCGATATCTTTCAGCAAAGCAAAATTACTTTCAATTTTGTTGCCTGAGAAGCATTGAGAAATAAATGGCTCATTACTTGCCTTAATTGTGTATAAACTTTGACCTTTTAAAATGCTGCTTCAGATTGCAAGCAATATCGTTTATTGGACCAACTGCTAATGAAAGCAATTTTTAATTAAATTGTTTTATTTTGTTTTTTGTTATATTACTGAGCAACCGGCTGGTGGTGTGCTGTCTGTTTGAACAGTAACATTCCTGTGAGCACTTGCTTTCCTTATTCTAGCCAGGGTGATTATCTGCATGAACATCTTTGTGTCCTTCTGCGCATGCGCACTGTGGACTATGAGTCAGAGCAGAGACAGCAGGGCATACAAAATCAGACAATGCATGCAAGGGTGGGGCTGAGAGAATAAACTTGGAAAGTGGCACATCTAGACTGATCTAAAAGAGGTTCACTGTGCAATATGACAGCTGGTTATGGAGACTGGAAATTAAACAAATATTTAGTCTTAAGCTGTACCAAATCAGAATACACTGAAATACAATGGGCACCTTGACACTTGCTTTTTGAGTTCCATTCTGAAAATGATAGTTACCACGCAAGTTAAGCGAAGGCAAGTGTTCACTGCGATCCCCATCAGGAAAATGGTCAATTCATGATCAAAAACAGTGAGTAAGATGGAGAATCCCTTTGTCTACTGAGCTTAGAAAAATCACTTAAAAAAAAATGTGTTTATGATTTTGCTAGCATAGTGAAAGTCTTCTCACCATAGTGTAGCGTTTACTTTTTAAGAGTAAGAGATATTCATATCTTTTGAGGGTTTTTTTCAAAGAAAATGCACAAATGGGTGAGCGCTGGCAGCTTTGTATATGTTGCTTTGTAACAATTGTATATTCACAGTTCTGAATTATAAGAGGCAAATTATATGCAGAAAAGGATGTCTTGTGTAAGTTTTTAAATAAAAATGCAAGTATTTCTGAAGCTGCAGAAAATATATACTTGATATTTGATGGCTTAAAATGTTTTTTTTTCAATATCCCAGATAACTAGCTTCTAAAGAGTGCAATTCTGATCGAAAATCAGGGTGAAGTTCAACTGCACACATCACAGGCAGCAGACAACTCAAATTACTGACAAGGACTTGACTTTTACAAACTATACAAGCTAATTGACTTGATCCCTTTTAAGTTAGTGTAGTCAGACGAGCTCAATAAATTAGATGCACTAAGTTTAATGAAGTCAGTTTATGGACAAGCCAACCTGCTGAGTGGCCGATCTGTACTGTCAGTCCATGAACAGCAGTGATAAATTGGTTGAGGGAATAACACGAATATCCCCTTAAGCTATTGTGCCAGCTCTTATCTAGAAATGTGGTTTCTGCATTATGCGTCATTTTCAACTGGAAGCTGCCTGCTTTTATTTGCTACTGCAGTCTTAATCCAGTTCCCCATTGACACAAATTTGCACCACAAAAAACATATGACTTCACTGCTAATTGGTAATCTTGCTGAAAACAGACGAATAGGCAGTATATATTGTGCTCTGATGAAGTTGGGGTTAGGAATGGACACATTGTTAATTGTCAGTTTAATTAAAGACAGCCCTGTGCTGTGTTTGACCCTTATCATTTCTGACACAGGAGTGCTTAATGCTGCAACTGCAGACCAAAGATTGTAGTAGCGGGGAGGAAGAGCTCAGGTTAATATGGATTTAACTTTGAAAAATTTGAAATTGGGGAGTTCCAGTCTATGATGTACAGGTTAAAATGACAATGGATCTTGCCGTGCTATACTGATTGTCTCTTTCCCATCATTGACGACCATGGGGGCCACTCTCCTTTATTTAATTACCCAGTAGAATATTAGTGGGGGTATATAGAGGAAATAAATAAACTCTGGTGTTATCATAATGTGGGTACCACATCTCCAGTGTTCAGTAGTTTTAAAAAGATTTAAAACTTTTTTGGGATAGAAATTCGGTATTGCCCATTTTGATTTGGTGATGCCGTCGGGGCGCTATCTTTTGCGTCGGCTGTTGTCCATCGCCTCAAAGTGGGATATTCAGTTGTATTGCCCCAAAGAGGAGAGTGGAGCACGAAGAGAAACGTTCCATACTCCTTTTCGGGCGCTAACGGAGCGATAACACAGGAGGCCTATTCAACTTTTGGTGCTAGGATGCCGCATCCTAGCGTCTAAAGATGAAAATAAAAATCCTGTTGTCAAACAAACCTCACCCACACGTCCCCACTACTGGAACAAATAAATTGGAAGTTGGAAAAAGTGAAATTTCAGCACTCTGGACATTATCGCACCAGGATTATCGCTGGACAGACTGCTTTCCCCGACCGGTCTCAGCGCCAGGCGCTCCAACAGGTGAAAGACAGAATTTTGCAAACGCGGTGCAATGGGAGCGTTGCACGCTCAGTGACATCACCAAGTGGATGGTGCCGGTGAGCGCTGCTAAACCTTCACTGAAGTTCGCGGCAGGCACTGACAGCGCAGCACTTGGGCGGGAGGTGTTTAGCGTGGTGGCACTAACCAACTGAATATCTAGCCCTTTGCCTTTTTATTACTCCACCTTCTCATTAATATGGTTCTACTCAGATGGTAGTTAGCCAGTTATCAACTCCTACAATACCTTGTAGCGTGAATGGTTATGTCTCAAAATTAACCATATTGATGGTTGAGAGGACAAAAAGCCTGGTGAATTTTTAATGAAGCAGCCCTCATGCCTAATTCATCTCAGTCAATCAATTAGTTATCTGCATCAAAAGCTACCCCTCATTTCCATGCCGTCTCTCCTTCTATGTTACATTGTCAAGCTAAAGCCTAGATTTGTAAATTTAGTAAGCTTTCCAACTAAAAGAAAGAATTACATTTATATACAGTCTTTCATAACCACCAGAATTCTAAAACACTTTACAGCCAATTAAGTTATTTTCAAGTGTCATCATTGTTGTAATGTGGGAAATGCAGCAGCCAATTTGCACATAGCATTTCCCACTAACAGCAATGTGAAAATGACCAGATAAAATGCTTTGGTTATGTTGATTGAGGGATAAATATTGGCCAGGATACCAGGGATAACTCCCCTGCTCTTTTCAAATAGTGCCATGGGATCTTTTACATCCACCTGAGAGGGCAGACGGGGCTTCAGTTTAACGACTCATCCAAAAGACAGCACCTCTAACAGTGGAAGACTCCCTCAGCACTGCACTGGAGTGTCAGCCTACATTTATGTGCTTAAGTCCCTGGAGTGGGATTTGAACCCACAACCTTCTGACTCAGAGATAAGTGTGCTACCCACTGAGCCACAGCTGACAGTAACTCAGTTGTACCCTGAAGAAGGCCAAGTAGCTATGTTGAGCAAGATCTAGCATCTGTAAAGCCATGTTGAACACAACTTATATTCTTCTGGTGCATCTTTATCTGACTTTCATGGTCATTTTTATTATTTTGACCACTATTGATGTCAATCTCACAGGTCTGTAGTTCCATCCACTTTTATAAATTGGCATCACAGTTGCCTCATTTCAGTCCTTGGCACAATTCCCATATTAAGTTATTTCCTGTAAATGAGTGAATACTGGAAAGTTTTAGGGTGGTTAAATCAACCATGATTGAAGAGAATGTTTTTAAAAAACCTCTCCAAAGCCAGAGCAGGGAGGAGGCAAGACATAGAGAACTAAGCAGGGAGTTCCAGAGGATAGGAACGTAGTGGCTGAATGAACAGCTAACAGTGGTGGATAGACGGAATGGGAGATGAGGAGAAGGCTGATGTTGTAGGATCATGCTGTGAGCTGGGATGCAATGCTGGAGAAGATTATTGGAGTAGAGTAGGGCAAGGTTATGGGGAACTTAAAAGTGAAGATAATTTCTAAGTCAACTTGTTGTGGCATGGAGAGCCAGTGGGATATGGAGAGATGACTGAAGTGCTGGATTGTGGCATTTTGGAGAAGTTGGAATTTGTAGAGAATGGCTAGAGAACATTTTGAGAAGTCAAACCATAAGGTGATGAATAAATGGACTTGGGTTTCAGTGGCAAAGCGGTGGGATAGAAACTGAGGGCAATGTTGAATGAAGCAATTTTAGAAATAGGGAAGATGTGCAGGAGGAAGCTGAGCTTGAGGTCGCTCAGTATGCCAAGGTTCTCTAGCCTACTAGCCTATTGACTTAGCTTGAGGAGGCAGTTGGGGAGGTTGAGAACATCAAGGGCAGAGGCACATGTGCTGGTGGAAATGAAAAAGGATGGGTTAAATTTTGTTAATTTAGAGGATCTCTTGAGTCTTATTATCGATTAGGCAATCAGAAAATGCAGAAATGGCCATAAGACCAAAGGAGGAGGCAGAAAGATGTTATCAGCTTATGTGTGGAAGTTGAATCTATGCATCTGATAGGATAATGAAAATAATGTGAATGAATAAGAGAAGGGACCAAGGATAGCACTCTAAGGTACACCTAAAGTGATTCTGCAGAGAAAAAGAAGCTATTCGTGGTTTGGTGATGTGCCTACTTCCATTGGATGAGCAGAACCAGGTGAGAACAGTGCCACACATCTCAGTTGCAACAGTGTTTGGAGTGGCCAATGGTGCAAAAAGTGGTAGAGAAGAAAGAAAGGATAGACATAGAAAATAGGTGCAGGAGTAGGCCATTCGGCCCTTCGAGCCTGCACCACCATTCAATAATATCATGGCTGATCATTCCCTCAGTATCCTTTTCTTGCTTTCTCTCCATACCCCTTGATCCCCTTAGCCGTAAGGGCGATATCAAACTCCCTCTTGAATATATCCAATGAAGAGAGACTGAGAGCTACGTTTCAATTGCACGGGATATTGAACAGTTACTGTCTGTCTTTCTGACGTTAAGTCTATGCTTACTTCTCTTTTATAATGTACGTCTAATTTTAAATTACACCATATTGTGATCCTAGTAGTTGATGTTGATGATCCAACATTCACTAGCTTATATAATAGCTTGTCTATTGTTGCTCCACTGTATTTTCCATGAGATGATGGTGACAACGACAACACCTTGCATTTATATGTTCCTTTAATATTGGAGATGGTGAAGTTGTTGGCAAAGACAGAGGAGTTGAGATTGGCCTTTCTGAAGAGAGGAGCGATGATGGTATTTTTGAAAAGGAGAGGGACGTACCTGAGGAGAAGGAACTATATACAATATTTATAAAAATGGGAGTTAGGGTTAGGGTTAAGGTTATTGAAATGGATTTGAGGTCACAGGCAGTAGGGCTGTGGGTGGTGAGGGAAATGGGTAAGGAGTCAGAGGTGGCCTTCTCTGTGATCAAGGCCATGGGAGTGGAAAGGATGGTGGTACATATGAATAGGAGAATTTATATGCGAGGCTGTGAATTTGGAGGAGAGGACATGATTGGAAATCATCCTGGATGAGAAGTTGATCAGGTAGAGACGCTGAGAAAAGAAAGAAGGGAGGATATTTTGGGGGAAATATCCTTGGAGAGGCAGTGGATAATTTTACAGGAAACTTGAGAAGGTGGAAGGGAAATGCACAATGGAGGTGCACAATGGAGAGAAGGTGCAAGGGAAATGGGCTAAAGCTTCTGCTCCTTTTCTGAATTTAAAATCTTAGCATTTGAGGTTTCCTCGGTTTTATTAATGTATTACATGTTTTTTCCACATTGTCACTGGTCACCTGTCCTCCTACAGTCTTTCGCAATCCTCATCACAATTTACCACCTCCCCCCCACAAAAGAAAATTGTTGTCATCATCAGAATTTGATGAAGTTCTCTCAATTTCTGAGACCATAACTTTGAGGCATCCACTCTCCAGCCTACTTTATTTCAACCTATCACATTTCACTCTCTTCTAATTTCTAACATATTGCGTTTCTGTTAACCGAAATCCGAGTCTTCTCTCCTCTACTAAAATACAACTTGCTAAATTCTGCCAAATTTCTTACATTTGTCTCCATTTTATTTGGATTGATAAGGAATATTGAGGTGCAGTGGTTGTGTTACTGTACTAAGCATTCTTGTAGTGTGCTAGGGATGGATACACCTGATTCCCTACTTGGTACATTAAAAATGACTTGCAGATAACCAGTATGTCAGGACTGTTGGAGGATACAACAGCAGTGAGAAATGACAGGTTGGTCTGAAGGCCATAAATGTTTGTATAATGTAATGTAGATTTATGGTGCACAAGTAGGAACAGCTGCTCGGTGTCAACAGGCATTGCAACTCATACCTGAGGCCACACACCAGATCACAGAAGACTTTTCAGTATGTAGAACAGAATTTGTTTTTTTTTTTAAATCATTCGAAACATCACATCTAATCCAAAAGAGAAAGGCTGGGCAGATCTGTGAGCATCACAGAAGAGCAACATAAGAATTACACAATATATTTTAAAATTCCACTCATCAATACAAATACAAATCTTATGCGGCTTTACTGATTTCTGCTGCGGATCTATAGATACTGCCAGCTCTTTACTATTCTGCTCAAGCGACTATTCTTTACATGAGCCCAGACGGTGAGTGTTGACTTTTTTTAATAAAAACTTGTACAATGTCTGCATTCATTCTTTGAGACGAGCCCCAAACAATGCCTGCTATTCAACGGCCAATCTGTCCATGTACAGTTGCCAAATCGTATTTTTAAAAAAAATTCAATATCTCTTGCAAAATTGTGCTCAAAACATAACTTTTGGTAAGCAGAAATATTTCTCGTTTTGAAAAAGAACTCTAAACTTGTATAATGCCAAATTGTTCAATCAATCAAACATAATAACCTCCTAGTGATGGATGTTAGTTAAACCTCCAACTGGAGATTGCTAGCTTTACTGTGGTAATAAAGGATGTCACTTTTAAAATGGCCCATGCAGTTAAGTTTTTTTCTATTCTAGCTTATTGATGTTCTTGCCTCCTTTTCCCACCTTTCCTGAATGCATTGATTATTTTCTGGGCTGAAGTTTCATTGGAGCCAATTACCCTTGCCATTCTGCATATAAATATATAGAAGTTATAACATAGAAATAGGCCATTCAGCTCATCAGTCCATGTTGGCATTCATCCTCCATGTGAGACTCTTGATGTGTGAGCTTTGCCAGTGGCTATTTGACTGTGGATGGCATCATAGCTGAGACTAATCCTGTTTTCACCTGATGTCCACATGTAAACTTCCAGTCAAGGTCACTGCACAGCATCTATGAGCCAGAGCCCAGATTCCACCACCACCCACCCCCCTGCTCCACCACCCTCCACCCCCGTCCCTAACTCAGGATTGCTGATGCCCATTGTAGTGCTCCTAAGCTTGGTGAGATCAGCGAATGCAATTCAAAGCTGTGATTGAATCTGGAATCTTACAGCTTGATATAGCTCAGCCACTCACCAGATTAATCTGCTAAGCCATTAGGCGGAGTCCTTTTCAACTATCTCTGAATAGCCGAGTACCTGTGTGATACCAAGGGATAAAGTTAAAATACAACTGAAAAAGAAAAGACAGCTTGATACTTTTGCAAGTGACCCTGCTCCAGAAATGGTACAGAAAGTCAAGACAACCCCTCTATAAAACTGCTTAATGCAAAGAGGCAACAATGGGCGAGTATCATTCTAAATTGTGTTTAAATCTTTTTTGCATGTCAGTGGAGTTTGTTTTCTTCATCTAATTCATGAAGATGCCAGAATAGTGCTGAACAAAAGCAAAAGCAAAATCTTTTCTGAAGAGGGTCATGCAGGATGTAAGTCATTGTTCACATAGTATAAAGCAGTGGGCTTCCGACCTTCATGTGTGAGGAACCCCTGCAGAAACTCTGAAAGATGGTATACAAACAAAAAAGGCAGGCCTGCTGAGTGTTTGCAGCATTTTCTGTTTTTATTTCAGATTTCCAGTATCTGCAGTAATTTGCTTGTGTGTTTTGAAAGATGGTGCCTGCTAGCCCATAGAAAAGTGTGCTTTCATTGGGCCCAAGTTTCGAGCCGCGCCTAGAACGGCGCAGTCCCGACCTGGACGCCCGTTTTTCGCGCCACAAAGTGCGCCTAAAAAAACCCTCCAGATTCACCACCTCCCTGCAGGTCCTCTGGCCCTCGGCACAGCGCAGCAGGAGCTGTAGGGGGCGGAGCTAGGACCCTGCGCCGAAAACAGTGCCGGGACCTCTGCACATGCGCACTACAGTGGGCGCGCAAGTGCAGTAGCTCAGGCGCCCGAAACTGTGTGGGAGGGGCTGAAGCACGCAGCCCCTAGCCCTGGCCCAATGGCCTCACTGGGGCTGCGTGAATAAGGCTCCTCCCACAGCCAGCTCCTGCTTCCTCCCGACCCGACTCCACTCCCGCTTCCCGCCCCCCGCCCTCGCCCCCGGACCGGACCCGACACCGACCCCCCGGACTGGACCCGACACCCGCTCCCCACCCCCCCACCCCCGCCCCCAGACCCGACCCGACACCAGCGCCCACCCCCCCGCCTCCGGACTGGATCTGACCTGACCTCCCTCCCCCCCGACCTGACCTCCCTCACTCCCCCCGAACCGAACCGACCTCCCTCCCACCACCCCCCCCCGACCCGACCCAACGCCACCTACCTGTAAATCTGGTGCTGGGGACGAGCCCTGCCCGAAGTCTCGGGCCCAGCCCGTTCAGCCTCCCTCCCCCTTCTCCTTCCCCCCCCACCCCCCCCAATCTCCTTCCCCCCTGCAATCTCCTTCCCCCCCACCCCCCCAATCTCCTTCCCCCCCCAATCTCCTTCTCCCCCACCCAATCTCCTTCTCCCCTCCAATCTCCTTCTCCCCCCCCAATCTCCTTCTCCCCCCCAATCTCCTTCTCCGCCCCCCAATCTCCTTCTCCCCCCCAATCTCCTTCTCCCCCCCCAATCTCCTTCTCCCCCCCCAATCTCCTTCTCCCCCCCCCAATCTCCTTCTCCCCCCCAATCTCCTTCTCCCCCCCCCCAATCTCGTTCTCCCCCCCCCAATCTCCTTTCCCCCCCCCAATCTCCTTCTCCCCCCCAATCTCCTTCTCCCCCCCCCAATCTCCTTTGCCCCCCCATCTCCTTTGCCCCCCCATCTCCTTTCTCCCCATCTCCTTTCTCCCCTTCTCCCCTTTATCCCCTTCTCCCCCCCTCCCCCCTTCTCCCCATCCCTCCCCCTTCCCTCCCCCTCTCTCCCTCTACCCCCCTCCTCCCCCTCCCCTCGCTGTCAGAAACACAGGCACTGACAGACAGAGAATGAGAGACACACAGACAGACAGATAGATAGAGACACTGACAGACACACACTGAGGGGGACATCCCAGCATGCTGTTGGAGGGTTCCCGGTGCTGCAGACAGTAAGTAGAAAATGTTTTATTTATTGATTTAAAAAAAAAAATTATTTCTTATTAATTTTTTTTGATTGATTTATTGGTTGATTTATTGATGTATTTATCATTTATTATTGATGATGGCTCTTTATTTGTAAAACTGAAGTGTTTAATGTTTGTAAACTTCCCTTTAAACACCCCCACCCCAGATTCCCTACGCCTGATTTGTCACCTACGCCTGATTTTCTAAAGTGTAGACAAGGTTTTTTCAAGCATACAAAAATCTTCACTTACTCCATTCTAAGTTAGTTTGGAGTAAGTTTTCACTCACGAAACTTTGAAATCAGGCATAAGTGGCCGGACACGCCCCCTTTTGAAAAATAAATTCTGTTCCAAAGTGAAACTGTTCTAACTGACTAGAACTGGAGCAAACTAAATGTGGAGAATTCTGATTTCATTGTATGGTATGTTTTTATAGGTATCTTTCGCAATAGAAATGATATGTTAGAAAGTTAACAAATACAGCAAAGTTGAGAGATCTGATGCCGAAGCAGGCCCTCTAAGATCTATTTGCTAACCCCGAAGATCTGCAGGACCTAATATGAAAACTGATTGTACAAAATAGTGTGAAAACATTTTTGCAACCTTGGATGCAGTCAGTGCCAAAGTTTTCTGTTAGAATCTAAAGCATCCACTATTAAGTATCTGGGCATTTCTGGGTTTCGTGCAGTGCAGAGATATTTTGTTGTGTTGACATCCACTTGAAGTCGAGGCGTGTAAAATGAACGCTGTTTGTTGATGATGTGGAGTAATTATTTCCATCTGGGTGCAGCGCAAAGGGAGGCGTTGTACGACTTTTGCGCCGTAAAAACGGGAATATCGCCAATTAAAGAGCGGGGCCGTGAACGCTCAGGGAGAGGCCTTGGGAGGGGAAAAAACCCCCCACCAAAAAAATTCACAAAACCATTAACATTCAAAAAACATTGCCCACACCCTTACAACACAATTCACGACAAAAAGTAAAAGAATAAACACTGGAACTTACCTTTTTTGCAGTTTATCTACTCACCACCTCCGGGAGGGCTGGATCGCTGTGTTTTCCCTGGCAGTTATCGCGAGGCGCGTTTCGGGGCGTACGGGTCGGGTGCGAGTCGGAACTACTGCCAGTGTCACAACGAGAGCCGTTGCACTCCCTGTCATGTATTCAACCAGCATTATAACCCATGTATAATCTGACCTAAGTTGTACACTGTGAGAACAATGACCACTAGGTGGTGAACTTGTGGGAGACACTCCTAACCTAGACCTTCAGATATAAAAGGGGAAGCTCCACCCACTTCCAGCACTTGAGTGCTATGAAATAAAGGACAGGTCACAGACTGACCTTCTCTCAAGCATGGGCCTCGTGTGCATTTATACTGTATAGTAAGGACGTATCAATGGCGACAAGAAACTGCGATTTAAACCACGCGAGCCTGGCCACGAGCAATAACAGGGGCAGTCAGGGACGATCGACTGGCAAGGGTCCTTTTGTTTCAAACAGCAGCTCATGCTGGAGGCGTGGAGGCACACACTCAGCCAGAGTTTGCAGAGGTGAGCAAAATACCTGCAGAAATTGCAGAAATGAACGCTGGAGGAAATTGCTGGAAGCTGAAGTTCAGTGAGTTCATGTCGAGCACGTATACAGTTCATACACCAGGACGCCACCGATAATGATGAAAGTGCTCTCAATGGCATCCCAGTAACAATGGAGTTAGACACGGGTGCCAGCCAGTCCCTGATGGGTATCAAACAGTTCAAAAAGTTGTGGATGTCCAAGGCCAGGAGGCCAAAATTATCGCCGATTGAGGCACAGCTACGGACTTACACAAAGCAGATCATTCCGGTGCTAGGCAGCGCCACGGTAGTCATGACCCACAAAGATTCGGAGAACAGACTGCCACTCTGGATTGTCCCAGGGGACGGTCCCGCAATACTGGGGAGGAGTTGGCTTGCTGTCATGAACTGGAAATGGAGCGATGTCGATGCAATTTCCTCTGTGGAGCGAGTATCATGCTCACAGATCCTGGACAAATTTGACTCATTATTTCAACCCGGCATTGGCACTTTCATGGGGGCCAAGGTAGTGATTCACATAAACCCGGACGCCAGACCAGTACACCACAAGGCCAGAGCGGTGCCGTACGTGATGCGTGAAAAGATAGAAGGCGAATTGGACCGCCTGCTGAGGGAAGGCATCATCTTGCCAGTCGAATTCAGTGACTGGGCGAGCCCGATTGTGCCGGTGCTCAAGGCGGATGGGTCGGTCAGGATATGTGGCGATTACAAGGCCACCGTCAATCGGGTGTCACTCCAAGACCAGTACCCGCTACCGAGAACGGAGGACCTCTTTGCGACGCTATCCGGTGGCAAACTTTTTTCAAAACTGGACCTGACCTCAGCTTACATGACCCAGGATCGGCGAGTGAGTCGAAGAAGCTGACCACCATCACGACACACAAGGGGTTGTTTGAGTACAACAGATGTCCGTTCGGGATTCGCTCAGCCGCCGCGATCTTCCAACAAAATATGGAAGGCCTCCTCAAGTCGATTCCAGGGACGGTGGTTTTTCAGGATGACATCCTCATTATGGGTTACGATACTGAAGAACACCTCCACAACCTGGAGGAGGTGCTACGCAGACTGGACCGGGTCAGGCTTCGACTGAAAAAGGCGAAGTGCGTCTTCCTAGCTCCAGAGGTAGAATTCCTGGGGATGAGGGTAGCAGCAGACGGGATCAATCCGACTGCGTCCAAGATGGAAGTGATCCAGAGAGCACCCAGACCCCGTAACACGATGGAGCTGTGTTCATTCCTGGGGCTCCTGATCTATTTTGGTAACTTTCTTCCCAAATTGAGCACACTGCTGGAGCCGCTACACGTGCTCCTATGCAAAGGTCACGAATGGGTCTGGGGGGACAGCCAGGAAAGGGCTTTTAATAGAGCACACAAATTGTTATGTTCCAACAATCTGTTAACGCTATATGACCCATGTAAGAAACTTGTGTTAACGTGCGATGCGTCATCCTATGGTGTCGGGTGTGTGTTGCAGCATGTCAATGCCAAGGGTCAGTTACAGCCAGTAGCTTATGCCTCCAGAAGTCTGTCCCAGGCAGAGAGGGGCTACGGGATGGGAGAAAAGGAGGCACTCGCATGTGTATATGTTGTAAAGAAAATGCACCAGTACCTGTTCAGCAGGAAATTTGAGCTGGAGACAGATCACAAACCCCTAACGTCCCTTTTGGCTGACAACAAGGCCATAAATGCAAACGCATCGGCCCGCATACAGAGGTGGGCACTCACGTTCATCGCCTATGACTACACAATTCGGCACAGACCGGGCACCGAAAACTGCGCCAATTCACTCAGCAGGCTCCCACTAGCCACCACTGAGGGGGCTACCGAGCGTGCTGCTGAGATGGTCATGGCTGTTCAAGCTTTCGGAAGCGAAGGCTCACCCGTGACAGCCCGTCAGATTAAAGTCTGGAGAAATAGAGAACCGCTATTGTCTCTAGTCAAGAAATGTGTCCTGAATGGGGACTGGGCAGCCACGTACAGGGCATGCCCTGAGAAATTTAAACCATTTCACAGGCGCAAGGATGAACTCTCGATTCAGGCCGATTGCCTACTATGGTCATGCCCCAGAGAACTCCACAACTGGCACCCGGGCATTGTCACGATGAAAGCAATTGCCAGGTCACCGCTCCATTTCTCGCCGTAGAGGGTCGAAACCGGAGAAACCCGGAGCGCAAACGACCCGAAAATCCAGCCCTTTATTTTCAAAGCATTTCCAGTTCTATTAGTTCAAAATTAATTCCAGTGCCTGTGCTTTAATAGTTGTCTGCTCCCTTTCAGCACTGCATTTGATTTTAAAACCTTAAACTTCGACAACTTGTCAATTTTATAAGCAAAAGAATATCACTGTAAAACCCTGAAGAAATTGGGAACAAATTCAAGTCAGTATTATTTTTTTCCCCTGACTACTGCATGGGAATGGAGATTAGAGTGAGATCTAGCAGGAGGAAGGCTATTTAATCGTATCAAGATAGCAGATGTCAATGCAGTGCTGGGAAACACTCTTCTACTTTTGACACCCAGTGTCTGCATTAAGCTCTCCAAAGTCAGATACATTATATGTGCCAGTTGCAGAGTAAAGTTTTCTCTACTGTTCTTAACATTGTGCCTTAATTTCAACCTCAAACAATCGGGCTGTGTTTCCTTTGCTTGCACAAGGCACTTTTTGTGGTTGAAGAAAGATTGCCAATTTGCAGTGAATTGTATACAGTTGTGTGCTATGAACTCATAGCCACTAAGGAATAGACTTGGGCTTCCAACCTCATTTCATTTTAGAGAGAGATTTTCATCCCATTAGCCTGAAAACCAGCTTTGAAGACAGCTTGCTAACTCGTTCAG
Source organism: Pristiophorus japonicus (assembly GCF_044704955.1). Lineage (NCBI taxonomy): Eukaryota > Metazoa > Chordata > Chondrichthyes > Pristiophoridae > Pristiophorus > Pristiophorus japonicus. The sequence goes on from NC_091982.1 coordinate 23,710,184, forward strand.
GGTTAAAATGCAATGGCGCGGATTTTCCGGGGCCTATGAATACGTACGCGGCCATAAGTGTCCCGCAAGTTCCGGGTTTCCGCGTGCGATGTGCATGCGCGAAAACATGGAACGTGCAATCTGTCAGGCTGATCCCCGGGAAATGGACATTTGCTGGCAGACTACTGCCCATAGAATGCCCGTGAAACTCTTACGCCTGATAAAAGCAGATGGAAGGCTTTCTTTTACCAGCGTAAGAGTTTAAATAAATATTAAAATAATTTTTTAAAATTATTTAAACATTAAAAAACTTTATAATTAGGTTATCTTAGCCCCTTTAAAATGTTTACATTTATTTTTGAAAAAATAAAATTTTTGTTTTAAATTTTTAATTTAATTATATTTTAATTCATTTTGAACATGTAATGATTTATTTTTATTTAACTGATGTGTAATTGTATTTTTTAGGGGATTCCTAGTCATACTTATGGGGATTCCTTTTGATTGGTTGGCCTGGACCATGTGATCCCAGGGGTGCTTGCAAACCGCGTGCGCCCCTGGGATACGCAGGCCCAGGAGTGCAAGTGTTTGAACCTCCAGGACCATCAGGTCGGTTCGTATTTTTCTTGCTGTTCAGATGCATTCAACCCGTAGGAAGCCTCCTACCGCAAATTCAGGCCCAATATCTTTTATTCAATGAATCCAAGACCAAAATGCCTTATGTGGTCTTTGAAAGCAAAAATGTCTAATTGTACAGCCTGGGTGATGAGTGCAAAGCCTGGTATCAGGCTTGAACCCAGAGTCCAGAAATGTGTGAACCCCTGGATCATCATTTTAGGTTTAAATCTGTTGAGGATTATTAAGATGAATAGCAAATTAAAGTTGAATGGTAAAACTGTGAAGGCAAATTGAACTTATAATATATACATTTGAAATCTGCAGTATTACAGTTGCTTTTGTGATTTTTCTCCCCTTCTCTCCTCTCCAAGGTCCTGAGTCCTCACTGGGTTAAGTTTTCAGGATCCGGTGCCTCAAACAAATGGTTTTTATTCTTGTCTGAGACTGATGGTGAGTATCAACAGACATCATATTCTGTCCCCACCCAATGTTTTCTCGTGTGCATGTCTATCAAGGTTTGCTGAATGGTAAGCAGGAACAGGAATCTAGGCCATTTTATTTTCCTTTTCTATCCTAAAGCACTGATGGCAAATCACTATCCTGGCTGAGATTAGCTAACTCAGCGTAGACATGGATGTTAAACCTTGGAGCTTCTTTGGGCTGCATAGTTCAGCTACTAACTAGATAAGCTCACTGAGCTAATACAAGAGTGCAGCTTCTTATTCAATTTTATCATGGGCAAGTCAAACTGGACAGTTATTGGTTTGTCACTGAGCCAAGTAGTATAGATATTATTTGATATTGTCTTGCAGCATACTGCTCACAAAAATGCAGTACCAGACTTCATGTATATGAATTGAATAAATATGTGTGTACTGCCTAAGGAAAATGTAGCCAAGTGAACTTAAACTTGCTCCTGTCATTTTCTCTGTAACAGTGCATGAAATATCTTAAAGGTTAATGCATTGACATCAATATGAATAAATGCTATCTGTAATAATTGATAGAAATATTTCAATTTGGTTTTCTCAATCATAATTGTAGATTTTAGTTCATTTTTATGGTGAAGGTGAATTTTGCAGTTCCAGCTACGTAATTTGCTCATTTATTAAGCCAATGTCCATGATATCAGACAGACTAAGGGCTAAAAATTGGTCTTTTCGTGATGGCAGATTTTTTTCCATTATTTTTCGCCAAAAATGCCGTTAAAAATACTGTTATTTTTGAAAGAGGTAAAATTGGAAAAAAATACGCCCAATGGTAAAAATCAGTGTTGCACGAGGATTCGCAGTGGAAACCATGGTCCTCGCCAACTTTAGCCTGAGGCTGATTACTGCTAAAAAGACAGGCTCTGGGAGGGGAGAAAATACACAAATAAAATTGCAAAAAACAAAAAGTCAAAAATCACAAAACATTTATAAAACCCTTAACTAAGTAATCGCTGCAAAAGAATTAAAAAAATAAAAACTTTAACTTATCTTTTTGCAAGTCTTCATACTTACCGCTATTTCTGAGGTTGCAACGCAGCTTTTTACCTGCCGTTTTTTTTCTTCCGAACTACGGGTGTGCCGAACAGCCAATTTTAAGCGGTTGCATTTTTTTTGGTGTTGCACGATGGCGATTCAGCGGTATTTCAAAACCATCGGCGCACAACTTTGGCCAATTTAGGTTACCTTTTACAGTCAAAAAAGGCAAAATATCACTGAAAAAACGGCTCAAGGCTGGCCAATTTCTAGCCCCAAGAAGGTAAAATTACTAACAGCATTATTTGAACTGAATACGTTAGCATTTGTATGAATTGCTTCTGTGTGCCATTTTATGCATTTGGGTTAAGTTACTCATTGCAAATACAACTGAGAGCAATTTTGCCCCTTGAAATCCTTTACAACTACATGAAAGATGGTGAGCCATCAAGCTCTGTTGCACAAAGATATTTTGAAAACCAGTTATACCAGACTAAAAACTAATGTTCATAGCTAAGTTGATTTTGAGAATGTAAAAATTCTTCACCAATATGAATTAAATGATGGGTATTGTTAGAAGAAAATTTATCTTGACCAGGCATTAAAGCACATACAAAATCTATATCAGATGGAAACTGGAACTATGTTTTTGTGTCATTTTGCATTTGTTTTCTGACAGTGTTTTGCTGCACGAATCAAAAGATTATTGAATCTATAAAAAAATCCAAACTAAATTCGGAAGAGAAACTGGTTGAGTTTGAACTAACCCATAACAACTGGCAAAGTTCATATTGTTCCTTGGGAATCATCACAGTCTATCAGTTCAGCAAAGCTCAGGCATTGCTGCTTTAGAAAATTCATTGTGGCTTCTAGTTGGTATCTGGGAATAAAAATCTGCTCATTTCTATTGTGAGGTTGATATTGCACTAGACACAATCCGCTGATGTTGGTTTGCTTGCTAAGGTCTACAAGGAATTTCATCTTCCTAGGAATTCATTAGTCAATCCAACCTGTGTGAGACACAAGGAGCAAGTAAGTTTGTTCAATGTAAAATGCTTAACCTGACAGAAATCTTCTTCTTTAATGGCCTCTTCTTCAATAGTCTGACAGTAAATTTTCTTTTTATGCAATAGCAACAAGCAGGGTTGGTAATAAGAATGTATTTTTTTAAACAGCTCAGATTTCTCAGAGGCAAATTTGTAAAGATCTTAAAGATTCCCAAAGAAGATGTAAACAACACTCAATGAAAACACCATTCTATTAACACAAAACAGCAGGATTTTTAACAATCCAACAAGATTACAACTTGGTATTGGTATTCTGGCCCATTCAGTGGGGTGGGTGGAGGCGGGTTGGGGGATGGCTGCAAAGATCTACAACACCTGGAATATTCTAACAGATACGTATTGTAGCCTAAGAATTATTCTCAATCAATTTAAAAATACATTAATGATGGGCTCTATATATACAGTATACAGTTATCTCACGACTGCGCATTGAACATAAGTATCAATCAGACCATTCTTTGAAAATAAATTGACCAAAAATTGGTGACGAATAAATGAAATATGTTTCAGACTGAAATTGTCTTTATATTACATTAAAATACAACAAGATGTTCAGCTGTCTGACTGGGGCGTGCATGTGTATTTGGGAGTGGAGGGAGGGGGGAAGCGAAGGGAGAGGGAGAAAAAATCCATTGTACATATCTAGGGCTCAATTTTCCCCAGTGATTTGCGCCGTTTTTTTGGCACGGGCCGCTTTTCTTGGCCTAAGTTTAAAAAATACACGTTTCCCCAATCAATTTGTACCAGTGTAACTCAGTTAGTTACAGATTTTTTAGATTAGTTATTTTTTTAGTCAAAGGGGGCGTAACCTGCCACCCGCGGCAATTCTCACCAGTTAAGCAAGTTTGGCCAGCTGAGAGTTACTCCAGTTCTTCTTAGGCCAGCGTATGTGGCCTCTGTAGAAAAACCTTCTGGTGAGTTAAGGAAATCGGTGCAGGTAAGTAAATCAGCACAGCAGATGCCTGGACAGTAGCAGCAAGAGAGAGTGGGAGAGAGGAGGGGGCGAGCCTTTCAGGTACAGTTAGGTGCGGGGACCGGGAGGAAGGAGGCCATTCGGCCTGGGTAGGTGTGGGATCGAGACTGGGAGGCCATTCGGCCTGGGATAGGTGCGGGGACCAGCACCGGGAGGCCATTTGGCCTGGGATAGGTGTAGGGACCAGCACCGGGAGGCCATTCAGCCTGGGATAGGTGCGGGATCGAGACTGGGAGGCTATTCGGCCTGGGATAGGTACGGGATCGAGACTGGGAGGCCATTCGGCCAGGGATAGGTGTAGGGACCAGCACCGGGAGGCTATTCGGCCTGGGATAGGTGCGGGGACCAGGACCGGGAGGCCATTTGGCCTGGGATAGGTGCGGGGATCGGCACCAGCATCGAGAGCAGGGGAGGTGTGGAGGACTTTAACAATTTAATGGAGGTAAGTCGTTCCAATGTTTAATGTGCTTTGTAAGTTGCTGCAATGTAATTTAATGTGCTTGTGCATGTTGCTGTGAGCTGGGTGTATGTTTCACTTTCCAGCCTCAGCCCACATTGTGTCCCTGGTGACCGTGGCAACCTAATCTTTTTGGCGCAGATCAGGGTTCCACCCCCAAAACTAAATGACAGGCTAGGTGGCGCCAAAATGAAGAAATCAAACGGGGAAACTTGGAAGATTTTCTTTTGGCGCAATTGGGCCCCCAAAAAATGTGTGTAACTCTTCAATATGCCAAAAAACAGCTTTGGAGAAAATCGAGCCCCCAGTCTTTAAACCGATGCCCCTTTTCCACAAGTTAAAAGAGTATATTGTACAATAAAAGAATATGATTAGAGTATGGAATACAATCCATTTTCGGCATCAGTGTTTCCAGGTCAGGTGTAACAAAATTAAATAGAGCGTGAAGCACCCTATCCCAGTAATGGCCGGATTTTGCAATAGGAATAATGGTGAGGCTATCAACTCTCACCATTAAAATGGAGTAAATAGGACAGTAACTTCCGGCGTCCGTACATGTGCAGTTAACACGAAAATCAGGAATTTGCTGTCCGCATTGCCTTGCTCCTCCACAAGCTTCACTATCACAGTATATCACCAACAGACTCAGCATTGAAACACATGAAGGGTGTGACGTGCCCACGAAGCATGCCAGAAAAAGTTACGGTTGGTGGATTCAGATGTAAGTGAATTTTTCGTAGCATGATAAATCTTAATTACTACCAAACAACATCTCTGGCACTATAAATGTACTTTTACAAGGGTGGAGTCTCATTCCTTCAGATGTTATTTATTGTTGGAGATTTTAAGAACATTAAGGATTAGAAATTAATTATAGCCAAGGAATGGGTGGTATAATTAGAAAAGTTGGAGAATTAGTGCCAGGTGCTAATGCTTTAGACTGCACGCAAAATTCGTGCTCACTGCTCAAAGAAATGATTGGAGTGCTAATTCATGTCTTTGAAGTCCAAACTTGTTGACGTTACACTCAAAGGGTGGACCAATATCAGGTGCCGTCTAATCACAAGTCATGATGGCCGCAGGCTTTTTCCAGTTCTTAAAGGGGAAGTTAATTGATGCTGCAGAACCTCATTCTCAACATTGCTGGCTGTGCAGCTGCCTCAGCAAGCAGCAGCAGGTCAAGGAGAAGAATCCAGAGGATTGAACCAGGTGTGCTCATGGCAGGTCCACACTTCAGGGAGAGAGCCTGCAGATTCTGTGATGAAGCATTGGAGATGTTGGTTTTCGTTGTGGAGAGATGGAGGGCGGTGTTCTACCCAGCAAGTGGCAGGAGGCCCTCGCCGCAAGTCTTCCGCACCATGTGGAGGGAGGTAGCACAGCACGTCTCGGGTAGCACTTTGGTCCCCAGGACCCACACGCAGTGCAGGAAGAAATTTAATGACCTCACCCGGGTGGTCAGGGTGAGTGAATGCTTCAACAAATGCTATGTACCACCATCTAAACCACAGTCTTCATAGACTGCCCAAAGCACCACACCCTCAGCACTCAGCCACCAACAATCTCTACCTACCAACACTCACACCTTGCACACAATGACAGCTATTCAACTATAATAGGCACATCACCCAAACACATTGCTCCACACTCACACACACACTTTCTTTTCTCTTGCCAAGCTGGCTCACAACCGGAGGGAGCAGGAGTGCACAGGTGGGGGTCAAGCCGACACCCAACCACTGTCTGCGCTGGAGAATAGAATGCTGCAGATTATTGGGCACCAGGTGGTGGGTGCCATGGCCACTGGTGATGTTGTCGGGGCAACAATGGTATGTTCATCCCTACTCCTTCTCACATGCCACATCCCCCTTGCCACACAAGCATTTCGCACTTTCCAGCTAATCATGCTGTATGCATGCATTTCTCCTTTCCTGCCCCCCTCCCCTCAACTTCGCCCGACTCTTGTGCCTTTATGCTTTCAGATAATCACCTGAGCAGCCTGTAACTGAGGACACCGCAGCTAGCTAGGTGGGAGAAGAGGAGGAGGAAGAACACTGCATCTCTCGCCCACAGACACCAGCTCTGATACTGGCACTATGCATTCTTGTCGAGTGGGCTGCAGCAATGCCAGGGGGAAATGGTAGTTCGGGGGCCAGCTCCCTGGAGGGTGAGTTTGCATGCAAGTTCTGCTGATCAGGACTCCGATGAGGATCTTATGGAGAGGCGTTTAGAAGAAGGGTGATGGGCATGCACATGGAGATGATATGTGCAATGGCAAGGGTTTGCGAGAGCCTCTGGGTAATGATAAGGAGCATGCAGGAGTCCGCCTCCAACATTGCACAATCTTTGCACACACCATGGAGCCCATAATTTCCAGACTGCAAAGGAGAGTAGACTCCCAGAGAGACTCGCAGTGAGCCAGACCTGATGCTGCATGTGATGGGAGATCTGGCTGTTTCCATTGCAGCACACGTGGAAACGACGCAATGTCTTAGTGCTACAATGCAGTCTGTGCTTGGAATAATGGAACCAATATAGCACCCTCGGGAGCTCCACTGACCATCTTCCCCAATGGCCATCCCAGACCATCCCCCAATCTCCCCCCCACCACCACCTATACCAGGAGACTGTGAAGCCTACCAGCCGGATCCTCGGGTCAGGATGTCAGGAAGAAGCTATGGCCACTCATGGACCTCTCAGGTTTGAACTCGCCGTCCCTTCAGCCGGCCTGGCGTCTCTTCGGCCCACCTGGAATCGGTGACTTGGCATCCCCTCGGCCCTCTTGGATATCATTGTACATGGTGCAGCCTTCCCGTCCTCTCCAGCGGCTCACCAAGAGGCAAGATGGAGCGGGGCGCAGTCAACAAAAGTGAACAGGGCCCCAGTGGCTCCCACTCTCATCCTCCAAACCTTGGGTCCCTCACCACCTCTCCTGAAGGCGCTGCTCAGTGCTGAGCTTATGGCTCAGATCTCACTATAGGCAACTAGGCACATACAGTAGAGCCTGGCCTCCAGTCATCTCGGACCCCCTTGCGACTGGGCCAAGACCTCGCTCTCCTAAGCCCGTGTGGTAGCCGGTGTGCAACGGCCACTCCACGTTAAAAAAACTCATGCACAAGCATCTTCCAAACTCATGCACAGGCATCTTCCACCCTTCAAAATGAAGTTCGGGACCGGGAACGTCAGGACCCTCATGGACAACCCCAACAGCGACAGACCGGAACGTCAATCTTTGCCCAGGAACTCAGACGCTTCGACGTCAACATCACCGCCCTAAGTGAGACCTGACAGGCAGGGGAAGGCCAGCTCAAAGAACAAGGTGGTGGATACACCGTCTGCTGGAAAGGTAAACCAGAAGAAGAACGCTGCCTCAATGGATTTGGTTCACCATCAAGAATGACCTGGTGGGCCATTTCAGAGACAACCCCCTGCGGGATAAGCAACCGTCTCATGATACTCCGACTCACCCTAGCCCAGAACCAGTGCACCACAGTCATCAGTGCATATGCCCCAAACACTAGATGCAACAGATGAGACCAAGAGTAATTCTACTCCAGCCTCAAACAATTCCTGTCCCGTCCCTATGGATGATAAACTGATGTTCCTCAGCGACTTTAACACCAGAGTTGGAAAGGACACAAACTTCTGGGGAGGCATGATCGGCAGAGGGGTTAGGGATTACCAACTCTAGTGGTACCCCGCTCCTGACAAAATGCCCCCAGAGCACAACCTTGTAATCACCAACACCTTGTTCCATCAGAGGGACAAGTGCAAGGTATCATGGCAACATCCTCACTCCAAGCACTGGCATCCGCTCGACTACATCATTGTCCGAGCGAGGGATCGCAAAGACGTGGGCCTCACCCACGCCATGACAGGAGCCGACAACTGCTGGTCGGACCACCGCCTAATCCCCTCTGTCATTAACATCAATATAGCCCCAAAACAGCGACGGCAATAGAAACAATGCCGCAGAAAAATCAACGCTGGTGCACTCAAAGACCCAGTTAAGAGAGCCCTATATAGCCAGCGCCTCACTGCTAACCTGGTGATCCTTGATAACCTTGAGACGCAGAATGCCCACAGTGTTTGGTCTGCCCTTAAGGCCTCCATAACCGGCTCCTGCAAAGAGACTCTCTGTCACTCACCCAGGAAACACCAAGGCTGATTTGACAAGAATGACCAGGAGATCCAGGAGCTAATAAGCCGCAAGCGCAAGGCATTTCTGAACTTAAAGCAGCAACCCAATCGGGAGCAGCAAAATAGCTCTACAGGCTGCTGAAGGCCGAGGTCCAACAAAATCCTGTGACCTAAAGAATAGATAGTGGGTGGAGAAAGCACAGGAGATCCAGCAGCTAGCCGACAACCACGACATGCAAGGTTTCTTCAGCGCAGTCAAGACCAACTATGGCCCAAGGCCCCACCCCACTGCAGGCCAAGAACGGGGAAGCAATCATTAAGGACACTGAGGCAGTCAGGACGCACTGGAAGGAGAACTTCGAATATCTCCTTAAGCGAGACTCTGCCTTCAACACGAGTGTCCTCGACTCCATCCCGCAGCATGCTACCTACCATCATTTCAGCAAAACCACAGCCCTGCACGAGGTGGAAAAGGCCATCTGTCAGCCCAAGAACAATAAGGGATCAGGAGCAGATGGAATCCTCGCTGAGGCACTAAAGTATGTCGGAGAAGCACTATTGGCACGAATGCATGACCTCATCTCTCTTATCTGGAAGAAGGAGGGCATGCCAGGAGATCTTAGAGATGCCGTAATCGTGACCATCTTCAAAAAAGGGAACCAATCCGACTGCGGCAACAGCAGAGGAATCTCCCTGCTGTCGGCCACTGGGAAAGTAATTGCAAGAATCCTCCTCAACCATCTTCTCCCTGTGGCTGAAGAGCTCCTCCCAGAGTCGCAATGCGGATTCCGTCCACTAAAGGGTACAACGGATATGATCTTCTCCGCGCGACAACTACAAGAGAAATGCAGGGAATAGCACCAACCCCTGTACATGGCCTTCTTTGACCTTACAAAGGCGTTTGATACTGTCAACCGTGAGCGACTGTGGAGCATCCTCCTCCGTTTTGGCTGCCCCCTAAAGTTTGTCACCATCCTCTGCCTGCTCCACGACGACATGCAAATTGTGATCATGACCAATGGATCCATCACAGACCCAATCCATGTCTAGACTGGGGTCAAGCAGGGCTGCTTCATCGCACCAACGATCTTCTCGATATTTCTTGCTGCAATGCTTCATCTCACTATCAACAAGCTCCCAGCTGGTGTGGAACTAAACTATAGAACCAATGGGAACCTGTTCAACCTGCTCCAGGCTAAATCCAAGATCGCCTCATCTCCTGTCATTGAACTACAGTACACAAATGATGCTTGCATCTGTGCATACTCTGAGGCCGAACTCCAAGCCTTCATCAACACCTTCATCGAGGTGTACGAAAGCACGGGCCTTACACTAAACATCCGTAAGACAAAGGTCCTCCACTAACCTGACCCCACCACACAGCACTGACCATCGGCACTGGACAACGTGGACTACTTTCCATTCCTCAGGAGTCTACTATCAGCAAGGGCAGACATCGGTGATGAGGTCCAACAGTACCTCCAGTGTGCCAGCGCAGCTTTTGGCCACCTGAGAAAAAGATTGTTCGAAGACCAGGACCTCAAATTTGGCACCAAGCTTATGGCCTACAGGGCAGTAGTGATACCTACCTCTCCTGTATGGCTCAGAGATGTGGACTATATACAGCAAATACCTCAAAGCACTGGGGAAGTATCACCAGCACTGCCTCCACAAGATCCTGCAAATCCACTGGGAGGAGAGACTCACCAACGTCAGTGTTGTCGCTCAGGCCAACATCCCTGCATCGAAGCACTGACCGCACTCGCCCAGCTCCGCTTGGCGGGCCACATCGTTCGCATGCCCGACACGAGACTCCCTAAGCAAGTGCTCTACTCGGAACTCCCACACAGCAAGCAAGCCTCAGGTGGGCAGAGGAAACATTTGAAGGACACCCTCAAAGCCTCCTTTATAAAGCGCAACATCTCCACCGACACCTGGGAATCTTGCCCAGTGGAGGAAGAGCATCCAGGAGGGCACTGAGCACCTCGAGTCTTGTTGCTGAGAGCGATCAGCAAACCAAGCTCCCCATCCACCCCTTCCTTCAACCACTGTCTGCCCCACTTGTTACAGAGACTGTAATTCCCGCATTAGACGTACAGCCACCTGAGAACTCACTTTTAGAATGAAAGCAAGTGCTCCTCGATTTCGAAGGACTGCCTATGATCATGATGCTTGGTGGCATCCAATCTCAGACTGCTGTCACGCAGTGCCATCGTGGCTCGCTCTACCACTGTCGAACAAAGTTTTTCATGGTGTCTCAGCACTCGGGATGCTGAGGTGCTGCCGCGGGGACGTGGCAGTGGGTCAGTGGAGCAAGAACCTGCTGTCCTCTCTCAGGATGACAGAATTCCTGCTCCCACCACTGCCACTCCGCCATTGCCCTTGTCGCTGCCTGTCATCCAGCCAGCTCAGACTGTTGCCGCCCTTGCTGAGGTGGTACAATCTATAGCCGGGCCTTCCAGGCCCAGAGCTGGTCGAGGGCATCCTCCAAGGCCATCTGAAGTCTCCCATATGGACATTCAGCAGCCTTCCATCAGCCCTAATGCAGCCATTGGGCCAACACTTCATAGGAGCTCTAGAGTAGGCAAAGGCACAGTAACGAGAGGCATTAATGGATTGCACAAGGGTGAAAGTTAATTTTTTTTGTAAATATGTGTTCATTGATTATTGATCAATGTATTAATTCAGTTTGGATTCTTTTGTGCTGTCTGCCATTTCAGATATGGGCTGCGACAGGAATGGAATGATGGGGATGTAGTGAGCAATGGGGATCTGGGGTTTAATTCATTCGAACCGCAGTCTAATGAGATGGTCATGGATTGTCCTTCCAGAAAGCCAATTGAGTGGCTGCCTCGTCATTTGCTCCTGTTCCTCCTCCTCACCCTACTCATTGTCCTCCTCATCTTCCTCTTCCTCCAGCTCTCTCTCTCTCTCTCTCTTCCTGCTCCTGAAGTGGTCCCACAATCCCTGGTGGCAAGGGGTGGGCCCTTATGATGGCCAAGTTGTGGAGCATGCAGCAGATCATCACAAAATGGGACACCCACTCAGCTGAGTATTGGAGGGCTCCTCCTGAGTTGTCAAGGCAGCTGAATCATTGCTTCAGCACTCCGATGATCTGCTCAATGTTGTTCCTGGTGTCGGCATGGCACTCATTATCATGAGCCAGATGGAGAGCAGATAGCCCTTGGCTCCGATCAGCCAGCCACGAGCTTCAAGTGGTGGCTGGAAGAGAGCTGGCACAGGATTAAGGCATTGTGGCTGCTGCCAGGATAGTGGACATTGACATTGAGGATTCGCTGTCTGTGGTCGGAAACCAACTGCACATTAACTGTGAGTGTTCATCTTTGCGGTTACAGAAGATCTCAGGATTGTTATGTGGTGCCCACAAAGCCACATGGATGCAGTCAATGGTATCGTGCACCATGGGGAATACTCTTATCCTGGCAAAGCTATATACACCTTCGTCCTGCTTCTCTCTGGTGATGTGGAAGGAAATGTAGTCTCTTCTACTGTAGAAAGCCTCAGTGACCTCCTGGATGCAGATTGGAAGGATCCGCTGGTGAAAAAATTGAGGGTGATGATGACCTTGACTGCCGCTGAGAGCAGTGGTTGCCCTGCACTGAGGCTGGAGGTCTCGTTGTAGGAGTTGCAGAGCCTTCCAATACTCTGCTCCTCGCTTAATTGGAGGTAGAAGTGCTTTGACAAGAATGCACTAAAACTCCACTAACCACAGCTGCAAATTATTACTGATGATCCCTTTAAATAGCGTCCCTGGAGATGGCTTGCTGGTGCTTCATGCCAGCTCTCCCTGTTGCTGTTTCCTCCAGGTGCTAAGGTAGGTGGCAACAATCAATTTTGCAGATCGGGCAGTGAGCACTCACTGACATCACGATCCACCTGGCGTTGAGGCTCCCGGCAATAACTATTAGCAGTGGCGTTTCGGGGGCGCGGGGGAACGGGATTTGGCATGCAGCACTGAATTTGTCTTGCACCAGTGATAATGCTCTAGTGCCCCATTAGCGCCATCTGCTGCCGCTAAAGGGAGGCACTGATACCAACATTTTCCCCCTAAAATGTACATTTTTTACTTTTCCTTTCTGTTTCTTTTCTCTTAATTCCAATCTTTCTTTCCCTCGTTTTATTTCACTTCTTGTACATGGTTTTACAAGAATTTAAATATTCTAATTGTTTACACTCTGCGGGGCTCATTGAGGAACCTTCAGTCTGATTGGTTGAAGAGACACACTGTGGCTTTACCTGCTCACACACACCAGAAATCCCCTGTCGAGGGCCCTGCACTGAAAAGGAACTCGAGCAACTGTAAGTTACCACTCAAAAGCCCATGGAAATTCTGTGGGTAGCTGTAAACTTAATGAACGGCAAGTGTCGTTCCTTTGCTGCTGACTGCAAAATTCGGGTCAATATTTCTGAGCCCCTATCTCAAAGGCAATATTTTTCCATTGCTCACACCAGCCAGTCTTTGGATTTTATTGGTAGTTAGTGCTGAATTTTGTGCTATGTGACTATGCTTAGTAGGACTGCCGAAATTAATGTTATATCGGATCTTTGCAACCAACAAGTGGTGGCGAATTTCATTATGGACTGAACCCAAGTCCTAGAGGTGAAAGGTCAATGTCTACTCTGCTCTATAACTCAGTTCCCTTTTTTTGGCGAGATTTAAAAAGCTGTGCCATCTTCAGCTGAAATCATAGCACAAAGATGTCCACTTGTCAGCTGCATGACAACAGAAAACTTATAGTAAGGCACAAATAGGAAGAACTTTATATATGACTGACTTGAGGCCCTTATCACTAAACGACAGAGATGCATTCAAATCTTTGGAGCTGCAGAAGAAAAGGTTTGATGTATTGTCGTACATGGTTGTGTGACAGTGAGTGTCCAGTCATTTCTGACAAACTGCCTTCTTTCCACTATACTTCTCCTTTTTACTTTGCTTCATTGTCCTCAGTAGTTGCTCTCTTTCTGCTTCAGTTTTTAAATTCAGCCGAATCTCCTCTGCTTCCATTCCTTTACCTCCTTTGGCTAATTTCTGTGCTTATACAGGTTGTTATCTCTCCAGTCCGGGACTCTTTAGTATGGAAACATCCCTTGTCTGGCATCAGTCCTGGCGTGGGTGGCGTCCCACGCTGTTCGAGCTAAGCAGGCCGGGCAAGGAAAGGGAAGGGAAGGGTAGGTGGCTGACGGAGGCGCCAAAGCTGGGCCTGGCCCCAGGCTCTCTCTCTTGCCCACCGCCACCGCTCTCTTGCCACCGCTGCGGCTCAGTGCGAGGCTCAGGGCCCGGTCAGAGTCTCGGACCTCGGCGGCTTGCGGCTCAGCTCTCTCTCTGTCCCGCCGCTTCTCTCTCCGCCCCGCCGTTACTCGGCCCCGCCCCGCCTCTCTCTGTCCCGCCGCTTCTCTCTCCGCCCCGCCGTTACTCTCCCCCCGCCCTGACGCTTCTCCCCCCGCCCCATCGCTGCTCTTCCCGCCCCGCCGCTTCTCTCGTCTTCTGGACGATTAAATGCTGCACAGTAGACATCTGCGCAACGCATGCGCAGAATATGTCCGGGTCGTTGTCAGCAGCTTTGTCACCAGTTGACCTCCCTTGGTTTGGAAAATTATCTGGGCCGGCACTGGTCAGGTCCCAAGGGTGCCGGACTAGAAAGGTACAACCTGTAGTAACATGTTCCAGCTACAAATTTTCTCTGCTCCAGACTCTATGCTCCTCTTCAGCTAAAAGCTAGTGGACAGGTACAAAAAGCCATCAAAAAGGTGAGTGAAATATTGGCCTTTATCTCAAGGGGGCTGAAATACAAAGTCAAGGAAGTTATGCTCCAGTTGTTTAGAGCCTTAGCCAGACCCCATCTGTAGTACTGTGCTCAATTCTGGGCACCGCACCTCAGGAAGGATATTGGCCTCGGAGGGGGAGCAGCATAGATTCACCAGAATTATACTGGGGCTGGAAGGGTTAAATTATGAGGACAGGTTGTGTAATGTATGCACCTGTGAGTATGCTCACAGGTTTGAGGAGCTGTTGCTCTGGCAGTGGCTTAGCCAGTCGCGTGATGTTTACAAGACTTAATAAAACCCCGGTCAATTGGGTCGAGCTCAACCACGATGAGGTATGCAGTTGTTTGCCCAGTGGATGAACTGGTAATGTGTAGTGTGATTGTTAAACCTTTGTTAATAAACCAAATAGTTCTTAATAGCAATGTGTTACTATGAATTCTAATGCAAAGATCCAGTGAAGCAAATAACCCATGAAGCAAATACATTACAGGTTGCATAGACTAAGTTTCTATTCCTTTGAGTATAGAAAATTGAGGAATGAGGAGTGATCTGATTGAGGTGTTTAAAATTATAAAATAATTTGATAAAGTAGATACAGGGTCATTATTTCCTCTGATGGGGATCAAGAACAAGACGGCATAATCTTGAAAATAGAGCCAAGCCATTTCGGAGTGAATTCGAGAAGCACTTCATCACACGAAGGATAGTGGAAATTTGGAACTCTGCCCCTCAACAGGCCCTGGACGCTGGGTCAATTAAAGCTTTCAAGCCTGTGATCAATATATTTTTGTTAGGTAAGGGTATCAAGGGATATGGAGCTAAGGGAGGTAAATGGAGCTGAGGTACAGATCAGCCATGATCTAATTGATGAGCTTGAGGGGCTGAATGGCCTACTCCTGTTCCTATATTCCTAAAGACTGCTTTTATTTTTTCTTTCCCCTGGCATTTGCCTTTTCTAAGCAATCCCTTCTGGTCAATTCATGTACTCCAGCCAGCAAATTTTAGAAGTCTGACAATTTTAAGTAATTGGCAGAGGTTTAGAGGGTATTTGAGGGGAATTTTTGTTCACCCAGAGGGTGGAGGGGGTCTGGAACTCACTGCCTGAAAGGATGGTAGAGGCAGAAACCCTCACCACATTTAAAAAGTACCTGGATATGCACCTGAAGTGTTGTGACCTACAGGGCTATGGACCAAGAGCTGGAAAGTGGGATTAGGCTGGATAGCTCTTTATCGGCCGACGCAGACACGATGGACCGAAATGGCCTCCTTCCGTGCTGTAAATTTCTCTGATTTTATGATTCTATATGCTCTTTGTTCAAAATCAGCATTTTCTCATAATAGTAAAATGTTGACCTCTGACCTCAGAAGTCCCACCTGTTGTCCCTCTGAGCCATCACTTTTGATTAAATTAGAGGCATGAATAATCATGTGATGGTTGCAGGGTTATAGTAGCCTAATGATATTTTGGGGACCAGCAATTTTGTGATAAGTGTCTTTTACTAACATCAAGTGGCGGTAAGAGATGTATCTTTACCCCTTGCTCATATGTAAGGCTGCAGCTTTATTACTTTGTGGTTCTTTGAACTTCATTTAGGATTCATTATAGTCCAAGGTTGAATGAAAAAGAAGTAACTTTTATTTGCAACAGTATTCAGCAATTCAACTTCTGCTTAGAAACTGGATCTTGCAGACAGCTGCTGGGGGTCAATTTTGATCAAGGCCTCGACCTCCCCAAGTGCCACCCAAAATGCCACCGATGGCCACCGAGGTACCGGACGGTACTTTGGGCGGGATATTCATCGCCGAGATCCCTTGAAGGTCAGCGGACGGCAAATGGACGACATACGCTGCTAATCTGGGCGGCAGCAGGCGGGAGGTCTCATTTTCGGCAGCAGAGGCGATGCCGCCCAAGTGCCACCGAGGATGGAGTTGGGCCCATGGAGGGTCGAAGACCTGAATAGAAAAATCATCAGTAAAAAATAAAAACCTATCAGAAGATGTTCAGGGGACCCCATCCAGGTAAGTCGCTATGGAGAAAAAAAATGTTCACTAATCTTTTTTTCAGGATCTTCACACTTACCATCGGGGACAACCCAGCCTCCAGCCAGCGGTCCACCCCGATTCTGACGCCGACTCCCGCTGACTCCCGCCCACATCAAATTGGGAGCTCGGCGGGCGGGAGGTCAATTGTGCCACTTGGCCGTCTGCTGACGTCAGTGGCCGGTTCCCGGTGGCTTCCCCTCCCACCCATCTCGAAAGTGGCACTGGGTGGATCTGCAAGAGCAACGTCAGTGGGAGTGGGCGGCAGTGGGTGGTGAGTTGATCAATTTTGGCCCCCTGGAGTACGCAGTCTGGATCAAACTCATTTATCTAATTGTAACATTGTTAGATATTGATTATTAGGGATCCCCTCTAAATTGACAGTTGCTGGCTGACCTATGTACTTCCAGCATCTGCTATGTTTTGAATTAGATGACTTTTAAGTATTTTTGAATAAAATTATGTCCAAACATTTGCCAAACTCGCAACCCTAACGATGGTAGATAATTTAAAAAATAAATACTCAGTATAAATTCAATTATTTTTTTTGTCAGTTTTTTCACCTTTTTGGGTATGTTAATGCATATTGGGTACATTCCACAAGTAGTGGCAGCTCTTCACTATCTCACCAAAGTTACCATCTTCATGCGTGGGCTTAGTCATTGAGGCTAGTCAACCAGGAGAACATAGCCAAGCACACTTCTCTCCTCTTGATCACACACATGACCTTTTTAGTATGGGACATTTGATGTGATCGAGTAGAAACCCTGGGTAATTTTGTGTTTTTTGTCCCTCAGTTTGGGTGACTGAGACCACCTCTCACCACCTCTGAAATCATGTAAATCAACACAGTTGAGGAATTGAACTTCCTGCCCATGTGGGTCAGTACTGTATTGAATGTTGCATTCACTTAGTAAGCCATCAGAGGAGGTGGGTGGTGCTTTTCTTCCAATGCAGGTTCTTCTGGGTAGCTTGCTCATCCAACTACAAGCTTGGACTATTATCAAATTCTGAAAATTAGAGCCAGCTTTGTTTTTTTTTTCCTATCATTCATTCTGTTCAATAAGGTTCTGTTGGAGTCAATTATTACTTCATCAGCTGAAGAATCATTATCCTCTGAGAAATTATTTCAGTTACTTGAAAACCACAGCATTGATGACAAACCATGAGAGGTTCAGTCCCTTATCATGCAGCACTCCAATAATACGATATTGCAGCCTCTGGCCATTTACAATGCATGGTAATTGAGCTGCGATTATGAGGAGACCATGGAATATTTTTTTCACTGCTCGGTACATCTGAACCTAAAGAATGAAATTAACTGATTTTAAAGGCATTGCACCTTGCACGTTTTTAAAATTTGCTTTCATGTCAAATCTTACGAAGTATCCTGACTCACAGTAAGGTGAGGCTCTTTGAGGACCACTGATCAAATGGGGAAAAAACAAACTATATTGCCCTAATAAAGGAATAATCTTACTATTTTAACTTGTTCTGACAGGAGAATAATTATTGGAAGCAGTGCCTTTAATGGCAGAGATTTTTCCCTCTATGATGCTTCTGCTGAAAAGGCAATACTGTATTACATCTGATGAGAAATCTAATGAGTTTACTCATTGTTTATATTATACTGGCCTGGAGACATTCAGCAAATGTCATTATAGAAAAGTCACTCCAGCTTTGGATTAATCCCAGTTGAAATCAAGCATATAATGAATCTAGGTAACACTGGACACAATGCTATGATTCCCTACGTGAAAAATAGAGTAAACACTTTAAATACCAAAGTATATTTTAGTTGGCAATATTCCAGACGGGTTTTTTGTTAATTAAAGAAAAATACCTACCAGAAACATGGAAGTAAACTCAACAACTGCTTTTAAAAGTGAAGTGGATACATATTTTTAAAATAAAAAATGAAGAGAATGACAGGTTTGTCCTGTTGCCCTTTCAGAGAGCTGTCATCATCATAGGTAGTCCCTCGAAATCGAAGAAGACGATAGGCCTCAAGTTTCTCCTATTTTTTTGGAACACCTAGTTTAGAATGGAGCATCTTAGAAAGTACAATTCTCAGCATTTAGTTTGCTCCAGTTCGAGTGAGTTAGAATAGTTTCATTTTAGAACGTTTTTTTTTCAAAAGAGGGTGTGTCCAGCCACTTACGCTTGTTTTGCAGTTTAGGCAGCGAAAACTTACTCCAAACTAACTTAGAATAGAATAAGTGTAGATTTTTGTACGTTCAGAAAAACCTTGCCTACACTTTAGAAATTAGGCGCAAGGAAGGAGAGATAAGTGGGGGGGGGGGATGTGTGAGAAGGAAGTTTACAAGCATTATACACTTCACTTTTACAAATTGTAGGGGGTGGTCTTGGGAGTCAAGTTCACTTCTGACCTTCTGAGTGGTTCAAATTACTCCCACTCCCTGGGTTCTAGACTTTGGATTTATTTAGAGACAACTGGTTTTGGTGCAAAGAACTTTGATTTTATTAAGGACAAGAAAGTATAATGTCAAAGCTTGCAATCATTCGAACAAAGAACACTTTATCACACGTTCAAAAGGGGTTACAGAAAATAATACATCTCCTACCCCCCACTGCCTAACTCTGACGAGGTTGGACTCCAGGGCAAACGGGGATTATGCTCACCAATCCTTTTATTGTCAGTTGGCGGTGGTTCGCGATTTCGGGGTTCGCTGGACTCTGTAGGTTCTGCTTGCCGTACCCCAAACGTCGTGGAAGATCTCTTACTGCGTAGTCTTTAGTTGGGTGGTGTCCGCTGATGCGGTAGGGCGCATATTGGATTTATGGGGTGAGTACCCACTTTTCTTCCATCAGCAATAGGTTTTAAAGTTCTTTTAGGTAATGTTTCACCTGTTGGTAGCTAGGAACAGATTGTAGAGTGGAAACTTTCGAGTTTCCTCTTGAGTTTTGTTCTTGGAATTTTATCGATCGCGGTGGTTTCGATGTTACCACATTGGCTGTGGTCAGTTGCTGCTGCGATGGCGATGTCCGAAGTTACTGGGAACTGCTTTTCTCTGTCTTGATGGCGTTCTTCCTTCTTCGATAGCAGAGCAATGTAGCCTAGGAGTGTCGTCGAGGCTGAAGATGTTGATGCTCAGAAGAGCTGCATAGAAGGCTGTGCAGCAAGCTCTCTGGAAGGCCCGTTAAAACTACTGCAGTGGTCTCTCTCCTTTTCCTCTCCTAACTTGTTAAAAACAGGGCTACAGTTATACTTTGGGAGCCGTTCTAATCTGCGTGCCAAATCAGCTCCGATTCTTTGTCTTAATTTTGGCGGGCTTGATATTTCTTTGTCATATTTTGGTGGGCTCATTAATGGTAACCTGTCTCGGATGTGTTGATCTGTCGAATTTGTTTCTTGATCGGGAAAATTAGTTTTGGTATTTGCGATGTCTGCCTAAGCCTAGGTTTTCCATGCGGGCTGGATGGCCCATTACCATTATGTATGCGCTGGATGGGTTTCCTGCTTCGAGCGATGGCTGGCTACCTCTGGGTTGATTGTTGCTATGTTAATATCTCCCGGGGAGAAGGGTTTTCGAGTTTGCACAATTCTCCAGACAATTTGTTTAGCTTCAATATCCCAGATGGTTTCAATACCCAAAGACTGGCTTCCTTGGAGGCTAGCTGTCCCTTAGATTTTTAGCCCTTTTCAAATTGCCGTGTAAAATCCCAAATTTGGCTAAAACTTGTAGTTTCTTCCATGTGCATTTTAGGATCCCAAACTTTCTGGCTGATGAGATGTGATGAGAGGCACAGCAGGATGAGGTTGAGTGTGGGTTTTGTATTAACTTTTTGTGATCCACTGAGATCATTGAAACGTTGCGGCACTGCACCCAGGTCCTCCTGACCACATCCCTGTTGGTGCCCTCCTCTGCAATGTGCATAAATTTATAGAATCATAGAAATTTACAGCACGGAAGAAGGCCATTTCGGCCTGTCGTGCCCGTGCCGGCCAACTAAGAGCTATCCAGCGTAATCCCACTTTCTAGCTCTTGGTCCGTAGCCCTGTAGGTAACGGCACTTTAAGTGCACATCCAAGTATTTTTTAAATGTGGTGAGGCTTTCTGCTGGGGAAGTCTCTTCTACTCATGGGAAGGGAAGAGGACCTCCCTGCTTGCTGTGACTCTCTCCATTAGCATATGGAGGGAGTCATGGGAGAGGCTGAGTGCAGCTCTGTGCCTTTGTTCAGTAATTGTCGGTGTTTGCAGCACCTCAGTGCTGCATGAATGTCAAAATAAATTCCTTTAAGGAAACTGACTGATGACACGTCATCAAATGACGTCACCAGGCCCGCTTCCTCTAATTGGCATAGAAAACGCCCTGGGTGGGCTTAACAAACTCCATCAATGGAAATTCATTTCTGACAGTGGATGGAGCCCACAGCGGGGTCGGGACCCTCCACCGACATCTCCCACCATGGACCCACCAAGTTAAACAAAATCACAGCCGTAGAATCTAAACCAGGAAGTCTAAATCAGGAAATATGAAATAGATTTAAATCATGTGCAGAAAGTGAAATAAAGATTGGGAATACAGATAGGATAAAGAAAGAAAGATAAGAGACAAACAGATAAAGTTTTTAAAAAAGTAATTAAAAAAATAAATCTCCAACATTATTTAACTTCTGAAGAAATGAGACTCCACGTGAAATTAAATTTTCAGGATCAGAGAGATTGTTTAGCAGTAATTTTCACTTTATCATGCCATTAAAAATTCACTTACTCCTGAATACACCATCCCTAGCTCTCCTGACATCGTAGTGAGGAATTAATGGGCAAGTATCCCAAGTTTACTCCATTGCACTGATTTCAAAGCCGAGTCTATCGGTGAGGTCTGGAACAGGGCAGCCTGTGGAGGAGCGGGGACACCAACTTCAGAATTTCCACACTTAACTGAGCATGTGCGGGCGCCAGAGATTGCTGTCCAATTTTCTGTTATAACAGTGAGCACTGATAGCCTCACTATTATTCTCTACGCAAAATTCTGGGACAATATTCAAAATCCATTTAAAATACATTTCGAATTTCAAGATTCAATTAGAAATAATTTATACATTTGAATTATCTTTCAGCCAATGTTCCAAACTCCTCCATCAAAATCCCTGGGTATGCCTTGTCCCACCAGCAGGACAGACCCACCAGAGGTGGCAGCACAGTAGTATACAGTTGGGAGTGGCCCTGGGAGTCCTCAACATTGACTCCAGACCCCATGAAGTCTCAAGGCTTCAGGTTAAGCATGAACAAGAAAACTTCCTGCTGATTACCACCTAACAACCTCCCTCAGAGGCCTGGGATGCTAAAGGCCTCCCCTTTAGGGGGCGCCCTGGCAGCGGATATCCACCAGCTTTGGGCCCCACGAAGCTGGCATTGACATTGGCTCACTCCAGCCTCCCGGCCCATGGGGGCAATTTACCCCATGGAGCATAAAGGAGTCGGTGCACACGTCGATGACATAATTGCCGGGCGTGCGCCGGTCTGGGACGCAAACCGCGGGGCATGGTGCTACTGGCACAGCGCCTCACAAACCTTTGGGGCAATTTACTGGGGGGGCGCCATCACCCCCCTCGCCCGAGCCATAAATCCATTGTGCCCCATTAACGCCTCCTGGATGCTGCAAGGTATTTGGTTTGAACTAGATCTGTTAAAGTAATGAACCCATGAAGAAAAACTAATTCAACTGACTGACACCAGGCTACTTTCACTTGCCGTTTTGTTCTTCTGTATGTTCTGGTCAAAAGTGGAGGTTGCCCAAACCAGGACACGGGACATCTTCCATTTGCGTATCAGCTTGAACATTGATAGGTTTGCTATAGCATAGCTTGGGTCCAATGCAGAGATTTCTCCTGTGGTCCTCCAGTAATACATACATCTCTTCTCCCAAAATCCCAATGCATCTGCCCTACATGTTTTTACTGCTAGTCGGATGATTAATCTCATTTAATGAGCTAGAACTATTTCTGAAAAGGGACTAACTATTATCCTTAAAACTTGTTCTTCTTTACAATGTTGAGGAGACACTTTAGAAATTGCATTACAACAGGCAAATTCAAATTTGAAATATGTTAATATGTTGAGCACTGTATTCGCATTTATACAATAACATTTAAGCTGATTTATAACTAATTCCATTTAATACAAACAATCTATAATTGAGCATACTTTCCTAAAATCTATTTTAGATTCTGTCATGGATAATTACATGAAATATCTTTTGTGGATGCCATGTGATTGACAAGGTAAGCATATTTTTAAAACTGTGAAGACGTCTCTGGAACTGTGATTGATTCTCCATTGGATACACAGGCCTGGACTCTGCAGTGGGTAATGATGGTGAACTGACAGCATTCGCTGTCATTACCCCTCTGAAACTGACCGCAACTTCAGGATGTAGCACCTGCGCATCTAACCGCGGAAATCCTGAAGTTGCGGTCAGTCATTCACTGCTCCGATACTGGTTGTGTTGTGGCACCCCCACACCCGCCTCCCCCCTCCCCCACCCCCACATAGCCAGCAATCAGTGTAATCAGTGAAACTGTCAAAAACTTGGGCGTTTCCAAGCCAATATTGCTGTTAAACACCCCATTAAATGTTAAGCCTTGTTGGAATAGATGTAACTGGGGTTTTAACAGCGTATTGAATGCTAAACAAAGGTTCTGGCCCTGAAACACTAATTTTATTATTTGTGGAGTGTCAATTTCTTCGTTATGATAAAAATTACGATACAAAAAAACCTGACAGTTCACAATATTTCAGCTTCTACCTTATTCCCATTGAGAGCCGCAATCTTTATTTCACTCTAACATTTTTTTAAAGTCTGGATATCTTGTGTATGCAATAACTGTTAGACTGAGTACTGTTTAACTCCAAGAGGTATGACCTTGGCTCTGCTTTATTAAGGCCCAAAGTGCTTAATACACAAAATGGCTGGCCTTTTATACTTGGGCTGCACACACGTGCATGCAGCCCAATGGCACCCAACAGTGATGCCGTCTAGTGGATACATGACAATACCACCGCTCTGACATATTAACACAGTCTTCTACAAATTGAGACGGTCCGGTGTTTTACACTCCCAGGTTGACCATCTCAGTTCAACTCCAGCCTTGGGTGTGTTCAGAGTCTGTTGTGACTGGTGGCTGGGTTGCTGACCTGGTGGTAGTGGCAATGGCCATGTCAGGGATTGAAAGTTCATTTTCATTGAGCATGTCAGTGATTGAAAGTTCGGATTCACTGATGACCACTGAGTCCTCTGATGACTGGGGGTAGGTTGTTTGTTCGTCGATTGTCTATTCCTCCAACTGTTCCAGTTCGTCTGTGTGCCGCAGCTTTGTCTGAACATAAGAACATGGAATTAGGAACAGGAGTAGGCCATCTAGCCCCTCGAGCCTGCTCCGCCATTCAACAAGATCATGGCTGATCTGGCCGTGGACTCAGCTCCACTTACCTGCTCGCTCCGCATAACCCTTAATTCCCTTATTGGTTAAAAATCTATCTATCTGTGACTTGAATACATTCAATGAGCTAGCCTCAACTGCTTCTTTGGGCAGAGAATTCCACAGAATCACAACCCTCTGGGAGAAGAAATTCCTTCTCAACTCGGTTTTAAATTGGCTCCCCCGTATTTTGAGGTTGTGCCCCCTAGTTCTA
Source organism: Pristiophorus japonicus (assembly GCF_044704955.1). Lineage (NCBI taxonomy): Eukaryota > Metazoa > Chordata > Chondrichthyes > Pristiophoridae > Pristiophorus > Pristiophorus japonicus. The sequence continues at coordinate 23,734,366 of NC_091982.1, forward strand.
GTCTCCCCAACCAGTGGAACCAACCTCTCTGCCTCTATCTTGTCTATCCCTTTCATTATTTTAAATGTTTCTATAAGATCACCCCTCATGCTTCTGAACTCCAACGAGTAAAGACCCAGTCTACTCAATCTATCATCATAAGGTAACCCCCTCATCTCCAGAATCAGCCTAATGAATCGTCTCTGTACCCCCTCCAAAGCTAGTATATCCTTCCTTAAGTAAGGTGACCAAAACTGCATGCAGTACTCCAGGTGTGGCCTCACCAATACCCTATACAGTTGCAGAAGGACCTCCCTGCTTTTGTCCTCTCGCAATGAAGGCAAACATTCCATTCACCTTCCTGATTACCTGCTGCACCTGCAAACTAACTTTTTGGGATTCATCAGTCCGTGTGCGGAGGAGCGGGCTGGATGGCGCCGGACACGCTGGCGCGCGCCTAAACTCTGCCAACGTCCGCCACGCGGCCGATGCCATCGAGTCGCTAAAAACAGCTCTGGGCCCTGACTCCGTTAGGTGCATCGAGGAGGCTCAAGCACGTGGGGAGATCCCGTCCGAACTGACCCCCGTCCGGACGGAATTCCTCATCGGCGCCAAACCCTGGAACCTCCCTCGGGGGCCGGCGCCTCACAACTTGAGCCGCCTCGGGGAAATCCCCTCCGTGCCTTTCAGTTCCGCGCGGAGGGGTTTCCTGTACGGGCTGCTCCTGCACACCCTCAACTTTGCCATCCTCGCCGGCCGTCCGGACACGCCATGGCGTACCATCTTGCCGTCCGGAGGAGGTGGGGGTCCCCGATGGAGGGCACTCTACGCAGGGGTCCTCCCACTATTCATCGGGGACTTGGCCTGGAGGGTGGTGCACGGAGCAGTGCCGTGCAATAAATTTTTAAGCCGGTTCACGGACTCCCAGGCCGCCTGCAATTTCTGCGGTCTGGAGGAGTCCGTGTTCCATGTTTTTATTGAATGCACAAGGTTGCAGCCCCTGTTCCACTATTTGAAGGGGCTGCTCCTGAAATTCTGGCTGCACTTCAGTCCCACTCTCCTGATCTTTGGGCACCCTGTGCGGAGGGGAGCGGGTAGGTCCGAAGGCCTCCTCGTAGGACTGCTCCTGGGCACGGCCAAGGGTGCCATCAGCCGGTCCAGGCAGCGGGCGGTCGAGGGGGTCGTTCAACCTGACTGCCTGCCTCTCTTCCGCTCTTACATCCGGTCCAGGGTGTCCTTGGAGATGGAGCACGCGGTGTCCACCGGTACGCTCGCGGCCTTCCGCGAGAGGTGGGCACCGGAGGGACTGGAGTGCATCATCACGCCCGGCAACCAAATTTTAATTTGATTTTACGTTTTAAAGTTTAATTTGTTTAATTGCCGGTGCTTTTAGTGTCCCCTTCCCTTTTATAGGGGGCACCGGAGAAATTGTGATTTTAGTGCCCAAAAAAAAGCAAAAAAAAAAACAAAAAACACAAAAAAAAAAAAACCCCAAAAAAAGGAAAAAAGGGCCTTGTAAATGTCTGGTGTGTCACCCAGGTCGGGTGGCACAGTTTAATGTTTATGTTTTGCAGGTAAACTCAAAAGAGTTTCATCAGTCCGTGTTCCATGTTTTTATTGAATGCACAAGGTTGCAGCCCCTGTTCCACTATTTGAAGGGGCTGCTCCTGAAATTCTGGCTGCACTTCAGTCCCACTCTCCTGATCTTTGGGCACCCTGTGCGGAGGGGAGCGGGTAGGTCCGAAGGCCTCCTCGTAGGACTGCTCCTGGGCACGGCCAAGGGTGCCATCAGCCGGTCCAGGCAGCGGGCGGTCGAGGGGGTCGTTCAACCTGACTGCCTGCCTCTCTTCCGCTCTTACATCCGGTCCAGGGTGTCCTTGGAGATGGAGCACGCGGTGTCCACCGGTACGCTCGCGGCCTTCCGCGAGAGGTGGGCACCGGAGGGACTGGAGTGCATCATCACGCCCGGCAACCAAATTTTAATTTGATTTTACGTTTTAAAGTTAATTTGTTTTAATTGCCGGTGCTTTTAGTGTCCCCTTCCCTTTTATAGGGGGCACTGGGGAAAAATTGTGATTTTAGTGCCCAAAAAAAAAACAAAAAAAAAAGAAAAACACAAAAAAAAAGGGGGGGAAAAAAAGGGCCTTGTAAATGTCTGGAGTGTCACCCAGGTCGGGTGGCACCGTTTAATGTTTTATGTTTTGCAGGTGAACTCCAAAAAGAAATTCATGCACAAGGACCCCCAGGTCCCTCTGCACCTCAGCATGTTGTAATTTCTCCCCATTCAAATAATATTCCCTTTTACTGTTTTTTTTTCCCAAGGTGAATGACCTCACACTTTCCGACATTGTATTCCATCTGCCAAACCTTAGCCCATTCGCTTAACCTATCTAAATCTCTTTGCAGCCTCTCTGTGTCCTCTACACAACCCGCTTTCCCAATAATCTTTGTATCATCTGCAAATTTTGTTAGACTACACTCTGTCCCCTCTTCCAGGTCATCTATGTATATTGTAAACAGTTGTGGTCCCAGCACCGATCCCTGTGGCACTCCACTAACCACTGATTTCCAACCCGAAAAAGGACCCATTTATCCCGACTCTCTGCTTTCTGTTAGTCAGCCAATTCTCTATCCATGCTAATACATTTCCTCTGACTCCGCGTACTTTTATCTTCTGCAATAACCTTTTGTGTGGCACCTTATCGAATGCCTTAGGGAAATCTAAATACACCATATCCATTGGTACACCTCTATCCACCATGCTTGTTATATCCTCAAAGAATTCCAGTAAATTAGTTCAACATGATTTCCCCTTCATGAATCCATGTTGCGTCTGCTTGATTGCACTATTCCTATCTAGATGTCCCGCTATTTCTTCCTTAATGATAGCTTCAAGCATTTTCCCCACTACAGATGTTAAACTAACCGGCCTATAGTTACCTGCCTTTTGTCTGCCTTTTTGTGATCCATATGTTTCCTGCATGTTTGCCCATTTTTGAGCTTGACAATAAATACTCTGTTGCCCTCCTTGGCCATGACAGTACCAGTAATCCACTTGGGAACCTGACCATAATTCAGAACATAAACAGGATCATTTACAGAAATATCGCGTGACACAGCTGTGCGATCGTGATACCCTTGCTGACTTTGTCTTGAATAATCATGTTGAATATAGAAGTTACGGTGTACAAGAGATAGCTTGGTCTTAAGACCTCTCTTCATCATTAGTTCAGCAGGCAAGACCCCGGTAAGCATGTGTGGTCTTGTCCTGTAATTAAGCAGTATGCATGACAAGAGGGTCTGCAGTGACCCTTGGGTTACTCGCTTCATACTCTGCTTTATGATTTGGACAGCACGTTCTGCCTGTCCATTGGATGCAGATTTGAATGGTGCTGACTTTACATGTTTGATACCATTGAGTTTCATGAACTCTTGAAACTCCTGACTGGTGAAGCACAATCTGTTGTCGCTAACAACGATGTCAGGCAGACCATGTGTCGGTGAACATGACAGTGAGATTCTCAATGGTAGCTGTGGATGTGCTGGATGACATGATTATACACTCTATCCACTTTGACTATGCATCCACCACAACTAAAAACATCTTCCCCCAGGAAGGAACCTGCAAAGTCTATGTGGATCCTGGACCATGGTTTCGACGACCACTACCGCAGATTCAGCAGCAATTCCGCTGGTGCTTTGCTGAGCTGCATGCAAGTGTTGCACTGATGCACACATGATTCCAGCTCAGAGTTAATTCCCGGCCACCATACATGAGACCTGGTGATGGCTTTCATCATTACAATGCCAGGATGTGTGCTATGCAGCTCACGTACAAATTTCTCTCTCCCTTTCTTGGGCATAACAACATGATTGCCCCACAGTATACAATCCGACTGACTAGACAGTTCGTCTTTGCGACGAATGTAAGGTTTGATCTCTTCGTACATTTGTTTGGGTATGACAGACCAATCACCTTTGAGGATGCAACTCTTCACCACCGATAAAATCGGGTCCTGGCTGGTTCAGGTCTTAACTTGTTGAGCCGTGACAGGGGTTCCTTCATTCTCAAAAGCATCCATAACTAAAAATAGGTCCGCCAGTTGTGGCGTTTCCACCTCCGGTGTGGGCGATGGCAGATGGCTCAAAGCATCGGCACAATTCTTGGTGCCAGGTCTATGGCGAATGACATAATCATAAGTGGATAATGTCAGCGCCCACCTCTGGATGCGGGATGAAGCATTGACATTGATACCTTTGTTTTCAGAGAACAGTGAAATGAGCGGCTTGTGATCTGTCTCCAGTTCAAACCAAAGACCAAACAGGTACTGATGCATGTTTTTAACTCCATACACACAGGCTAGTGCTTCTTTCTCTACCATGCTGTAGGCTCTTTCCGTTTTAGACAACGTTTTGAAACATACGCGACTGATTGAAGTTTACCTGACTAATTAGCTTGTTGGAGTACGCAACCAATTCCATATGACAAAGCATCACAGGCCAATACTAAATGTTTACATGGCTCATAATGTACCAGCAGCTTGTTAGAACAAAGCAGATTAGTGGCTTTCTCAAAAGCTGTCTTGAGACACACCCCACACCCAGTTATCGCCTTTTCTTAGCAGCATGTGCAGTGGTTCTAACAAGTTGCTCAATTTAGGTAGGAAGTTACCGAAGTAGTTGAGTAGACCCAGGAATGAATGCAGCTCCGTCACACTCTGTGGCTTGGGTGCAGTCTTGATGGCCTTGGTTTTCGCGTCCATGGGCCTGATGCCATCAGCAGCAATTTTCCTCCCCAGGAATTCGACCTCTGGTGCCATGAAGATGCACTTCGAACATTTCAGTCTGAGCCCCACTTTGTCCAGGCCATGTAGAACCTCTTCCAGGTTGTTCAGATGTTCCTCAGAGTCACGACCTGTGATCAGGATGTCATCTTGGAACACGCGGTTCTGGGAACGGACTTCAGTAGACGCTCCATGTTCCTCTGAAGTATTGCTGCAGCCGAGCGAATTCCAAAAGGGCACCGTGATAAATAAACAGTCCTTTATGCCTGTTAATGCACGTAAGTCTCTTCGACGTCTCGACCAGCTCCTGTGTCAAGTAGGCCGAAGTCAAGTCCAGTTTGGTGAATGACTTCCCCTCGGCTAGCGTTGCAAACAAGTCATCAGCCTTCGGTAACGGGTACTGATCCTGTTTTGAAACCTGTTGATCGCAGCCTTGTAGTCTCCACAGATTCTGACTGTGCCATCACTTTTCAGCACAGGAACAATGGGGCTGGTCCATTCATTAAATTCAACTGGTGATATGAAACCTTCACGCTGGAGTCTGTCCAGTTCAATTTTGACCTTCTCCCTCATCATATACGGAACTGCCCGAGCTTTATGATGGATGGGTCTTGCATCCGAGTTCACGTGGATCTGCACCTTGGCTCCCGTGAAGTAGCCGATGCCTGGTTCGAACAGCAAGGGGAACTTGCTCAGTACTTGGGAACATGTATCTTTCTCCGATGACCATGCCTTGATGTCGTTCCAATCGCATCTGATTTTTTCAAGCCAGTTCCTGTCGAACAGCATTGGGCCATTGCCTGGGACAATCCATAGCGGTAAGTCGTGAACCGCACCGTCATACGACACTTTAATTGTGGCACTGTCAATCACTGTTTTGAGTTCTTTGGTGTACGTGTGCAACTTGGCATTGACTGGACTCAGCCTGGGCCTCACAACCTTAGTATCCCACAGCTTGTCGAATGCCCTCTGGCTCATTATTGATTGACTCGTCCCCGTGTCCAGTTCCATCGATACCGGCATCCCATTAAATGTCACATTGATCATTATCGGTTTGCTCTTAGTTAGGAACGAGTACAGTCCATACATTTCCTCCTCTGGTATCTCGGATTGCGTATCCGGATCCGCGCTAGTCTGACCATCATCTTCCATGTGGTGTGTCGCAGCACGCTTGCTCATCTTGCGGACACTTGCAATGGAGATGCCCCACTCTCAGACAGCCTTTGTAACTATATTGCTTAAATCGGCAATGCTGGTGCCGGTGATTTCCCCAACAATACAAACACTGAGAAATCGGATGCATTCCCACTGATGGACTTTGGGCAGCCACAGGTTTCGCGTACACAGTCGGGTAGGCCCTGTCTTGTGCCGCTCTGCCGAATGCCAAATCAGTCATATTTATAGTACTGCTGAGTTTTGATTTTTCAGTGATATCTGCTTGAGACTTCTATCCATCGTCGTGCATGACTGAGCGATCGTGATGGCCCTGTTCAAGTCCAACGTCTCCACTGCCAGTAGTTTATGTAGGATCACCTTGTGGTTGATGCCAATTACAAAGAAGTCCCGCAACATGTCTGCCAACACAACCCCGAACTTACAGGGTCCCGCTAGACGTCTCAGGTCGGCAACGAATTCCGCCGCATTCTGGCCCTCTGAACGAACATGCGTGTAAAATCTGTATCTCGAGATGATGATGCCTTCGTCTGACTTAATGTGGTCCTGTACCAATGTACACAATTCTTCATATGTCTTTCCTGTTGGATTCACAGGCAGGAGTAGATTATTGATCAGACCATAAATTTTTGGACCGTAAACCATGAGGAACACCACCCAGCGCCGATCTGCGTCACTGACCTCCTCCATTTTGTTGGCCACAAAGAACTGGCTCAAACAGCTCAAAGTCTGCCTAATCTTCTCCTTCCATGAATCGCTCCAACAATCCAATTGTGCTCATTTTTGCATGCAAAGGTCCTTGTTGCCTCATCGCCAAATGTTGTGTGTGCAATAACTGTTAGACTGAGTATTGTTTAACTCCAAGAGGTATAACCTTGGCTATGATTTATTGAGGCCCAAAGCACTTAATATACAAAATGGCTGTCCTTTTATACTTGGGCTGCACACTCATGCATACATGACGGGATAAAAGCAGCTTTTCATTTCCTGGTTTGCTGTCTGTGAGATTCCTTCAATATGATAGCTGCTGAGACAGCTTGTTGACATCACTGCAGCTCTGCACTGGGAATCCCCATGATAGAGCGCTGCAATCAATTCCGCGTTGAAAAAGGCAAACTTCTCGTCACAGAGTTCGCAAGATCTCTATCAGCAGCATTTTCCGGGATCAGCGATGAGCGCTTTTGCTTCTCTGCTGACCGCAAATTATGAGCCAATGTAGATCGATTGAGGCATTTTACAGCTTCATTGTTCTTCATAGAGGTAGAATATACACTGTGTCATTTCGGCGTCATTTTCCATGGTACAGCATCTCATGATAAATCCCATAAACAACTCTTCTTGCTGCATGTGGCATGATTTGCTACCAGAGCAGCAACAGTTTTCTTAAAAATTCCCAGGGGCGGATAGTGATCATTGAGCTTTATTTCCAGTCTGTAAGCTGGAGATAGTGAGTGCAGCATTGTGCTAAGTGTGCGGCATCGAGGATTGAGTGGGTAGACTGAGCATGAATTCAGGATAAGGCTACCACAGAGACTCTCGCCTGTTCTGGGCACTGTACTCACGCCTTTCCTGGGCCCCGATCACGTTGCTGTACAATCTCTCGCCTCTCCTTCGCCCTGACCTCGGCACTCGTCTGCTGCTTGCCGCCTCTCCTGCTGTACCTGCCCACGCTCCAATCAGTGACCTGGATTTTGGTGACGACCAATCCAGTTGCCCCCCTCCAAGTCGTCGCGCTCCTGAACTGGCTCACGCTGTACCTTGTTGGCCAGCCCACATTGCGATATGTGCGCACTAGGTCCGTGCAGCAGAGCTGGTCTCCAGTCATCTTGGTTAATCATTGCCACTGGACCAAGATCTAGCTCTGTCAAACCCGTGTGGTGGCTGGTGTGCAACGGCCACCACATGTTAAAAAAATCCACGCACAGACATCTTCCACCCTTCAATATGTAATTCGGGACTGGAATATCAGTCCTTCATTTGAAACACCTGTGAACTCATCCCTTTTTGGTGCAAAGCAAGTCATCCTCGATACAAGGAACCGCCTAACAGAGAGAGTGAGACCACAGAGAGCACAGGAGAGGATTATGAGGCAGACGTATTGACATCGTGAGGCCTAATTTAAGAGAAACCGCCACTGCATTTGCCATTTTCACAACTTGATCTATGTTTAATACATGGCTGCTCATAAGTCTTTTTATCTGATACATCTTTTGTCTTCGATAATGTTAACAAAAGCTCTTCGGAAAAGGACTGGTGGGCAGGGTAGATTTGAATACACCTTCCTCACTTCTGGCACATGAGTTTAAATCCATCCTGAATAATTAGATGAAAACATGGAATCTTTACGAATTCTAGATGAGTTTAATTTGCAGAGCTTCAATACATCTAGCAAAGAGACAGAACATATTCAGGACACAGATTAAAGTTGCACTCCTGTTTGGAGGCTGTTGGTTGTGAAGTGCAGCTGACAAGACTTGTGTTATACTGCAAGCTGCAAAATGCACTCGCCCATTGAGAGAGAGAGCTCTGTGCTCTACAGGCAACTATTCTTTAATAAGATAAAGTAAGAGGAGACACCATATTTTTTTCATAACGGTTTTTCATAATGTTTTAAAAGATTTTTAATCAGTTTTAAAATGTTAACAATATTACCGTTTCCCTGCAGGAAGTTTTCCCAAAGGTACTCACTGTGTATATATAGAATCAGCTCAATGCTGCTGTGTGTTAATTAACAAATACATTTTCTCAGAAAAGATTGATAATTTCTTATTCTGAATTGTGTTTATTTGCACCTTAGAGGCCTTATTGCTATGGAAAGAAATAAAGAACAAAGATTATGGATGACAGTTAAGTAAAATTAATGACTTATGGGCAGATTATCCCAATGAAGCTAACAAGTCTAGAACCATGGCTTACAAAACCACATGTTATACTGAAGATTAGGAAGGAAATAAAGTCTAACAGCAGCAATCGCCACAGGAGGTATGGAAAACTGCAATAGGAAGTTAAAAGCTTTAAAGCCTCAAACTGCATGGCACACCATGGAGCTTGAAAGTTAGCTCTGTGAATAGATAAGAAACGGGAAGAAAGTTTTAAAAAAAACAACAGGATTTCAGAGATGGGTGAATAGTGAAAAGGATGCCTCAGGGCTCCATGCAGGGACTACCGCTGTTTCTAATTTTACATAAATGACATTGAATCAGAAACTTGATTGAAAAGTAGATAAATTCACAAATTAACAAACAAGGAGGCAAGGGGCAGTGGAATCGATGCAGCTGCTCACAAATTATAGAATGAGTTGCACAAGATATGTAAGTAGGCAAAACAATCAATTAAATTTTATACAAACAAGTGTAAAATGCTACACATGGGAAGGAAAAATGGATGTGTGTATTCCATGGGCTAGAAATTTGGTTTTGGGTTTTTTTGCGGAAGGAAAACGCCATGACTCCGCTATGATTTCGAGTCGAACATTCGGGGGAAAAAAGGGGAAAAATAGTGTCCGCCGGGGAAAATCGGCATTGCACGAAGAATTGCGGTGCAAACCGTGAATTTTTGGCAACTTTCCTCCAAGGCCGATACTACTGCAAGTTGGGCCTCGGGAGGGGAGAAAACACAATTTTTTTTTCTGAAAAAACAAAAAATAAAAAAAGTCACAAAACATTCACAAGACCCTTTTCTGGCGATTCGCTGCAAAAGAATTAAAAAATAAAAACTTTAACTTACCTTTTTTGCAGGGTTTCATACCTGTAGTGTCCCTGCACCTTACTAAAAACTCACACGAGGCATAGAAATATCAGACACGGTAACTCTGTGACCTGCACCTTTATTCCCAGGACCAAGGAGTGCGGACCCTGGGTGGGACCTCCTCTTTTATACCTGGAATAGGTGAGGAGTGTCTCCCGCAAATTCACTCCCTGTGGTCAGGGTGTGCATTTCTAGGATACAGGTACAGTGTACATGAGTTACAGTTACATGACTATGTCATTGCAAGATGGTTAAATACATGACATCACCTCCCCCCTTAAGTCTTTTTGTTTCAGAGGTTAAGTTTGTCAGGTGATCGACACTCTCTCGTGGAGTGCTGCAGTTGTGGCTCTGGTGGCTGAGCCTCAGCACGCGACTCTGTCACTTGAGGTGATTCCGGGCTGGCCGCAGGGACTGTGCATTCTGAGGACTGTCTTTGTTGCTCGTCCACTGGCAGTGGTGTGGGTGCCATCTCATGCTCTTCTTCAGGTTCCTCCGTGTCTATGCTGAACCTTTTCTTTACTTGGTCCAAGTGTTTGCGGCATATCTGCCCATTGTTTAGTCGGACCACCATGACTCTATTTCCTTCTTTGACAATTACGGTGCCCTCAAGCCACTTGGGTCCCAAAGCATGGTTAAGAACAAATACCGGGTCATCTATTTCTATACACCTCCCCCTTGAGTTTCGATCATGGAACTCGGTTTGGGACTGGCGCTTGCCCTCAACAATGTCTGCCAGGGCTGGGTGAATGAGGGACAGCCGCGTCTTGAGCATGCGTTTCATGAGGAGTTCCGCTGGCAGGAGGCGCGATAGGCGGTACTGAAGGGAGGGTCCTTGGATGCGTAGCATGCCCTGTTTTATGACTTGGACCACCCGTTCCGCCTGACCATTGGAAGCCGGCTTGAACGGCATTGTCCGGACGTGCCTGATACCATTGCCCAACATAAACTTCTGGAATTCATAGCTGGTGAAACACGGGCCATTGTCGCTGACCAGGATGGCCGACAAGCCATGGGTCGCGAAAATCATACGCAGACTCCACGGTGATGGACGTCGTGCACGAGTTCAATATGATGCACTGGATCCACTTTGAGTATGCATCAACAACGATTAGGAACATTTTCCCCATGAACGGCCCCGCATAGTCTACGTGAATATGTGACCATGGTCTCGTGGGCCAGGGCCACGGGCTGAGTGGGGGCATTGCCCAGCTGGGCACTCGTTGTGCACCTGTGAACCCAGTGTTCCAGGTCTGAGTCAATCCCTGGCCACCATACATGTGACTGGGCAATGGCCTTCATTAACACGATGCCAGGGTGCTCACTGTGGAGTTCCCTGATGAACGCTTCCCTTCCTTTCTGGGGCATGACTACCCGGCTGCCCCATAGCAGGCAGTTGGCTTGGATGGAGAGCTCATCCATCAATCTCTGAAACGGTCTGACTTCCTTGGGGCACGCCCTGTGTGCAGGCGCCCAATCGCCAGTCAGGACACATTTCTTTATCATGGCTAGGAGGGGGTTCCTGTTGGTCCAGAGTTTGATCTGGCGGATTGTGATGGGGGAGCCCACAGTGTCAAAAGCCTCAACGGCCATGACCATCTCGGCGCTCTGCTCCGATGCCCCCTCGGTGGTGGCCAGTGGGAGCCTGCTGAGCGCGTTAGCACAATTTTCGGTGCCTGGCCGGTGCCGTATGATGTAGTCATACGCAGCCAGCGTGAGGGCCCAGCGCTGTATGCGAGCTGACGCATTGGCGTTGACAGCCTTGCTGTCCGACAACAAGGATGTTAATGGCTTGTGGTCCGTCTCTTGCTCGAACTGTCTACCAAAAAGGTACTGGTGCATCTTTTTCACACCGTACACACACGCGAGTGCCTCCTTCTCGACCATGCCGTATCCACGCTCTGCCTGGGAGAGCGACCTGGAGGCGTAAGCCACCGGTTGGAGTCGGCCGTCATCGTTACCCTGCTGTAACACACCCCGTAGGATGACGCATCGCATGTTAAGACCAGTTTTTTACAGGGTTCATACAAAGTCAACAGTTTGTTGGAACAAGCAGGTTCCTTGCCTTATTGAAAGCCCGTTCATGACAATCCCCCCAAAACCATTCACAACCTTTATGCAGGAGCATGTGTAACGGCTCCAACAATGTGCTTAAGTTCGGCAGAAAGTTCCCAAAATAGTTCAAAGGTCCCAGGAATGATCGCAACTCCAACGTGTTGCCGGGCCTGGGCGCCCGGCGATCGCCTCCGTTTTTGATTCAGTGGGCCGGATCCCGTGTGCGGCAACCCTCCTGCCCAAAAACTCGACCTCTGGGTCCAAAAACACACACTTGGCCTTTTTCAGCCGCAAGCCTACCCGATCCAATCGGCGTAGCACCTCCCCCAGGTTGTGGAGGTGTTCTTCGATGTCTCGACCCGTTTTGAGAATTTCGTCTTGGAATACGATCTATCCAGGAATGGATTTGAGCATGCTTTCCATGTTTCTCTGAAAGATGGCTGCTGCCGAACGAATGCCAAATAGACACCTGTTGTGCGTCGTGATGGTGGTCAGAAGCTTGGATTCTTCAGCCAGTTCCTGAGTCATGTCGGCCGAAGTGAGGTCCAACTTCATGAACAGCTTGCCACCTGCCAGCGTGGTAAAAAGGTCCTCCGCTCTCGGAAGCAGGTATTGGTCTTGCAGCAATACTCGGTTGATGGTGGCTTTGTAGTCGCCACAAATCCTAACCGAGCCATCTGCTTTGAGGACGGGAATGATGGGACTTGCCCAGTCACTGAATTCAACGGCCGAAATTATGCCCTCTCCGAGCACATTCAATTTTTTCACGCATCACATTCGGCACTGCTCTGGCTTTGTGGTGCACTGGTCTGACGTCCGGAGTGAAGCGTATCACTACTTCAGTGCCCTTGAACGTTCCGACACCAGGTTGAAACAGTAACCCGAATTTTTGCAGGACCTGTGAGCATGAACTTTGCTCCACGGATGAAATGGCGTGCACATCCCCCCATTTCCAATTCATCTCAGCTAACCAACTCCTCCGCAAAAGCGCGGGGCCATTTCCCGGAACGATCCAGAGTGGCAGCTGGGATGATCTCTTTGGTGTACGTCCGTAGCTGCGTCTCAATGCGGTCCAGTTTGGGACTGCTAGCTCTGTGTGGCCATAGTCTCTTAAATTGTTGGGTGCTCATGAGTGACTGGCTAGCTCCCGTATCCAGCTCCATGTGCACCGGGATGCCATTCAGTAAGACTTTCATCATCAAGGGTGGTGTTTTTGTGTATGAGCTGTGGATGTCAGCCACATGAACCTGCTGAACTTCAGCATCTATGGCTTTACCCCAGGTCTCATCCTGCATTGCAGACCCCTCGTCTGGTTCCTCTGTCTCGCAGATTAGCCTCACTACTGCCTTTTTGCACATCCTGGCCAAGTGTCCACTGACATTACAAATCCTACAGGTATATTGCTGGAACCTGCAGCTTTTCACAGTGTGTCTACCCCCGCACCTCCAGCATAAGCTGAGGTTGAGATTGCTGTTAACAACAGGACTATTACCAGGCATTCCCCTCTGATTGCCTATTTGGCTGTTTCTAAGCACTGATGGTGGGTGTTAATGGTCCCATCGCGGGACGCATTGTTCCTTGAGATGGCGTGAATTGCCGATCCCCTTTCCATTGTCCTTGTTGCGGGCCCACCCTAGAGCCCGTTGCTGCCCGGGCGGTTTCAAAATGCCCTTGCCTGCCTGCGGGGTCCCGAGCCGCATTCACCATGTTAACTCCCTGGTCCGTCGCCACGTTTGGACCAGGGCTTCGCGCGTAAACTAGCTTGGTCTCCTCTTCCCCTGCCATAAAGATCTGAGCTATCAACGCCACCCCTTCTAAAGTCAAGTCTTTAGTCTTTATGAGCTTCCTGAAAATGCCGGCATGATTAATGCCCTCGATGAAGAAGTCCCTTAACATATCCCCCCCGCAGGCATCGGAGAATTTAGAGACTGGCCAAGCGCCGCAGTTCTGCCACGAAGTCCGAGACATTTTGTCCCTCCCGACACCGGTGAGAGTAGAACCAGTGCCAGGCCATGTGTACGCTACTCGCCAGCTTGAGATGCTCACTGATCAGCTGGCTGAGCTCTTCAAAGGACTTGTCCGCTGGTTTTTGGGGTGCGAGCAGATCTTTCATCAGCGCATATGTCTGTGGTCCACAGCTGGTCAGTAGATGCGCCCTCCGCTTGTCTTGTCAGCCGCTGTCTCTTCCAGCCAGTCCTTTGTGACAAAGCTCTGCTGAAGTCTTTTCACGAAGTCGTCCCAGTCCTCACCCACACAGTAACATTCCTCTGTGCCACCGGTGACCATCCTCGTGGTTCGGTGATTCCCGTTTCTCGTCGCCAAATGTAGTGTCCCTGCACCTTACTACAAACTCACACGAGGCATATATATATATCAGACACGGTCACTCTGTGACCTTCACCTTTATTCCCAGGACCGAGGAGTGCTGACCCTGGGTGGGACCTCCCATTTTATACCTGGAAACCCAGGTATGGCGTGTCTCCCGCAAGTTCACCCCCTGTGATCAGGGTGTGCATTTCTAGGGTACAGGTACAGTGTACATGAGTTGCAGTTACATGACGATGTCATTGCAAGATGGTTAAATACATGAAAATATCTACCGCTGTTCCAAGGACTGCTCCGACAGGTTTTTCCTCTGCGTTTTTTTTTGCTTCCATCTACGGATGACCGCTGAGCCAAATATCAGTCTTGCATGCTGGCGGTCCACTCCCCAGTGGTATTTCAAAACCGGCGCACAAGACTTCAAGAAACTTCCCGCCTTAAACGGCGTAACACCGTTGAAAAAAACGGCGGAAGGTTGTGAAATTTCCAGCCCCATGAATCATACTGAAATAGCTAAGGATGAAGCTGAAAGAGACCTAGGAGTCTTGGTAGACGATGCTAACCATGCCCAATTAATGCAGAAAACTACAAAGCCAGTAGGACGTTGAAGTACCTACAATAGAATACAAGTTAAAGGGCGTAATGATCATAACTGTTCCCCGGAGGCGACAAACCACAATGCTGCTTATTGAAGAGATCTGCTTAAAGAGGCAATGGTTCAATAATGAGGCATTGCAGAAACTCTTGCGTCTAGATACAATCAGACCTGTAAACATCTTCAAATGCAAAACATAAACAAGAACAGATATACTTTTGAAGTCCAATGTTCAGAAGTATTCCAATTCTTTTGGGTTTTGAATTTGAGAGGCTGTTCAGAGTTCGAGTGGCAACAGGACAGAGTTTCTGTCATGCTGCGCACATTATTATTTATAGTGGCTTATTTGTTTCCCATGCAAATTTATAGTTATAACCACGACTCCCTTTTCTCACTGTGTTTCTCCTGGTGCCTGTCAGTGAAGTTCTCAATCCTATTCTGGTGCTCTACTTAGATATAACCTCAGGCCAAGGATATTTGAAATGTTTGGCTGTGCTGTGGTATCATGAACCTCTCAGGCCGGCCGAGCAAGTGAAAATCCCGAGCTAAACAGCAGGCCTCAGAGCGCTGTAATAGGCCCGGGGTGTGTTGAGGGGGCGGGGGGGGGAGGGGGGGTAGAACCTGAAAAAAACACCAAAAGCATTCCCAAGAAATAACTCACGCTACCACAACATAAATCGCAAAAAAAAAAATCAATCATACTTACCTGAGGTCAACGTTACTTACTTCACTGCAGCCCCTATAGCTCAGACCGCCCGCTTTCACAGGCGGTTCCAGCAGAGCACACTACGGAGCGCTAAGGGTTGGGCGGCAGCCAAAAATCAAGCTGGTGTCGCAATCAGGGGCGTTGCACACCGGCTTGTCTCTTCCAGGCAGTAATGCTCCACGCCCCGTCAAAACTGGCACCGAATGTCCCGGCGGGGTGCAGGAAGCTGGCCACCAGCCCAGAAGTGCTTACCGCTGCCATTGCCTGCCCTCCAGGCGCAAACAGGGACGGCAGAAGACCAGAAATCCAGCCCAGGCTGCCTTACTTTTGCTGTTCTGGTGAGGTCATTAAATTTCTTTAACTCTCAGCAGCTGTGTTCGGCATCTGGTGCTGGCCTTGCCAGGCACACAACACAAAGGAGCAGCATGCCCAGAAGAGGGCCTAAAAAGTAATTTTGATTTTTGATACAAAGGTTTCCTTGTGGTCCAGGAGTAGCTTGAGAGGTCTGTTGGGACCCACAAGGGAACCTAGGTACCCAGGCTTTCCTCTCCTGACTACAGTCATCAATACCTCCACACCACATACTTTAATACCAGGGACCGTTTCTCTGCATTCCTTGCCACGGCCTTCCGCTGCACTCGCCCAATTTCTGCCCACCAGCCCCGCCATTGACACTGGGAGTTAGGCTTGGTCAATTTAAATGAGTGCCAGGAGTTGAAATGGTCCCTGTCTGATGTAGGTGAGATGGAGCGAGCCTGTACTTGCCCCTGCTGCACTCACTCTGAGTTAAAATAGGTTTTTAAGTATTCAAAGGAATTAGGGAAAATATTAGAAATACACAGTAGGTCAATCAGCATCTGGAAAGAGAAACTATATTAATGGTTCAGTTACAGCCTTTATCAGAACTGCGACTCCAGAAACTACTTTCGATGTTTGTTTCAGATTTTCACCATTTGTATTGTTTTCTTTTATCAATACAAGGGAATGATTTTTGTATGGAAAGACATTGGAATATTTAGATTTTGTTGCAGCTAAAAAATATTTGGGTGTTTTTAAATTTACATGTATCACATGAACCAATATTTTGTGCAATCAAAATCTAAAACATTAGATTTGATATAACACAAAGTCCAATTTTGCAAAGCAAGCTTGCGTTCGATATGATCATGCTGTGTTTCTTTATTAATGAAGTGTTTGCACCTCGGCAAATTGAGAAAATGTCAGGTTCCGCATTATCAAGTTCAATCGGCCTGAGACAGCTTAAAAAGTGGATTTAATCTAAGTCAGCATCTTAATTAGATTCATCACTCTTATTCTAATCTCTGAAAAATCTCTTTGTTAAAAAGATTTGTCAAATTGAACTCTATTTTGCCAGTCCATGTTAAGAACTGCTTCTGCAAGGTGCATTCTATCTTACTGGCTCTGTCTAGTTTTAATTTATATTTTTTGTTGTCAAGTGTGCTGTGAACAAGCAATATATTTTTGCATACAATGGAATCAATCACTGCTGCTCTTGTGATGTCACATCAATAGATGCTATTGTTCCCATGACAATTAAAGCATTACTTTGCATAGTAGTTAAAATATAACTTTGTGTCAAAGGACTGAGAAAAAGCAAAGCCAGGCGTAGCTTGCGCAGAACTCATTAAGCAGCAACTTATTGGGCCAGAAATTGTGGTTGGACACCTCCCACCAAAAATGTTTTCTGAAAATTACCTGGTGGTCCCGCAGGAACTAACACTTCTGCTCCAAGGCCTAGATGTGCAGCCCAGCGCAGAGGCCAACGCATCCCAAGAGAGTAAGCGCATCCTGGGATCAATTGGGTCTGAACCATCAATGAACATGGAGTATTCTCATGGATGGTAATGGTGAGTTCCGTTTGTACAGATCTCTGATTACTATCAATGAGAATACTCTCAAAAACACAGAAACGCAATACATAAATTTAAAAAAAACACCTCGCATATTTAAAATTAATTGAAATTAGAATTAAATGTTTAAGAAAAAAAATTATCTTTTTGAATTTTTGTTTTATATGTTTTAATAGGGTTAAAAATAAACTTACCTTAAAGGACAGGGTTTTTAATATAATAATTACTGATAACATTTAATGTTTCTATCTTTTAAAACTCTTACGCTGGTAAAATCAGGCCTTATGCCTGCTTTAGCCAGGTGTGAGAGTTGTGGAAATGTATTTTTATCTAAGCTGATACCTCAAGGTATTTTTGTGCCCTTTGCAATATATAACAAAATGGAGTCCTGGTCCTTCCAGAAATTTCTGCATAAAGCAGTTAGCTTGCATAAACAGCTAAACCTGGCTTGAAATGGCTGATAGCCACCAGACAGCTAGGAGACAAGTCCTGTTGAAGACAAGTACCACCCATGGTGCTCTCCTATTGTCTATATGACACCAGTTCCACTCCACCCCACCCTTTTCAAAGTACTCAAACCACCAGCCATTATCTCTTGTAGAGACCTCATCCATTTGATGCAAAAAGATAACTGACCAGGAAACTGGACCATCCTGACACAATGCAAGGCAGGTAATAGCTCATTATCACACTCTCATCGAGTGATGGCTGGCTGGCCAACTAATAACCCTGACAAAAGGAAATATCTGGAAACCATGTCAGGACAAGGATGTAGTAATCAACTCTTTATCTGTATTCACTGACTGCGAGACAGAGCCAATACACAGGGAGAGGCCATAACTTGGGTTTTACTGTATAAATATCTCGTGAAATTGTACCATTGCGGAGGTGTTCACTTAGCCATTGACTGAGTGTGACCTTTCCCTTACTAGCAAGTAAATTAAAGAAACTTCTGCTGGAGCTGAAGGTGTCTGAGTCGTTTTAAGGATGTTCGCTGGGCAGGATTCGGGCAAATAGCTCAAATTTCCGCCCATGAAGGCCCTTCTCCCAGGGATGCGGCGATCTGTCAAAAGATCGCAAGTGGTGTGTAGCGCATGCGCCTAAACCCGGAACCTGCGGGGCCTCTTCGGGCGCGTGTGCACATCATACGCACCCGGAGAGGCTGCAATTTACGGCCCAATACCCCGTTGTTATAGTTGAATAGAAATGTTTGGGCTGGCTAAACACCATCTCCTTTCTGCTGTATAGAAAAATACACAATTTCTGACTAGCTTTATTTTGTCATAAAGGTCAGCTCCTATTTTGCTTTAAATTAATAGTTAGTGATAGCATTACTATAAATGCTACACTTTCTCTCTCATGCTATCCATCAAACGGAAACCTGGGTAGCAATTCTTTTTTGCTCATCCAGAATACTTAACCATTTTGAAATCAAATTACTGAAATCTATAAATGTAGTTTCCAATTGCCTTTTATAGATTACACACATTCTTCTGTGGGGATTCAGCTCTTTTACCTAAATCCGGAGTACTTAGTCGCAGGTTGGGAATAGTCAAAGCTGAGGATCCTGGGGATACTACTCAGTTCAATCAGCGGAAACTCTGCAAGCTTGTCAGTGTGTGTGATGGCGGTATTGTGGTGAACATAGCTGCCTTCCAAGCAGTTAACCCGGGTTCGATTCCCGGCCATCGCAACCGATGTAATTTTAATATCCCTGTCAGATCAGAATTGACTTGTGAACTTGTAACAGCAGCAGAGCTTTAATAAGCTTACTGCTGCTCGTCAAACTGGGACCACCCTATCTGTTACGACATTGATTTGTAGAGTTATTTAGAGGCAAGACATTGGAATCCCAGACTGGCGAGTTAATCAACAATAGCACCGTGTAATTCTGCAGACCTGTCTCAAGAATCATAACCAAGTTTGATGGAGAGGATCGACTTGCTTCCAATCTCTCATTGACAGAATATGAATGGGGATTTCCAGTGCGACAAACTATTTTATTTTACATTAAAAAATTCCCTTACTTCCATATTCTCCCTTTCCTTCTTGCATGTTTACTTTATCTGCCACCTTGCTGATGCTTACACACTAGTGGTAATCACGGGGGAGTTGGACTAGCTGAAGCACTCTTGCAGAGAGCAGGCACGGGCTTGACGAGCCGAATGGCCTCCTTCTATGTTGTAACCATTCTATGATTCTGTGCTATATCTTTTTCATACACCTCATTCTCTCACTGCCAGGTGGATAATTAGAGGAATTGGTGGCAAGAAAGTCATAGGCAGCCAAGCAGGAGTTTAACAACTGGAAGGCGGTGGAGACGTGGGAGTCAAGAGCCTTGCCAACAAGATACACTGAATAAACAGCCAAACCAATGACAACAGGAACAAACACAGATACAAAGTGGACAAAATTCAGCCTCCCAAAAAGGCCACTTACTGTCATAAAGCGGCGGCCAGGCAGCGGAGCTGAGCGGTCCCAATTTCCAGTCCAATGGTGGCCATGATCGAAATTCAGCTCCGGGGTTTTGCTGGCGGTCCCCACTTTCGCCCCGTTGCTGCCGACCGTCCGAAGCACATCATCAAAGCATGCACCGCCGCTCTCCCGCACCTCCATGGCACCCCTGTAAAATTTAGCTGGAAAAATCATAGATCTGCTGTACGGTGGCCCCAACAGCTTTTTCTGTCGGTGCACCTTCCTTTCACTGTGTGAGCCACGGCAGCACGGCAGCCCTTCAAGGGGAGGTCACACTGCTGCGACCGCCATGGTCTTGTTTTGCCGGCCGACTTCCCGATCGGCTGGACAATTATGCCGCCTGGTTAAGCCGGGCTGCCATCATTATCATCATAGGTACCAACGATATAGGTAAAAAAACGGGAAGAGGTCCTACAAGACTAATTTAGGGAGCTAGGAGCTAAATTAAAAAGTAGGACCTCAAAAGTAGTAATCTCAGGATTGCTACCAGTGCCACGTGCTAGTCAGAGTAGGAATCACAGGATAGCTCAGATGAATACGTGGCTTGAGGAGTGGTGCAGAAGGGAGGGATTCAAATTCCTGGGACATTGGAACCGGTTCTGGGGGAGGTGGGACCAGTACAAACCGGACGGTCTGCACCTGGGCAGGACTGGAACCAATGTCCGAGGGGGAGTGTTTGCTCGTGCTGTTCAGGAGGGCTTAAATTAATATGGCAGGGGGATGGGAACCTATGCAGGGAGACAGAGGGAAGTAGAATTGGGGCAGAAGCAAAAGATAGAAAGAAGAAAAGTAAAAGTGGAGGGCAGAAAAACCCAAAGCAAAAAGGGACACATTACAGCAAAATTCTAAAGGGGCAAAGTGTGTTAAAAAGACAAGCCTGAAGGCTCTGTGCCTCAATGCGAGGAGTATTCGTAATAAGGTGGACGAATTAACTGCGCAGATAGCAGTTAACGGATATGATATAATTGGCATCACGGAGAAATGGCTCCAGGGTGACCAAGGCTGGGAACTCAACATCCAGGGGTATTCAACATTCAGGAAGGGTAGACAGAAAGGAAAAGGATATGGGGTGGTGTTGTTGTTTAAAGAGGAAATTAACGCAATAGTAAGGAAGGACATTAGCTTGGATGATGTGGAATCGGTATGGGTCGAGCTACGCAATACCAAAGGGTAGAAAACGCTAGCGGGAGTTGTGTACAGACCACCAAACAATAGTAGTGAGATTGGGGACAGCATCAAACAAAAAATTAGGGATGCGTGCAATAAAGGTACAGCAGTTATCATGGGCGACTTTAATCTACATATTGATTGGGCTCACCAAACTGGTAGCAATGCGGTGTAAGAGGTTTTCCTGGTGTGTATTAAGGATGGTTTTCCAGACCAATATTTCGAGGAACCAACTAGAGGGCTGGCCATCCTAGACTGGGTGATGTGCAATGAGGAAGGACTAATTATTAATCTTGTTGTGCGAGGTTCCTTGGGGAAGAGTGAACATAATATGGTAGAATTCTTTATTAACATGGAGAGTGACACAGTTAATTCAGAGACTAGGGTCCTGAACTTAAGGAAAGGTAACTTCGACGGTATGAGACGTGAATTGGCTAGAATAGACTGGCGAGTGATACTTAAAGGGTTGACGGTGGATAGGCAATGGCAAATATTTAAAGATCACATGGATGAACTTCAACAATTGTACATCCCTGTCTGGAGTAAAAAATAAAACGGGGAAGGTGGCTCAACCGTGGCTCACAAGGGAAATTAAGGATAGTGTTAAATCCAAGGAAGAGGCATATAAATTGGCTAGAAAAAGCAGCAAACCTGAGGACTGGGAGAATTTTATAATACAGCAGAAGAGGACAAAGGGTTAATTAGGAGGGGGGAAATAGAGTATGAGAGGAAGCTTGATGGGAACATAAAAACTCACTGCAAAAGCTTTGATAGCTATGTGAAGAGAAAAAGCTTAGTGAAGGCAAATGTACATCCATCGCAGTCAGATTCAGGTGAATTTATAATGGGGAACAAAGAAATGGTGGACTAGTTAAACAAATACTGTGGTTCTGTCTTCACGAAGGAAGATACAAATAACCTTCCGGAAATACTAGGGGATCGAGGGTCTGATGAGAAGGAGGAACTGAAGGAAATCCTTATTAGGCGGGAAAATGTGTTCGGTAAATTGATGGGATTGAAGACCGATAAATCCCCAAGGCCTGATAGTCTGCATCCCAGAGTACTTAAGGAAATAGCCCTAGAAATAGTGGATGCATTGGTGATCATTTTCCAACAGTCTATCGACTCTGGATCTGTTCTTATGGATTGGCGTGTAGCGAATGTAACACCACATTTTAAGAAAGGAGGGAGAGAGAAAACGGGTAATTATAGACCGGTTAGCCTGATGTCGGTGGTGGGGAAAATGTTGGAATCAATTATTAAAGATGAAATAGCAGCGCATTTAGAAAGCAGTGACAGGATCGGTCCAAGTCAGCATGGATTTATGAAAGGGAAATCATGCTTGACAAAGCTTCTAGAATTTTTTGAGGATGTAACTGGTAGAGTGGACAAGGGAGAACCAGTGGATGTGGTGTATTTGGACTTATGAAAGGCTTTTGACAAGGATCCACACAAGAGATTAGTGTGCAAAATTAAAGCAAATGGTATTCGGGGTAATGTACTGATGTGGATCGAGAACTGGTTGGCAGACAGGAAACAGAGAGTCGGGATATACGGGTCCTTTTCAGAATGGCAGGCAGTGACTAGTGGAGTACCGCAAGGTTCAGTGCTGGGACCCCAGCTATTTACAATATACATTAATGAATTAGATAAAGGAATTTAATGTAATATCTCCAAATTTGCAGATGACACTAAGCTGGGTAGCAATGTGAGCTGTGAGGATGATGCTAAGAGGCTGCAGAGTGACTTGGACAGGTTAGGTGAGTGGGCAAATGCATGGCAGATGCAGTTTAATGTAGATAAAAATGTGAGGTTATCCACTTTGGCGGCAAAAACAGGAAGGCAGAATATTATCTGAATGGTGACAGATTAGGAAAAGGGGAGATGCAACGAGACCTGGGTGTCATGGTACATCAGTCATTGAAAGTTGGCATGCAGGTACAGCAGGCAGTAAAGAAAGCAAATGGTATGTTGGCCTTCATAGCGAGGGGATTTGAATATAGGAGCAGGGAGGTCTTACTGCAGGCCTTGCTGAGACCACACCTTGAGTATTGTGTGCAGTCTT
This sequence comes from Pristiophorus japonicus, assembly GCF_044704955.1. Classification (NCBI taxonomy): domain Eukaryota; kingdom Metazoa; phylum Chordata; class Chondrichthyes; family Pristiophoridae; genus Pristiophorus; species Pristiophorus japonicus. The sequence continues at coordinate 23,757,305 of NC_091982.1, forward strand.
GGTCTCCTAATCTGAGGAAGGACATTCTTGCTATTGAGGCAGGACTGACATTTGAAGAAAGACTGGATCGACTAGGCTTATAATCACTGGAATTTAGAAGAATGAGAGGGGATCTCATAGAAACATCTAACATTCTGATGGGATTGGACAGGTTAGATGCAGGAAGAATGTTCCCGATGTTAGGGAAGTCAAGAACCAGGGGTCACCGTCTAAGGATAAGTGGTAAGCCATTTCGGACCGAGATGAGGAGAAATTTCTTCACTCAGCGAATTGTGAACCTGTGGAATTCTCTACCACAGAAAGTTGTTGAGGCCAGTTCATTAGATATATTCAAAAGGGAGTTAGATGTGGCTCTTACGGCTAAAGGGATCAAGGGGTATGGAGAGAAAGCAGAAATGGGGTACTGAGGTTGAATGATCAGCCATGATCTTATTGAATGGTGGTGCAGGCTCGAAGGGCCGAATGGCCTACTCCTGCACTTATTTTCTATGTTTCTATGCTTCCATCCTTGTTGCAGCACCAAGCTCCCTGAGTGACCCTAGCTTTCACAGCTCTTTCTGTTTTTTTTAATACACAGTCTGACACCAGATACGTGCCTTTGTTTTTCAGGCCTCCAGGTGGAAGAGATGGCCAGTGTAGCTGCCACTCAAGCCTGCGTGGTTGTCGTTCCCTTTTGAAATTAGCTCCATGCAAAAATAAATAAAAGATAAGTCATTCAAATTTTTATGGTGGGATTGTTTAATGAAAATTATTTTCATAAGTAACCACAGTCTGAAGCTTCTGGTCCACATCCTAACATGGCTAATCCCTTTTTAAATCAAGCTTTAACTGAAAAGTACATTTCAACATAACTGCACATCCTTTCTGTGGAAATACTGAAGCATGACAACCATAATTTGAGATCACCAAATGATGGTTGAGTTATTCACTCACAGTCAATCCATCTGAAAGTTTTTTGAAAGCATTTCACATACTCCCAAAACACAAAAAAGGATTTCTGATGAAATTGAAGTCAACATCTTGTGGTTTTTATCCATGACAGACATTATTTAATTGTGGTATCTATCACAGACTTTTTCAAGGCATTGCTCACCAAGCTCTCAAAATCTTTTCAGCTGGTCCATTAAGGTAGCCGGTAATCAAAATAATTCTGATGCCTCTGGCTGTGTGACTATAAAGTGGGTTTGTCTGTCTCCACCCCTTCTCCAACAGCACAAAACAGAAATCCTGTAGCAATCCTCATGGTGGGGATTAAAATCTGCAGCCTTGTGCTCCACCAAACAAGCTGAACAGTGCACACTGTAATGTTATTAGTATCTAACACTGTTGCTAAGTCATTACAACTGTGGTTCTTGTATAATATTTACTTATCCACCCTTTGGAACCAGTTGAAAATGAAGCCTTTTGATTTTTATTGTCTTTCAAGCCCAAGTAATTAAGTCACATTAATTAAGTTTTTAACAACATTCTTCTGGACTGACTTCAAGTCCTAAATTCATTGATTTTAATCATTCTTTAAACTTGTATTGAACATGTTGGAAATGGATCATAGCTTAAGCAATTTTTAAAAAAAACAGTAGTTTTCCAGGATGTCATCAGTCTAAGTTCATTTTTCTTTCTCGCTACAATTCTACATTTATACATTGAATCTGCAGATACAATGTTCTGTAAATGGTAAGGATGAGCCTTTCCAGTTTTCTCCCCTGAAGGCACTGACTGCTTTGCTGGTGCACAGTTCTGCAGTTGCTGGCAGATCTCCAGTACCTCATCCAAATAGTTATTCTTCAGGTGGTCCATATTAACCACTCTACTAAACTATGGAGGGCATCGCAAATGAACCCAACCTCATTTTCAGCCCAATTTCACATGTTTACATTTTTCATCTTGGGTCACCGGGAAGCAATCAGGAATGGATACTGAGACCAGTAGTGACATTTCAGCTGCCATCCAGGCTGAGATCAATTAACTCAGACCGGGTTGGGAATCAAAATATCTTAAGACTTACTGGAACTAGAGCACTTCAAAAACAAGGCACAATTCACTGAGATAACTGAGCAAATATTTGCCGTTGGGAGTTTTGTGGACCAGATGAAGCAAATGTGAATTTGCTTTTTGAATTTGATGATAAACAACGGTGTCAAATGGTTCACCTGATCTTTTTAAAGTCCAAGTCAGGCTGAAACATACTAATTATACTTTATTCATGAATATAAATATAGTCATAAATAACAATGTTTTATGATTACATACTTGCGCAATTGCCTTTTTTCCAAAATGTCCATTCCAGGCAATGTGCAACGTACTTTGTGTTTCAGTATAAAATATATTACTAGGCTTTTCTATCCCTCATAGAAAGAAGCCTATAGATAATAAAAAGCAGGTTACAGGAGAACTAATGTTATCTATGGATAATATATACATTTTCTCTTTGAACAGCTTTTGCCAATAGGTTCCTGTTCTGGATGTATTCAACTTTGTTTATCTTGTACTGGCAACAGGCTGTCAAGAGCATTAGACTACACAATATCCTATTTGAAAAACCCCAGTTGGCTACTTGTTTTTCTGAGAAGTGTACGAAATGATGGTAAATGTCTGCTTCAGTATTTACATGTGGATGTCAAAGTGGTCTCTCACTTTCACGTTAATAGAACTTGAATCTCCGAGAATGCAGTGAGTACAGAATATCATACTTCTACCATTTGGAGATTGCTGTTGGCATCAGAAGTACAACAAGAGAAAGTGAAAGGGCTGAAATGTTGCTCAAGGCTAAAACTATTTCTCAGGAGATACTGAATCTGGTTAATGGGGCAGCCAAAAATAAATACATTTCTTGCTCTGTTTCTAGGGCACTACATGAGGATATGGAGGTTTTGCTAGTACAGCCTGTTTGCTTTTCCACTTTACATTCTGGCAATGTTGATTTGGCCTCTACAAGACAAAAGCTCCTTCAAAAGCTTAGTAGGTTACCTGGTATGGTATCTACCTTAGGAAAATCTGAACGTTCTATATTCAATTCCCAGTCTCCGAAGTTCGCTTATTTCAGCTGGAGTAGAAGTTAGCTTATTTCAGCTGCTATTAGCCTCAACCAATTGACTGGCTGGATAGTGTACATGTATAGACGCTAGGTGAGATTGGGTTCGGCTGTGATAGTCTCCATGATCTTTGCGAGCATCCACTGTCTACACTCCTGTCACTTGATATAAGAGGTTTCCCAGAGTATGTGAAGTTGCACTCTTGAAAGAGTCAGCCTCTTCAGGAGATAAAAATGGGGTCTAAAAAGCATCATGAAGACAGAGAGACAGCTCTCCTCATGACACCCTTAGTAATGGCTCTGGATTAACTTATGTTTCATATTCATGGGTGTAAATAGAGTGGATTGGTTATCTATGACATTGAGAGGTGGGAACTGGCTTATATGGAGCATAAGAATATAAACATAAGTGTTGTGTATCTGTAAAACATGCACTCCCATGTTCCACCACCAGGGAGCACATCCCCTGAAGTCCCAAGGGATCCCAGCATCCCTTGGGAGCACTCCTATATAAGCCAGCCCCGAAGGCCTGTTCCTGACTCTGGAATGTCTTAACAAACACTGGGGTCACTGTTACTTTAACCTCCCAGTGTGCAGTTCCATCTGTGTTAGGAACACAATAACTGGCGACGAGTATACGAATCCAACGCAAAGATGCAGCAAACTGTGGGCATCCTGGAGAAATTCTCGGAGGGTGAGGACTGGGAAGCCTATGTTGAATGGCTAGACCAGTACTTTGTAGCCAACGAGCTGGACGGAGAAGGAAGCGCTGCAAAAAGGAGAGCGGTCCTCCTCATGGTCTGCGGGGCACCGACCTACAGCCTCATGAAGAATCACCTGGCTCTGGTGAAACCCACAGATAAGTCATATGAGGAGTGTGTACACAGGTTCGGGAGCATCTTATCCTGAGGTAGAGCGTGCTGATGGCAAGGTATCGGTTCTACACGTGCCAGCGATCTGAAGGTCAGGAAGTGGTGAGCTACGTCGCCGAGCTAAGGCGACTTGCAGGACAATGTGAGTTTGATGCCAACCTGGAACAGATGCTCAGAGACTTTTTTGTACTGGGCATTGGCCATGAGACCATCCTACGAAAACTTTTGATTGTAGAGACACCGATACTCAGTAAGGCCATTGCGATAGCACAAGCATTTATGTCCACCAGTGATAACACCAAACAAATCTCTCAGCACACAAGTGCTAGCAATGTTCATAAATTAACTGGAACTGTGTTTGCGAGCAGAAATGTACAGGGCAGAAACCATGAGTCTGCAACTGCCAGCAGGCCTCAGGTGACCCAGATGACTCAGAGTCCGCAACAAAGGATGAATGCAAGGCAAGTCACACCTTGTTGGCATTGTGGAGGCTTCCATTCAGCCTATTCATGCGGCTTCAAAGGGTATGTTTACAAGAGCTGTGGAACAATGGGGCACCTCCAACGAGCTTGCAGACGAGCTGCAAGCTCTGCAAACCTGCTAACCATCACGTGGCAAAGGAAGATCGGTCCATGGTGGATCAAAGCAATTTCGAGCCTCAGAGAGATGTCGCAGCTGCTGCAGTACACGGGGTGCACACATTTTTGATGAAATGTCCACCTATAATGTTAAATGTATTATTGAATGGCTTACCCGTAGCCATGGATCTGGACACTGGTGCTAGCCAATCCATCATTGGTAAAAAGATGTTTGAGAGACTGTGGTGCAACAAGGCACTCAGACCAGCCCTGAGCCCCATCCACACGAAACTGAGAACGTACACCAAAGAGCTCATCACTGTCCTGGGCAGCGCCATGGTCAAGGTCACCTACGAGGGCACGGTGCACGAACTGCCACTCTGGATTGCCCCGGGCGATGGCCCCACACTGCTTGGAAGGAGCTGGCTGCGCAAAATCTGCTGGAACTGGGATTACATCTGAGTGCTATCACATGTCGATGAGGCCTCATGTACCCAGGTTCTGAACAAATTTGCTTCCTTTTTGAGCCAGGCATTGGAAACTTTTCTGGGGCGAAGGTGCGGATCCATTTGGTCCCAGAGGCACGACCCATTCACCACAAGGTGCGAACTTTACCTCACATGATGAGGGAGAGCTGGAAATCGAGCTGGACAGACTGCAACACGAGGGCATCATCTCCCCAGTGGAATTCAGCGAGTGGGCCAGCCCAATTGTTCCAGTACTCAAAAGTGATGACACGGTCACGATTTGCGGCGATTATAAAGTAACTATTAATCGTTTCTCGCTACAGGACCAAGACCCGCTACCTAAGGCAGACGATCTATTTGTGACACTGGCAGGAGGCACGACATTCACCAAGCTCGACCTGACTTCGGCCTACATGACACAGGAGCTGGAGGACTCTTCAAAGGGCCTCATCTGCATCAACACGCACAAGGGACTGTTCATCTACAACAGATGCCCGTTTGGAACTCGGTCGGCTGCAGCGATTTTCCAGAGAAACGTGGAGAGTCTACTCAAGTTGGTACCACGCACGATGGTTTTTCAGGATGACATAGTGGTCACGGGTCGGGACACCATTGAGCACCTACAAAACTTGGAGGAGGTCCTCCAGCGACTGGATCACGTAGGGCTGCAGCTGAAGAGGTCGAAACTTGTCTTCATGGCAACAGAAGTGGAGTTTTTGGGGAGAAAGATCGCGGCGGATGGCATTCGGCCCACAGACGCCAAGACAGAGGCTATCAGGAAAGCACCCAGGCCACAGAACGTCACGGAGCTGCAGTCGTTCCTGGGACTCCTCAATTATTTTGGTAACTTCCTACCGGCGTTAAGCACCCTTTGAGAGCCCCTACATGTGTTATTGCATAAGGTGAGAACTGGGTATGGGGAAAAACCAATTAATTGCTTTTGAGAAAGCCAGAAACATTTTAAGCTCCATCAAGCTGCTTGTATTGTATAAGCCGTGTAAAATACTTGTGCTAGCATGTGATGCGTCGTCGTACGTAGTCGGGTGTGTACTACAACAAGCTAATGTTGCGGGGAAGTTGCAACTTGTTGCCTATGCCTCCAGGAGCTTGTCTAAGGCCGAGAGGGCCTACAGCATGATTGAGAAAGAGACATTAGCGTGTGTGTTTGGGGTAAAGAAAATGCATCAGTACCTGTTTGGCCTCAAATTTGAGCTGGAAACCGATCACAAGCCCCTCATATCCCTGTTCACGGAAAACAATGGGATAAATACTAATGCCTCAGCCCACATACAAAGGTGGGCACTCGCACTATCAGTGTATAACTATACCATCCGTCACAGGCCAGGCACTGAGAACTGTGCGGATGCTCTCAGTCGGCTACCATTGCCCACCACGGGGGTGGAAATGGCGCAGCCTGCAAACTTGTTGATGGTGGCGCAGCCCGCAGACTTGTTGATGGTCATAGAAGCATTTGAAAATGATAAATCACCTGTCATGGCCCGCCAGATTAGGACTTGGACCAGCCAACATCCTCTGCTGTCCCTAGTGAAAAACTGTACTGCATGGAAGCTGGGCTAGCATCCCGGTTGAAATGCAAGAGCTAATCAAGCCGTTCCAGCGGCGAAAGGACGAGCTGTCCATTCAGTCAGATTACCTGTTGTGAGGTAACCGCGTAGTGCTACCTAAAAAGGGCAGGGGAGACGTTCATCTCGGATCTCCACAGCACAGACCCGGGTATAGTAATGATGAAAGTGATAGCCAGATCCCACGTGTGGTGGCCCGGTATCGACTCTGACTTAGAGTCCTGTATACGGCAATGCAGCGTGTGTGCTCAGTTGAGCAATGCGCCCAGAGAGGCACCACTAAGTTTGTGGTCCTGGCCCTCCAGACCATGGTCGAGGATCCATGTCGACTATGCGGGCCCGATTCTCGGTAAAATGTTCCTGGTGGTGGTGGATGATTTTTCAAAATGGATTGAATGTGAAATAATGTCGGGAAGCACCGCCACCGCCACCATTGAAAGCCTGAGGGCCATGTTTGTCACCCACGGCCTGCCTGACATACTGGTCAGTGACAATGGGCCATGTTTCACCAATGCCGAATTTAAAGAATTCATGACCCGCAATGGGTTCAAACATGTCACCTCGGCCCCATTTAAACAAGCCTCCAATGGGCGGGCAGAGCGGGCAGTACAAACAATCAAACTGAGCCGTAAACGAGTCACAGAAGGCTCACTCCAAACCCACCTGTCCCGAGTACTGCTCAGCTACTGCACGAGACCACACTCACTCACAGGAATGCCCCCGGCTGAGCTACTCATGAAAAGGACACTTAAAACCAGACTCTTGCTGGTTCACCCCAACCTGCATGATCAGGTAGAGGCAGGCGGCAGCAACAAAATGTAAATGATGGTCGTGCCACTATGTCACGGGAAATTGATCTGAATGACTCTCTGTATGTGCTCAACTATGGACATGGTCCCATGTGGATCGCGGGCACGGTGATAGCTAAAGAAGGGCGTAAGCTGTTTGTAGTCAAACTAGACAATTGACAAATTTGCAGAAAGCACCTGGACCAAACGAGGCTGTGGTTCACAGACTGCCCTGAACAACCCACAGCAGACACCACCTTTTCGAGCCCATAACACGCACCCAAAGGATCAACGACACCACCCTGGACCAGGAAATTGAACCCATCACGCCCAATAACCCAGCAAGGTCAGGCTCACCCTGCAGGGCCAACAACACACCAGCCCAGCGAGGGCACAGCCAACACACCAGAACAGACATTTGTACCGAGGTGGTCCACCAGGGAAAGAAAGGCTCCCAACCGCCTCACCTTGTAAATAGTTTTCACTTTGACTTTGGGAGGGAGTGATGTTGTGTATCTATAAAGCATGCACTCCCATGTTCCGCCACCAGGGAGCGCATGCCCTGAAGTCCCAAGGGATCCCAGTATCCTTTGGGAGCACTGTATATAAGCCGGCCCCTGAGGCCTGTTCCTCACTCTGGAGTGTCTTAATAAAGACTGAGGTCACTGTTACTTTAACCTCCCTGTGAGCAGTCTCATCTGTCTTAGGAACACAATAATAAGAACATAAGAAATCAGAGCAGGAGTAGGCCATACGACCCCTTGAGCCTGCTGCACCATTCAATAAGATCATGGCTGATCTGATCATGGACTCAAGTCCACTTCCCTGCCCGCTCCCTATAATCTCACTTTCCCTTATCGGTTAAGAAACTGTCAATCTCTCTCTTAAATACATTCAATGACCCAGCTTCCACAGCTCTCTGAGGCAGCGAATTCCACAGATTTACAACCCTCAGAGAAGAAATTCCTCCTCATCTTAGTTTTGAATGGGTGGCCCCTTATTCTAAGATTATGCCCCCTAGTTCTCGTCTCCCCCGTCAGTGGAAACATCCTCTCTGCATCCACCTTGTCAAGCCCCCTCATAATTTTATATGTTTCGATAATATCACCTCTCATTCTTCTGAACTCCAATGAGTAGAGGCCCAACCTACTCAACCTTTCCTCATGTCAACCCCCTCATCTCCGGAATCAACTAGTGAGCCTTCTCTGAACTGCCTCCAAAGCAAGTATATTCTTTCTTAACTATGGAAACCAAAACTACACGCAGTATTCTAGGTCTGGCCTCACCAATACCCTGTACAATTGTTACAAATCATCCCTGTTTCTATACTCCATCCCCTTTGCAATAAAGGCCAAGATTCCATCCTGATCACTTGCTGTACCTGCATACTAACCTTTTGTGTTTCAAGCACCAGGATCCCCCAGGTCCTGCTGTTCTGCCACACTTTGTAATTTTAATCCATTTAAATAATAACTTGCTCCTCGATTTTTTTTTTTCTGACAAAGTGCATGACCTCACACTTTCCAACATTATATTCCATCTGCCAAATTTTTGCCCACTCACCTAGCCTATTTATGTCCATTTGCAGGTTTTTTGTGTCCTTCTCACACATTGCTTTTCCTCCACCTTTGTATCGTCAGCAAACTTGGCTACATTACACGTGGTCCCTTCATCCAAGGTGTTGATATAGATTGTAAATAGTTGGGGTCCAAGCACTGATCCCTGCTGCACCCCACTAGTTACTGATTGCCAACCAGAGAATTAACCATTTATCCTGACACTCTGTTTTCTGTTAGTTAGCCAATTCTCTATCCATGCTAATATATTACCCCCAACCCCGTGAACTTTTATCTTGTGCAGTAACCTTTTATGTGGCACCTTGTCAAATGCCTTCTGGAAGTCCAAATACACAACATCCACTGGTTCCCCTTTATCCACCCTGTTCGTTACATCCTCAAAGAATTCCAGCAAATTTGTCAAACATGACTTCCCCTTCATAAATCTATGCTGATTCTGCCTGACTGAATTATGCTTTTCCAAATGTCCTACTACTGCTTCTGGCATGGACCAGTTGAGTCAAATGGCTTGTTTCTGTGCTGTTCTAAGCTATTCAATATAATTCTGTGACATTAACTTTGTCTTCCCCCTGTAGATCAGTTCAAAACTGCTGCATTTAGATCCATACTGTTATACAGCTCACACTGCACTTCACAAGCAGCAGCACAGGATGTGATGAATGGGCACTTGCCTGTCATCTCCTGTAGAAATACCTGGGAGCACTTTCAAAGGTTAGAGAGTAACTAGCTTTGAGATTCTGTCACGTATAATGGAGCAAACTTCATTTAGAGACATCCAGCCTAAAATGGTGCTGAGCTTACAATTATATTTTAAAAGCAATCAGCAAAATGTGCTTGACCCAACTCCAACCTTCACTATCTGACATGGTTTATAATTTTAATTGCATTCAGCAATCATCACGTATTTTCACCGTTGTCCTGTTAATGCAAATAATTCCACCATAAATAAAATTAATGATGCAGAAGTAAGCTACATCTATATCACCATCAAGTACTCGAGCACATTTTTATACCTCCGGGACATCATTTTGCATGTCATCCTGCACCTCCAATATGGAAAGAGAATATATTTGCAATATTTCTAAATGTGTTACTGGTAGTCAGTATTTTAAATACAGGGACACGTTGGCTACCAGCCAAGTTGACAGTTGTATAAACTAGATTTAAGTAGTGAAATACATTTTTATTTAGCGCATCTTATAACTAATCATTTCCAGCTGCATTCCTGAAGAATGTCTACAATATTTTAGAAAGATTATTCAAGACGCTTTTCTGAATGTATACCGGGCTTTAAATACTTAATATACAGAATATGCTGATCGTATTGTTTGTCTGGCTGGTGAAAAATTATGCCAAAACAGCAGATTTGAACTTTTGTGGTATTGTATTCAAATCTACCTTAATTGCTATTTTGCAAATTGGATACAGGTGAAACAAAATAACCCTAAAGAAGTTAAGTGTCGCAATTAACCCTTCCTTCACAGATAATCTATTGGGTAAAGATGTTGCCCAGTGATGTACTGCACGAGGCCGCACAGACCAGAGCATCCTCAGCTCAATCCTTGCTCTGTATTGAGTGATCTGACAGGCAGGTGCCACAATTAGCTTCAGTGTGCCTGAGCGAGGGGCAGACGGGAAATCATCCAAGATACCTGTTGTTAATTGTTACTCAGTGGCCCACTGGTGGAATATGTGGGTGTATGGACAGTAGACTGGATCAGACTCAGCTGTGATGTGTTCTACATTCAGGTACTCACTCTCTGAGCTCATGTGAAGAATGATTATATGGCCAAGGTATTGAAGAGTTGCTTTTGATGGAGAAACTGTATCCCAATAATAGTCAGTGCTTTGAGGATGGGAGTAAGGATAATTGGCGTGAGTCGGTAAGAGAAACCTGATCATGGTGAAAATAACTTGTTCAGAGGCAGCCCTTCCTGGCTTGATGTGATCCACTTAGTTACATAGACCTTACATTTTTTTCCAGATAGTCTGCTGAAAAGCGAACTTTGGAGCCATGTAATAATCAATCAAGGACCACGTTGTTTGGAAAGTGTTCTCATTTTCAAAGTTAATGTGAAATCGAAGAGAAAAAAGGCACATTGTGGATGAAAAAAGGTTTCGATCATTAGATTTGAAGTGCTCAAAATACAGCGAATGTTTGAGAGAATAAACAGAGGAATATTATCTCCACTTGTGAGAGAATCAGTCATTTTAGCCAAATAGCCTCTTTCTGTACTTAAATTTCTATGATTGTAGAAACTAAAACTAAAGTTAAAATACTAAGAGTAAGATGATGGAGAGAATGGGGAAAGAGAATACAGTCCAAAGAGGAAAATGCATTAATTTAACGTTTGGGAGTTAATGGCCCAGAAATTCCGGCCTCCTGGGTCAGCACGGAGTGTGTACGGAACCGGGAAGCCATCGCAAAAGCCAGTTTTCAGCTGAAAACCGGCTTTTCCGATCGCATCTTGGGAGCGAGGACATTCGCATGGGCATGATTGCGATATTTACCCATATCTTGCCCAGCGGATGTCCTGAAAACTCTTGCGCCTGATAAAAGCCGGCACGTCGCCTACTTTTACAGTAGTAAGAGTTTTAAAACACACTTAAAACATAAAAAATTGAATTAAAAAACACATTTTATTTTTTAAAACCCTGCCCACTATGTTAAATTTATTTTAAAGCATAATTTAAAAAACTTTTAAAAATCAGAACCATTTTTTTTTATTAATACATAAATAACTTTGATTTAAATTAATGTTAAATATGTAGTGTATTTTTTCTCTTTTTTTATTAATGTTTTATGTGTTGAGGGGGTTTTCATTCATAATAATGGGAACTCCAACTTACGGAGTTCCTATTATTACGAATGAGAACATACTTTACCTTAATTGGCTGCCCAGAGCCATGTGACTGCAGCTCCAGCCCTGCGCACGTCCTCACGTGCTTGCGCTGCAATGCGCAGTCAGTGGAGGCCTCAGGATTGGGAACTCGCTTGGGCGCAGCAGGAACAGGTAGGTGCGCATCTTTTTTCTCTAATCCAGTCGAACGCCCGCGGCAAGGAGAAACCAGGATTTCTGGGCCAATGTTCAACGATCAAGCTTCAGTGGAACCTTCATCATCCAACATCTCGGGCTTGGTAGCATAGTGGTTATGTTACTGGACTAGTAATCCAGAGGCCTGCACTAGTAATCCAGAGGCCTGGACTAATGATCCAGAGACATGAGTTCAAATCCCACCATGTGGAATTTAAATTCAGCTCATTAAATAAATTCTGGAATTAAAAAGCTAGTTTCGGTAATGCATTGTCTTGTCTTACCGGCAGGACAAACCCACCAGAGGTGGTGGCACATTGGTATATAATCAGGAGGGAATGGCTCTGGGAGTTCTCAACTTTCACTTGGACCTCATGAAGTCTCATGGCTTCAGGTCAAGCATGGGCAAGGAAACCTCCTGCTGATTACCATCCAACACCCTCCCTCAGCTGATGAATCAGTACGCCTCCATGTTGAACAGTGCTGAGGATAGCAGAAGGGCAGAGAATGTACTCTGGTTGAGGGACTTCAATGTCCATAACCAAGAGTGGCTCGATCGTACCACTACTGACTGATCTGGCTGCCAGACTGAGCCTGTGGCAGATGGTAAGAGAACCAAAATTGGGAGAAAAAAAACCTATGATCACGTCCTCTTCAATCTACCTGTCACAGATCCGTCTGTCCATGACAGCATTGGTAGCAGTGACCACTGCACAGTCCTTGGGGAAACGAAGTCCCATCTTCATACTGAGGACACCCTCCATCATGCTGTGTGGCACTGTTACCATGTTAAATGGGATAGATTCAGAACAGATCTGGCAGTTCTAAACTGGGCATCCATGAGGCGCTGTGGATCATCAGCAGAAACAGAATTGTATTCCACCACAATCTGTAACCTCATTGCCTGGCATATCTTTCACTCTACAATTACCATCAAGCCAGGGGACGAACCCTGGTTCAATAAGAAGTGCAGAAAAGTATGCCAGGGGCAGCACCAGGTAGACCTAAAAATGAGGTGCCAACCTGGGGAAGCTGCAACACAGGATGACATGCATGCTAAACATCGGAAGCAGTTTGCAAAAGATGGTGCTATGCGATCCCACAATCAATGGATCAGATCAAAGTTCTGTAGTCCTACCACATCCAGTCGTGAATGGTGGTGGACAATTAAACAACTAACAGGAGGAGGAGGCTCTATGACTATCCCCATCCTCAATGATGATGGAGCTCAGCATGCGAGTGCAAAAAAACAAGACTGAAGTGGTTGCAACCACCTTCAGCCAGAAGTGCTGAGTGGATGATCCATATTGGCCTCTTCCTGAGGTCCCCACCATCACAGAAGCCAGTCTTCAGCCAATTCGATTCATTCCACATGATATCAAGAAACGGCTGATTTGACTGGATACAGCAAATGCTATGGACCCTGACAACATCTCAGCTGTCATGCTGAAGACTTGTGTTCCAGAACCAGCCGCGCCTCTAGCCAAGATGTGCCAATACAGCTACAACACTAGTATCACCCAGACAATGATTAGTGGGAAAGCGTGTTGTGTAGAGGCTGCAAAGAGATTGAGATAAGTTAAGCGAATGGGCTAAGGTTTGGCAGATGGAATACAATGTCGGAAAATGTGAGGTCATCCACCTTGGAAAAAAAAACAGTAAAAGGGAATATTATTTGAATGGGGAGAAGTTACAACATGCTGCGGTGCAGAGGGACCTGGGGGTCCTTGTGCATGAATCCCAAAAAGTTAGTTTGCAGGTGCAGCAGGTAATCAGGAAGGCGAATGGAATGTTGGCCTTCATTGCGAAAGGGATGGAGTACAAAAGCAGGGAGGTCCTGCTGCAACTGTACAGGGTATTGGTGAGGCTGCACCTGGAGTACTGCGTGCAGTTTTGGTCACCTTACTTAAGGAAGGATATACTAGCTTTGGAGGGGGTACAGAGACGATTCATTAGGATGATTCTGGAGATAAGGGGGTTACCTTATGATGATAGATTGAGTAGACTGGGTCTTTACTCGTTGGAGTTCAGAAGGATGAGGGGTGATCTTATAGAATAATTTAAAATAATGAAAGGGATAGACAAGATAGAGGCAGAGAGGTTGTTTCCACTGGTCGGGGAGACTAGAACTAGGGGGCACAGTCTCAAAATACGGGGGAGCCAACTTAAAACCGAGTTGAGAAGGAATTTCTTCTCCCAGAGGATTGTGAATCTGTGGAATTCTCTGCCCAGGGAAGCAGTTGAGGCTAGCTCATTGAATGTATTCAAATCACAGATAGATAGATTTTTAACCAATAAGGGACTTAAGGGTTATGGGGAGCAGGCGGGTAAGTGGAGCTGAGTCCACGGCCAGATCAGCCATGATCTTGTTGAGTGGCAGAGCAGGCTCGAGAGGCTAGATGGCCTACTCCTGTTCCTAATTCTTATCATCTTATAACGTGAAAAACTGCCCAGCTATGTCCTGTTCGCAAAAAGTAGGACAAATCCAATCCAGTCAATTACGCCCTCTCCCCGCCCCCGCCCATCAGTCTACGCTCGATCATCAGCAAAGTGATGGAAGGTCTTGTCAGCAGTGTGATCAAGTGGGACTTACTTACCAATAACCTGCTTACTGATGCTCAACTTGGGTTCTGCCAGGACCACTCGGCTCAAGACCTCATTACAGCCTTGGTCCAAACATAGACAAAAGAGTTGAATTCCAGAGGTGAGGTGGGAGTGACTGCAGTTGACATCAAGGTAGCATTTGACCGAGTGTGGTATCAAGGAGCTCCAGCAAAATTGAAATCAATGGGAATCAGGGGGAAGATTTTCCACTGGCGGAAATCATACCTACCACAAAGGAAGACGATTGTGGTTCTTGGAGTTCAATCATCTCAGCCCGAGGACATCGCTGCAGGTGTTCCTCAGGGAACTGTCTGAGGCCCAAACACCTTGAGCTGCTTCATCAATGACCTTCCCCCATCATATGGGCAGAAGTGGGGATGTTCGCTGATGATTGCACATTGTTCAGTTCTATTCGCAAGTCCTCAGAAAATGAAGCAATCCATGCCCGTATGCAACAAGACCTGGGCAACATTCAGGCTTGAGCTGGTAAGTGACAAGTAACATTTGCACCACACAAGTGCCAGGCAATGATTATCGCCAACAAGCGAGAGTCTAACCACCTCCTCCGGACACTCAATGGCATTGTCGAATTCCCCACCATCAACATCTTGGGGGGGAGGGGAGTGAGGGGGGGGGGATGGTCACCATTGACCAGAAACTTAACTGGACCAGCCACATTCTGTGGTAAGTGTCTCACCTCCTGACTCCCCAAAGCCTTTCCACCATCTACAACGTGCAAGTGTGTTGGAATAATCTCCACTTGCCTGGATGAGTGCAGTTCCAACAACACTGAAGAAGTTCAACACCATCCAGGACAAAGCATCCAGCTTGAATAGCACCCCATCCATCACCTTAAACATTCACTCCCTCCACCACCGGCACACCGTGGTTGCAGTGTGTACCATCTACAAGATGCACTGCAGCAACTCACCAAGTTTCTTTGGCAGCACCTCCCAAACCTGCAACCTCTACCACCTCGAAGGACAAGGGCAGCAGGCACATGGGAACACTATGACCTGCAAGTTCCCCTCCAAGTTACACACCATCCTGACTTGAAAATATATCGCCGTTCCTTCATCGCCGCTGGGTCAAAATGCTGGTACTCCTTCCCTAACAGCACTGTGGGAGTTCCTTCACCACAAGAACTGCAGCAGTACAAGGCGGTGGCTTACCACCACCTTCTCGAGGGTAATTAGGGATTGGCAATAAATGCTGGCCTTGCCAGCGACGCCCATATCCTGAAACACATGAAAAAAAAATAGTGGCAGAGACTCGCTGATGGAGTTATGGAATTTAATGGATAATAGCGAGTCTCCACATTTTGATCTTAAACAAGTGGTGCAGTAATACTCAATGCACAGGAATAAGACAAATAGAATTAAGACACAAGAGCTTATATTTTCTGCTGCTGTCTGTCATTGTAGCACTGTAAAGCATGGGAGTGCCATCCCTCTGGAATCCTGTCCATTTTGCATCACATTTCAGGAGTTGGGGACTAGCTACCTATGAAATGCTTGCCTCAAACATTTGAATTCATTATTCAGCAGAGGATAGGCATGACTTGCATGCATTATCTGATTTCTGGGCACAGAGGGCATAATTGCTAAAGGAGGCCAGTATGAAATGGCCATCTAACGTTGGTGGAGAATCAGCTGTACTGATATCTGATTAAAGGGTGCAAGTGCATTTGATGAAACTGCAATATTTTAATCTTTTTTAAAAACTTGTTTTGTTCCTTTTGTTTTCTGCGGGTCCTGAGCCTATGTGTCAATTATTTACATTTTCTTTTATCTCAGCACTATTACTGGCACCAATGGGAATCCTTCTATCTGAGGTATTTGGAAAGATAAATGTACATACTGATGGATACCAAGCAGGTTACACTGCATGAAAGATGCTCAATGTCTCCTGATCAGGCCCCTCAGACCCACATCTGTAGGCAGAGGTGGCCAGCTTTCAATTTTATAGCCCATTAATGCATGCGAAGGCTCTTCCCAAAGAAAACTGGGATGCTAGATTTGGTGATGCCAGGTAAAATACATGAATGCTTGACTAATGATGGTGTTGATGCTTCTTCACCCTTTCTTACATAGGATTACATTACATAGGATATACCGCACAGAAACAGGCCATTCGGCCCAAACATTCATGCCGCCGTTTATGTTCCACTCGAGCCTCCTCCAAATCTATCAGCAAAACCCTCTATTCCCTTCTCCCTCATATGCTTCTCTCACCTCCCCTTAGATGCAGCTATACTATTTGCTTCAACCACTCTCTGTGATAGCGAGTTCCACATTCTCACCACTCTTTGAGTAATGATGTTTCTTCTGAATTCCCTATTGGATTTCTTGGTGACAATCTTATATTGATGGCCTCTAGTTATGCTCTTCACAGTGGAAACATTCTCTCTGTATCCACTCTGTCAAAATCTTTCATAATTTTAAAGACCTCTATTAAGTCACCCCTCAGCCTTGTTTTTCAAGAGAAAAGAGGCCCAACCTGTTCATCCTTTCCTGATATGTATATCCTCGCATTTCTGGTATCATCCATGAAAATCTTCGCTGCACCCTCTCCAGTGCCTCCATATCCTTTTTATAATATGGTGGCCAGAACTATACGCAATACTCTAAGTGTGGTCTAACCAAGGTTCAATACAGGTTTAGCATAACTTCCCTACTTTTCTATTCTATACCTCGAGAAATAAACCCTAGTGCTTGGTTTGCTTATTTGCGGCCTTGCTAACCTGTATCGCCACTTTTAGTGATTTGTGTATTTGTACTCCGAGATTCCTTTGTTCCTCCACCCCACCTAGTGTTGCACCCTCCAAGTAATGTGACCTCCCATTCTTCCTACCAAAATATAATACCTCGCATTTATTTGTGTTGAATGTCATTTGCTAATTATATGCCCATTCTACAAGTTTATTAATAAATCTGAGTCTTTCTTTGTTTCTTTCAATCATAGTGTGCCTACTTTCAGTGGTACTGCAGGATGATCAACAGACAGTATACCATGATTGACTCCACCTGTATGATGCTAGCAACCATATCTGCAAGCACTATTGTACTTACCTGACTATGACTATTGGAACTAACTTCACAGGTTCTGAGTCAGCAGAGATTTAGTGAGTGTACATAAAAACATAAGAAGTAGGCCATTTGGCCCTTTGAGTCTGCTCTGCCATTCAATATGGTCAGGGCTGATCTGATCTTGGCCTCAACTCAACTTCCCTGCCCGCCCCCCATAAACCTTGACTCCCAGTAATAGTCTGCTGTGAGTTAAAAATATAAATTTGTCTCCATTTTCTTTGAGGCATGCTGCAATGTTAACTTCTGGGAATAGTGGCATGCAGGCCACCCTCCTTGCAACCCTCATGCAACACCTCACTTCAGCAAGCATGAAGAAAATATTTGAGTAATAAGCTGCTCCATTGTTTTCCTGCAGATTTTGGCCAGTGACTTTTTAATCCCTTCTCCTTTGGGTTTGGCAAAGGCTGCTAATGCCTGTTGAGCTATTCCAAAGGCACTCAGAATTCTTGATCCATGTTAAAAAATGCCCTTTAAGTGTTCCTTTCCTTTTACGTTTGACTTGCATACAATATTCCACTCCCACCGCTAGTGTGCTCCCTGCATCCATTCAAATTTGTATCTGAAGCTTTGTAAATGAGGCAATCTTAGAAATGTCATACCCACAGTAATCTATAGATAAGAATTGCTAAAAGTTTGTTAGCTATAGAAAACTAACTGCCTGATAAGAATCTCAGACAAAAACAGAAAATGGTTTAAAGTCATAGAAGGTCCCTCAACATCTAGAAACAAGACAGATTATAATTTCAAGCAGAAACCATTCCACAGAACTGGAAACGGAAAGTCAATGAATAAACTTGATAGGGTGACCAAAACTCCCCCTTTCGTTTTGATCAGTCCTACAAAGTGTTATGTATTGTCCAGGTACATTAAAGTATAAGTACAATGGTGCGCCACAGAGGGTGCTGTGGTGGGAGATCCGAAAGTACCTGCAGAACAGAGTATAAAAGGCTGCCCACCACACCTGAGAGGCACTCTGGAATCAGACAATAAAGGACTAAGATCACAACAGTTATATCAACACCAGACCATGTGGAGTCAGTGATTTGTGTGCTACATACACCACATAGGCAATGAGGACGCGGACAAACTCCATGCAACCATGGCTACTCTGGGCTAGCTAAAGGATTTTACTGTGGCAATGATTGGGAGGCCTTTACGGAAAGGCTCGAGTACTACTTCACAGCAAACGACCTGACGGGGCACACGGACGCACTGAGAGAGAATCGTAAGGCGATATTGCTTTCCAATTGTGGCGATGAGGTTTACTGTCTCGTCAGGGATTTGCTGGCACCCGCGAGCGCCAGGGACAAGTCATATGAGGAGCTGGTCACACTTATTCGTGACCATTTGAAACCAAAGGAGAGCATCCTCACGGCCAAATACAAATTCTACAATCACTGCAGACCTGAGGGCCAGGATGTCACCAAATATGCTGCGGACCTCAGGAGACTCGCGGCGCCGTGTGATTTTGGCGCACACCTTGACGAGGCATTGCGGGATGTTTTTGTTATGGGTATTGACCATGAGGGCCTCCTTCACAAGCTGCTAGCCACGGAACCCACAGTCATCCTGACAAAAGCCATCACCATCAGCCGGGCATATATGACCTTGACTTGCAGCACCAAGCAAATGATCCACACAGTCTCGAACCCGGCAGGCACTGTCCACAGGATAGCGCCCACCATGGACAAAACTGCAGAACGTGGCTCTGCCCGGGGCAGAGAGCACGGACCTCGGGGTCCTGGAACTCTGACTCCGCTGAGGGGGGGCCAATCAAGCAGCACCATGCTGGCGCTGCGGAGGAAGCCATGGGGCTCACCGGTGCAGGTTTGCGGAGTATACGTGCAATACCTGCCACCTGAAGGGCCACCTTCAGCGTATGTGTAAAAGAAATCTGACTCAACGTGTGGCTGAGGAGATGGTGGATGATCCACTGTTCAGCGAGGAGCAGGCAGAAGAAGATGAGGTGTTGGGACCGTACACGTGTACCGACAATTCGCCCCCAGTGATAAATGGAAGTAAAAATTGACAGAGTCCCAGTGAGTATGGCAGTGGATACGGGATCGGGTCAGTCATTGATGAGTCAGAGAACTTTCGAGAAACTGTGCGTCAACCCAGCTGCACGACCCAAGTTGGTCCAGGTCAGAGCAAAGCTACACCAAGAAACTGATATCTGTTCTTGGCAGAGCGGATGTGCGACAAACACCACACAAAGGATCTTCCTTTTCCAGTTCTGATGAATAATTTCCACCCAAATGTTAACTTGACCTACTCACCTATAACCTACTTACCCATGTGATTGTTGGAGGCCAATTATCTCAGCCCCAGGACATCAAACGTTTCTGAGGGCAGTGTCCTAGGCCCAACCATCTTCAGCTGCTTTATCAATGACCTTCCTCCATCATAACATCAGAAGTGGGGATGTTTGTTGACGATTGCACAGTCTCCAGTTCCATTTGCAACACCTCAGATAATGCAGCAGTCCAAGCCTGCATGCAGCAGGCAGCAAGATGTGGGCAACATTGGACTTGGGCTGATAAATGGAAAATAACCTTCGCACCAAACAGTGCCAGACAATGAACATCTCCAACAAGAGATAGTCTAACTACCTCCCCTTGACATTCAGTGGCATTACCATCATCAACTCCCCAACATCAACATCCTGACAGTCATCATTGACCAGAAACTTAACTGGACCAGCCACAAATACTGTGGCAACAAGAGCAGGTCAGAAGCTGGGTATTCTGCAGCGAGTGTCTCGCCTCCTGACTCCCCAAAGCCTTTCCACCATCCACAAAGCACAAGTCAAGAGTGTGATGGATTACTCTCCACTTGCCTGGATGAGTGCAGCTCCAACAACACTTGAAGCTCAACACCATCCAGGACAAACCAGCCCACTTCATTGGCACCCATCCACCACCTTAAACATTCACTCCCTCCACCACCGGCGTACCATCTACAAGACTACCATCTTCAACAGCACCTCCCAAAAGTCCCGCAAATTCTATCACCTGGAAGGCAAGGGCAGCAGGCGCATGGAAACAGCGCCACCTCGAAGTTCCCCTCCAAGTCACACATCATCCTGACTTGGAAATATATCGCCATTCCTTCATCGTTGCTGGGTCAAAATCCTGGAACTCCCTCCCTAACAGCACTGGGGAGAACCTTCACCACAGGGACTGCAGTGGTTCAAGAAGGCGATTCACCACCAGCTTCTCAAGGGCAATTAGGGATGGGCAATAAATGCTGACCTTGTCAGCGATGTCCACCTCCTGTGAATGATTACAAAAAGATTAATCAATGTGCTGTCATTTCTTGTTTATGTCCAAATCTGAAGAACCTCGTTTATTTTACATACCAAATTGACTCGTGAAATGATGACTTTCTTTGCCACATTCATTAAGCTACTGATGAAATCACTGAACATTAGATACACTGACTGCTACCTTATTAAAGTCAAATAAATTTTGTTTTTTTTTTAAATGTCTTTTCTAAAAAATTAATCAGAATTTAATTTTTCAGATTTTGTACATTTGTGAGTGCAATTTCCCAACAGCCCAGTTTTTCTCTATACCCTTTTCCTGAAGAAAATACAACCATCTTTCAGCACAGAGTCAATGGTCACATTCTGATAGCTTTGCTAAACTGGACATTTGTCACGTCTGAACTCAGTGAGTGAAGGCAGTCTATTTGATCATGAAAGGGCATCACGGCTGAACATGATCCTCTCCTCGCCCAGCACACCACAGGCACACTTTCCAGGATTGATCACTGGATTGGGATCAGAAACGAGAACTTGCTTGTTTTTTCCCCAATCTCTCTCTAATGAATAAGTGCTGAAACCAGTTGGAACTGCCACGCCAGCTGAGATCAGTTAACGCAGCACAAACTAATACTGGAACCTTTACTATCTGTGCAGCTTAGCTGCTCCATTACTTAACTAGCTGGGCCATCAGGGGCATTCGCTCGTGACATTGTCAATAATACATTCCTGACTTAGTGACAACAGGTATTTAGGTATAGTTTTGCCTTTCTAATGCCACCACAGTGTCAAAATGCCTTGAAGTTTTATTGCATTCAAATGGCTAATGTGGCAGCAACTTTACATCAACAAGGAAAATATTTTGTTCTGCTTATAGAGTTTAGATTTTGTGTTGCTAAATTTAAGATTGATTTTAATGTCTGCTCAGAAAAGTAATCTTTCTTTAAACGTCACAAGCAATGCAAATTATACCCCATGTTGTCAGTGAACACGAGCAGGAAATACCAGGTTACAAGGCGTGCATGAATCACAGCTTGTACATGAAAGAAAATACCAAAGTTGGAGCAACTCTGATTGAATTATGTTTTCATTTGCATAATGAGATACAATGGTGCTACTATTTCTTCTGCATTGGCAGCTATCCATAGTGTGGCACCCATCAACAATTTTATGCCGCTGGCTTATTTGAGACACACTTCGATGATCAAGCAAACATCAATCAATCTGCCATGACTTCAGTAAGCAAGGCTAGATGAAGCCCTGTAACAAAAATACAGAGTGGAGAGACCAACTGTATTTTAATCATGATTGGAGGAAGAATTATACTGTTTTCAAGGAACCCTAAGAATGTTTTTTTTTTCCGTAGGCCTTTGCTGGAATTCCAGCCTTTGAATTGTTCATCTTAAGCCTCTGTATTCTTCTTTCCCCCCTCATTCCCTCACCATTTGTGTCTTGCCTAATGTGAAGCAATGCCAAGTTAATAACTTCTACTGTGGGATGAAGGTCACCATCACCATCTGTGTGTTCTGACTACTTTTGGGGATTTAAAGAACTAAGCTTTTAAAATGATTGCCTCCAGCCACTTTAAATATGATAAACTACAGGTAGAAAGAAGTGTTTCAGATAGACTCCCAGATGTTCCCCAGAGAGATATTGACAGAGTGACTAACTTCCATAGCAGGCCTGTAGGGCAAGATCATTTTCATTTCTTTGGCCCATAATTTTATATAACTGCATTTTTAGTTATTCGACAGGCTGCTTCCATCAGACAGTGGTTTTCACCGTTAAAGTGGCGAAAAAAAATACTGAGTTGCTGCAGCGTGTATTTACTGTGGGAAAAATCTGTGACATAACCACTGGCACTTCAGAACACGTCGTTCTTGAAGTCAATCTGTAATTCTCAGCAAATATTATACATACTGACATTCCCCATCAAGGCAATCACAGAAATAACATTAACAAACGCTGGCAAAGCCCTAAAAAATTGATAACCTTGAACATTGACTTCTGAGATTTAAAAATGAGTTAGATTGAAAGTGCAGCATGATACAGGCTTGTCAGAATGTAACTGCACCAATGTTCGACATTCCATCACTTTTATTACAGAGGGAGAAAAAAATCTTAAAGTACATCAAAAACACAATTTGCAATGATTGATTCAGAAATTTCTGAAAGGGAATCTAAGTGCTAACGGCATAAGTGTGTTGATTGCACATTTGGGAATGCTCAGCAAGAAGCAGCATTTGGAAGAAGTTTGGAAAAGTCGACCCTGTGGTTTTCCAACTTGTATACCTTGCATTTTAGTTCTGCTCACCCAGTGGTCTGCCATGACCCCAGCTGATTGTCCGGTGTCAGGGTAATTGGCATTTTATTTTTGGTGAACTCCTGGTGGGATTCCTGCCTGAGCGATGGAAAGTAGGTACACTGGGCTTCAGAGGCCTATTGTAGTGTAGACTGGCTGAGGCCTCAGTGCTTGCTCAAAAAAACACGTTGGCACAGCTTGTTTATTTTTAAATCTTCTCCCCAGCACCAAGTCAATACAGTTGATAGGACCATATATGTAGTAGGTCCTGTACTGCTGGCAGGACAGACCCATCAGAGGCAGGGAACCAGTGGTGTACAGTCAGGACAGAGTGGAACTGAGAATCCTCAACATTGATTCTGAACTCAATGAAGTTTCATGGCACCAGGTGAAACATAGACAAGAAAATCTCCTGCTCATTACCATTTACTGCCCTCCCTCAGCTGATGAATCAGTGATCCTCCATGTTGAACATCACTTGGACAAGGGAGAACCAGTTGATGTGGTGTATTTGGACTTTCAGAAGGCTTTCGACAAGGTCCCACACAAGAGATTAATGTGCAAAGTTAAAGCACATGGGATTGGGGGTAGCGTGCTGACGTGGATTGAGAACTGGTTGGCAGACAGGAAGCAAAGAGTAGGAGTAAATGGGTACTTTTCAGAATGGCAGGCAGTGACTAGTGGGGTACCGCAAGGTTCTGTGCTGGGGCCCCAGCTGTTTACATTGTACATTAATGATTTAGACGAGGGGATTAAATGTAGTGTCTCCAAATTTGCGGATGACACGAAGTTGGGTGGCAGTGTGAGCTGCGAGGAGGATGCTATGAGGCTGCAGAGTGACTTGGATAGGTTAGGTAAGTGAGCAAATGCATGGCAGATGAAGTATAACGTGGATAAATGTGAGGTTATCCACTTTGGTGGTAAAAACAGAGACAGACTATTATCTGAATGGTGACAGATTAGGAAAAGGGGAGGTGCAACGAGACCTGGGTGTCATGGTACATCAGTCATTGAAGGTTGGCATGCAGGTACAGCAGGTGGTTAAGAAAGCAAATGGCATGTTGGCCTTCATAGCGAGGGGATTTGAGTACAGGGGCAGGGAGGTGTTACTACAGTTGTACAGGGCCTTGGTGAGGCCACACCTGGAGTATTGTGTACAGTTTTGGTCTCCTAACCTGAGGAAGGACATTCTTGCTATTGAGGGAGTGCAGCGAGGGTTCACCAGACTGATTCCCGGGATGGCGGGACTGACCTATCAAGAAAGACTGGATCAACTGGGCTTGTATTCACTAGAGTTCAGAAGAATGAGAGGGGATCTCATAGAAACGTTTAAAATTTCCGACGGGTTTAGACAGGTTAGATGCAGAAAGAATGTTCCCAATGTTGGGGAAGTCCAGAACCAGGGGTCACAGTCTAAGGATAAGGGGTAAGCCATTTAGGACCGAGATGAGGAGGAACTTCTTCACCCAGAGAGTGGTGAACCTGTGGAATTCTCTACCACAGAAAGTTGTTGAGGCTAATTCACTAAATATATTCAAAAAGGAGTTAGATGTAGTCCTTACTACTAGGGGGATCAAGGGGTATGGCGAGAAAGCAGGAATGGGGTACTGGAATTGCATATTCAGCCATGAACTCATTGAATGGCGGTGCAGGCTAGGAGGGCCAAATGGCCTACTCCTGCACCTATTTTTCTATGATTATTCTTCTATGAAACACTGAGAGCACAGAATGTACTCTGGGTGGGAGACTTCAATATCCATCACCAAGAATGGCTCGGTAATACCACCGCTGGCCAAGTCATGAAGGACATAGCTGCCAGACTGGGATGGTGATATATGCTGAGAGAACCAACATGAGGGAAAACCTACTTGACCTCATCCTCACCAATCTACCTGTCGCAGGCGCATCTGTCCATGACAGTATTGATAGGAGTGACCACCACAGAGTTCTTGTGGAGATGAATTCTGATACTGAGGACACCCTCCATTGTGTTAAATGGGATAGATTCAAAACAGATCTAACAGCTCAACTGGGCATCCAGGAGGCACTGTGGGCCATCAGCAGCAGTCGAATTGTATTCCACCACAATCTGTAACCTCATGGCCCGGCATAAAATTACCACCAAGCCAGGCAACCAACCTGGGTTCAATGAGGAATTTAGAAGAGCATGCCAGTAGCAGGACCGAGATGCGGAGGAACTTCTTAACCCAGAGAGTGGTGAACCCGTGGAATTCTCTACCACAGAAAGTTGTTGAGGCCAATTCACTAAATATATTCAAAAAGGAGTTAGATGAGGTCCTTACTACTACGGCCATCAAGGGGTATGGCGAGAAAGCAGGAATGGGGTACTGAAGTTGAATGTTCAGCCATGAACTCATTGAATGGCGGTGCAGGCTAGAAGGGCCGAATGGCCTACTCCTGCACCTATTTTCTATGTTTCTATGTTTCTATGAACCTGAAAACAAAGTGCCAACCTGGTGAAGCTACAACACAGAACCCATCATCATATCATCATCATCATAGGCAGTCCCTCGAATCGAGGATGACTTGCTCCCACGTCAAAAAGTTCACAGGTGTTTCAATGATGGACCTAAAATTCCAGGTCCGAACTAAATCTTGAAGGGTGGAAGATGCCTATGCTTGGATTTTTTTAACGTGTGGTGACTGTTGCACACTAGCCACCATACGGGCTTGACAGAGTTAGGTCTTGGTCCAGTAGCAAGGATTAACCAAGACAATTGGAGACCAGCACTGCTGCATGGACCTAGTGCGCACACATAGATAGAAACATTTAGTGAATTGGCTTCAACAACTTTCTGTGGTAGAGAATTCCACAGGTTCACCACTCTCTGGGTGAAGAAGTTTCTCCTCATCTCGGTCCTAAATGGCTTACCCCTTATCCTTAGACTGTGACCCCTGGTTCTGGACTTCTCCAACATTGGGAACATTCTTCCTGCATCTAACCTGTCTAAACCCGTCAGAATTTTAAACGTTTCTATGAGATCCCCTCTCATTCTTCTGAACACCAGTGAATATAAGCCCAGTTGATCCAGTCTTTCTTGATATGTCAGTCCCGCCATCCCGGGAATCAGTCTGGTGAACCCTCGCTGCATCCCTCAATAGCAAGAATGTCCTTCCTCAAGTTAGGAGACCAAAACTGTATACAATACTCCAGTTGTGGCCTCACCAAGGCCCTGTCCAACTGTAGTAACACCTCCCTGCCCCTGTACTCAAATCCCCTCGCTATGATTTTTACTGGGGAGTCCTCTAAATAGCTTTAGTTCTATCAAATATTGAACTACATTCATTGCTTATTCGAATCATTGAACTATAACTTCGTACAGTAAAAATCGCAGTGTGGGCGGGCCCGTGCTACCCCTGGGCCAGCAGGAGCAGCATACTATAGTTAGAACTGAGCGATCCCACAATCAACAGATCAGATCAAAGCTGTGCAGTTTTGCAACATCCAGTCATGAATGGTGGTGGACAATTAAACAACAAATGGGAGGAGGTGTCTCCATGTGAATCCCTATCCTTAATGGTGACAGAGCCCAGGACGAGAGTGCAAAAGACAAGGCTAATGCATTCACAACCATCTTCAAATGTGCCAAATAGATGGTCCATCTGAGCCTCCTCCTGAGGTCCCCACCATCACAAATGTCAATCTTCAGCCAATTCGATTCACTCCACTTGATATCAAGAAATGACTGAGTGCACTGGATCATCATCATAGGCAGTCCCTCGAAATCGAGGAAGACTTGCTTCCACTCTAAAAGTGAGTTCTCAGGTGGCTGTACAGTCCAATGCAGGAATTACAGTCTCTGTAACAAGTGGGGCAGACAGCCATTGAAGGAACGGGTGTGTGGGGAGTCCGGTTTGCCGCACACTCCTTCCGCTCTCTGTGCTTGATTTCTGCATGCTCTCGGCGACGAAACTCAAGGTGCTTGGCACCCTCCCGGATGCTCTTCCTCCACTTTGGGCGGTCTTGGGTCACGGATTCCCAGGTGCTGGTGGGGATGTTGCACTTTATCAAGGAGGCTTTGAGGATGTCCTTGAAGCATTTCCTCTGCCCACCTGGGGCTTGCTTGCCGTGTATGAGTTCTGAGTAGAGCACTTGCTTACGGTGTCTCGTGTCGGGCATGCAGGTGATGTGGCCCACCCAATGGAGCTGGTCGAGTGTGGTCAGTGCTTCGATGCTGCAGATGTAGGCCTGAGCGTGAACACTGACGTGGTGTGTCGATCCTCCCAGTGGATTTGCAGGATGATGTGGAGGGAATGCTGGTGGTATTTCTCCAGGGCTTTGAGGTGTCTGCTGTGTATAGTCCACGTCTCTGAGCCATAAAAGAGGGCAGGTATCACTACAGCCCTGTAGACCATAAGCTTGGTGCCAGATTTGAGGTCCTGGTCGTCAAACACTCTCTTCCTCAGGTGACCGAAGGCTGCGCAGGCACACTGGAGGCGATGTTGGACCTCGTCATCGATGTTTGCCCTTGCTGATAGTAGGCTCCTGAGGTATGGAAAATGGTCCACATTGTCCAAGGCTGAGCCATGGATTTTGATGGGCAGTGCTGTATGGCGGGGTCAGGTTGGTGGAGGACCTTTGTGTTACAGATTTTTAGCGTAAGGTCCGTGCTTTCGTATACCTCGGTGAAGGTTTTGATGATGGCTTTGTATGGTGTTTTGTGTGCCCCGTGTCTCTATGACTCTCCCTTGAGTTGACCCGTGCTTTAACACTCCACAGTTCGGGTTGTTTCCCTTTGGACGGCAGGAGCTTTTGCCAATAGTTCCTGCCTAGCCCGTTGATTAGCGGGTAATCCCACACACAGAGGGAGAGACCAAGGTCAGATAGTTCTTCTCCTATGCCCGATGCACAGCATCCTCAGTGGGATTACTGTGTAACCTGGCCATGAGCAGATGCCACCCAGTTGGTCTTCCGAATTATACCATGAACCACAAGCCCCTCAACCCCCAAGTTCAGATCCAAGGAGTTACTGTGGATAGATTATAATCGACTCAGACAAAATAAAATGGATCAGATTGGTCAAAGATCGATTCCTTTTATTACACTCACAAAATGACAACCCCTAATCCTCTCGCTTATGGCTTAAAGAGTAGGTGACTGTGGATACCAGCTTAAAAGCTGAGACTAAATACCCACCATTTCGGTTACGCCGAACCAATCCCCTTCCCAGAATCTAAGCCTCGATAATGGAAACCCCAACTAAACCCCTCTCCCGGTTTGGTCAGAACCCACACTTGGAAGCCTCCTCACACACACATGTGTTAGCCTGCATCTTGGACACTTGCAGTTCCTCAGCAGCCAAACACGCTGGTTACCAGTCCTTGTCATTGATTCACGCTGTCCCGGGTCCATTCAACTCTGAAGACAAAACCGTGCCTAACAGAGGCGCGCGATGAGGTCTCGAGAGTTACTTTCAGGCGGCACGGCGAGGCACTCACTTCAGGCATTCCTGGAGAGTTGACAGACATGTAGCCACATGGGGAACCCCGTTCCAGATGGTAGAGAAAAGTAAGCAAGCCCTGAATCCTCAAAGTTCAGCATATTTATACCCCATATAATACACAAAACTGGCAGGGCGATTCCTAGTTTCCATGGCGAGTTGGTATTCCTGGTGACCTCTCTGTCCTGGATTGGTCATCTTGATGAAAACAATGGTAGGCCATTTCTGTACATGGGCAGTTCTAGAAGTGCTAACTGTTTGTTGAGTTCTTGACTGCTCCTTCATTGAAAGAGTCCAGAGGTGTTACTTTTGGTTTGCAAACCTCATTGTCCATCCAGACATCCCGGCTCCATGGACAAAAGGTGTTTTTCCACAAATCACGCAAAGTTCGAAATGAAAAAGACCTCTGCCTTTCATGACATCAGCGTTGAGACTGGTCCCATGGCAACCCAAAAGACAGAAAGCTCCTGCTTTATCACAGAAGCCAAAATCAGTCCTTTTAAAGTCCAAAAGTCCAAACTCGATTTTGAAATGCAGCCCACGTGCATTTCCATTTTAAAAAGCTACAGATCTATTTTAAAAGTCCAAACATCCTTCTGGCCCATACACACACTGATGCTGGCACTGGCCAAATCCTACAGCTTGGAGTTCGGTCTCTGAGTGTGCGCAGATGCAAGCGTCATCCACGTAATGTGGTTCAATGACAGAGGAAGGGACAACCTTGGCTCTAGCCTGGAGGCAACGTAGGTTGAACAGGTTCCCATTGGTTCTATAGTTTAGTTCTGCTGCAGCAGGGAGCTTGTTGATAGTGAGATGGAGCATTTCGGCAAGGTAGATCGAGAAGAACGTTGGTGCAATGATGCTTGACCCCGGTCCGGACGTGGATTGGGTCTGTGGTGGATCCGTTGGTCAGGATCACAGCTTGCATGTTGTCGTGGAGCAGGTGGAGGATGGTGACAAACCTTTGGGGGCAGCCGAAATGGAGGAGGACGCTCCATAGTCCCTCGCGGTTAACAGTGTCAAAGGCCTTTGTGAGGACAAAAAAGGCCATGTACAAGGGTTGGTGCTGTTCCCTGCATTTCTCTTGTAGTTGTCGCGCAGTGAAGATCATGTCCGTTGTACCCCTTAGTGGACGGAATCCGCACTGTGACTCTGGGAGGAGCTCTTCAGCCACAGGGAGAAGACAGTTGAGGAGGATTTTTACATTGACTTTTCCAGTGGCCGACATCAGAGAGATTCATCTGTAGTTACCACAGTCGGACTTGTCCCCCTTTTTGAAGATGGTCATGATTACAGCATCTCTGAGATCTCCTGGCACACTCCCCTCCTTCCAGATAAGAGAGATAAGGTCATACATTCATGCCAATAGTGCTTCTCCACCATACTTCGAGCCTCAGCGGAAATTCCATCTGCTCCTGATGCCTTATTGTTCTTGAGCGGGCACATGGCCTTTTCTACTTCATGCAGGGCTGGGGTTTTGCTGAGATGGTGGCGGGTAGCATGCTGCAGGATGGAGTCAAGGACACTCATGTCAAAGGCAGAGTATAGGTTAAGGGGATCTTCAAAGTGCTCCTTCCAGTGGGCCCTGACTGCCTCGGTGTCCTTGATGAGTGTCTCTCCATTCTTGGCCAGCAGTAGGGTGGGACCTTGGGTGCTTGAGCCATAATTGGCCTTGACTGCGCTGAAGAATCCTCGCACATCATGGTTGTCGGCCAACTGATGGATCTCCTGTGCTTTCTCCGTTCACCATTTATTCTTTAGGTCGCAGGTTTTTTGTTGGACCTTGACTTCAGCCGCCTGTAGAGCTGCTTTGCTGCTCCCAAGTTGGGTTGCTGCTTTAAGTTCAGAAATGCCTTGAGCTTGCGGCTTATTAGTTTCTGGATCTCCTGATCATTCTCGTCAAACCAGTCTTGGTGTTTCCTGGTTAAGTGACTGAGTGTCTCTTCGCAGGCGCTGGTTATGAAGGCCATGAGGGCAGACCAGGCGCTGTGGGCACTCTGTGTCTCGGGGTCATCGAGTCGCCAGGTTGGTAGTGAGGCGCTGGCTGTATAGGGCTTTCTTAACTGGGTCTTTGAGTGCTCCGACGTTGATTTTTCTGCGGCATTGTTTCTGTTGCCGTCGCTACTTTGGGGCTATATTGATGTTAATGACGTAGTGGATTAGGCAGTGGTCCATCCAGCAGTCATCGGCTCCTGTCATGGCGCGGGTGATGCACACGTCCTTGTGGTCTCTCGCTCGGACTATGACGTAGTCGAGCAGATGCCAGTGCTTGGAGCGAGTGTGTTGCCATGATGCCTTGTACGTATCCCTCTGACGGAACAAGGTGTTGGTGATGACAAGGTTGTGTTCGAGGCATTTTGTCAGGAGCAAGTTACCACTGGAGTTGGTTTTCCCTACCCACTCTCTGCCGATCATACCTCCCCAGAGGTCTGTGTCCTTTCCGACTCTGGCGTTGAAGTCGCCAAAGGAGGATCAGCTTGTCGTCCGTAAGGACTTGGGGACAGGGATTGTTCAAGGCTGGAGTAGAATTCCTCTTTGGTCTCAACTGTTACGTTGAGTGTTGGGCCGTATGCGGTGATGACTGTGGTGCAGTGGTTCCCGGCTAGAGCGTCATGAGACGTTCGCTTATCCCGCAGGAGGAGTCTCTGAGACAGCCCACCAGCTCATTCTTGATGGCGAAGCCAACTCCATGGAGGCGGCGTTCTTCTTCTGGTTTACCTTTCCAGAAGAAGGTGTAACCACCACCTTGTTCTTTGAGTTGACCTTCCCCTGCCCGCCAGGTCTCACTTGGGGCGGCGATGTCAACGGCGAAGCGTCTGAGTTCCCAGGCAACGATAGCAGTGTGACATTCTGGTCTGTCGCTGTTGGGGTTGTCCATGACATTCCAGACCTGAACTTCATTTTGAAGGGTGGAAGATGTCTGTGCGTGAGTTCTTTTAACGTGGGTGGTCGTTGCACACCAGCTACCACACGGGCTTAGCAGGACAAGGTCTTGGTCCAATGGCACGATACTGGATACTGCAAAGGCGACCAACAACATCCCAGCTATAGTGCTGTCATCTACCTGATACAGTGAAAAACGGCCCAAGTTTGTCCTGTCCACTAAAAGCAGGGCAAATCTAATCCAACCAATTACCACCCCATCAGCCTATGACAATAATCAGCAAAGTGATGGAAATTGTCATAAGAACATTAGAAATAGGAGCAGCAGTAGTCTATACGGCCCCTCAAGCCTGCTCCGCCATTCAATACGATCATGGCTGATCATCAAACTCAATTCCTCTTTCCCGCCCAATCTCCAGATTCCTTGATTCCCATGAGAGTCAAAAAATCTATCTATCTCAGCCTTGAATATATTCAAAGACTCAGCATCCACAGCCCTCTGGGGCAGAGAATTATAAAAATTCACAACACTCTGAGTGAAGAAATTCCTCCACAACTCCGTCTTAAATGGCCTATCCCTTATCCTGAGACTGTGCACCTTAGTTCAAGGCACTCCAGTCAGGGGAAATGATCTCTCAGCATCTACCCTCTCAATCCACTTCAGAATCTTGTATGTTTCAGCCCTCTCATCCCAGCAATCAATCTAGTGAACCTTCATTGCACCGCCTCCACGGCAAGTATATCCTTCCTTAGATAAGGACACCAAAACTGTGCACAGTACTCCAGAAGTGGTCTCACTAAGGCCCTGTATAATTACAGCAAGACTTCCTGAGGTAAAAATTTACCTCCACCCCAACGATATTCGATACTTGGAAGTTTTTTTTTCTCAGGGCGGA
Source organism: Pristiophorus japonicus (assembly GCF_044704955.1). Classification (NCBI taxonomy): domain Eukaryota; kingdom Metazoa; phylum Chordata; class Chondrichthyes; family Pristiophoridae; genus Pristiophorus; species Pristiophorus japonicus. The sequence goes on from NC_091982.1 coordinate 23,789,734, forward strand.
TGTATTCGCGGTTGAGGGGCGGAAGTGCCCTTGCCGCGGATCGCCGGCCCCGATCAGTCATCAGCGCCGGGCTGATGACATCAGCACTGACATGTCACAATGTCTCTCCCCTGCAGTTAAAGGGGAGAGCTGCTGCGTGTTCTGCATATTTTTCAGTTAGGTCCACTGGACCACCAGGGAGGGCTTTGGCTAGGCCAGTGGCCTGGCACCCAAGCTGGGGTGCCAGGCTGCCTGTTGGGGGCCCGGCTAAACCCAGGGCCATAATTGTGGAGCCAACTTGGCAATGCACCCTCCCCTTTAAGGGCAGCCGCGCCACCATTTTATAGAGAGTGTACCGACAGCAAAAGCTGTTCGGGGCTCCAGCTGGTGGCGGGGCCACACCCGCGGGGCAATTTCAGGTAAGGGCCAATTTCGCAAGGGGGTGCCAGCCAGATGGTAAGGGGTTGGCACGTGCACGCCGCAGTGGGAAAACGACCGGACACCGCTCCGCTCCTGAGGAAGGCCAATTTCTAAAATGGCGGCCCCTCCACGGAGAGTCGGCGGCCATTCCGCATCGCCCCATGGCCACAACCTTCCAGCAGTCAGTGGCCTTATCGAAAGGGGCAATTTTGGCCCCCTTACTCTTAACTGTCGTTGATAGTGCTATCAAGCGACACTTACTCACAAATAACCACTCGCTGATGATCAGTTTGGGTTCTACCAGGCCGATTGGCTCCAGACCTCATTTCAACCTTGGTCCAAACATGGACAAAAGAGCTGAATTCAAGGTGAGGTGAAAGTGACTGCCCTCGACATCAAGGCAGTATTTGACCGAGTGTGGCACCAGAGAGCCCTAGTAAAACTGAAGTCGATGGGAATCAGGGGGAAAATTGTCCATTGGCTGGAATAATACCTGGCACAAAGGAAGATAGTTGTGGTTATTGAAGGCCAATCATCTCAGCCCTAGGACATCGCTGCAGGAGTTCCTCAGGGCAGTGTCCTAGGCCCAAACATCTTCAGCTGCTTCATCAATGACCTGCCCTCCATCATAAAGTCAGAAGTGGGGATTTTCACTGATGATTGCACAGTGTTCAGTTCTAATCACAACTCCTCAGATAATCAAACCATCTGTGCTTACATGCAGCAAGACCTGGACAACATCCAGGCATGGGCTGATAAGTAGCAAGTAATATTCATATCACACAAGTGTCAGGCAATGACCATTTCCAACATGAGAGAGTCTAACCACCGCCCCTTGACATTCAGTGGCATTACCATCACTGAATCCCTCACCATCAACCTTCTGAAGGTCACCATTGACCAGAAACTTAACTGGACCAGCCACATAAATACTGTGGCTACAAGAACAGGTCAGAGGCTGGGTGTTCTGCAACAAGTGACTCACCTCACCTCCTGACTCCCCAAAGCCTTTCAACCTCCTACAAGGCACAAGTCAGGAGTGTGATGGAATTCTCTCCACTTGCCTAGATGCGTGCAGCTCCAACAACACTCAAGAAACTCAACACCATCAAGGACAAAGCATTCTGCTTGATCAGCATCCCGTCCACCACCAGCGTACTGTGACTGCAGTGTGTACCATCTTCAAGATGCACTGCAGCAACTCGCCACGGCTTCTTCGACAGCAGCTCCCAAGCCCTCGACCTCTACACTCTAGAAGGATAAGGGCAGCAGGCATATAGGAACAGCACCACGCCCAGGTTTCCTTTCAAGTCACACACCATTCTAATCTGGCCATATCATCATCGCTGGGTCAAAATTCTGGAATTCCCTACCTGACAGCACTGTGGGAGCACCTTCACCACAAGGACTGCTGCGGTTCAATTCTGAGAGTGCCCACCATAACTTCAACAGAAAAGCTAGACCAATTTCTTTAAAAGAATGAGGGAAGAAAATAATGGACAGAATTTGGCAAAGAAACAATCTTTCAAGATTCTAACCCAACTTTTTCTTTGTTTGTAAAATAGTAATTGTAATTGGAACGTATCAAATGGTGGAAATATAGATGAAGCCTAATGGAGAATCCTGATCCTCTTCAGAATGGCTTAAGTTTGTTGAAACAAAAACAGATATGACGTAGATTTTCTGGGGGTCATTTTAACTGTGCGGGAAACCCACAGGATCGGGTGGAACTCCGGTTTTACACTCGCTCAGCATTACTCCCCATCGACTTTGGGAGGGGTGTAAAATCAGCATTGTGCCTAATCCTGTCAGTTTCTCAACTGGTGCTTTCGCTTAAAATTGCCCCTCCTGCGTCTGCCCACAGCACAGTTCCTCACCTGCCATCAGTGTCTTTCGACTGGTGCTAGGCAAGCTACCTTGACACAGGCGCAGACTCTCAAAATCTAGCTATTTACTCTCGAATAAACTGATGCATCACTTCTGGTGCAAAATTGAAGAAGTGGTAGGTTTAAGCAGGGAGCCTTGTCACTTGTGGAATTTTCTACCAGAATCGGTTTATATTGTCTGATGAAAATACAGGTTAAAAACAACTTTCTTCTTGTTCCTAACTTCCTTAGTACTTGACTCTTTCACAAAGGGGAACAGTTAAATTATTTAACAGACAAAATTTAGCTACAAAATTAACTTTGCTGGAATTTGCTGATCACAGTTCCTAACCTAGTCAGCTATTTTTGTTCTTTTCCTCAAAATAATCTGAAGCCTTCCAGACAAATAATGAAGAGAGAGGTTTTTATTTGTCCTTTTGTGGCTGGATATCCCTTCTCAACAAAGTATGTGCTTATTCTTGAACAAATCATTCCATTGTTTTCGGAGCTTGCTGTTGTCTCCAGAGGATACCAGGAATTGCAATTTGTCTTCATATTTTTTGCTGGGAAAACTGGGAGTTGTAATCCAAGCAAATTCACAGTAAAATTTTCCATGATTTATTCACTGTCTTATATATATATATATATATATATATATATATATAAAAATTGTGCTATATAATTCTCAGCTTTATGCCTGTATTTATTCCTGATTTATTTTGGATGTCTTGGGGGACAGAAATGCAGTAAAGACATGCAATAAATAGTCAGAGGTTCATGTGAGCAATGTTGTTCACGCCAAGCAGCAGAGAACTGTTGACATCTGTGTAGGTGGGGAGGGGCAAGTGCTCCCGGCAAGGAGGGCAGGGAATCAAGCCTGAGGAGCAGAGAAGTACTAATGTGACACATGGGAACATAAGGCAAGCTATAGGTCTTGTTCTCTCTGTCTAGCTGCCACATTTAGCTCATCTCAAGAAGATGACCTCAGACAGCTGTGGATCTGACTGCTTCTCTCTCTCATAGCCAACTGAACCCATCATGGTTCATCCTTGTCAGGGTCCGTGATATCGAATGGTTTGGTTGCTCTCTTTGGAAAAAGTTGAGACTTTAAAGAAGGAGATTGACAGTTTATTCAAACTCAACTGTTTGCTATCATAAATAATTCATATACCAGGAAAAACAAATTTAAAAGTGAAGAACTTAGGAGTAAGAAGGTACATCAAAAGAAAAGTTTTTCACAGATCTAATAGAATTCCGGAATAGTTTCCAGGAAAAACTGTTGAATTGGACAATATAAATGAATTCCAGAGAAAATTTGGGGTGTTTCTGTAGTGTGAAGGGATGAAGAATATGATGAGAATGTAAGGAGCTGATCGATGAAAAGGAGACTGGCTCTTTGGGCCTAATGGCTTTTTTTAGTTCTTTGAAATTCTTATGCTCTTGTGCTGTAGCACTGCAGAAGGTGCAGCATTATCTTTACAGTTGCAAGTGTCACCCTTACTATAGTTACATGAACTTTAAGGTTATTTCTGTTGTGTATCTGTAAAGCATGCACTCTCATGTTCCGCCATCAGGGAGCTCATCCTCTGAACTTCCAAGGGATCCCAGCATCCCTTGGGAGCACTGTATATAAGCCTGTTCCTCACTCTGGAGTGTCTTAATAAAGACTGAGGTCACTGTTACTTTAACCTCCCTGTGTGCAGCCTCATTTGTGTTAGGAACACAATAATTTCCTTTATTTTGGAGTTGACATTTAATGAAATCTATTTTGAGGATTTTGAAAGAGTCCTACATGTTAGGGACCTATGTTGGACAAATAATCCACCTTTCAATGCATATGAGTACTGTTTTAAATATATCAGCTTTTTAAGTTCAGACACTTCACAGAATATTTACAGTTTTAGGGCCCGCCGACACTTCTGGGCCTCCTGCACACTGATTGGCTGACTGACAGTCGGTCCAGCCAATCGACGCACACACACACTTACCCCAGCAACAGCACTTAAAGGCGCTGTCCACCCAAACACGTGACCTCACCTCATGCGGCAAAATCCCTTGTTCGGGACAGGTCAAGTCACAAGGGTGCCGGATAAGGGAGGTTCAATCTGTATTGGTTTTCTGGGAGGAATTTGCTCCTGAACTGCACTCAGTGCTATTGGAGGAAGTTTGTTGCAGAGATCTCTGACATTCATTTGCATGAAATTTACATGAATGTGCCTTCTTCACATGTGTGAAATATGTGTTAACAATTCCTCAGGCACTGTGTTGATGTCCAGCAAAAATGTCAAAGTCTGTACAGCCTGACAAGAATAAAATCGGGCATTTCCAGCACTTTATTTTGTCAGATCTTTCAAAAACACTGGTCACATTCCTGGTTATCTATCTACACTTTGTTGATGCAGGCAAGCGCACAGTTAAAATGACTTGTGGGACTTACCTGCTGAGGTATCACTGTCTTCCCACAGGTTCCCAATTTTAACCTGTATTTGTACATAGGTGAAAGGGACACCCATTGGAGACTGGCGCAGGGCATTCTTTAAATATGTAGATCAGGCTCCGATGATGTCATCAGACCACGACTGCTATTTTAACCAGAGGCCTGCGCGGGGAAGCTGTTGGGCTGGATTTTTGGTTGTTGGCGAAAACGATAGTTCGACATCCAAATTACCATTTTCGCTGCACTATCATTTTTCGGCCTAAATATCGGCCTTTATGTCGATAATGAGGATTTGCGGTGCAAACCGCGAGTTTCGGCAACTTTAGTCTGAGGCCAGTAGTGCTGCGAGAGATGCCTTGGGAAGGGGGGCGGGGGGGGGGGGAAATTGGAAAAAACATTCATAAAACCTTTACCTACTAAATCGCTGAAAAATAATTTAAAAATAAAAACTTTAACTTACCTTTTTTTTGCAGGTCTTCATACTTACCGCTGCTGGCAGGCCTGTGCCGACAGGTTTTGCCTGTCGCTGTTCTGGGCGTGGTGGAGAGTGCTGAAAGTAGGACAGCAAGGCAATCCGCGGTGTTTCACGTCGGCGCACCTCTCCCCGGCGGTATGTGGAAGCACTGCCGCAAAAAGGTGCCTGAAGATCCCCTCCGACCGGGTTTTCCCCACGGAGGGTCAAATCGTGGCGAAAACCCGGTCGCAAAGTCGGCAAAAATCTAGCCCGTTGTGTCCTTCCCGTCAGCCCAACTTAGCGGGAAGAGAAGTAGGCGCCAAAGGAAGCTTCAAAAAGTAAATGGCTTGACTTATTGTTTTTTCAGTTTCCTTGTGGAGCCAGGCGAACCAGGAGTGCTCCTCTTGCCCCCATAAGGAAACTTTAAACCTCCTGTGCTTCCTCCCCCTCCCCTGACCATGAGGCCCTTCAGAACCCCCTCCCAGCCCTTTACCTGAGTGACAGGGACCACTCCATCATTAAAGTCTCCCAGGCCTCATGCTACAGATGGTTTGACATGCACTTTAATCCCCACCTACACAACTCTTGCCCTAAATTAAAATCGGGGTTCAGCCTTTTGATTTTATTTGCCAGCAACCCTCAATGATTAGGTCAAAAATGTATACAAGCACTCAACTCAGCTCTCTCGTATAGGCCAGTAGTTTGAATTAAATATTCTAAAAGCATGAATAAATCCCTCTATATTGAGTTACTGAATAAATTGGCCTTGTCATGTCGGAGCAGAGTGGAATCCAGGTATGCTCCTCTAAGAGTTAAAGAGAGAAAGGTAGAAGAATAGTCAATCCAGGCTGATCCAGTACATACAAAAGCAAAATATTGAGTATACTGGAAACTGAAATAAAAACAAAAAATGCTGGAAATCTCAGCAGGTCATGCCCTGAAACGTTAACTCTCTTTTTCTCTGCACAGATGCTGCTTGACCCGCTGAGATTTCCAGCATTTTCTAATCCAGTACATTTATGAGTAGTATTGCAGAAGGCCCAGGAACAGCTTGTGTGGCTACCTGGTTGGCCTTTTGCATGTTGAATAAATCACTATTACTGTATTGAGAGAAAAGAACTAACGACTGCTTTACAATTGACTCTTCTTGAAGTGGAAGGTAGGCCTTTTGAGTTCAGAAAAGCCCAGATGAAGGGCCAAGGCCTACAGTATAGGTGACCACTGAAGTTAAATGGAAAGAAGACCAAATAAATTAAGACACCAAGCTTGGGTCTAAAATGTTGAACATTGTCGAAGGAAGGGAATACTTGAGGGCTCAATTTTCCCCAAAGCTTTTTTTTTGGCATACTTGAAGAGTTACATCCGTTTTTTTGGGGGCCCAAGTACGCCTAACAAAGATGTGCTAAGATTCCCCGTTTGATTTCTTCATTTTGGCGCAGCCTATCCTGTCCTTTAGTTATGTGGGTGGAGCCTTAATCTACGCCAAAAAGATCAGGTTGCCATGGTAACCAGGGACACAATGCGGGCTGAGGCTGCAAAGCGAAACATACAGCCAGCTCGCAACACATTAAAATACATTGCAGCAACTTAAAAACATATTAAAATACATTGCAGCTACTTACCTCCAATTATTAAAGCCCCCCCCCCCCTCCCCGATGCCGGTGCCAATCCCCGTCCCTATCCCAGGCCGAAGGGCCTCCCGGTCCGCGGCCCCGCCCCTAGCCCTGGTTGAGTGACCTGCCGGTTCGCTGCCCCAACCAACCGATCTGTTGGTCCGCTCCCCCCCTCCCCCAACCAAGTGACTTGCTGGTCTGCTCCCTCACCAAGTGACCTGCCAGTGTACTCCACCGTCCCTAGCCCTGGCCGAAGGGCATCCCGGTCTGCTCCCCCACCTGCCCTTAGCACCAAGTGCCCTGCCGGTCCAACTCCCCCGACCCTAGCCTTGGCCGACTGTCCTCCCGGTCCGTTCCCCCACCCCTAGCCCAGGCCGAACGACCTCCCTGTCCACTTCCCCCACTCCTAGCCCAGGCCGAATGGCTCCTCCCTCATGGTCCCCCGCACCTAACTATACCAGAAAGGCTTCCCTTCCCCACTTCTCTCCCCCTCTCTTACCTCTCCTGCTGCTGCTGTCCGGGCATCTGCTGCACTTACCTGCGCCGATTCCTTACCTGCGCCAATTTTCTTAACTCTCCAGAAGGTTTTCTGCAGAGGCCACATGCGCTGGCCTAAGAAGAAGTGGAGTAACTCTCAGCTGGCCAAACTTCCCTAAATGGTCAGAATTGGCACAGGTGACAGGTTACGCCCCCTTTGGCTGAAAAAAAAAATTTACCTAAAAAAAATCGGAACTAACTGAGTTACGCTGGTGCAAATTGAAAAAAAAATGTTTTTTTTTTAAACTTAGGCCAAAAAAAGCGGCCTGTTCAAAAAAAATGGCGCAAATCACTGGGGACAATTGAGCCCACTGAGATGTGAGGAATTCCATAGTTTTGAATTTTGAACAAGAATGAATAGAAACTCATGATCCTGCAGGAAGGAGAACGAGTATGTGGCTTGTTGTATTAGCGTTTAAGAGACAAGAGAGATAAGTTCAGAGGAACTATTGACTAGAAATTCATTTGTTGAGCACCACTCCGTAGCGCCATGAAATGGTGATAAAATGGTGCCTGCCGCTCTTTTGCCAGCTAGTGGCGGGTCCTGCGGCAACCACCATATTCTTTTCCTCTTTGCGCTGCCGGTAGCTGGCCCTGAAGGAAAAATGGCGGCATGGTGAAGTCAATCGCCATGCAACGCTGACTTAACGTCACCAATGTGAACTTTAACCCTCGCGCTGAATTTAGCACTGGGTCCTAAGCACACTAAGCAGTAGCTCTTAAAGGGCCACACACATCATTCAGGTAAGAGAGAATTTAAGGGTTCGAACTGTTTTTTTTAAATTTTATTGGAATGGTGGCTTGCTGCAATAGATGTGAAAAGTATTTTAGGTTGGTAGGAAGTGCTGCTGGATGCTTGCAAGGACTCGGATGGTAAGTGAAGGCCTTTAAGAAGACAGAACAAGCTGCAAATACTCAGCAGGTCAGGCAACATCCCTAGAAAGAAAAACAGAGTTTGCATCTCAGGTTGACATGCTGCCTGACCAACTGAGTATTTCCAGCATTTTATGCTGTCATTTCACATTTACAGCATCTGCTTGCAGAGTGAAGATGAAGATGCAGAAGAGGAAGATGCAGGAGAGAAGGAATCAGATGGAAGGTTTATTCCAGACTGCCCCTTTGTGACCGGGATGTCTGGGATGGAATCATCTGCCCGCGCAGTCCCGCTGGCTGGGCAGGCTGCTTCTTCTTGTTGACCCACTGGCTGGGCAGGCTGCATTTCTTGGACGCATAAATGACGAAGGCACAAGGGTGGAGTTGTGCTGATGGAAGGGCTGGAAAGCAAGGGTGCATGCCAGAAGGAGGATAATGTACAAGGATACCCTCATCTTGTATCCTTGCAGCCCTACAGCTGGCCAAGGGCTCAACCATGCCCCTGCCAAGAATGGCCTGCACCGTCTCCTCCAAGGGGGTGAGCTGAGGCTAGAAATGGGAAATGTGCCTTGTCATTGGTGCAGATTGTTAGTAGGTGAGTGATAGGGAGTTGTGCATTGAGCAATGTGTGAGGCAAGTGGTGCAGTTGGCAGGAGACAGCTTTCTGAAGATGCATTCACTGACCTTGACCAGTGGTCTGAGGTCATGAAGCTGGAGCCAGGTGGTGGGGGCGACACTGCTGACAATGGCGGTCTTAATGATGTACTCCCGCATCATTTTTTCTGGAGGCCTCTTGATCCCTGTGGGTAGAGGGCCACTCTTGCAGTGTTGACCCCTTGCACAAAGCAGTAGTGCTACATGTGAGACCCTCAGTGCCCCTTCCCTGGCTTGCTGAGCCATTTCCATGCAACATCTGCATTCAGGTAAATTACAGTCAGAAACTTTCCTTTGTGTTAGTATTGACACAAGACAGAAATCTGCTCAACATTAGTGCTGAGACAGTTTCCCATTTGTTGAGGTTTAACAACTGAATATTGGCATTTGGAACTTCTTTTAAATATTGAATATTTCTTAAAAGGCAGAAAGGGCTGAAAAATGTACTAATTCACTGCATTTTATTTTGTGCTGCTTCAGTGTGCATGGTCCCTTTAAATCTCAGACCTCTTCATTACCCACACTTCCCTGCGAGCTCCACAGCTTCACTCCGAGGCTGTGGGGAGCTGCAATGCCGCCCTTGGACAGAAACCTCAGATCCCCCCACCACCAGGATGGCTTTGCACGGAAGACGAACGCTGCATCACCTATCTCTATGGCCCCCAGACCAATTTCACTTGGTTAGTGTTGCAGCCAATTCCAGCAGCCGTAAAAACCAATTTTTCCCCCCGGGACTTTTGTTGTATTGACAAAATAAATACAAGAACATTTGTGATAGAGAGACAGGATTGAAGGTAAAAGAAGGACCACCTATCATGAGATAGCATGTTTTACCTTCTATAAAGCATGTCATCTAATGATAAGTGGTCCTACGCTTATCTTCTGGGTTGCTGCTAGGACAGTAGAGGTTGCTAATTTTAGGAAATTGAGATTACTTTCAACAATTTATTTTATTTGAATAGATTTCCAATTGCATTTTGTTAACTTTGAAATAACCTCTATAGCGAAAGAAATAAATGTTTCTGTTTGAAAGACCAGTACCGCATTCGGGTAAATTACAGTCAGAAACTTTCCTTAGTGTTAGCTTTGACACGAGGCAGAAATCTGTTGAACATTGTTTCGACGGTCTATGAGTTTGGATTAAATTGGTCATCAGTTCAGCATGACTCAATTTGACTTCTTGGAGCCAGGTAGGCCAAGTTTCAGATTCCAATTTTCTAGACTTCAGATATTTCATCAGAATGAGACTAAATACAGCACGTGAACTCATTTTAATGTGGCTGCATTTGATGCCAGCTCTGTGTGACTTTCTTCAACCTCTGGGTGAAGTGTAGAAAGGTTGTTGCTTGTTAACACTCAGCAGTTGCCCCTTTTAATGACTTGAGACCAGTTTCACATACAGATTAATCTTGATGCTCTATAAAGGTAAGTTTGAGATTCATTTAAGTGATGAATCCACTTGACCTGGCATAAGGTTGGTACATCAGCAAAGAACAGTCCAGTAAGCTCGCACTTTATAGCTTGTGCTAACTCTGTCTTGTGCAGCTTCAGTGCCCTTGCCCTGTTTAAGTACGTAAATCCATCTTTGCATTACTTTCACATTTTATTTACTAATCACATTTTGAGGAGGAAGAATATGACCTAAAGGAGATTTTACCTGACATGACTAAGGCTGCTGCTGCTGATTTCAAGACCAATCATTGTGCACTTAGTCAATTTGATAAAAGAAAGATATTACAATTTCATAGCACTCTGTCGTTAATCTAAATTTGATAAAATAAATATATGCTTCCAAGAATTGATATTTCCAATCCTTGGAACTGCATAATGAGCCACTTGGTAAATGTTGCACAGGTCAGGAGTTCTTGGTTCAATACCTGATTCGTGCTGAGTTATTTCAAGCCAGCCAAGGTCGCAATTGGGGCACTACATTTAGCCTCAATGCTCCCAGATTTAAGAAGGGGAAACTCAACCAGTGTTTCTGCTCGATTGTGATCCAAGAGCATTGCTGGAAATGTTAATCAGTCTTTTTGTAAAGAAGAATCCCCCGATATCTGTCCTAAAGTTACCTTTTACTAGTTTGATCCTACTCTCGCTGGTTATTTTTACATAGTATACCAGATTAACCTTTTCCATTCTCTCAACTAACTTAAATATCTTTCAAACAGGGTGCACTGCATCAATTCATCACAGCTTCTTCGGCAGCACCTCCCAAACCCACAGCCTCCACCACCTGGAATGCCAAGTGCAGCAGGCGCATGGGAATACCATCATCTCTAATTCTCATACCAGCCTGACTTGGATTTATATCGCCACTCTTTCATTGTTGCTGATTTCAATTTCTGGATTTCCCGATCTTACATCGTTGTGGGAGCACCTTCACCACATGGACTGCAGGGGGCCAAAATTGCCCTTTTCCTTAAGGCCTGTTACCACCACAAATCGGCTGCCCTGTCTTTGGTGCCAGGTCGCTGGCCCGGCCAAAACCCTTCCTGGTGGTCCAGTGGCCCGAAGTTTTAAAAGCACGGAGGCTCTCCCCTTTAAGTGAAGGGGAGAGCCGTGGTGACGCAGTGCATGATGATATCATCGCGGTGGTGATTCCGCACCCGCCCCCAACTTTCGCCCCTCAGTTGTTGTCACCGCCGTGTTTTTGCCCCTCAGGTGTAGTCATCGCCCTCATTTTGACCGACTTCTGGATGAAAACAAAAAAAAAAGCGCAATTTCGCGAAAGTGTCGATCTGAACCGCAGCTGTGGTAAAAACCACCAAAACGGGGTGCGTGCGCCCCATTTTGTACGGGGGGAGGGCACAATTTGTACCCCCAGCAGTTCAAGAAGAAGACCCGCCACCACCTTCACAAGGACAACTAGGGATGGGCAATTAATGCTGACCTTGGCAACGATGCCCACATCCTGAAGAATGATTTTCTTTTTAAAGTAGGAAGGTAATATTAAAGTTACACAAATCCTTGTTTAAACCATACTGGAATACTGCATGCAATTCGGTCTCTGTACCATAAAAATGATATTGAAGAACTGGAGAAAGTGCAGAAAAGATTTACAAGGATGTTACTGTAATTGAGAGGATGCAACTCGGGAAAGATTGAACAGACTGGGGCTCTTTTCTTGTGAAATAAGATTAAGAGGAGACTTGATAGCGATCTTTAAAGTTATGAAGTGGTTCGATAGGGTGGTGATGAAATAGCAGAGAAGGAGGGAAGCATGGAAAATCTAGCAAAAAAAAGGCTGTCAAGGCTCAGGAGCATAATAGAAGCAGGCAGGTAGAGTTCAGGGGTACAAACCACCTCACCAATCCGTGGGAAACAATTAATTTCCTGTTCATTCCGGGGGCAAATTTTCATAGAATCATACAAGCTTACGGCACAAAAAAAGGCCATCATGTCTGTGCCGGCCAAAATAGAGCTATCTCGCCTAATCCCTCTTACCTACTCTTGTTTGTAGCCTTGCAGGTTACGGCACTTCAAATGCATGTGCAAGTACTTTTTAAATGTGATGAGAGTTTCTGCCTCTCACCACCCTCTGGGTGAAAAAATTTCTCCTCAAATCCCTCTAATCCTTCTACCAATTATTTTAAACCTATGTCCCCCAGATATTGTCCTCTCTGCTAAGGGAAATATGTCCTTCCTATACACTCTATCTAGGCCCTTCATAATTTTATACATCTCAATTAAATCTTCCCTCAGACTCCTCTGTTCCAAAGAAAACAATCCCAGCCTATCCAATCTTTCCTCACAGCTAAAATTCTCCAGTCCTGGCAACATTCTCATAATTCTCCCCTGCGACTTCTCTAGTGCAATCACATCTTCCTGTAATGTGGTGACCAGAATTGTCCGCAGTACACTAGCCATGGCCTAACTAGTATTTTATACAATTCTAGTGTAATATCCCTACTCTTGTATTCTATGTCGAGGCTAATAAAGGAAAATATCCGGCATATCTTCTTAACTGTCCTGCTACTTTCAGGGATCTCTGGACATGCATTCCAAGGTACCTCTGTTCCTCTACACTTCTCATTGTCCTACCATTTATTGTGCATTCCCTTTCCTTGTTAGTCCTCCCCAAATCCATTATCTCACACTTCTTTAGATTGAATTTCATTTGTCACTTTTCTGTCCACCTGACCTGTCCATTGATATCTTCCCACAGCCGACAGCTATCTTCCTCACCATCAACCAAACGGCCAATTTTTGTATCATCTGCAAACTTCTTAATCACGTCCTCTACATTGAAGTCCACAAAAAGGAGGCCATCATGTCTGTGCCAGCCAAAATAGAGCTATCTAGCCTAATCCCACTTACCAACTCTTGTTTGTAGCCTTGCAGGTTATGGCACTTCAAATGCATAGCCAAGAACTTTTTAAATGTGATGAGAGTTTCTGCCTCTACCACCCTCTGGGCGAAAAAATGTCTCCTCAAATCCCCTTTAATCCTTCTACCAATTATTTTAAACCTATGTCCCCTAGTTATTGTCCTCAATATACCACAAAAAAGCAAGGGATCTAGTATCGAGCCCTGCGGAACCCCACAGGAAACAACCTTCCATTCATAAAAACACTTGCCGACCATTTCCCATTGCTTCTGCCACTGAGTCAATTTTGGATCCAACTTGCGACTTTCCCTTGGATCCCAAGGGCGTTTACTTTTCTGACCAGAATATTATGTTGCACAGAATTGTGCTTTTATATTAAAGTGATTTACCACACTCCCCAGCACAGGTTCTTCTTGGGCTGAGAAAGCACTACTTTTCGAAAAAAAACCTTCTGAGCATTATACTCCCACTTGGAGCAGCGAAGCAGCTATATATTTTTTTCCTGGCTTGGATTCTTTCCAGAGTCATTTTGTTTTAATCTGCTCAGTGTGTCTGGAAGGGACATCTGTTTAAATTTGCACCTTTTATCGTAGCTGAAATGTTATGTGTCTGCCTGTTTACTCCAAGCTGTGGTTCCAGCTGCTGTCCAAAGATAATTTGTAGTTTCATTTTATAGTTTATTATGAATTACAAGGCATTCTATCTTTGCTAATACTTTGTCTACTTCCATGTTCTACACTTTCTTCAGTAAATTCTTGCCTTTTTTAGTCTTGGTATCTGCAGCTGGTTATACAGCTACTTCTGCATTAAGGCAAAATGGTTTTGGATGTGCTTCGATTCAGAAATATGGCAGCGTAATTCCAGGCTAAGCTTTCTATCTGTCTAGGACACACTGAAGCCAAAGTGGTGTGAGATGCTTTCCAGTCTGCCATCTTGCATTGTTTGCCCTTGGCACTAATTAGAGTACAAATGCTGTTTAGTATAAAGCTATTTATAAATTTAGTATTCAAGTTATAAGAAAGCTGATACTCCCTCTTCCTCTCTTATTATTAAAAAAAAAGCTGCTGGGAAAAAGCACACATGCAAGCTCTCCTCTAGTGGACACAGTGCAATTTGCAGCCCAGAGTATAACTCCAATCCTGTCGCACTCTACACATTGTAATGCCTATATGAATTCAAACTGTTGTGTATATATATGATGTGGCATGGCATGTCATTTATAAGGTTTATTTAGTAAACATGTGCTGAATCTTGCTTGATGAAAACACAGGTCGGAGAAAGTGTTGCGATACTATAGCCCCAATTCTCCCACCTGTGTTCCTATATGGCAAAGCTCAGAATAAGAGGTTTAAATATAAAATATAAATGTAGACAGATCAGCACTAAATTTACCCTTGTAGCTGACCATCATCATCATCATCATAGGCAGTCTCTCGGAATCGAGGAAGACTTGCTTCCACTCCTAAAGTGAGTTCTTTGGTGGCTGTACAGTCCAATACGAGAGCCAGAATCTGTCACAGGTGGGACAGATAGTCATTGAGGGAAGGGGTGGGTGGGACTGGTTTGCCGCACGCTCTTTCCGCTGCCTGCGCTTGATTTCTGCATGCTCTCGGTGTTGAGACTCGAGGTGCTCAGTGCCCTCCCGGATGCACTTCCTCCACTTTGGGCGGTCTTGGGCCAGGGACTCCCAGGTGTCAGTGGGGATGTCGCACTTTATCAGGGAGGCTTTGAGGGTGTCCTTGTCACATTTCCGCTGCCCACCTTTGGCTCATTTGCCATGAAGGAGCTCCAAGTAGAGCACGTGCTTTGGGAGTCTTGTGTCTGGCACGCGAACTATGTGGCCTGCTGTTGCATATGCAATAACTCAAAAGATTTAGTACCGTGAACTCAATCTGGTGCGATCTGACTCGACTTTATTAGCTCTCAAAGTGAGGATTAAACATGGAGGCTTTCTTTATATACAAGGGCTGCACGTGTGTTTCTGTGGCCCAATGGCCTCCGACGGTCGCTCCCCCTGGTGGCAGGTAAACCCAGACATGCATACATTACATCCACCCCCCCCCCCCCCCCCCCCTCCCCCCAAGATCTTGGTATCAGTCCTATTTATAACTTGAGACGGTCTGGGGCTTTCTGCTCCCTAGTTGATCGTCTCAGTTCAAATCCAGATCTGGGTGAGCTCTCCGAGTCATTCATGACTTGAGGCTGGGTAGCCGATCTAATGGGAGTGGCAGTGTCCATGTCGAGGATTGAAGGTCCAGATTCATTGACAACAGCAGGGTCTTCTGATGGCTGAATATGAATCAGTTGGTCATTGATGGTGTCTTCTTCAAGTTGTTCCGGTTCGTTTCTGTGCCGCAATTTAGTCTGATCAATGTGCCTCCTGCATGTTTGCCCATTAGTGAGCCTGACAATAAGCACCCTGTTACCCTCCTTGGCCGTAACAGTATCAGTGACCCACTTGGGGCCTTGACCATAATTTAGCACATACACAGGATCATTAATAGAGATATTGCGTGACACGGCAGTGCGATCATGATATCACTGCTGATGTTGACATCTGTTTTCGACGTGATCGTTTAGATCAGGGTGGACAAGTGAGAGCCTGGTCTTGAGACCTCTCTTCATCAACAGTTCAGCAGGGGAGACCCCAGTAAACTTGTGGGGTCTCCTCCTGTAACTAAGCAGTATGCGTGACAAGCGAGTCTGCAAAGAACCGTGAGTTACGCGTTTCAGACTCTGCTTGATGGTTTGGACGGCCCGCTCCGCTTGACCATTAGAGGCGGGTTTGAATGGTGCTGACCTTACGTGCTTGATACCTTTGAGTCTCATCAACTCTTGAAACTCCAAACTTGTGAAGTACGATCCGTTGTCGCTCACAACGATGTCGGGCAGACCATGAGTGGTGAACATGGCACGAAGGCTCTCAATGATGGCTGTGGATGTGCTGGATGACATGGTTACACATTCTATCCATTTGGAATACGCATCCACCACCACCAAAAACATTTTGCCCAGGAAAGGACCCGCATAGTTGATGTGGATCCTCGATCATGGCTTGGATGGCCACGACCACAGACTTAGCGGAGATTCCACTGGTGCATTGCTTAACTGCACTGATGCACACATGACTCCAAATCAGAATTAATGCCAGGTCACCAAACATGAGACCTGGCAATGACCTTCATCATCACAATACCGGGATGGGTACTGTGTAAATCCCATACAAATCTCTCCCTGCCTTTCTTGGGCATAACAACACGATTACCCCATAGCAAACAATCAGATTGAATGGATAGTTTGTCTTTGCGATGGTTGTAAGGTTTGGTCTAATCACACACTTCCGTGGGAATGGCCAACCAATCACAACTAAGGACACACGTTTTACAACTGATAACATCGGATCCTGGCTGGTCCAGGTCCCAACTTGTTGAGTAGTGACAGGCGACCCTTCACTCTCAAAGGCATCCATGACCAACAGTAGACCTGCGGGCTGTGGCGTTTCCACCTCCGGCGTGGGCAACAGTAAACAGCTCAATGCATCGGCACAATTCTCGGTGCCAGGTCTATGGCGAATGACACAATCATAGGCAGATAATGTCAGCGCCCACCTCTGGATGCTGGACGACGCGTTGGTATTGATACCTCTGTGCTCTGAAAACAAAGATATGAGCGGCTTATGATCGGTTTCAAGCTCGAAACGAAGCCCAAACAGATACTGGTGCATCTTTTTAATCCCATATGCGCAGGCTAAAGCTTCTTTCTCTACCATGCCTTAGGCTCTTTCTGCTTTAGACATGCTTCTCGATGCATACGCAACGGGTTGTAGTTTGCCCGACTCATTGGATTGTTGGAGCACGCAAACAACCCCATGTGATGAAGTGTCACAGGTCAATACTAAACACTTGCACGGCTCATAATGTACCAGCAATTTGTTGGAACAAAGCAGATTTCTAGCCTTCTGGAAGGCCCTGTCTTGAGATACACCCCGAGCCCAGTTGTCGCCTTTTCTAAGCAGCATGTGTAGTGGCTCTAATAATGTGCTCAATTTAGGTAAGAAACTACCGAAGTAGTTGAGAAGACCAAGGAATGAACACAGCTCCGTCACATTCTGGGGTCTGGGTGCATTTTTGATGGCCTTTGTTTTCGAGTCCGTAGGCCTGATGCCTTCTGCAGCAATCTTCCTTCCCAGGAATTCGACTTCCAGTGCCATAAAGACGCACTTTGAATGTTTCAGCCTGAGCCCCACTTTGTCCAGACGACGTAGAACCTCTTCCAGGTTGTGAAAGTGTTCGGCAGTGTCACGACCTGCGACCAGAATGTCATCTTGGAATACCACAGTTCTAGGGCTGGACTTCGGTAAACTCGCCATGTTTCCCTGAAATATGGCTGCAGCCGAGCGAATTCCGAAAGGACACCTGTTGTAAATGAACAGCCCTTTATGCGTATTGATACACGTAAGTTTCTTCGACAATTTGACAAGTTCCTGTGTCATTTTGGCCGACGTCAGATCCAATTTGATAAACGACTTTCCCTTGGCTAGTTTTGCAAACAGATCATCAGACTTTGGTAACGGGTACTGATCCTGTTTCAAAACTCAGTTGATCGTAACCTTGTAGTCTCCACAAATCCTGACAGTGCCATCACTCTTCAGCACAGGAACAATGGGACTAGTCCATTCGTTAAATTCGACTGGTGAAATGATCCCTTCATGTTGGAGTCTGTCCTGTTCGATTTCGACCTTCTCCCTCATCATGTATGGGACTGCTCGGGCTTTGTGATAGATGGGTCTTGCATCGGAGTCCAGGTGGATCTGCACCTTGGCTCCCGTGAAATTGCCGATGCCCGGTTCAAACAGCGAGGAAATTTGCTCAGCACTTGAGCACACGAAGCTTCATCCACCGATGACAAAGCTTTAATATCATTCCAGTTCCACTTTATTTTTTCGAGCCAACTCCTGCCGAACAGCGTTGGACCATTGCCTGGAACGATCCACAGTGATGGATCGTGAACCACCCCATCGTACGACACCTTGACTGCTGCACTGCCAATCACTGGTATGAGCTCTTTGGTGTAGGTACGCAATTTTGCATTTACTGGACTCAGCTTGGGTTTCACGGCCTTAATGTCCCACAGCTTTTCGAAAGTCCTCTGGCTCATAATTGACTGACTCGCACCCGTGTCTAATTCCATAGATACCAGCACGTCGTTCAATTTTACTTCAATCATTATCGATTGGCTCTTTCTCAGGGACGAATGTACACTATACACTATACAGGGTGATCGTGATGGCCCTGCTCAGATCCAGCATCTCCACAGCCAGCAGCTTCCACAGGATCACCTCGTGGTTTATGCCTATTACAAAGACGTCACGCAGCATGTCTTCCAACGCAGTTCCAAACTTACACGGCCCAGCGAGACATCTCAAGTCAGCAACAAATTCCGCCATGTCCTGGCCCTCAGAATAAACATGCTTGTAAAAGTGATATCTCGAGATAATGATGACTTCTTTAGGTTTGAGATTGTTCCGAATCAGAGCACATAATTCCTCATAGGTCTTTTCCGTTAGACGTGCAGATGAGAGCAGATTCTTTATGAGGCCATAGATTTTTGGACCACAAACCATGAGGAAAACCGCCCTGCGCCTAACTGCGTCAGCGTCTTCATCCATCTTGTTGGCCATGAAGTATTGGTCGAGGCAATCTATAGGATCCTCCCTGTCTTCTCCCTCCATGAATCGCTCCAGGATTCCAAAGGTGTTCATTTTTTTTTTTGTGCGTGAAAGTTCGTATTGTGCCTCGTCGCCAAATGTTGAATATGCAATAACTCAAAAGGCTTAGTACCGTGAGCTCAATCAGTGCGACCTGACTCGACTTTATTCGTTCTCAAAGTGGGGATTAAACATGGAGACTTTCTTTATATACAAAGGCTGCACGTTTGTGTCTGTGGCCCAATGATCTTCGACGGTCGCTCCCCCTGGTGGCAGGTAAACCCAGGCAGGCATACATTACACCTGCCCAGTGGGAGCTGATCAAGTGTGGTCAGTGCTTCAATGCTGGTATGTTGGCCTGGACGAGGACACTGATGTTGGTGCGTCTGTCCTCCCAGGGGATTTGTTGGATCTTGCGGAGACATCGTTGGTGATATTTCTCCAGCAACTTGAGGTGTATGCTGTACATGGTCCAAGTCTCTCAGCCATATAGGAGGGCAGGTATTACTACAGCCCTGTAGACCATGAACTTGGTGGCAGTTTTGAGGGCCTGGTCTTCAAACACCCTTTTCCTCAGGCGGCCGAATGCTGCCCTGGCGTATTGGAGGCGGTGTTGAATCTCATCGTTAATGCCTGCTCGTGTTGATAGGAGGCTCCCGAGATATGGGAAGTGGTCCACAGTGTCCAGCACCACGCCGTGGATCTTATAGCTGACCAGTATTATGACAAACAACTAGTACTATTTTTAAGATAAGTACTATTTTAGTACTATTCTTTTCTTCTGGGTTTTCAGAATAGTTTCTCTGTATCTATACAATGGAATCTCTTCATCATTTTAAACACCTCAATTGCATCACCTCTCAACATTCTAAACTCAAGAAAATACAATTTACGAAACCTGTCCTCATAATGTAACCCTTTAAACCCTGGTCTAATTCTGGTGGATCTGCGTTGTACCCTCTCCACGACCAATACATCTTTCCTCCGGTTCAGTGCCCAAAACTGAATGTAGTGCTCCAGATGAAGTCTGACCAACACTCTATCTGATTGAAACATCACTTCCTCACTTTTTTGTATTCCAAACCCCCCTTGAGATAAATATCACCATTCCACTTGCCTCTTGATTACTTATTGTATCTGTGCACGAGCTTTTAGTGCTTTGTGTAGATGAACACCCAAATCCCTTTGCTTCTCCGCAGCTTCTCCTAGCCTCTCACTGTCATGTATGTAACCTTCATGTAACTGTAACCTTCATGTAACAACACTGTACACTGTATACACCTAAGAAATGCACACCTTGACCAGATGGGGGGGAACTTGTGGGAGACATTCCTCACCTGGTCATCCAGGTATATAAAGGGAGGTCCCACGCAGGGTCAGCACTCCTTGGACCTGTGAATAAAGATACAGGTCACAGAGTGACCTTGTCTCCAGCATGTGCCTCGTGTTGATTTACAGTAGTTTACAGTAGAGTGTAAGGACACAACATTTGGCAACGAGAAACGGGATCAGCGACTCATGAGAATGGCCACCCGTAGCACAGAGGAACGGTACTGTGTTGGTGAGGACTGGGACAATTTCGTTGAGAGGCTCCAGCAGAGCTTTGACAGGTTGCTAATAGAGGGCATAATTTTGTTCATTGAATTCAGCGACTGGGCAAGCTCCATCGTCCCTGTCCTAAAAACGGATGGCTCGGTCAGGATCTGTGGCGACTACAAGGCCACTATCAACTGAGTGTCACTACAAGACCAATACCCGCTTCCGAGAGCGGAGGATCTTTTTGCCACGCTGGCAGGCGGCAAGCTGTTCACCAAGTTGGACCTCACTTCGGCCTACATGACCCAAGAACTGGCCGAAGAATCCAAGCTACTGACCACCATCACCACGCACAAGGGGCTGTTTGTCTACAACAGGTGTCCTTTTGGCATTCGTTCAGCAGCTGCTATCTTTCAAATGAACATAGAAAGCTTGCTCAAATCCATCCTCGGAACAATCGTATTTCATGACGCCATCCTTATCACGGGTCGAGACACCGAGGAACACCTCCACAACCTGGAGGAGGTGCTACACCGACTGGACCGGGTAGGCCTGAAACTAAAGAAGTCCAAGTGTGTGTTTTTGACCCCAGAGGTTGAGTTTTTGGGCAGGAGGGTTGCCGCAGACAGGATCCGGCCTACCCAATCCAAAACGGAGGCGATCCGTCGTGCGCCCAGGCCCGGCAACACATTGGAGTTGCGTTCATTTCTGGGACTATTGAACTATTTCGGGAACTTTCTGCCGAACTTAAGCACATTGTTTCAGCCGCTACAGGTGCTCCTGCGTAAGGGTTGCAATTGGTTTTGGGGGACTGTCTGGAACGGGCTCTCAATAGGTCGCGGAACCTGCTTTGTTCAAATAAACTGTTGACCTTGTACAACCCCTGTAAGAAATTGGTTTTGACATGCGATGCATCATCCTATGGGGTTGGGTGCGTGTTGCAGCAGAGTAATGATGAGGGCCAACTCCAACCTGTGGCTTATGCTTCCAGGTTGCTCTCCCAAGCAGAAAGGGGATATGGGATGGTTGAAAAGAAAGCACTCGCATGTGTCTGCGGGGTGAAAAAGATGCACCAGTACCTTTTTGGCAGAAGGTTAGAAACGGACCACAAGCCGTTAACATTCCTGCTGTCCGACAGCAAAGCTGTCAATGCCAATGCGCCAGCTCGCATACAGCAATGGGCTCTCACACTGGCTGCATATGACTACACTATACGGCACCGGCCAGGCACCAAAAACTGCGCTGACGCGCTCAGCAGGCTTCCACTGGCCACTACTGAGGGGGCAGCGGAGCAAAGCGCTGAGATGGTCATGGCTGTCGATGCTTTCGACAGCGCAGGCTCCTCCATCACAGCCCACCAGATCAAAACATGGACAAACAGAGATCCACTCCTATCCTTGTTTTAAGAAATGTGCCCTGGATTGGGCGCCCGCACACGGAGTATGCCCTGAAAAGGTCAGACCGATTCACAGACGGATGGATGAACTCTCCATCCAAGCCGACTACCTACTATGGGGCAGCCGGGTAGTCATGCCCCAGAAGGGAAGCGAAGCATTCCATCAGGGAACTCCACAGCGAGCACCCAGGCATTGTGCTAATGAAGGCCATTGCCCGGTTACATGTATGGTGACCGGGTATTGATGCAAACCTGGAACACTGTGTTCGCAGGTGCACGACGTGTGCCCAGCTGGGCAATGCCCCCAGGGAGGCCCCACTCAGCCCATGGCCCTGGCCCACCAAGCCATGGTCACGTATTCACGTAGACTACGTGGGCCCGTTCATGGGAAAAATGTTCCTCATTGTTATTGATGCGTACTCGAAATGGATCGAGTGCATCATATTGAATTCGTGCACGATATCCACCACAGTGGAGAGTCTGCATGCAGTCTTTGCGACCCACTGCTTGCCGGACATCCTGGTTAGCGACAATGGCCCGTGCTTCACTAGCTATTAATTCCGGGAGTTCATGTCGGGTAATGGCATCAAACATGTCAGGACAGCACCGTTCAAGCCGGCTTCCAATGGCCAGGCGGAACGTGCGGTCCAAATCATAAAACAAGGCATGCTCTGGATTCAAGGACCCTCCCTTCAATGCCGCCTATCGCGTCTCCTGCTGGCTTACAGGCTCCGACCATATTCGCTCACTGGAGTCCCGCCAGCGGAACTACTCATGAAACGCACACTTAAAACTCAGCTATCCCTCATTCACCCAGTCCTGTCAGACATTGTTGAGGGCAAGTGCCAGTCCCAAAATGAGTGCCATGACTGTAACTCAAAGGGGAGATGTATAGAAATTGACGACCCGTATTTGTTCCTAATCACGCTTTGAGGCCCAAGTGGCTTGAGGGTACTGTACTTGGTAAAGAGGGGAATAGGGTCATAGTGGTCAGACTTAACAATGGACAGATATGCCGCAAGCATCTGGACCAAGTTTAAAAAAAAGGTTCAGCATGGACACTGAGGAACCTGAGGAAGATCATGAGATGCTGCCTACACCACCGCCAGTGAACGAGCAACAAGAACCTTCAGCAGCATGCACAGTCCCTGCGGCCAGCCCAGACAAGCCGGATTCACCACAGGTGACAAAAACATAGAAACATAGAAAATAGGTGCAGGAGTAGGCTATTCGGCCCTTCGAGCCTGCACCACCATTCAATGAGTTCATGGCTGAACATGCAACTTCAGTACCCCATTCCTGCTTTCTCACCATACCCCTTGATCCCCCTAACTCCTTTTTGAATATATTTAGTGAATTGGCCTCAACAACTTTCTGTGGTAGAGAATTCCAAAGGTTCACCACTCTCTGGGTGAAGAAATTCCTCCTCATCTCGGTCCTAAATGGCTTCCCCCTTATCCTTAGACTGTGTCCCCTGGTTCTGGACTTCCCCAACATTGGGAACATTCTTCCTGCATCTAACCTGTCTAAACCCATCAGAATTTTAAACGTTTCTATGAGATCCCCTCTCATTCTTCTGAACTCCAGTGAAAGACACATGGCAAGGCTCAACAACCAGAGCCCCAACTGCGGCGCTCCACGGGAGAGCGTCGACCGCCTGAAAGACTCAATCTTTGACCCAAAGACGTTGGGGGGAGATGACGTCATATATGTAACCTTCATGTAACTGTAACCTTCATGTAACAACACTGTACACTGTATACACCTAAGAAATGCACACCTTGATCACAGGGGGTGAACTTGTGAGAGACACTCCTCACCTGGTCATCCAGGTATATAAAGGGAGGTCCCACGCAGGGTCATCACTTCTTGGTCCTGTGAATAAAGGTACAGGTCACAGAGTGATCTTGTCTCCAGTATGTGCCTCGTGTTGATTTACAGTAGTTTACAGTTGAGTGTAAGGACACAACACTCACCATAAAAAAAATACTCTCATTTATCATGGAATCCAAGCGCTCAGTCACTCTGTTTCTCTGATGACTCCAGTAACTTTGTCATTATTGATGTTAAACTGACCAGCTGTATTTATCTGGTTTCTCCCTCACTCCCTTCTTATGTAATGAATCATCTATGAACTGCAAGCCAGTAGATTCTATTCCCAGTTTAAACATGGGCTTGTAGTAAACAAAATTTAAAGTGACTGGATTCTTCAACACTGTTTTTAATATGAATGGGCTTTCTTATGACGAGATATATAACTGAATTTGTCACATATGGAGACATGTAGATGTTGCAAAGGTTAACCCTGCAAGATTCCTAAAATAATAATTTCCTCATCGTTGGTGAGATCACATCCTGGTAGCATAAGCAATTGCTGTCTTCTAAAATACTGAAACAGGTTGTCTTGACAGTGTTGGGAAAAAATTATGAACCTCTTATACTCGGGTTGGGGAGAAATTTGATCGAGTAGCACCTCAGTTCACGCCCTCGAGGGACAGTAATGCATTTCGAATTGCTTACCGCCCGGCCACACAACTTGCAGCGCCCCCCCGGGAGATTTGCTTCCAGTTGACCAGCGACGCAAAACGCTACCACCTCACTGCATATATTCAGTCAGATCATGACGTCAGTCCTCGAGCAACGGCCCGCTAGCACCCTGCTCGCAAAATGAGGTGTGGCCACCTCATTTAGCGTCTGCCCCTAATCATGCCGGAGAAACCAGGCGGTCCCACCTTCCATAGTCGATACCTGCAGGCTATTTAAAGGGAGGAGGAAGAATGTTTATCGGAGGTTTCGACAGAGCACGGTGCATGAACCTCTGACTTTGGAGTGGCAGATTTATCTGACATTACAGGGTCATTTCAACTTTGAGTTTAACAATTGAATGGATAGATTACTAGTTTGCCAACGTCTCCTACACCATGCTCTTGTTAGGCTGCATCAAGATAGAAGGGCTGTTAGCCATGTTGGCCCACTAATGAGGAAAGCCCATAGACATTGTACAGCCCACAGGTTTACTGGCAGCAACACTCATACCTCGACCTGTCAGAGGAGCAGTGTGTCAGCAGGCTGCGCTTCGAAAAGGAAGTGGTGATAGAGATATGTCATCTCCAACAGAAAGGCCTACAGCTTCACATCAGCACCAGGATTGTGCTGCCCATCGCAGTGAAGGCCACTGTGGCGCTGGCTGTCTATGGCTCCAACTCCTTCCAGGCTGCATCAGGGGACATATGCAGCGTCTCTCAATTCGCTGCACATCGCTGCATCCGCAAAGTCACACAGGCTCTCTACACCCACAGAATGGACTTCATAATGTTCCCAATGACCATGGAGAAACAGAATGAGCGAGTATGTGGGTTTATCAGACTTGCGGGATTTCCAAGGCTGCAAAAAGCCATTGACTGCACACACGTGGCCTTGCGAGCACCATTTGAGAATGCCGAGCTATTCAGAAACGAAAGGGATACCACTCCCTGAATGTGCAGCTGCTGTATTGCATCCTGGCAGTGAATGCCCGCTATCCTGGGAGCACACATGATGCTTTCACCCTGCATGAAAGCGTTGTGCTACGAATGTTTCAGCCACCATGAGCTGGCTGCTTGGGGACAAAGGATGCGGCCTAACCACCTGGCTAATGAACCCCCTCCGCAACACCACCAACCAAACGTTGCATCGCTACAATGACAGCCTTGCAGCTACCCACAACATAATTGAGCACACAATAGGGGTGCTGAAGCAGCGTTCCTGATGCCTGCAGGCAGCCTTCAATACTCCTCTCAACAGACATCACTATTCATTGTGATGTGCTGCATGCTGCACAACTTGGCCATAATGAGTGCCCAGGCATTGCCAGTGGGAATTGCAACCCCACCTCAGGAGAAGGAGGAAGAGGAACAGGAGCCTGCCGAGACCCCGAATGGGCAGCCAGATGTGGAGGAGGAGGAGCAGGCAAGGAGGAGGCAGCGTGACAATGCTGCTGGTGCAAGAGTCACACATCAGTGGCTCATACTGCATTGGTTTCTTGAATGGAGGAAGCTGAGGGATGCAGCTAATAATGAGTGCGCTATGTGCTACGAGAATGGCACATTTCCGTGAAAGTACGCATTAATACACAAGATGGGAATGCAACCAGTCAAATGAACATTTTATTAACAGCATCAAAAGTCTCGCCTCAAACACCACAGCAACAACCCCTCACCACCAGCGAATAAAAAATGTAACAAATGCCCCTTGAAACAGCATAACACACAATCAACTTCAGCAATATGTGTACAAATGCCCTTGCCATTTGTAATTCTAACTAGCTTCCATGTGCCATATTAGGTCCAGACCCATACACCAATAGCAGGCGTCAAACAACAGCAAGGAGATATTTACAATAATATTTACAGGATGAGGACATCTGTCCATGGTGGGCAAAATTTTATTCAGACTTGCTTTTGGATTTGCCTCCCCTTTTCTTTACTCTCCTCCCACGCCTACTCTTTCTCCTTAATGTGGGCTCAGTGAGGTCCGAGATGTCAGGCTCCCGTCCTCAGGTTTGTTGCTGCTCTCTCCTGTTATGAGCCAGTTTCGACTGCAATAAGAAACACAAGAAGATGTGAGTGAGTCTGCAGCTCATTGTGAGCCACATGCGCCTTCCATAGTGTCGACAAGTGTGCAGATGTCCATTTCAATCTGTGTGGCTGTGCAGAGTGGATGTGTGAACGGTGGGATTAGGCAAGACTAGTGATGAGGCTGAAGTAATATGAAGATATATCTTGGGCTGGATTTTTGGCTTTCTCCATTTCGGGGCGAAAATGTCAGCAAATGATGAAAATTACCACCGATTAACGTTACCGATTAATTGCCTAATGTTTGGCACTATGGGTCTGCACCAGGGCGCAGTACAAAGGGGGGCATTGCACTATGATTCGGGGTGCAAAAAACGAGATTCTTGCCAACTTTAGTGCGAGGCCGGGAGTGCTTCGAGAGAAGCCTTGGGAGGGAAAAAGAAAATTCAAACAAACATTCAAAAAACATTGCCAACATTCTTACCTGACAAATCACTGCAAAAAAAATAAAAATTTAACTTATCTTTTTTTTCCTTTTTAACAAGTTACCGCTGCTGGCAGGGCTGGACCGCAGTGTTTTCCCTGATGGTCTTCTGGCCGTGGCGTATGGGTCGGGTGAGTGCTGAAACTTGGACAGTAACGCAATCCACGTTGTTACGCCCTGGCGCAGCTCTCCCCGGCGGTGCTTCCAAGCGCCGCTGCAAAAACTGAGCCGAGGATCGCGACCGGGTGAAAAGCAGTTGAGTGCCCGTTTTTTTTTTATCATGGATGGTCAAAACATGGCAAAAACCCGGTATCAAACCACCCGAAAATCCAGCCGCAAGAGTGAAACAGTAGTGCGAGGAGGGGTGAGGCTGAGCAGGGAACAAGACGGTGAGCGACACTTGGATGGCCAGGGCATGGCTGGTGAACTGAGCCGAAGCGTTTATGGTGGTTTCACCATTGAAGACCATGGCCTGGTACACAGAGAGAAGGAGCAGGTACTGCAAAGACTTTACCTTGTGTGAGACAGTGAGCTTCACATTATGGCATTGCAACGTTAAGAGAAAGGGTACTCACCCTGACGACCCGAGTGAGGTCGTTGAACTTCTTATGAAATTGCGTCGCAGTTCTGGCCCTTGTATTCTGAAACTTGTTGGGCCACCTCCCTCCAAAGCCTTCAGAACACTCTTGGAACGGGTCTCCTTCCACCTGGAAGCTGCAGCACATTCCGCCTCCTCTCAATCGCCTCTGTAAACGCATCAACGGCCATGGCTGAGAAGCGGTGGGCACGCCATTCCATTTTCTCCTTTGCTCCTCCATTTTTCCGCTCTGCTCCGAGGGAGTAGTTGAAATTGCGCATGCGCATACTTATCTGACCATGCCTTTAAGAATCGGCTTCCCCTGGGATGTACAGCGCAACTCTTATTCAAACTTAGCACTGCGATTTTTGATTCCACCACCAAAGGAGAAGCGTGGAACGACTGAATTAGTGCTCCCTTTCCCTCTTGCTGTGCTTAAACCTAATTTCATGGCTCGGCAGAGCAAACTTTTCGCGGGCGTAATAGTTACAGCCCCAAAAGGATTAATGCCTCAAAATGGGTGCTACTAAATTCCCAACCCTGAATGTTTACATTTTTTGTTATTATTCCACTAAAAATCATTTACAACAGATGAACTTGGTGGTGTGTAATAATCTATCAGTTTGTATGAGAATTGAGAGATATTTCTTTAACACCAATAAATGCTGTCTCAATCAATTAGATGTAGTCAACTAGTCTGCAAGGTGCAGTTTTTAAGTTGCAGGTTTTTGCTGAATATAAAGTTATTTACAACTATAATTAATCTAGTTGTTGTTCATTGCCCGTGTGATGTTATTAGCAAACCCTAACAATAGGTGCATAATAGATAGACTAGATAGACTTGCACTTATATAACATCTTTCAAGACGACCGAACATCCCAAAGCGTTTTACAGCCAATGAAGTACTTTTTTTTACAAAAGTGTAGTCACTGTTGTAATGTGGGAAACATGTCAGCCAATTTACACTCAGCAAGCTCCCACAAACAGCAATGTGATAATGACCAGATAATCTGTTTTTGTTATGTTGACCAAGGGATAAATATTGGCCATAACTCCTCTGCCCCTCTTTGAAATAGTGCCACCTGTGAGCCGTCAGAGCCTCAGTTTAACGGAGTGATTATTTGCAACAACCTTTTTGTGTCCTTCTGCGCATGCGTGCCTTGAACTCCGCCCCCTTTTTGTGATCCGATCGCGCATGCGCAGCGCAATATACGAGGAAGTCGGAAGTGCGGCCGAACCATGAGCCGTGTAGAGCTTATTGCCACTGGAGCTGCTTCTTGGGCTTTTGGGTTATCTCCAGGACTTTTGCCTCACCTATCGCTGTGATTATCTACATGAACATTTTCGCGGCCTTCTGAAAGAGAGAAAAAAAATCAGAGGTGGGAGAGAGAGAAAATGGGAAGACAGAGAGTGGGTAGAACAGAAAGAGAGAGAGACTATGAGTAGAGAGAGAGACTGGGAGCAGAGAGGAAGAGAGAGAGAGAGATCGAAAGAGAGATCGAGATCAGGCACTTGGGCAGTGGAGGCAGGAAGTTGTTTGGGGGATGGAAGAAGATCTTAACCCATGACAGTAAACCCTATCTGTTCTAAGTGAGCTCTCTTCTGGGAGAGAGATAGTGATAGGGGATTCAATTGTAAGGGGAATAGATAGGCGTTTCTGCGGCCGCAACCGAGACTCCAGGATGGTATGTTGCCTCCCTGGTGCAAGGGTCAAGGATGTCTCTGAGCAGGTGCAGGACATTCTAAAAAAGGAGGGAGAACAGCCAGTTGTCGTGGTGCACATTGGTACCAACGACATAGGTAAAAAAAAGGATGAGGTCCTACGAAATGAATTTAAGGAGCTAGGAGTTAAATTAAAAAGTAGGACCTCAAAAGTAGTAATCTCGGGATTGCTACCAGTGCCACGTGCTAGTCAGAGTAGGAATCGCAGGATAGCGCAGATGAATACATGGCTTGAGCAGTGGTGCAGCAGGGAGGGATTCAAATTCCTGGGGCATTGGAACTGGTTCTGGGGGAGGTGGGACCAGTACAAACCGGACGGTCTGCACCTGGGCAGGACCGGAACCAATGTCCTAGGGGGAGTGTTTGCTAGTGCTATTGGGGAGGAGTTAAACTAATATGGCAGGGGGATGGGAATCAATGCAGGGAGACAGAGGGAAACAAAAAGGAGACAAAAGAAAAAGACAGAAAGGAGATGAGGAAAAGTGGAGGGCAGAGAAACCCAAGACAAAAAACAAAAAGGGCCACTGTACAGCAAAATTCTAAAAGGAAAAAGGGTGTTAAAAAAACAAGCCTGAAGGTTTTGTGTGTTAATGCAAGGAGTATCCGTAATAAGGTGGATGAATTAACTGTGCAAATAGATGTTAACAAATATGATGTGATTGGGATTACGGAGACGTAGCTCCAGGATGATCAGGGCTGGGAACTCAAAATCCAAGGGTATTCAACATTCAGGAAGGATAGAATAAAAGGAAAAGGAGGTGGGGTAGCATTGCTGGTTAAAGAAGAGATTAATGCAATAGTTAGAATGGACATTAGCTTGGCTGATGTGGAATCTATATGGGTAAAACTGCAGAACACCAAAGGGCAAAAAACGTTAGTGGGAGTTGTGCACAGACCTCCAAACAGTAGTAGTAATGTTGGGGAGGGCATCAAACAGAAAATTAGGGGTGCATGCAATAAGGGTGCAGCAGTTATAATGGGTGATTTTAATATGCACATAGATTGGGCTAACCAAACTGGAAGTAATACGGTGGAGGAGGATTTCCTGGAGTGCATAAGGGATGGTTTTCTAGACCAATATGTCGAGGAACCAACTAGGGGGGAGGCCATCTTAGACTGGGTGTTGTGTAATGAGAGAGGATTAATTAGCAATACCGTTGTGCGAGGCCTCTTGGGGAAGAGTGACCATAATATGGTGGAATTCTGCATTAGGATGGAGAATGAAACAGTTAATTCAGAGACCATGGTCCAGAACTTAAAGAAGGGTAACTTTGAAGGTATGAGGCGTGAATTAGCTAGGATTGATTGGCGAGTGATACTTAAGGGGTTGACTGTGGATGGGCAATGGCAGACATTTAGAGACCGCATGGATGAACTACAACAATTGTACATTCCTGTCTGTCGTAAAAATACAAAAGGGAAGGTGGATCAACCATGGCTATCAATGGAAATCAGGGATAGTATTAAAGTCAAGGAAGTGGCATACAAATTGGCCAGAAATAGCAGTGAACCCGGAGACTGGGAGAAATTTAGAACTCAGCAGAGGAGGACAAAGGGTTTGATTAGGGCAGGGAAAATGGAGTACGAGAAGAAGCTTGCAGGGAACATTAAGATGGATTGCAAACGTTTCTATAGATATGTAAAGAGAAAAAGGTTAGTAAAGACAAACGTAGGTCCCCTGCAGTCAGAATCAGGGGAAGTCATAACGGGGAACAAAGAAATGGCGGAACAATTGAACAAGTACTTTGGTTCAGTATTCACTAAGGAGGACACTAACAACCTTCCGGATACAAGAGGGATCAGAGGGTCTAGTAAGGAGGAGGAACTGAGGGAAATCCTTATTAATCGGGAAATTGTGTTGGGGAAATTAATGGGATTGAAGGCCGATAAATCCCCAGGGTCTGATGGACTGCATCCCAGAGTACTTAAGGAGGTGGCCTTGGAAATAGCGGATGCATTGACAGTCATTTTCCAACATTCCATTGATTCTGGATCAGTTCCTATCGAGTGGAGGGTAGCCAATGTAACCCCACTTTTTTAAAAAAGGAGGGAGAGAGATAACAGGGTATTATAGACCGGTCAGCCTGACATCGGTAGTGGGTAAGATGATGGAATCAATTATTAAGGATGTCATAGCAGCGCATTTAGAAAGAGGTGGCATGATAGGTCCAAGTCAGCATGGATTTGTGAAAGGGAAATCATGCTTGACAAATCTTCTAGAATTTTTTGAGGATGTTTCCAGTAGAGTGGACAAGGGAGAACCAGTTGATGTGGTATATTTGGACTTTCAGAAGGCTTTCGACAAGGTCCCACACAAAAGATTAATGTGCAAAGTTAAAGCACATGGGATTGGGGGTAGTGTGCTGACATGGATTGAGAACTGGTTGTCAGACAGGAAGCAAAGAGTAGGAGTAAATGGGTACTTTTCAGAATGGCAGGCGGTGACTCGTGGGGTACCGCAAGGTTCTGTGCTGGGGCCCCAGCTGTTTACACTGTACATTAATGATTTAGACGAGGGGATTAAATGTAGTATCTCCAAATTTGCGGATGACACTCAGTTAGGTGGCAGTGTGAGCTGCGAGGAGGATGCTATGAGGCTGCAGAGCGACTTGGATAGGTTAGGTGAGTGGGCAAATGCATGGCAGATGAAGTATAATGTGGATAAATGTGAGGTTATCCACTTTGGTGGTAAAGACAGAGAGACAAACTATTATCTGAATGGTGACAGATTAGAAAAAGGGGAGGTGCAATGAGACCTGGGTGTCATGGCACATCAGTCATTGAAGGTTGGCATGCAGGTACAGCCGGCAGTTAAGAAAGCAAATGGCATGTTGGCCTTCATAGCGAGGGGATTTGAGTACAGGGGCAGGAGGTATTGCTACAGTTGTACAGGGCATTGGTGAGGCCACACCTGGAGTATTGTGTACGGTTTTGGTCTCCTAACCTGAGGAAGGACATTCTTGCTATTGAGCGAGTGCAGCGAAGGTTCACCAGACTGATTCCCGGGATGGCGGGACTGACCTATCAAGAAAGACTGGATCAACTGGGCTTGTATTCACTGGAGTTCAGAAGAATGAGAGGGGACCTCATAGAAACGTTTAAAATTCTGATGGGTTTAGACAGGTTAGATGCAGGAAGAATGTTCCCAATGTTGGGGAAGTCCAGAACCAGGGGTCACAGTCTAAGGATAAGGGGTAAGCCATTTAGGACCGTGATGAGGAGGACTTCTTCACCCAGAGAGTGGTGAACCTGTGGAATTCTCTACCACAGGAAGTAGTTGAGGCCAATTCACTAAATATATTCAAAAGGGAGTTAGATGAAGTCCTTACTACTCGGGGGATCAAGGGGTATGGCGTAAAAGCAGGAATGGGGTACTGAAGTTTCATGTTCAGCCATGAACTCATTGAATGGCGGTGCAGGCTAGAAAGGCCGAATGGCCTACTCCTGCACCTATTTTCTATGTTTTCTATGACAGTAAACCCTATCTGTTCTAAGTGAGCTCTCTTCTATCTGGAGTCGGCAGTCAGAATGGCTCGAATTACACTTTGAAAAGTCATGGATTACGTAGGCAGGTCGGTTCAAATTACACATTCCAGAGAAACTGCTGCATGTGTCTTATCCTCCAAGGGGACCAATCAGGTCATGTGATCAAAGGGAACCAATCAGAGCATTTTGCTGATGCAATTAAACGCGTCCTCAGTTTCACATCTCATCCAAAAGACAACACCTCCCTCAGTGCAGTCCACCCTCAGTACTGTACTGGAGCATCAGCCGAGATTTTTGTGCTCAAGTTTCTGGAGTGGGACTTTAACCTTCTGAGTCAGAGGTGAGGGAGCTACCAACTGAGCCATTGGCTGACACACAATATATAAGGACAGAACATAATGTCATTGCATCACCAATTATGCCATTGGCCCAGAAATTCCAGCCTCCCGGGTCCGTACGGAGTGTGTACGGACCTGGGTAAGCATTGCAAGAGCAGGTTTGCAGCACACAGTCCGCTGGAGCTTGACAGATCTTTCGTATCTCTACATTCGCATGGGCAGGATTGCGGTATTTACCCATGTCTTGCCCAGTGGATGTCCTGAAAACTCTTGCGCCTGATAAAAGCAGGCACATAGCCTACTTTTACAGCCGTTAGAATTTTAAATTACACAAACACATATTAAAATAAAATTAATAAAACACATGTTATTGTTAAAAACCCTCCCCACTACGGTAAGTTTATTTTAAACCATAATTAAAGAAACTTTAAAAAATCAGAAAAATATATATTTTTTGCAATACATACATAACTTTAATTCAACTTAATAAATATTTGTTGTATTTTTTCTTTTTTCTTTGTGTTTTGGTTGTTTGGGGGGTGGGGGAGTTTCTCAATCATCATAATGGGAACTCCAACTTACGGAGTTCCCATTATTATGAATGAGTATATACTTTACCTGGATTGGCTGCCCAGAACCATGTGACTGCAGCTCCAGCTCAGTGGACGTCCTGACTTGCATGCAGGTTCAGGTAAGTGTGCATCTTTTTAAACTTTTTTACCCGATCGCCCGTGGGAAGCAGCCGACCAGGATTTCTAAGCCATTGTGTTCTCCTTTCTTTGTAGAACTGGTATTGTCTTTGATCATATTTAACTAGCTGGTCGTGTTATTTGTACAAAAGAGTACTTAATCTAAAAAAGGAATTTTACCCTATGAAGCAAAATATATTAGGTGCAATTAGCATGAGTGTGTCCAATAGTACAGTCATTTTATTACCTGTTATTCGACCAGTCCCATGAATATATTTCATCAAGTATTCCGAATTAACTTTTTTTGACCAGCAAAGATATAAAAAGATACAGGGAAAGGGTAACAAAATGGGATGAGAGAAGAGAGCTTCTGATGAACAGCTGGCACTCAAATGGGTGCAATGGGCCAAGAGACCTACTTCTGTGTTTTAGATTTAAGATTATTGTTTTGGGCTATTTTATATCCCCTTGTGTTACATTTTGCTTGAAATAATGCTTTGATGGCCAGTTCCAGGATTAAGCAAATGAATATTATGGCAGCCTGGCTTTTCTGGTGGTTCCAGTTGGACTATAAAGATCCCATAGCACTATTTAAAGAAGAGAGGGGAATGCTCCTTATGGCAGGGCCCACACATCTCCTGCAAACCGTTCCACCAAATGCATGTTAACTGATTATTTATCTCATTGCCATTTGTGGGATCTTGCTGTGTGCACAATGGTTGTCATGTTTGCTAATGCAACAGTCACTGCACTTCAGAAAGTAATTAGTTGTAACTGAAGTAGTTGGAGATGTTTCTAAGAGACATAATCTATAATACATCCAGTTACTTTCTTTCTCGTTCCCTTAACTCTTTTTTGCTATTTCTTTTCACAAATCCGTTGTTGATCTGAACGTTGGAGGTTTATTTTTGAAGCTTCTGTGTATGCTACGTAATTGTCTAAAAAATATACCTGGAAAGATAGCCATCACATACATTGAGCAAGAAAGAATTTTTTTAAAACACACACAACATAGCATCTTAAAGCTATGCAACATTAGCACCTTGTTGCATAGCAACTAACTTTATAGCACATAATTTTGATGAGCTGTTGTATTATGTTTATAATAGCTAATATATAATCTATATTCCACAAGTAGCATCAGTTCCCATCTATGAGGTACAGTAATGGTGTTGCAGTTCAAGGTTTTTCACGAAACTTACATTCATGTTGATGACTAGACCGACAGGTTCCATAAGCAGAATGAGTCTACCATGAACCAAAACTTGTGTCTTTATTCACTGTTGTGTATGGGTTAGCATGCCCAAGTTTAATTGTTAACCCCTAATAACTGAATGTCGCTCACCAGTGAATACATGGGACGCCCAACATATGCTCCAGTCACCCCTTAAGATGGATAATAACATATTTTCAGACTAATGTGTGCAAGCTAAAACTAATTAGTGGGTGAAATAATATACAAAAACAAAAAGACACATCCTGGGTGTCCTTACACATGAATTACTGAAAGTTAACATGCAGGTAAAGCAAGCAATTAATAAAGCAAATGGAATGTTGGCTTTTATTACAAGAGAATTTGAGTATAAGAGTAAAGATTTCTTACTTCAATTATATAGGGCCCAAGTGGGACCACACCTGGAGTATGGTGTACAGTTTTGGTCTCCTTACCTAAGGAAGGATTATACTTGCCACAGAGGGAGTGCAACAAAGGTTCACCAGACTGATTCCTGGGATGGGGGGATTGTCCTATGAGGTGAGATTAAGTAGACTAGGCCTACATTCGCACAAGTTTAGAAGAATGAGCGGTAATCTAATTGAAACATACAACATTCTTACAGGGCTTGTCAGGGTAGATGCAGGGAGGATGTTTCCCCTGGCTGGGGAGTCTAGAACCAGGGGTCAGTCTCAGAATAAGGGGTCGGCCATTTAGGACTGAGATGAGAAGAAATTTCTTCACTAAGAGGGTGGTAAATCTTTGGAATTCTCTACCCCAGAGGGCTGTGGATGCTCAGTCAGTGAGTATATTCAAGATAGCGATCGATAGATTTTTGAATATTAAGGGAATCAAGAGATATGGAGATAGTGCAGGAAAGTGTTGAGGTAGAAGATCAGCCATGATCTTATTGAATGGCAGAGCTGGCTCGAGGGGCTGAATGGCACCTGCTCCTATTTCGTATGTCCTTATGTTCAAAGGTGCTCATGTGGATCAGTAAACAAACGTTTAAAAAATAAAAGTTAAATTGAACTAACGCTTGAAAATAACAGAGACAGGTTCCAAGTTATCTCTATACATCTGAGAAGATTTAAACACACAAGACCTGATTTTTAATTCTGGGTGAGTGGTCGGTGTGTGGCTGGTGGTACGAGGGCAGACTCGCCAACGTGAGTCCAGGCTATTTTAACTCCCGAGCCTGATTGAAACAGTCCAGGCCTGACTCACGCCAGAACCTGGCGACAGTGATGTGGAGGCCGGTGGACTGTGGTGAGGCGTGCACGGCAGGATGCTGAACACATGACACCAAGCAAAGGGAGCACAGGGTTGTGAATGACATCATCAGACCCTGACTTTAGTATCTCGATTTCTCGCTCCCACATATCTCGTTCTCATCAGTCTCTGGGTGGTCAATGATGTGGGAGGAGCCCCTATTGCTACATATTAGAGGTGAGGTGGAAAGCAGTTGTAGAGCCCAAGAAATCCTATGGCCTTTGCAGCAATCACCATAGCGAGTTTCCGCTAATTGTGACCAGTTTGTGGCCCTTCGAGGAGCCTCATAAAATTAAGCTTTTTTGTTAAGTGCAAGGGCACTAATAAGCATCTTTTAAAAGCCTTATATACTAAATATTTAAGTTACAAAGAAATTGACTACTTTATACAAATGAAACTAATAAATAGTTCGATATAGTTTCTTTTAAGTCATTTTCAGTTATTTAAAATCAGGTTACTCATAGGGGTGTGACTAGACACTGATTAAAAATGCTTATTTTTTGTGATAAACCCATTTCCAGCTGTATTAATAAAACTGCACTCGGCTATCACTCTTAAATACATTAAGGAATATTTTTTAATGCATGAGAAGAAAACAAAATTATAATGTTCTAAAATGCTGCCCGATTGCACTGGTTCATGGTAGATTTTATGTTTGGCGATATGTAGAAGAGTTTGAGTGGAAATTTGAGCAAAAAATTCAAGGCAGAAAACCAATGCAATTTTGAGTGCAATTTGCATCTGGATTGCTGATTGTACACAAAGTGAAAACTTTTTCCCAGTACAGGTACAACATCTCAAATCCAGCTGTCCGAAAATTGGAATTGTCCGAAAACTGGATATTTTTGAGAAAATCCCATTTGGCTATCAGTAAAATAAAATCCGGAATTATTGTCCAAAAACCAGATATGTTTTATCGGTCCGGGCCTTGCCGAATGATCCTCGACCTGGCCCGACCTGACTTGAGCCACATTACCAGTAGTACTTTGTCTCGGTAGCATACGTACACTCTTGATTTTCTTGTCCGAAATCCAGAAAAATCCAAAAATTGGCACAGTCTCGGTCCCGACGTTGCCGGATTTGAGACGTTGTACCTGTACCTTTTGCCGATTGGACAATCGGGGAAGCCTGGGAATATGATATTTTTAAGTGAAATTTTTAAATTATTTTATAATAGTAATGACATTGTCTTCATAGAAAAAATACTTGGCAAACCTGTTTGATTTTGTTTACAAAAGCGCAGCAAAATTATTTAAATTGCGTAAAATGCCTCTGCAACTTGTATTTGTATAGAACTCTGCAAGTATAGAAAGATGTCTTAAATGCTTTACAAAATAAAAAGAAAGGGTAAAAACGGGAAATGAGTTGATTGCAGCCAAATCCATGGTTGAATAGAAGAGTTTTTGGATGCCTTTTGAGAAAGTGATGGAGGTGGCACAGTGAAGGGAGTTCTGAAGGGCAAGAGTATAATGGCTGAAAGATCAGGTGCAAGTGTCAGGGAAGAACAAAAGGGAGGTGAGAGTAGATTACCATCTGAGGAACAGGAGATGTGTGACTGGAGGAGATTACTTGTATAGGATGGAGTGAGGCCAGTGTGAGACTCGAAAGCAAGAATAAGAATTTTCAAATCACTTCACATTGGATGAAAGCATCCTCTGTGTGATGGCTGCCAGGGTTCAATCTAAAATGAGTTTGGTCAAACTCAGTCCAGTTCTTCGTGGGCATGTGACTATAACACAATCATTTTCAGGGCTGCTTGGTTAACTTCTCCGAATGAGACCACAGGGCAGCTAGTGTGGAAAGTCAAAAAATGTCAAGCTGCTGCAGAATATGATGATTTCCTAAGGTTGCAGCAGAGGCACATTGTGAGAGCCATAGAAACATAGAAAATAGGTGCCGGAGTAGGCCATTCGGCCTTTCGAGCCTGCACCGCCATTCATTGAGTTCATAGCTGAACATGCAACTTCAGTACCCCATTCCTGCTTTCTCGCCATACCCCTTGATCCCCCTAGTAGTAAGGACTACATCTAACTCCTTTTTGAATATATTTAGTGAATTGGCCTCAACAACTTTCTGTGGTAGAGAATTCCACAGGTTCACCACTCTCTGGGTGAAGAGGTTTCTCCTCATCTCGGTCCT
Organism: Pristiophorus japonicus; assembly: GCF_044704955.1. Lineage (NCBI taxonomy): Eukaryota > Metazoa > Chordata > Chondrichthyes > Pristiophoridae > Pristiophorus > Pristiophorus japonicus. Next base: position 23,828,006 of record NC_091982.1, read on the forward strand.
AAATGGCTTACCCCTTATCCTTAGACTGTGACCCCTGGTTCTGGACTTCCCCAACATTGGGAACATCCTTCCTGCATCTAACCTGTCTAAACCCATCAGAATTTTAAATGTTTCTATGAGATCCCCTCTCATTCTTCTGAACACCAGTGAATACAAGCCCAGTTGATCCAGTCTTTCTTGATATGTCAGTCCTGCCATCCCGGGAATCAGTCTGGTGAATCTTTGCTGCACTCCCTCAATAGCAAGAATGTCCTTCCTCAAGTTAGGAGACCAAAACTGTACACAGTACCCCAGGTGTGGCCTCACCAATGCCCTGTACAACTGTAGTAACACTTCCCTGCCCCTGTACTCAAATCCCCTCGCTATGAAGGCCAACATGCCATTTGCTTTCTTAACCGCCTGCTGTACCTGCATGCCAACCTTCAATGACTGATGTACCATGACACCCAGGTCTCGTTGCACCTCCCGGCAGATTTAAGAATGAGATCACCACCTCTTCATAACATAGCAAAGACACATTTAAGAACTTATCACCAACCTTCAAGCTCAGTAAAGTCTTTCCACCTCCTCATGTACTGCCTGGAAAATATCCCAAGCTCGTATCTCCTTTTCCTCACACTTTTCCAAACCCCCAGCGGGGTGAAGTCATTGCCCTACAGCACGAAATTCGAGACAATGGAATAAATGCAGTACTTCTGGGTACTGTATGATAACCAGGTGAAGGTTTGCTAATATTGTCTTGGACATGACCATCTTGTAAGAAGCTGTCCGGACCTGTACTGTTATAACTGTGGGGCGTCTTGATACATTGCTCGGAGCTGCAAGGCAGAGAGCTGTGGGGTGTGTCACAAAGGCCCCACCCGCTGTGACTGTGAGGCAGAAGGAAGCCCCTTCCTTGAGTGATGAGGATCTGGGAGAAGGAGCAAGAGGTGTGAGTAAAGTGGCCGGATAAGCGGAGCAGGCAGAGGATCGAGCCAATGAACGGCATGAGAAAAGAGCACAAGACAGGATGGAGATGGTGTAAAATACACCAAGTACAGTGGAAAAGGACAAAGACAGTGGAGACAGCACAGGTCAAGGACAGAGTCAAGCCATAATATGGCTCGGCTCTCCCTAAAGAATCGAGTGTCCGTGGGGGGAGTGGAGGCGGGAATGGGGTAAAAATGTAAGTACTCCAAAGAAAGACGAAGAACAGGATATCTTGGGGAGCAGGAAGGGGCAAGACAAGGAGAGGGTGCAAGAGGCAGGAGCCTTAAAGGGGCAGCAGGATGGGAGCGGGGAGGCAAAGGTGCCAAAATGGAGCAAGATGGGTGAAGACGCACCATTGTCCCAGAGAGAGAAGAGACAAGGGTCAGCGGTGGAGGTGAGGCCAAAGTGAGCGGCACTGTTGGAGAAACCGCAACAGCAGGAAGACTCTCTAAGGGAGATTATGTATCTGATGGGGAGCAGGGATGGGGGATTACAGAGGAGCTCGAGAGTGAAGCATCAGAGGAGGATAGAGACATGGAATTGGAGGGTGGGGGGTGGCATTATGTGGAAAGGAAAAGGTGAGGGGCAGAAGGAGGGAAAATGGGCAGCTCCTCGGCTTAAACCTGATGTAAGGAAGAGGCTGAAACTGCAGCGAATGTTCAATCAGGAGGTGAAAAAGATCCGGAGGCTGCAGGAGAAAGCAACAGCTGCCCGCAAAGTTGGGAAATAACATGAGAGGAGGGAAGGGCCAGAGATTAAATGATGGGGGGATTATCAGGCACACTTCTTTTATTAGGAGCCACGATTACGTTGGTCTCAATTAATGTGAATGGACCGAGGTGAGAGTAGAAGTTGTCGCACTGCTTTAAAGGCACTGACCGGTTGTGTCTGCAAGAAACCTTTTTAGGCTGAGGATATCCTATTGGAAGGGAGAGGTGTTTGCAAATTGCGCAAACAATAACCGTCGAGGGATGGCTGTTTTGTTAAGTCCGTCCATAAAAGAGAATGCTGCCTTTGTGGACAAGGACACTGAGGGGAGCTTTTTAAGTCTAAAGGTAAGAATGGAGAAATTTAATTGTGATCTCTTTTTAATAGCTATGCACCGAATGACCATTGCAAGCATCGTGAGTTTTTTTCGGTAGTTCACAGAAGTGTCAGCGGCGGAAAACCCTTGTATAGTGGGGGATTTTAATGTATTTTTATCTCAGATGGACATTTCAACTCCAATAACATTTAAGGGCGAAAACTCCAGAGTGATGATTGTAAAAATGATGCCAAATTTAAATTTGAGAGATTATGGAGGGATCAGAACCCCATAAAAAGGGAGTTCTTCAGCAGAAGTTGGGTGGGTGATGTTTTAAAACAGCGGAATAGATTTTGTGTTAATGCCGAAGGATTAAGTTCTAAAATGATGCTGATTTATTGTACAAAAAAAAAAGTTTTTTTTAGTTACCACTTGGCCTTGATTCTTGGAATTAGGAACAGCAGAGTTAAGATCGGTCCAGGGTGTGGATTTTAAACAATCAATACCTGAAAGTAATTACTTATAAAGAAGGGATTTTAAATATAATAAAGAATGCTCAGAAGGGACCTTTTATTCTTGAAAGAAAGAAGAGTTTGGTGGGACAATTTCAATTATGAGCAAAAGATTTTTTGGTACGTTATCGGAAAGAGAGAACAACAGCTAACCGGCGTTAAGAAGAGAATATAAACAGAAGGTTTACAGATATCTGTAAAGCATTGATGGAGAGGGAAAGGGAGCAGAGACTAAGTGGCTGGTTTTAAAGGAAGAGTGGGAATTATTGCAAGCTGAAAAATGCAAGGGGGCCATTCTCCGCGCAAAGGCTAAAGATGCATTGGAGGGAGAAAGATGCACTATATATTTTCTTGAGCAAGAGAAGTTGTGACAGAGGTTATCATTAATTGGAGAGTTGAAGATTGGGGAGAAGATCATTGATGAAAGTGGGGAGATTTTGGAGGTGGCTAGTAGCTTTTATCAAGAGTTATATACAAAAGAAGATATTTCCAAATTGGCGATGGAGAATGTAAGGGACATAGAATTGTAGGAAGCAAAGAACAGACCGACTGTATGTAACATGCAGGTATAGCACACTTATAACGCTTTAAAACTGTGATTAACCTTTGTAACACTTAACAAAACAGCTGAAGTCAGCAGTTACAATTTTGATTCGAAGTCTCTGAGGAAGAGATAAGAAACTATTTTGGAACAGTTACTTCAGGCGTCATATAGACTCTGGCAAAGTGCAAATCATGGAACAACACAATTAACCTATGATGGGAGATGGACAATTGCATGTACCACTCAGAGCCAGTCTGATAAGAGTCGACAAATCAATGTAACTCTGCTGATAGCAATAGATCTATCGATGATTTTGTAGGAGGGTAGCTCCTCTCCAAAACCTGTATAAATTATACTCGAAACCCCTTGTATTTTGAAGGTACCACGATTGAACCCTCCCTTGCATTTACTCGAAATATAGCCGGTTGAACCTAAGGTTTTGTTTGTTTAATTCCATGGTCGTTATGCGGAGGGCGAAGGGTGAGGTGTCGATTACCTGTATCAAGTAATCCGCCCCGAGGGATAGAAGTCTTCCTTTTAACCCAACAATTGTTGCTGCGAGCAGGGTGCAGACCCTCCGACCTGGATGATGTGACAGCTAGCAATGGCAGTATGTTTTTTGAACCACCTGCAGCTGTAGCATTGACAGGGAAGGAGGTAATCTGTATAAAGAACTAGAAGGGGGTAATCTGTACAACAAAGTTATAGTGAACCACAGAAGGACAAAAACCAAGGTTAGAGATAGGTGTATTGCCTGAAAAAGAAGGAATACAACCTAAAAAGGGGGGTGGGACCCCAAGATGTTTCGGAAAATTGGCCAGTGGGATAAAATGAAAACCAAGGGGGGTCTCTGAGAAATGGATCAAAAGGGTCCCGTCTGTGCGACCAGTGCTGCTGCCTCTCGGGTCAAGTTCTTGGTCTCTATGAGCTTTCAGAATATACCTGCGTGGCCTATTCCTTCAATAAAAAAGTCTCTCAGTACTTCTCTCCTTAGTTCATCGGAGAACTCACATAAACTAGCCAGCCTCCGAAGTTCTGCCACAAAGTCGGGTATGCTCTGGCCCACACAGCATCTGTAGTTGTAGAACCTGTGTCTGGCCATGTGTAGGCTGCTCACTGGCTTCAGGTAGTCTCTCACCAGTGTGCTCAACTCCTCAAACAACTTGCTTGCTGGTTTCTCGGGTGCCAGCAGTTCCTTCATTAAGGCATATGTTTTCAAGCCACAGCTGGTCAAGAGATGGGCTCTTCTCTTGTCTGCCTTATCGTCACCCAACCAGTCTTTGGTTACAAAGCTTTGCTGGAGCCTTTCTATAAAGTCCTCCCAATTGTCTCCAGCATTGTATTTCTCATCTGAGCCGTTGGTAGCCATTCTGTGGATTTTCTGATCCCGTAACTCATCGCCACTGTAAAGTCCTGACCCTGCAGTAAAGACTTACACGAGGCACATGCTGCAGTCAAGGTCTTTCTGGACCTGCACCTTTATTTCACAGCTCTCGAGTGCCACACTTGCCTGAGACTTGCCTTTATATACCTGTGTGGAACAGGTATGCAGTGTCTCCTGCAAGTGCACCCCTGGTGGTAAAGTATGCTTGTGGTTACAGGTCATATCTAGTTACAGTCATGTATAGCATGGTAAGATACAGTTATATACAGTAGTGTGAGATACATGACAGAGGGGAAAAGATCTAAGCTATGCAAACTCAACAAAGGAAGGAAAAAAAACTGGGGATTAGAAAATGTTGCTGAGAGGATTTTTTTTTAAAGATGGAACCGGCACGGAAGGTTTAGCTTCTATGCCGAGAGAAATAAAACACAAGATTTGCTCAGTGAACGGGACCTTAAAAAATGAAATGCTGGAATGTATATAGCTTGTGTGAAAATGTAAAAATGTGGCAGTTTCCATGATTGTTTTGACTATGATTTACAGAGCTAAGAAAAATAAGCTCTGGCCTTGAAGTCGCAATTGCCAGTACTTTATTTTAAATTGGATTTCAGTAAACAAAATAGCTATTAAAAATATGTGGTCTCATTTTAAATCAATCAAAAAAAAATCTTTGGCAAGTATTTGAATTGGAAGTTTAGAAACAATTGGAGTTTAATCTAAAATGCTGTATTTCCCGATGAGAATGTTTTATTTAAAGCAAATAATGTCAGCTTTACTAATGATTTCTGTTGTTTTAACGGATTCCTAATTTCTAAGCAAGTTTGAAGGCACAAAGACTTGCAAAAAAAAAATTCTGATTATCGGGAAAGGTTTAAAAATTTACATGAAGTCCTGTAATGACATCAGGCCTTCTTACAAACCTGCAAAGGAGTTAACCCTTTCCATTGACAGCTGTTTTATACTGGACATTATTAATTTGGGTTTCTTAATAAAAGAAATGAAAAAGCAAGGATGGCAGCCACAAGACTCGCCTGACAGACAGAGGAAATGATGGGATAGTCAGAATAAGAATAAAATGGAGAAAGCCTATGTAATAATACTTGCCTGCTACAGAGGACAGATAAAAGAAATAGATACTCAAACAAAACAAGTTCAAGAGTTAGAAGCTAAGATAAGTAAGCTGGAAGAGATAAAAGACGGGACCGGACGGATAGTGCAGTGCACAGCCGTAGCAAAAAATTCAAAAATTGGAATTCCTCAAGCACGGGGTGTTTAAAGATGGGCTCGGAGAAGACCATCAAAAGATAATTACGTTGGGATTTAAGAGTGCGGGATGAAATTTTGGAGTGGGCAGGACATGTAGAGGAGTGAAAGTCAGAACAACGGGAGAAGATAGCTAAAATAGCAGCAGTTATGTTAGCGGCAGAGGTGAAAGGGGAGGAGACACACCCCTGCGCTGCCCATCTGATATGTTCTAACTGCAATCAAAAAGGTCACTGCAGTAAAGAATGCCCACAGCAAAAGAAAGGATACGGAAAATTTAGAGGGAAATCAAAATTCCCAGACCTGAACACAAAGCTCACCAACAGTACCCATTAAGACCCGAAGTTGAGGCAGCGGTCTGTGATAGTGCAGGAATCAGAGAAGCAAGGGGGTAGTGAAACAGGTAATACACATGAACCACAGTGCCACAGGGATTCCATAATAACCCGAGCATATTTCATTGAGTACTGTCAGGGATTTTGGAACCAGTAGACGTAGAAGGAAGCACCCTTTTGCAGTATGTGGATGGTATCCTTATTACTTCCATCACAGAACAACAACATGTACTAGCTTTAACTACAGTGCTAGGAGCTCTACAGAGTGCAGGATTAAAAATAAATCCTAGGAAGGTGCAGGTAGGAAGGAGCGAAGTAACATATCTAGGATACATAATATCACAAGGGAAGAGACAGATGCCTAAGGACAGAAAGGAAGCAATTCGATCAATGCCCAGGCCAGGAATCGTGAAAGGGGTCATGCAGGTACCAGGGCTATTCAACTACTGCAGAAAAAACAAGCTGTCTCAAGTGCTCCAGCCTTGGGATTACCTGACCAGAATATGCCCGTCCACATCGATACCCACCACAGTAAATGGATCATTACACAGGGAAAGCAGCATCAGTGTAGCCCAACAGGAGAAGACGAAGGAAGTAGTCAGGCTTGAAGAGGCAGACATGGATCTATATGTAGATGGGTCTCTGGTCTCGGCGCGATATCAACAGGACACCACAGACAGGATGGGCAGTGGTAGATAGCAGTGGACAGGTTAGAAGGGAAGGACATTTAGAAGGGGCTTATCAGCTCAAGTGGCTGAATTGGTGGCTCTCACTGAGGCTCTGAGGCTGGCTAAGGGAAAAAGAGTAAACATCTATACAGACAGTCCATATGCTTTTGGAGTAGTGCATGATTATGTGATAGCCTGGAGCAGACAGGGATACATGATCTCAGGAGGAGGGCCAATTAAACATGAGATTGTTAAAAAATTAGGGGAAGCCTCCCTCCAACCCCAAGAATGTGCGATAATAAAGGTCAAAGCGCACATAAAGATTACCGATCAACGTCAGCCGGGAAACACATGGGCAGATGAAGCAGCCAAGCAGGTGGTGGAGACAGGTACACTGGCCAGGGAAGCCCAGGTTGGAGCATGTACAACCGGGCCTGAGGAAGTAAACATGCTTAAGGTCCAGGGAGAAGCCACTCCACAGGAAAAGGAGCGGTGGAAACAGAGAGGGGCCCAACAAGGGACCGATGGGATATGGAGGAAAGATGGGAATGTGGTGGCCCTGGAATGCATCCAGGGGAGCCTACTAAATTGATACTATGGATTTGTCCATACAGGTATAAGCAACATGATGAGCTCGATGTCCAGATGTTGGTGGTGGAAGAGAATGGGTAGAGATATAGAGAACTACTGTAGAAGGTGCGTGACATGCGCAAAATACAACCCAGGGGGGAAAGTAAATGTTAGAATGAGACAAACAGCCCCGGCAGGAAGGACCCTGGGAAAACTTCGCTAGATTTTACTGACCACTACCCAGCAACAAGGGGACGACATACTGCCTAGTTATAATAGACCAGTTTACGAAGTGGGTAGAAGCTTTTGCCACTATTGTTCGGCAGAAACTGTGGCCAGGACCTAGCCGAAGAAATAATACCCCGATGGGGAATGCCACTGCAGCTGGACTCAGATTAAGGTACCCACTTCACAGGGAAGGTGATGAAACAGGTCTGCGCTTTACTAGGGATTAGGCAAAGGTTCCATATCCCACACCATCCGGAATCCTCCAGATTAGGACCTTAAAAACAGCCCTAGCTAAAACACTTGAGGAAACTGGAAAAGGGTGGTGAGAGATGTTACCCCGAGTACTGATGAAGCTCAGGGCAACCCCCTAGTCGGACGACAGAACTGACACCCTTTGAATCAATGAGACTGCCAGAAGTCTTGGTTACAGGAAACGAGGACGAAGGACCTTTTTTATAAAGACAGGATACGGAGGTTTGTGATGGAACTCTGTAAGCAGTTACATGACTTAAAAGCACAGGCTAGCGATCAGCAAGTAAACAAGGACTTTGAGAACAACACTTAGGAATAGAAGGTCCAAATACCCCAAAGGGACCAATCAGGTAATGGTGAGGATAGTAAGGGACATGTGTGCCTGCGTAGTTATAAGGGGTATTGACAAGTGGAAACACTGGACCGAGTTAAAAAAGCATGGTCCCTAACTAACCGGTGATGACTGGGAAATATTGTTTTTTTGCAGGACTCTAGTGCTTGTGGAAACAATGTGGGGTAATGCAGCCTCATATCAAGGCCAACAGGCTGAGGGACGGCAAGGCCTGTATTACAGGGACTTGGGCAACATTAGTTTAATAAAGAATCAAAAATACTGATGGTGACGGACAGAGCAACAGTAGACTTAAATAACGGGCATAAAACAACATAACAAGGAAAAGAAACAACATTGGGGATGGGTCAGTAATACAGGACCAATAATTAGTGGGAATAAGACCACGGTGTGTTTTATAATCAGGAGGGACAGAGATACTGGCCCTGGAGGAAGGGAGTGCCGATTTCACTCAACATCTATGAATGGTGGTGGAGGGATATCTCCCGAGATAGACCCAACAACACGGCCCCACCCACTACTTTAGCAACAGTGAGCACTACCAGGGCCCCGGACACCACACCCCCAGCGCCACAAACGTGTCCAACTATGAATGCTGGGGCAAAAGGGGGATTAATAAGGCAGACCAAGGATAAGATACACTTCGGGGTACGCCAGCAAATAATTTTTGTATTCCTAAATAAACCTGTATAAAAGCCTGACCCTGCGAGGACTTAAAGACCCTGAATCAAAAACCATGAAATTTAAAGAGGGTCAGGTTAAAAAGCAGGACCGGGGGAGAAAAAGATATACTAGAAATGGTAGGCGTGGGATATGCGGCGGTAAACAATATTTTGATGATCAAGTTGACACCCTAACACGAACCTTAGAGGAATTGTTGGAGAGAAATGTAGGAGAAACTCACGTGCGGTACTATGACAATACAGAAATGTAACTGAAGAGAACAACAGTACTAAGAGTCTCAGAATAGATGATTGTTATAAAAATAATAATCAAGTTGTTTTATGTCGAGATCCACTACGAATGCTCAGAGATGATTGTGGATATGACCAAGTGGACAGGTACACCTTGAGTTTTACCCCCCCTAACACAGGACTACGAAATTATCGCTGTTCCACGAGGAAATGGAGATTGATGTGCGAGCACCACGGCAACTGAAATGAACAAAGGAACACCTCATGCACCATTATGGATACTGACTTCTGCTTTACTCTGCTTGACAAAAGATATAAACGGGTTTATTATAACCCCTGAACTAAACAAGGAAACCATCGATGGGACAATGATGGACATTACCTGAGGAGGTTATGCAAAGGCCATCGGGCCGCAAGGAAAACCAATACTCGAACTGAATGAGGAACAAACTCGACTGAATTGGACATCATTCGACAACATAAAGAAGACCCCAAGTGGAAGAAAGTTAGAAGAAAAAGAGGATACCTCAGGCGAGGCATAATTCGAACTGAGAAAATGTTGGCTCGAAAGGACTTATACACAAACTATGCTGGACTCAATGTACTGGTTGTAGTGCAAGGGAACTCGTCCTGCTAGTATTATCCTGTGAAAAGGTGTAACCAACGTAAGAGGCAGGCCCTAGCCCGAACTATAGTTAAAACATTGAATAAAGAGAAATTAGACAGTCCAGCAGAAAGGACATTTAGTATAACCTTGAAGGACAAGCCAACAGGTAGGTCCTGCAGCTCCGGAAGTAGCGCTACCCAAGCAAAAGGACAGCTCTAGAAGCTCACCCATGAGGAATTAATTGGGAATTGGCCTATCTTGGGCATATTGCTAAGGGCCACAAGGGGAGAATTGTAAGGGATATAGAATTGTAGTCGGCAAAGACCAGACAGATTGTATGTAACACTTGCTTATGTAGGTTATAACATATTAAAACTGGGTTAACCTTCGTAACACTTAACAAAACAGCTGAAGTCAGCAGTTATAATTTTGATTAGAAGTCTCTGAGGAAGAGATAAGAATGCCAATATTTTGGAACAGTTACTTCAGGTGTCATATAGACTATGGCAAAGTGCAAATCACGGAACAAACACAATTAACATATGATGGGAGATGGACAATTGCATACACCACTCAGAGCCAGTCTGATAAGAGTCGACAAATCAATGTAACTCCGCTGATAGCAATAGATCTATCGATGATTTTGTAGGAGGGTAGCTCCTCTCCAAAACCTGTATAAATTATACTCAAAACCTCTTGTATTTTGAAGATTCCACAATTGAAGCCTCCCTTGCATTTGCTCGAAATAAAGCAGGTTGAACCTAAGGTTTTGTTTGTTTTAATTCCATGGTCGTTATACGGAGGGCGAAGGGGGAGGTGTCGATTACCTATATCAAGTAGTCCGCCCCGAGGGAGAGAAGTCTTCCTTTTACCCCAAGAGAGAAGGTTAATGCTTTTATTGAAAAGGATGTGAGAAGCATGCGTTACAAAAAAGTAGGATTGTGGAAATAAAAGTAAGACTAAATGGAATGAAGCGGAGAGGTGTGTTGTGGGGTGGGTGGGTGGGGGGAGCCCAGGGTCCGATGGACTAACTGCAGAATTTTTAGAGATTTGAAATCCATTGCTCTTAGAGGTTTTTAAGGAGATTTAAAATTGATGGCAGCCTGGCAACCTATGAGGAGAGGAATCATAAGCTTAGCTTATAAAAATAAAGGGGATAGAAGGGATTTGAAGAATTTGGAGGCCCATTACATTATTAAATGTGGATTGAGAAATCTTGGCGTGGGTTATGGCAAATTGTATGAAGTAGATGATGCCACAGATAGTTTCGTCCTCTCAGTCCCATGGTGTCATAGGCCGGGACATCACAGACTCTCTGGTTTCAATCTGAGATGCGTTCGAGCTCATGGAAGAGAGTGGGAGGGATGTTTATGTGCTAAAGATACATCAAGAGAAAGCCTTTGATAGAGTCTCTCATGAGTTTTTAATTGATGGTTTTGGAAGCATTTGGTTTTGGGAACTATTTCATTGCGTGGATAAGGATTTTTTTATTCAAACCCATTTAGCTGTGCTAAATGTAATGTGTTTTTATCCAAGTATTTTCCAATACAGAGACCAGTTAGACAGGGTTGTCCCCTGTCCCCATTGTTGTACTCATTGGTAGCAGAACCATTAGGTTAAATGATGCGAAACGAACAAGTGTAGTCGGGATTGCAGTTCCCAGTTCTGGGCAGGTGTCGGTGATACACCAATGTGCAAATAACACAACCTTGCGTTGAGATGGGAAGTCAGTGAGGAAAGCTATGGGAGTAGTGGAGGAGTATTGTAGAGCTTCAGGAGCCAGAGTGAATTATGGTAAGTTCCAATGACTGGTTGTGGGAAGGAGTAGGGGCAGTGGTTGGAGGAAAGCCCTTTTAAGATGGAAGTTTTGGAAGTTCTAGTGGTGCGTATGGGGCATAAGAAAGAGAGGGATGAAGTGGATTGATTAAATTGGGAACTGAAAGTTCTAAAAATTAAAATGATTTTGAGAAATGGCAAAGAAGTTGGTTGAAAGTGCAAGGAAGAGTGACAATGGTGTCAGCTCTCTTGCTACATAAACAATGGTACTTATTGATAGTGGAGGATATTCCTGAGAGGGCAGAAAGGTCCATCCGAAAGGCTTGTGTGAGGTTTTTAATGGGAAAGGAAACCAGCCTTGGTTGCTTATAATACCATAACTGGATGGAGAAATCAGGGAGAACTCAATTTTACCAGATATTAATTTGAAGAAAAAATCCTTTGGGTGAAGGATTTTTTCAGAAGTCAAATACAAGCTTTTGGAAGAGTAGTTTTCAGCATTTTTTAAAAACTAAGTGGGATGGGCGGACAGGGAATATTTTATCTAGAATACACTAATATGTTTTTGAAATTGATCAAACCTCTCCCTAGGTTTTATGGGGGTTGTCGACACTTGGGCCCAATTTTTTTTTTAAAGTGTGCAGTTTATGCCCAAAGGTGCTGAGGAATTTTTAGAACAGCCCTTATTTTTGAACAGGTGGGTCAACATTGAAGGAGAGGTATTATTTAATCAAGCTTGTATAAAACCTGGTATTACAATATGTGAAAGAAGTATTGAGGTAATTCCAGGTTGGTTGCCGTAAGTGGTAGTGAAGGATATGGTTTGGGAGGAGGCTCAGGAGGTAGATGACAAAGCAATTATGATCATGTATGAGAAGTTTGGGAGGCAATGCCACAGGATTGGATGGAAGAAATAAATGCACAAATTTCCAAAGGAGGCAAAATACGTCCTGCTTTTCCAAGCTTTCTGCTGAAGAGAGGGGAGGATTTGGCTCAACTTGACAACTGTAATATTCGATGTCTATGGGGTATTTAGAGAATGGAGATTCAAGACACCTGCTGGTCAGGAGTTTTGGCAGAGTATATACCCACAGCTGGACTTCAACAGGATTTGGTAGGGACTGTGGGCGAATTTTAAATGTCAACAGTGGATTGAACTGGATTTCAAATTGGTTCATAACTGAATTTTTACCAAGATGATCTTATGTAAGATTGGGCAAGTGGAGGTGGCAACTTGCCCAGTGTGTGTGTCATGGGATGAAACTGTCCCATTTACTGGTGTTGTGTCTGCAGTTGAAGGATTTTAAGTACCATGTTCCACAGTTGTGTGAGGTTTTCTTGCTGGGTAGCAAGAATGGGAATCCCGTGGGACACAATTTTGAGATGTGGATTGCAGGAGTCTGCCCGACTCCAGCGGAGCATTAATTAATTTAATGTTCAGTTTGGCTAGATTTGTGATTGTGCAAAGAAGGAATGCTCTGGTTTTAAGAGGAGAAGACTAAACCTGAGTATTTTAAATATAAGCTAAAAGATCATTATAAGGCTCTGGATGTTGTATTCAGAAAGGAATTTAAAGATAGTATTTTATGATCATTTTAAGTACAATAGATTAATATGTTATAGGAGAATAATTAAACTTCAGATTTTGATGTTAATGTGTTGGATGAATGGTTGTGCAGAGTGGCGGAATGGATTTGTATGATACAATGGAATGATCATGATATTGTGAATGTTTTTAATGTTCAATCATTACTTTGTTTTAAAAAAAAGTGAGTAGCACTCTCGCCTCCGAGCTAGAAGGTTGTGGGTTCAAGTCCCACACCAGGGATTTGAGCACAAAAGTCGAGGCTAACACTCCAGTGCAGTACTGTTGGAGGTGCCATCGTTCGGATGAGACGTTAAACCGAGGTCCTGTCTGCTCACTTCAGTGGACCTAAACAACCCCATGGCACTATTTCGAAGAAGAGCAGGGGAGTTATCCTTGGGTGTCCTGGCCAATAGTTATCCCTTAAACAACATAACAAAAACAGATTTATCTGGTCATTATCACATTGCTGTTTGTAGGAGCTTGCTGTGTGCAAATTGGCTGCTACATTTCCTACATTACAACAATGGACTACACTCCAAAAAGTACTTCACTTTGAGACGCCCGGTGGACGTGAAAGGCATTGTATAAATCCAAGTTTTTCAAGTCTTTCTTTCTTGGTATCCTAGGCAACATTTATCCCTCATTCAATAGCAGCAAAAATCGTTCAGTTATTTATCTTATTTGACTGGGGTATCATGCTGGTGGAGAAAGGCTGCTGTATTTGCCTATACAGCAATCACCACTGCATGTCAAAATAAAGTATTCTATCATGCAAAACACTTGAGATGTTTTGATGTGATGGTATGCTGTATAAATGCAAATATTTATTGGAAAAGCTATTGCTGATTTCAATCTCCGTGCTATGAAGTTGTCTTCAAATTGGTATAGTTCCACATTATTATGAAATCATATGAATTTATACCAGGAACTGTGTTGTTCAGGTGTGAGATAATACCTGTCAGATGCAATTTTACAGAACTATTTCTGTTGTGTATGGTCATGGAGCAACATGGTCACTGTTTAAACTATTTTCCCATCCTCTACATGCTAATCAAAATCCAGTGATACACCACAAATCTTCCTCCAGCAACCACCCAGGAATGCGAGCCCTAAATGAATCTAATAAGCAGCCGCATCCCTTGTATTCAGTTAATTCTCGCCACTGAATTAATATTGTGTGGATCCGTCCCTAATCTCTGGGCCAAAATTGCCCTCTTCCCCAAATGGGGCGCACTTACCGATTTATATTAAAAAAAAAAAATTCTCCGTCCCAGTCGATGGGGTGGGAATTTTGCGATAGTGAGGTCTTTGTATTTTTTTGGCGTCAGTGTGGTCTGGGTGAAGGCAGAGCGGAAGTGCCGTTGTGTAGGGTTAGCCGCCGCTCCATAAGCGCGACATGGACCAACGTCCGTCCCCGCTTCAGTTAAAGGGGAGGGCCGCTTTGCTGCGAACTCTGCAGTTGTTTCAGTTAGGTCCACTGGGCTACTAGGGAGGGTTTCGGCCGGGCCAGCAGCCGAGCCGAGTTCATGTCCACCATTGTCAGCCGACCTCGTAGCCGACAATTAAAATAAAATGGCGGCCGTGGCAATGCGCCCTCCCTTTAAGGGCAGACGCGTTGCCCAGCCACAAGAAGCTTTCTTGTCAGGGGCACCGACCAGCGACTGATCCACTCCCGTGGAGCAATATCCCACCGGTCAATTTCCCGCGGGGCAATTGCCCATGCGGAGCGGAATCGGGGTCGCCGCCTGTCGGTAAGAGGTTGGCGCGTGCCCGACAGGGCGGGAAGAGGGCCAGGGCAGTCCCGTACACAGCTCCAAGAATAAAGGAAGGCAATTTACAAAATGTCAGCCCCTCCACGCCGACCGACCAGTGATTGCTTTCCACACTGTTGCTGCCTCTGAGGTGGCAACAGCTCTTTTTTTTTAAAAAGGGGGGCAATTTCGGCCCTTTCAGAGGTGGGTGGGGTGGCTTGACCCATCCACCTCCATGGAGGTGTGTGGGGGGGGCCTGACCCATCCACCTCCATGGAGGTGTGTGGGGGGGGCCTGACCCATCCACCTCCACGGAGGTGTGTGGGGGGGGCCTGACCCATCCACCTCCATGGCACGAACCTGGTATTGCAGTACTTCCAGGAACGGTGCAGTGGCTCTAGGCCTTTTGGCGAAGAGCATTGGCGCAGAGTGATCCTTGATGTGTGCAAGGTGACCTCTGGCGTTTGTGATTTGACAAAGAATTGGAAAGATTGGCTACGAATTTAAAAAAAAAAAAAAAATTCTATTTGTAATCTCATCAAGATGTTTAAAATTATAAAATGCTTCAATAGGATCGATACAGAAAAATTATTTTCTCTGGTGGGGAATCAAGAACAAGAGAACTTAATCATAAAATTAAAGCGAGGCCATTTAGGAAAGCACTCTTTCACATAAAGGGAAGTGGGAATCTGGAACTCTAATCCCAAAAGTCTGTGTTAACGGGGTCAATTGAAGTTTTCGGGACATGAGATGAATAGATTTTTGTCAGGTCAGGGTATCAAGAAGTATGGAGCAAAGACGGGTAAATGGAGTTGAGGTACAGATCAGCCATCTATTTGAATTTGGGTTTGGCTTGAGGGGCTAAATGGTCTACTCTTGCTCCTATGTTGTTATGAGTTGTCAATGGGTTAAATTCAGAAGACAGCAGGACTGGCTTCTGCAAACAAGATTTCAAATGGGGCAAGTGAACCAGAATTCCATAGACAATTAAAAATAATTTGATGTTTAACTGATCATTCACACTCATTGCTGCGACGACTGTAGTGTATGAAATGATACAATGAACTCTGTACTATGAGCCAGTGACCAGATGTAACCTGATCAGTCTTTAATGGCTTCCAGAAGTGAAGCTACAAAGGTGAAGTTCAGGCTATATACCGGGCCCAGCTCGAGTGTACCTGTGACCCGAGGAATTCTGATGGTCGTGCCCCCTGGTGGTGGGCAAACCTTATGTACATATATTACATCATTCCCCCCCCAGTTTTTGGCACGCCCATATTACAAGTTCAGATGGTCCGGAGTCCTTCGCTCCCTCGTTGACCATCTCAGTACAATCCCAGTGCTTTCCGAGTCTCTCATGACTTGGGGCTGGGCGTTGACCACAGTGGGTTCTTCTGATGGCTGGACATGAGTTGGTTGGTCGTCTAAGCTCGCGGTGTCTTCTTCCAACTGTTCCGGTTCGTCAGTCTGTCTTAGCTTGATTTGATCAATTTGTGTCCTGCACATCAGCCTCTTCTTGAGCTTAACCATATACATCCGGTTACCCTTCTTATCCATAACATTGCACGGCAGCCACTTGGGCCCTTGACCATGGGTCATTTACAGATATGTCGAGTGACACTGCAGCGCGGTCATGATACCACTTCTGGCGTTGACGTCGGGTTTCGACATGATCGTTAAGGTCGGGATGGACTAGAGAGAGCCTGGTTTTGAGGCCTCTCCATCAATAGTTCCGCAGGCGGGACCCTGGTGAGCATGTGTGGCCTTGTCGTGTAACTGAGCAGTATGTGTGACGGGCATGTCTGCAAGGAACCATGAGTTATGCGTTTCAGGCTCTGCTTGGTGGTTTGAACTACCCGCTCCGCTTGACCATTGGACATGGGTTTGAACGGGGCTGACCTCACATGTTTTATGCTGTTGCGTTTCATGAACTCTTGAAACTCCAGGCTTGTGAAACACTGTCTGTTGTCGCTGACAACGATGTCTGGCAAACCATGTGTGGCAAACATGGCTCTCAGGTTCTCAATGGTGATAGTGGAAGTGCTGGATGAAAGGATCACACATTCTATCCATTTGGAGTATGCATCCACCACCACAAAAAACATTTTACCGAGGAAGGGGCCCACAAAGTCGATGTGGATTCTAGACCATGGTTTGGATGGCCATGACCACAGACTGAGTGGAACTTCCTTTTGGGGCATTGCTTAACTGCATGCAAGTGCTGCACTGATGCATGCATAACTCTATGTCCGAGTCAATGCCAAGCCACCAAACATGGGACCTGGCGATGGCCTTCATCATGACAATACCAGGATGCGTACTATATAACTGCTGTACAAATCTCGCCCTGCCTTTCTTGGGCATTACAACACGATTACTCCACAGTAAACAGTCGGACTGGATGGAAAGCTCACCTTTGTGACGGCTGTATGGTTTGGTTTCATCACCCATTTCCTTGGGGATGGTCGACCAGTCCCCATTAAGACCACAACGTTTTACAACCGAAAGGGTCGGGTCCTGGTCTTAACTTGTTGAGCCATGATAGGTGACCCTTCAATCTCAAAGGCATCCGTGACCATGAGTAGCTTTGCGGGCATTGGCGTTTCCACCTCCGGTGTGGGCAACGGTAACCAGCTCAATGCATCAGTGCAGTTGTCGGTGCCTGGTCTATGGCCGAATGACAATCATAGGCAGATAATATCAGCGCCCACCTCTGGATGCGGGACGATGCATTAGTATTGATACCTTTATCCACGATGCTGAGAATGACATGAGTATCACGTGTAGCGAGTTGGTCGTACCGCAGGGAAAGGGTCCACAGCCAGATAGGGAATGGAAGACCAACACGAAGAGCAGTGCAAGGAAGGTAGTGCAGGAGTCCCATTTGGTCATCCCCCTGCAAAACAGATACACTGCTTTGGGTACTGTTGAGGGGGATGACTTATCAGGGGAGGGCAGCAGCAGCCAAGTTCATGGCACCATGGCTGGCTCTGCTGCACAGGAGGGCAGGAAAAAGAGTGGGAGAGCAATAGTGATTGGGGATTCAATGGTGAGGGGAATAGATAGGCGTTTCTGCGGCCGCAACCGAGACTCCAGGATGGTATGTTGCCTCCCTGGTGCAAGGGTCAAGGATGTCTCGGAGCGGGTACAGGACATTCTAAAAAGGGAGGGAGAACAGCCAGTTGTCGTGGTGCACATTGGTACCAACGACATAGTTAAAAAAAGGGATGAGGTCCTACGAAACGAATTTAAGGAGCTAGGAGCTAAATTAAAAAGTAGGACCTCAAAAGTAGTAATCTCGGGATTGCTACCATTGCCACGTGATAGTCAGAGTAGGAATCGCAGGATAGCGCAGATGAATACGTGGCTTGAGCAGTGGTGCAGCAGGGAGGGATTCAAATTCCTGGGGCATTGGAACCGGTTCTGGGGGAGGTGGGACCAGTACAAACCGGACGGTCTGCACCTGGGCAGGACCGGAACCAATGTCCTAGGGGGAGTGTTTGCTAGTGCTGTTGGGGAGGATTTAAACTAATATGGCAGGGGGATGGGAACCAATGCAGGGAGACAGAGGGAAACAAAAAGGAGGCAAAAGCAAAAGACAGAAAGGAGATGAGGAAAAGTGGAGGGCAGAGAAACCCAAGGTAAAGAACAAAAAGGGCCACTGTACAGCAAAATTCTAAAAGGACAAAGGGTGTTAAAAAAACAAGCCTGAAGGCTTTGTGTCTTAATGCAAGGAGTATCCACAATAAGGTAGATGAATTAACTGTGCAAATAGATGTTAACAAATATGATGTGATTGGGATTACGGAGACATGGCTCCAGGATGATCAGGGCTGGGAACTCAACCTCCAGGGGTATTCAACATTCAGGAAAGATAGAATAAAAGGAAAAGGAGGTGGGGTAGCATTGCTGGTTAAGGAGCAAATTAAGGCAATAGTTAGGAAGGACATTAGCTTGGATGATGTGGAATCTATATGGGTAGAGCTGCAGAATACCAAAGGGCAAAAAACATTAGTGGGAGTTGTGTACAGACCTCCAAACAGTAGTAGTGATGTTGGGGAGGGCATCAAACATGAAATTAGGGGTGCGTGCAATAAAGGTGCAGCATTTATAATGGGTGACTTTAATATGCACAGATATTGGGTTAACCAAACTGGAAGCAATACGGTGGAGGAGGATTTCCTGGAGTGCATAAGGGATGGTTTTTTAGACCAATATGTCGAGGAATCAACGAGGGGGGAGGCCATCTTAGATTGGGTGTTGTGTAATGAGAGAGGATTAATTAGCAATCTCGTTGTGCGAGGCCCCTTGGGGAAGAGTGACCATAATATGGTGGAATTCTGCATTAGGATGGAGAATGAAACAGTTAATTCAGAGACCATGGTCCAGAACTTAAAGAAGGGTAACTTTGAAGGTATGAGGCGTGAATTGGCTAGGATAGATTGGCGAATGATACTGAAGGGGTTGACTGTGGATGGGCAATGGCAGACATTTAGAGACCGCATGGATGAACTACAACAATTGTACATTCCTGTCTGGCGTAAAAATAAAAAAGGGAAGGTGGCTCAACCGTGGCTATCAAGGGAAATCAGGGATAGCATTAAAGCCAAGGAAGTGGCATACAAATTGGCCAGAAATAGCAGATACCCGGGGACTGGGAGAAATTTAGAACTCAGCAGAGGAGGACAAAGGGTTTGATTAGGGCAGGGAAAATGGAGTACGAGAAGAAGCTTGCAGGGAACATTAAGACGGATTGCAAAAGTTTCTATACATATGTAAAGAGAAAAAGGTTAGTAAAGACAAACGTAGGTCCCCTGCAGTCAGAATCAGGGGAAGTCATAACGGGGAACAAAGAAATGGCGGACCAATTGAACAAGTACTTTGGTTCGGTATTCACTGAGGAGGACACAAACAACCTTCCGGATATAAAAGGGGTCGGAGGGTCTAGTAAGGAGGAGGAACTGAGGGAAATCTTATTAGTCGGGAAATTGTGTTGAGGAAATTGATGGGATTGAAGGCCGATAAATCCCCAGGGCCTGATGGACTGCATCCCAGAGTACTTAAGGAGGTGGCCTTGGAAATAGTGGATGCATTGACAGTCATTTTCCAACATTCAATTGCCTCTGGATCAGTTCCTATGGAGTGGAGGGTAGCCAATGTAACCCCACTTTTTAAAAAAGGAGGAAGAGAGAAAACAGGGAATTATAGACCGGTCAGCCTGACATCGGTAGTGGGTAAAATGATGGAATCAATTATTAAGGATGTCATAGCAGTGCATTTGGAAAGAGGTAATATGATAGGTCCAAGTCAGCATGGATTTGTGAAAGGGAAATCATGCTTGACAAATCTTCTGGAATTTTTTGAGGATGTTTCCAGTAGAGTGGACAAGGGAGAACCAGTTGATGTGGTATATTTGGACTTTCAGAAGGCTTTCGACAAGGTCCCACACAAGAGATTAATGTGCAAGGTTAAAGCACATGGGATTGGGGGTAGTGTGCTGACATGGATTGAGAACTAGTTGTCAGACAGGAAGCAAAGAGTAGGAGTAAATGGGGACTTTTCAGAATGGCAGGCAGTGACTAGTGGGGTACCGCAAGGTTCTGTGCTGGGGCCCCAGCTGTTTACACTGTACATTAATGATTTAGACGAGGGGATTAAATGTAGTATCTCCAAATTTGCGGATGACACTAAGTTGGGTGGCAGTGTGAGCTGCGAGGAGGATGCTATGAGGCTGCAGAGCGACTTGGATAGGTTAGGTGAGTGGGCAAATGCATGGCAGATGAAGTATAATGTGGATAAATGTGAGGTTATCCACTTTGGTGGTAAAAACAGAGAGACAGACTATTATCTGAATGGTGACAGATTAGGAAAAGGGGAGGTGCAAAGAGACCTGGGTGCCATGGTACATCAGTCATTGAAGGTTGGCATGCAGGTACAGCAGGCGGTTAAGAAAGCAAATGGCATGTTGGCCTTCATAGCGAGGGGATTTGAGTACAGGGGCAGGGAGGTGTTGCTACAATTGTACAGGGCCTTGGTGAGGCCACACCTGGAGTATTGTGTACAGTTTTGGTCTCCTAACCTGAGGAAGGACATTCTTGCTATTGAGGGAGTGCAGCGAAGGTTCACCAGACTGATTCCCGGGATGGCGGGACTGACCTATCAAGAAAGACTGGATCAACTGGGCTTGTATTCACTGGAGTTCAGAAGAATGAGAGGGGACCTCATAGAAACGTTTAAAATTCTGACGGGGTTAGACAGGTTAGATGCAGGAAGAATGTTCCCAATGTTGGGGAAGTCCAGAACCAGGGGACACAGTCTAAGGATAAGGGGGAAGCCATTTAGGACCGTGATGAGGAGGAATTTCTTCACCCAGAGAGTGGTGAACCTGTGCAATTCTCTACCACAGAAAGTTGTTGAGGCCAATTCACTAAATATATTCAAAAAGGAGTTAGATGAAGTCCTTACTACTAGGGGAATCAAGGAGTATGGTGAGAAAGCAGGAATGGGGTACTGAAGTTGCATGTTCAGCCATGAACTCATTGAATGGCGGTGCAGGCTAGGAGGGCCGAATGGCCTACTCCTGCACCTATTTTCTATGTTTCTATGTTTCTATGTTCCAAGAACAACGATATAAGCGGCTTGTGATCGGTTTCCAGCTCGAAGCGAAGCCCAAACAGGTACTGGTGAATTTTTTTTTTAACCCCAGAAACACATGCTAAAGCCTCTTTCTCTACCATGCTATAGTCTCTTTCCGCCTTGGACAGGCTTTGAGATGCGATGTAACTGGTTGTAGTTTGCCTGACTCATTGGCTTGCTGGAGTACGCAGCCGACCCCATAGGACGACACATCATAGGTCAAAACTAGACGCTTGCATAGGTCATACAGTACCAGTAGCTTGTGGGAACACAACATATTTCTAGCCTTCTCAAAGGCTCTGTCTTGAAGTTCACCCCACACCCAGTCGTCTCCTTTCATGAGCAGCTTGTGCAAAGGCTCTAATACTGTGCTTAATTTGGGTAAGAGGTTACCGAAGTAGTTGAGAAGACCCAGGAATGAACGCAGCTCCGTCACAATCTGGGGCCTGGGCACATTTTTGATGGCCTCTGTTTTCGCGTCTGTAGGCCTGATTCCGTGCAGCAATCTTTCGCCCAAGGAATTTGACCTCTGGTGCCATGAAAACGCACTTCGAACATTTCAGTCTGAGTCCCACTTGTCCAGACGATCTAGAACCTCTTCCAGGTTGTTCAGATGTTCCTTGGAGTCACGACCTGTGATCAGGATGTCATCTTGGAACACGACAGTTGTCTGTCCAATTCGAGCTCAACCTTTTCTCTCATCATGTGCGGGACCGCCTTAGCTTTGTAATGGATGAGCCTTGCGTCTGGGCCTAGGTGAATCTGCACCTTGGCTCCCTTGGAGCTGCCAATTCCCGGTTCAAACAGTGAGGGAAATTTGCTCTGCACTTGAGCACACAAATCATCATCCGCTGATGGCAAAGCTTTGATATCATATTGTTCCATTTTATTTTCTCGAGCCAACTCCTGCCAAATAACGATGGGCCGTTGCCCGGGATAATCCATAACGGTAGATCATGAACTGCTCCCTCGTACGACACTCTTACTGCTGCACTACCGATCACTGGTATGAGCTCTTTGGTGTAGGTACGCAACTTCACATTTATCGGACTCAGCTTGGGTCCCTCTGCCTTGGTCTCCCACAGATTTTCGAAAGTCCTCTGGCTCATTATCGATTACCTCGCGCCCGTGTCTTAATTCCTTGGATACCGGCACGCCGTTTAATTTTACCTCCATCATTATCGGTTGGCTCTTTGTTAGGAATGCTATACACTTCCTCCTTGGAGCTCTCAAATGCCTTGGGCTGCATTGCCAGATCCATGCTGGATTGATCATCCACGTGGTGTGTTGCAGCTCCCTTGCTCTGCTGTGGGACATGTCCACTGAAGATGCCCATCTTCATACACCCTCTGCATACATACTGCCTGAAGCGGCACTGATGGGGTCAGTGATTGCCCTCGCAACACCAACGCGCTGAGCTCGGATTTGCGCCCGATGGCGGGCTTTGAGCGGCTCCCGTTCTCGCGTACGCAGTCGAGTAGGCCCTCGATGGCGAACTTTGAGCAGCTCCTGTCCTTGCGGACGCAGTCGAGTAGGCCCTGCCATGCGCAGCTCTGCTGGCTGTCGATACAATTTTGTACACAGTACTTGCCGTGGAGTTCCTGCTTTGTCGCGATATCTGCGTCGTGCTTTTCTGCGTGGTCTTACTGAGGTCTGACTTCTCGGCAGCCAGCAGCTTACTTAAGATCGCCTCGTGGTTGACCCCGATCACGAAAAAGTCATGCAGCATGTCTTCCAACGCAGGCCCAAATTTGCAAGGCCCTGCAAGACGTCTCAGGTCGGCAACAAATGCTGCTTCGTCCTGGCCTTCTGGACAAACATGCGTATAGAAGCGATATCTAGATATGAGGATTCCTTTCGTGGGTTTATGGTGTTCCTGAACTAGAGCACACAGTTCTTTGTAATCCTTTCTGTAGGAAGAGTGGGTGAGAGCAGATTCTTGATGAGTGCATGGATCGTGGGGCCACAGACGGTGAGAACAACTGCCCTGCGCTTCTCTGCATCCTCGTCTTTGTTTATGTCATTTGCCATGAAATACTGGTCAAGACGATCCGTGAAATCTCCCCAAATCCCTCCCTCCTTGAATCTCTCGAATTCCAACAGTACTCGATCGTGCTCTGCTCGCCATACTTTTGCATGGGTTCGTATTTGTCGCCAGTTGTGGTATATGAAATGATCCAATGTACTCCGCACTGTGAGCCAGTGACCAGGTGTAACCTGGTCAGTCTTTAATGGCTTCCAGAAGTGAAGATACAAAGGTGGAGTTCAGCTTATATACCGGGCTCAGCACGATTGCACCTATGACCCTAGGACCTCCGACGTTAGTGCCCTCTGGTGGTGGACAGACCTTATGTACATTACATTACAACGACAACCCTATTTATGTGAATTCAGCAAGAGTCATTGCTAAGTGAGTTCATTAGATTCTGCTGGTGGTTGGGAGTGGCAAGAGGATAGGCAGTTTTGATTAAAAGATAACCCTGGAACAATCTTCCTTCTAATTTTTTTTGGGGGGTGAACAGTCTTTTTAGCTGGCTACACGGCCCAATCAGATTTCTGTGCATACGCAACGAGTGTTTAGGATTTTGAATGCACTGCCTGATAGGGTGGTGGATACAGATTCAATAGTAGCCTTCAAAAGTGATGTTTCCACTTAAAAGGCAGTGAGGGGCCTGCACGTGACCTCCAGACCACGACACAGCCACGCAGCTTAACAGGAGCATTGCCCTGGAATCGGTCCATTGTAAAAAGACAGCGAGATGGGTTTTTCAGGTTGGCTCTGAGGGAAGTTTGTTTTGTTAGAGGGAAAGTTGTGAGGGCCTCTACTGAGGTAAAGAAGTGAGGAATTGTACAGGTCAATTAGGTGATCTCAAGACGACAAACTGAAATGGGAAAGCACGGTGTGTTTTTTAGAGGTAAGTTATGCTGATTGAAGTAAATTAATCTGATCATAACTTTTTTTATTGTACATTTACCTTACTGTGGAATAAAGCAACTTCACTATTCAAGCCTTGCCTCACTTAGATTTACTTGATCCACCTGTGGAAAGATCAACGAGGTAAGTGTACAAAAGACACGGGCATCTTGTCCAGATCATAACGGGATGTAGGCTATACTTTTGAACAAGTAGCTGTTGGGCAATGTGATTCAACTTTCATAAAAATAAGACCTTAGCTAAAGTAAATAGAGAGAAACTGTTTCCAATGGTTGAAGTGTTGATAAATATAGGGCACAGATTTAAGGTGATTGACAAAAGAAGCAACGTCAACACGAGGAAAAACTTTTTTACCCAACCAGTATTTAGGATTTGGAATGCACTGCCTGATAGGGTGGTGGATATAGCCTCAATAGTAGCCTTCAAAAGGGAATTGGATAAATACTTGAATGAGAAAAAATGTCAGGGATATGGGGAAAGAGAAGGGCAGTGGAACTAACTGGGTTGCTCTTTGAAAGAGCCGGCACAGATTCGATAGGCTTCCTTCTGTGCCGTTCGATTCCACGATTTTATAAGATTCTCAATCTGCTGAAGGGAATGACTGATGTCATTAGAAACATAGAAACATAGAAAATAGGTGCAGGAGCAGGCCATTCAGCCCTTCTAGCCTGCACCGCCATTCAATGAGTTCATGGCTGAACATGAAACTTCAGTACCCCCTTCCTGCTTTCTCGCCATAACCCTTGATCCCCCGAGTAGTAAGGACTTCATCTAACTCCCTTTTGAATATATTTAGAGAATTGGCCTCAACTACTTTCTGTGGTAGAGAATTCCACAGGTTCACCACTCTCTGGGTGAAGAAGTTTCTCCTCATCTCGGTCCTAAATGGCTTACCCCTTATCCTCAGACTGTGACCCCTGGTTCTGGACTTCCCCAACATTGGGAACATTCTTTCTGCATCTAAACCTGTCTAAACCCGTCAGAATTTTAAACGTTTCTATGAGGTCCCCTCTCATTCTTCTGAACTCCAGTGAATACAAGCCCAGTTGATCCAATCTTTCTTGATAGGTCAGTCCCGCCATCCCGGGAATCAGTCTGGTGAACCTTCGCTGCACTCCCTCAATAGCAAGAATGTCCTTCCTCAAGTTAGGAGACCAAAACTGTACACAATACTCCAGGTGTGGCCTCACCAAGGCCTTGTACAACTGTAGCAACACCTCCCTGCCCCTGTATTCAAATCCCCTCGCTATGAAGACCAACATGCCATTTGCTTTCTTAACCGCCTGCTGTACCTGCATGCTAACCTTCAATGACTGATGTACCATGACACCCAGGTCTCGTTGCACCTCCCCTTTTCCTAATCTGTCACCATTCAGATAATAGTCTGTCTCTCTGTTTTTACCACCAAAGTGGATAACCTCACATTTATCCACATTATACTTCATCTGCCATGCATTTGCCCACTCACCTAACCTATCCAAGTCACTCTGCAGCCTAATAGCATCCTCCTCGCAGCTCACACTGCCACCCAACTTAGTATCATCCGCAAATTTGGAGATACTGCATTTAATCCCCTCGTCTAAATCATTAATGTACAATGTAAACAGCTGGGGCCCCAGCACAGAACCTTGCGGCACTCCACTAGTCACTGCCTGCCATTCTGAAAAGTACCCGTTTACTCCTACTCTTTGCTTCCTGTCTGACAACCAGTTCTCAATCCACGTCAGCACACTACCCCCAATCCCATGTGCTTTAACTTTGCACATTAATCTCTTGTGTGGGACCTTGTCGAAAGCCTTCTGAAAGTCCAAATATACCACATCAACTGGTTCTCCTTTGTCCACTTTACTGGAAACATCCTCAAATAATTCCAGAAGAGTTGTCAAGCATGATTTCCCTTTCACAAATCCATGCTGACTTGGACCTATCATGTCACCATTTTCCAGATGCACTGCTATGACATCCTTAATAATTGATTCCATCATTTTACCCACTACTGAGGTCAGGCTGACCGGTCTATAATTCCCTGTTTTCTCTCTCCCTCCTTTTTTAAAAAGTGGGGTTACATTGGCTACCCTCCACTCCATAGGAACTGATCCAGAGTCAATGGAATGTTGGAAAATGACTGTCAATGCATCCGCTATTTCCAAGGCCACCTCCTTAAGTACTCTAGGATGCAGTCCATCAGGCCCTGGGGATTTATCGGCCTTCAATCCCATCAATTTCCCCAACACAATTTCCCGACTAATAAAGATTTCCCTCAGTTCCCCCTCCTTACTAGACCCTCTGACCCCTGAAACATGAGAGGGTATCTAAAGCAGACCTGAATTCATAATGGTGAAGGTCACAAATTACAGCATCTACCCTACCAGGAAGACCATTCCCAAATGTTTAACTTTTGTGTGAAGAACTGCAGCAAGGCATCAGTCCTGAACTTTCCTTTTGTAGTTTGGACTAAATCCCTTGTCCTACTGTCAGGATTTAATTTGAAAAAGTTCTCAGGATTAACCTTCCTGTTCCAATTTCTGCACCTCTACAAGGCACCCTCTCATTCACCTCCTTTGAAGGCTGGTATGAAAGGAACCCTAAATAGACCAGTTCTGGTTTCAAACGGAGCAGCAGCAAAGTCACCACATTTGGACTGGGAAGAGCTTGAGGGAAAAGGGGGAAAAAATTCAACCAGGGTTCCAACTCTTGACAGTTATACAGTGACTCCAGTCTGGAAAATGATCATGCATAGATGTTAAGTGAGCAAAGGATTGTGCTTACCTCTGGTGCTCCTGCTCCTAAAATTGAATAGCCTGATACATTCCAGACTTGTACATGACAAATAGTTTCAGAAAGGTACAAGTGTGGCATAAGGAAAGCTCTGAACTTACGCCAATATTCGTTCCTCAAGTCCCTCTTTATGCATCAAAATTCAAGTTTGAAGCCATCTTACTATCCTTTATGCACATTAGAGGCAGTATAAAATGGTTAAAATTTTAAAGGGTTGAAATTCCCTTTATAATGTCGCCCGTTAGCGCTGGTGCTAGGGGCGGCAAAGGCCTATCGTTGGTGTTCTCACGGCTCGGGAGAACTTCGGTAGGCTCTTTGGTAGGGGTGCCAAGAGGTAACACTGCGCCGTCTAATGCCACCCACATGGTGATGTCATCCATGGTGGCACTCCCACGATATTTGGTTTGTACTGACGCCTAATGGTGAGGCGTGCGTGCAGCCTGGGAAAAGTGGAGAGAATATCGCGGTGCTCGGGCGTATTTGCCCTGAGATCAAGGTTAGTTTTTTCTTTATTTCATATTCTTTTCATTAGTTGTAACATTGGGGAAGTTTGTGTGTCGGTCGGAGAAGTTTAAGGTTTGTTTTTCTTTCTTCCCATTTTTCATCAAGCAGGGCGGCAGCCTCCTGATGTGAAATTCAGGAGGCCTCCTGAGCTCCCGCCTGATTGTGCAATGCCACTTTTAGCACTGCTCTCATCTTTGGGCATAAAAATTGAGTTTGGCAGTTTGAGTCTGGCAGTAAAATCAGCACTTAGGCGGTGACACCGCCTCTAAAATGGCAGTACCGAATTTCGACTCCTAAGTGTTAAATGAAAGACTGTTCCACCCAAACTCCACTATGCCTGAACCATTCCTACATAACACTTTCAACATTATCCTTTCCTAGTTACGTTCACAGACTTTACAAAGCCAGGTTAAGATGCAACTGTAGAACCCACAGGGGAAATGATAGCTAAAGTAATGGAGTTGTTGATTGAATGGTGGTTTTGAATTTTGGGGCTGTTTATCAGTCACTTGCTTGCCTCAACTGAATGCTATTCAGCAATTCTAAGAGAGGGTGATGGATGAAAGGCCCAATCTAAATGTTTTATACAAGACTGATTCGCTGATTTTTAAGTCTCATACAGTAAGAAAGGAACAATTAATATTGTACAGACTTGTCAAAAATCTTTGACAAAAATGCCCTGTGCGCTGAAAGTAATTTCCAACTATAAATAATTTCTAAATAGGAAGCTTAACTATTTGACATTTTAGTTCATAATATGAAGAGTGTTAGTGTCCTTTTAATAACATGAAAGGTAAAATGACACACACACAATTGTAGGATGGGGAACCTGTTTTAAGAGATATGTGAAAACAGAAAAAAATTACCAAGTAATTCTAAACATACCTATATGTTTGCCTTGCCTCGCTCTCTTGGTTGTCTTAGCCTGCCTTGCTCTTTAATACATTTCCTAGTTGTCTCGTGCTTTGTCCCATTTTTCCCTCCATCTATTTCAACACTCCTGATCACTGGTTGTGTTTCATTTTGTCCCAACTTTTCTCTCAATCTGTCGCAGCTCTTTGATGTCCATTGTGCTGTGTCTCATTCTGATCTTGTTCTGTCTCAATTCATCCTAGATCTTCAATCTTTCTTTTGGCTATGTTTATTTCTGTCCTGGCTTTCTCATGCTATCCTGTCTCTGATTCCTACCTTCGCTCTGCTCTGGGGTTTCTATCCACAGTGAAATGTGCTTGCGGGACTGTAAGCACTCCAAGCTCTAGTTTTCCCAAGCTCTCTGATCACTAACCTAGCAGCAGGTTATCAATCAGTGGTAGTGGTTGAAAGATTTCTATCTCTAGCCGCAAGGCTTTACACTGATCTTGCAATGATTTTCTGTAAAATGAATCCATGGGGAAGAAAAAAAATCAGAAAATAAGACAAGGAAAGGGCTGCATAAAGGCTGAGATGGATATAAAAATGAAAGGCTTGACAAAAGAAGAGAAAATAAGATTAACAATCAAAGGGAAGAATAAATGAAACAAATACAGTTTTATAGAAAAGAGAAAACTAGATTTTTCTAAATCAAAACTATGTTCTACAAAATATTTTTGATGTAAACGTATTGTTGCATTAACTTTGCCTGCTATACTATCTGTGTTCCTGTTATTTTGTGCTTCCATTACTTCTAGCTCAATACTCTATTGTGCATGCTATCTTTTTTCATAAAATCATAGAATCATAAAGCACAAAAGGAGGCCATTCAGTCCATCATGCCTTTGTTGGCTCCTTGGAAGAGCCATTCACTATTTTCCCATCTTTTACTAAGAGTACGAACTCTTGCTGGTGCACGGTCCTATACTTCACTTAAGTGGTCATTTTTCATGCATAAACCTAGACTGTTAATCTATGGAATTCCCGACCGCAGATATTGGATATTCAAGAGGGAGTTAGATATGGCCCTTACAGCTAAAGGGATCAAGGGGTATGGAGAGAAAGCAGGAAAGGGGTACTGAAGTGAATGATCAGCCATGATCTTATTGAATGGTGGTGCAGGCACGAAGGGCCGAATGGCCTATTCCTGCACCTATTTTCTATGTTTCTATGACTGTGACTACCCCTTCAATTGTTCTGGTGCCTTTAAAGGCCAGAATGTGACCAGAAAAACTCTTCTGGTTTTGTGGCTATGTGCACCCTGACGCCGTGCCTCCAATGAGCCCCAAGGGAAAGTTTGGGCACTCGACTCCGTCATGGTCGAGTGAATTTCCAATGTGCCCATGACTAATTGCTTCCAGGCAGCTCCAGGAGAGGAAGATTGGCCTTTGGTGTTCAACTGGCTTCTCCTTTTGAATAAACAAAATTGACTTGGTCAGGACTCTCAGCCCGCAAAAGGTCTAGTACCCACTGTTGTGTTAGGTTAACTTAGGTTAAACGATATATGAGGAAATCCTATTCCCCTCCCCACCCCACCCCGATTTCTTGGCCCTTAATATGTTCCATAACTCTCTGTTCAGTGCACCCAGGTCCTGCATGCGGTCACCAGATTCTGCAAGTAGTTTCCCTTGGGTGTTTTTGAGACAGCCCCCCATGGTACAATAGTTCTAGATCTGGGAGTGATTACTGTACTGTACAGATGAATGAATCACGGACAAATACCTCGGTCTCAACCGGCAATGCTTTATTAAAGCTACTTCAACACAGCAAAACTACAAGTAAGCACAGTGACGATGTGGTACAATACAATAACCTGGTGTGTCTAAACCGCCCTCATCACGAAGCACCCAATGTCTAAACCCTCTGCTCGGATCCACAGTGTAGCTCCGAATCTGTACCGACCGGCTGGGCATACCCCTATGGTCCTTGCAGCAAAACCTCCCCACTAAAACCCTTCTAAGGCTTGGATGGGAGAACACACAGCTACTCACACAGTGGCTGTGATCTTAAAGATTCGTGGGCAGGGATGATGCCCACTGATTCGTTGGTTTACTCGCTGCTTCTCCTGGTGAAAACGTGTCTCTTCTGGTTCCGTACTGGTTTCTTCTCTCCATCCCAGATGGGGTGCTCGGTTCTTGTAGGGGGGAAGCAAGAGAGAGATATGTGGCCACACGGCCACCTTTTATATCCCAAAACTGTTTGCCCTTTCAGACCGAATAAAGTTTGTCCTTGTTTCACGGCTTCCTGTTTGTGGCTGCCTGGGTATTCCATTGATGGCTGGTTGATGGGGTTTCACTTCCAACCAGTCTGGGGCTTAATGGCTTTCTATTGTTCTGGTTTCCTGCCTCTCGGGGTTATCTCATCCAGGTAATGACTTGATCACTGACCAGCTTACTTTGCTGATCGATCTCTGACAAGTTCACATTGCTTAACAATAGACCCTCTTTGACTATTACCCGTGATGAGTTGCCTTATCCTGGCCATTGTAACTTCCGAGACGACCCCCGCCCATCAGGTGTGGATTTTGAGTACAACATGGGAAAGTACCTGGGCCCCTCCCACAAACAGGCTTCCAGTTTTTTTTCTGCAGTGAGAAATATAAAATGCAATGTCCAGATAATGTCCAACAATCTTTGGGGAGCCGATGCCTGCAAGTGTTAACTGTTAATGGGTTTTCACTTTTTTTCCTTCATTGTATGTGTTTCAGATTTTACCTCACTTTCTAGCTCTAGTAGTAGGCGGTTGCCACTGAACATCAAGTAAGCAGTGGAAAATGGATCAGCATTTAAGATTAAGGTTGGCAGTAGTCAGATAATGGCAATGAAAGTTAATTTAGCTCTGGGTTGACCTGATCTTCAGTGGCACACTTTCCACTCCTCAGTTATGTTTTATTAACATACACCACTGCAATAACCACTTCAATACAAATATTTCCACCAAATATCCTGATGGCAGTTGTAGTGATTTAAGAGCCAGGACTGGGCTTTGCAGCTCCTGTAATTGCTCAGTGGGTTATGCTGTGATGTGAGCCATACAAATAAATAGTCTTCAAATTCAACCTTTTTCTTCATTTGGCTGGTTTCAGTCAACTGGGCTTAGAGTTTCTGGGCTGAATATTGCTGAAAAATTGGCCAATAGTCTTGCTCTTCATTGCTATTCAATGCTGGAGGTTTGTGTACACAATAGAGAAAGACAGGATCAGGATCAGTTGAGCATAATTAAATATCCTGTTGATAATTGCTGACCAGGCTCATACTCGAGTGCGATAAACACTTGCGGAATGTTAACATCTGCAAATCGAGAGGATGAAATCAAAATCTACCATTTGTTCATTTGGTGATATTTTCTGAGTAGCTTGGAACAAATAAAGCTCTTATTTATGTATATCTGAAAGAGAACACAAAAACAAAAACAGCAGAGTAATAATTACTGATTCCAATGTGTCCTGAATTAAATGTCCATTGCAGTGCTGTTCAGTGGAAAAGGAAAGATGCAACTTAGTTTAATAATTTCCTAAGTTTTGGTATTTTGGTTCTCTCAATCAAAACCCATTATTTGTCTCATGGTCTGCTTAGTTGATAATTGTAGGTAAGCCTGCTAGATTGATTTTCTCTCTCAAAGGTATATTCATTTGTCCTCATTTTGTTCACAATATTATGCGTTACGCCTTCAAACATACAGGAAGCATGAAAAAATTGAAAGGCACATTATTTAATGTATGTGTTTTTTGAGAAAACACCTGTCTTCCAGTGGTCTGCTTATTCGATAATTGCAATCTGGCTAAGTCGATGAAATTCCAGTGGCAAAGACAAGTTGTTTTTAATCACATTCAGCTGGCTCCCATGCCTAACTGAGGTAAATAGAGAGAGAATGCAGAGGAAGAAGGGAAACACATGCAAATACACATCGCACAGTATCCATTAAACATGGCCGATTTGTAATGGAAACCCAAGGTGCCAAAATCCCCTCGAGACACGAGCAGCATAAATTGTATAACGGCATGTTCATGCAGAGTTTAAAATCTGTTGCTATGGCAATGTTAGACAACCCAATCAATTGCACAACTTACTCTTTTCCTGGTCACTGTTGCAGTTTTCATAGCTTGTTATTAAGTTTTAGTTGATGCATACAATGCTTTTCTTGTATGCTGTTGCATGTTGAGAAGTCAAAAGGAATACAAGAACAAAATGCCCTTGGAATAACTGTTCACAATTCCTTTTCAAGAATTTATGGACATTGAATTCATTGCAAATATTTTCAAGACCTTGAAATAGTTTATAAATGAGTCTCCAATGCATTGGCTCTCTCTTTGTCGAATCTTTTTGATTATACATTCTTGAAGTTCCATTTTATCTACGTACATCCTTTGCCTTAAGATTTTATTGCATTTAAAGCCTTCTTATTTCACACTATTTTGTTCACCGAGAAGAACTTTAAGTCAGAAGGTGATTCTGTGGATAATTACTGTCACTGCTCAGTACTCAGCCTAGAGATCACCTCCACAGTTCCATTAAGAATGCATAACTTATTGAAATATTTGTGCACAGTGCATCTCCGCAGGATTCTGTCAAATAATGCCACTGTGCAGCTCCTTGAGCTGCTTTTACCATGTTGAAGGCACTATATAAATGCAAGCTTAAAACGATGTTACCACCTGTTCACTGAGACATCTGGGAGATTTTTTTTCCAAGGATGGATACAGGGTTGGAAGGGGGTAGAGAGATGTGTGCGATGAGGGATATAAGTGAGTGATCAGTAATGCTCTTCTCTGTGCTGGGAATAGAGAGGCCATGGGTGATAGCATCAAGTGGGGGTTGGCCACAAATATGGATAGGAGAGATTATTTAGGGAGAACAGATGGTCAGTGAATTCAAAGAGGAGAGGTCAAGGGGAGTAGTGATGAAGATTGAAATCATTAAGGATGATGAGACACTTAGTGCAGAGGCTGAGGGAGGATATCTCAGTGAGTATCTCTGAGTGGGGCTTGGCGGGGTATGTGTTTTTGGAATGGGTTGTAGACAACAAGGATTTCAAACCAGTGGTGCGAGGAGCGAGATATTGTGTGGTGATTGAAGGTGAAGAAAGTACCAGAGGACGAAGGGCTGAGTCCAAGTTATGGTTTGGTGATGACAGCCACATCGCTGCCATGGTGGTTTGGACAGAGCAGTTAACTGGGGAGGCTTCAGTAAGGGGCAAGTTGTCTCCACCCATGATCCAGGTTTTAGTAAAATCAGAATGTTTGTGCAATCATCCAATGTCATGGATGGTAAGGATCTTATTCTTGAGTGAGCAGACATTCGAGAGGGAAATGTGGAGAGGGGTGATGATGGTTGGCCTGCCAGAAGTGACATTTGTCAGGTGGGATGAATGGGGTGGGAAGGAGGTTGGTGGGGTTAACCCCCAGTAGGCACAATGTATGGGAGAGAAAAGAATGGGATAATTTGGGTTGTTGCTCATAAGGAGGCAGAGAGGAGGACTATCAAAGCCTGGAATGGTAGCAGGAGAGCAGCAAAGTAGAGGAGTCGTGATGGATTGGGTGAGAATTACGGGTTCAAACTACCCAAGAGGGGAGAAGTGAAAAGTGACATGGCTGAGCGACAGGAGGGGAAGATATATTATACCACCAATTCCCCATTTATTTTTACTCCTATATAGTTTTGGTTTTTCATCCTACTGAAATTCCTAATGCCTACCAATAATGTTAGTAACTATTGCTGCAGGGGCTGCTGCTGATTGTTGCATGGCACTGCATCTGATGTCAGAGTAGGGGATCTTCCAAATTATGAAACTAAACTAGGGTTAATATAATCAACAGGACGATATTATTTTATAATTGTCCCATCTTAAATATGTTTTTAATGTTTATGCTGATGACACCATAACAAAGTTAAAGTCTAAAATCAACAGGAACACTGTACATTTAACACAAACTGAAATTCAATTTGTTAATATACCTTCAGGGTTGAACTGAATTTAATTTAAGTAAGTGAAATACTTGGGTTGGCAATGGATAGAATGAGAGAGAAAGCAACTTAGCAGTGAATCCTTTAAGCCTCATTTAAAAAGTAATGTACACCACTCCTGCACAAGGGTACTGTAACTCAGTAATCTTGTTCCTTGTCATACTTGTACTGATATCTTTTGGTTGCTAAATTTGGAATATTTACCACCAATTTATTTAATGTGGTGTGGCCATCTGGTTAAACTATCTTGTACAGCATCTGTGTCACTGAACTATTTTGTTAATATCTCAAACAGCCTGGTGCATATAGGAATTGCCTGATGTAGCATTGAGCCATACCGTTCTGTGCTTTGGTAGTTCATTTCAGTTGGAGTTCCACAATTGGCCTCAGTGCTCATGGGCCAGGGAAAGCAAAAATCAGCCAGAGTTTCTGCTTTTGATCAAATATTACTGGTTATTGTTCCACCGTTGCCAGCAGAGTGGGCACTTGGTACTTTACCCAAATGGTGATTTTCGGTACGACCTCCCAAATCCAGAAACCTCGAACAAGGCCATTCTGAATTCTGGGTATTTCCGGATTTCAGAACATATATCCAAAGTCCCAAATCAGGAAACGAAATCCGACGTCCCGAATCCAGAAACCTATTTGGCTCAGCGGTAACCTGTAGTTAGTAAGAAAAAAAAAGCCCGGGAAAAACCTGCATTGCAGCCCTTGGGACAGCGGTATGAAGACCTGCATAAAAGCGAAGTTAAGGTTTTTATTTTTTAATTTTTTTGCT
Organism: Pristiophorus japonicus; assembly: GCF_044704955.1. NCBI lineage: Eukaryota > Metazoa > Chordata > Chondrichthyes > Pristiophoridae > Pristiophorus > Pristiophorus japonicus. The sequence goes on from NC_091982.1 coordinate 23,863,246, forward strand.
GCGATTAAATAGTTAAGTGTCTTGTGAATGTTTTGTGTTTTTTAATTTTTTGTTTTTTGCAATTTTTTGTGTGTGTGTGTATGGTGTGGTGGGGTGAGGGTAGAATTATTTACTGTTGTGAAAAAAATGTCCAGGTTTTGGAACTCCGGATTTGGAAGGTCGTGCCTGTACTGCAACCAAGTGTCTCAGCTCACATAAGAAGAATAGTGACTTGAATAAAAACAAACTAGGAGGACTGCTGGTATCTGTAGCACCATATCCACAGCAGGAGTCAGTGCCTTCAGGAAAGAAAATTGTCCAAGAACGCCTCATCTGTGTTCAATGGCTATATGTATTACTGAGGCATTTTGTATGAACTACAGCTGGGTAAAGCTTCCTCTGAAGATCAAATTCTGATGTTAAAAATAAGAAATCTGTTCATTACTTTGTGATCACAATTCATAGAATTACATAGAAATTACAACATGGAAACAAACTGCTCATTCCAGAGGCTGCCAACGTTCTGTTTGAAACTGTTTCCCCAACTCTCTATTCCAAAGCTCTTAAAGGCTAGTCCTTTCTTCCTTTCTTTTCTTTTCTTTTCTTGTTCCAGACCCCTCTCAATCCCTGGAAACAATCTGTTTCTATCTACTCTGTCCCATCCCTTCATATATTTAAATATCTCTATTAAACCATCCCTTAATCACTTTTCTAATGAAAACAACCTGAATTTTTCAAATCATTCTTCAATTTGTACTTTCTCATACCAGGCTGCATCCTAGTGAATGTGCACCACACCTTTTCTATTGCCTCAACATTCTTCTGATAGTATGGAGGTCAAAACTGTAGACAATATTCCAACTGTGATTTTCTGACGAAGGGTCATCGACCTGAAATGTTAACTCTGTTTCCATATTTTCTGTTTTTATTTCAGGTTCCAGCATCCGCAGTATTTTGCTTTTGTATTAGTGATCTTACTAAAGTTTAATATAAATTCACCATTGCATTGTGGCTTTTAAATTCCATACCCCTTGCCAAAAAACCCAGTTTTCCATTTACTTTTTGTTATGTATAGAAGAACTCCACGAGGCTGAGTACTGTGAGTGAAACTTAGTGTGACCTTAGTCTTTATTACAACTCCAGAGTGCCTAAACAACATGGCAGCCAACCTTTTATACTGGCCCTGCACATGTGTGCAGGTGACCATTAGGACTCCAACAGTCGCGCCCTCGGGTGGCAAGTATTACATAGTTACATACATAGAAACATAGAAAATAGGTGCAGGAGTCGGCCATTCGGCCCTTCGAGCCTGCACCACCATTCAATAAGTTCACGGCTGATCATTCCCTCAGTACCCCTTTCCTGCCTTATCTCCATAACCCTTGATCCCTTTAGCCGTAAGGGCCATATCCAACTCCCTCTTGAATATATCTAACGAACTGGCATAACAACTCTCTGCGGAAGAGAATTCCACAGGTTCACAACTCTGAGTGAAGAAGTTTCTCCTCATCTCAGTCCTAAATAGCATATCCCTTATCCTTAGATTGTGACCCCTGGTTCTTAACTCTCCCAACATCGGGAACATTCTTCCTGCATCTAACCTGTCCAGTCCCGTCAGAATTTTATATGTTTCTATGAGATCCCCTCTCATCCGTCTAAATTCCAGTGAATACAGGCCCAGTCGATCCAGTCTCCTCATATGTCAGTCCTGCCATCCCGGGAATCAGTCTGGTGAACCTTCGCTACACTCCCTCAATAGCAAGAATGTCCTTCCTCAGATTAGGAGACCAAAACTGAACACAATATTCCAGGTGAGGCCTCACCAAGGCCCTGTACAACTGCAGTAAGACCTCCCTGCTCCTATACTCAAATCCCCTAGCCATGAAGGCCAACATGCCATTTGCCTTCACCGCCTACTGCACCTGCATGCCAACCTTCAATGACTGATGTACCATGACACCCAGGTCTCGTTGCACCTCCCCTTTTCCTAATCTGCCACCCTTCAGATAATAATCTGCCTTCATGTTTTTGCCACCAAAGTGGATAACCTCACATTTATCCACATTATACTGCATCTGCCACGCAGTTGCCCACTCACCTAACCTGTCCAAGTCACCTGCAGCTCTTCGCATCCTCCTCACAGCTCACACCGCCACCCAACTTAGTGTCAGCTGCAAACTTGGAGATATGCATAACATCACCCCCCACCCAAAGTCCTCGGTACAAGTTATTTACAAATTGAGGCGAGCTGGAGCCCTTCGCTCCCTGGTTGATCGTCTAAGTTCAAACCCTGGCGTGCGTGAGTTGGTCGGACCATTGCTTCACTGCACCGCAGCTGGTCTGACCGGACTGTCAGGAACAGTCGGTTCATCCTCGTGATTGACAGCGAGGTCGATTGCTGGTTGGGTGTGTGTTGGTGAACCGTCGATGGTGATGTCCTCTTCAAGTCGTTTCTGGTTGTCAGTAAATCGCAATTTGGCCTGATCTAAATGCTTTCTGCATGTTTGGCCATTTAACAGTTTGATTATAAACACCCTATTCCCTTCCTTGGCCAAAACAGTGCCAGCAACCCACTTGGGACCATGACCGTAATTCAAGACAAACATAGGATCGTTAACATCCATGTCACGTGAAACAGCCGTGCGATTGTGGTACATGTTCTACCGGTGTCGCTGGGCTTCCACGTGATCATTGAGATCCGGGTGGACTAGGGAGAGCCTGGTTTTGAGGGCTCTCTTCATTAACACCGGTGAGCGAGTGGGGTTGTGTCCGGTAAATGAGCAGAATGCGAGACAAGCGGGTCTGCAGGGAGCTGTCCGTCACGCGTTTCATGCTCTGCTTGACTGTTTGGACTGCCCGCTCCGCTTGACCGTTGGACGCGGGATTAAACGGAGCAGACCTGGCATACTTGATGTCATTGCAGGTCATAAACTCGTTGAATTCTGAGCTGGTGAAACACGGTCCATTGTCACTGAGAAGGACGTTTGGCAAGCCATGGGTGCCGATCCTGGCCCGGAGGCTTTCAATGGTGGCTGTGGATGTGCTGGATGACATGATTACACATTCAATCCATTTGGAGTAAGCGTCCACTACTACTAAAAACATCTTTCCAGGAAAGGGGCCGGCAAAATCTACGTGGATCCTGGACCATGGTTTGGAGGGCCATGACCACACACTCAGTGGAGTCTCCCTTTTCCCTTGGTTGTGAGCAAGTGTTGCACTGATGCATGCATGACTCCAAGTCCGAGTCAATGCCTGACCACCAAACATGCAACCTGGCAATTGCCTTCATCATGACAATGCTTGGGTGGGTACTGTGTAGGTCGCGTATAAACGTTTCCCTGTTTTTTTGGCAAAACCACGCGATTACCCCATAAGAGACAATCCGACTGGATGGACATTTGATTCTTGCGTCGGTGAAATGGCTGAATTTCATCTTGCATTTCCCTGGGAACGGCCAACCAATTCCCATTTAGGACGCAACTCTTTACTAATGATAGCACAGGATCCTGGCTGGTCCAGGTCCTGATCTGGCGAGCCGTGACGGGTGACCCCTCGTTCTCAAAAGCATCCATGACCAGTGACAAGTCTGCAGGCTGTGCCATTTCAACCCCGGTGGTGGGTAATGGCAGCCGGCTGAGAGCATCGGCACAGTTTTCAGTGCCTTGTCTGTGGTGGATCACATAGTTATAAGCGGATAATGTCAGTGCCCATATTTGGATGCGGGACGAAGCATTGGTCTTTATACCTTTGTTCGCTGAAAACAGCGAAATGAGCGGCTTACGGTCAGTTTCAAGCTCAAACTGAAATCCAAATAGGTATTGGTGCATTTTCTTAACCCCATATACACATGCTAACGCCTCTTTCTCAACCGTATTATAGGCTCTCTCAGCCTTAGACAGACTTCTAGATGCGTATGCAACCGGTTGGAGGTTGCCTGATACATTGGCTTGCTGTAACACACAGCCGACCCCATACGATGGGGCGTCACAAGCTAGCACTAAACGTTTACATGGGTCATAGTGTACAAGTAACTTATTTGAACATAGCAAGTTCCTGGCCTTCTCAAAGACTGTGTCTTGAGATTTGCCCCAAACCCAGTTGTCACACTTAGGTAGCAACATCTGCAAAGGTTCTAACAATGTGCTCAACCCGGGCAGAAAGTTACCAAAATAGTTGAGGAGTCCCAGGAATGAACGCAGCTCCGTCACATTCTGTGGTCTGGGTGCATTCTTGATGGCCTCTGTCTTTGAGTCCGTGGGCCTGATGCCGTCTGCTGCAATCTTTCTCCGCAGAAATTTGACTTCTGGTGCCAGGAAAACACACCGAGCATTTCAGCCTGAGTCCTGCCTAGGCAACTTAGAACCTCTTCCAGGTTGTGTAGGTGTTCGATGGTGTCACTACCGGTGATCAGGATGTCGTCTTGAAACACGGCGGTGCGCGGAACAGATTTCAGCAAACTCTCCATGTTTCTTTGGAAAATGGCTGCAGCCGAGCGAATGCCGAAAGGGCACCTGTGGTATATAAACAGCCCTTTGTGTGTGTTGATGCACGTCAGTCTTTTCGAAGGTTCAGCCAGCTCCGGTGTCATGTAGGCGGAGGTTAGGTCCAACTTGATGAATGACTCTTTTTTCCCCCCACCCCGCTAACATTGCAAACAAGTCATCTGCCTTGGGCAGTGGGTACTGGTCCTGTAGTGAGACTCGGTTTATCGTTACCTTGTAGTCTCCGCCGATTCTGACCGTGCCATTGCTTTTCAACATCGGAACAATCGGAGTGGCCTACTCGTTGAACTAGACTGGCGATATGATTCCTTCACATTGGAGTCTGTCCAATCCGATCTCTACTTTCTCCCTCATCATGTGTGGAACCACCCGAGCCTTGTGATGGACGGGCCGTGCATCGGGTCCAGATGGATCTGTACCTTGGCGCCTGTGAAGTTGCCGATGCCTGGTTCAAATAACGAGGGAAACTTGCTCAGCACTTGAGCACACGAGGCGTCATCCACTGAAGGAAGTGCTTTGATGTCATTCCAATTCCATCTGATCTTTTCTAGCCAGCTTCTGCCGAACAGCATTGGGCCATTGCCTGGAACAATCCACAATGATAGGTCATGCGCAGCTCCATCATACGATACCTTCACTGCCGCACTTCCAATGACTGTTATGAGCTCCTTGGTGTAGATACGCAGCTTTGCATTAATCGGGCTCAGTTTGGGTCTTTGTGTCTTATTGCCCCACAGTTTCTCAAGCCTTCTGGCTCATTATTGACTGATTCGCACCCGTATCCAACTCCATGGTTACTGGAACTCCATTTAATTTGACTTTCAGCAATTTCGGAGGGCTCTTGGTGGTGAAGGTATGTACCCCATACACTTCCTCCTCAGGTTGAGTTGCCTGTGCTGTGTGATCCGCGCCGGGTCGATCATCCTCTGCCACGTGGTATGTCGCAGCACGTTTGCACATTCGCTGGAGGTGCCCCACTGTTGCGCAGCCTTTCCACACGTAGTGCTTGAATCGATATTCATGGGCCCGATGATTACCCCCGTAGCACCAACACGGTGCTAATAAATTCACATTCACCCCCGATGGTGGACTCTGAGTCATCACGGGTTTTGCAGCTGCAGACGTATAGGCCCTGCCATATGCAGTTCAGCCTGTTATCGATGTCATTTCATGCACAGTACTTCAATGTTGAGAAGATATCTGTTAGGTGTTATCGTCTGTAGCCATGCATGCCTGGGTGATCGCGATGACCCTGCTCAGATCGAGGGTTTCGGCAGCCAGCAGCTTTCGAAGGATGACCTCGTGGCTGATGCCAAGCACGAAAAAGTCCCGCAGCATTTCGCCCGATGCAGCTCCAAAATCACAAGGTCCCGCGAGGCGTCTCAGGTCGGTGACATAATCCACCACGTCCTGGCCCCCGGAGCAATGGTGCGTGTAAAAACTATACCTAGCCATAAGGATACTCGCCTTCGGCTTGTTGTGGTCCTGAACCAGCATGTACAACTCTGTGTATATTCCTTCTCCGTTGGTTCTGTTGGTGTGAGCAGATTCTTGGAGGCCATATATTTTAGGCCCACAGACGGTGAGAACCACCCTTCGCTTGACCGCATTAGTGTCTCCTTCCAGTTCGTTGGCCACGAAATACTGGTCGAGACGCTCAACGAAGGCTTCCCAATCGTTACCCTCTACGAATATCTCTAATATTCCAATGGCAGCCATGGTTGCATGAAGGTTTGTATTATGTTACTCGTCGCCAATTGTTATGTATAGGAGAACTACACAAGGCTGAGTACTGTAAGCTAAACTTAGTGTGACCTTCGTCGTATTTATTACAACTCCAGAGTGCCTAAACAACATGGCAGCAAACCTTTTATACTGGCCCTGCACTTGTGTGCAGGTGACCATTAGGACTTCAACAATCGCGCCCTCTGGTGGCAAGTATTACATAGTTACATACATAACACTTTTTTTTATAGCCTTTTCTAGTTGAAGTGTGGCTTTTAAAGACTTGTGAATCTGAATGCCCAAATCTCTCTGTTCGTCAACATTACTGAATTTTCTCCCATTCAAAGTATCATGGCCCAGATGACGGCATACCCCACCGTAAGACTTGCTTCGCGTTCCCCTGTAGAGTGTTTAAGTTCTGCAGACAAAAGCGTGCGAGAGGTGAAGGCAACTGGGCATTCCAGACTGTCAATCCATTGCAAGATTACAGCACCCATGGCGGTGCCTGATGCGTCCATGGTGACGTACGTAGTGGTATTCGGATCACGTAGTGGCGAGGATAGGAGGGGATGTGATTTTCTCCTTAAGCATGGTGAATGCCAGAGCATGGTCATGTTCTTCCATTGTCCGCCACGGATGACGATATCGTCAAGCAGATTGAGGGCTCCCTCTATGCCTGCTAGTATACTCGTGACAATCTTCTGAAATGCACTTGGTGCCGACGTTGGTCAGTAAGGCATGCATCGATATTGATACAGACCATCATGCATCATGAATGCCATAAGCAGTTTGCTATCCTCCGCTAAGGGTATTGGCAGGTTACTGCGGGGCATGTCGAGTTTTGTAAAAACTATTGTGCCGTGAAATTCTGAAGACGGTTCGGCGATGGTAGGAAGAGGGTACCTGTCAGGGATGATGACCTTGTTGACCTGTTTCAGGTCAATGCATCGACGGATCTTCCCATTTCTACGGCAAGCAATGACTAAGTTCGAGATCCAGGGTGAGGAGTCGATGCTCTCAATGATTCCCTGAGATTCGAGTCGCGTTAATTCTGTGGATAATTGCTCACGATCCGCGAATGGGAGATGACGAAGTCACTGCGTAACCTGTTTGACAGAAGGGTCAACGCGGGGACAATGGCAACATTTTGTTGACACTCCAAACCCTGTGAAGATTGAGGGATACTGCTTGTCAAAGTCCACTGTGTATACAGGTATGCCGGTTGGGTCGTAAACTTTGAACCCAAGCTTGTCAAAAAGGTCAAAACCCATGAGGCTTCATCCCTTCACGACATGAAAGGAAAAGTTCTCCAATGTTCTGCCCTTGTAATATATCGGGATGGATATGACCCCAAGTACCTCAATTTTGGAGTCGGAGTGCGCATGTAATGGAAGTTGCGGGCTGCAGTTGACAGTGCGTGAAGTGGGTTTTGTACACGGCCTCGCTCAATATGGAGACTTTGGCTCAAAGGTCAATGAAGAGGCAGATGAGCGTGTCATCAATGTTTACATCACAGTCTTTGAATTTGCCCAGACCGATGTGTGAAATGTCACTAATAGTGTAAACCATACAGGGTTCATCGCTATTGGGGTTGACTACATGTCAAATATGCTGCGAAGAGCGACAGACACTCGCAAAATGGTTCATTTTATCACATGCAGAGCATTTCTTCCCACGTGCAGGGCAGTTAGGACTCTGCTGAATGTGATTTGTCCCCACAGTTAAAGCAGTGGAAGTTAGGCACGCGATCCGTAGTGGGTGTCTTATTACTAGCTCTGGGTCTCTGTTGTGATTTCCGTTTTGGATGAATGCCTTGCACATGGGCTGCAGCTGAAATCTGCTGCATAGTGGGAGCAGGGGATCTGATTGCTTTTGAATCGGAAAGCGCTGATTCGATTTGGATGGCCAAATTAGTTGCTTTGTCCAATGTCAATTTGTCATCCTCCATTAGCGAGTGTTCCTGAATGAGGGGGATTGTTGTTTTCTTAATAATTTGATCCCTGATCATTTCCTCCGGCGAGTGTTGCAAAGTTATACGTAGCGGCCAGTTCAGTTAATGAAATTATATACTGTTTGATTCATTCACTGTTCCCTTGCTCCATTTGTATCTCTCCATTATGATTCTTTTCTTTGGCACAAAATATATCTCTGGGGCGCTTACTGCTTTGTTGTAGGACTCTGTGTCTCAAATTTGGCCAAAGATCCATTGGCTTTCGGTGCCGAGGCAATGGATAAGTATTGCACGGCGGCGAGCTGATGTTGCGTTGTCACCGTCTAACCCACTCGCCATGATATTGGTAGAAAAACGTTTTATCCATCTCGGTCACGGAATTGGAGAGTCCCCCGGGTGTGGAGAGTAAATGTGACGGGATAGGGAGGTTAATTTGATTCATGCTTGTTGCCAAATTATGTTGTGTACATAAATAAACAGACTAACTGAAATAGTAGTAATGTAACTTAATTGTGTCCTTTTATAGCAACAACCCAAAATGGTGTCCCAAACCAGCGTGAACCAGAATGATTACAACAACTGTGAATAGCTCCCGCAGGCTCCTAATGCTTGACTAGTGAGCTGTAACAAACAAATAAATAGAGTATGAACACAACAAAAGGCCCCGCAAATTCTGGGTTACTACATGCGTGAAAATCCGGAACTTGCGATCTGTACAAATGCGCATGAAACCCTTACGCCTGGTAAAAGCAGGTGTAGGACCTGCTTTCACCAGTGCAAGGGTTAATATAAATGTTAATTTTTTTTTTTTAAATAAAAATTAATCCACAAACATTTAAATTTTGTTTATATAAATTTTGGCCTGGATTAAAATATTTAAAATTATTTTTCGAAAAATTAAATGTTTATCATAAATGCTTCATTAAAGGAACTTTTAAGTAAATGTGAAAATGCGAACATTTATTTTTATTAGTATTGTGTAAATTCTTTAATTATGCGGCGATTCTCTTGCTTGTCATTAGGGGATTCCGTTCAGAAATGACAGCAATGGAATCCTCCTTTCTGATAGGACCAGGCCCACATGATCACAGGGACGTTTCTAGACTGTTTGCGTCCCTGGGATCCGTGGGCTTTTTCGCAGGTGTATGCCTACAGGCCCAGAACCCGAAGTCTAAAAGCCTGGGTGTCAGCAGTTAGGTTTGTATTTTTTTCTGGGTCGTAAGCATACTCCGGAAGTATGCCTTCGACCACAAACTTGGGCCCGTGCATTATTTTAATATTTTTAACCAAAATATACCACCTCAATAAATTCAATCTGCTATGTTTTTGCCCATTCCACCATCTTATGAAGCACAAAAGGTTAGTATGCAGGTACAGCAAGTAATCAGGAAGGCAAATAGAATGCTGGCTGTTATTGCAAGGGGGATAGAGTATAAAAGCAGAGAAGTCCTGCTACAACTGTACAGGATATTGGTAAGGCCACACCTGGAGTATTGCGTACAGTTTTGGTCTCCGTATTTAAGGAAGGATCATCATCATAGGCGGTCCCTCGAACGAGGATGACTTGCTTCCACACCAAAAGGGATGAGTTCACTGATGTTTCAATGGAGGACCCGATATTCCAGTCCTGAACTCCAGGGGTGGAAGATGCCTGTGCGTGGATTTTTTTTTATCGTGTGGTGACCGTTCCACATCAGCCACCACACGGGCTCGACAGAGCTAGGCCTTTATCCAGTGGCAAGGGTAAACCAGGATGACTGGAGACCTGCTCTGCTGCACGGACCTAGTGCGCACACATATCGCAGTGTGGGTGGACCCGATGAAAGAGCTGGAGCGTGGGCTCAACAACATCGTGGGCATACCACTACAACTTCCAGTGCGCACGCCATTCCAAGTATGCAACAACTTTGAGGTGGGCGACTGGGTGACGTCATCAAGGCCCAGTTCGCCATTTGGAGCGTGGGCAGGAACATCGGTGAAGGCGACTACTCTGGATATGTCTCACTGTGATTTCTTTTGTGCTACCCTAAGATCCAGTGATCAAGGTGGGTATCATGTTTAAGGAAGGATATACTTGCATTGGAGGCTGTTCAGAAAAGGTTCACTAGGTTGATTCTGGAGATGAAGGGGTTGACTTATGAAGATAGGTTGAGTAGGTTGGACCTATAAACATTGGTGTTTAGAAGAATGAGAGGTGATCATATGGAAACATATAAGATAATGAGGGGGCTCGACAAGGTGGATGCAGAGAGGATATTTCCACTCATAGGGGAAACTAAAACTAGGGGACATAGTCTCAGAATAAGGAGTCGCCCATTTAAAACTGATGAGGAGGATTTTCTTCTTTCAGATGGTTGTAAATCTGTGGAATTCTCTGCCCCAGAGAGCCATGGAGGCTGGGTCATTGAATATATTTAAGGCAGAGATAGACAGATTTTTGAGGAATAAAGGGTTATGGGGAACAGGCAGGGAAGTGGAGCTGAGTCCTTGATCAGATCAGCCATGATCTTATTGAATGGTGGAGCAGGCTCGAGGGGCCAAATTACCTACTCCTGCTCCTATTTCTTATGTTCTTATGTTCTTATCTTATGACTATACTTTTGCAACTTCCCTTTTGAAATGTGTCTCGGCTGCTTCTAATTATTTTCTCTTCATTTAGATATTTAGTAATTTCGGGGTAAAGTTTCCGTTTTGGGAGCAATTGGCAATTCCTTCATAAATTCCCTCATAAATTCAGAAATTCTTCAAAATGCAAATTATTGCCGAACGCAAAATCTGCCATGAACCAGCAGAATCGGGCAACGTTTTAAAACATAATTTATTTTTTTGACTGCGTTAAAGAAAATTCCATGATATACTTAAGAGTGGTAACTTGGTAAAGTTTGAGCAATACAGCTGAGTTTATCTCAAAAAATAAGCACTTTAAATCAGTATCAGTCCACCACCTGTGAGTAACTTGATTTTAAATGACTGAAAATGACTTTTTACAAAAAATATATACACACAAAACTATTTTCTAGTTAGATTGGGGAGCAGTAGTTAGTTCCTTAGTAGCTTTTAAAAAGTTTCATACAAAACCTCTGTGTATCGAACGAGGTTGACTTGCTTCCAAAAGAGTTCACAGATCTTTCAATGAAGGACCCGATATTCCAGTCCTGAGCTCCAACACATCAGGCACCACATGGCAGAGCTAGGCCTTTATCCAGTGGCAATGGTTGAATCAGGATGACTGGAGACCAGCTCTGCTGCACGGACCCAGTGCGCACACATATGGCAGTGTGGGCAGGCCCGTGGTGCCCCTGGGCCCTCGGCTCTTCCGGGCCCCATACCCTCATTCACCGCACCTTCGCGCAAGATGTTCCAGGGCCCGGCGCTCCAGCTCTATTTATAGCCCCGACCTGCAGTGGTGTTCTCACACAGGTCGGGGCGGCCCATGATGTCCGGTACAATGCAATTGAAGGTCAGCAATCGTTTATCTCAATCACAAAGATTCACCAATCACATAATGGTATCTATTCGTGTCCTTGGGCCTAAAAGATCCAGCTTAATTTTTGGAGCCTCCTCGAAGTCCTGCAAATGACAGCAATGAGCGGAAACTCCCAGTGGTGATTAATTCGCCCGGGGACGTGACCAGTTTTGTGGGTGGGGCCAGCTTCTACCAGGATGTTTTTAGAACTAGTGCAAAAGATCATGAAAACTTGAGTTGTGCTGAATGCAATTTGCACTTAAAATTCCACGATTTTTGGATCAGTAACATCGATATCGGGTGAATTGCACCAAAAAAACCAATGCAATCGAGTAGAAACTCCAAGACTTCACCTTAAATTGAATATTCTAAAATTGTCCCCATCACAGATGTTAAACTACCTGCGCTGTAATTACCTGGGTTAGATCTGTCTGCCCTTTTCAAAATGAGTATTACATTGGTCACTCTCCAGTCCTTTGCCACACATCCACTCTCAATAGAACCCAGAAATATAATTCCCAGGATGTTCACAATTTCTTCTCTCATTTCCTTTGGGATTGTTGGATGTATCCCATCAGAACCTGGCATTTTGCCATCATTTAGCTTAATTAATTTATCTAATGCTATTATTGTATTTTATATCTCTCAATCACTTTTGACCAATTCAGGATTTATCTTCTGCCTAATATACTTTTCTTTTGTAAACACTGAAGCAAATCACTGGCTAAGTATCCCCATCAATTTCCTCTTCAAATTCACTATCCTTTCCTCTCCGTTGTTTCATCCCACGTTTGACTAAAATCTCTAGAATGCTTTACTGTCTGGTTTAATATTTTTTTGAGGTTCTCTACCTACAATCCCTCTTTGCATTTCACGTTCCTTTCTTAACCTCTTTCCTTACATTTTTTGCATTCTTTTTTATGATACCTATAGCCTCCATATGTATGCTTCTTCAAATTTTGTTTGTTTCTAATCTTTTCAGTTATCAACAACTACAACTTGAAGTTGTTTCCTTTTTAATGGGATATATTTATTCCACACCTTATTAATCTTTTACTAAAAATCACCGATTTACAGTCCTGTCTCTCTTTCCACCACACCTCAGCGAGCTTACTCCTTATCTTTCTAAAACCTGCCCTATTCTAATTTAGTGCCTTTGGTTTTATACATTTATTTGGACCTTTAACCGTATCATATTAGGGTCACTACTCCTGAGGTGCTCACCCACATTTAATTAACCTACCTGATATAATTCATTACTCATAGCTAGATCTCGCAATGCTTCTCCCTTGTCAGCATATAAACATAGTTCATGGCAATTTATGGTATAGCTTGCTCCTGGAACAACTGTGACTACACAATGAACATCACCTGAGAGAACCCATCAGTTTTTGCAACTCCGTTAATTCTCAGACTCAGTTGTTAATCTAATTAGGGAAAAAGAAAGAAATGTATTTCTATTGTGCCTTTCACAATCTCAGCATCCCAAAGTGCTTTACAGCCAATTAAGTACTTTCGAAGTGTAGTCACTGTTGTAATCTAGGAAACGCAGCAGCCAATTTGCACACAGCAAGGTCCCACAAACAGCAAAGTGTTAACGACCAGATAATCTGTTTTTTCAGGAAATACCTGAATAGACAGTAAGCTTTAGTGAGCGGGATGAAAGTTTGCCTTTTTCTTTCCTGTGGATTTAATGACCCACTAATGCAATCGCATTCTCAAAAATAATGCATTCATGTGATTTTATTTTTAGTAGGTTGTTAAGCACGAAGGAAACAGAAACTCTACTATTAATTAAAAGAGACATATCCTGTTTTGAACCTCAAACTGTGGCAAGTTTGCAGCAGTGCATTGCGGTGAGCAAGACATCTAATTTGTTTCAGTTGGTCTTTAATTCAACAGAGTTGAAAACGAGTTGTCATTGATTTATTAGTCTTATCGAAATGTCTGAGTCCTAAATCTTTAGGGTCTTTTGTGTAATAATAGCTGTTTCATTCGAGAGAGGGAATATTTTAACAACGTACAGTTAGCAGACACTTGTTCATGTTGATATTTTGCTTGCAGATTTAAGGTGCTGATTTAATGCCATTTTGTACAAACACGAAACCTGGCTTTCTGCTGTAAGCGGCAAGATATCATTCAGTGCTGACACATCACGTTTGCAGTATAATAACTATCTAAGTGTTTGGAGTGGAAAAACTATTTTAAGTGCTGGCATCAGATGTTTTTTTAATACCTTTCCTGCCCTCCTTCCACCTAAGCTTTTACTCATATTGGTATGATTCTATGGGTGTTAGCAGCCCTCCTACTTCCCCAAGCATCCATTATTTAATGTGTGATCTCAGAGTGAAGCCTCGATATCGACCCCCTACGGCAGATGGGAGAAAGTCAGGAGGGGCAGTTAAAGAGTGAAATGTACGGAACGCGACTCCAGCCTGCCACATAGGCACCCGCCGCTGTAATATAGCTCCACCTAGTGGACTACTTGCTGAGCGAGAAGGACAGCAATTGTTCATTATTATTGATAGCTGTTCAAAGTGGGTCGAGGTGTTTCTGATGCAGACAATAACAACAAGTAATAACTGGAGGATTTGTGAAGGTTCCACCGTACCACCCTGCTTCAAATGGTGCTGCAGAACGCAGAATACAAATTGTAAAATATTGGATCCAAATCCAAGGAACAGCAGTTGTCTTTGGATCACAAACTAGCAAATTACTTAGTGTAAAGCTCTTCATACAACTACTGGTAGAACACCAGCAGAGTTGTTTCTCAAACAACAGCCACGAACCAGGTTCTCATTATTAAAGCCAAACTTGGCACAGTCAGTAGAAGAGAAATAATGAAGACAGAAAGAGAATCATGATCGAGGTAGCATAAGAGAGAGAGAAGTATGAAATTGAGTCAAAAGGTGAGAGTGAAGAACCATCACCATAAATGGTTAAAGTGGTTAGCATGAAGACTGGTGAAGATATGTGGTCCTCGCACATATTTGGTCAAGATATTTGATCATGGAAAGGTTAGATTTGTTCACATTGATATTTTATCTACAGTTGTGGAATGAGTTGAAAATTGGAATGATTCAATTATTTCTGATGAGTCAGATAGTCTTGTTACAAGTAGAGTACCAGTCGCAAAAATCCTACATCAGATGTACTAGAATTAAGTCAAAGAGAAGGTCAGAATTTAAGTCTTAGTCCAAATCAGGCAGACAAACAGTCTGAAGTTGTAGAGTGTTCAAATGTAAATCAAACGTTACCCTTGGAGGAAATCTCTCCCCGGGCTCAGCCTAGAATGAGTCTAAGTTCAACACCAAGTTTGGAAAGTTCTGTTCAAGAGTGAAGATATCCTCTTCCAAACAGAACCAGTGATTAAATTTGATTTGCAAATATGGCAAAATAGTCCATCTTTTGTTGTGTATAACCATGCAAGATATGTATGATTATTTTATGATTACCTCTTCATTAAGGAGGGAGAAGTGTAATGTAGCTCCACCTAGTGTACTACTACTCCACCTAGTGGACTACTGTGGTAATGCAACTATGATGTTTAACACAAGAAAAGTTTCATGTGACAAGGTCATTTGACACATACCTGTGTATTGGAGCCATCTTGTAAGTGTGTGTTTGTGATGTTGTAAAGAAGATATTATAGCTGCCATTTTTACGGACAGGGATTTCGGGCCGTCCAAATATCTCCCCATGGAGAGGAGGGATGTTTAATTAATATATTTAATTCAGGCTTCTACAGCAATTAGGAGTCTGATTTGAAATTTGCTGGGGAGTAAAACAAACTTACCTGTTTGGGCTTCTGCTCCTCGGTCCTCTTCCCACTGTGTTCACTTGGCGGGCAAGCTCCAAAGGCTTCCCTGCTCAGGCCAGAGTCATCATCGGGCCCCAACTCCAATGATGTCATGATTTGCATATTTAAAAAAGATTCTGCCAGCTTCAGGTGGGTGCATTTGCTGCTGCTCAGAAGGGCAGGTTAAAATGGAAGATAACAGGATCCAGGCGGTACATTGACGGGTACGTCATGCAGCCTATTTTAACAGCCTGCATGCCTGGTTTCTGTTGGGCAAGTATAGTTAAAATTGTCCAAATAATGTTTACCACTGGCGTATCTGATACTGTAATTAACCAGCAGCAATAATATGGATTCGAAGTCAGCACTATTTTGTGTTAAATTTCATCTTAGTTAACTGAGAATGGAACTGAGATGATAGTGGACATCCAGGGATGAATTTTTCCTCTATCTGCTCTAAAGATCCGATAGAATCATAGAATGATATTGCACAGCAGGAGACCACTTGGCCCATCATGTCCGTGCCAGCCCTTTTGAAAGAGCTATCCAATTAGTCCCACTCCCCTGCTCTTTCCCCGTTGCCCTGTATTTCTTTTCCCTTCAAGTATTCATCCAATTTTCTTTTGAATGTTACCATTTAAATCTGCTTCCATTACCCTTTCAGGCAGTGCATTCCAGATCACAGCAACTCGCTGTGTAAAAAGATGTTGCCTCCTGTCGCCTTTGGTTCTTTTGACAATCACCTTAAATCTGTGTCCTCTGGTTAACCCCTTTAAAATTCTACCATTTCTTTCATATTGCCCCTCCTCATTCTTCTGGCCAGAATGTATCATTTTACACTTCTCTGCATCAAATTTAATCTGCCATGTGTCTGCCCACTTCGCCAGTCTGTTTATGCCCTCCTGAAGTCTGTTGTTAACCTTCTCATTGATTATTTACTGAGATTTTGCACAGTTACAACCCCATTTCTAGTGAGCATGAATTGACAGTACAAAACTGTCCATAACTCAACACTGGTTGATAGTACAATAGTAATCTCACCCAAAGAGAACAGCATATCTGTTGTGGGAAATGGCAATCTGGTGCATTATTTGGTGGTCTTATGTTAGAGCTGAGGTACATTGCCGATGATAGTAGATGGAGGGTTACCAAGTTAGATCTAAACTGGGAACCCCTAAATGCAAAGTGTTCCATCATTCACTTTGAACGCAAAATGTGTTTGATAAGAAAAAAAAATGGGGATGTACTACAACTTTAAACCTACAAATTGTTTGAATTATTTTGTAAGATACAACACCTGCCCTTTTACCTCCTCCCTTCCCACCGCCCAGGGCCCCAGGTGAAATAGCGATTTACTTGAATTTCTTGCACTTTAGTATACTGTATTCGTTGCTTATGATGCGGTCTCCTCCACTATGGAGGGACCAACCACAGATCAGGTGATCGCTTTGCAGAATACCTCCATTCAGTCGAATAAGTGTGACCCCGAGCTTCCGATCTCTTGTCACTTTAATTCACTGCTCCTCTCCCACTCTGATCCCTCCATCCTCGGCCTCTTACACTGTTCCAACAAAGCTCAACTTAAGCTCGAGGAACAGCACCTCATCTTTCAATTAGGCACTTTACAGCCTGCTGGACTTAAAATCGTTTTCAACAATTTCAGACCATAACCTTTATCCCTATTTTTTCATGTGACCGCTTTGATGATTCCACCATTCCCCTTTACACCTCTTCTAGACTCATCTTTTCTTTACTTGTCCCATTATCATCTCATTTTGCTTTGTACTATCATATCTTTTGTCATTTAATCTCTCCTGCCTTCCACCCTCTCACAGACCTTCCCTTTTGTTCTTTCCTCCCCTCCCCCTTTCCCTCCACTGCACTTGCTTAACATCTGTGATGTCTCTAACCTTTTCCAGTTCTGACAAAAGGTCATCGACCTGAAACATTAACTCTGTTTTTCTCTCCACAGGTGCTGCCTGACCTGCTGAATATTTCCAGCGTTTTCTGTTTTTATTTCATATTTCCAGCATCTGCAGTGTTTTGCTTTTGTGTTTTGTCTAAGGACCTGGTCTAGAGCTCCAGTCATCAAGCAACTTAATTCCAACCAGTATTCAGTTTTTGGTTAATGTTTTTCAATTAATTTCAATGGCTAATGATGAGATTCAATAGGAAGGCTTCAAATGAAGTAAAGCACTGTAGCAAAACTCATATCTATATTTTGTTGAGTTTCTATTCCGAGTTCAGGCTCTGCACAGAACATCATTAAGTCAGTAACAACCCTTTAAATTTTTCAGCTGTAAAACTCGCCTACCATTCAACATAACTTATTTGCACCCAGCCTTTAAATAGTCTTTCCTAACTGATGACTAAGTAATTTGATGTATTTCTCCGAAGCCAATACAAAATTATTATCTCCTTCCTGTCTCATTGATTAGTTAATTATTATTGTCCTTTACTTCATTGATCATGTAATTTGTTGTCATTTTTAATGGAGTTGTCATTTTTAACACTGATTTCCAGAATAAATTAAATTAAAATGAAGGAAGAGAGAGAACTGACCACTTATTAGAATCAAGCCCCAAGTATCGCAGTTTACCCCATTGGGGATGGATCACTTAAGCAAAAGAATCAAATAATCTGGCAATTTTTTCTTTTGTTCTTCATAGCAGTTTAATGATGAGCAATCAAGGTCACCTTTTACTAATGTTATTGCAGATCACGTGTAGAAATGTGCATGTTCCGAGTTTTCAGCCAATACTCAATGGACCTAAGCCTGCACACAAAATGGTTTCATTTTGGCAACCTCAGCACTGGGAAGGCTGGGTATTTGAGCAAGAGTGGAATAGAAATGATTGCCCATTACTGATCCTGCATACTAAACAATGCACCTTGAAAGCTGACAGAAAAGCAAAAATAGAAAATTCTCGAAATTCACAATGCTGATCCATCAGCATCTATACAGAGAAAAAAACAGGTTGCCTCATTGAGTCAGTTTCATCAAGAAAGAGAAAGAGGTGAAAATTTGCCCAGAAATCCTCCAAATTTCTTCCTTCTTCTGAAGGCAATTCTGGGCTACAGATTCCTGGGTGCCCACAGCCCTCTCAGCATCTTTCCCAAGTGGTCATTCTTCA
This sequence comes from Pristiophorus japonicus, assembly GCF_044704955.1. Taxonomy (NCBI): domain Eukaryota; kingdom Metazoa; phylum Chordata; class Chondrichthyes; family Pristiophoridae; genus Pristiophorus; species Pristiophorus japonicus. Next base: position 23,881,805 of record NC_091982.1, read on the forward strand.
CCTGTAGCTTAGATGGTAACTGTGGTAAGGTATTCACCATTGAAAGCACCCTAGTTCAGCAGAATCCTAATTTTGCCCAACATTTACACAAGAATGGGAAGTGATCTTATCGAAACATATAAGGTAATAAGGGGGCTCGAAAAGGTGGATGCAGAGAGGATATTTCCACTCATAGGGGACATAGTCTTAGAGTAAGGGGCTGCCCATTTAAAACCGAGATGAGGAGGAATTTCTTCTGAGGGTTGTAAATCTGTGGAACTCTCTGCCCCAGAAAGCTGTGGAGGCTGGGTCATTGAATATATTTAAGGCGGAGATAGACAGACTTTTGAGTGATAAGGGAATAAAGGATTATGGGGACCGGGCAGGGAGGTGGAGCTGAGTCCATGATCAGATCAGCAATGATCTTATTAAATGGCAGAGTAGGCTCGAGAGGCCAAATGGCCTACTCCGGCTCCTATTTCTTATGTTCTTGTACGTTCCAAAAAAGGTCATTGGATAACATTCAGCAACAGGACTCTTGTCTAAATTCCTCTCCCTATTCTGGGAGTTCTGATGCCAATTCCACCACATCAAAGATTGTTTTTTAATGCACGGCCCATTCAATTTTTTGTACATGGGTGGTTATATCCATTGTAAAGCCGGTGAGCAGCCTGTGCGGTACTTCCAGACCACTGCACAGCTTAGCGGGAACATTCTGGGTAACGAGATCTAATTTATGGCTTAGTGCCTTTAACACTAGGCCTCAGAAGAGCTAGGTAAAGCAAAGCAATTAAAGAAGACCAATTATCAATGCCCTTTATAGGGTCAAGAAGCACTTTCAAACAGATTTTCTCCCCACAATTGTTCTCCATTTTTTTTTTCTCTTGCTAGGTGTTGCATCTATTGGATGGTGCAAGCATTGATGGTCTTCTCACACCTTTCTTTGATGAAGAGCAAGACGATCAATGCTTAGATTTTAAACCTTTATGTTGCTCAACCCTTCTCTTGCTTTCTCCTCCCCACATCCCATCCCAAAAGCTTTGTGGTCGAGCTTGAAATTGTTGATTTTAAAAAATAGAAATGTACTTTCTTTTTATTTGAAAAGCGCTAATAATTTTATTGTTCACATTTTTCTTTTAAGATGGATTTCATTGCAGTAGAAATGATGGACCTGCTTCCAAACGAGTTTGAGCACACAGAAATGTGTGGTTGGTTGATTTTGAATATAATGAGTTGACTTAATATTGACAAGTAAATTTGTTGGCAAACAGATACTGTTGCTTTAATAAAACAACAGAGATGAATCAATCTTGTTTGCATTATTTCCAGTAATGATTGCACTGCTCCATGGGACTGGCTGGCACACTTACCTGTGTGTACATTGCTCTTACGCAATCTTTACATACTAAAATCTTTTTGTATGTTGCATCCAGCTGCTGTTTGAGAAGCAGTTTATAAAGAAGCAATCAGTTCTGAGAATGGCTTCACATTTGGGTGCTGGACATGCGTTTGTGTTGTTAATAAGGAAATAAAGTTGCATGTCCCGGTTTCCCTTCAGTAACAATGCAGGATAAATGATACCAGCTTTAATAAATATATTTTGAAAAATCAGCCAAATGTGATTTGAGAAAATATTCTTCAAATCACCTCATGAGCCTGTTATAAAATCCCTTTTGTGGAGTGAAATATAAACACGCGACGAGCAAAGGTGAGAAACCGCTGTTGTATTTGTTTGGCTAAGACCACTGAAGCAGACAAAGGACAGATACTGCTTTAATTCCGTCACCTCAAGTATAGCCAGAGGGATTTGGACTGTATAGACACCTGAGAACTCACTTTTAGAGTGGAAGCAAGTCTTCCTTAATTTCGAGGGACTGCCTATGATAATGATGAGCCAGAGGGATGAGCTCCAGCTGTGATAGAGTCCCAGGTAGCTCTGCTTGCTCTGAATACATGGCCACAGAAGACCATGACCATCATTAATAGAAAGCGTGCCCTCGTAGTAATAGTTGTTTCCATCTGCTTTACAAGAAACGCTGATGCAATAAAACAAACATCTATGGCTTGAGACTAAAACACATTGCTGTAGTAACTATTCAGGGCAGTTATATTTGTCAAAAGGAATTACAATGTCTCGCTGGTGCAATCATTTCAGATTCTGTTTGCAACATGGCCATATGGTTGTAAACAGTGCATTAGCAATATTGTGCCATGTAAATGTTCGTCTTGAATAATTAATGTAGACAAAGAATGCAAGCCGTGAAATTCGGCACTTTAGCGCCGGCAGTTAAGGCCGGTTCAGCAAAAAAATGGCGCCCACCTCGTTTCCGGCCACTTCTGGTGTGGGCTGCGGCAAATGCCATTATGGGCAGGCTGCAAGCGCGGCCATTGCCTGCATGCGGCGGAAGAATGCAAATGAGGCAGATTGTGACGTCAATAAGTTTGCAATGCTCAACCTACCATTTTGGACATCACAGCTCCACTGTACGCTTTCTCCTAAACACACACATCTGTACGAAGGTCCCCCCCACCCCCACCCCACCCACCAGTGCTATTTAAATGGATACAACTTTGAGGTAAATTACTTTTTGGTTTTGTACTAGTTCCTGTACAGTTTATTTGAGTAGTTCCTTGCTGTAAGACATTTAAAAAGTGTGCAGGAAGTGCAGGGAATGCTGCTGGATGTTGGGAAGGCATTGACTCTTAAAGGAAGGCCTCTGATTACACCACTTGCTCCCAGTCATGGGGGCTCTACTTGCAGTCCCCCTCGTGCTGCAGCATGACCGGGAGATGGAGCAGAGGCAGCAAAGGAGACAAGCTGCTCACAGAGCCTACAGGCTTCAGGGAGCACTTCTCCTACCTGCACCTAAACCGGGAGCAGTGTGTTCGGAAGCTCCACTTCACCAAGGAGGTGGTCCTCTTGGAACCAGGCCTGCAGCCTCAGAGCAGGGTGACAACAGCCCTCAAGGTGACTGTGGCCCTGAATTTTTTCACCACTGGATCCTTCCAGGCTGGAGCAGGTGACATTTGTAACATCTCCCAGTTCGCCATCCATCGCTGCATCCGGGAGGGTACAGAGGCTCAGTTCTCCAGGAGAAGGGACTTCATTGTCTTCTCTCTGAATAGAGGGAAGTAGAAGTGCGCGCATGGCTTAGCCAGGATATCGGGCATCCCCATGATGCAGCGAGCCATGGGCTGCACTCATGTGCCTTTGCGGGCACCGCATACCGATCCTGAGATTTACCGCAAAGGCTGAGACTCTGCAAACTCCATTCCACACTTGTAAATCAAGCCACAAAGGCAGCAGTCTGAGTTTGCGTGGCAGCAAACTGAGACTAAATAGCAGAAGTCTGAGCTTCTACTGCAGAACTCAGACATTGGGTTGTGGCCGCTTGTGCTGCAATGGGAGCTGCAACATCGCCCATCATACCTAGCTACATAGTTGGTTCCACAAGTGCGCTAATGAAGTTCCCCATCACTTCCATCCTGGAAATCATGGGCTCCAAGCTAGGAGCAAAGCCCTGTGCAATGTTGGAGCCGGATTCCTCCATGCCCCTTGACAGTGACGAGAGACACTCTGGCAGGCTTGGCATGGCACCAAGCATTTCTGTGTGCATGCCCATCACCCATCTTCTGAAGGCCACCCTAATCAAAGTCCTTATCTGTGCAGCAGAACTCATAGATGAACTCACCCTCCAGGGAGCTGTCACATGTGTTGCCCGGAGACTCAGCACCTACAGATCCCACCTCCATACTGCCTTCTAAAGTTTGCAGTGGCATTTTCCGAGCTGGTGCCTGGGAGTGTCCAATCGACTGACATTGCCTCTTCTCCATCTCTCTCTTTCTCTAGTTGTTCCTGCACTGGCTGGGCTGCTGGCAGTTCTTGTGCCTTTCTCCTTTCAGATACCCAAGGGTCGGATTGTGCTGAGGGGAAGGGTGGAAAGCAAGATGTGCACGCTTACACCATCAGCAGCTTGCAAGTGAGGAGAGATTGTGCAAAGAGGGACAAGTGAGATGTGAGAAGAAGGACTAAGCATCAGTATACTGTCATTATCAATGCATTCAACCCTGCCACTCAGCACGGTTTCAGTGACAGTCTCTCCAGTGATATTCAGCACAGTAAGGTTGTGCAGCTGTGCTTGCCCCCGCCTGTCTGTTGCTGCTCATGGCAGTTGTGAGTCACCTTGGCCTGCAAGAGAAAGTGAAATGTCATTGAGTGTGGTGCAATGTGTTTGGGTGATGTGCCTGCCATGGTTGGCAGTATGTGCAAGGTGTATTTGTGAGTGTAAGCAGTGGTAAGTGTGTGAGAGTGAGGTGAAACTATGATTGTGAGGTATGAGTCGTGATTGCTGGAGATTATTGGTAGTTGAGTGACGGCGGTGTGGTGCATTGCACAGTGTGTGAGGGTAGTGGTGCAGTTATGATATTTGAAGATGCATTCACTCACCTTGACCGCCCGTGAGGTCATTAAACAACTTAGCGCATTGGATCAAGGTCCTGCTGGCAATGACGTCTTGTGCAATCTCCTTTCACTGCTTTCTGACAGTGTGTTTCGAAGGCCTCCTGCCCCCTTGTGGGTAGAGGACTTATTTCCTTCTGCAGACTCCCTGGACCAAGGCCTCCAGTGCTGCATCGGAGAAGTGAAGTCCTCTTTCTCTCCCCTGTGAAAAGTGCAGGCAAACTTAAATTGGAAACAGACTGCACCCGATATTGGGCCCCCTGTTGAGTTTTGAGCCTGTAAGTGGTTTTGACCTTGGTGGTTTCGAATCACCCCACGCCCCTTACAACAGTTCTAGACCCGGAATTATAGTGGTGAACAGAATATACAGTTATAGACAGATCTTGTGGTCTCAACCATCACAATGCTTTTATTCAAGTTAAAGCACACACCTGCTTCCAGTAAAACTCACCGTGGTGGTATAAAACAGACAAACACAGTACAACACACAACACTGGCCTGTCTGAACAGGCCCCAAGTATCCATGACTAAAACACCCCTGCTTGGCTCAATAGGGCACCACTGAATCTGTCCAACAGACTGTGTGTACGCCTATGATCTGCACAGAAACATCCCCGCTAAACCCCTAAGGCTTGGTTGGGACACATGACACCCCTTCACACTATGCGGTGGTCTTAAGGATGCGTGGGCTGGGATAATGCTCAGCACTTACCCCCCTGGCTTACTCGCTGCTTCTCCTGATGAGCGAGGCTCCCTTTGCTCGTAGATGGTGGTTTCTTCTCTCCGGCCCAGACAAAGTGCTCGGCCCTTGAGTGTGTTGAACGAAGCAAGCAAGCAGAGAAGAAGAGAGAGAAAGAGATGGTTGCAAACTGCCTTCTCTTATACCTGAAAACAATGCTTCTGAATTCTCGGGTCAAAAACCAATCCTTTGCCTGAGGCAGTCCAACTAAAAGCAATGAATCACATCTTCGACTTGTGCCTTTGTTACTGAGCTGTTCCTGGGGATAAAGGCTCCAACGAGTCTGGCTGGCCAAATTGCTTCCTTTGTCCTGAGGTTCCAATGCTCTGTCATTTTGATGGCTTGAGCACTGACAAGTTTACCTGATCTCTCACTGATGGGTTCCCATTACATGACAAAGGGTCCTCCATCAACCATCTTCCTGCGAGTTCAGTCATTGACCACCTGATGTGTATTCCTGTGGAACATGTCTGGACCTATCCCAGTCTACTGTCTGCTCTTCTGCAGTAACAGAAAATATAGAAAAGCAATGTCCAAAATTTAAAGTCCAAAATGTTTATGCTGATGCTGTCGATGTTTACGCCAATTCGTACAGCCAACCAGCAGCGTGCTTAGCGCTGGGCTTAGCACTGCAATCATGCTAATGAGCAGGCAATATAAATGCCTGCACTATTTTCAATGGGCGTGTGCAGATCGCTTACCCTGCACCCGTTTGAGCCAAATCCAATTTCAGCCCCGTAATCTATCAAATATTTTTTAACGATTGAGGAATTTCCTCTGCACTATTTTGACCTTATAGGTTAATACGCTTACATTAAATTCCTGTTCCTGTTTGGTAATAGTTGTTGAAATGAAGAGGTTAACAACTGCTTTAAAATATTGCTGACAGGAATTTAATGTAAGTGGATTAACCAATGGGCTAAAAATAGTACATACAGGAACTTAAACCCTCGTGTGTTTCATGCACATTTTGTGTTTGTCATTTCAGGGTAGTTTGGTTAGCTTACACAAAGAAGCTTCTAAATATATAAAAATGAGGCTTTGGTATTTTTATATTTTGAAATGAAAATTAATTGCTGTTGAGGACAGTGAAGCTGATATACATTGATAAAATAAAATGGTAATTGCTGCTATTGTTCTGCTACATTAGTTTTTTGTGCTTATCAAGATAAAGATATTAGTGCCATGGAATGGAACACTTTCCATTTCAGGCCCTCAATGTCAATATCAATCAATCCCAAGTCAGGCAAAGCAGCATTTATATTTGGAGTAAAGTTGCATCAACAAGGGGCCTTAGCCCCAATCTCAAAGTGCTCCTTCTTTCACATCAGTTATCCTATGGCTCATTGGAGCACGATTACCATTTAATACCATTTTTGTGCTGTGGGCCCATGCCCATGAGGATTTGTATTGAGACTACATGAATTCATTTCACTTAAAAGCCTTGCAGCCAACAGGCATCTTCATTCCATCACTTTGGGCTGATTTGAACCCCAGTCCTAAATGTTGGAAGACCATTGTTTTACGCACTGCATCATCAGGTTTTTCCAAATATATCTTATTTATGATCCAATATTTTGTCTTGCATTAAAGATGACCTGAATTCAAAATAAAATTGTTGACTTAAATAATTGCTTGAAATTATATGATGGTGATTCTAATGCTGGTGGCAAGGGAAGCTGTAAATACATTTCCTCCTTGTTCTTGAAAACAAAGATCAATTTTAACCCTACCTGCCCCACAGAAAACGTGAATGGATGGGCAGTTAAAGCCGCTCAAGTTACTTTCCTCATCATCATCGGCAGTCCCTCGAAATCGAGGAAGACTTGCTTCCACTCTAAAAGTGAGTTCTTAGGTGACTGAATAGTCCAATACGGGAATTACAGTCTATGTCACAGTTGGGACAGACAGTCATTGAAGGAAAGGGTGGGTGGGACTTGTTCGCCACATGTTCCTTCCGCTGCTTGCGCTTGCTTTCTGCTTGCTCTCGGCGACAAGAGTCAAGGTGCTCAGCGCCCTCCTGGATGCTCTTCCTCCACTTAAGGCGGTCTTTGGCCAGGGATTCCCAGGTGTCGGTGGGCATGTTAAATTTTATCAAGGAGGCTTTGAGGCTGTCATCAAAACATTTCTTCTGCCCACCTGGGGCTCGCTTGCCGTGTAGGAGTTCTGAGTAGAGCGCTTGCTTTGGAAGTCTTGTGTCAGGCATGCGAACAATGTGGCCCGCCCAATGGAGCTGGTCGAGTGTGGTGAGTGCTTCGATGCGGGGGATGTTGATCTGGTTGAGGACACTAACGTTTGTGCGTCTGTCCTCCCAGGGGATTTGCAGAATCTTGCAGAGACATTGTTGGTGGTATTTCTCCAGCGATTTGAGGTGTCTACTGTATATGGTTCACGTGTCTGAGCCATACAGGAGGGTGGGTATCACGACAGCCCTGTAAACCATAAGCTTAGTGCCAGATTTTGATGACTGGGGGGCAGTGCTATGTGGCGGGGTCAGGTTGTTGGAGGACCTTTGTCTTACAGATGTTTGGTGTCAGGCCCATGCTTTCATATGCCTCGGTGAAGATGCTGATTATGACTTGGAGTTCAGCCTCTGTGCGCAGACACAAGCGTCGTTCGCGTACTGTAGCTCGACGACAGGGGTTAACTGACCAAGAACTGACCATTCCCCATTTTAACCTGCTCAACTGAGCAGGCGACAAGGACACCTTTCCAAAGCCTACTGGGTTTCTTTTTCATGCATGCACGTTGAATCCCAATGACATTATCAGGACCTGACTGCATTTTTCAATTTGGCAGCCTGAGCAGGAAGCTGCAGCGAGTTTCCTGGTAGGCCATCCGAGCCAAGAAGGGGAGGACCAAAAAGTAATTTTTTTTCCAAATTTTTTTTTTTTAACTTTCCTGTTGGGGTCAAGAGGAACACGCCCCACAATGCAAACTTAGACTTCCCTTAACCACACCCGCACCCCTCCGCCCCCGCCCCCTGCTCCCCACACCCCATACTGATCGTGAGATAAATCCAGCAGCTAATCACTCCACCTACCTGGACTCTGTGGGCAGCCTACAGGCCGTAGAATCTTCCACTACTTTCCACTAAATCTCTGGTGGGAATGGGTTGGAAGTCGGCCGGCAATATTTAAATGAGTTAAAAATACCTCGGGCTTCATTTCTCGAACTGTGGGTAAGTTTCTAACTTGCACCATGACTCGCCCCTGGAAGCACCGGCCTGGAGTTAAAATCAGGTCGCAAGTGTATTGGAATTTTCTTTATACAAGGTGATGTAATTATGGATGTAGAAATATGATACAATAGTCAGAATCAGACTTAAAACTGCAAACAATGTCTCGACCTAGTTGGTTTTTAAAAGCTATTTAAAGGAATTTTTTTTTTTTTTACCAATCTGTTCTCCTCCTTTCCTCTCCCTTCTGTAAGGTGTTGGCTCCTTGTTGGAATAAGCTTGTCACCCTCTAGTACCTCCATCAGGTAGCTATTGCTCCTGTGCAAACCGTTGCAGTGCATTTTACTGGGTTATTCAGTCCTGGGGACATCTGATTTTTACAAAATTTTGCCCTTGCCCAACAGCTGATGATTTGCAGCTCCAGCAAGAGTTGATGGATAACGGTCAGGAGTGGGATCTCTGTATCCACTAAACTACTAGAGATGTTCCAAGCATTGTTTTATTGCCATTTTACATAACCGTTAGCAATGCACTACTATTGTGTTTTACAATTCATGACAATATCCTGACACCCATGTCGACTTGATACCTCAGTATTACCATATTTTGAGACAGAGCTATTTCAAAATTCATATAGCGTTTTCATTTGCATGTGATATGACATACATACCATGCAGAAGAGCACTCCTGGAGTTTAGCCAGATAAAAGTGTGCAGCTTATCAACACAGAACACTACTCAGCTTTTTGCTAGTTATCCAGCTAATGCTTCCCTATCTATTAGCATTGGCTTGCAGGTTTTTTGGAGATGAGTGGTAAGATCCCAGCCCCAATAAGAGATCTGCCCATCAATGAACCAGGCTGTCTGGCCAATCATCGACAGTGACTTGGAATACTGTAGATTTGACTATTCAGATAGTAAATCTACATGATGCAATGGCACCATGAAGTGCAAAAAATAACTTGTGCACCATGACGTATAAAATGCCAGAAAAAAAAGCTTATAGCTTCTCTGGTCACTTAGTGGATCAAATCCCTGCTCAGTAGTAGGTTACATGAATCAAAAGATCCCAGGTTTTATTTCTAGTCATTGCTGAGTTGGGTAATCTCAGCTGGGAAAACCATTGATATTCTAAAATTGGGGTCAGTGCATTGGGGACAGAAAGGGCAACTCAGACACTCAACTAACGGAAAACAAAAATTACACCAAATACACAAAAGATTCAACATATACAAAGAACAATTGAGGTATTGGTACAGCAACAACTGAGGAAATAGCTTACAATAGATTATATTGTAAATCTTTGGCCATAAATTATCCAAGTGGCTTTTGTAGCCAGGGCTGCTTCTGCTGCCCCAAAAACTGCAGCTACCCACAAAATGTTCCCTATACTTGTTTTTTCGTGATTATATGTGTGTGCAAAAATAAAAGGTGAGGCTGGTGATGTTAATGCTGGAAAATGGGCCACTTTTTAAATGATCACAAAACATTACTGCAAAGCCACATTCAACCTCATCCTGCTGAGCCACACATCACATCCCCATCTCTCCAGCCACCCCTCACACTCACCCTCCAATCACACCAACAACACACAAAGTAGGCACTTGGGTCTTGTAGAGTTTCTGCAAGTGTGTTGTCAAACATTGAAATCTTTATTTTGAACACTTTGCCGCCTTTGACAGATGTGTGTGCACCTTTGGAAGTTGCTTAGTGAGTTATAGTGAATGGTGAGACATAACGGTACCCCCCGCAATGGTGATGAGTGTGAAAGGAATGGCTTTGGAATTGCAGGGATGTTTTATGGTGCTGGTGTGAGGTGGTGCCAACCTCGTGCATCATGTGGCAGCCAGGGTGCACAGCATTAACTGAAGTAATTCGGGCCATGGCAAGGCCACCCCTGGCCTCTTGGGCAGCAATGAGGTCAGGTGCTGATGCCCTGTGCCCTATGTAGCATCAGGTGATTGTGGAGAAGGTTGATGTTGTTGGGTGCTGCTTGTGTGCCTGATGATGTTGCTGTTGGGATTGATTCCAGTGGGACTTTAAGGATTTCAAGGGCACTGATGTTGCTGGAATAGATGGCAGCTGAAGTTGAGAAGACAGAAGTGATCTGTCAGTGGTGAGAGAGGTTGCTCCAAGGAGGTGACAGTGGAATAGAGAGTTTACTCCAAACACTTCCAACCTTTCTAAAGCTCAAAAGTGTGTTCCAAATCCTGAAGGCTCCAGCTTCTAAGATTGTAAAGTGAACTGCTGTGAAATGGTAACTTTTAGACTACTTTTTCAGCTGTCACCTATTCAAAGCAATGGAGAGTTGTAGAAAACCCAACCTACTTACCTGGCGTGATCCAAGAGCAACGTGAACCTCATGAAAAAGTTGGAAAAATGGTTGACAGGTGGTAAAATGCTGTTCAACTACCTTTTAAACACCACCTTAACTATTTCAGTTGGTTCACCCGCCACTTAATCATCATCATCATAGGCAGTCCCTCAGAATCGAGGAAGACTTGCTTCCACTCTTAACACAAGTTCTTAGGTGGCTGTACAGTCCAATACGAGAACCGCAGTCTCCGTCACAGCTGGGATAGATAGTCGTTGCGGGAAGGGGTGGGTGGGACTTGTTTGCCGCACGCTCCCGCCGCTGCCTGCGCTTGATTTCTGCATGCTCTCGGCGGCAAGACTCGAAGTGCTCAGTGCCCTCCCAGATGCGCTTCCTCCATTTAGAGCGGTCATTGGCCAGGGTCTCCCAGGTGTCAGTGGGGATGTTGCACTTTATCAGGGAGGCTTTGAGGGTGTCCTTGTAACGTTTCCATTGCCCAGCTTTGGCTCGTTTGCCGCGAAGGAGTTCCAAGTAGAGCACTTGCTTTGGGAGTCTCGTGTCTGGCATGCGGACTATGTGGCCTGCCCAGCGGAGCTGATCAAGTGTGGTCAGTGCTTCGATGCTGGGGATGTTGGCCTGGTCGAGGACGCTAATGTTGGTGCATCTGTCCTCCCAGGGAATCTGTAGGATCTTGCGGAGACATCGTTGGTGGTATTTCTCCAGCGACTTGAGGTATCTACTGTACATGGTCCATGTTTCTGAGCTATACAGGAGGGTGAGTATTACTACAGCCCTGTAGACCATGAGCTTGGTGGCAGTTTTGAGGGCATGGTCTTCAAACACTCTTTTGCTCAGACGGCTGAAGGCTGCACTGGCGCACTGGAGGCGTTGTTGGATCTCGTCATCAATGCCTGCTTTTGTTGATAGGCTCCCAAGGTATGGGAAGTGATCCACGTTGTCCAGGGCCACGCCATGGATCTTGATGACTGGAGGACAATGCTGTGCGGTAAGGACAGGCTGGAGGTGGACCTTTGTCTTGTGGATGTTTAGCGTAAGGCCCATGATTTTGTATGCCTCAGTAAAAACGTCGCCTATGTCCTGGAGTTCAGCCTCTGTATGTGTGCAGATGCAGGTGTCGTCCGCGTAATGTAGCTTGACGGCAGAGGTTGGCATGGTCTTGGACCTGGCCTGAAGACGGCGAAGGTTGAACAGCTTCCCACTGGTTCTGCAGTTTATTTCCACTCCAGCGGGGAGCTTGTTGACTGAGAGGTGGAGCATGGCAGCGAGGAAGATTGAGAAGAGGATTGGGGTGATGATGCAGCCTTGTTTGACCCCGGTCCGGACGTGGATTAGGTCTGCAATGGATCCATTGGTAAGGATCATGTTCTGCATGTCGTCATGGAGCAGGCGGAGGATGATGACAAACCTTTGGAGGCGTCCGAAACTGAGGAGGACGCTCCCTAGACCCTTGCGGTTAACAATGTCAAAGGCCTTTGTAAGGTTGAAGAAGGCCATGTATAAGGGCTGGTGCTGTTCACTGCATTTTCCTGTAGCATTTGCGCTGCAAAAACCAGGTCCGTTGTGCCCCGGAGGGAACGAAATCCGCACTGTGACTCCGGGAGGAGCTCCTCGGCCACAGGGAGAAGACAGTTGAGGAGGACTCTAACGACGACTTTCCCAGTGGCTGATAACAGGGAGATTCCCCTGTAGTTGCCGCAGTCGGACTTGTCCCCTTTTTTAAAAAATGGTCACGATCACTGCATCTCTGAGATCTCCCGGCATGCTCTCCTCCCTCCAGATGAGGTCATGTATTCACGGCAGTAGTGCCTCTCCGCCATACTTCAGTGCCTCGGCAGGGATTCCATCCGCTCCTGAAGCCTTGTTGTTCTTAAGCTGTCTTACGGCTTTTTCTACCTCGTGCAGTGTTGGGGTCTCACTGAGGTGGTGGCGAGTAGCTTGCTGCTGGATGGAGTCGAGAACACTCGAGTCAGAGGCAGAGTCTCGGTTGAGGAGATCTTCCAAGTGCTCCTTCCAGTGGGCCCTGACTGCCTCGGTGTCTTTGAGTGTTACCGAGTCTGTAAAGCGCAGGCAGACCTGGTACTTGGGAAACTTAAACGAAGGCGGGTTCAGAGCGGAATACCGCCCCGCTGTCAATCTTTTAGATTCTGACAGCAGATCCGCCTCCGAACCTGCCAGAGTGCCGGAAAACTCCAGCCCTTTGAGTGCAACACCAATGAGCTTGGGTTTTAAGATTTGAATTCGGCCTCCAATCATTTTTTTCAGCAGGGAGCACAAATTTTGTGTGCAGCCTAAAGCAATAGCACCTGGCACTAAATATTCAACTTTTCTACTGACACCGCTCATTCCTTGGCTATAATGAATTCCTAGCCATTAATATTTAGGTGGGTAACCATATTGGATTTCTGTTTAAATATGGTGTCTGTATGGACAAATGTAAATGTTAGCTTTGTTGGAAGGGTCAATTGAACTGTCAACCCAGCTCACTCTTCTACAGCCCTTGTGACTAATTCCAGACGGGCACTGGCAGAGAGCTGGTGGTGTGTTCCCTCACACTTTTTTAATTGTAAAGTCGATTGTGTTATGTGGTGACCTTACAGTGGGGAGATGAATGATGTGAAATAGTGAAGGAAAATTCATATTTTTGAAAGCTTAGTAGATTTATATAAAGTACACTTTTTTGCACAATAATGTAAAGCCATTATTTTCCGTAGCATCTCTCATTCTGTGCAAATTATTGCTTGAGCTCTTAAATGAGACATTTGTAAATCCCGTGTTAATTATGCACTCCGAATACTGGATGGGAAAATCTATCATTGTGTAATAAAGATTTATTTGTGCCATTAGAATTAGATTTCATATTTTAAAATGGAGTTGGGATGGTTTGCACAATTTGAATAAGTAATAGAATGGCTTAAGAGAGATTAAAGAGCTTCCAGTATGATGCATTGAACAGGCTTTATTATATAGAGAAAGAATTGACAGATTAAAAGGATTACACACTTAAAATGTGTTTCTGTATTATCCACATTAGAGAAAGGGCACAATGAAGTAATAGCATTAAACATATTCTTAAATATGCATTTAGCAGGTATTTTTTCAATGGAGTAAAAGATAAGCAGTTTTGAGGCCTTTGATTGCGTGTTCCACAAATAGAGAATTGTAACTTGTTAATAAGTGGGATGGTCCAAACGAATGTTGTATTTGCAATATTGTACGACAATTGATCCTGTGCATAATCCCACAAGGGCAATCTGTTTTGACACTTGGATTGCAGCCATTTTGCTGTTCACTTTTCACTGATTTTGTTGTTTTCCAATTAATAGATTTCGAGTTGAGAGATTGAGAAATATAAATTTCCAATTCATTCATACACAAATTTAAATTCATCTGCACTATTTTTAACACAAGTAAAACATTTTCTAAATGCCAGCATCACATCCCTCAACTTTTTCTACACAAATATTGGCCTGGAATTTGCAGTGGGTAATAAAAAGAAGGAAAGACTTGTATTTATATAGCACCTTTCATGACCACCAGATGTTTCAAAGCGCTTTACAGCCAATGAAGCATTTTGTTTTGGAATGTAGTCACTCTTCCAATGTGGGAAACACAGCAGCCAATTTGTGTACAGCAAGCTCCCACAAACAGCAATGTGATAATGTCCAGATAATCTGTTTGATATGTTGATTGAGGGATAAATATTGGCCAGAACACTGGGATAACTCCTCTGCTGTTCTTCGAAATAGTGTCATGGGATTTTTTAAGTCCAACTGAGAGAGCAGACGGGGCCTCGGTTTAACGTCTCATCCAAAAGACCGCACCTCCGACAATGTAGCACTCCCTCAGCACTGCATTGGAGTGTCAGCCTAAATTTATGTGCTCAACGCCCTGGAGTTAGACTTGAAGCCAGAATCTTCTGACTCGGAGGCGAGTGTGCTACCCACTGAGCCACAACTGACACTGACACTAATGATGGTGAACTGACCCTGGCTCTGCCACTGCTGACATAGCTGGCTCTGTAAGGCATGGAAAGAGGCTCCACCTCTTACTCGGCTAAGTGGTTTTTGCAACAAATGGCAGCAGATAGTGTATTCAAGTCCTGGAATTTTAACAAGCTAGTCTGCTGGATGCCTACCACATCTATGGTGGCAGTGTGGCAGAAAGGTGAAGGAAATTTGATCTCAAGATATTTAATGGGATAGAGAAAGTAAATCCAGAATAATGCATTCAGAGGGATGCAAGATGGGAGAGACCTGCGATGCTTGTGTTCAAATCTTTGAAGGTGGCAGGACAGGTTAACAAAGCAGTTCATGAAGCATGAGGTTGTCAGATGAGCAGTGGGGCCAATTAGGGAACAAAATGGAGATCTATTGGTAGAGATGGAAGGCATGGCTGAGGTTCTAAATGAATACTTTGCATCGATGTTGATCAAGAAAGAGGACTTTGCCAAAGCTATGGGAAATGAAGAGGTTGCAAGGATACTGGATGAGATAAAAAAAGATGAAGAGGAGGTACGATACAGGATAGAAACATAGAAACATAGAAAATAGGTGCAGGAGCAGGCCATTCAGCCCTTCTAGCCTGCACCGCCATTCAATGAGTTCATGGCTGAACATGAAACTTCAGTACCCCCTTCCTGCTTTCACGCCATACCCCTTGATCCCCCGAGTAATAAGGACTTCATCTAACTCCCTTTTGAATATATTTAGTGAATTGGCCTCAACTACTTCCTGTGGTAGAGAATTCCACAGGTTCACCACTCTCTGGGTGAAGAAGTTTCTCCTTATCTCAGTCCTAAATGGCTTACCCCTTATCCTCAGACTGTGACCCCTGGTTCTGGACTTCCCCAACATTGGGAACATTCTTCCTGCATCCAACCTGTCCAAACCCGTCAGAATTTTAAACGTTTCTATGAGGTCCCCTCTCACTCTTCTGAACTCCAGTGAATACAAGCCCAGTTGATCCAGTCTTTCTTGATAGGTCAGTCCCACCATCCCGGGAATCAGTCTGGTGAATCTTCGCTGCACTCCCTCAATAGCAAGAATGTCCTTCCTCAAGTTAGGAGACCAAAACTGTACACAATACTCCAGATGTAGCCTCACCAAGGCCCTGTACAACTGTAGCAACACCTCCCTGCCCCTGTACTCAAATCCCCTCGCTATGAAGGCCAACATGCCATTTGCTTTCTTAACCGCCTGCTGTACCTGCATGCCAACCTTCAATGACTGATGTACCATGACACCCAGGTCTCGTTGCACCTTCCCTTTTCCTAATCTGTCACCATTCAGATAATAGTCTGTCTCTCTGTTTTTACCACCAAAGTGGATAACCTCACATTTATCCACATTATACTTCATCTGCCACGCATTTGCCCACTCACCTAACCTATCCAAGTCACTCTGTAGCCTCATAGCATCCTCCTCGTAGCTCACACTGCCACCCAACTTAGTGTCATCCGCAAATTTGGAGATACTACATTTAATCCCCTCGTCTAAATCATTAATGTACAATGTAAACAGCTGGGGCCCCAGCACAGAACCCTGCGGTACCCCACTAGTCACTGCCTGCCATTCCGAAAAGTACCCATTTACTCCTACTTTTGCTTCCTGTCTGACAACCAGTTCTCAATCCACGTCAGCACACTACCCCCAATCCCATGTGCTTTAACTTTGCACATTAATCCCCCTGTGTGGGACCTTGTCGAAAGCTTTCTGAAAGTCCAAATATACCACATCAATTGGTACTCCTTTGTCCACTTTATTGGAAACATCCTCAAAAAATTCCAGAAGATTTGTCAAGCATGATCTCCCTTTCACAAATCCATGCTGACTTGGACCTATCATGTCACCATTTTCCAAATGCGCTGCTATGACATCCTTAATAATTGATTCCATCATTTTACCCACTACTGAGGTCAGGCTGACCGGTCTATAATTCCCTGCTTTCTCTCTCCCTCCTTTTTTAAAAAGTGGGGTTACATTGGCTACCCTCCACTCCATAGGAACTGATCCAGAGTCAATGGAATGTTGGAAAATGACTGTCAATGCATCCGCTATTTCCAAGGCCACCTCCTTAAGTACTCTGGGATGCAGTCCATCAGGCCCTGGGGATTTATCGGCCTTCAATCCCATCAATTTCCCCAACACAATTTCCCGACTAATAAAGATTTCCCTCAGTTCCTCCTCCTTACTAGACCCTCTGACCACTTTTATATCCGGAAGGTTGTTTGTGTCCTCCTTAGTGAATACTGAACCAAAGTACTTGTTCAATTGGTCTGCCATTTCTTTGTTCCCCGTTATGACTTCCCCTGATTCTGACTGCAGGGGACCTACGTTTGTCTTTACTAACCTTTTTCTCTTTACATACCTATAGAAACTTTTGTAATCCGCCTTAATGTTCCCTGCAAGCTTCTTCTCGTACTCCATTTTCCCTGCCCTAATCAAACCCTTTGTCCTTCTCTGCTGAGTTCTAAATTTCTCCCAGTCCCCAGGTTCGCTGCTATTTCTGGCCAATGTGTATGCCATTTCCTTGGCTTTAATACTATCCCTGATTTCCCTAGATAGCCACGGTTGAGCCACCTTCCCTTTTTTATTTTTACGCCAGACAGGAATGTACAATTGTTGTAATTCATCCATGCGGTCTCTAAATGTCTGCCATTGCCCATCCACAGTCAACCCCTTAAGTATCATTAGCCAATCTATCTTAGCCAATTCATGCCTCATACCTTCAAAGTTACCCTTCTTTAAGTTCTGGACCATGGTCTCTGAATTAACTGTTTCATTCTCCATCCTAATGCAGAATTCCACCATATTATGGTCACTCTTCCCCAAGGGGCCTCACACAATGAGATTGCTAATTAATCCTCTCTCATTACACAACACCCAGTCTAAGATGGCCTCCCCCCTAGTTGGTTCCTCGACATATTGGTCTAGAAAACCATCCCTTATGCACTCCAGAAAATCCTCCTCCACCGTATTGCTTCCAGTTTGGCTAGCCCAATCTATGTGCATATTAAAGTCACCCATTATAACTGCTGCACCTTTATTGCATGCACTCCTAATTTCCTGTTTGATGCCCTCCCCAACATCACTGCTACAGTTTGGAGGTCTGTACACAACTCCCACTAACGATTTTTGCCCTTTAATGTTCTGCAGCTCTACCCATATAGATTCCACATCATCCAAGCTAATGTCTTTCCTAACTATTGCATTAATCTCCTCTTTAACCAGCAATGCTACCCCACCTCCTTTTCCTTTTATTCTATCCTTCCTGAATGTTGAATACCCCTGGACGTTGAGTTCCCAGCCCTGATCATCCTGGAGCCACGTCTCTGTAATCCCAATCACATCATATTTGTTAACATCTATTTGCACAGTTAATTCATCCACCTTATTGCGGATACTCCTTGCATTAAGACACAAAGCCTTCAGGCTTGCTTTTTTAACACCCTTTGTCCTTCTAGAATTTTGCTGTACAGTGGCCCTTTTTGTTCTTTGCCTTGGGTTTCTCTGCCCTCCACTTTTCCTCATCTCCTTTCTGTCTTTTGCTTTTGCCTCATTTTTGTCTCCCTCTGTCTCCCTGCATAGGATCCCATCCCCCTGCAATATTAGTTTAACTCCTCCCCAACAGCACTAGCAAACACTCCCCCTAGGACATTGGTTCCGGTCCTGCCCAGGTGCAGACCGTCCGGTTTGTACTGGTCCCACCTCCCCCAGAACCGGTTCCAATGCCCCAAGAATTTGAATCCCTCCCTGCTGCACCACTGCTCAAGCCATGTATTCATCTGCGCTATCCTGCGATTCCTACTCTGACTAGCACGTGGCACTGGTAGCAATCCCGAGATTACTACTTTTGAGGTCCTACTTTTTAATTTAGCTCCTAGCTCCTTAAATTCTTTTCGTAGGACCTCATCCCTTTTTTTACCTATGTCGTTGGTACCAATGTGCACCACGACAACTGGCTGTTCTCCCTCCCATTTCAGAATGTCCTGCACCCGCTCCGAGACATCCTTGACCTTTGCACCAGGGAGGCAACATACCATCCTGGAGTCTCGGTTGCGTCCGCAGAAACACCTATCTATTCCCCTCACCATCGAATCCCCTATCACTATCGCGCTCCCACTCTTTTTCCTGCCCTCCTTTGCAGCAGAGCCACCTACGGTGCCATGAACTTGGCTACTGCTGCCCTCCCCTGATGAGTCATCCTCCCCAACAGTACTCAAAGCAGTGTATCTGTTTTGCAGGGGGATGACCACAGGGGACCCCTGCACTATCTTTCTTGCACTGCTCTTCCTGCTGGTCTTCCATTCCCTATCTGGCTGAGGACCCTTCTCCTGCGGTAAGACCAACTCACTACACGTGATACTCACGTCATTCTCAGCATCGTGGATGCTCCAGAGTGAATCCACCCTCAGCTCCAATTCCGCAACGCGGACCGTCAAGAGCTCGAGGCGGATACACTTCCCACACACGTAGCGCCCAGGGACACCGGAAGTGTCCCCGAGTTCCCACATGGTACAGGAGGAGCATATCACGTGACCGAGCTCTCCTGCCATGTCTTAACCTTAGATACCCTTAAATTGGTAATAACAATGTTACAGTTCACTTACTGATATAAAAAAGAAAAGAAAAGCTACTCACCAATCACCAGCCAATCACTTACCCCATTGGCTGTGACGTCACTTTTTGATTACTTTCTACTTCTATTTTGCTTTCTCTCCCGCTGTAGCTGCACCAGTACGCTGGCTCTCGATCTCCCGCTGGGCTTTTGATAGGTCGCTCCCCTCTCACCAACTGCTGCTGGCTCTCGATCTCCCGCTGGGCTTTTGATAGGTCGCTCCCCTCTCACCAACTGCTGCTGGCTCTCGATCTCCCGCTGGGCTTTTGATAGGTCGCTCCCCTCTCACCAACTGCCGCTGGCTCTCGATCTCCCGCTGGGCTTTTGATAGGCTGCTCCCGCGTCTCACCAACTGCTGCTGGCTCTCGATCTCCCGCTGGGCTTTTGATAGGCTGCTCCCCTCTCACCAACAGTCCTTTAGTTTTGGTGCTTGGCACTGGTGGAAGGGCACATGGTGGGCGCTCCGCCTCCCCGTTCTCCATTTCGCTTTCGGATGGCAGTGCTTAAAGTAGTTGAGTCACTCCGTCCAGATGGGATGCATCCTAGGTTGTTGAGGGAAGTAAAGGTAGAAATTGTGGAAGTGCTGGCTACAATCTTCCAATCCTTCTTGGATACAGGGGTGGTGCCAAACGACAGCAGGATTTAAATGTTACACCCTTGTTAAAAAAAAAAAGGGAAGCTTACCAATGGAAAAAAGGCAAACTGACTGGCCTGTAATTAACGTCGGTTGTGAGGACATTTTTAGAAACAATAATCCAGGAGAAAACTAACAGCCACTTGGACAAGCATGGACTAAAAAAAAACAGTATGGATTTATTCAGGGCAAATCATGTTTGACTAACTTGACTGAGTTTTTTGATGAGGTAACAGAGAGGGTGGTTGATGTGTTTATGGACTTTCAAAAGGCATTTGGAAAAAGTATCACACATTGGGCTTGTTGGCAAAATTGAAGCCTATGGGATAAAAAGGGGGTGGGGTAGCAGCATGGTATAAAATTGGCAAAGGGATAGAACGCAGTTGTGCTGAATGGCTGTTTTTTTGGATTGGAGGAAGATAATATTTGCAAGGTTCAGTATTGGGACCACTGTTTTGTTTTATATACATTGATGACTTAAACTTGGGGGTACAGGGCACAATATTGGAATTTGCAGATGACACAAAATGTGAAATTGTAATCAACACTGAGGAAGATAGCAATAGACTTCAAGAGAATATAGACAGGCTGGTGGAATGGGTGGACACATGGCAGATGCAATTCAACACAAAAGTGTGAGGTGATACATTTTGGTCGGAAGAATGAGGAGAGACAATATATGCAAAATAGTACTACTTTAAAAGGGGTGCAAGAAGAGGGTGACCTGGGTGTGTGTGTGTGTGTGTTCATATCTTTGAAGGTGGCAGGACAGGCTAACAATGCAGTTAATAAAGGATGTGGGATCCTGGGCTTTATAAATAGAGACATAGAGTAAAAAAATGCCAAAAAGTTAGGCTAAAATTTGATAAAACACTAGTTTGGTCCCAGCTTGAGTATTGCGCCCAATTCTGAGCACCACACTTGAGGAAGGACATGAAGGATTTAGAGAGGGCACAAAAGAGATTTACTAAAATAGTTCCAGGAATGAGGGATTACAGTTGTGTGAATAGACTGGAGAAGCTGGGGTTGTTCTTCTTGGAGCAGAGAAGCTAAGAGGAAATTTGATAAAGGTGTAAAATTATGAAAGGTTTAGATAGAGTAAATAAAGAGCTGAAGAGTCAGAAGGCACAGATTTAAGGGGATTGGCGAAAGAACCAGAGGTGACTTGAGAAAAAACTTTCTATGCAATGAGTGGTTCGGAGTTGAAATGCACTGCCTCAAAGGGTAGATGAAAAGATTCAATAGTAACTTTGAAAAGGGAATTGGATAAATACTTGAAGAAAAAAATTGCAGGGTTATGAGGAAAGAGAGGGGGAGTACCTGGATTGCTCTTTGAAAGAGTCGGCACAAACTTGATAGGCTGAATGGCCTCCTTCTTTAGTTTATTTTTCTATGACATGCAACAGCACAAAAAGGGTCAATGTTGTGAAATATAGATGGCAGCATGTATTTCTTCATAGCGGGGATGATTAACAGTTGAAAAAAAAGTAGCTATACAAGGTAGTTACATTTTTCATTCGAATTATTTTGGCACTCACATCTTTTCATGGACAAATTCCAACTCCCCTTACGTTTATCGATTTTTGCCTTGAGGTAAGATTTTAACAACTGCTTTTAGTTAAGACTGGACATATCTTATAAAAGAAAGACACATTTATATAGTGCTTCAGAATATCCCAAAGCACTTTACAGCCAATGAAGTCATTTTGAAATGTAATTGCTGTTGCAAGCTCTGAAAAACAGCCACAAAATAATTGACCAAATCATCTGTTTTAGGTGTTGGTTGAGGGATAATTATAGGCCGGGACACTATAGTGCCATGGGATTTCTATGTCTACCTGCAAGGGCAGATGGGGCCTCGGGTTAACATCTCATTTGAAAAAGCGTACCTCCTTCAGTATTGCACTGGATTGTTGGCCTAGATTTTGTGTTCAAGTCTCCGAAGTGGGAATTAAACTCTCAACCTTCTGCCTCAGAATCAATTGAGCTACGGCTGACACTACGGCCTTGATAATAACAGGTAGGCGGTAAGGGGGTCTGGCCGGCGGGCGGGGAAGAGAGTTTTAACAGAAGTACAGACCACGGGCGGATGGATCGATCGGGGTCAGACTGAAAGATGGAAGGATCATGGGGGAGATTGGGTGAGGGCGGAGAAGTGGCAGGGGATTGGATGGTCAGGGCAGGGCCAGGGGGAGGCGGACGGACAGATCACGGGGTTCAAACAGATCACAGGGGAGGGGCGGTCAATCAAGTTCTGAGTGGGTTGTTGGGTTGGGGGGACACACTCCTGTGCCTCCCCGCCCACAAGCAGTGATGTTAAGGTATGTACCTTACGGGTCCGGCCATTCACGTCTCCCATCAGCTGTCGGGTTTCCTCGGGTATGGAATACCTAGCCTGCAGGTCTTAAAAATAAAAGTTACATTAAAATAGAGGCATGCCGCAAACTCATGAAATAAGCAACAGTCACTTAGTTATACATTTATTCGCCTAACTCCTTAAGTGGACAAAATAATAAAAAAATATTATTTTTACAACTAAACTAATCCTTTGTGTATATAACTTTTGAATAAGATTGGAATGGTGAGATCCTAATTAATTCAAACTGGAAATTCAAATCAATGTTTCTCACTTGAAGGAGTTTCAAACAGATCGATCCCTTCTCTATGATTTAAACTCTTGGAATTAAACCTGCATCCTTGGAAAATAGTTCCCGGGACTTTCTGAAAGTTGAATATTTTAAGTAAGCAAATTTAAAAAGGGATTGTAGACATGCACAAGCTGAACCAATCTTACAGCATTGTTTAAGTTTCAATTATTCCTTTCTGTAACTGATACAACTTGCAACATTTTATCCAAGATAGTCTTGGTGTAAGATTTTGCCTTAACTGGCTGCAAAAGGTATTTGAAGAGACAGTCACCAACCAAAGCTAAACTAAAATCATAGTGGTTATTGCCCAGACACTGGAATTATCTAATGAACTGCTAGTTGCTGTAGTAGCAGATGCTTTGGATTGTATTCTGGCCAAATTGTCATCTTCGTCTGCACATAACTCATAATCAGGAATTTCAGTTTTGCTTCCTATAATGCCAGAGAACAGAAGGGAATGCTGCAGACATATTCAAGTGCAAATGAGATGTGAAGGTTTTTAGAGTAATTCTATCAGTTATGCTACTGGACTGTATTTAAACATTTTGAATCAAGCTGACATCTTTGAACATAAATATTCCAGATCTCTCAAATAAATAATAGCAGATTAAAGATTATATTTATTATATTTATGAGAAATGACAAATGTACTGTTTGAAAATTATTGGGTGGCTTGATGCATGCTCTGCACAGAACCGAGTGAACAGACTGTAATGTAGCTAATTCTAAATTAACATTTGCATTCGGTACAACATAATTAACATCAGTGTATTGAAACAAGAATTTGTATATCCAGGTGATTTATGGAAGAATCTATTATTGCAAGTTTTAATTATTTGCAGTTTATTTGACATTCTGCAAAACTTATATTAATTTCCATAATTTTTAAGAACACATACTTTAGTTTGTGTTCATAGAAGCTTTATTTAAAAAATGCCTAGAAAGATGAAAATAACCTCAGTTTTTGGCCATCATTTTGGTAAATCTGAAAAACCAGCCATTGTGGTAGAAATCACATCATCTAAATTCAGTCTCTCAAGATTAAGAGGGAGAAATTGGCCTCCTTTGGGCTTCCCATTAGTGCCTCTGGGGAGGGCGAAATTACCAACATCTGGGAACTTGCAGCATTGCCAGGCATCAACAATGGCAGCTGCAGGAGGCGTTATAACCTCTGCCAGTCGCTTGGTGAGCAGTAATTAAAGGCAATGGTGGTCGGGTAGGCCAAAATGTTGTTATCACCCCAGTGTGCTGTTTTTTGAATTTTTTTCCATCCCGCGATTGATTAGCCCTGCACTCTCGGAGTGCTTGGGTCTGCTCTTCGCGGATTGCAGGTGCCATTGCCGAACATTCCCAATCTTACCTTGAAACGACCTCCGCATTGGCCATTCCCTTTAAGGGAGGGAAGGAGCCTCTGATCCCGACAGTGCTGCACGAGATATTGTGCAGTGTCCTGCCGCTGCTGCTCCTCTTGCTCCTTTTAGCGCTTCAAGGGAAGTGGCAGTGCATGATTTAACACTCCACGTCCCTCTTGGAGCGCTAAACCGGAAGTTCACGTCGGATTCAATTGTGTAGCGCTCGGCGATACTTTTGCGCTCCTGCAAACATTATCGCCAAACGGGTGCTTCGCAGTTTCTAGCCCTTCGAGTTTTAATCATTAAAGCGGTCAAAATTGCAATATTGGTCTACAAAAAAAAACGTACTTATTGAATTTCTTTTCTCCATTATTTTAACGTATGTGCAAA
Organism: Pristiophorus japonicus; assembly: GCF_044704955.1. Taxonomy (NCBI): domain Eukaryota; kingdom Metazoa; phylum Chordata; class Chondrichthyes; family Pristiophoridae; genus Pristiophorus; species Pristiophorus japonicus. Next base: position 23,906,134 of record NC_091982.1, read on the forward strand.
CCAGTGGATTGATGCCTTCAGTGAACACGAGATAGAGGAATTTAATGTGTATTAGAGTGTTTGTTACTAGTATCACACAGTGCAATCTCAAACAAATAGACTGAGGTTTGAATTTGACCATCGGTATCCATTTTAAAAATGAATTATCAAGTCAGATGGTTGGCCCTTTTAGACGTTGTCACTATTCTCCAGGTGAAATTTCTACTCAACGTATCATAGATAAAGTAAACTATATAACAAGGAGAAATGGGGAGGGTTTTTTTTTCAAAGAATTTCCGTCAAGAATTTCACACCATTGTCGTTAAGAATGTCTTCTCATTTTCCCCCCAGTCTCCTATTCTTGCAACCATGCATTTGTTAGCATATCACAAAGCAATTGTGAGAGATCCAATACATAATCTTACTTATTTAAATGTACCAGGATTATTTGAGCCAATGGAGTGGAATTTTAAAACCAAATAACAGGTGGATTGGGGCTGGGTGGGAGGCTAAAGTGTTAAAAATCTGAATACCGACTCCATCCCGCCCACTTCTACTTTAAACGGAAGCAGGGCGGGATGGGAGCGTGGAGAGGTGGGCAGCCAACCAACCACCCTCTCAAATGATCTCACAAGCTACTCAGTTGCATCTAGACACAGGATTCAGACATGGTAAAGGTACACCCAGCCCAGTCAACCCTACAAAGTTCTCCTCACTAACTTCTGGGGACTTGTGCCAAAATTGGGAGAGCTGTTTCACAGACTAGTCAAGCAAGAGCCTGACCTAGTCATACTCACAGAATCATACCATTCAGCCAACGTCCCAGACTTCTCCATCACCATCACTGCAGGATAGACCTATTGTGTTCCTAACACACATGAGACTGCACACAGGGAGGTTACAGTAACAGTGACCTCAGTCTTTATTAAGACACACCAGAGAGAGGAACAGGCTTTAGGGGCCGGCTTATATACAGTGCTCCCAAGGGATGCTGGGATCCCTTGGGACTTCAGGGGATGCGCTCCCTGGTGGCAGAACATGGGAGTGCATGCTTTACAGATACACAAAACATCACTTCACCTCCCCCCCCCCCAAAGTCAAAGTGAAAACTATTTACAAGGTGAGGCGGTCGGGAGCCTTTCTTTCCCTGGTGGACCGCCTCGGTACAAATGTCTGTTCTGGTGTGTTGGCTGTGCCCTCGCTGGGCTGGCGTGTTGTTGGCCCTGCAGGGCTGCTGGGTGAGCCTGGCCTTGCTGGGGCTATTGGGTGTGATAGGTTCGATTTCCTGGTCCGGTGTGGTGTCGTTGATCCTTTGGGTGTGTGTTGTGGACTCAAAAAAGGTGGTGTCTGCTGTGGGTTGTTCAAGGCAGTCTGTGAACCGCAGCCTCGTTTGGTCCAGGTGCTTTCTGCAAATTTGTCCATTGTCAAGTTTGACTACAAACACCCTACTCCCTTCTTTAGCTATCACTGTGCCCCCGATCCACTTGGGACCATGTCCATAGTTTAGCACATACACAGGGTCATTCAGATCAATTTCCCGTGACACAGTGACGCAACCATCGTTTACATTTTGTTGCTGCCGCCTGCTCTCTACCTGATCGTGCAGGTTGGGGTGAACCAGCGAGAGTCTGGTTTTAAGTGTCCTTTTCATGAGTAGCTCAGCCGGAGGCACCCCTGTGAGCGAGTGGCGTCTCGTGCTATAGCTGAGCAGTAGTCAAGACAGGCGGGTTTGGAGTGAGCCTTTTGTGACTTGTTTGAGTCTCTGTTTGATTGTTTGTACTGCCCGCTCTGCCTGCCCATTGGAGGCTGGTTTAAACGGGGCCGAGGTGACATGTTTGATCCCATTGCGGGTCATGAATTCTTTAAATTCGGCATTGGTGAAACATGGCCCGTTGTCACTGACCAGTATGTCAGGCAGGCCGTGGGTGGCAAACATGGCCCTCAGGCTTTCAATGGTGGTGGTGGCGGTGCTTCCCGACATTATTTCACATTCAATCCATTTTGAAAAAGCATCCACCACCACCAGGAACATTTTATCGAGAACCGGGCCCGCATAGTCGACATGGATCCTCGATCATGGTCTGGAGGGCCAGGACCACAAACTTAGTGGTGCCTCTCTGGGCACATTGCTCAATTGAGCATATATGCTGCATTGCCGTACACAGGACTCTAAGTCAGAGTCGATACCGGGCCACCACACGTGGGATCTGGCTATCGCTTTCATCATTACTATACCCGGGTGTATGCTGTGGAGATCCGAGATGAACGTCTCCCTGCCCTTTTTGGGTAGCACTATGCGGTTAACCCACAACAGGCAGTCTGCCTGAATGGACAGCTCATCTTTCGCCGCTGGAATGGCTTGATTAGCTCTTGCATTTCAACAGGGATGCTGACCCAGCTCCCATGCAGTACACAGTTTTTGATTAGGGACAGCAGAAGATCTTGGCTGGTCCAAGTCCTAATTTGGCGGGCTGTGACAGGCGATTTATCATTTTCAAAAGCTTCCATGATCATCAACAAGTCTGCGGGCTGCGCACCATCAACAAGTTTGCAGGCTGCGCCATTTCCACCCCCGTGGTGGGCAATGGTAGCCGACTGAGCATCCGTACAGTTCTCGGTGCCTGGCCTGTGGCGGAAGGTATTGTTATACGCTGATAGCGCAAGTGCCCACCTTTGTATGCGGGCTGAGGCATTAGTATTTATCCCCTTGTTTTCAGCGAACAGGGATATGAGGGGCTTGTGATCGGTTTCCAGCTCAAATTTGAGGCCAAACAGGTACTGATGCATTCACTTTACCCCGAACACACACGCTAATGCCTCTTAATCATGCTGCAGGCCCTCTCAGCTTTAGACAAGCTCCTGGAGGCATAGGCGACAGTTTGCAACTTCCCCGCAATGTTAGCTTGTGGTAATACACACCCGACTCCGTACGATGACGCATCACATGCCAGCACACGTCTTTTACATGGGTTATACAAAACAAGCAGCTTGTTGGAGCATAAAATGTTCTGGCTTTCTCAAAAGCAATTACTTGGATTTTTCCCATACCGAGTTCTCACTTTTGCGCAATAACACATGTAGGGGCTCTGAGGTTGCTTAACCCCGGTAGGAAGTCCCAGGAACGACCGCAGCTCCATGACATTCTGTGGCATGGGTGTGTTCCTGATAGCCTTTGTCTTGGCGTCTGTGGGCCGAATGCCGTCCGCCGCGATCTTGCTCCCCAAAAACTCCCCTTCTGTTGCGATGAAGGCGCATTTCGACCTCTTCAGCCGCAGCCCTACACGATCCAGTCGCTGGAGGACCTCCTCCAGGTTTTGTAGGTGCTCGACAGTGTATCGACGCGTGACCAATACGTCGTCCTGAAAAGCCACCCTGCGTTGTCCCGACTTGAGTAGGCTCTCCTTGTTTCTCTGGAAGATCGCTGCTGCTGACCGAATTCCAAACGGGCATCTGTTGTAGATGAACAGTCCCTTGTGCATGTTGATGCAGGTGAGACCCTTCGAAGACTCCTCCAGCTCCTGCATCATGTAGGCCAAAGTCAGGTCAAGCTTGGTGAACGTCTTGCCTCCTGCCAGCGTCGCAAATAGATCGTCTGCCTTAGTAAGCGGGTATTGGTCCTGTAGCGAGAAACGATTAATAGTTACTTTATAATCGCCGCAAATCCTGACCGTGCCATCACTTTTGAGTACTAGAACAATCGGGCTGGCCCACTCGCTGAATTCCACTGGGGAGATGATGCCCCTCGCGTTGCAGCCTGTCCAGCTCGATTTCCACTCTCTCCCTCATCATGTGAGGTACTGCTCGTGCTTTGTGGTGGATGGGTCGTGCCTCTGGGACCAAGTGGATCCACACCTTCGCCCCGGAAAAGTTTCCAATGCCTGGCTCAAAAAGAGAAGGAAATTTGTTAAGAACCTGGGTACATAAGGCCTCATCGACATGTGATAGCGCTCGGATGTCATCCCAGTTCCAGCGGATTTTGCCCAGCAAGCTCCTTCCAAGCAGTGTGGGGCCATCGCCTGGGACAATTCAGAGTGGCAGTTCGTGCACAGTGCCCTCGTAGGTGACCTTGACCATGGCGCTGCCCAGGACAGTGATAAGCTCTTTGATGTACGTTCTCAGTTTCGTGTGGAATGGGGCTCAGGGCTGGTCTGAATGCCTTGTTGCATCACAGTCTCTCAAATATCTTTTTACTCATGATGGATTGGCTAGCGCCAGTGTCCAGTTTCATGGCTACGGGTAAGCTATTCAATTTTTAACATTATAGGTGGACCTTCCGTCAAATTTGTGCACACCATGTACTTCAACATCTGCCTCCTCTCTCTGAGACTTGAAATTGCTTTGATCCACCATGGACCGATCTTTCTCTGCCACGTGGTGGTTAGCAGATTTTGCAGAGCTTGCAACTCTTCTGCAAGCTGATTGGAGGTGGCCCATTGTTCCACAGCTCTTGCAAACATACCCTTTGAAGCGGCATGAATTAGCTGAATGGAAGCCTCCACAATGCCAACAAGGTGTGAATTGCCTTGCATTCATCCTTTGTTGCGGACTCTGAGTCAGCTGGGTCACCTGAGGCCTACTGGCAGTTGCAGACTCGTGGTTTCTGCCCTGTACATTTCTGCTCGCAAACACAGTTCCAGTTAATTTATGAACATTCCTAGCACTTGTGTGCTGAGAGATTTGTTTGCTGTTATCACTGGTGGACATAAATTCCTGTGTGATCGCAATGGCCTTGCTGAGGGTCGGTGTCTCTACAGTCAAAAGTTTTCGTAGGATGGTCTCGTGGCCAATGCCCAGTACAAAAAAGTCTCAGAGCATTTGCTCCAGGTAGCCATCAAACTCACATTGTCCTGCAAGTCGCCTTAGCTCGGCGACGTAGCTCGCCACTTCCTGACCTTTAGATCGCTGGCACTTGTAGAACCGATACCTCGCCATCAGCACGCTCTCCCTCGGGTTAAGATGCTCTCGAACCAGTGTATACAGCAACTCATACGACTTATCTGTGGGTTTCACCGGAGCCAGAAAGTTCTTCATCAGGCTGTAGGTCGGTGCCCCACAGACTGTGAGGAGGACCGCTCTCCTTTTTGCAGCGCTTACTTCTCTGTCCAGCTCGTTGGCTACAAAGTACTGAACTCGCCATTCGACATAGGCTTCCCAGTCCTCACCCTCCGAGAACTTCTCCTGGATGCCCACAGTTTGCAGCATCTTTGCGTTGGATTCGTATTCTCTCCGCCAGTTATTGTGTTCCGAACACAGATGAGACTGCAGCAGGGAGGTTAAAGTAACAGTGACCTCAGTCTTTATTAAGACACTCCAGAGTGAGTAACAGGCCTTAGGGGTCGGCTTATATACAGTGCTCCCAAGGGATGCTGGGATCCCTTGGGACTTCAGGGGATGCGCTCCCTGGTGACGGAACATGGGAGTGCATGCTTTAAAGATACACAACAACCCACCCGAGATTGCGGCATAGTGGTGTCCTGGGCATACTCAACATTGACTCTGGACCCCATGAAGTCTCATGACTTCAGGTCAAGCATGGGCAAGGAAACCTCTTCTGATTTCCATCCACTGCCCTTCCTCAGGTGATGAATCAGTGATCATCCATGTTGAACATCACTTGGAAGAAGCACTGAGGGTACCAAGCGCATAGATAGGAGACTTCAATGTTCATCACCAAGAGTCGCTCGGTGGCACCAATGCTGAGCTGGCCAAGTCCTGAAGGACATAGCTGCCAGACTGTGCCTGCGGCAGATGGTGAGAGAACCAATATGAGGAAGAAACCTACTTGACCTCGTCCTCACCAATGACCTGTCACATGTCCATGGCAGTATTGGTAGCAGTGACCACCGCACAGTCAATGTGGAGATGAAATCCTGTCTTCACACTGAGGATACATTCCATCGTGTTGTGTGGCACTACCACTCTGCTAAATGGGATAGATTCAGAACAGATCTAGCAACTCAAAACTGGGCATCCATGAGGCGCTGTGGGACATCAGCAGCAGCAGAATTTTATTCCACCACAATCTGTAACCTCATTGCGCGGAATATCCCTCACTCTACTATTACCATCAAGTCAAGGGATCAACCCTGGTTCAATGAGGAATGTTGAAGAGCATGCCAGGAACAGCACCAGGCATACCTGACAAAGTGCCAACCTGGGGAAGCTACAACACAGGACTACACGCATGCTAAACAGCGAAAGCAGCATGCTGTAGACAGAACAAAGTGACCCCACAATCAATGCTCAGAACAAAGCTCTGCAGTCCTGCCACATCCAGTCGTGAATAGTGCTGGACAGTTAAAGCTCTAACTGGAGGAGGAGGCAACCTGAGCATCCACATCCTCAATGATGTTGGAGCCTAGCACGTGAATGCAAAAAAACAAGGCTGAAGCATTTGCAACCAACTTCAGAGAGAAGTGCCGAGTGGATGATCCATTTCGGCCTCCTCCTGAGGTGTCCACCATTACAGAAGCCGGTCTTCAGCCAATTTGATTCACTCCACATGATATCAAGAAAAGGTTGAGCCCACTGGAAAAAGCAAAGGCTGTGGGCCCTGATAACATCCTGGCTGTAGTGCTGAATACTTGTGCTCCAGAACTAGCAATTCCTCTAGCCAAGCTATTCCAGTACAGTTACATTACTGGCATCTACCTGACAACGTGGAAATTTTGCCCAAACATGTCCTGTCCACAAAAAGCAGGATAAAGCCAATCCGGACAATTACTGCCACATCAGCCTATTCTCAATCATCAGCAAAGTGATGGAAGGTGGTGTCGACCATGCTATCAAGCGGTACTTACTCACCAATGCTCAGTTTGGGTGCCGCCAGATCAATTCAACTCCAGACCTCATTACAGTCTTGGTTCAAACATGGACCAAAGAGCTGAATTCTAGATGTGAGTTGAGAGTGACTGCCCTGACATGAAGGCAGTATTTGGCCAAGTGTGGCATCAAGCAGCCCAGGTAAAATAGAATTCAGTGGCAATTGGGGGGAAAACTCTCTATTGGCTGGAGTCATACCGAGCACAAAGGAAGATGGTTGTGGTGGTTGGTGGTCAATCACCATAGCCCCAGGACATCACTGCAGGAGATCCTCAGGGCAGTGTCCTAGGCCCAAACATTGACCGCTGCTTTATCAATGACCTTCCCTTCATCATAAGGTCAGCAGTGATGATGTTTGCTGACCATTGCAGTGTTCAGGTCCATTCGCAGCTCTCCAGATAATGAAGTCCATGCCCGCATACAGCAAGACCTGGATAACATTCAGGCTTGGGCTGATAAGTGGCAAGAAACATTTGTGCCACACAAGTGCCAGGCAATGACCAACTCCAACAAGCGAGAGTCCAATCAATTCTCCTTGGCATTCAACGGGATTACCATCACCGAATCACCCACCATCAAAATCCTGGGGGTCACTATTGACCAGAAACTTAACTAGACCAGTCACATAAATACAGTGGCAACAAGAGCAGGTCAGAGGCTGGGTATTTGGCGGTAAGTTACTAACCTCCTGACTCTCCAAAGCCTTTCCACCATCTACAAGGCACATGTCAAGAGTGTGATGGAATACTCTCCACTTGGTGCAGCTCTTGCAACACTCAAGAAGCTCGATAGCATCCAGGACAAAGCAGCCCACTTGATTGGCACCCAATCCATCACCTTAAACATTCACTCCCTCCATCACCGGCAACTCACCGAGGCTTGTTCGATAACACCTCCCAAACCTGTGACCTCTGCTACCTAGAAGGACAAGGTAGCAGGCACATGGAAACACCTCCAACGACAAGTTCCCCTCGAAGTCCCACTCCATCCTGACTTGGAAGTATATTGTTGTGCCTTCATAATCACTGGATCAAAATCTTGGAACTCCCTCCTTAACAGCACTGTGGGAGAACAGGTACCTTCATCTCACGGACTGCAGCGGTTCAAGTAGGCGGCTCACTCACTTCTCAAGGGCAATTAGGGGTGGGCACCGTCCCATGAATGATTTGAAAACAACCCCGCTCCCAAGAGGCAGTTGGCGCTTTGAATATTATAATGAGGCTGGAAGCCTTGTAATTAACCTGCTTTGCAGGTTTAATTGTTGCCAGCCGCGGTTCCTGGGCTACGGGATTCCTGGCAACCGCAGCGAGGCGAGGACATCTAGTGGAGCAGTCCTTATGGGCTGGGAGGAGCAAGAGTGCTTCCTCCCAACCCCCGAAGCTCCCCCACCATCAGCCCGCCCCCCCTTTATACATATGGACACCCCCCCTTCTGCCTCCTGGTCGAGGACTGAACCCCTCCCCTCCGGGGTCAGGAATCGAACAATCATGGGTCGGGGCTCGCACCTACCTGGGGTTGCGGCCTCTTGTCCAGCATTCCCCGCCTGACTGAGAGCCAGCCTGTCAATCAGGCTGACGTCCAAGCGGGGAACCTGTCCGTGTTGTCACACACTCACTGTTCAATTAAAACTCCACAGCGTGTGTGGAAGCTCGGGCTTCCCGCTCGCTCCTGAGCTTACTCCCACCCACGCTCCCAGCGGGACTCCAGCTAAAAATTCTGCCCAATATTTCAGAAAAATCTTAATGCAGTTTCAGACTTTCAGACAGTCATGGTGTTGGCTGAACATCATAAAACCAATTTCTGCTAAATTTGTACAAGGACCAGAAGGTCACATATTTTAATTCCTGGTCTGTGATGATCTCAGCTGGGATAGTGCTAGGGGCGTTACAACTGATCAGCGTGCCCCTGAGCTGGGCGAAGAACAATCAGCCAAGGTTCCTGCCTCTGATGGCTATTCACTGACCCCTGCTGGAAAGTGTGGGTGAGGACATTGAATAAGAACAGCATCAGCTGGCTCAGTTCTAATGCCCACATGCACAGCCCAATAGTTGTGCACAATTATCATCCAGGCTCTCACGTGTAAAGGACAGAAGGGCAGTTGCCACCTGTTAACCATAATCCGGTAAGAGTCCATTCCTTCAGGATAAGCATGGCAAAAAGTACGGAGGAGGAGCAAAGAAATAAAATAAATTGTTTCTGCTCCTGTGGCTGGAAGTATAGTGGCATTACCTGAATTCTGACCTGTTGCTGTGCCAGGTAATTGATGGCTCCACGTGCTCTGGGGAAATCTGCTTTGTAAATAAGCATTCCCTACTAGAAGAACATTAATGTGTAAATCCTGTGTGAAAACTGGCCAGCTGGGCAAGGTACTGGCATGCACCTGGCAACATCGAGCCATACTCCACAAAGGGTGCCAATAGGGATGAGTTTTGTATACTGGTGTAAGTCAGTTCTGAATAGCTCAGACATGCAAATCATGGCAGAATGGTTATGTGCAGCCCTCAATTTATGCAGAATTTGGACAGGTGCAAGGAGCATACGACAGCGGGGGCAGAAGATTGTTTGTAGGTGAAATTTCAAGTGATTAGTGGAATTCTAGGGAAGAATGAGGGACGGGCAAAAAAATGATGGGCAAAAAGGAAAAGAAACTTAATGTGCGGTCATGAGTCTGCAGGCAAACGATGGACAACCCAATATCCAAGCCCCTTGCTTTCTGGTTGTTGGTGTTGTTAGGTTCTTGCGGTTGTTGCAAAGAAAGTGACTCTGTTTTCTATTCCATTACATTGTCCCAATGGGTCAACATTGCAATATGCTTGGAAGGAGCTTGAGAGTATGATTCAGGCTATAGTTGACCAATACTGTCAATGACAATGCTAGCATGTTAGCTATGGGTGGTCTTGAAGTAGATGGCACAGCCTTATATCGTTCTGTCTGTGATTTGGACCTTGTGAAGATAATTCCCCCTGGCTGCTACCAAATAGGTGTGAGAATGTTTGCAAATATGCATGGTGGCATCTCGGTGGCCCTACAGGTTATACTGACTATTGACCACCTTGGCATGCCTTCTTCGATGATGGAAGCAGAAAGTTGAAGTGGGGTTTTGGTGTATTTTAATGCTGAACTTCACTAGTCCATGGGGCAATTTTCATCTCTCTACTTCACCATTTCCCAATGAGAATGACACCACCTTTCCGGCCGAGGTGATGTTTGAGCAGGCCTTGATTTGAACAGCCAGTTCTCTCGCCGGAGAAGGCAGGAGTCTTGTACTCTATACAATTGAGTGTCGTGTGATGTATTTAGAGTCCCAGTGCATTTTGTTCCCAGTTAGAAAGGTGCCTGCTCAGCATTGAACCCACCCACTAGTCATGGGAGGTACAGGTCAGAAATGGCAGTTCCAGCACTCACCTGCAGTTAGTTAGATCACTGGAATCATTTGGGAGATGTTTTGCTAGAAAATCTCTGGGGGTAAGAATCAGCAGCCCCTTTCTCATCTCTCCTGATTTTTACTTCCATTGACTTCACTGGCAATTAAAATTGGGAGAAATTTAAAATGTGTTGCCGATTCACTATCACCTGTTTTACATAAGTCAAAATTATCCCCTCTGTCTCTGTGTCTGTGTCTTTCTCTTACTCCATCTTTCACTCTTTATCTCTGTCTCTCTTTTTGTCGATCTATCTTGTCTCTAACTCTTTCCATATTCCTCTGTCTCTCTTTCTCAGTCTTTCTAATCTCTTGCTCTTTATCTCTCTCTGCCATTGCATATCTGTCTGTCTCTTTTTGTCTCTGTCTTTGATTCTATCTCTTTTTCTGCGTGTGCCTCTCACTCTCTCTGTCTATGTCTGTGTCTCTCTCTTTCCTTTTCTCTGTCATTGCAGTTTTGTTTATCTTTGTCTCTTTCTCTGACATATTTCTGCATGTCTATTCCTATCTCTCTCTCTCTCTCTCCATTTCTCTCCATATCTTTCTTTGTCTTTAACTCCTTTTTTTATCTGTGTCTAACTTTTTAAATTTGCCTCCCTCACTCTGTTTCCTTCTGTTTCTGTTTGTCTATCCATCATTCTGCCTTGTGTGCTTGTCTCTGTCTTATTATATCTCTGCATTGTCACTCTTGCGTTCTGTCCCTGTCTCCCTTTCTTTAATGTTATCTATCTCTTTAGCTACATTTGTGTGCACTGTGAAAGTTACTGGCTTAATTTCCGATTGAATGTGGCTGTGTCAAATAGGTGCATTTTGCAAACATGCTGCAGATGACATAGCTGTGGTGTTGTGATTTTTCCCCTGTTTTCAAAATGATAGTGGGTTAAAGATGCAATGATTCTTGCAGTATGTAAGGGTAACAATCTCATCAATATTCCTGATGGTGAGAATCACAAAGATTCAATGTAATTAAAATGCTTATTATTTTACTGTGTTGTGCAGATATAGTTGGGATTAGAGAAGTCACAATGATTTTCCTTGATGGTACGATAGTAATTAAAAACACGTCCTGACTTATCGATAATTGTGATTATTAATGCTGCTGTTGACCAGAAAATAAACTGTCTTCCTTGACTGGGTGAAAATGTCAAGCTACAGTTGTCTAAATTACTTTTCTTGTTTATTCATCAGCAATGTTGTAGCCCTCTCTTCAGCCTGCACTCCCTGTAAGCATGGATGCTCAATGATGGGGTGGGATTACAGAGTTACCCCTCCGCTGCTGACTGCAATAATGACTGCCATTTTAAGAAGTCGGCATTCATACCATGTGAACTCAAAGTTGTCGATGAGGGCTGAGTGCAACATATATATATATATGCTGACTGAATGAGCTGTTGGTAGTTCTTAATACAGCTTAGTACAGCTCAATATTACCAAATCACGTGATGAAGAAAGAAATAGAAAATTCAAGAGAAAATTGGATAATTAATTGCACAAGAAATGATTTGCAGGGTGTGACAGAGTAGTCTAGAACACTTTAGGATTTCAGAATCAAACACAAGGTCTCTTCTGTTTCCTGCATTTATGTTCTTCTGTGTTCTTGGTAGTTCAGAATAAATCATGTCGGCCGATGCAGACAAGGGCTGAAATGGCCACCTTCTGTGCTGTAAATTTCTATGGGCTAGACTTTCCACTTCACATCGCCCATCGAAGGCCCATCTATGGCCCAAAACGCACCTCTATCGCCCATTTTGAGCAAAAAGTGGAAACTCGGCCCAAAATATCGCCGGAAAAATAGGCCCCCAAGTTTCCACTTTGATCGCTGAGATGATCGCCCAAATGATCGCCCACACAAGGCCCATCCCAAGTTTCAACACTTAGCATGCACTTCGCTGGGCCGATGCAAGGCCCAAAAGAGTGCTCAAAAATAGTTGCTTTTTCAGGGCCTTAGAGAGGGAAATGGGCACGATGGAGTCCATTTTTAGTCTCTGAGGAAGGGTGAAGAATTGTTCTGAGTTATTTAGAGAGTAAAATTGATGCAAATTGGACTCGGAAATTTGGGACAGGGAATATAAATCGGTATTATCACCTTATTTATGCATATATTGGAATTATTTATTAAATAGCTTTTACATAGTGAAGTTATTTAATGATATTCCGTGGGGAAACAGAATAAACAAACAAATCTGCATGAAGAACTGTACGTTGTAAAACTTATGTAAGGAAGAGAGAAGGTTTAAAAGTTGTAGAAATTTATTTTTTATTAATAAAGAACTAATGAACAACACCCTCCCTCCAACTCCCCACCCCCCGCACCAACCCACCCTTCCCTCAAAATCCCCAAAACGTTACAAGAAGAAGAAATGAACATTTTACAGAACAAGTGGCCATTTAAGTAATGATAACAAGTGGCCATTTCAGTCACGCTAACAAGTGACCATTTCAGTCCTGCCAACAAGTGACCATTTCAGTCATGCTAACAAGTGACCATTTCAGTCATGCTAACAAGTGACCATTTCAGTCATGCTAACAAGTGACCATTTCAGTCCTGCCAACAAGTGACCATTTCAGAAATAATGGAAAGGGAACAGTTAAGTAATGATAACAAGTGAACATTTAACTTTATGCTGGGTTGCGTAAAATTTAGTTATGTTTAAATGTAACCCAATAACATTGCAGATTCTAGTTACTATTTAGATCATTAAATAATACATAAATATCATTTCAACTAATCTCGCAGCTGCCAGTAGGCTGTTCCACTGTTTGCGGCACTGGTCCGGTGTGCGCGTTTCATTGGAGGCCGATGTGACTACGCCGGCTATTTCGGACCAATTCCTGCGATATGCACGGGGTGGAGGTTTCCCCTGCCCACCCCATGTCAGATCCTCCCACCTGGAGCTGACAGCATTTACGAGGGCCTCATTTGCCTCTTCGCTGAAGGGTTTGGCCCTTCTCTGTCCTGCACCTCCTTCCATTCTTTAAATTTATCTGTAATTTGGATAAGACTTTCTGACCTGCTTCCTTTCTCCTCTCTCTCTCTCTCTCTCTCTCTCTCTCCCAGACCCACCCAGAGCTTCTGAGCATGTGTGAAGACCCTTGACCTCTCAAAACGTGGGAAGAAGCATCAACCTGAAAAAAAAAATCAACCCGCACATGCGCAGTAATGCGTTGCTAGGGAAGCTTTTTTTTTCATTCACTTCTGTTTTCTCTGGGCGATCAGGAGATCGCCGAGAAATGACATCACCCATTTGACATCGCTGGGCTAAGACCAAGTGGAAAATTGCAACAAAAAAAAAAATGGGCCTTGAGCCGGTGATCAGCTCGGGTGATACGTTCCGCATCACTGGAACAAGGCCAATTTTTTTTGGCCTTAGCCTGAAAGTGGAAAGTCTAGCCCTAAGATTCTTAACTAAAGTAACAATCTTCATGTATTGACACCTTGTGCATTTGACAGGAAACAAAAGGCAATCAGGATTCTTAATAACTTGGATTAATTAACTCTCATTAATCATATTGGGAAAGGGCTACTGGTGCTACCACAGGGTGGGGGGGGTACTAGTTATGCAGTATCGGAGTAGTGGGTAGAGGAACCGATAGGTCTGGAAAGTTTAGGGAGACTGAGAAAAAGCAATTTTGTGTGTAATGGAAACATCATGATGGAATAAGCATGACAGAAACATTTTAGAGAAAGTAATTGTTACTCTTACAAGTGCGAGCTGCATGCAAGACTATTAATACATTGTCAATCTCCCATTGTACACCGTAAGTCGGAGAATATAGTCACTTTTTTATCTGCCTCTGATGTCTTTGTATTACTGTTTCTCTCTCTCCTCGTCTACTTCTCTCCTTTTATCTTTTTGCTTCTCTCTCTGTCCCCTTCTGCTTTTCTGTTTGTTTTTCTTTTCTTTCCTTTTCATCCATGTTGGTTTTACTCTTGTATTTGGTTCTTGATCTGTTTCTGTGATAAATTGCCTCTGTTCTGTCCAGGACCGGATTAAGGGCCTGATGGGCCTGGGGCAAACTGATCCAAATGGGCCCATAGTTATATTTGTTCATGTTCATTACATTACGTATCTGATTGTGATTCTGAGTATGAAAACATAGGCCAGTATATTCAACAATGAAAGCATATATATCAAATGTATAAATATAATAAATTCTTTAATAACACAGTTAAATAATAACACAGATAAGTAGTAAAGATCTTGTCTCTGCAAAAATAGATATGTACTTGTTAGAAACATTGAAACATAGAAATATAGAAAATAGGTGCAGGAACAGGCCATTCGGCCCTTCAAGCCTGCACCGCCATTCAATGTGACCATGGCTGATCATGCAACCTCAGTACCCCACCCCTGCCTTCTCTCCATACCCGCTGATCCCTTTAGCCATAAGGGCCACATTTAACTTCCTTTTGACTATGCCAACGAACTGGACTCCACAACTTCTGTGGCAGAGAATTCCACAGGTTCACAACTCTTTGGGTGAAAAAGTTTCTCCTCATCTCGGTCCTATATGGTTTACCACTTATCCATAGACTGTGTCCACTGGTTCTGGACTTCCCCAACATCGGGAACATTCTTCCTGCATCTAATCTGTCCAGTCCCGTCAGAATTTTATATGTTTCCATGAGATCCCATCTCATTCGTCTAAATTCCAGTGAATATAAGCCTAGCCAATCCAGTCTTTCTTATATGTCAGTCCTGCCATCCCGGGAATCAGTCTGGTGAACCTTTGCTGCATTCCCTCAATAGCAAGAACATCCTTCCTCAGATTAGGAGACCAAAACTGCACACAATACTCAAGGTGTGGTCTCACCAAGGCCCTGTACAACTGCAGTAAGACCTCCCTGCTCCTATACTCAAATCCTCTCGCTACGAAGGCCAGCATGCCATTCGCTTTCTTTGCTGCCTGCTGTACCTGCATGCCTACCTTCAATGACTGATGTACCATGACACCCAGGTATCGTTGCACCTCCCCTTTTACTAATCTGTCACCATTCAGAAAATTTGCCTTCCTGGCATAAATAACCTCACATTTATCCACATTATACTGCATCTGCCATGCATTTGCCCATTCACCTAACCTGTCCAGGTCCCCCTGCAGCCTCTTAGCATCCTCCTCACAGCTCACATTGCCACCCAGCTTAGTGTCATCTGCAAACTTGGAGATATTACATTCAATTCCTTCATCTAAATCATGAATGTATATTGTAAATAGCTGGGGTCCCAGCACTGAACCCTGTGGCACCCCACTAGTCACTGCCTGCCATTCTGAAAAGGACCCGTTTATTCCCACTTCCTGTCTCCCAACCAGTTCTCTATCCACGTCAATACATTACCTCCAATACCATGTGCCTTAATTTTGCACACAAATCTCTTGTGTGGGACCTTGTCAAAAGCCTTTTGAAAGTCCAAATACACCACATCCCCACTGGTTCTCCCTTGTCCACTCTACTAGTTACATCCTCAAAAATTTCTTAGGCCAATAAACAATATCTTCCTCAGTCTTGTTTTATCTCTCTCATTGTCTATTCTATTCAGCCTATTTGGGAAGCCTTATATTTTTTTTCCTACATTTATTTGATGAGCCTATGTTCTTTGGTGGACCTGGGGCTGCAGCCCCATCTGCCCCTAGCTCTGTCAAATCATTCCTTTTTCTCTCTTCAGTCCTTACGTTAAATAGTTATTTTTATTTTATTCCTTTTATACATGCATATAAGTAGATAAAGGTTACAATGTGGAAATAGGCCATTTGACCCAAACATTCCATGTCAGCATTTATCCTCCACACAAGCAAATCACATTTAACCTCTCTGTTCCCATATCCTTCATTCCCGTTTTCCATTGTTCACCTATCCAATCTAATCTTGAATGTTAACATAGTTTCTGCTTCACCCACTAACCCTGGAAGTGAACTCCACCTATGTCCCGGCATTTTTTGGGGCCCTTGCATTGCATTGTTTTTAAATATATTTTCTTTCTCCTTGCTCTTTCCTGTTGTGACCAGTTCTCTTCGATCCTTCTCACCAGTCCCTTTCTCTCTGAAAGCCTTGCTTTCATCGCAAAACTACAATCTCCAGCCTCAATGTATTTTTTTAACATCTGTTGTTCCTGCAATGAATGTGTTCTCAGTCTAAATTAAAAAAAAACTGCAAGTGATGTAAATCTGAAATCAAATGAAAAATGCTGGAAATATACAGTAGGTCAGTCAGCATTTGCAACTAGAAAAGCCAGTGTATGACATTTTGGGTGTGTAGCAGTCATCAGACTCTGTTCTGATGGAGGGTGCATCTCTGAAATGTTATCGCCTGTCTTTTGTATTTACAGATGCTGACTGACCAGTTGTGTAATTCTATAGCATTTCCGACTTTTTATTGGGTCATTCTATTTGCTTTCCAATTTTGTCCTCTTTTTCCTCACTTGTCCTGAATTCATGGAGGTTACAATTCCATGGGTTCACCACAGTAAGCTACTACCTCACCCAAATGGTCATTCTTTATGTGTAAGATTAGATACTGAATATTGGTGGCTTTTGATTATAGAAAGTATCCCAACTGAACTTGATGCTGTTCTCATCCAGCAGCACAACTTTATTTTCCTGGTTGATTATGTCCCTCTCTCATTTGTTCGGAAGTGCTGAGGCCACTTCCCGGGCTGAAATCAACTAAATCAGCAAAGGTTTTGATTTTATTAGGAACATGGGAACAGGAGTAGGCCATTCAGCCCCTCAAGCCTGTTCCGCCAGTCAATGAGGTCATGGCTAATCTGCGACCTAACTCCATATATCTGCCTTTGGCCCAGATTCCTTAATACAATAGTTAACAAAAGGCGATCATTCTCCGATTTAAAATGAGCAATTGATCGAGCATCAATTCCATTTGTGGAAGAGAGTTCCAAACTTATACCATTTTTTGTTCAGTCAACAAGTGTAATCAAAATATACAAGAAAATTAATACTTCAGTAAGAACCAAACTACCAATCTGTTGCGTCTTTCTCATACATCCTTCAGCCACATGAGTTATTTCTTGAGTGTGTCCAGGATAATTTTCTACAACATTATATCCTAGAATGAAAAGGGGGCATGCCATATTAGACTTAGTAATGAGTAATGAGCCAGAATTAGTTAACAGCCTAACGATGCGTGAACATTTATCTAATAGCAATCAGAACATGATTGAGTTCAACGTAGTGTTTGAAAGGGAGAAACGTGAAACAGCTATTAAGATTCTAGATTTAGGTAAGGCCGACTTCAATGGGCTGTTCACAGTAAACTGGACAAATCTATTAATGGGTAAAATGACAGAAGATCAGTGGGAGGTGTTCAAAAAATAATTGAATATGGTACAGTACCAGTTTATCCCCTGAGGGGCCAGAAATAAAACAGCTATCGACAACTAAAGGCAGCATAAAACTAAAAGAAAACACATTCAAAAATGCAAAAAATTGCACAGATCCTGGTGATGGCAAAGATACAAAGAACAGCAAAGCGTGACAAAATCGATGGTAAGATCTACAAAAAGGATTATGAAAAGAAACTTGCATGGGATAGCAAAATCCACACAAAGAAGTTTTACAATTTATATAAGGAAAAAGAGAGAGGTCAGGAGCAATGTTGGTCCATTGAAAACTGATACCGGTGATATTGTCAATGATAATAAAAAAGTGACAGACATGTTGAATAATTACTTTGCATCAATATTTACAGTAGAGGAAGATTATAGCATGCCGGAAATCTCAAGAAAACTAATATTGAATCAGGGACAGGGACTCAATAAAATTAACATAAGCTAAATAACAGTAATGAAGAAAATAACAGCACTAAAGTGACAAATCCCCAGGTAATGATGGTTTCCATCACAGGTTTTAAAGGAAGGAGGTAAGCAAATTGCAGATGCCCTAACTATAATATTCCAACGTTCTCTCAATTCAGGAACCGTCACTCCGCTATTTAAGAATGGCAAGCGAGGGAAACCAGCGAATTATAGACCAGTTAGTTAGCCTAACGTTGTCGGGAAATTACTAGAGTCTATAATTAAGGATAGACTGACTCAACACCTCAAATTTTCAGCTGATGAGAGAGAGCCAGCATGGATTTGTGAAAGGTAGGTCATGCTTGACAAACCGGATTGAATTTTTTGAAGCAGTGACTAAGTAGTGAGCAGTGGAATGTCTATAGATGTTATTTATATGGACTTCCAGAAGGCAGATTAAGTGAATGGGCAAAACTATGGCAAATGGATTTGAATGTAGGCAAATATGAGGTCATCCACTTTGGAAAGGGTAGAGCAGGACACTTCCTGAATGGTGAAAAGCTAAAAACAGTGGAGGTCCAGAAGCCTTGGAGGTCCAGGTAGATAGATCATTAAAATTTCATGAATATGGACAAAAAATAATCAAAAAGGCTAATGGAATGCTGGTCTTTATATCTAGAGTACTCGAATACAAGGGGGTTGATGTTATGCTGCAGCTATACAAAGCCCCAATTGGACCACACCTGGTGTACTGTGAGCAGTTCTGGACATCATACCTTAGGAAGGGATTGACCTGGAGGGAATGCAGTATAGGTTTACCAGAATTATACCCAGAATCCAAGGGTTAAATTAGAGGAGAAATTACACAAATTAGGATTGTATTCCCTAGAATGTAGAAGGTTAAGAGGTGATTTGATCGAAGTTTTCAAGATATTAAAGGGAACAGATAGAGTAGATAGAGAGAAACTGTTTCCACTGGCTGGGGATTCTCGGACCAGGGGGCACAGTCTAAAAATTAAAGCCAGACCTTTCAGGAGCGAAATTAGGAAACACTTCTACACACAGGGGGTAGTAGAAGTTTGGAGCTCTCTTCTGCAAATGACAATTGATGTTAAATTGATAATTTTAAATCTGAGATTGATAGCTTTTTGTTAACCAAAGGTATTAAGGGATATGGGACAAAGGCAGGTATAGGATGTTAGGTCTCTGATCAGCCATGGTTTCATTGAATGGGGGAACAGGCTCGAGGGGCTTAATGGCCTACTCCTGTTCCTATGTCCCAATGACATTCAGTGGCTTGTACTTGGAAAATTACCAAGTGCTGATATATGTCCTCGGTATAATCTACTAAAATACAGTGGACAATACTATGTATCTATTGACGGGGGGGGGGGGGGGGGGGGGAAATTGCGGTCGGACGCTTCCATCGGACGAAAGCCTCTCATCCAAAATGTTTTAATGAAAATACCTGGTGGTCATGGAGGCGCCTTCGATTCCGGTCGGACTTAATTCTGATATATCCTTACTATACAGTATAAATGCACACGAGGCCCATGCTTGAGAGAAGGTCACTCTGTGACCAGTTACCTTTATTACCGAGACCTCAAGTGATGAAGGTGGGTGGAGCTTCCCCTTTTATACCTGAAAGTCCAGGTTAGGAGTGTCTCCCACAAGTTTACCCCTTGTGGTCAATGTTCTCAAGGTGTACAACTTAGGTCAGCTTACACATGGGTTACAATGATAGTTGAATACATGACATCACCTCCCCTCCAAAGTCTTATTGGAATCACAGGTTAAGTCTCTCTGGTGGTTTACGCTCCCTTGTAGAGCGCCCGAGTTGGGGCTCCGGTTGTTGTGCGCTGGCCTGAGTGTCTACTGTTTGCGGTGCCTCAGGCCTGTCCAGACTGCCCACAGTGACTGGGCTCTCCTCCACTTGGTTCTGGTGTTCGGTCACCTGTAGTGGAGTAAACACTATGTCGTGTTCTTCCTCTGCTTCTTCTGTGAGGTTGCTGAACCTCCTTTTTGTTTGATCCACGTGGTTGTGGCAGATTTGTCCATTGGTAAGTTTAACTAGTAAAACCCTATTCCCCTCTTTGGCAATCACAATGCCTGCAAGCCATTTGGGCCCTGCAGCGTAATTAAGGACAAAAACAGGGTCATTGACATCAATACATCACGCCCTCGCATTCCTGTCATAGTAGTCACATTGTGACTGACGCCCGCTCTCAACAACTTCTTTCATAGTAGGGTGTAGAAGGGATAACCTAGCTTTGAGCGTCCTTTTCATTAGCAGCTCTGCGGGTGGAACCCCTGTGAGCGAGTGTGGTCGGGATCTATTGGCCAACAGGAGGCGTGATAAGCGGCTTTATAGGGAACCCCCTTGGATTCTGAGCATCTCCTGTTTGATTATCTGCACTGCACGTTCCGCCTGGTCGTTTGAGGCTGGCTTGAACGGTGCCGTTCTGAAATGGTTGATTCCATTGCCTGCCATGAAGTCCTGGAATTCAGTGCTTGTGAAGCACGAGCCATTGTCGCTGACCAAGACATCCGGTAGACCATGGGCGGCGAACATTGCCCGTAGACTTTCTACCGTGACAGAGGATGTGCTTGAATTTAAAATGGCACACTCAATCCATTTGGAGTAGGCGTCTACGACAACCAAAAACATTTTTCCCATGAAAGGACCTGCGTAGTCCACATGGATGCTTGACCATGGCTTGGCGGGCCAGGACCAGGGGCTAAGGGGGGCTTCCCTGGGTGCGTTGCCCAGCTGAGCACACATGTTGCACCTGCGAACACAAAGTTCCAGGTCTGCATCTATCCCTGGCCACCAAACGTGTGACCTGGCAATTGCCTTCATCATGACAATGCCCGGGTGCTCATTGTGAAGTTCTCTGATCAACACCACTCTGCCCATCTGGGGCAGGACTACTCTGTTTCCCCACAGTAGGCAATCGGCCTGAATTGAGAGTTCATCCTTGCGCCTATGAAACGGTTTAAATTCCTCAGGGCATGCCCCGTACCTGGCTGCCCAGTCCCCATTCAGGACACATTTCTTAACTAAAGACAGTAGCAGATCTTTATTTGTCCAGACTTTAATCTGACGGGCTGTCACAGATGAGCCTTCACTTTCGAAAGCTTCAACAGCCATGACCATCTCAGCATCATGCTCAGTTGCCCCTTCAGTGGTGGCTAATGGGAACCTGCTGAGTGCATCGGCGCAGTTTTCAGTGCCCGGTCTGTGCCGAATTGTATAGTTACAGGCGGCTAACGTGAGTGCCCACCTCTGTATGCGGGCCGATGCATTAGCATTTATGGCTTTGTTGTCGTCCAAAAGGGACGTTAGGGGTTTGTGATCTGTCTCCAGCTCAAATTTCCTGCCAAACAGGTACTGGTGCATTTTTTTTTTACTGCATATACACATGCTAGCACTTCCTTTTCTACCATCCCGTAGCCCCTTTCTGCCTGGGACAGACTTCTGGAGGCATAAGCTACCGGCTGTAACTGACCATTGGCATTCACATGCTGCAACACACACCCGACCCCATAGGACGATGCAATGCACGTTAAAACAAGTTTCTTACATGGGTCATATAACGTTAGCAGTTTGTTAGAGCACACAATTTGTTATGCTCCATCAAAAGCCCTTTCCTGGCTGTCCCACCAGACCCAATCGCGACCTTTGCGTAGGAGCACGTGTAGCGGCTCTAACAGTGTGCTCCATTTGGGAAGAAAGTTATCAAAATAGTTCAGGAGCTCCAGGAATGAACGCAGCTCCGTTGTGTTACGGGGTCTGGGTGCTCTCTGGATCGCTTCCGTTTTGAACGCAGTAGGTCTGACCCCGTCCGCTGCTATTCTCCTCCCCAGGAATTCTACCTCTGGAGCTAAGAAGACACACTTCGCCTTTTTCAGCCGCAGCCCTACCCGGTCCAGTCTGCGTAGTGCCTCCTTCAGGTTGTGGAGGTATTCTTCAGTATCGCGACCCATGATGAGGATGTCGTCTTGAAAAACCACCATCCTTGGAATCGACTTGAGGAGTCTTTCCATATTTCGCTGAAAGATCGCGGCGGCCAAACGAATCTCGAACGGATATCTGTTATACTCAAACAACTCCTTATGTGTCGTGATGGTGGTCAGCTTCTTCGACTCACTCGCCAGCTCCTGGGTCATGTAAGCTGAGGTCAGGTCCAATTTTGAAAAAAGTTTGCCACCGGATAGCGTCGCAAAGAGGTTCTCCGCTCTCGGTAGCGGGTATTGGTCTTGGAATGACACCCGATTGATGGTGACCTTGTAATCGGCATATATCCTGACCGACCCATCCACCTTGAGCACCGGCACGATCGGGCTCGCCCAGTCACTGAATTCGACTGGCGAGATGATGCCTTCCCTCAGCAGGCGGTCCAATTCACATTATATCTTTTCCCGCATCACGTACAGCACCACTCTGGCCTTGTGATGTACTGGCCTGGTGTCTGGGTTTATGTGAATCACTACCTTGGCCCCCGTGAAAGTGCCGATGCCGGGTTGAAATAACGAGTCAAATTTGTCCAGGATCTGTGAGCATGATACTCGCGCACAGAAAAAATTGCATTGACATCGCCCCACTTCCAGTTCAAGACAGCAAGCCAACTCCTCCCAAGTAGTGCAGGACCGTCCGCTGGGACAATCCAGAGTAGCAACCTGTTCTCCAAATCTTTGTGGGTCACGACTACCATGGCGCTGCCTAGCACCGGAATGGTCTCCTTTGTATATGTCCGTAGCTGTGCGTCAATCGGCAATAATTTTGGCCTCCTGGCCTTGGACACCCACAACCTTTCGAACTGTTTGATACTCATCAGGGACTGGCTGGCCACCGTGTCTAGCTCCATTAATACTGGGATGCCATTCATGAGCACTTTCATCATTATCAGTGGCATCCTGGTATATAAACTGTATATGTGCTCCACATGAACTCACTGAACTTCAGCTTCCAGCGATTTCCCCCAGTATTCATTTGGCCTCGTAGGGCTTACATCGAGCCCATCCTCCTCGTACATCAACCTGGCTACAGGCTTCCTGCACATACGCGCCAAGTGACCGCTGACGTTGCAGTTTCTGCAGGTATATTGCTGATACCTGCAAGCTCTGGCATGAGTTGGAAATAAAAGGTCCATTACCAGTTGATCGTCTCTGATTGTCTCTGTAACTGTCCTTAAGCGCACCATTAACAGGTGTTGATGCCGCATTGTCCATTGCGATGGCATGAATCGCTGTTCAGCTAGCGATTGTCTCTGTTGAATTCCCCCTTTGGGTTCGACTACATGCTGGGGCATGTCCGATTGCCCTTGTCTGCCTAGAGAACTGTGTGTCGCGTTAATAACGTTGACTTCCTGGTCGTTTGCCGCATTTGAGCCAAGATTTTTGTCATACATCATTCTGGTCTCTTCCTCCCCTGAGATAAATGTCTGGCCTATCAGAGCCGCCGCTTCTAAGGTCAAGTCTTTGGTCTCAATCAGTTTCCTGAAAACCCCAGCGTGTCCGATGCCCTCAATAAAATAGTCTCGCAGCATCTCCGCTCTGCATGAATCTGAGAACTTACATAGGTTCGCCAGTCACCAGAGATCTGCCACGAAGTCTGGAATGCTTTGCCCTTCTCGCCGCCGGTGCGTGTAAAACCGGTTTCTCGCCATGTGCATGCTGCTCGTCGGTTTAAGGTGTTCCCCGATCAACTTACTGAGCTCTTCGAATGTCTTGTCCGCCGGCTTCCCTGGCGCTAGAAGGTCCTTCATCAAGGAGTGCGTTCTGGATCCACAAACTGTCAGGAGATGAGCCCTGCGTTTGTTGGCCGAATCCTGTCCCAACCAACCAAACTTTGCTGTAGTCTCTCAATAAAGTCGTCCCAATCATCACCAACACAGTTCCTCTCTTCTGTGCTGCTAGTGGCCATGCTCGCGTGGTTTAAATCCCAGTTTCTCATCGCCAATGATATATCCTTACTATATAGTATAAATGCACACGAGGCCCATAATTGAGAGAAGGTCACTCTGTGACCAGTTACCTTTATTACAGAGACCTCAAGTGATGAAGGTGGGTGGAGCTTCCCCTTTTATACCTGAAAGTCCAGGTTAGGAGTGTCTCCCACAAGTTCACCCCCTTGTGGTCAATGTTCTCAAGGTGTACAACTTAAGTCAGCTTTTACATGGGTTGCAATGATAGTTGAATACATGACAAATTCGATGTACAGCTTATGGGGAGATGACTTCCCTGTACGTACAGAAATGCTGGAGTCACCTAGGCCTGGACCACCAATCACTGGGTAGTATTCTCATTGAAAAAATAACATTTCTGTTAGTAATGGGCTCTCGTACAATCAGAAAATTCTCCTAAAACAAGAAAGATAGCATAATAAATTTAAAAACTCACATTTAAAATTAATTGAAATTAAATGTAATTAAATGTTTTAGAACTAATATATATTTTTTGGATTTTTTTAAATGTGTTTTAATAGTTAAAAATAAACTTACCTTAATGGACAGGGTTTTTAACATAAAAATTAATGATTAAATAAAATGTTTATGTTTTAAAACTCTTGCGCTGGCAAAAGTAAGCTCTGCACCTGCTTTTACCAGGTGTAAAGGTTTGAAGGACATTCGCCGGGCATGAGTTGGGCAAATAGCCCAATCTCGCCCGCGCGGATGTCCTTCTCCCTGGGATGCGGAGGATCTGTCAAGAGAAATCTTGACATATCGGAAAAGCCAGTTTTCAGCACATGCGCATCTCTCCCCGAAAACCGGCTTTTGCAAGGCCTCACCGAGTCCGTGCGCACTTCGTACGGACCCGGCAATGCCGCAATTTTCGGCTAATTATATATCCAAGCATTGTATCCATTCTCCATTCAATCAATAGATTTTTTTAATGACTTTAAATTGATATGTTAAGGAGCAATGGTGTGTTTAGATATTTGTATTTATATGATACTTCACCATTTCCAAACAGCTCACAGCACTTTCAGACAATTAATTACTTTTTTGTCATACAGTGCTCTGTAGGCAAACACAGCAACCATTGTGTGCAAACATTGCCCCAAACAGCAATACGATGAATGATCAGTTAATCTGTATTTTGTTGGGTTTGGTTGAGTGAAGAATATTAGCTACAACACTGAGAAATGCCCTTGCTGTTCTAGAAATAGTATCATGGGATTTTGAACATGCTCCTGAACAGGCTGATGGGGGTTTTTGTGTTGCTTTTTTATCCGAAGGGCTGAACCTCTATTTACATAGCATCGGCATTGCTATGGACTGGTAAAGTAGATTATATGTTCCAATCTTGGTGTGAAGATCAACCTAACAACTATCTGATGCAGAGGCAAAATGGCTATCAACAAAACCAAGCCAACATGTTTAAGGAAACAGAAAAGGCTATTTGGCCAAAGAAACCCAGCCCCATTTAGCAAATCTCCTCAAAAGTCAAGAATTTCTGCTTCAAACCAATTCTCTGCTCCAAGCATCACTGAAGATATACCTTCATTTGGGTGCAATCAGTTGTTCGTCACACGGCCAGCCTGATTGGGAGAATTGCCTCACATTCACAGTGCTCACATCTCTTTTACTTATTTTGCTTCAAATGGACAGCATTTATCTTCAAACCCAAACTAGTATGGTCAACAATAATTCCGATTGACAAGAGTACAGAGTTAAACCATAAAGGAAAGCCTGTTGAAGGATAAGCCCATCACTGAATCTGAACACTCAGTCCCTGAGTTAGCCAGGAAAGGGCTGCAACAATTTATTGGGTGTTTGGAGTTTTATAATCTGTTAGCATTTAATGGATCCATTTAAAGGATCTGTAACATCACAAAACCCCTTTTATATGAACAGGGGCCAATATTATCAGGAGCGACAGCTGCCGTCAGTCATTTATAATTTGCATAATGTTTTTGAATAGTTTCAAACATCCAATCTAAATAAAATCTTTAAAATTCTTTTTGAAAATAACATTATTGTGAAAATTACAATAGACTGATCTGCCTGAAGCCACTTTGCATTCCATTTGAGTTCGGCTCTTGTTTACATACAGAAATGCCTGACTTGCATCCAAAATTCTTGACGCTACTTCACTTCACTTAACTTAATATTATGCAACTTGCAGAGGACTTAACATAGCAGTAAACTTTGAGAGGTCATACTTGACCTCTTGTGGTCAGTGAGAACCCAGAGTTCGGAATTTTCTTCTGGGAGGTGGATTAGGAGTGAGGGACCTCCGAGGTGGGTGGGAAACATGGAGGCTGGGTTCCCCGCAGGTCCTGTCGAATTTACCGGCAGGGCCTAATTTGAATGTGGGGCCATGGTTTGCCGCCCGTAGCCAGCCAGATTGGGAGGCTGGCTGGCTGCAGGCGGGTAGGCCTCAGTTGCGATCCAGGAGGGTCGGGAAAAAGCCACTTACCTCCTCGATGCAGCAGTCTCTGCCTCTGTTTAACCGGGGGTTTCACGAATTGTGTGAAACCCGTCCACAGGCAGTTATACAGGGAAAAAGAGGCTTCCAGCCTCATTACAATATTTAAATTGGGGTAAAGCCTCCCCGGGAAACTGGAGGTGGGCGGGTTGGAGGCGGGATCAGGTCGGAAATCCCACTTTTAATACGTTCCCACGTTCCAAACCCACCCGTTTTTGAATAGGAAAATTCTAGGCAGAGTTTCACCTAAGCCGTATAGGGAACCATGCAACTTCATAACTATTCTAATTTCCACACATGTCAATTTTCTTTTGAAAATCAGTCACAAAGTACATGGACATTCTTCATTGGTGTTTTTCTACTTTAAAGCTCATGAGGAAGATTTAATTAGAATGTCCTCCCTGCAAGTGACAGAATTTTTTGAAGGGAAAAAGAAACTAATTAATTTTAAAATTAGTGCATCATTTGAACAGATGTGAAGTTATTCAAAGATTCTCTCAGAGCAATGCAAGTGAAACCATCAGGGAGTTGTCATCTGATTTGAAGCAAAAAGTGCTGTTGAATTTTGGACATTGAAAATATTTTTTCTTTCTATTCATCTTTATAAAAGACCACCGCTGAATTGAAGAACAGATCAGAGAAAGGCAGATTCCAACAGCTATCTCTAATTCATTACGCTTAGCTTGAGGCATTGACCACAGGAAAACAGAAATGTTTCATGTGGAAACAATGTATTTTTCCTGACATACCCTTAATATAAATCAGTGTGCCTCGGCAGTATTATATAAGGCATGTGCAGTGAGGCATTTGTTGGATAGAATTACCAGGAAAGAATATGTCCTTTTCCAATGATATATACTGTATTTAAAATATGTATAGATTTCAAATATGATTTAAATTCCAAGCACAAAGTGTTTGTATCTCCACACATTTAGTGATGGCCTGAGGTCTACAACAATGTCCCCTATGGGTGCAGTTATACCGTCACTTTCATGTCTGTGCAAAGCAGTTTCAGCCGCACATTGATGTGAAAGTTATTTGACTCCTAAGTCCACTAAATCCAAGCTTTGTGAGATCTATTTCAAGAGACCATCCTACACTGCTTCAAGATCATTCTGGCTGTCCTATAATTCCATCCTGGTAGGAAAGCTTATTATTATGTAAAGTATTTTATTGTTTCAAAAGAGAAGTATCAGAACACAAACAGATGAATGAGAAGAGGCTCCCTGGTCCTTTGAACTTGTATATCCCATCTGATTATTATCCTGCTTTCTCGATGAATGCTATTGCCAGTCATTTCCATCCTGTTCAACATTTCCCTTATCATTTAGACCCCAGCTTGAATTAATCTTGGCAAGGATCTTGCACCCCTTAATTCACTGATGCGATACAAACCTGTCAAGCACTAGATGGTAGCTTGTTTCTCACATTAACTTTTAGGAAGAACATTTCTTTGGAGCTCTAGTTTCCAAATGTTGAATTTTATATCTTCATTTTTACTTACCTTGTAATCTCCATATTTACCTGCCCTCTTCAATATTTTAAATACTGGTATTGCATTTTCTTCTTAAGCTAAATTTTCTTAATTAATTCAACCTGTCCACCTCCGTAACAAATTTATCTTCATACAGAACAATCTCTTCTGCACCATTTCACACAAATGAATGTCCAGTAGAACTGGATTCCAGATCAAATTGTCGTCTAATTAAGGCTTTATACAGAGTTAATACCGTCATAAACTTATGGCAATATATGCTTCAATGTTGTGTACAACTTATTAATTGCTCCTGATCGCATTGAAGGCTATTTCAATAAGTCCACTGTAATAATCACATATCATACCCCATTGCACTTTTTTCAAATATTGATCCTCCATTTGTATCATCTTTACAAACATTGCAAGCTCTTATGCTTGCACCAATATGCAGCATTTATGCACACTGAATGCTATATATCGTCTAAGTGTCAGCTGGCCCCATCTTCCCCCTTAGATGGAGATAATGGAAATCGGTCGGGAAAGTGGAATTGAGGTCAAAGATCAGCCATGATCTTATTGCATGGTGGAGCAGGCTAGATGGGCCATTTGGCCAACACGTGCTCGTAATTCTTATAAAAATTCCCATGGTACTATTCATAAAAGAGCACTAGAGCTTTCTGAGTGTGTCACCAACATTTATGTCTCAACCAACACCATCAAAGCAGATGAACTGACATTTGGCTCATAGAAACATAGAAAATAGGGACAGGAGTAGGCCATTTGGCCCTTCGAGCCTGCACCACCATTCAATATGATCATGGCTGATCATGCAACTTCAGTACCCCATTCCTGCTTTCTCTCCATACTCCTTGATCCCTTTAGCCGTAAGAGCCACATCTAACTCCCTTTTGAATATATCGAACAAACTGGCCCTAACAACTTTCTGTGGTAGAGAATTCCACAGGTTCACAATTCTCTAAGTGAAGAAGTTTCTCCTCATCTCGGTCCTAAATGGCTTACCCCTTATCCTTAGACTGTGACCCCTGGTTCTGGACTTCCCCAACATCGGAAACATCCGGTCAGAATTTTATATGTTTCTATGAGATCCCCTCTCATTCTTCTAAATTTCAGTGAATATAAGCCTAGTTGATCCAGTCTGTCTTCATATGTCAGTCCTGCCATCCCGGAATCAGTCTGGTGAACCTTCGTTGCACTCCCTCAATAAAAAGAATGTTCTTCCTAAGATTAGGAGACCAAAATTGCACACAATACTCAAGGTGTGGTCTCACTAAGGCCCGGTACAACTGCAGTAAGACCTCCCTGCTCCTATACTCAAAGCATGCCATTTGCTTTCTTTACTGCCTGCTGTACCTGCATGCCTGCCTTCAATGACTGATGTACTATGACACCCAGGTCTCGTTGCACCTCCCCTTTTACTAATCTGTCACTATTCAAATAATCTGCCTTCCTGTTTTTGCCACCAAAGTGGATAACCTCACACTTATCCACATTATACTGCATCTGCCATGCATTTGCCCATTCACCTAACCTGTCCAAGTCCCCCTGCAGCCTCCTTGCATCTTCCTCACAGCTCACACCACCACCTTGGAGATATTGCACTCAATTCCTTCGTCTAAATCATTAATGTATCTTGTAAATAGCTGGGGTCTCAGCACTGAACCTTGTAGTATCCCACAAGTCACTGCCTGCCATTCTGAAAAGGACCCGTTCATTCCTACTCTTTGCTTCCTGTCTGCCAACCAGTTCTCTATCCACGTCAATACTTAGCTCCAATACCATGTGCTTTAATTTTGCACATTAATCTCTTGTGTGGGACCTTGTCAAAAGCCTTTTGAAAGTCCAATTACACTACATCCACTGGTTCTCCCTTATCCACTCCACTAGTTATATCCTCAAAAAATTCTAAAAGATTTGTCAAGCATGATTTCCCTTTCATAAATCCATGCTGACTTGGACCGATCCTGTCACTGCTTTCCAAATGCGCTGCTATTACATCTTTAATAATTGATTCCAGCATTTTCCCCACCAGGGATGTCAGGCTAATTGGTCTATAATTCCCTGTTTTCTCTCTCCCTCCTTTTTTAAAAAGTGGGGTTACATTAGCTATCCTCCAATCCATGGGAACTGAACCAGAGTCCATGGAATGTTGGAAAATGACCACCAATGCATCTACTATTTCTCGGGTCTCAATGGTGTTTTGGGGACTTTGCTGTGCACAAATTGGCTGCTACGCTTGCCTACAAAACAACAGTATCTACACGTTGAAAGTAATTTATTGCTGGTGAAGAACTTTCAACATCCTGAGGATATGAAAAGCACTATATAAATTCAAGATCTTTCTATCTGACCAGTTGCTAAAATAAATTCATTTTCATGATGCAATTTGTTTTCCATCGTACTTTCCATTGACAACCAACTTAGGAGCAATGAGAAGGAATAGTATACTACATTTTCTGCAGAACATCCCCAAAGACTTCCCTGATGATCTAGTGGGTGAAAAGACTGCCCAATGCATTATTAAATGATATAGATTATAAGATTGTGTATTCACTCCCTGGCCTGTGCTGAGTTAGCTGATCTTAGTCAGGTAGATGTTGGGACACTACAATGACCTCAGTGTCTTTGGGCTAAGAAAAAAAATCAGCTAGGATTCCCACTCGTAATTACTACCAAGTGACTCTTACTGGAACGTGAACAATGGATGAGATTGATCTTAATTTCCTGCTCAGTAGATTAGCCTGTTGACGGTCAGTGTTTATGTTCAGATGTGAAGAACGGTCACTTGGGCTAATAGCATCAGTAGAACCAGATTGCAACAGGAGCCAGAGCCTTCAGGAGAAAAGAGGCAAGAAATTAGTGAGATGAAAAATAGCTTGAAAGGCAATGGATCTATTATTCTTCTAATAATTCTTCTGTCAAAAATAATGGTTTATCTGAATGCTAAATTGAACCTGAAATATTAATTCAAAAATCCTAGATTTAACATGTTTTGATGACATTCAGATTTCAATTTTCTAATGAATCTCTTCTGTTGTACTGTAAAGTTAAAGTGTTGCAGAACAGCCTTTACAAGAGAGAAATACTAAGTTAATTGGTTGAAAGGTAAGAATGACAATAGCTGGAAATGTCAGTTTTCTACATGAATGATAATGAACAAAAGTACATTTGGTGTAAAAGTAATTGTATAGTGTGTGCATCAAAAGGCAGTGCAGCAACACACAAAATGGGCTAGATTTTACAACCTCTCTCTTGAAAAGCAACAATGATTGTTTGATTAGATTTGCATATGTCAAGTCAAAATAGTCATCTTGGTGCCTTGGTCAAATTCTGTATCCGTGCCAGATTGCAATCAGACTTTTCCTTTCCCTTTGTTGTGTTCCTTCGTTGTTTTTATCTCTGTGTCTCATGCATGGGAAAGCAGCACAGAAAGTAAGAAAAACAGTTCTCTGTTAAAGGAAGAACTCCATTGTTTGGGGAAAGAGATAACTCGCAAATATAAATAACATTAAAAAGCATGAAATAATTGATGGTACCCTTCCACAGATCATGTAGAACTTATACTAGCATGGACACTAACTATTAATATTGTTTCAATAGATAGGCGAACAGACACTTGTGATCATCATGTTCTTCTTCTGTAGCAAGAGTGCAAGGTCTGCTTCATGCTTTAATTACCAATATTGGTTAGCACCAGTTCTGTAGTTGATGTTTTGTGATGCTTTATTCAGAAGGAGAGCTCTGCACCAGTAACTATCCACTGAGATTGCTGTGGACCAGACACATCATTATATGCCACTCATTGACCCTGATCGTTATGGGGAGGCAGGAAGGGTCAGGGGAGGCCAAAACCGTTCGGGGAACTTGACGTGGCTGGGTATGCAAAGGACTTGCTGAATTTAACGGTCCTCATTCTAATTTTTTTCTTCCATTTCCCACCTGGCAACCGGCCAAATTGTTAAGCTGGCTGGCTGTGGGTGGGAAAACCGGTGGCAAAAGGCCGCATCTGGGGATCCTTTGGGATGGCCCCCCGGCAATCTGGAGGAGTGAAGGCCTGGAAATCTGGGTTTGGGGGGCGTTGGTGGGAGGTCTGCGATTGTGGCAGGTTGAAGAGCAAGACCATGATTGGCAGAGGGGAGGCCAAAGGCTTCCTTCAGGTTCCAGGGAAAGCATTCCGACTACTCCTGGCCCACATGGAATGTTGAAAAAGGCACTTACTTTCTTGAGCCAGAAGCTCTCACCTCTTTTACTTCCAGGTTTCCCAAGCCCCGGGAAAACTATGCGGCAACTATTTATTGCACTGTGGGAGCATGATTTAACTGTTAATGAAGTCCCCACCTCGCCATGGTGGGACACTCGCACGTCATGAAATTTGTCGCCATGAATACGGCAACAGGTGCATATGCGGCAGGTTGGGGACACATTCCCATTTAAAAATGTTAAACCCCCACACACACTCTCCCGCTCACCATGGTGGGGTTAATGTCGAAGCCATTATAACTCCCAAGTGTAAGTTCTGTATTAAACTCCCTAGTTCATCAGAGGTTGTTGATTAATCTCTCTAATATTCTGGTAATTTTATTCTTTTTCTATTTGTTTTGGGGATGTGGGGGAAGCTGGTAAAGCTACATTCCTCATCTTGAAGAGGAGGTGATGGGCGACCACTTTGAATGGCTGCAATACCTGTGGTGCTGGTACTCCCGCAAAGGTGTTAGTTAGGTACAGTGGACCATGTACAGCAGGCACCTCAAAGCACTGGAGAAGTATCACCAACGCTGCCTCCGCAAGATCCTGCAAATCCATTGGCAGGATAGGTGCACCAACATCTGTGTTCTCGCTCAGGCCAACATCTCCAGCATCGAAGCATTGACCACGCTCGATCAGTTCCGATGGACGGGCCACATCGTCTGCATGTCCGATTCGAGACTCCAAAAACATGCGCTCTATGCGGAGCTCCGACATGGCAAGTAAGCCCCAGGTGGGCAGAGGAAACGCTTCCAGGACACCCTCAAAGCCTCCTTGAAAAAGTGCAACATCCCCACCGACACCTGGGAATCCCTGGCCCAAGACCGCTCAAAGTGGAGGAGAAGCGTCCGGGAAGGCGCCGAATACCTCGAGTCTCTTCGCCAGGAGCAAGAGGAAGCCAAGCGTAAACAGCGGAAGGAGCGCACAACAGCCCGAGCACCCCACCCACCGGTCCCTTCAACCACCATCTGCCCCACCTGTGACAGAGACTGTAGGTCCGGCATTGGACTCATCAGTCACCTGAGGACTCGTATTAGTGTGGAAGCAAGTCATCCTCGACTCCGAGGGACTGCCTAAGAAAAAGAGAAGTTAGGAAACTAGCATTTTGACCAAGCAACAATGATAGAATGGCGATGTATGTCCAAGTCAACTTGGAAGTGGTGATGATCCCATGATTTGCAACACTTGGTCTTCTTGGCTGCAAGGCTGCGAGGTGCTGTCATTGCAACTTTGGTGAGTTTTTGAAGTGCATCCTGCAGAATATGGAGGCTATGAGCCCCCTTGACTGATCGAACGAATCTGAAAGAAAAGGGCCTCCGCGGCAGGGAGTTGCCCAAATTATGCCCAGCAAATGTCCTTGAAATTCCTACGCATGGTGAAAGCAGGCGTAAGGCCTGTTTTTACCAGCGTAAGAGGTTTTAAAAAAATAGAAAAATAAAATATTCTAACTGATTTATACATTAAAAACCCTGTCCAATAAGGTAAGTTTATTTTTAGCCCCATTAAAACATATTTTCTTTTCAAAAAATTAAATTTTTGTTTAAAATATTTAATTAAATGGCATTTTAGTTAATTTTAAATGTATTTTTTTTAATTTCATGTGTTTGTGTATTTTTTACGTGATCCCCATTCCTAATTAAGGTGATTCCGTACGTACTGAATCATCAGTATGAATGGATATTCCCTTCTTTTATTGGTTGGGCAAGCCCAAGTGATCCCAGAGGTGCTTGCGAACCACATGCGCTCCTGGGATATGTGGGCCTCTACACAGGCCTATGTGTAGAGGGCCCAGGACAGCGAATCGACGAACCTCCTGGACCACCAAGTAAATTCATAGATTTTTTGCAGGTCCGAAGCATCCGCTCGCGGGAAGCCTCCGACTGCAATTTCTACCCAATTATTGCTCCTGGCCTTCTTAGTAGAGGTTTCAGGATTGGGAGATATTGCCATAGTGGTGATTTGCAACAGTGCATTCTGTAGATCATGCATATTGTAACCACTGTGCTCTGATGGTGGAGGGGATGGTTATTGAATCCAATGGCACGGGACTGATTAATTGAACTGTTCTGTCCAGGATGCTGTGAAGCTCATGGCCTATTAAATCTGCATCATTTATGGCTCTTACCATTTTAAGGAGTTCAGCCTCTGTAATGTCTGTGTATATGTGTCTTATACAGAGGTACATTAACGGAGAAACTATATAGAGGCTGCAAGTTGTGAATGTCATGTTTTCCTTTACTTACTGTTTTCTCTGCCCTTACTATGTAGTTAGTATGATCTTGTTCTCTCTGGTTATGTACTTATCCGAAGCCTGCAGATTTTCTGTGTACATATTTGAGTTCGCTCAATGCAATGTCACCAATATGTTGGACATTACATCATGTTTTTTTCGTATGTTTGCAGTGCTATGAGATGTTAATGGCATTATCATGACATGTATTTATAAACATAATAAAATGCTGAACCAAATAATTCCAAAATTACCATTTTAAGATAATCACAAAGATTGTTACAGATGAGCAAACCCCTTTGGCTTTTCGAGCTCATCCTTTCATCAAAATCCATGTTTCTTCTATCAGTATCCATCTACCTTTTGATTGACTCCAGAGCTTTCACTTCTGCTACCCTAACTGGAAGTGCTTCCTGACATCAATCCTCAATTCGCTCTTTACTAATTTGTCTCTTGTTCCCCAGTCAAGCTTTAACTTGAAATAGTGTTCAGGATGAATCTTTTCTACCCCCCCTGAGTATGTTTAATACTGCTCTGTTCACCTCATTTCAGGGTTTGTTTTGTGAAAGGAGTTATAGAAATACAATTTATTTCTTTCATAATTCGGTCTTCAAACAGTAGGGATAACATTTTCTCAGCACTGTTTTCAATGCTTGAATGTTTCTCTAATGCCTTGGTAATGAGGATTGAATGCTGTATTCAAGGTATGGCGAGACCAAAGCATGATACAGTTTCAGAATGAAGGCCGTAGATTTATACTCTGCGAATTTGGCAATATAGCTCAGCATTCTTTTTACATTGTTAATTGCTATGCAATAGTTTGATATGGTCAGTGTCAAGTCTACCATCACTCCCCAGCCTCTCTCCACCTATTCGCTAGTTAGTTTGACACCAGTCATGAAGAAAGTATGTCCCTCATATTTTCTTCCATAATACAAGACCTTGCACATATTTGTATTCACTTTTACAGCTGTGTCAATATAACATCAATTAGATTACTTCTCCAAAAGCAAAACACAGTGGATGTTGGAAATCTGAAATAAAAATAGAAAATGCAGGTCAGGCAGCATCTGTGGTGAGAGAAACAGAATTAATATTTCAGGTTGATGACCTTTCTTCAGAGGTAGAACAGGTTTTAAGGAAGTACAGAGGCAGGGAAAGGGAGAAAGGAAGGAAAGAACAAAAGGGAAGGTCTGTGATAGGATGAAAGTGTAGGGTGTTTGTTTTTCACTCTACTCTGATTCTTCGACCTCGGAACTCATAGTTATAGGGAAAAGGACCACACGTGACACACGTAATTTTAGGCTTAACCCAGTGTTCAATTTATTACGCAACAAAACGATTAAAAACTACAGGACTAGACTGCTGAGAGAAATTGACTTCAGACATACAATCACCATTCCTGGCTGTAGCTATTGTAGCACTTCTGAGCCTCAAGCAACAGCCCAACTCGGGAGCTGCAAAACAACATTACAGACAGCTCAAGGCTCAGGTCCAACAAAAAACTCAGGACCTAAAGAACAGGTGGTGGAGGGAGAAAGCACAGGAGATACAACAACTGGCTGACAGCCACGATATGCGAGGATTCTTCACTGCAGTCAAGGCTACCTACGGTCCAAACTCCCAAGGCCCCACCCCACTCCTGGCCAAGAACAGGGAAACACTCATCAAGGACACCGAGGCTGTCAGGGCCCGATGGAAGGAGCACTTTGAAGATCTCCTCAATCAAGACTCTGCCCTTGACTCGCGTGTTCTCGATTCCATCCCGCAGCATGCGACCCGCCACCAACTCAGTGAGACCCCAATGTTGCACGAGGTAGGCAAAGCCATAAAGCAGCTTAAGAATAACAAGGCTACGGGTGCGGATGGAATCCCTGCTGAGGCGCTAAAATATGGCGGAGAGGCGCTGTTGGCATGGATACATGACCTCATCTGTCTCATCTGGAGGGAGGAGAACATGCCGGGAGATCTCAGAGATGCAGTGATTGTGACCATCTTTAAAAAGTGGACAAGTCCGTCTGCAGCAACTACAGGGGAATTTTCCTGCTTTCAGCCACTGGGAAAGTTGTCGATCGAGTTCTCCTCAATCGTCTTCTCCCTGTGGCCGAGGAGCTCCTCCCGGAATCACAATGCGGATTTCGTCCCCTACGGGGCACAACAGACATAATCTTTGCAGCGCGCCTGTTGCAGGAAAAATGCAGGGAGCAGCGCCAGCCCTTATACATGGCCTTTTTTGATTTTACAAAGGCCTTTGACACTGTCAACCGTGAGGGTCTATGGAGCATCCTCCTCCATTTCGGATGCCCCCAAAAGTTTGTCAACATCCTTCGCCTGCTTCACGATGACATGCAGGCCGTGATCCTTATCAACGGATCCATTACAGACCCAGTCCGGACCGAGGTCAAACAGGGCTGCGTCATCGCTCCAACCCTCTTCTCAATCTTCCTCACCGCCATGCTCCACCTCACAATCAACAAGCTCCCCGCTGGAGTGGAATTAAACTACAGAACCAGTGGGAAGCTGTTTAACCTACGCCGCCTCCAGGCCAGGTCCAAGATCACCCCAACCTCGGTCGTTGAGCTGCAGTATGCGGACGATGCCTGCGTCTGCGCACATTCAGAGGCTGAACTCCAGGATATAGTCAATGTATTCACTGAGGCATATGAAAGCATGGGCCTTACGCTTAACATCCGTAAGACAAAGGTCCTTCACCATCCTGTCATCGCCGCACAGCACTGCCCTCCAATCATCGAGATTCACGGTGCGGCCCTGGACAACGTGGACCATTTCCCATATCTCCGGAGCCTTTTATCAACAAAGACAAACATTGTTGCGGAGATTCAGCATCTTCTCCAGTGCACCAGTGCAGCCTTCGGCCGCCTGCGGAAAAGAGTGTTTGAAGACCAGGCCCTCAAATCTCCCAACAAGCTCATGGTCTACAGGGCTGTAGTAATACCCGCCCTCCTATATGGGTCTGAGGCATGGACAATGTACAGAAGGCACCTCAAGTCGCTGGAGATGTATCACCAACAATGTCTCCAAGATCCTGCAAATCTCCTGGGAGGACAGGTGCACCAACATCAGTGTCCTCGACCAGGCTAACATCCCCAGTATTAAAGCACTGACCACACTCGATCAGCTTCGCTGGCCAGGCCACATAGTATGCATGCCAGATACAAGACTCCCGAAGCAAATGCTTTATGCAAAGCTCCTTTGTGGTAAACAAGCCAAAGGAGAACAGAGGAAACGTTACAAGGACACCCTCAAAGCCTCCCTGGTAAAGTGCGACATCACCACTGACACCTGGGAGACCCTGGCCGCAGACCGCCCGAGGTGGAGAAAGTCCATCCTGGAAGGCATTGAGCTCTTTGACGCAAGGAGCATGAAGAGGCCAGATGCAGGCAGCAGAAGGAGCGCACGGCAAACCAGCCCTACCAACCCCTTCCCCTGACGAATGTCTGTCCACCTGTAACAGAGTCTGTGGCTTTCGTATCGGACTGTTCAGCCATCAAAGAACTCGCTTTGGGAGTGGAAGCAAGTCCTCCTCGATTCCAAGGGACTGACTATGATGATGATGATGATGATATTGTAGGTTTGTGGTTCTTCTGGCAGTTAACTGCAGCTTCTTGCTGTTTCTTTTCCTTCTGTGCCTGCTTGCTGTTTCTTTTTGTGTCTCTCCTCCTGCTTCTGCTTTCTTCCTGTGTTCTCTACTTTAGTTGCCTGTATGTGTCTCTATATATCCAGGTTTTGAATCAATTTCCTACTGTGACGAAATGTGATTATTGATCCGTTTAACTGTTTGGTGATGAGGTTGAATTGCTCCTGATTTGTGTGCGGAAATTGACAACGCAAAAGATATTTCCATATGCTGAATTGTTGTTAGCCCCAAAATTTGCACCTTGTAGGGAGTCCTTTGTTGTTACAGACTTGGGGCTAGATTTTCCACGTTTTCTGCATGCTTAACGCCCACTTAACGTCCATTTTACCACTGAAATGATGTATAACGCCCATATATTGGCCATTTAGCCACAAAATGGAAACTGACGGACATTTTTCAGAAACTTATCGCAGAGCATTACTTTTCCCATGTGGGTCGGAAAAAAATAATACCGCCCGGCCAATTTTTGGGGGCGGCATCATCAGAATGGGCGAAATCAACACCCATAATATCACCCAGCGTTACTTTCTGCACGGAATTAACTCTGAGATTCAATAATACCGCCCGCCCACTTTGTTTTGTCGTAAAGATCATATTTGCCGAAACTAGCGGCCATGAGATCGCCCAGTGTCATTTTCACCACCTTGCACACATATCGCTCACAATATTGCTCGTCCAAAAAAACGCCCAGAAAAAGTGGAACTAACCAGAACTAATCACAGCTTTATGGACGCCATGTTCTACATCACATGTCGCATCCTTTAAAAGGCTGCTCTGCTTCAACCTCGGGGGGTGTTCGGATATACTCTGGACATCGTTGGAGTTGATGTGAACATATGCACAAACATCTTGACCATACTGTGACCCATTGGCATTTAATAGGTGTCTTCGTCCAGATATTCATTGTTTGTGACCAATCGGTGGAAAATAGAGAGCGACTGCAATGGGGCCTGTCCTTTCTCACCCTCTCTTGATGACCAATTACACGCTGCAGACTCGAGATGGGCGAAGGTACATTATTATATAAACAGCATTATGTGCCCAATGTAAGACGTGCCAGACTGATGAGGGGCACCAGACGGTACACCCCCCCACAAGTATAGGGTCAAGCGGTCTTACCTCGACTTGCCCGACACCACCTGCCTTCGGAGACTGCGCTTCTACAAAGAGGTTATCACTGAGGTATGTTAGCGCAAATGTACCCTCCAAGAATCACTCATCACTCAGGGTCGGTCCATACATCAAAACACTTTATTACGCCGGCGGGGAGATGAAGCAACTGGTGGATCCAGGTACCTCTCTCCACCGAACAAAGGGTTTCATGGATTTTTATATGTTTTACAACAGTTTACTACAGTTACATCAGCCCATTTCCTCCGGACACTATCCAATCATATTGATTATAGATTACATATAGATTCAAATAGACCAATAGAAGTAGTCTCTAACCATTTTGTGACTGCGTGATTGTCTCATGTGTTACTAAGGGTTATTCATGGTCTTGTGACATGGTCTGGGCCCTCCCTTCATCTCACTGTCCTTGGGTGCTGTCTTTGGGCAGTCTCCTTATCTTAGTCCTGTTACAGAGTTGTATTGTTCTAATGTGAACCAGGACATCTTGTCTGAGGCATGTTAGCCCGTTGATTAGGAACATCTGCAGAGCTCATGTGTATTCCTGCGTGAGAAAACAGCCGATATCAATAACCAAGAATGCAGCCTCTTTCTGCTGGCTGAAATCCCTTAGGGCTTTGCTACACCACAAGTAGCCATCTTTATACATTTTACACACGCATTTAATACTACAATTACATATTTTAGTTCTAACATTATGCTACAGGTGCCGTTGCCTAGGGGGTAAATCTTTCTCTATAACAAGTATGCCAGCTCATAAGGGTCGTTCTTCAGCCTGCCAGCACCATCAATACTGCACTACCCATCGAGGTCAAAGTCATCGTGGCACTGTCGTTCTATGCATCGGGTTCTTTTCAGGCCACAGCTGATGACATTTGCAGTCTGTTTCAGCATGCCACACATTGCTGCATTAGACAGGTCACTGAAGCCCGGTATGCATGCAGGAGGGACTTGATCAGCTTCCCTATGACCAGGAGGCACAGAGTGAGAGGGCTCTAGGATTCTCCAAAATTGCAAACTTCCCCAAGGTGCAGGGAGCAATAGACTGTACGCACGTCGCAATGCGGGCACCTTTTCAGGACGCAGAGGTTGTCAGGAACCACAAGGGATTCCACTCCCTGAATGTCCAATTTGTTGTCGACCACCAGCAAATTATAATGGCAGTGAATGCAAAATTTCCGGGCAGCATCCATGATGCTCACATCCTGCGTGAGAGCACTGTATCTGGCTTGTTTAACAATCAGCCACAAGGACAATGCTGGATGCTTGGTGACAAAGGATATGGCCTCGCCACCTGGCTGATAATTCCCCTGCATGATACCCACACCGAAGCCGAGAGGTGATACAATGAGAGCCACAGAACCACTCGCAATATCGTGGAGAAAACCATTGGAGTGTTTAAGCAGCACTTTAGATGGCTGGACCACTCGGGAAGCACGCTCCAATTCCACCCTGAGCAGGTAGCTCAATTCATGGTGGTGTGCTCCATGCTGCACAACTTGACTATCAGGAGAGGATAAGAATTGCCTGATGAGCCTGACAGTCCACCTCACAAGAGAGAGGACGAGGAGGCGAACGCTGACATTGGCTCAGACAATCAGGCTGATGCTGAAGCCATGCCCCCATGCCCCTATAGACCGCATGAAAGGGCTCGTTGTGCAATGTTAGCTGCAAGTTATGTTAGGAGCTCATCAATGAGCACTTTTCCCGAAAGGACATTGGTGTTATTTATAAGGCTGACACACTGCTGGGTGTGCAGGTCATACATCAATGGTGGGCATCACCTTGGTGACAGTTGAAGTTTAAGTTGATTGAAGTTAAGTGTACCCTTTGATAAGGAATCACCAGCGTGTAACGGTGCAGCTTTCTGAGCCAATGTGCAACAAGGTTTTGTTAAATAAAAAACATTGAAACCAAACATTTGCCTGAAATCATCAGTATTTCTGTAAAAACTGACCCTTCTCCTCCCCACCTCCTACCCCTTCCCCTCCTGACTCCAAGCCATCTGGCCGAGGAGCTCCTCGGGCGATGCTTCATTGGTGCGGGGGGGTGGGGGGGGGGTGGGGTGGGGAGATGATGGCCGAACCATTGCTTGGATGGATATGGGAGAGGAAAGTCCCGAGATGGGAACGTGTGCCGAGCCAGAAGCAAGATATTGCTCCTGGCTATTGTATCGTTGGCAATAGAGGTGTGTCACCTTGGGGTGCAGTGCTGCACTCCTGGACCGCTGGGAGCTCTCTGCCACCAGTGTTCCTGGCTACCAGCTCCAGGGCCTCCACCATCCCTTCCATATTATATCATATTTGTTGGACAAAAACTCGGTGCCAACTATGTTCTTGGTGCTTAGTCAGCTTCTTGCTGCTGGTGAATCTCCCTCGTGCCTCCCACAACAGCCAAACAAGCACACACCGCATCCACACACGCCTCCAGTCCCTCTCAGCTCCCTTTCTCTCTGTCTCCTCTTATGCTCATGTCATGATGACCCTTGACCTCCTGAATCGTGGGAATCGAGCGTTGCCATGCCGTTGCTAAGGATGGCGACACTTTACGGTAGGAAGTCAGCGAGATTTAACGCGACCGCCCATTTCATATCGCTCATGGTAACACCCAATTTCAAAAAATGGAGACTAGGTGCTTTGAGAATGGGTGAGAAGCCGGCGATCTGAAAACCCATTTTTACCGCCCACGCCAGAAATAACGCCTATTTTTGGGCGATAAGCACAAAAGTGTAAAATCTAGCCCTTGCTGTCTCCAAATGGCTGTTTCCCCAGCCTGGTCAATCGAGTTCAGGGCTTCATGTAACATTCCATTGTTGTTATGCATGAAGTCAGTTTTTGGTATCTGTTCACTGGGTGTTCTCAATTGTCCAGTTTAATTTCAAAGCTGGTCAATCAATTTTAAGTTCATGGTCTGTGCTTTTTTCCTGAAGATTAGTAACCTTACAATATGACAGGAGAGATTAAAGGACAAAAGGAAGATGGTGCGAGGCAAAAAGAGATGGTAATGGAACAAGTAAAGGAACAAAAGATGGGTCTTAAAGAGGAGTAAATGGGAATATCA
Source organism: Pristiophorus japonicus (assembly GCF_044704955.1). Lineage (NCBI taxonomy): Eukaryota > Metazoa > Chordata > Chondrichthyes > Pristiophoridae > Pristiophorus > Pristiophorus japonicus. Next base: position 23,948,359 of record NC_091982.1, read on the forward strand.
TCATCATCATCGTCACAGGCAGTCCCTCAGGGTTGAGGCTTACTTGCTTCCACATTAAAATTGAGCACTCAGGTGACTGATGAACTCATTTTAAATGGTGGAAGATGTCTGTGCGTAAATTCTTTTAATGTGGGATGGCTGTTGCACACCAGCCACCACACAGGATTGATGGAGCAAGATCATGATCCAGTGGCAAAGGGATCGAAGACGACTAGAGACCAGGCTCCACTGCATGTGCCAATACGTGTACACAAACTCAAACATACTCCTACTGTCTTCCTTCCTTCCTTCCTCCTTCCCACAGGACATCTCTCTACGTGGAATTCATAGTACGCAATGTGAGCCTCATGATCTTCATGACCTCACAGCCTCGCTATTGGTCCGTGCTGTGCCTTCCCTTGGTCTTGTTCACGCTGCTCCACCTCCTGAGCTCCGACCTCTCTGCTTCTTCGTGCCTCATCTGTTCTCTCCTCTCCACTTCCGATCTCCGGACCTCCCCGGTCCTGACCTCTGGACCTAGCCGATCCGGATCGCCCGTCCCAACCTCCACTCCACACCGCTTCCGAGCTCCGCGTTGTTGATTCTGCTGCTGCTGTGGCTAGCTTTTTATGGGAATAGCAGAATCATCAGCAGCTGCCATCCGAAAACATGGGGCAGAGGTTATGATCTGAATTGCTGTAAAATGCCTAATCGAAAGATGAGGTGCTGTTCCTCGAGTTTGTATTGAGCTTCAGTGGAACAGTGTAGAAGGAAGAAGACAGAGAGGTTAGAGGTGGAGTGGAGAATTAAATTGACAGGCGACTGGTAGCACAGGATCACACTTGCGGACTGAACAGATGTGTTCTGCAAAGCGGTTTCCCAATCTGCGTCTGGACTCCCCAATGTAGAGGAGACCACATCGTGAACAGCAAATACAGTATACTTAATGGAAAGAATTACAAGTAAATCGCTGTTTCACCTCAAAGGAGTGTTTGGGGCTCTGGACAGTGAGAAGGGAGGAAGTAAAAGGGTAGGTGTTTCATCACCGACACTTGCACGGGGAGGTGCCGTGGGAAGGCGATCGAGTATTAGGGGCAATTGAGGGAGCAGATCACTGTGCCACAGAAGGAAAGGTCCCTTTGGGATGCTGAAAGTGGAGTGGAGGGGAAGAAGTGTTTGGTAGTGGGATTACGCTGGATCATACAGGAGGTGGCAGAAATGGCAGAGGATGATCCGTTAAATGTGAAGGTTGGTGGGGTGGAAGGTGAGGACAAGGGGAATCTGATCATGGTTTTGGGAGGTAGGGAAAGTGATGAGGGCAGAAGTGCGGGAAATGGAACAGAAATGGAACGAGGGTCCTGTTGACCACGGTAGAGGGAATTCCCCGGTTGAGGAAAAAGGAAGACATATCGGAAGCATTGGTGTGGAAGGTGGCATCGTCAGAACGGATGCAACAGAGATGGAGAAACTGGAAGAATGGAATAGATGCCTTACAGGAAGGGAGGAAGTGCAGTCAAGGTAGCTTTGGGAGTCAGTAGGTTTTGAGTGAATATTGGTCAATAGTCTATCTCCTGACAGAGAAGTTGAGGAAGGGAAGAGTCAGGGTGGAAATTGAAAGCGAAATGAAGGAAAGTTTCCAGTTCAGGATGAGAGCAGGAAATGGCACTGATACCTCTTTTTCTGGTATATTGATGACTGTAAGGAAGGGGACCTGAGTAGGGTAGGAAGAAGAAATATTCCACATAGCCCACAAAAAGGCAGGCATAGCTTGGATCCACTTGTTTTATTTGGAGGAAGTGAGTGGAGTCAAAAGAGAAGTTGTTCAATATGAGAACGTCAGCCAGGTAGAGGAGGGTAATCGTGGTGGGTAGGAACTGGTTGGGCCTTTGTTCGTGGAAGATGTAGACTGCCCTCAGGGCGTCTTGGTCGAGGATGGGGGTGTAGAGGGATTGGACGTCCTTAGTGAAAAGGAAACATTTGGGGCTAGGAAACTGTTAAAATGGCAGAGGGTGTCAGAAGACTGGACAAGGGGAGAACAAATAGAATCACGATTGGAAGAAATCAGTTCTGTAGAGCAAGAACAGGCTGAAACAATGGTCTAACAGGACAGTCCTGTTTGTGGATCTTGGGAAGGAGGTAGAAGCAGGCAATTTGGGATTGAGGGGACTATGAGGTTAGAGGGCATGGAGGGAAGATCTTCTGAGGAGATGAGGTCAGTGATAGTGACAGTTGGAAACGATGGCTTGATTTTTGGTAGTGGGGTCATGGTCCGGGTTGAGGGGTCAGAGGTGGGTGGGGGTGGTACATCGGAAGAGATGTCAGAGTAGGCGTCCAACCATTTGTAAGGTAGAGGTTTGCCAAACAACAACACCGCCAACTTTGTCAGCAGGTTTGCTAACAATGTTAGGGTTGGATCTGAGAACACGGAGTGCCGCAAGTTCAGAAGGAGGTAGGTTAGGGTGAGTGAAGGGAGCCGAGAAATTCAGACAGCAAATGTCATGCAGGTTGTTCCCAATGAAAAGATCATAGCTTATTTCTCAGACTACAACACCTCCCTGCCATCCCCATTAGTATCATTTGCAGGTTTGGCCAACATTAAATTGTATTTCTGAATCCCAATTATTTACAGGGATCAAGAACAGTAATGATCTTTCGTCCCTGAAACACTTCATTCACTACATCTTCCTCGTCTGACATCACTACATTAATTAGTACCTGTTGCATCCACTTGAGATGTCACTTGCTCAAAAAAAGTCAAGAAAGTTGGTCAGACACAATCTGCTCCTTCTGCAGCCACATTGGCTGCCACTTACTAAATCTTTCTCTTATAGGTACAACTCAACTCTGTTCCATATTATCGATTCAATTAGTTTGGTAGTCATTATAGAGTCAGATTAAAGAAACCTGACCCTAAATAGATTAATAAGCCAGTACAAAGTGATTTAGGTCGTAAAACAATAAACTCTACAAAACCTATAGGGAGAAACGTGAGGATAACCACATCAAAGAATATTGGAACCATCACCATAATACTAAAAAGAGAAACAGAAAGCTGGAAATAAGCATATCTGTCAAAGCCAAATACAGAAGCTCTATTGGACCTGAAATTCCGATGTCCCGGGTCCATACAAAGTTTCTACGGATCGGAGAAGGCTTCGGAAAAGCCGGATTTCAGTGCGCAATGCGCATGCGCTGAAAACCGGCTTTTCCAATCTGTCAAGTTTCTGGTTTGACAGATCTCGTGCATATCGGGAGCGAGGACACTTGCAAGGGCAAGATTTGTGATATTTACACATATCTTGCCCAGCAAATGTCCTCAAAAATCTTGCGCCTAAAAAAGCAGGCGTATAGCCTACTCTTACAGGCACAAGTGTTTAAAAACATACATAAACATTAATATTAAATTAAATAAACACATGAAAACATATTTTATTGTTTAAAACCCTCCCCACTATGGTAAGTTTATTTTAAGGCATAATTCAAAAACTTTTTAAAAAGTTGGGAAAATATTTTTTATTGTAAGAACTTTAATTTAAATGAATCTTAAATATGTAGTGTATTTTTCTATTTTTTATTAGTGTTTTGTGTGTTTGGGAGGGTTTCTCATTCATAATGGGAACTCCAACTTATGGAGTTCCCATTATTATGAATGAGAAAATACTGTACCTTGATTGGCTGCCCAGAGCCAATTGACTCCAGCTCCAGCATACGGACGTCCCAACGTGCACGCGCTCCGATGCGTTGAGAGTGAAGGCCTCAGGATCGGAAGTTCGAGCGGGCACAGCACCTTCAGGTAAGTGCGCATTTTTTTTCCTTTTTTCAGTAGTTTGCCCACGGGAAGACCTCGATCGGGATTTCTGGGCCATTATTTTGTAATTTATCATTTCTATGTTATTAAAAAGTATTACAGTGCTATAATGTTCACAAGACATTGGACTTGTCACGATTCCTAATTGTTGCCACTAAATTTTTCTTGAAGATGTGTCATGGTAGGATTCAGAAGTTAAACTAAAAATTGATCTTTTATCAAAATACACGATGAGAAAGGCCAGTGATAAAATAACAGATTTAGTAGGATGTTACAAGAGAATAACAGAAGCAATATACACCACATTATTAGAAAATAGCAGTTGAGCTGGATTGAGATTTGTGCTGAAACACAATCTCTAAATTCCAATATCAGAAACCATTCATTGGAAATAACATTAACCTTGAGATTGTTAGCTGTTAAAAGCTATGTGTATGTTTATACAGCACACTATCCTTCAGGGATCGTTTAACTTAACTAATCATCAGAATAGCAGCAAAATATAGCATCTTGAAAATATGTTGAATCAGACTTTGCATGGAAAGCATCAATTATATTTACAATACAATAGTTCTTCTCCCTGTTTTCATGCCGATATAGTCTGGAGACTGTTTGCACATAATCTGCTGTTCCATGAATATTACAAAATGAAGTACAATCATGAATTGCAATCCCAGAGCTCTAAAATAAATCAGTTTTGTCAAGCTCAAGTGGTCTCTACTCTCGACTAGTGAAGACTTGCATCTTTTCACAATAATGTATAGCCATTCAACAAATGGACACAGATGAGTTATGCAAGTCTGATACAGTAGCAGATTGCATGCACATTAAGTGAAACCAATGGCAAATCTTATTTTAGATATTGGAGGACAATATTGGAGACCTTCTGATTCGCGACCAGAAGGCAATATTTGACATTTTTTGAGCTCTGCACATTGGGAATAAACAATAACTGAGCACCACGAAGCAACAATTCAAACTATTGAACTGAATAAGCAGAAATTATAAAATGTGTAATGTATATCAGTAAACTGTTGCAAGCTAATTTTACAACTTGATTGATAGTTTGTGCATACAAACATTTTAGTGCATATATGAAGCAGATACTTTTGTGCTGCTCATAGAAGCCAAAATAATTGTGCATATTACATAGAATGATATCGAATATACCACACAGAAACAGGCCATTCGGCCCCAACCAGTCCATGCCGGCGTTTATGTTCCACTTGATCCTCCTCCCATTCTTCCTCATCCAACTTTATCAGCATAATCCTCTAATCCCTTTTCCCTCATAGGCTTTTCTAGCTGCCAATTAAATGCATCTAAAATATTCACTTCAACCACTCCCTGTGGTATCGAGTTCCACATTCTCACCACTCTCAGGATGAAGAAGTTTCTTCTGAATTCCTTATTTGATTACTTGGTGCTTATACTGATGGCCTCTAGTTTTTTCTCTTCCTCACAAGTGTAAACATTCTCTCTGTATCTACTCTATCAAAATCTTTCATAATTTTAAAGACCTCTATTAGGTCACTCCTCAGCCGCCTTTTTTCCAAGAGGAAAGAGACCCACCCTGTTCATCCTTTCCTGATATGTATACCCTCGTATTTCTGGTATCATCCTTGCAAATCATCTTTGCACCTTCTCCAGTGCCTCTATATCTTTGAATAATATGGCGACCAGAACTGTACACAGTACTCCAAATGTGGTTTAACCAAGGTTCGATACAGGTTTAGCATAACTTCTCTACTTTTCAATTCTATAAATATACCCTAGTGTTTGGTTTGCTTTTTTTAATGGCCTTGCTAACCTGTGTCGCAACTTTTAGTGATTGGTGCATTTGTACTCCGAGATGATCCCTTTGCTCCTCGACCCCATTTAGATTATGATTTTCTAAATAATATGTAACCTCCTTATTTTTCTTACCAAAATGTAATACCACTCACTTATCTATGTTAAAATTCATTTTCTGATTATATGCCCACTCTGCAAGTTTATTAATATAGGCCCAGAAATTGCAGTTGGAGGCTTCCTGCGGGTGGATACCACGGACTGCAATAATCTCTATGAGGGCACCTGGTGGTCCCATAGGTTCGGCGACTTGCAGTCCTGGGGCTCAAAGTGAAGACCAGTGTAGGGGCTCACGTATCCCATGATCATACAGGTTTCGTATAGAGCACTGGGATCATTTGGGCTGGCCCAACCTATCTGAGTAACCTGCTTTTACCAGCGTAAGAATTTGAAGGACATTCGCTAGACATGAGTTGGGCAAATAGCCCAACTCTCCGCCCGCGGAGGCCCTTTCCCTTCACATGTGTGCGCCCTGTCAACAGATTTTTTGACATATCGTAAGTGCTGGGTATTGGGCGCATGTGCTTTGCATACCTAAACCTAGAACTTGCGGGGACCCCACGGGCGTGTGCACACCTCATACACGTCTGTGGGGAGCGCAAATTTAGGCCCGTAGTTTAAAGAGGGTACTTCTGTCCATAGTGCTGAAAATAACTGCAGAGGTGAATGATGACCAGCCACATCATAGTTGCTTTCACAAATTTGATGTGGCTTTTCATTTTATTTTTTAAAGTAATGAGTTTATGTTCTTTACACCTTAATATGAAGTGTTGAATAAATGCAACAGAATCTATTTTTGGTGATTTTAATATTTCTTGCCATGCTTCTACTTATGCTTTGGCAAAACTAACATTTATAAAGTCTTTCTACATTTCTGCTGTTTCATCCAACAACACTCTGTTTTATTGCATATTTTATACATAAGAATTGTAATTGAAATAGAGCATTTGTATTGCATATTTCAGAAAAGATATTGTAATTAGAATATAATGTAATTATTGTGAGAATTACCCGTTTATCGAAGCCTCTCCAAAGAATGACCTGTACTGGATTATTTTAGGGTTACTCAGCATGGTGATAGTTATGGAGTTTGGTATCTAATTTTCAGTAACTTGATATTTAGTTTCAAATATCAATTAGTATTGCATTTCAATAGTGCTAGATTTGGATTTCAAAGTGTCACGCCATTGAAGGATGGCTGGAGATAGATGAAATTTGAGATTTTTCCATTCAAAGAAATATGATTATCATTAAATCATGAAATGATAGAGGAGGGGTGCCATATCACGAGGTAGCCTATAAAGCTCAAATGTACTGTACCTTTATGATTCTTTTCTGTAGATAAGTGTATACCCAGTTTATTTCTTAAATAATACTAACCTGCTGAAATGTGAGATGAGCAGGAACAACCAATCGTCACTTTCACTGATTTCCCTTCCCTGTCAGAAAGTTTGTCATTCCACAAAGGTACCTCACCCAGATAATTGCCAGCAGGTGGATTACAGTGGTCTCAATTAATGACTATTTTGATTTTTATTGCATTCTATTTATAGGAACATCTCCATTCTGTTTAGTGCTGTCTCTGACACCTTGCTGTCTCTGACACATTGACTGAGATTGGGAATTCACCTCGTGGAGTGTGTGGGCCTGAAGACATCAGTTTAATTGATCAACGTGAGAAATTTTTATTTAAAAATAGAACTAAATGATAAAACAGATGATCGAGCTAATATCTTGTGACACATTCTGTGATATGGAAACAGATTGGAAAGAGCCTGAGGCAAATTTGAAAAATAATATTAAAAAAATACTGTAATAACTTTTCTGGAGTTTCAGGTAGTCTGAAGAGTTATGCATATGCTTGTTGTCTGCAGTCTTGCTGGAAAAGTGTCATAAAAATAGCACCAGTATAAGCTGTAACCATATTCATTTGTGTATATGAAATGTCTCATCAGCAGTACAGGTGGAAAGTTAACCAAACCCATGTGAATTGCAAAACATCCCGTTATGTTCCTTGATTCTTCTTGAAAGTACAGATTTTTTGGATCTACCAGAAATTATATATTGCTTAAAACGTTAATGTGCATATCCAACCATGAGGGATTCTTTGCTGTGTATAATGAAAGGGGGCTAAGTGATTTTGGTTGTCAAAAGATCTTCCCACACTAAATAAACAAGAGTTTTCAACATTTCTTAAAGTATTCTCTGGGGTCATCTTGTTTCTGAGAGCAGGGAGCCGTGCAAGTGTTGAACTTTGTCTGGGTGCACATTTAATTGGCACCAATTAGAATGACCTTTTTCATGAGCTTTGATGATGCACCCTTGCATTAGTGACATTCATACTAACTGGGACAGAAATGCCCCATGCTGTGAGCATAATTGCTATAAACATAAAACTGACAATAATGCTCCCTAGTGGCTAGTAGCATTCTTCAAAAAAAGCTTATCTGCTCACCTGCCTGCGTTGGCTCATTATTTATTTGAATTATGGGCCGTAATCTGCAGCCCCTACAGGCATGTACGAAGTGTGCACGTTCCCGTAATGGCCGCGCAAGTTACGAGTTTTCGCACGCAAAGCGGATACACGAAAACCCCAAACTTGCTGTCTGTCAACTCCTGAAATTCTTACATCTGGTAAGTGTTTAAAAAAAAATCAAAATAAAATTTTAGCAAAATACATGAAAAAAATCTGTACAAGGAAAAATTATTTTTAGCTCCTTTAAAAGGTAAATTTATTTTTCAAAAAATTAAACTTTTGTTTTAAATATTTACTTGAATGACACTTTAATTAATTTTCTTATTTATTTGATGTGCAGATGTATTTTGTAGTGTATTCCCATTTATACTTGATTGTAATACCAGCATGAATGGGAGTTCCCTTCTTTTATTGGTTGGGCTGGTCCACGTGATCCCAGGAGCGCTTGCGAACCATGTACATCCCGAGATATGTGGGCCTCCACCCACGGGTACCCGGAGAAGCCCACGACTGCCAATCTCCATAATTCCTGGACTACCAGGTACGCGGCATTTTATTTGCGGATCGGAAGCATTTCCCTGCAGGAAGCCTCCAACCTCAAATTCAAGGTCTACATTTCAAATATTTTTTCAGTATGATCTGTTTTAAGGCCTTAATATGCAATAGATTGCTCTCAGTCGACAGTGTTGCCACTTGTGTAAGTTCCAATGCTACGTTAGAGATCGCCTGTTACAATTTTTAATGCCCCTGATAGTTATTTTATTGGCCCAGAATTTGCTGAAAAAGTAACGTATGCTGTTATGAATGTGCAATTCAGCCAGCAACTTGTGGCAAGGATGAGATACCCCATGAATTATGATCTTGCCTTTAACCTCCCTATGAGTTTCATGACATTGCTGCATTTGTACATAACTTGCTATGGCAGTCTAATGGCCAATTAAAGAATGGTATATAACTGCATAAGTACCCTTCTAACGACATGATAATTGTTACTGACTGCCAATTAACCTCTCTTGCCCAGAAAGTGAACAATTAAAAGTGTGGAGTCTCATTCCTTCAGGTTATGAATTGTTGTTGGAGATTTTAAAAAGTCAAATTTTAAATGTTTTCTTATTTTTCCTTTGTGTTTCTCTCACTCTCGATCCAATCTTTCTCTCTCTTTATTTCTCTTTCTGTACCTGATTTGACATTGAATGCATCGACTCTAATTCACCATCCTTCTCAGTCGTTCCTCTGTTTGTTTCTCAATCCTTTAATCTCATTGATTAAGGCGATAAGCTATTTATCCCATTGTTCACCAAGGCCCCAGAGGCCCTGTTGTCCTCGCTGTGCCATTAGCAGCTTGCACTTCCAGCAATTTTGTGGGGAAAATGTTAAAAACCTAAATGTCCATCAACAAGTACAAATAATGGAGCATACCATGAGATGTCCCAGTCCACCAAAGTCTGGGCAAATGTCCCTTGTTAAGGAACCACAGTATTTGCAATTTTGCATATTTGCAAAATGAACAAGTAAAATCAGTAGTATTTGTAATGCCTTGATGGAACAGCAATTCACTCTGTATTTGGTAATTACCAATTGAATGCTTTCATTACAGTTGTATTTGTGTGTGCCCATCACATAATCACAGCTATTGGAATTGGCATAAGGTGCAGTAGCGAAGAATAGTGATCAATAATATTGCGGAGGATATTTTGGTGCGTTCAAGTTCTAGCAGCATACTGGCAATTTTTTCCCTCTTGACAGCACTAACTTTTGTTGGGTTACCATATTATCTGCTGTTTTCTATATTTGGTATGATGTGATTACTGACTGCTGTCGAATGTTATGATAACTGCCTTTGGAACTGGAATAGTAATAATGGGGCTAGCTATAATTGGTCCTGCTTTTGTAGTTACTAACCCTGGGGGATGGATTGCTCAGATCACTATGTGTTGTGACACTTTAAATGTGCTCATGAAGACTTGCTCTAGTCAGTATTACCAATGAAATCTGTTTAAAAAGAACCTGAAGCTGTACTTATTGGAGATAACAGAATGGAAGTAGAAAAATGTGGCATAGCCATCGGTAAGACAGAAATAGAATCCATGTGAATAGAGATAAGAAATAAAAAATGATTAATCACACTACTAGGGGTAGTCCACAGACCACGTAATAGTGGAAGAGGGAGGAAGAATTATACAAGCAAATTAGGGAAATGAGTAACAAATATAGAATAATAATCATTGGGATTTTAACTACCCCCAAATTAAATGGCCACCAGAGGTAGGTAAAGGGAATAAGGGAATGGAATTCTGACAATATGTATGGGACTCATTTCTAACCCAATATGCAAGGAGCCCAACAAGGAAGGATTCACTACTAGATCTGGTAATGCGAATGAAATCAGGCAGGTAAGAGAAGTAAAAGTAGGGGAACATCTAGACAATAATGACCATCATATAATACAATTTAGGATAATAATTGAGCAGGGCATAAACATAACAAAGACCAGGATAATAGATTGGAGAAAAGCTGATTTTGAGGGACAGAGAATAGAACCTGAGAAAGTAAAATGGACAACAATATTGGCAAACAATGACGTAGAACAGTAATGGGAAACATTTAAAACGGAGCCTGGAAAAATATATTCTGCTAAAAATCAAGAACAAATTCAACACGAATGAGACACCATGAATGAATAAAAATATATGGGAAAAGTTGAGGGTAATCAAAGGGACATACACAAGGTACATGGACAGCAGAGGAGAGAAAGCCAAGGGAGAATACGAAGCGACTAGGGGAGATGACGAAAAACAATTAGGAAGGCAAAGAGGAACTATGAAATTAGATTATCAAGGAACATAAAACAAAATAGTAAAATATTCTACAGGCACATGAATAAATAAAGTAAAGTTGCGATGGGAATAGAACCATTAAGGGATGGTTCAGATAAAATCACAGTCAGGGATAGTGAAATGGTAGAAATATTATATAATTATTTTGCTTTAGTATTTATCAGGAAGCTGGATCAAGTGGACATAACATCGGAATTGATTTAACTGCTTTTAAAATAAAACGAGGAGAAATATTAAATAAACTAATCAAAATCAAAGAGGATAAAACATCTGGTCCGGACAGATTGCATCCGTGCATTTTAAAAGAATCTAGGAAAGAGATAGCAGAGGCATGATTGCACGTATTTAATAATTTGTTAGAAAAAGATGTAGTGCCAGAGGACTGATGGATAGCTACAATTATACCTATATTTAAGAAGGGAGATAGAACATATCCAGGAATTTACATAGAAACATAGACATAGAAACATAGAAAATAGGTGCAAGAGTAGGCCATTCGGCCCTTCTAGCCTGCACCGCCATTCAATGAGTTCATGGCTGAACATGCAACTTCAGTACCCCATTCCTGCTTTCTCACCATATCCCTTGATTCCCCTAGTAGTAAGGATTTCATCTAACTCCTTTTTGAATATATTTAGTGAATTGGCCCCAACAACTTTCTGTGGTAGAGAATTCCACAGGTTCACCACTCTCTGGGTGAAGAAGTTTCTCCTCATCTCAGTCCTAAACCCCTTATCCTTAGACTGTGACCCCTGGTTCTGGACTTCCCCAACATTGGGAACATTCTTCCTGCATCTAACCTGTCTAAACCCATCAGAATTTTAAACGTTTCTATGAGGTCCCCTCTCATTCTTCTGAACTCCAGTGAATACAAGCCCAGTTGATCCAGTCTTTCTTGATAGGTCAGTCCCGCCATCCCGGGAATCAGTCTGGTGAACCTTCGCTGCACTCCCTCAATAGCAAGAATATCCTTCCTCAGGTTAGGAGACCAAAACTGTACACAATACTCCAGGTGTGGCCTCACCAAGGCCCTGTACAACTGTAGCAACACCTCCCTGCCCCTGTACTCAAATCCCCTCGCTATGAAGGCCAACATGCCATTTGCTTTCTTAACCGCCTGCTGGACCTGCATGCCAACCTTCAATGACTGATGTACCATGACACCCAGGTCTCGTTGCACCTCCCCTTTTCCTAATCTGTCACCATTCAGATAATAGTCTGTCTCTCTGTTTTTACCACCAAAGTGGATAACCTCACATTTATCCACATTATACTTCATCTGCCATGCTTTTGCCCACTCACCTAACCTATCCAAGTCGCTCTGCAGCCTCATAGCATCCTCCTCGCAGCTCTCACTGCCACCCAACTTAGTGTCATTTGTAGACCAGTCAGTGTAACATCAGTAATAGGAAAAATAATGGAATCCCTACGAAAAGAGAAAATAGAAACCAAAAATATAAGATTGAATAGTCAACGTGGATTTCAAAAGGGAACTCTTGTTACACAGAAAGAATAGACAAGAGTGGTGTAGTGGATGTGATGTATCTAGATTTCCAAAAGGACTTCGATAAGGTACCATCTAATAGACTAATGAATAGGGTCAGAGCATGCAGAGTCTGGGGACAAGTAGCAGAATGGATAGCTGGCTGGCTGAAAGCAGAAAGTAGGGGTAAAGTGTCGCTATTTGGAGTGGCAAAAAGTGGGTAGTGGTATTCCACAAGGATCAGTGCTGGGACCACTGTTGTTCATATTTATTTCAATGGTTTGGACTTTGGAATAAAAAACACAAATTCTAAATTTGCGGACAGCACCAACTGAGGAGGACTGCAACAAATTACATGAAGACATGAAAAAACTTGCAGAATGGACATTTAATTGGCAAAGTAATTTCAACACAGATAAATGTGAGGTATTACATTTTAGTAAGAAAAATAAGGAGGTCACATAAAACTTAGAAGACAAGAATCAAAATGGGGGATAGGAACAATGGAATCTCAGAGTACAAATACACAAATCACTTCGTGATGATGCAGGTTAATAAGACCATAATAAAAGCATACCAAGCACAAGGGTTTATTTCCAGAGGGAGAGAATTAAAAAAAGAGAAGTTATGTTAAACTTGCATCGCACTTTGCTTAGACCAGATTTGGAGTACTGTGTGCAATTTTGGTCATCATACTATAAAAAGATATAAAGCACTAGAAAAGGTGAAAAAAAGATTTACAAGGATGATACCAGAACTGCGAGGTTATACCTATCAAGAAAGAAGGAACAGGTTGGGTCTCTTTTCTCTTCAAAAGAGAAAGCGAAGGTGAACTAATACAGGTCTTTAAAATTATGAAAGGTTTTTAATAGAGTAGACGCAGAGAGTGTTTCCACTTTTGGGGAAGAGCAAAGCTAGTGGGCATCAATATAAGAAGGAATTCAGAAAAAATCTTCTTTACCCTGAGAGTGGTGAGCTATGTTCCCTTTAATCTGTGCAGCTGTGCAATGCTCCAGGGGTCCCGTGCAGTTGGTGAGCCGGCTTTTAAATTGAAAAAAACTTGCATGCATGGATGTTTGAATGGGCCCACAGCTTGTTAACGGGCCCCCAAAAATTATGGGGAACACGGTGGTGAGAATGAGGAACATACTACTAAAAGGAGTAGTTGAGGTGAGCACAAGCAGGGACATTGTCAGGAGTTGCTGGCTGCAGTGGCACAAACCTTTCAATGATTTCAGCAGATCACAAAATGTTACTGCAAAGCCACACTCAACATCGTCCTGCTGTGCCATTCATCACATCCCCATCACTCTGCATTCCCCCTACTCTACTCCTGCACATCCTTACTCACACCAGCTTACCTTGCACCTCGACCTATCCCTCTCTATCTAAATTATCACTTCCCCATCTTACTCAGCACCCCTCACACTCACCCTCATCCTAGTCCAATCGTACTGGGGAGGGGGACGGGTTAAACTAATATGGCAGGGGTATGGAAACCTATGCAGGGAGACAGAGAGAAGTCAAATGGGGGCAGAAGCAAAAGATAGAAAGAAGAAAAGTAAAAGTGGAGGGCAGAGAAACCCAAGGCAAAAATCAAAAAAGGCCACATTACAGCAAAATTCAAAAGGGAAAAAGAGTGATAAAAAGGCAAACCTGAAGGCTCTGTGCCTCAATGCGAGGAGTATTCGCAATAAGGTGGACGAATTAACTGTGCAGGCAGCTATTAATGAATATGATATAATTGAGATTACGGAGACATGGCTCCAGGGTGACCAAGGCTGGGAACTCAACATCCAGGGGTATTCAATATTCAGGAAGGATAGACAGAAAGGAAAAGGAGGTGGGTAGCATTGCTGGTTAAAGAGGAAATTAACGGATTGGAAGGAAAGACATTAGCTTGGATGATGTGGAATCTGTATGGGTAGAGCTGCGGAATACCAAAGGGCAGAAAATGCTAATGGGAGTTATGTACAGACCACCTCACTACTACTGTTTGGTTGAGGACAGCATCAAACAAGAAATTAGGGATGCGTGCAATAAAGGTACAGCAGATATCATGGGCGACTTTAATCTACATATAGATTGGGCGAAACAAACTGGTAGCAATACGGTGGAGGAGGATTTTCTGGAGTGTATTAGGGATGGTTTTCTAGACCAATATGTTGAGGAAGCAATAAGAGGGCTGGCCATCCTAGTCAGGGTGATGTGTAATGAGAAAGGACTAATTAGCAATCTTGTTGTGCGAGGCCCCTTGGGGAAGAGTGGCCATAATATGGTAGAATTCTTTATTAAGATGGAAAGTGACACAGTTAATTCAGAGACTAGGGTCCTGAACTTAAGGAAAGGTAACTTCGATGGTATGAGACGTGAATTGGCTAGGATAGACTGGCGAGTGATACTTAAAGGGTTGACGGTGGATAGGCAATGGCAGACATTTAAAGATCACATGGATGAACTTCAACAATTGTACATCCCTGTCTGGAGTAAAAATAAAACGGGGAAGGTGGCTCAACCGTGGCTAACAAGGGAAATTAGGGATAGTGTTAAATCCGAGGAAGAGGCATATAAATTGGCCAGAAAAAGCAGCAAACCTGAGGACTGGGAGAAATTTAGAATTCAGCAGAGGAGGACAAAGGGTTTAATTAGAAGGGGAAAATCGACTCTGAGAGGAAGCTTGCTGGGAACATAAAAACTGACTGCAAAAGCTTCTATAGATATGTGAAGAGAAAAAGATTAGTGAAGAGAAACTTAGGTCCCTTGCAGTCAGAATCAGGTGAATTTATAATGGGGAACAAAGAAATGGCAGACCAATTGAACAAATACTTTGGTTATGTCTTCACAAAGGAAGACACAATTAACGTTCCGGAAATAT
This sequence comes from Pristiophorus japonicus, assembly GCF_044704955.1. Lineage (NCBI taxonomy): Eukaryota > Metazoa > Chordata > Chondrichthyes > Pristiophoridae > Pristiophorus > Pristiophorus japonicus. The sequence continues at coordinate 23,963,668 of NC_091982.1, forward strand.
TAGGGGACCGAGGGTCTAGCGAGAAGGAGGAACCGAAGGAAATCCTAATTAGGCGGTAAATTATGTTCGGGAAATTGATGGGATTGAAGGCTGATAAATCCGCAGGGCCTGATCCCATAGTACTTAAGGAAGTGGCCCTAGAAATAGTAGATGCATTGGTGATCATTTTCTAACAGTCTATCGACTCTGGATCAGTTCCTATGGACTGGAGGGTAGATAATGTAACACCACTTTTTAAAAAAGGAGGGAGAGAGAAAACGGATAATTATAGACCGGTTAGCCTGACATCGGTAGTGGGAAAAATGGTCGAATCAGTTATTAAAGATGAAATAGCAGCGCATTTGGAAAGTAGCGACAGGATCGGATCAAGTCAGCATGGATTTATGAAAGGGAAATCATGCTTGGCAAAACTTCTTGAATTTTTTGAGGATGTAACTAGTAGAGTAGACAAGGGAGAACCAGTGGATGTAGTGTATTTGGACTTTCAAGATGCCTTTGACAAGGTCCCACACAAGATTTATGTGCAAAATTAAAGCACATGGTATTGGGGGTAATGTATTGACATGGATAGAGAACTGGTTGGCAGACAGGAAGCAGAGAGTCGGGATAAACGGGTCCTTTTCAGAATGGCAGGCAGTGACTAGTGGAGTGCCGCAGGGGTCAGTGCTGAGACCCCAGCTATTTACAATATACATCAATGATTCAGATGAAGGAATCGAGTGTAATATCTCCAAGTTTGCAGATGACACTAAACTGGGTGGAGGTGTGAGCTGTGACGATGATGCGAAGAGGCTGCAGGGTGACTTGGACAGGTTAGGTGAGTGGGCAAATGCATGGCAGATGCAGTATAATGTGGATAAACAGGAAGGCAGAATATTATCTGAATGGCGACAGATTAGTAAAAGGGGAGGTGCAACGAGACCTGGGTGTCATGGTACATCAGTCATTAAAAGTTGGCATGCAGGTGCAGCAGGTGGTGAAGAAGGCAAATGGCATGTTGGCCTTCATAGCTAGGGGATTTGAGTATAGGAGCATGGAGGTCTTACTGCAGTTGTACAGGGCCTTGGTGAGACCTCACTTGGAATATTGTGTTCAGTTTTGGTCTCCTTATCTGAGGAAGGACGTTCTTGCTATTGAGGGAGTGCAGCGAAGGTTCACCAGACTGATTCCCGGAATGGCAGGACTGACATATGAGGAGAGACTGGATCGACTGGGCCTGTATTCACTGGAGTTTAGAAGAATGAGAGGGGATCTCACAGAAACATATAAAATTCTGATAAGATTGGACAGGTTAGAGGCAAGAAGAATGATCCCGATATTGGGGCAGTCCAGAACCAGTGGTCACAGTCTAAGGATAAGGGGTAAGCCATTTAGGACCAAGATGAGGAGAAACTTCTTCGCTCAGAGAGTTGTTAACGTCGATTCAGCTCCACTGGGCAGGCCACATAGTCCGCATGCCAGACATGAGACTCCCAAAGCAAGTGCTCTACTCTGAGCTCCTTCATGGCAAATGAGCCAAAGGCGGGCAGCAAAAACGCTTAAAGACACCCTCAAAGCCTCCCTGATAAAGTGCAACATTCCCACTGACACCCGGGACTCCCTGGCCCAAGACCGCCGGAAGTGGAGGAAGTCTCAATGCTGAGAGCATGCAGAAATCAAGCGCAGACAGCGGAAAGAGCGTGCAGCAAACCAGTCCCACCTACCCCTTCCCTCAACCACTTTCTGTCCCACCTGTGACAGAGTCTGTGGCTCTCATATTGGACTGTTCAGCCACCAAAGACCTCACTTCAGGAGTGGAAGCAAGTCTTCCTCGATTCCGAGGGACTGCCTATGATGATGATGATGATTGATGTTAACCTGTGGAATTCTCTACCGCAGAAAGTTGTTGAGGCCAATGCGTTAGATATATTCAAGAAGGAGTTAGATATGGCTCTTAAAGGGATCAAGGGGCGTGGAGAGAAAGCAGGAAAGGGGTACTGAGGTGAATGATCAGCCATGATCTTATTGAATGGTGGTGCTGGCTCGAAGGGCCGAATGGCCTACTCCTGCACCTATTTTCTATGTTTCTGAAAACACACAAAGGTACGCACTTGTGTGTTTTAGCCAATGTTCATGAGTAGTTTCTGTTAATTTACTGTCAAACATTGAAATCTTAATTTTCAACACTTCTCATTCTTGGATAGATCTCTGGAAGTGGCTTAGTGACTGGTGAGACATAACGATACCCAACCCCCCCCCCCCCCCCCCCCCCCCCAGCAATGGTGAATAGTGTGAAAGGAATGGCTTGGGCATTGTAGCGATGATTTATGGTGTTGGGTGGTACCAACCTGGCACATCATGTGGCAGCCAGAGTGTACAGTGTCAAGTGAAGTAATCTGGCCATGGTGAAGCTAAATCAAGCGCTACCACTTCCCTTCGAGTGCTAAAGGGAGTGAGAGGGGTGGTAGCGGCAGAGTGCTGCACAATGTTCCGTGCAGCACTTCTGGTTTTACAGGCTCCTTCCCTCCCTTAAAGGGAAGGGCCAATGCTGCAGTCGTTGAAGGCTTAAGGCTCGGAATGGTCATCAATGGCACCTGCGATTCACGCATAGCAGGCCCAAGCACTCAGAGTGCAGGGCTAAGCGATCACAGGCTGGAAAAAAAGCACAATCCAACACACGGGACAGAATAAATTTTGGCCTACCTGACCATCACTGCCTTTAATTAGCGCTCTCCAAGCGGGCAGCCGAGGTGACAACACCTCCTGCAACTGCCGTTGTTGAAGGCCAGCGATGTCGCAGGAGTCGGAAGCGAGTTTTACATCCGGGGCGATAATGGAGCTCTGCGCACCAGAATACGTCATGGTCTTCGGGACACAAGAGATCGAGGCAGTAAGTTTTAGTGCCAGCGCTACCCACCATGGAAGTTTGTGGACGTCGGTGAATTTTGCCGTGCCCGGTCGGTAAGCCATTAGCACCCCATTATTGCCCCCTGTAGACGCTAATGGTAGGTGCAAAGGAGGCCAATTTCTCCGCCTTTATATTTAAGAGTTGAAGAAGCAATATATTGTGTGGGTTCGGCATTTCCTTGGGCCCCGATTCTTAATGCTGACTTATGCCTAAGGATACTTGTCTATAACTGACATTGGGCAAAATGGATGCAGTTTCAGGCGTAATGTAGGGTGCAACTTTCGGGTTGTGCCCACAGAGGGAACTCCAGGCACCCCGAGTGAGGCATTAAAAAATACTAATCGGCGCCCCTATTGTCATTTGTGGTCTGTACTGGATAGAGCAAACGCTGTGCATGCTCTGACCAGTATCAGCTAGAAGCTAGCGAGAAGAGGATTCCAAGGGTAAATTATTTCAATTTCTGGGATTGGGAGGAGCAGGAGTGCTCTTCTCGGCTCCACAAAACCAGCCTAGCCCACTGCCCTACACCCCTACATACACCTATCCTCCGATGATCTGGGTATCTCTTTCTTTCTTACCTTCTGTGACCTGCAGGCTAGCTGGGCAGCCCGATCTGAGAAAATACACTCTGCATTTTAACCTTGAATTGCCTTTTATTGTTGGGTGGCTTGCTTCAGCCCACATGGTGCGCTCAATTAATCCAAAGTCTATTTTCTACGTTTCCGGAAGGCATAGGGAACTAAAGATCTAACAAATTTTAAAAGGAAAGCAAATCAATCTTGCCTTTAGTTCATTTGGTAAATATATCGTATTACACATGAAAGCAGCCAGACTTTTGTATTATGACTTCCTGCGGCTTCACCCGAAGGGTCGTGTTCAGCCCAGCATGATTCACTATCTTCCTCATTAAGAGAGCAATAGATGAGCATTATGGCGACTCTTCTAACATACATTATCACCCACTGCAACTGTTTATATCTTCCCAAAATCATTGCATTTCTAATCCGTGTGAAGCATTTGAAAAGAATTACCACTGAGAACACTTTGTAAAGAGATTATTTGCTGTTTTGCCAATAAAGCTGTTCTTTAACCCTGCCTTTTTCTGGCAACTTTCTCCCCTCCACTTCTTCTGAAAGTGTTGATTCCTTGTTGGGGCATGGTGTGACTGCAATTGAATGCCCTTCAATACCTCAGCCAAGTGGCCGCTATTTATGTGTGAGCTCAGACGGTTAATGTCAACAGGTTTTATGATCATGGCGAAGCATTCCAAGCCCAAACTGGTCTCCACCCAATGTCCACCTCTGCACACTTCGAGCAGGGATCACTGGAGAGTAATCAGGAGCAGACATGCTTGTTTTCTCCCTTTACCTAATCCAGGTGCAGAGGCCAATTGTAGCACCCCAACTTCCAGCCCTGCATAAGTCATCTAACTTGGCACAGACCAGGAATTGAACTTGGGACCTTCCTGAAACTATATGGTTCAGGTACTCAATGGATAAGCTTGTGATCACATCCAGTTTAGGGTAACTGAGCTATACTTACATTCATCTGAGCATTTTTTTTAACATAAGGTGCTTGGTTGGGAATCTGTTTAAAATTTACAGTCGGAATGAGATTTTGTCTTAACCCTAAAATAGTTCAGATCTTATTTGTTCCTCTAAGAGACAAATTCTTGCCAAAATTTAAATTAAAGCTAGATCATAGTAGAAATCTGGAAATCTTGCTCCCAAAAAGTTGTGGAATGTAAGGACAATTGGCGTTTCAAGACGGAGATAGATAGATTTTTATTAGGCAAGGGTATCAAGGGATATGGAATAAAGGAGGATAAATGGAGCTGAGTCACAGGTCATCCAATATTTATTTGACTAGTGTAACAGGCTCGAATGGCTCAATGGCCTACTCCTGTTCCTATGCTTTTTCAAATATTTTGCCTTGTTTGTTAGTTGTCTCTGCTGCCATATCCACCTTGAGCTGTGGTGGGTCGGAAATCTGACCTTCCCCACAGACATAGTCAGTGCTGCTCTGTAACTAGGGAGGGGGTTACAATTCTGCTGGGCTATTTGTCCATTTTTCTATCGATAGCCTCCAACTTGCAAAGCATGCAAAATGAAAGAGGCTGTGTTGAGACTGAGGAACAGTTTATGATGATGAAAATTCATCCAAGTGCCAAAAACACAAAGTGTAACCAAATTACAATTCAGGCCACTTGGTTGAGTATAATATATTCTGCTGCTAGAGCTACCAGTCCTCCCCCATCATACACTCCTTATAGTTTAATAATATCATTAGGATATTTTCAAATTGATTTTCAGACACCATAAATAATATATGCATGAAAGTTATTTTTGTTGTCGAGCTATGCTAAGCTCCCCTGGTAGCCTAGTTGGCAAAGGCTGTCTAATCTAGTACGAAGAGATCAAAAAATTGCAGGTTCCATCTCTCTTCTGTTCTGAATTAGCTCATCCTATCCAAGCATCGGATGGGGCACCCCAATTAGCCTCAGCGCTCCTGGGCTAGGAAAAAGACAAATCGGCCAGGATTTCTGCTGCTGTTTGTTATCCAAGGACCTTACGGTGAAGTGCATTTGTGCGGACGTCGGACAGCACTGGGCTTCAGCACCCAATTGCAGCACCTCAGCTCTTGCCCTGGCTGAAATCGATTGTGGAGGGCATCACTGCTCAGCCACGGTTTTTGCTCATGATTTAGTGAGACCAGTTGGAAAGTGCAAGTGTGTGGTCATTGGGCATGGGCAGGATTGGGCTCAGGTCTAATACTCTCCACGGTTCCAAAAACCCGGCAACATTTCCTACCTCGACTCACACAACAAGAATGATCACTTGGGCAGGATACTGCAGTGCTGCCAGCTCAAAAGTCGATAACATCAGGAGAAGAGGAAAGCAAAGTGGAGTGACAAAGCAAGATTTTTTTTAAACCCCCAGATGCTCAGGTAATGAAGTGATATTTTTTAAGAGACCTTCTAAATTCTGAATAATTGTATCCTAACATTAATGCATTAACTTTATTTTTTGATTTTAACTTTCTTTTCATTAACAATCATGCTCAGCATTCTTATGATAACATGATGCAAGATAAGATATTGGGCAGATATTGAGTCCATCATGAGGTGTGTTATGTCTGTAATGTACTTAAGAATGACTCCATGAGGCAATGTGTTGCACTCAAACTGTAGTGACCTTGGTCCTTTATTCGTAACACCAGAGTGAGGCGGCCGCATGATGGCTACCCTTTTATACAGCCCCTGCCACCAGGGCAGGAAACCCCAGTTTCCACCAGTTGCACCCTCTAGTGGTGCTAGCATAGTGTATAACACAGTGTAAACCTTATTGATAGTACATCAGGTAAACAAGTCTCCACCTTATGCAACTATACAGTGTCTACACAGAGAATATCTCTATAGTCTGCATATATAACAAGGTGCTTTGACTGACAGCAGTGTGTATCATAAATCATGTGCAGCATCCAATAATTTTTCAATATCCACCAGCAACCGGTAAGAACTTGGAAACTTACTATATTCAGTGAATTTTTTTGATAGATTCTTGTATATAAAGCTAAAGCCTTCCACACTTTACTTATTGTTAATAAGTAAAACTGAGGCCTCACTTAGGAATCCTTTTGTTCAATCCAAGCTTCTCTACGTTTGACTGTTTCTGCATAGGAGGCTATTCTTTGGTTTGACTCTCCGCACATACATATAGAAATTCTTGCCTTCAATGGGCTCAAATTTCCCCAGTGATTTGCGCCATTTTTTAGCATAAATTTAAAAATCCAAGTTTCCCCAAAAATTATAACTCAGTTATTTATGATTTTTTTTAGGTTATTTTTTTTTTGCGTCATGGGGGCGTAACCTGCTGTCTGTGCCAGTTTTTCACATTTGAGCACGTTTGGCCAACTTACATTTCTCCAAGGTTTGTGACCACTCCCAGAAAACCTTCTGGCACTTAAGAAAAACCAGCGCACATCAAAAAATCAGCGCAGAAAGACGCCATTGTTTTTATGCAAAGTTTTGGAGGGAGTCAAGAACACATTAAATAGCATCATCAAGCTTAATTTTTTCCAACTGAAAATGTGATACACAGTAAGAAAAAGATAACATGCATTTATTTAATGTGTTGTTACATTCTCAGGACATCTTGAAGCACTTCAAAACCAATTACTTTTGAAATGCAGTCACTGTTGTTATGTAGACAAACAGCAAATGAAGGACAATTTAAACTGGCAATTTTTTTGTACAGCTGGTTGAGGGAGAAATGTTGGCCCAGACACCAGAGATTTCCCTAATGTCTTGCTCAGGGAGTGGCCCCTCGCTGCCAACAAAGTGCCTATGGAAATGGTAAGTTCGGCCTCAGTGGACTTGGCACTGAACGCCTGATTCCGTGGGAGGAATAGCTTTTTACATTTTTGAGGCAAAGCTACACGCTTGCGCTGACTTCATTAGAACCTACAAAATTATTCGATTGCACTAAAGTTGATCCTCCAAGGAATTTGTCCTGTTATGTAGTGCAACTCCTAATTTTTTTGAGTTACTATGTAAAATGGTCACTGAAATGCTGGCAAGCTCTTCAATCTAGAACTCCAGTACCAGTAAGCTGGTTCCCATATTCATGATAATTGTAATTTGACTACGAACAGAAGATTTTGCATTGGAGCCAGTATGTTTTGCTTTCTATTGTTTTTGCTCGTTAAATGCATTTTAGCACTCCTTTGGTGTACACCTACAACAGCAGCAGTCTTTCTGCTACCAGTTGCCATCCATAACAGTAAGCACAGAGCTCAGCTTGGATATTCCACTGGGGCTACCAGTTGCTGCCCTGGATTGGGAGAAGGGAGAAAAATTTCTGAGGAAGGAGGAACAGTAAGTGTGCTTTCACCGCCCATTGGTGACCCAGGATTTGCACAATACTACCTAGTTACAACTACTTGAGAATGTCGGAAGAGACCTACCTTCATTGCCTACAATTCAGTAGGGAAGCAGTCATTGAGTTGTGCCATCTATTGACAGGACGTTATCTTAAAGGCATACCTCGATCCCCTCAATAACCAGTCTTAAAGACATCTCAGCAGTATACTGACCCCATAATAACATGCTGGTCAAATTCCTTTGGGTTCAATACCATTCTTGCATATTGACTCCTAATTCAAATATTCATGTGTACCTTCTGTGTTACCTTCAACCATTCCAAGAAGATAAGGTACAGAAGTGTAGTGGTTAAGGTACTGGACTAGCATCTGAGGCCTGGGCTAGTAATCCAGAGAGAGTGTTCAAAATTCCACCAAAGCAGTTTGAGAATTTGAATTGGGAATTGGATTTAAAAAGCTGGTATCTGTAAAAGTGACCACGAAGCTGTCAGTATGTCATAAATACACAATTGGTTCACTGGAAAGAAACATTCACTGGAAAGGGAACTTGCAGCATTCCATTTTCCCAGATCCAACCCCAACATTGTCATTAGACCTGCTGACAAGGATGGTGCTGTTGTTGTTTGGCGAGCTGACCTCTACCTTGCAAATGGGTGAATGCTAACTCTCTGACACCTCCTCCTAACTCCCCCTGGATCATGACCCCAGTACCGAACATCAAGCCATCATTTCCAAGACTGTCACTGACCTCATCTCTTCTGGAGATCTTCCCAATCTCAGACCCCAATCCTGCATTGCCCGTTTCTACCTCCTTCCCAAGATCCACAAACAGGACTGACCTGGTAGATTCATCGTTTCAGCTTGTTCTTGCCCCCAAGGAACTGATTTCTTCCATATGCCAAACTTCATCTGATGCTCCCACCTGCCCTAGCCCTAAACTCATATCTTTTTCTAGTTTCTCTTTGATCTCCCCTCTTAATCTCATCAAACTCATCTTATCCATGAGGCCCACTTCTTGCTCTCTTGACCCTATTCCCACTAAACTGCTGACCACCCAACTTCATTTTCTGGCTCCCATGTTAGCCGACATTGTTAATGGTCCTCTGTCCTTAGGTACTGTTCCTCTCTCCTTCAAATCTGCTGTCATCACCCCTCTCCTTAAAAAAAAACAACCCTTGATTCCACTTTGGTTGCTAGCTATCGCCCCATCTCCAACCTCCCTTTCCTGTCCAAAGTAATTGAACATGTTGTTGCCTTCAAAATCCGTGATCATCTTTCCATGAATTCAATGTTTGAATCCCTTTAATCTGGCTTTCGCCCCTGCCACAGTACCGAAACTGCTCTCATCAAAGTCACAAATGACATCCTCTTTGACTGTGACAAAGGTAAGCTATCCCTCCTCATCCTTCTGGACCTGTCTGCAGCCTTTGACACAGTTGACCACTTCATCCTCCTCCAAAGTGTCCCCATCAATGTCCAGCTTGGTGGGACTACACTCGCCTGGTTCCATTCTTATCTATCTAATTGTAGCCAGAAAATCTCCAGCAATGGCTTCTCTTCCCTCTCCCGCATCGTTACCCCTGGTGTCCCCCAAGGATCTGTCCTGTTTCCCCTCTTATTTCTCATCTATAAGCTGCCCCTTGGCGATATCATCCGAAAACACGGAGTATGTATGCTGACGACACCCAGCTCTACCTCTCCACCACTTCTGTCAACCCCTGCTCAGTATCTAAATTGTCAGACTGCTTGTCCAACATCCAGTGCTGGATAAGCAGAAATTTTCTCCAATTCGATATTGGGAAGACCGAAGCCATTATCTTTGGTCCCCGCCACAAACTGCGTTCCCTAACCATTGACTCCATCCCTCTCCCTAGCATCAATCTGAAAATGAACAAGACTGTTCACAACCTAGGTGTCATATTTGATCCTGAAATGAGTTTCCAGCCACATAGCAGCGGCATAACTAAAACTGCCTTTTTCCACCTCCGTAACATTGTCCGCCTCCGCGCCTGCCTCAGCTCTTCTGCTGTTGAAACCCTCATTCATGCCTTTGTTACCTCTAGAATTGACTACTCCAACTCACTCCTGGCCACCCTTCCACATTCCACACGATGTAAACTTGAACTTATCCAAAACTCAGCAGTCCGTGCACTAACCCGCACCAAGTCAAGATCATCCATCACCCCTGTGCTTTCTGACCTACATTGGCTCCCGGTTAAACAGCGCCTCAATTTCAAAATTCTCATCCTTGTTTACAAATCACTCCATGGACTTGCCCCTCCCTATCTCTGTCATCTTTTTCAGCCTCACAATCCCACAAGATGTCTGCGCTCCTCAAATTTTGGCCTCTTGAACATCCCTAATAATAACTGCTCAATCATCAGTGAACGTGCCTTCAGCTGCCTGGGCCCTAAGCTCTGGAACTCCCTCCCTAAACCTCTCAGCCTCTCTACCTCTCTTTCCTCCTTTAAGATGCTCGTTAAAACCTACCTCTTTAAACAAGCTTTTGATCATCTGCCTTAATTTCTTCTGTGGCTCGGTGTCAAATTTATCTGTTTGTCTGTAACACCGTTGTGAAGCGCCTTGGGACGTTTTACTACGTTAAAGGTGCTATATAAATAAAAGTTATTATTGTTATAAAGTTATTATTTCTTCTCCCCTTGCCCAGTCTCTTGCCACCTACATCCACGACTCTTCTGACATCCTCCACCAGTTTCCTGGTGCCATTCGTCTCCTTTTCACCAAGGACATCCAATCTCTCTGCGCCCCCATCCTATACCAGGATGGCCTGAGGGCACTCGCTTCTTCCTTGAACAGAGACCCAAACAGTCCCCACCCATCACCACCCTTCTCTGCCTGGTTGAACTTGTTCTCACATTGAACAACTTCTCTTTTGACTCCACTCACTTCCTCCAACTTAAAGGTGTTGCTTTGGGAACCCGCATGGGGTCCTGGCTTTGCCTGACTTTTAGTGGCATATGTGGATCATTTTTGTTCCCCTCCATTCGGGTCCCCTCCCTCACCTCTTTTTCCAGTACATTGATGTCTGTATCGGTGCCGTTTCCGGTTCTTCCCGAATTCGAGAATTTCATTCACTTTGCTTCCAATTTCCGTCCTTCCCTCGCCTTCACATGGTCCATCTCCGACGCTTCCCTTTCCTTCCTCGACTTCGCTGCCTCCATCTTTGGGGATAGGCTATCATCAAACATCCACTGTAAGCCCACTGACTCCCACAGCTACCTGAACTACATTTACTCCCACCCTGCTTCCTGTAAGGTCTCTATTCCATTGTCCCAGTTTCTCTGTCTCTATCGCATCTGTTCTCATGATACCACCTTCCACACTAGTGCTTCCAATAGGTCTTCCTTTTTCCTCAACAAAGGATTCTCCTCTACTGTGGTTGACATGGCGCCCGACCGTGTCTGTTCTATATCCCGCACCTCTGCTCTCACCCCTTCCCCTCCCTCCCAGAACCAAGATTAAGTTACCCTTGTCCTCACCTTTCACCCCAACAGCCTTCACATTTAGTAGATCATCCTCCACCATTCCACCATTCCATCACCTTCAACGTGATCTCATAGAAAGTGAATGCAGGAGTAGGCCATTCAGCCCTTCGAGCCTGCACCACCATTAACTATGATCAGGAATGGGGTACTTCATACCCCTTGATCCCTTTGGCCGTAGGGGCCACATCTAATTCCCTTTTGAATATATCTAATGAACCGGCCTCAACAACTTTCTGTGGTAGAGAATTCCACAAGTTCATAATTCTCTGAGTGAAGAAGTTTCTCCTCCTCTCCGTCCTAAATTGCTTACCCCTTATCCTTAGACTGTGACCCCTGGTTCTGGACTTCCCCAACATCGGGAACATTCTTCCTGCATCTAACCTGTCCAATCCTGTCAGAATTTTATATGTTTCTATGAATATGTCTCATTCTTCTAAATTCCAGTGAATATAAGCCTAGTCGATCCAGTCTTTCTTCATATGTCAGTCCTGCCATCCCGGGAATCAGTCTGGTGAACCTTCGCTGCACTCCCTCAATAGCAAGAATGTCCTTCCTCAGATTAGGAGACCAAAACTGCACACAATACTCAAGGTGTGGTCTCACCAAGGCCCTGTACAACTGCAGTAAGACCTCCCTGCTCCTATACTCAAATCCCCTCGCTATGAAGGCCAGCATGCCATTTGCCTTCTTTACTGCCTGCTGTACCTGCATACCTACCTTCAATGACTGATGTACCATGACACCCAGGTCTCATTGCACCTCCCCTTTTACTAATCTTTCACCAGTCAGATAATCTGCTTTCCTGTTTTTGCAACCAAAGTAGATAACCTCACACTTATTCACATTATATTGCATCTGCCATGCATTTGCCCATTCACCTAACCTGTCCAAGTCACCCTGCAGCCTCCCAGCATCCGTCTGACAGCTCGCACTGCCACCCAGCTTAGTGTCATCTGCAAACTTGGAGATATTACACTCAATTCCTTTGTCTAAATCATTAATGTATATTGTAAATAGCTGGGGTCCCAGCATTGAAGTATTTTGGGATGCAGACTATCAGGCCCTCGGGATTTGTCGGCCTTCAGTGCCTTCAATTTCTCTAACACCATTTCCTGACTAATAAGGATTTCTCTCAGTTCCCCCTTCTCGCGAGACCCTCGGTCCCCTCGTATTTTCGGGAGATTATTCATGTCTTCCTTAGTGAAGACAGAACCAAAGTATCTCACCGCCAAACACATCTTCCCCTCCCCTCCACATTCAGCATTCTAAAGAGATCGTTCCCTCTGCGACACCCTGGTCCACTCCTCAATCAGCCACAACAGCCCCTCTCCTTTCCACCGCACTTTCCCATGCAAACACAGGAGATGCAACACCTGCCCCTTTACCTTCTCCCTTTCCACTGTCCAGAGCTCCAAGCACTCCTTCCAGTTGAAACAGCGATTTACTTGTTGTACTTGCAATTTAGTATATGGTGTTTGCTGCTCACAAAGTGGTCTCTTCTACACTGGAGCAAGCAAACACAAATTGGGTGACTGCTTTGCGGAGCACCTCCATTTAGTGCTTAAGCATGATCCCGAGCTTCCGATCGCCTGCCACTTTAATTCTCCGCTCCATTCCCACTCTGATTTCTCTGTCCTCGGCCTCTTACACTGTTTCAATGAAGGTAAGCTCGAGGAACAACACCTCGAGCTGGATTTGGGGCTTTTTGGATTTCGGGCCTTTAATTGCGGCGGGACGTTAGTTAGCACCTGAAAATGGTTATGCACTTCCGACTGCAAGTTTTGACGAAAATGTAAGTTGGAGGAGCATTGGTGTTAAGTCAGGCGTTGCACAACAGACTTTATGCGTCCGAGCCGAAACTTGGGGTGGTGAAGACGTTTCAATTGTTGTTTAGTGCCCTGCAACATAACGTATATTGTACGGTTTTATTTGGGTTGGGGGGGTGTTTTTGTGAATTTGTTGCAGTAAAATTCATGTCTCATCATTTGCCATTGGTATCTTATTCATTGAAATGTGTCTTTATGGGGGCACATAACTTGTCCAGCATTGGCTCCATCCCTCAGTTTCCTCCATTTAGGAGAACCGGTCCATTACGAACTGGCAATGCGGTTCGGCAGCATCTCCATGCTGCCTCCCCCGTGGATGGTGTGGCTATCCAATGGGGCCTCACCAGGCTCCTTTGTCGTCCTCCTCCTCTTGAGGTGGGCTTGCAATCCCCACTGGCAATGCCTGGCCCCTCATGATTGCCAAGTTGTGCAGCACGCAGCACATCACAATGAATTCGGATACTTGTTGAGGGGAGTATTGAAGGCTGTCTCCAGAGCGGAGCAGGCATCAGTCAGCCTGCAGGAGATGGCATATCTCTGTCAGCACTTCCTTTTGGAAGTGCAGCTTTCTCGCACACTGCTCTTCCGAGAGCTGGAGGTCTGAGCATTTGGTGCTTGTAAACCCGTGGGGGATAAGCAGCCCCCTTCCCGGACGTCTTCGGCCTCTCATCACCTGTGGGCCGACATGGCCAAGAATCCTTCCTCTAGATTGATACCGTTGGCAATCGTATGGAGCAAGATACGCCGGCGAATTAGTAATGCCCCCAGAACGTTTTCTCTGAAGTTGCAAGGGCACTGTAATGGCTGATAAACGTGAAGTTTGCAAGTCGGAACTTCACACAGCATTATGTGTGCAACCGTTGTCGTCAATATGACCTGCGATGTAGGATCCTCATCCCTCCATTTAAAAAGGCTGTCAATACTGCCTGCCACACCCTGGGACCGCCTAGTTTTTTTTCAGGCATTTCCCTAGGGTGGGCGTTACATGAGGCGTTAAGGTCGAATGTTCCATCTGTGGCGCTAGCGCGGCATTGCAAGACGAGTGACGTTTTCATCACGCTAAAAACGAAAGGCTAAAAACCAATAACCGAATCTTATGGTCGGGCGGTAGCGCCCAAAAACAACATTTAATGCTCCACCGGGGTGCTAACCGAGGCGCAAATGAGCCGAAAATCCAGCCCCAGATCTTTTGAATAGGCACTTTACAGCTTTCTGGACTTGACATCGAGTTCCACAATTTCAGACCATAATCTCTGCCCTATTGTTTTCAGGTGGCAGCTGTTGATGATTCTGCCATTCACATTTACACCCCTTGTCGATTTATCTTTTGTTTCTTTACTTGTCCTGTCAACAACTCCTTTTGTTTTGTTCCATCATGCCTTTTGTCATTTAATCTCTACTGTCTTCCACCCTATCACAAACCTTCCCTTCTGTTCGTTCTTCCCCTCCCCCCTTTCCCTGCCCATGCACTTGCATTAAATCAGTTACATCTCCAACTTTTTCCAGTGCTGACAAAATGTCATAGACCGGGAATGTTAATTCTGTTTCTCTCTCCACGGATGCTGCCTGACCTGCTGAGTATTTCTAGTATTTTCTGTTTTTATTTCAATTGGTTCGCTCATGTTTTTTCGGAGTGATTATTTGCATGCTTTTTTGAATCTTTCTGAGCAGATGCGCCCGTTTGCTACCCGTAAAGGTTGACTCGATCCAGTCACGCATGCCACACAGTACCACACAGTAGCTGTGGGCTGCACTGCTACCCTTCCCTCGGCTCCATGTGGAAAGGTCAGGGAATCAAAGAGGGGTAGAGAGAAAACCAAAAAGGGGGGAGAGGGGATCCACAGGGGTGGAGAGAAAACCAGTGGGGGGGGGGAGAGGAGAGAATATCGAAGTTGGGGGAGAGGAACTCAGAGCTTGGGGGATGAGGGTGGCGGGGGTTGGTCAGGAACTTATTGTGGAGTAGCATGGTGAAAACAGTGGTGGGGGTGGGTGCGGGGAAGAACGTGATCCAGGTCGAAAGAAGTTGGGGGATGAGAGCAAGAACGTGATCTAGATGGGAAGAAAGATCATGTTCTCCTGCCCTCTGTTCGGCCTGGATCACGTTCTTCTCCCTCCGCCTTCTGTACACCTGCACTATGTTCTCCCTCTCCTTTCCTCCCCACCACCCCCACCCCAAGCTGCAGTGGTTCAAGAAGACAGCTCACCACCGCTCTCTCAAGGGCAACTAGGAATGGGCAATAAATAAATTAATTAAAAAAAAATGAGAATATGTTCTGTGTTGGTCCTACCAACATGCATAACATTACATTTTTGTGTTATTTGCCGGACTCGACTATTCCAATGTTCTCCTGGCCAGCTTTTATCTTCCCCCGCCCCCCCTCAATGAACTTGAGCTCATCCAAAACTCTGCTGCACGTACCCTGCGCACAGCAAGTCTCATTGATGCATCACCCCTATGCTAGCTAAGCTGCGTGGCTGTGCATTCTGGAGGTCCAGTGCAGCCTGTTAAAGGGACCCCGCACCCAAAATAAATTGGAGCGAACATTGTCCAACACCTTGATTTTCAAATTCTCATTCTCATGTTAAAATCCACCCATGGCCTCACCCCTTCCTATCTGTACTCGCCAGTGTGGGTGCTCCTTACCCGGGAACATGAGCCCTATTTATTCTCTGAAAGCAGTAGTGTGAGCTCTGGAGCTTTGTGAGCTCTGCACCCTGGCTGTCACAATGAAAGGATCAAATTATGCATTGCAAAGATCTTGATTACTCAAGCAGGCAGAATCTAATTACATATTCCAGACAAACTGCTGGGTGTGTCTTGTCCTCCATGGAGGACCAATCAGAACTTTGGTATTACAAACCGTTACAGCCATGTTTTTTAGGGAAGGAAACCTGCTATCCTTACCTATATGTGACTCCAGTCCCACACCAACATGGTTGCCTCGGAACTGCCCTAGCAAGTCACTCTGTTAAAGGCCCATTGCCACCTTCTCAGAGCAACTAGGCATGGGTAATCAAAGCATATCTTGCCAGCAATGCCCACATTCTGAGAATTAATTTTACAAGAAGTGCAAGTGGTTTATTTCTCGTGCACATGTATGTCTCTTCACCACTATTCATTTCCCTGATAATTGCGACTGACAATGGTGCAGGGTATGTGTCTAAGTGTCACCTTGGTGCTGTTCTTTAGTGGGCACCTCATGACTCTGTTTCTGCTGGGTCTGAACAGAACTGGAATGCTGGCTGATTTTTTTTTCATCTTTCCCTTTGCCCAGGATTGCTGAGGTTAGTTGTTGTGTATGCAATGAGTCAATAGACTGAATACTGTAAACTCTGAACAGGTACAAACCTGGCTCTACTTTATTAGGGCCCAAAGTGCTTGCATTACAAGATGGCTAGCCTTTTATACCTGGGTCGCGCACACATACGCACAGCCCAATGACCTCCGACAATGGCGCCACCTGGTGGCTAGTATACCAAGCATACATACATGACAGTTGTAGTGCCAATACTGCTGCCCTAGTTCAAATATAATAACTAAGCACAAGGTGGGAATGGAACCGGGACCTGTTGGTATGTGTGTTTCAGGGACACGCTAACTTTATTAACCGAACCGTTGGAAAAGCTCTTCAGTATTTTCAAGATATATTCAAATAGGCCAATTAGACTCAAGCAGCCATGAATGCCACTTTTGATTGTCACATTCTATGTATAAGAACTGGTTGTTTTTTTTTAGAATCATCACCAGAGAATCATTGACAGGTTTAATAGTTAGTTTGCTAGCCATTTTAGAAATAGGATGGGAACATTTTTAATTCAGCAATTTTAATAACAGTTCTGCATGAAAGGTCATTACATATTTATAAAGAATGAAAATATATGCAAGCAAAATATCAAATGTTTGGGAACTTTCAAAATCAAATGAATACCCGATATGAATATTTGATTATGCAAATGCTATGTCAATAATGTCATTTTGACATTAAAATCTCCGAAACTTGCAATTACTCAATGTCTAATTAATTCAGAATCATTTTATTGAAGCTATCTGTAATCACAGCACTCCTGTTAGAAACAGTAGGCCCTGAAATAATGGTAGTCAGGCTGATTCAGTGGTACGATTTCTGCCTTAATTACTTTTGAGTTATACTGTATGTCAGGAAATCATTAAAGGAAGGAAAAATGGGCTTGTGGGAGGGTGCTGCATGTCCAGACTCGAGTAAAACCTGCTGTTGTCAATATTTCAGAGGCAAGGTACAAGATGACAACCCATTGGCAATGAATTATTGGTCCTAATTAGTGTTGCCACAATTTACCAGTCAGTGACTGCATCAAAGCTTTTACTGTTCTGAAAACCTTGAAGACTGATTTTTTATCTTGTGATTATTAGGACAGATTGATTGCATACCATTATGCAAATGTCTAGAGAATTGACTGTATTATCAAGCTTTATGTTGTATTCAATCTGTTTGCATTTTGATGATTTGAAATGACAACAAAAAGACTGAGCAGTTAGCAATACACTGTCATTCTTTTTTTTTTCAGGAACACTCGTACTTATTGAGGAGGAACTGAAACAGTAAGTAGACTACTTCAGTATTTAAATTGTACATCAATTACCTGAGATTAGGGGTTACCGAGGACAAAAAAAAATTTAAAAGACAGGTGCTTGTTATCAAGATAGCAAGCTCATTTTAAGTATATGACATAAAATCTGTAGTGAGAAAAGGCCTTTTGGCCCGTCAAGCTTGCTCCGTTCAGAATTCATGGGGGTAATTTTGACTGGCCGATAGTGTAAAAAGGGGGATATTGGATCAGCTGCGCTTTTTCATTTTCATTTTCATTGAGATGTATAATCGGGTGAGAAGTAAAACAGGCAGCCAATCCGATGTCGCTGGTTTTATATCACCGCCAAAAGTCAAACTTACCCTCCCATGTACGATTTTCATGAAATTTTGCTCCAATCTTCCCCTACCATTTTAAGTTACATTAATATGGTTGTGATTCAGTATAAATGTGAACAGTTTAAGAGGAATTGTAACTGTCATTGTCAGAAAAAAGAGTGGAGGAGCTGTTAAAATGGAATGGCTCCATTTCCTGCTCCATTCCCACCTATCTGAGATTTTAATGCCACTGGTTTTGCCAGCAGGTGAGCCCCCCCAACAGACTCCAGCAGGAGTCTCATTGATAATTGCAAATTAGGGCCCCATGATGTATATCGAAGCCCGACATGCTTTTAACCCGTTCCTAAATGGGGCGTCCATTGTGGCTGTCCTGCCTGATACACCTGTCGGGAAGCTAGTGAGACCTGTAATGCTAAGTTTTTTGTTAACTTTTCTTCGAAGGTATGGAGGAGCAGGAGTACTCCTCTGGGCCACACAAAGAGTGTCCAACCTCTGTTGCTCAGCTCCCCTCAAAGCTGCGAGACCCTTGAGACACCCTTCCTCCCAGACTCACCTGACTGCCACCTTCTGATGGTAATGTGCAACCTTCAGGCTACCCGATCCTCATTCACCTACCCCAACACCCCAGGCTGGCTGTTGCTTTATGCTATGAGTTGAGCACTGACCAGCGAGATTCAAATGTTTAAATGTGCTGGGCCTTCGAATTGCACTTCCACCCATGATTGCTGTCTGCTTTCACCAGGTGTTAAAATTGGCCCTGTTCTGTTTTTCTACACTTACTTTGAATCTAACTTTCCTTTTATTAATTTGAACCTGTGGCCCCTTGTCCCAACACAATTTAATTGAAAATAATATTCTGGATTTACTTTTTCCATTCCAGTTTCCCCCAATTGTGCACATCATTTACGTTAATTTTTTTCTGCCCTCCTCTAGGGTATGTTTCAGGTGCTAACTTCCCTCTGTTATCTCACCCTATTGCTCGACAAGCCGAGTCAGTGTCAGCAGACTGCAACCACAGAGGGCCGCACACCTTCAGCGGATCCTACATAAGAACATAACAACATAAGAAATAAGAGCAGGTGTAGGCCACCTGACCCCTCGAGCCAGCTCCACCATTTAATAAGATCATGGCTGATCTGATCATGGACTCAGCTCCACTTCCCTGCCTGCTCCCCATAACTCTTTATTCTGTTATCGCACAAAAATCTGTCTGTCTCCGCCTTAAATATATTCAATGACCAAGCCTCCACAGCTCTCTCGGGCAGAGAATTCTGTAGATTTACAACCCTCCAAGAGAAGAAATTCCTCCTCATCTCAGTTTTAGATGGGCAGTCTCTTTATTCTGAGTTTTAGTTTCCCCTATGAGTGGAAATACCTTGTTGAGCTCCCACATTATCTTATATGTTTCGATAAGAACACATCTCATTCTTCTGAATTCCAATGAGTATAGGCCCAACTTATTCAACCTATCTTTAAAAGTCAACCCCCTCATCTCTGGAATCAACCCAGTGAACCTTCTTTGAACAGCCTCCAATGCAAGTATATCCTTCCTTAAATACGGGGACCAAAGCTGTATGCAGTACCCCAGGTGTGGCATCACCAATTCCTTGTACAGTTGTAGCAGAACTTGCTGCTTTTATACTCTACCCCCTTGCAATAAAGGACAAAATTCCATTTGCCTTCCTGATCACTTGCTGTACCTACATACTCATTTTTTGTGTTTCATGCACAAGGACCCCCAGGTCCCTCTGTACTGCAGCACTTTGCAATTTTTCTTCATTTAAATTATAACTTGCTTTTCTATTTCTTTTGCCAAAGTGGATAACCTCACATTTTCCAACATTATAATCCATCTGTCAAATGTTTGCTCACTCACTTAGCCTGTCTATATCCCTTTGCAGATTTTTTGTGTCCTCCTCACAATTTGCTTTCCCACCCATCTTTGTATCATCAGCAAACTTGGTTACATTACACTCGGTCCCTTCACCCAAGTCATTCATATAGATTGTAAATAGTTGAGGCCCCAGCACCGATCCCTGTGGCACCCCACTAGTTACTGTTTGCCAACTGGAAAATGACCCATTTAGCCTGACTCTCTGTTTTCTGTTAGTTGGCCAATCCTCTATCCATGCTAATATATTACTCCTAACCCCGTGAACTTTGATCTTGGCAGTAACCTTTTATGTGGCACCTTATCAAATGCCTTCTGGAAGACCAAATACACCACATCCACTGGTTCCCCCTGATCCGCCTTGCTTGTTACATCCTCAAAGAACTCCAGCAAAGTTGTCAAACATGATTTCCCTTTCATAAAACCATGCTAACTCTGTTTATTGAATTATGCTTTTCCAAATGTCCCGCTACTGCTTCCTTAATAATGGACTCGAGCATTTTCCCAACGACAAATGTTAGTTTAACTGGTCTATAGTTTCCTGCTTTTTGTCTGTCTCCTTTTTTAAATAGGGGTGTTACATTTGCGGTTTTCCACCCTGCTGGGATCGCCCCAGAATCCAGGGAATTTTGGTAGATTACAACCAATGCATCTATTATCTCCTCAGCCACTTCTTTTAAGACACTCGGATGTACGCCATCAGGTCCCGGGGACTGTACTGCCTTTAGTCCCATTATTTTACTGAGTACTGCTTCTTTAATGATAGTGATTGTATTAAGTTCCTCCCTTCCTATAGCCCCTTGATTATCCACTATTGGGATGTTTTTAATGTCTTCTACCGTGAAGACCAATACATAATATTTGTTCAATGTCTCTGCCATTTCCCTGTTCTCCATTATTCATTCCCCAGTCTCATCGTCTAGGGCTCCAACATTTATTTAGCCACTCTTTTTCTTTTTATGTACCTGTAGAAACTCTTAATATCTGCTTTTATATTCCATGCTATTTTACTTTCATAATCTATCTTCCCTCTCTTTGTTATTTTTATAGTCGTTCTTTGCTGGCTTTTAAAAGCTGCCCAATCCTCTGGCCTGCCACTAGTCTTGGCCACATTGTATGCCCTTGTTTTCAATTTGATATCATCCCTTGTTTCCTTAGTTAGCCACGGATGGTTATCGCTTCTCTTACAGTCCTTCCTTCTCATTGGGATATATTTTTGTTGCAAGTTATGAAATATCTCCTTAAATGACTGCCACTGCTCATCAACTGTCCCAAGTGGCACCAAAGGGAGAAGCAGATTGGGGTAAAACAAGCAAGGCTCTCTTAAAGGAGGCCTGCAACCCACGACAATTAAAGAGACAGTTCTATCATCATCATCATGGGCAGTCCCTCGGAATCAAGGAAGACTTGCTTCCACTCCTGAAGTGTGTTCTTTGGTGGCTGAACAGTCCAATATGAGAGCCACAGACTCTGTCACAGTTGGGACAGATAATTGTTGAGGGAAGGGGTGGGTGGGACTGGTTTGCCGCATGCTCTTTCCGCTGTCTGTGCTTGATTTCTGCATGCTCTCAGCGTTGAGACTTGAGGTGCTCAGCGCCCTCTCTGATACACTTTCTCCAATTAGGGCGGTCCAGGTGTCAGTGGGGATGTTGCACTTTAGCAAGGAGGCTTTGAGGGTGTCTTTGTAGCATTTCCGCTGCCCATCTTTGGCTCGTTTGCCATGAAGGAGCTCCGATTAGAGCACTTGCTTTGGGAGTCTTATGTCTGGCATGCTGACTATGTAGCCTGCCCAGCGGAGCTTATCGAGTGTGGTCAGTGCTTCAATGCTGGGGATGTTAGCCTAAATGAGGACGCTGTTGTTGGTGCGCCCAGGGGATTTGTGGGATCTTGCGGAGACAGCATTGGTGATATGTCTCCAGCAACTTGAGCTGTCCTCTGTACATGGTCCATGTCTCTGAGCCTTACAGGAGGGAAGGTATTACTATAGCCCTGTAGACCATGAGCTTGGTGGCAGTTTTGAGGGCATTGTCTTCAAACACTCTTTTCCTCAGGCGACCGAAGGCTGCACTGGCGCACTGGAGGCAGTGTTGGATCTCATCGTTGATGCCTGCTCTTGTTGATAGGAGGCTCCCAAGATATGGGAAGTCAGTTCCACATATTTAAGCAATGCAACAGTTGTTATATATGTGGACTTGTATTTACTCTGTACAGCCACCAGAGGACTCATCCCCTGGAGTTCCAAGGGATCCCATAATCCCTTGGGAGCACAGGTATTTAAGGAGGCTTCACAGGTTGGAGAGGCACTCTGGAGATCTGCAATAAAAGACTAAGGTCACACTTTACTTTGAGCTCACAGTGTTCAGTCTGACTCTTTCTCCATACACAACAGCAGTAATTGGAAGTTAAAAACTAAAGGTGTAACGGATTATGTAAAGTGTGTAACTGATCATGTAAAATGTGTAACTGATAATTGGAATTGTATACATGCAATCAGTGAGGAAAAGTCGCGCGATTATGTACAATGTGTGATTGATGATCTGAACTGTGCATATGCAACCAGCGAGGAAAAGTTGTGCGATCATGATCAGACCCCAAGAGTATCCATCATTAGTGAGGAAAAGTTTTCCGATGCAGGATTCGCATTGCACGCAGCCAATGCAGCGGACAGACACCCATCGGGTGCACACAGGTCCAGTGAGCTACCCAATGCTGTAGCCTGCGTCCCGGGAACCAGAGTCATGCACCACGAAGTGTGGCCACAAGCAGCCAACACACAAGAGCTGTGGAGAAAGTGACCACAGCAGGGCAATGACAACGGTATTGATACCATGCCCTGGGTCGGCTCCATCCCTCAGGCAACCGATGGCACCAGCTGCCACGAGCCTGAAGGAGCAGACTGCACCAAGGCCATATCTTTAGATGTAGGGTCACCCGCCACTGTTTCCCCCAGATGAAACGAGCACCAGCCAGGATTCCAAACCAAACGATGCTCAGGTCTGTGCACTGCTAGACGACAGCTCCTCAGAGAGCAGCTGCAACCCAGGGCGTAAAGAAAGGACAAGGAGTTCACAGACATCTGTGAACCTGCACGATGCTAGGGACCATGGCAACAACCTCGAGAGCAGGCTACGCGAGCCAACCGGGTTCCCACTGCCAACACCGAGCACTGAGCCACCACCAGCAGCTCCGGAATAGTTTGTCCTCACGCACCGGTCACCACAATGATAAGGCATCTAACATACCTGTCGCACCATGGAAACATAGAAAATAGGTGCAGGAGTAGGCCATTCAGCCCTTCTAGCCTGCACCGCCATTCAATGAGTTCATGGCTGAACATGAAACTTCAGTACCCCCTTCCTGCTTTCTCGCCATAACCCTTGATCCCCCGAGTACTTCACCTAACTCCCTTTTGAATATATTTAGTGAATTGGCCTCAACTACTTTCTGTGGTAGAGAATTCCACAGGTTCACCACTCTCTGGGTGAAGAAGTTTCTCCTCATCTCGGTCCTAAATGGCTTACCCCTTATCCTCAGACTGTGACCCCTGGTTCTGGACTTCCCCAACATTGGGAACATTCTTCCTGCATCTAACCTGTCTAAACCCGTCAGAATTTTAAACGTTTCTATGAGGTCCCCTCTCATTCTTCTGAACTCCAGTGAATACAAGCCCAGTTGATCCAGTCTTTCTTGATAGGTCAGTCCCGCCATCCCGGGAATCAGTCTGGTGAATCTTTGCTGCACTCCCTCAATAGCAAGAATGTCCTTCCTCAAGTTAGGAGACCAAAACTGTACACAATACTCCAGGTGTGGCCTCACCAAGGCCCTGTACAATTGTAGCAACACCTCCCTGCCCCTGTACTCAAATCCCCTCGCTATGAAGGCCAACATGCCATTTGCTTTCTTAACCGCCTGCTGTACCTGCATGCTAACCTTCAATGACTGATGTACCATGACACCCAGGTCTCGTTGCACCTTCCCTTTTCCTAATCTGTCACCATTCAGATAATAGTCTGTCTCTCTGTTTTTACCACCAAAGTGGATAACCTCACATTTATCCACATATACTTCATCTGCCATGCTTTTGCCCACTCACCTAACCTATCCAAGTCACTCTGCAGCCTCATAGCATCCTCCTCGCAGCTCACACTGCCACCCAACTTAGTGTCATCCGCAAAACAAGCAAAAAAAAATGCAAAACCCACTTACCTGAACTTGAATGTACCTGAATGTCAGGAGCCCCTTCCACATCAATGTGGGAGGGGGCGAGAAGGGAATGGTTCGGAACACACACACACAAACAGCAACCACCAGCACGCCACTGTACCAAATACCCATTCAAGGTTGAGCTGGCCTGCCAGTGGTCAACCAGACAAAACCTACATAGAGCTAAGCTCAGAGCACAGTCAATACAGAAGCGATTTGCACTGAGGGTTCAGGGGGGAATGATGTCATGTATTCTACATTGCTACTGTTGGTCCTACCTCAAGGTGTGCCACCAAAGGGCACAGCAGTGGGAGACTCATAGGTTACCTGTACAGGTGTGCCTGGCCGAGTATATAAGGCAGAAAACCAGGTGTGATCCTCACACACTGGAATTAACTTAAAGGACCTAGGTCACTACAGCTCAAGTACAACAGACTGCCTCATGGAGTCATTGTTAGAGCATCTAAGGACACAACAACGGCACCATGGGTGGCTCTGCTGCACAGGAGGGCAGGAAAAAGAGTGGGAGAGCTATAGTGGTAGGGGATTCTTTTGTAAGGGGAATAGGCAGGCATTTCTGTGGCCGCAATTGAGACTCCAGGATGGTATGTTGCCTCCCTGGTGCAAGGCTCAAGGATGTCTCGGAGCAGCTGCAGGGCATTCTGGAGGGGAGGGTGAACAGCCAGTTGTCGTGGTGCATATAGGTACCAACGATATCGGTAAAAAAATGGGATGAGGTCCTATAAGCTGAATTTAGGGAGCTAGGAGTTAAATTAAAAAAGTAGGACCTCAAAGGTAGTTTTCTCAGGATTGCTACCAGTGCCACGCGCTAGTCAGAGCAGAAATGGGAGGATAGTTAAGATGAATACGTGGCTTGAGGAATGGTGCAAAAGGGAGGGATTCAAATTTTTAGGATATTGGAACTGGTTCTGGGGGCAGGTGGGACCTGTACAAACTGGACGGACTGCACCTCGGCAGCACCGGAACCAATGTCCTGCGGGGGGGGGAGTGTTTGCTAGTGCTGTTGGGGAAGGTTTAAACTAATATGGCACGGGGCTGGGAATCTATGCAGGGAGGCAGAGGGAAGTAAAATGGGGGCAGAAGCAAAAGGTAGATAGGAGATAAAGAAAAGTGGAGGGCAGAGAAATCAAGGGAAAAATCAAAAAGGCCCACAATCCAACATAATTCTAAAAGGACAAAGTGTGTTTAAAAAAAAAAGCCTCAAGGCTCGCTATCTCAATGCGAGAGGAGATTAACGCAATAGTAAGGAATGTCAGTAGCTTGGATGATGTGGAATCTGTATGGGTAGAGCTGCGGAACACCAAAGGGCAGAAAATGCTAGTGGAAATTATGTACAGACCACCAAACAGTAATAGTGAGGTTGGGGATGGCATCAAACAGGAAATTAGGGATGCGTGCAATAAAGATACAGCAGTTATCATGGGTGACTTTAATCTGCATATAGATAGGGCTAAACCAAACTCGTAGCAATACGGTGGAGGAGGATTTCCTGGAGTGTATAAGGGATGGTTTTCTGGACTAATACGTCAAGGAACCAACTAGAGAGCTGGCCATCCTAGACTGGGTGCTGTGTAACGAGAAAGGATTAATTAGCAATCTTGTTGTGTGAGGCCCCTTGGGGAAGAATAACCATAATATGGTAGAATTCTTCATTAAGATGGAGAGTAACACATTTAATTCAGAAACTAGAGTCCTGAACTTAAAGAAAGGTGACTTCGATGGTAATGAAACGTGAATTGGTTAGGATAGACTGGCGAATGATACATAAAGAGTTGACAGTGGATAGGCAATGGCAGACATGGATGAACTTCAACAATTGTACATCCCTGTCTGGCATAAAAATAAAACTGGGACAGTGGCTCAACCGTGGCTAACAAGGGAAATTAGGGATAGTGTTAAGTCCAAGGAAGAGGCATATAAATTGGCCAGAAAAAGCAACAAACCTGAAGACCGGGAGAAATTTAGAATTCAGCAGAGGAGGACAAAGGGTTTAATTAGGAGGGGGAAAATCGACTCTGAGAGGAAGCTTGCTGGGAACATAAAAACTGACTGCAAAAGCTTCTATAGATATGTGAAGAGAAAAAGATTAGTGAAGACAAATGTAGGTCCCTTGCAGTCAGAATCAGGTGAATTTATAATGGGGAACAAAGAAATGGCAGACCAATTGAACAAATACTTTGGTTCTGTCCTCACTAAGGAAGACACAAATAACGTTCCAGAAATTCTCGGGGTCCGAGGGTCTAGTGAGAAGGAGGAACTGAAGGAACTACTTATTAGTCAGGAAATTGTGTCAGGGAAATTGATGGGACTGAAGACAGATAAATCCCCAGGGCCAGATAGTCTGCATCCCAGAGTACTTAAGGAAGTGGCCTAGAAATAGTGGATGCATTGGTGGTCATTTTCCAACATTCTATAGGCTCTGGATCAGTTCCTATGGACTGGAGGGTAGCTAACGTAACCCCACTTTTTATAGTGGGGAAAATGTTGGAATCAATTATTAAAGATGTAATAGCAGCGCACTTGGAAAGCAGTGACAGGATCGGTCCAGTTCAGCATGGATTTATGAAAGGGAAATCATGCTTGACAAATCTTCTAGAATTTCTTGAGGATGTAACTAGTAGAGTGGACATGGGAGAACCAGTGGATGTGGTGTATTTGGACTTTCAAAAGGCTTTTGACAAGGTCCCACACAAGAGATTAGTGTGCCAAATTAAAGCATGCGGTATTGGGGGTAATGTATTGATGTGGATAGAGAACTGGTTGGCAGACAGGGAGCAAAGAGTAGGAATAAACGGGTCCTTTTCAGAATGGCAGGCAGTGACTAGTGGGGTACCGCAAGGTTCAGTGCTGGGACCCCAGCTATTTACAATATACATTAATGATTTAGACGAAGGAATTGAATGTAATATCTCCAAGTTTGCAGATGACACTAAACTGGGTGGCAGTATGAGCTGTGAGGAGGATGCGAAGAGGCTGCAGGGTGACTTGGACAAGTTAGGTGAGTGGACAAATGCATGGCAGATGCGGTATAAAGTAGATAAATGTAAGGTTATCCACATTGATGGCAAAAACAGGAAGGCAGTCGAGGAGAGGCGGGAGTTCCGGGGTCGGAGCGACAGCAGCCTACAAAAGGCCCAGAGTCGGTGAGGCGTCGGAGAGTCGAGGAGAGGCGGGAGTTCCGGGGTCGGAGCGGCAGCGGCCTACAAAAGGCCCAGAGTTGGTGAGGCGTCAGAGAGTCGAGGAGAGGCGGGAGTTCCGGGGTTGGAGCGGCAGCGGCCTACAAAAGGCCCAGAGCCAGTGCAACTGCAGCAGGGAGGCAAAAAAGAAGTAGAAAGAAATCGAAAGGTGACGTCACAGCCAAGGGAGTAAGTGATTGGCTGGTGATTGGTAAGTAGCTTTTCTTTTTCTTTTCTTTATCAGTATGTAACCTTTAGCATTGTTGTTGCCAAATTAAGTAAATCTCAGGGTTAAGTCTTGGCAGGAGAGCACGTGTTATGCTCCTCCTGTGCTATGTGGGAAGTCAGGGACACTTCCGGTGTTCCTGACGACTACGCGTGTGGTAAGTGTATCCACTTCCAGCTCCTGACGGACCGCATTGCGGAACTGGAGCTGTGGGTGGATTCACTCTGGAGCATCCACGATGCTGAGAATGAAGTGAATAGCACGTTTAGTGAGTTGGTCTTCCCACAGGAAAAGGGTACACAGCCAGATAGGGAATGGAAGACCAACAGGAAGAGCAGTGCAAGGAAGGTAGTGCAGGGGTCCCCTGTGGTCATCCCCCTGCAAAACAGATACACCACTTTGAGGGTGGCTCTGTTGCACAAGAGGACAGGAAAAAGAGTGGGAGAGCGATAGTAATAGGGGATTCAATTGTAAGGGGAATAGATAGACGTTTCTGCGGCCGCAACCGAGACTCCAGGATGGTATGTTGCCTCCCTGGTGCAAGGGTCAAGGGTGTCTCGGAGCGGGTGCAGGACATTCTGAAAAGGGAGGGTGAACAGCCAGTTGTCGTGATACATATAGGTACCAACGATATAGGTAAAAATTGAGATGAGATCGTACGAGACGAATTTAGGGAGCTAGTAATTAAATTTAAAAAGTAGAACCTCAAAAGTAGTAATCTCAGGATTGCTACCAGTGCCACGTGCTAGTCAGAGTTCGAATCACAGGATAGCTCAGACGAATATGTGGCTTGAGCAGTGGTGCAGCAGGGAGGGATTCAAATTCCTGGGGCATTGGAACGGGTTCTGGGGGAGGTGGGACCAGTACAAACCGGACAGTCTGCACCTGGGCAGGACCAGAACCCATGTCCTAGGGGGCGTGTTTGCATGTGCTGTTTGGGAGGAGTTAAACTAATATGGCAGGGGGATGGGAACCTATGCAGGGAGACAGAGGGAAATAAAATGGAGACAGAAGCAAAAGATAGAAAGGAGAATAGTAAAAGTGGAGGGCAGAGAAACCCAAGGCAAAAAATAAAAAGGGCCACTTTACAGCAAAATTCTAAAGGGTCAAAGTGTGTTAAAAAGACAAGCCTGAAGGCTCTGTGCCTCAATGCGAGGAGTATTCGGAATAAGGTGGACGAATTAACTGCGCAGATAGCAGTTAATAGATATGATGTGATTGGCATCACGGAAACATGGCTCCAAGGTGACCAAGACTGGGAACTCAATATCCAAGGGTATTCAGCATTTAGGAAGGATAGACAGAAAGGAAAAGGAGGTGGGGTGGCATTGCTGGTTAAAGAGGAAATTAATGCAATTGTAAGGAAAGACATGAGCTTGGATAATGTGGAATCGGTATGGGTGGAGCTACGGAATTTCAAAGGACAGAAAACGCTAGTGGAATTTGTGTACAGGCCACCGAATAGTAGTAGTGAGGTTGGGGACAGCATCAAACAAGAAATAAGAGATTTGTGCAATAAAGATACAGCAATAATCATGGGCGACTTTAATCTACATATTGATTGGGCAAACCTAACTGGTAGAAATGCGGTGGAGGAGGATTTCCTGGAGTGTATTAGGGATGGTTTTCTAGACCAATATATCGAGTAATCAACCAGAGAGCTGGCCATCCTAGACTGGGTGATGTGTAATGAGAAGGGACTAATTAGCAATCTTGTTGTGCGAGGCCCCTTGGGGAAAAGTGACCATAACATGGTAGAATTCTTTATTAAGATGGAGAATGACAAAGTTAATTCAGAAACTAGGGTCCTGAACTTAAGGAAAGGTAACTTTGACGGTATGAGGCGCGAATTGGCTAGAATAGACTGGCAAATGATTCTTCAAGGGTTGACGGTGGATAGGCAATGGCAAAGCTTTAAAGATCACATGGATGAACTTCAACAATTGGACATCCCTGTCAGGAGTAAAAATAAAACAGAGAAGGTGGCTCAACCGTGGCTAACAAGGGAAATTAAGGATAGTGTTAAATCCAAGGAAGAGGCATACAAATTCGCCAGAAAAGCAGCAAACCTGAGGACTAGGAGAAATTTAGAATTCAGCAGAGGAGGACAAAGGGTTTAATTAAGAGGGGGAAAATAGAGTACGAGAGGAAGCTTGCCGGAAACACACAAACTGGCTGCAAAAGCTTCTATAGATAAGTGAAAAGACAAAGATTAGTGAAGACAAACATAGGTCCCTTGCAGTCGGATTTGGGTGAATTTTTAATGGGGAACAAAGAAATGGCAGACCAATTAAACAAGTACTTCGGTTCTGTCTTCACAAAGGAAAACACAAATAACCTTCCAGATGTACTAGGGGACCGAGGGTCCAGTGAGAAGGAGGAACTGAAGGATATCCTTATTAGGCGGGAAATTGTGTTAGGGAAATTGACGGGATTGAAGGCCGATAAATCCCCAGGGCCTGATAGTCTACATCCCAGAGTACTTAAGGAAGTGGCCTTAGGAATAGTGGATGCATTGGTGATCATTTTCCAGCAGTAGATCGACTCTGGATCAGTTCCTATGGACTGGAGGGTTGCTAATGTAACACCACTTTTTAAAAAAGAAGGGAGAGAGAAAACTGGTAATTATAGACCGGTTAACTTGACATCAGTAGTGGGGAAAATGTTGGAATCAATCATTAAGGATGAAATAGCAGCGCATTTGGAAAGCAGTGATAGGATTGGTCCAAGTCAGCATGGATTTATGAAAGGGAAGTCATGTTTGACAAATCTTCTGGAATTTTTTGAGGATGCAACTAGTAGAGTGGACAAGGGAGAACCAGTGGATGTGGTGTATTTGGACTTTCAAAAGGCTTTTGACAAGGTCCCACACAAGAGATTGGTGTGCAAAATCAAAGCACATGGTATTGGGGGTAATGTTCTGACGTGGATAGAGAATTGATTGGCAGATAGGAAGCAGAAACTCGGGATAAACGGGTCCTTTTCAGAATGGCAGGCAGTGACGAGTGGAGTGCCGCAGGGCTCAGTGCGAGGACCCCAGCTCTTTACAATATATATTAATGATTTAGATGATGGAATTGAGTGTAATATCTCCAAGTTTGCAGATGACACTGAACTGGGTGGCGGTGTGAGCTGTGAGGAGGACGCTAAGAGGCTGCAGGGTGACTTGGACAGGTTAGGCGAGTGGGCAAATGCAAGGTAGATGCAGTATAATGTGGATAAATGTGAGGTTATCCAATTTGAGGGCAGAAACACGAAGGCAGAATATTATCTGAATGGCGGCAGATTAGGAAAAGAGGAAGTGCAACGAGACCTGGGTGTCATGGTTCATCAGTCACTGAAAGTGGGCATGCAGGTACGGCAGGCAGTAAAGAAGGCAAATGGTATGTTGGCCTTCATAGCTAGGGGATTTGAATATAGGAGCAGGGAGGTCTTACTGCAGTTGTACAGGGCCTTAGTGAGGCCTCACCTGGAATATTGTGTTCAGTTTTGGTCTCCTAATCTGAGGAAGGACGTTATTGCTATTGAGGGAGTGCAGCGAAGGTTCACCAGACTGATTCTAGGGATGGCTGGACTGTCATATGAGGAGAGACTGGATCAACTGGGCCTTTATTCACTGGAGTTTAGAAGGATGAAAGGAGATCTCGTTGAACGTATAAGATTCTGACTGGACGGGACAGGTTCGATGCAGGAAGAATGTTCCTGATGTTGGGAAAGTCCAGAACCAAGCGACATAGTCTTAGGATAAGGGGTCGGCCATTTAGGACTGAGATGAGGAGAAACTTCTTCACGCAGAGAGTTGTTAACCTATGGAATTCCCTGCCGTAGAGAGTTGTTGATGCCAGTTCATTGGATATATTCAAGAGGAAGTTCGATATGGCCCTTACGGCTAAGGGGATCAAGGGGTATGGAGAGAAAGCAGGAAAGGGGGCTGAGGGAATGATCAGCCATGATCTTATTGAATGGCGGTGCAGGCTCGAAGGGCTGAATGGCCTCCTCCTGCACCTATTTTCTATGTTTCTATGTATCTGAATGGTGACAGATTAGGAAAAGGGGAGGTGCACCGAGAACTGGGTGTCATGGTACATCAGTCATTGAACGTTGGCATGCAGATACAGCAGGCAGTGAAGAAGGCAAATGGCATGTTGGCCTTCAAAGCGAGAGGATTTGCTTATAGGAGCAAAGAGGTCTTATTACAGTTGTACAGGGCCTTGGTGAGGCCACACCTTGAATATTGTGTACAGTTTTGATCTCCTAATCTGAGGAAGGACATTCTTGCCATCGAGGGAGTACAGCAAAGGTTCACCAGACTGATTCCCGGGATGGCAGGACTGACATATGAAGAAAGACTGGAATGACTCGGCTTACAGTCACGAAGTTAGAAGAATGAGAGGGGATCTCATAGAAACATATAAAATTCTGACGGGATTGGACAGGTTAGATGCAGGAAGAATGTTCCCGATGTTGGGGAAGTCCAGAACCAGGGGTCACAGTCTAAGGATAAGGGGTAAAACACTTCGGACTGAGATGAACAGAAACTTTTTCACTGAGAATTGTGAACCTCTGGAATTCTCTACCACAGAAAGTTGTTGAGGCCAGTTCCTTAGATATATTCAAAAGGGAGTTTGATGTGACCCTTATGGCTAAAGGGATTAAGGGGTATGGAGAGAAAGCAGGAATGGGGTACTAAAGTTGCAAAAATGATCAGCCATGATCATATTGAATGGTGGTGCAGGTTCGAAGGGCTGAATGGCCTCCTCCTGCACCTATTTTCTATGTTTCTATGTATCTGAATGGTGACAGATTAGGAAAAGGGGAGGTGCACCGAGAACTGGGTGTCATGGTACATCAGTCATTGAACGTTGGCATGCAGATACAGCAGGCAGTGAAGAAGGCAAATGGCATGTTGGCCTTCAAAGCGAGAGGATTTGCTTATAGGAGCAAAGAGGTCTTATTACAGTTGTACAGGGCCTTGGTGAGGCCACACCTTGAATATTGTGTACAGTTTTGATCTCCTAATCTGAGGAAGGACATTCTTGCCATCGAGGGAGTACAGCAAAGGTTCACCAGACTGATTCCCGGGATGGCAGGACTGACATATGAAGAAAGACTGGAATGACTCGGCTTACAGTCACGAAGTTAGAAGAATGAGAGGGGATCTCATAGAAACATATAAAATTCTGACGGGATTGGACAGGTTAGATGCAGGAAGAATGTTCCCGATGTTGGGGAAGTCCAGAACCAGGGGTCACAGTCTAAGGATAAGGGGTAAAACACTTCGGACTGAGATGAACAGAAACTTTTTCACTCAGAGAATTGTGAACCTCTGGAATTCTCTACCACAGAAAGTTGTTGAGGCCAGTTCCTTAGATATATTCAAAAGGGAGTTTGATGTGACCCTTATGGCTAAAGGGATTAAGGGGTATGGAGAGAAAGCAGGAATGGGGTACTAAAGTTGCAAAAATGATCAGCCATGATCATATTGAATGGTGGTGCAGGTTCGAAGGGCTGAATGGCCTCCTCCTGCACCTATTTTCTATGTTTCTATGCAACATATTGTTCAAGGAAACTTTTCCGGATACACTATGAACTCTACCTACCCTGGCCAATTTGCTTTGTCCAATCAATATGAAGGTTAAAATCGCCCATGATTATTGCCTTTCCTTTATTACAAGCCTCCATTATTTCTTGATTTATACTCCAACCATGCTTTTCTCACCAGACACCCACATGTTGTAGCAGAGATAGACAATGAGACACACGGGGATACACATGGCCTTTACGCACTAAGCCTTCAGTAGAGCTGAATTTAATGATTTTAATATATCATTTTGACGAAGGACGCAACTGCTGCCAACAAACTGGAAGCGGTCTTCGCATGCACGCTACCAGTTCATCGTGGGCGTGTGTTCCTTCAAAAAAAAAATGTCAAAGCCGGGAAGGGAGATGGGTTGTTGAGAAAGCTGGGAAAATGTTTCAAAAGCCGGGAAGGAAGCGGGCTGGTGAGAAATCTGGGAAGGGAGCGGGCTGGTGAGAAAGCCGGGAAGCAAGCGGGCTGGTGTGAAAGCTGGGAAGGGAGCAGGATGGTTAGTGCGATGATTTTTTTTAAAAGCAGAAAAATCATCCGGTTGTTGGACTGCACAGTACTTTTCTGCGCAGCTTTTGGTTCGTTGGCAGGGGTCACTCCGTTTCGTAAATCACACTAACCAATGGTACAGTAAGTGCCCAAGTTATAACATGGGATGTATTGTTTTCCCCCATGCAATAGAAGTTGTATTACATGGGTTTTATGGAACTATTTCAGCTCTATGTATACATGTAGCAGGTCACACTAACATCTTGATACTCCACTGTTCATCACTTGAGTTTGTTTCCAAGACAGTACTGAGAGAAAATGGGCATAAGCACTGTACATTGGGTTTTCATTTCCTTTGCACTGCCCTAGAATTTCTGGGGTTTTCCTAAATGTGTGCACTGGGACCTGTGCTTATAATACTGCAGGCTACGACAGTAATGTTAATGAAGTGGGAGGGTACATACCTGGCGTAATTTTCAAGAACAAACAAGCAGCATCCAATGCCAATGATACACTAGGAAGCTGATGCTGGGAGTTGCGTTGGGTCCTCCTCAGACTGGAGGGTCTATGCAGATCACAGGAGCAAAGCAAAGATGAATAAGCAGGTTAAGTACCTTACCTTTCAGTAAAACACAGCTGTAGCCAGAAAGCCCTGAGGCAGGTGTATAGAACCACAGGCTCTTGGGCCTGCAGCCTGTTTCTGTGCCTCACTTTCTGAGCAGGCCTGCACTGGGGTTGGGGGGAGGGGAGAGGTGGATGCCCAGCTTAAATACTCCAGGACACTAAGATTGCAGAATGTCTGGTTAACACAGTGGTGTCAATAATGAGTTACACTATGTCATCCAATGAGTTGGTGCTGCGTGTGACTTATGGAAGGACTCACAGCAAATAATCTATTTTACAGCAAACAAAGTAAATTTACTCATCAAACAGCGAAGTAAACACAGTCTATTTACTCAACAAACACAGTCTATTTACTCAGCAAACAGTCTATTTACTCAGCAAACACAGTCTATTTAAACAGTGCACTACAGCAAACAGTCGACAGAGTCTAATTAAAATGACTTTACCAACTATAGCAAACAGAACCCTTCAGCAAATTGCAGTCAGTGGAGGCAAGTTACTTACAAATTATGTACGTAAAATCAATTCCAGTCACTTACAGCAAAAAAAACCTTGGATTTATATAGCGCCTTTCGGGCGTCTCAAGGCTGTTTACAGACAATGAAGTACTTTTGGAATGTAATCGCTGTTCAAATGTGGAAAACATGGCAGCCCACAAACAGCAATGTGATCATCATCATAGGCGGTCCCTCGAAACGAAGATGACTTGCTCCCACGCCAAAAAAGGATGAGTTCACAGATGTTTCAATGAAGGACCCGAACTATATCCTCAAGGGTGGAAGATGCCTGTGTGGATTTTTTTAACATGTGGTGGCTGTGGCAAACCAACCAGCACACGGGCTTGACAGAGCTAGGTCTTGGTCCAGTGGCAAGGATTACCCAAGACAACTGGAGACCAGTTCTGCTGCACGGACCTAGTGCGTGCATATATCGCAGTGTGGGCTGGCCTGTGCTGCCCCTGGGCCCTCACCTCTTCTGGGCCCCAAACTTGCACCTCCCCTGGGCCCCGATCATGTCCCTCGACAGTCTCTCGCTGCTCCTTCACCCTGACCTCGTCGCTCCTGCTGTATCTGCCCACGCTCCAATCACCGACCTGGACCTTGATGACGTCATTCTTCACTGCTGTCGCCCTCCTGCACCAGCTCGTGCTGCTCCCTGGAGTAGTATGATAATGACCAGCTCGGAGGGGAAAAAAACACCCCAAAAAATTGCAAAAAGCAAAAAATCTAAAACCACACAACATTTATAAAACTCTTAACTAAGTAATTGCTGCGAAAGAATTAAAAAATAACAACATAAACTGACCTTTTTTACAGGTCTTCCTACCTGCCGATGTTTCTGAGGCTGGAACGCCTGCTTTTCTAGTGCATTTTGTTTTCATCCCAAAACTGATTTGCCGAATGGCCAAATTTAGGCATTGTGATTTTTTTTTTTTGCAATGCACCAGGATGATCTGCTTTTTGTCGATATTTTCAAGATGCCATTCTTAAGGTTTGGGGAATTTTGTGCACTTCATTTTAAGAACAAAAAAGCACTTTTAACGTGAAAAAATTGCATTAAAATGTGCGTTTGGCTGGGGAAATTCTCGGCCAAACTGATTTTGTTATGCTGATTGAGGGATAAATATTGGCCAGGACACCGAGGATAACTCCCCTGCTCTTCTTCGAAATGGTGCCAAACGATCTTTTACGTCCACCTGAGGGGGCAGACACGGGCCTCGGTTTAACGTCTCATCCAAAAGGATGGCACCTGTAACAGTGCAGCACCCCCTCCGCACTGTACTGGAGTGTCAACCTAGATTTATGTGCTCAAGTTCCTGGAGTGGGACTTGAACTCACAACCTTCTGACTCGGGCGAGTGTGCTGCACACATTTTTAAAATATTAATATTTATTGAACATTAAGAACATTTACAACATCTTGATCATTTCATTGTATCATAGGAATCTATTTTGCCACTCTGCACAGCCGTTCATCCAACACACTGTAACATCAAAACCTGAAGTTTAATTTGTCTCCTGTAACATATAATAATCTATTGTACTTTACAAATTGATCATAAAATACCATCTTTAAATGCTTTTCTGAAGAAAACATCCGGCTATGAACCAATCTGAAATCCAGTTCAATCCACTTTGGGCATTTAACATTTTTCCACACTCCCTACCAAATCCAGTTGAAGTCCAGCTGTGGGTATATATTCTGCAAAACTCCTGACCAGCAGGTGTCTTAAATCTCCATTCTCTAAATACCCCATAGAAATCTCGGGTATTACAGTTGTCAAATTGGACCAACTCCTCCCCTTTCTCGAGCACAAAGCTTGGATAAGAGCATTAGAATATAAGAAATAGGAGCAGGAATAGGCCATTTGGCCCCTCGAGCCTGCTCCGCTATTCAATAAGATCATGGCTGATCTGATCATGGACTCAGCTCCACT
The DNA here is from genome assembly GCF_044704955.1 of Pristiophorus japonicus. Taxonomy (NCBI): domain Eukaryota; kingdom Metazoa; phylum Chordata; class Chondrichthyes; family Pristiophoridae; genus Pristiophorus; species Pristiophorus japonicus. Next base: position 24,000,325 of record NC_091982.1, read on the forward strand.
TCTCTGCCCGCTCCCCATAACCCTTTACTCCCTTATCACTCAAAAATCTGTCTATCTCTGCCTTAAATATATTCAATGACTCAGCCTCCAGAGCTCTCTGGGCAGAGAATGCCATAGATTTACAATCCTCTGAGAGAAGAAATTTCTCCTCATCTCAGTTTTAAATGGGCGGCCCCTTATTCTAAGGCTATGTCCCCTAGTTTTAGTTTTCCCTATGAGTGGAAGTATAAAGCGGGACGCATTATACCTCCTTTGGAGATTTGTGTATTTATTTCTTCCATCTAATCCTTGACATTGCCCTCTCAATCTTCTCATACATGATCTTAATTGCTTTCTCCTCTGCCTCCTGATCCTCTTCCCAAACCATGTCCCTCACTACCATTTCTGGCAACCAATCTGGAATTACCTCATATAATACATCTTTCACATATATAATACCAGCTTTAATAAAAGCTTGATTAAATAATACCTCTCCTTCAATGTTGATCCACCTGTTCAAAAATAAGGGCCGTTCTAAAAATTCCTCAGCACCTTTGGGCATAAACTGCACACTTAAAAAAGAAAAATTGGGCCCAAGTGTCTACAACCTCCTTATAAAACCTAGGGAGAGGTTTAATCGATTTCAAAAGCATATTGTTCTATTCCATATAAAATATTCCCTGTCCTCCTCTGCCACTTAATTTTTAAAAAATCCTGGAAACAACTCTTCCAAAAACTTGTATTTGACTTCTGAAGAAATCTCTTCATCCATTTAATTCTAAAGGATTTGTTTCTTCAAATCAATATCTGGGAAATTGAGGCCTCCCTGATGTCGCTGTCCAATGATGGTATTGTAAGCAACCAAGGCTGGTTTCCTTTCCCCTAAAAACTTTACACAAGCCTCTCGGATAGACTTTTCCACCCATTCTGGAATATCCTTCACAGTCAATAAGTACCATAGTTTCGATAGTAGGAGAGCTGACACCACTGTCACTCTTCCTTGCACTTTTAACCATCTTCTTTCCCATATTCTCCAAATCTTTTTAATTTTCATAACCTTTTGTTCCAAATTTAGTTGATCCACTTCACCCTATCTTCTTGCACTCCATATGCACCCCAGAACTTCTAAAACCTCCACTACCTTAAAAGGGCTTTCCTCCAACCATTCTCCCTACTCCTTCCCACAAACATGCATTGGCACTTACTATAATTCACTCTGGTTCCTGAAGCTCAACAATACTTCTCCACGACTCCCATAGCTTTCCTCACTGACATCCCATCTCTCAACGTAAGGTTATGTTATCTGCATATTGGTGTATCACCGACACCTGCCCGGAACTGGGAACTGCAATCCCGACTATGCCTTGTTCCTCATGTAACCTAATGGTTCTGCTACTGATGAGTACAACAATGGAGACAGGGGACAACCATGTCTCATTGATCTCTGTATTGGAAAGTACGTGGATAAAAAACCATTACATTTAACACAGCTAAATGTGTTTGAATAAAAAATCCTTATCCACTCAATGACATTTTTTCCAAAACCATCAATAAAAACTCACGAGAGACTTTATCAAAGGCTTTCTCTTGATCCGTCTTTAGCACATTAGCTTTTCTCCCACTCTCTTCCATGAGTTCTATCGCATCTCGAATTGAGACCACAGAGTCAGCGATGTCCCGGCCAATGACTCCATAGGACTGAGAGGGCGAAACTATCTGTGGCAGCACCTCCTTCATACAATTTGCCATAACCCTTGCCAAGAACTTATAATCCATATTTAATAATGTAGTGGGCCTCCAATTCTTCAGATCCTTTCTATCCCCTGAGGACCAGGTATCCCTCAGTTGTAATCTTCTTAAAAACCTCTAAGGCGAATGGACTCAAAATCTCTTTAAAAAAAAAAAAATTATTTATAAAATTCTGCACTTAGTCCATCGAGCCCCTCCCCCCGCCCCCCCCCCCCTTCATTCCACTTATTGCTACTTTTATTTCCGCTAATCCTACTTCTTTGTCACACATGCTTCTCTCATTCTCCTTTAAACCCTCTTCAATCAAAGCACTAACTTTCTTCATCAGCAATTTGGAAATGTCTTCTTTTGTATATAACTCTTGATAAAAGCTACTAGCTGCCTCCATAATCTCCCCACTTTCATTAATGATCTTTTCCCCAACATTCAAGTCTCCAATTAATGATAACCTTTGTCAGAACTTCTCTTGCTCTGGAAAATATCTAGTGCAACTTTCTCCCTCCAATGCATCTTTAGCCTTTGTGTGGCGAATGGCCCCCTTGCATTTTTCAGCTTGCAATAATTCCCACTCTTACTTTAAAACCTTCCACTTCGTCTCTGCTCCCTTATCCCCTCCATCAACTACTTTACAAATATCTGTAAATCTTCTGTTTATATTCTCTTTTTGACGCCGGTTAGCTGTTGCTCTTCCTTTCCCATAATGTACCGAAAAAACTTTTACCTCATATTTGAAATTGTCCCACCAAACTCTTTTTTCTTTAAAGAATAAAGGTTCCTTCCGAGCATTCTTTATTATATTTAAAATCCTTTCTTTAAAAGTAATTTCTTTCAGGTATTGTTTAAAATCCATACCCCCGGTCCGATCTTAACTCCGCTGTTCCTAATTCTAAGAATCAAGGCCAAGTGGTAACTAAAAAATACTTTTTACATTACTTTTTGAAACTTTTAACCCTTCCTGCATTAACACAAAATCGACTTGGCTGTTTTAAAACATCACTCACACAACTTCTTCTGGAGAACTCCCTTTTTATGGGGTTCCGATCCCTCCATAATTTAAATTTGCCATCACTTTTACATTCATCTCTCTGGAGTTACCATCCTTAAAGGTCATCTGGGCTGAAATGTCCATCCGAGATAAAAATACATTAAAATCCCCCACTATACAAGGGTGTTCTGCCTCTGCCACTTCTGTGAATAACTAGCAAAAAAGCTCATGACGCTTGCAATGGTCATTCGGCGCATAGATATTAAAGAGATCACAATTCAATTCATCCATTTGTACCTTTAGCTTTCAAAATCTCCCCTCAGTGTCCTTGTCCACCAATGCAAAGTTCCCTTTTATGAACGAACTCACTAAAACAGCCGCCCCGCTACGGTTATTATTTGCGCAACTCGCAAACACTTCTCCCTTCCAAATCATCCAAAATCTTTCTCGGATATCCTCATCTCAATAGGTTTTTTGCAGACACAACAGGTCAGTTCCTTTAAGGCACTGCAACAACTGCTGCAATTAATTCTCCCCCCTCAGTCCGTTCACATTAATCAAGACCAATGTAATCATGGCTCCTAATAAAAGAAATGTGCCTGATAATCCCCCCATCATCATTTTCTCTCTGACCCTTCCTCCTCTCATGCTCCTTCCCAACCTTTTGGGCAGCTGTTGCTTTCTCTTGCAGCCTCCGGCTATTTTTCACTTCCTGTTTGAACTTTCCCTGCAGTTTCAGCCTCTTCCTTACGTCAAATTTAGGCCGTGGAACTGCCCCTCCTCCCTTCTTCTGCCCCTCACTAACCTTTCCCTTTCCACATGATGCCCCCCCACCCCCCAATTCCCAATTCCATGTCTCCATCCTCCTCTGACTCCTCACTCTTGTGCTCTTCTGTAATCTTCTGTCCCTGTTCCCTGTCAGATACAGAGTCTCCCTTCGAGAGTCCTCCTGCTAACATGGATTCTCCAACTGTGCCACTCCCTTCAACCTCACCTCCAGCGCTGACCCTTGTACCCATTTTTTCTCTCTCTGGGACAATGGCATGTCTCCACCCATCTTGTCCCTTTCGGTGTCTTTGTCTCCCCGCTCCCGTCTTGCTGCCCCTTTAAGGCTCCTGCCTCTTGCACCCTCTCCTGATCTTTCCCCCTCCTGCTTCCCAAGATGTACAACTCCTCGTATCTCTTTGGAATAATTACACTTGCCCCGCACCCGCCTCTGCTTCCCCCCCCCATGGACACCTGAAGGTGAGCCATATTATGACTCGACTCTATCCCTGACCCGTGATGTCTTCCACTGACTTTGTCTTTTTCCACCATATTGGTGTGTTTTCCAGCATCTCCATCCTGTTTTCTGCTTCGTGATTTTCTGCCTATTGCGTTCTTTCCTCATTCCGTTCGGCGGCTGTGTTCTCCGCTTGCTCCGCTCTTCTAACCACTCCACTCACACCATAATATGGTGGAATTCTGCATTAGGATGGAGAATGAAACAGTAAATTCAGAGACCATGGTCCAGAACTTAAAGAAGGGTAACTTTGAAGGTATGAGGCGTGAATTGGCTAGGATAGATTGGCGAATGATACTTAGGGGGTGGACTGTGGATGGGCAATGGCAGACATTTAGAGACCGCATGGATGAATTACAACAATTGTACATTCCTGTCTGGCGTAAAAATAAAAAAGGGAAGGTGGCTCAACCGTGGCTATCTAGGGAAATCAGGGATAGTATTAAAGCCAAGGAAGTGGCATACAAATTGGCCAGAAATAGCAGCGAACCTGGGGACTGGGAGAAATTTAGAATTCAGCAGAGGAGGACAAAGGGTTTGATTAGGGTAGGGAAAATGGAGTACGAGAAGAAGCTTGCAGGGAACATTAAGGTGGATTGCAAAAGTTTCTATAGGTATGTAAAGAGAAAAAGGTTAGTAAAGACAAACGTAGGTCCCCTGCAGTCAGAATCAGGGAAAGTCATAACGGGGAACAAAGAACTGGCGAACCAATTGAACAAGTACTTTGGTTCGGTATTCACTAAGGAGGATACAAACAACCTTCCGGATATAAAAGGGGTCAGAGGGTCTAGTAAGGAGGGGGAACTGAAGGAAATCTTTATTAGTCGGGAAATTGTGTTGGGGAAATTGATGGGATTGAAGGCCGATAAATCCCCAGGGCCTGATGGACTGCATCCCAGAGTACTTAAGGAGGTGGCCTTGGAAATAGCGGATGCATTGACAGTCATTTTCCAACATTCCATTGACTCTGGATCAGTTCCTATGGAGTGGAGGGTAGCCAATGTAACCCCACTTTTTAAAAAAGGAGGGAGAGAGAAAACAGGGAATTATAGACCGGTCAGCCTGATCTCAGTAGTGGGTAAAATGATGGAATCAATTATTAAGGATGTCATAGCAGTGCATCTGGAAAATGGTGACATGATAGGTCCAAGTCAGCATGGATTTGTGAAAGGGAAATCATGCTTGACAAATCTTCTGGAATTTTTTGAGGATGTTTCCAGTAAAGTGGACAAAGGAGAACCAGTTGATGTGGTATATTTGGACTTTCAGAAGGCTTTCGACAAGGTCCCACACAAGAGATTAATGTGCAAAGTTAAAGCACATGGGATTGGGGGTAGTGTGCTGATGTGGATTGAGAACTGGTTGTCAGACAGGAAGCAAAGAGTAGGAGTAAATGGGTACTTTTCAGAATGGCAGGCAGTGACTAGTGGGGTGCCGCAAGGTTCTGTGCTGGGGCCCCAGCTGTTTACATTGTACATTAATGATTTAGACGAGGGGATTAAATGCAGTATCTCCAAATTTGCGGATGACACTAAGTTGGGTGGCAGTGTGAGCTGCGAGGAGGATGCTATTAGGCTGCAGAGTGACTTGGATAGGTTAGGTGAGTGGGCAAATGCATGGCAGATGAAGTATAATGTGGATAAATGTGAGGTTATCCACTTTGGTGGTAAAAACAGAGAGACAGACTATTATCTGAATGGTGACAGATTAGGAAAAGGGAAGGTGCAACGAGACCTGGGTGTCATGGTACATCAGTCATTGAAGGTTAGCATGCAGGTACAGCAGGCGGTTAAGAAAGCAAATGGCATGTTGGCCTTCATAGCGAGGGGATTTGAATACAGGGGCAGGGAGGTGTTGCTACAGTTGTACAGGGCCTTGGTGAGGCCACACCTGGAGTATTGTGTACAGTTTTGGTCTCCTAACTTGAGGAAGGACATTCTTGCTATTGAGGGAGTGCAGCGAAGATTCACCAGACTGATTCCCGGGATGGCGGGACTGACCTATCAAGAAAGACTGGATCAACTGGGCTTGTATTCACTGGAGTTCAGAAGAATGAGAGGGGACCTCATAGAAACGTTTAAAATTCTGACGGGTTTAGACAGGTTAGATGCAGGAAGAATGTTCCCAATGTTGGGGAAGTCCAGAACCAGGGGTCACAGTCTGAGGATAAGGGGTAAGCCATTTAGGACCGAGATGAGGAGAAACTTCTTCACCCAGAGAGTGGTGAACCTGTGGAATTCTCTACCACAGAAAGTAGTTGAGGCCAATTCACTAAATATATTCAAAAGGGAGTTAAATGAAGTCCTTACTACTCGGGGGATCAAGGGTTATGGCGAGAAAGCAGGAAGGGGGTACTGAAGTTTCATGTTCAGCCATGAACTCATTGAATGGCGGTGCAGGCTAGAAGGGCTGAATGGCCTGCTCCTGCACCTATTTTCTATGTTTCTATGTTTCTGCTCCTTCTCCCATCTCCTCGTTGCTCAAGGAGCTTCCTTCTGCCTCACACTCACACTGGGTGGGGCCTTTGTGACAAACTGCACAGCTTTCTGCCTTGCAGTTCCATGCGATGTGTCCAGACTTGCCACAGGTCTGAACAGCTTCTTACTAAAAGATCGTGTCTAAGATAGTAATAGCAAACCTTCACCTGGTTATCATGCAGAACTCCTTCCATTATCTCATGCTGTAGGGTGATGACTTCACCCACTCTGGAAACCGCACTTTTACATAACGGATTCCATCAGCTACCCGTGTTCCAGGATAGCATCTCCTCTTTATTACTGAGCAAAGTTTAATGTCCCATGACTCCAACGTTTTTATCAGCACATCGTTCTCAACATAAACTGGCAGGTTTAAGAATGAAACCACCACCTCTTCGGAATACAGCAAAGTACTTCTCACCAACCTTCAGGCTCAGTAAAAGTCTTTCCACCTCCTCTCGGGCACTGACCATCATTTCAAATCCAACATTCGCCTTTGGTTGGTAAGCAAAGCAACTTCCCTCACTGCAGTCCTCATGTACTGCCTGGATGATATCCCAAGCTTGCATCTCCTTATCCTGGCAGTGAACCACCATTGTGTTTTCTTTTCCAAACCTCCTGGGGTCCCGGCCCAAACCTTTGGGGCTTCTATTCTCCCTTCTCAAGACATTCTCTCCCCTGATTAAATTCACACTGGGAGCATTGTCCTCAGAGGGGCCTGGCACTCAAGGCCCATCAACAGCCATCTGGCTGATGTTTATGGGTGAACATGGCCCTAAAATGTGAAAAAAAAACTCACCACCAACTTTTTACAAATTCACTCCAACTCCTGCAGTAATCAGCAGCACCTGCTCACTCCGAGTCCCTCCCACCCAGAGAGTGATACCCACTGACCCACAGCTGACGCATAACAGCATGGTTTTCAGGCATGATCGGGGAAATTACCCAATCTCCATTCTGGCTGGGAATGGTGGTGTCACTTTATGCAGCCCTAAGTTTGGGGTTAATGCTGATCTGCACAGGGGATGTGCACTTCTGATGTACTCTGTCTGTCCTGTGCATGGACATGAGTGGGAATATCAGGACCTAAATTCCAGATAGAATAGTTGAAGTGAAAAATGTATAACTTAAACAATTAGATGCTGCCGTGGAGAAATGTAGGATCCTTCTAGATGGAATTACTGAGATGCTCCAAATGGTCTTCCTTATCTGTAATGTTCTTGTATTCTAGCAATTTGAAAAATACCACATATCATTTATGCCTCAATAACTCTTCTGCCAAATATCTCATCAAGGAGACTCTTGAATTTGCCAAACACCATCTGTTGTGTATGTAAGCACTCTGTTAATGACTCCACGAGGCAGGGGAATGACACTTGAACTGTACAGATTGTAGTCCTTTATTGCAGCTCCAAGAGTGACGACATCAAGAGATGAGCTCCCTTTTATACTGGGTTACCTGCAGTGTACAGGTGACCCTTAGGTCTCCAGCAGCAGCACCTTCTGGTGTACAGGTAAGGGAGGGATTCAAATTCCTGGGGCATTGGAACCGGTTCTGGGGGAGGTGGGACCAGTACAATCCGGACGGTCTGCACCTGGGCAGAATCAGAACCAATGTCCTCGGGGGAGTGTTTGCTAGTGCTGTTGGGGAGGAGTTAAACTAATATGGCAGGGGGATGGGAACCAATGCAGGGAGATAGAGGGAAACAAAAAGGAGGCAAAAGCAAAAGACAGAAAGGAGATGAGGAAAAGTGGAGGGCAGAGAAACCCAAGGCAAAGAACAAAAAGGACCATTGTACAGCAAAATTCTAAAAGGACAGAGGGTGTTAAAAAAACAAGCCTAAAGGTGGATGAATTAACTGTGCAAATAGATGTTAACAAATATGATGTGATTGGGATTACGGAGACGTGGCTCCAGGATGATCAGGGCTGGGAACTCAACATCCAGGGGTATTCAACAGTCAGGAAGGATAGAATAAAAGGAAAAGGAGGTGGGGTAGCATTGCTGGTTAAGGAGGAGATTAAGGCAATAGTTAGAAAGGACATTAGCTTGGATGATGTGGAATCTATATGGGTAGAGCTACAGAACACCAAAGGGCAAAAAACGTTAGTGGGAGTTGTGTACAGACCTCCAAACAGTAGTAGTGATGTTCGGGAGGGCATCAAACAGGAAATTAGGGGTGCATGCAATAAAGGTGCAGCAGTTATAATGGGTGACTTTAATATGCACATAGATTGGGCTAACCAAACTGGAAGCAATACGGTGGAGGAGGATTTCCTGGAGTGCATAAGGGATGGTTTTTTAGACAAATATGTCGAGGAACCAACTAGGGGGGAGGCCATCTTAGACTGGGTGTTATGTAATGAGAGAGGATTAATTAGCAATCTCGTTGTGCGAGGCCCCTTGGGGAAGAGTGACCATAATATGGTGGAATTCTGCATTAGGATGGAGAATGAAACAGTTAATTCAGAGACCATGGTCCAGAACTTAAAGAAGGCTAACTTTGAAGGTATGAGGCGTGAATTGGCTGGGATGGATTGGCGAATGATACTTAAGGGGTTGACTGTGGATGGGCAATGGCAGACATTTAGAGACCGCATGGATGAACTACAACAACTGTACATCCCTGTCTGGCATAAAAATAAAAAAGGGAAGGTGGCTCAACCGTGGCTATCAAGGGAAATCAGGGATAGTATTAAAGCCAAGGAAGTGGCATACAAATTGGCCAGAAATAGCAGCGAACCTGGGGACTGGGAGAAATTTAGAACTCAGCAGAGGAGGACAAAGGGTTTGATTAGGGCAGGGAAAATGGAGTATGAGAAGAAGCTTGCAGGGAACATTAAGACGGATTGCAAAACTTTCTATAGATATGTAAAGAGAAAAAGGTTAGTAAAGACAAACGTAGGTCCTCTGCAGTCAGAATCAGGGGAAGTCATAACGGGGAACAAAGAACTGGCGGACCAATTGAACAAGTACTTTGGTTCGGTATTCACGAAGGAGGACACAAACAACCTTCCGGTTATAAAAGGGATCGGGGGGTCTAGTAAGGAGGAGGAACTGAGGGAAATCCTTATTAGCCGGGAAATTGTGTTGGGGAAATTGATGGGATTGAAGGCCGATAAATCCCCAGGGCCTGATGGACTGCATCCCAGAGTACTTAAGGTGGTGGCCTTGGAAATAGTGGATGCATTGACAGTCATTTTCCAACATTCCATTGACTCTGGATCAGTTCCTATAGAGTGGAGGGTAGCCAATGTAACCCCACTTTTTAAAAAAAGAGGGAGAGAGAAAACAGGGAATTATAGACCGGTCAGCCTGACATCGGCAGTGGGTAAAATGATGGAATCAATTATTAAGGATGTCATAGCAGTGCATTTGGAAAGAGGTGACATGATAGGTCCAAGTCAGCATGGATTTGTGAAAGGGAAATCATGCTTGACAAATCTTCTGGAATTTTTGAGGATGTTTCCAGTAGAGTGGACAAGGGAGAACCAGTTGATGTGGTATATTTGGACTTTCAGAAGGCGTTCGACAAGGTCCCACACAAGAGATTGATGTGCAAAGTAAAAGCACATGGGATTGGGGGTAGTCGGCTGACGTGGATTGAGAACTGGTTGTCAGACAGGAAGCAAAGAGTAGGAGTAAATGGGTACTTTTCAGAATGGCAGGCAGTGACTAGTGGGGTACCACAAGGTTCTGTGCTGGGGCCCAACTGTTTACACTGTACATTAATGATTTAGATGAGGGGATTAAATGTAGTATCTCCAAATTTGCGGATGACACTAAGTTGGGTGGCAGTGTGAGCTGCGAGGAGGATGCTGTGAGGCTGCAGAGCGACTTGGATAGGTTGGGTGAGTGGGCAAATGCATGGCAGATGAAGTATAATGTGGATAAATGTGAGGTTATCCACTTTGGTGGTAAAAACAGAGAGACAGACTATTATCTGAATGGTGACAGATTAGGAAAAGGGGAGGTGCAAAGAAACCTGGGTGTCATGGTACATCAGTCATTGAAGGTTGGCATGCAGGTGCAGCAGGCGGTTAAGAAAGCAAATGGCATGTTGGCCTTCATAGCAAGGGGATTTGAGTACAGGGGCAGGGAGGTGTTGCTACAGTTGTACAGGGCATTGGTGAGGCCACACCTGGAGTATTGTGTACAGTTTTGGTCTCCTAACCTGAGGAAGGACATTCTTGCTATTGAGGGAGTGCAGCGAAGTTTCACCAGACTGATTCCCGGGATGGCGGGACTGACCTATCAAGAAAGACTGGATCAACTGGGCTTGTATTCACTGGAGTTCAGAAGAATGAGAGGGGACCTCATAGAAACATTTAAAATTCTGACGGGGTTAGACAGGTTAGATGCAGGAAGAATGTTCCCAATGTTGGGGAAGTCCAGAACCAGAAGTCACGGTCTAAGGATAAGGGGTAAGCCATTTAGGACCGAGATGCGGAGGAACTTCTTCACCCAGAGAGTGGTGAACCTGTGGAATTCTCTACCACAGAAAGTTGTTGAGGCCAATTCACTAAATATATTCAAAAAGGAGTTAGATGAAGTCCTTACTACTAGGGGGATCAAGGGGTATGGCGAGAAAGCAGGAATGGGGTACTGAAGTTGAATGTTCAGCCATGAACTCATTGAATGGCGGTGCAGGCTAGAAGGGCCGAATGGCCTACTCCTGCACCTATTTTCTATATACAGGTCTAGTGTTACAGTACATCATTGGCATGCATACATAACACTATCCATCTTCATTATTTTGCTGGGCAATCTGTACCATGTATTCATCACCCTGTGTGCAAGACAATTAAATGTAAACTGCTTACCTTATCTCTTTGGAGCTCAAGCCCATTCCATTTTTCCATTTTGTTCATAGATGCTATAGCAACCAAGCTGTTCCCAATGAGCAGGAGGCATACACCAAGCAAGTAAAAACATTTCTGTCCCCAAGCCACAATGACAACCAATCATTTATTCCAGCTGCTGTGACATTACTCAGCACAGTAACTTTAAATTATGCAAGCACTAACTCAATCATATTACAATTACTTTGTCCATTTCCATCTCCAGGATGTATTTGCATTTACTTCTGTTTATGCCTACGGTAAACCAGAAAACAAGGTCTGCCCACTTATATCCTGAGCATATTTACCCCAAATTGCTAAAATTGGAATGAAAACAGGGAAACTTTGATTATACACCATTATTTGAAAATTGTCCAAATTTGGATTTCTAATTTGATGTTCTGATCATTGTTATATCTTATTTATTTTCTATTGCTAAAATTAATGACACCCTATTGAAATCTTAATTTTGTTAATAGAAAGTACTGACCATAATGAATCATCAAGATAGAAAGTGCAGCAAAAAACTTGAAGATATAAAACAGTTGCTCTGAAAAGGAGTTTGATTTTACCTGAATTAATTTGCATGAACTTTATTTACAATTGTAGATAAAAAGGCATTTACTACCCCATGTATAAGGCTCAGAAAATAAATCCTGTAAGTTTCTTCTTTCGTGGGTTGAATAAGTTAAATGTAATGGATTGAAAGAAAACCGTGTGCAATATTAAAGCATTCTGAAATGAAATCTCAGTGGGACTTCAATAAGAGTGTTTGAAGTAGAGTCAGGATTTCCTATGGAAATAAATTTGCAACCAGTTGTTTTTGAAATTGCTTTTCTGTGCTGGCAGTGCATTTAAACAACAATCAGCACAACAGATTCGTTTGCAGGGAAAATGGATCTCGCTCCATGCAGGGTTACCTGCTGATGCCTGATCCCATCAGCCCCATTTAATGTACAAAGAGGAGACTTTATTTTTGACACTTTCCACACAAAAGACTGTCTTTCTTTCTCCACTCATTTAAAAAAATGAACTAAAATGTGTAGCAATTTTTCCGATGCAAATATCTGAGATTCAACTTTACAAAAACTTTAGGAGAAGCTATTTGTTGTGGAAAATGGCTGAAAATCATGGACGCAGTTGTGATATCTCTCGGGATGGGTTTCATTTTGATCCAGCAGCTGCCCCTCATGATGCTAGCACTCCTCCTGTGATCTCCATGCCGGCCTTATTGCTCTGTTCTTGGTCTAGCCGCTCAACTGTTCAGGCTGTGTACTGATGCTCAGTAACTAGCACAGGCTTCAGGACTTTTGAATCAAAATTGTGCTACTCAAGCAGCAAATATCATTCTGTGTAAGTGTAATATATTTATGCTTGGGGTCACCTGACACCAGAGGGCATCACTGTCGGATGTCAGAGGTAATGCAGGAAGTCAACTCTTGTACTTAACCGAAGTGGGAATAAAAGAGATCAGGTACACACCTGAGGCAGTTTATAATAACAGGACTCTTGTGTTACTACATTGGCGACGAGGTAAACTAAGAACTTTCTTATGTACAATGGGCACTATTGGAATTCTGCACGAATTCGTGGATGGCGAGGATTGGGCGGATTTTGTCGACTGCCTGGATCAATATTTTATTGCCAACAAAATGGAGTGGGAGGCTGATGCACTCCGTCGCAGGGCAGTTCTCCTCACCGTCTGTGGTCAGAAGGTTTACGGCATCATGAAGAACCTTCTCTCGTCTTTATGTCCAACTGCCAAGTCTTACGAGGAATTGTGTGATTTGGTACATGACCATCTAAAGGAAGGGATCATCATCTCGCTATCGCTTTTACACGCATGTCCGTGCTGAGGGCCAGGACGTGTCGGGATTCATCGCCGACCTGAGACGTCTTGCTGAGCCGTGGACGTTCGGGCACATGCTGGAAGACATGTTGAGAGACTTTTTCGTGATCGGCATCAACCATGATGTGATTCTTCAGAAGTTATTGGCCGAAGAGAAACTGCACTTGAAAAGGCCATCGCGATTGCCCAGGCATGCATGACGACTGATGAGAATTTGAGGCAGATATCATCGAAAGGTCGGAGCTCCACGGCAGGCTTGTCAGGTACTGTAACCAAGATTGTCGTCTTCTGGCAAAGCTGCTCATGGCAGGGCCAAGTCAACTGTTTACATGAAACCTGCTCAGGTAGCTGCTCAGAGCCCGACAACTGGTATGAAGCTGAGTTCACCGTGTTGGCGTTGTGGGGGCAATCATTGACCTCATCACTGTCGGTTTAAACAATGCTCTTGTATTGGGTGTTCGAAAGTGGGACATCTCCAGAAAATGTGCCCACAACTGAGCAAGCATGCTGCTGCTGCTCATCATGTTGTTGATGATGACCAGTCCAGTGCTGACTTTGATACACAACCTGAAGTGTACAGTTTGTATTCATTCTCGTTAAAGAGCCAGCTGATAACTGTTAATGTGAAGCTGACTAGCGTGCCTGTATCAATGGAGCTGGACACTGGTGCAAGCCAGTCGATCATGAGCCAAGTGACATTTGACAAGCTGTGGGACACTGAGGCTGTGAAGCCTAAGCTGAGTCCAGTCAAGGAAAAGTTGCTTGTTCATTATAATCCGTGTAAGCGTTTTGTATCAGCCTGTGATGCTTCATCATATGGTATTGGCTGTATGCTCCAACAAGCCAATGAGTCGGGTAAGCTACAACCTGTTGCGTATGCTTCGAGAAGTTTATCAAAAGCGGAAAGAGCTTACAGCATGGTAGACAAAGAAGCTTTGGCCTGTGTGTATGGTGTAACAAAGATGCATCAGTACCTGTTTGGTCTCCGTTTTGAACTCGAAACGGATCACAAGCCACTCATTTCATTATGTTCTGAAAACAAAGGTATTTGTAATGTCTGTAAGCACTCTAGTAATGACTCCACGAGGCAAGGTATTGCACTTGAACTGTTGTGACCTTAGTCCATTTATTGCAGCTCCTGAATGAGGTTACAGTAAGGTGGTCTCCCTTTTATACCTGTTTACCTGCAGTGTGCACCTAGGTCTCCACCAGTTGCACCCTCTGGTAGTACAGGCATATTATATACAGTGAAAGATACATTCATTGGTCTTCTGTAACTGTACATTGAGTGTACAGGGTATATACATACACAACATCACCCCCCCCCCAAGTCTTGTGCCATTGGCCTTTGCACTGGGTGCTCTGGCCCGCGACTTGAGTGCCCAAAGCCCTTGCACTTTGTCTGTGCTTGGGAATGGCTCTCTCCCTGTGGACCCCCAAGTCCTTATTGCCACAAAGTTCAGCACAAATGGTCAGCACTGGACGGTTGGAGGTTGAAGTGAGGGTTTGAGTGGGTTCTGGGAGTGATCCATGTGTCCATGGCTACATACCCCTATTTCCCCCCCTCCCCATATATAGACCATGTGTGAGGCTCAACAGTTGCATTTACATACATGTACAAAAAGTAGGATTGGTTATATGACTGTTTAGATTTAGTAGTAGTGGAACAAGTACATTTTACAGGTAAGGTACATGCATGGTATTACAGTCTTGCCCTTGGGGTGTAGGTGCAGGTGGGTGAGGACGCTAGTTCCAGAGTAACCGGACTGTGTCTAGGTTGTCTGATGGTGGCGTTGCGCCCCCTGCCAGCTGGGTGGGCTCGAATCACTCCCTTGGCTGGGTCTCAGGGCCTTTGCCATTGCCTAGTGGTGGGCAGAGCCACAGGAAAGTGTGGCTTCCCTGTCCTCCTTTGAGGGCTGCAGGGTCTCCCTGCTGCCCTTCAGCGGTAGTGGGAGCCTGGTCATCCCAGGTCCCATTGGGAGGGCTGGAAGGTGCTGGCCTCTTGCTCCCGGTGCTGGCCCTGGTGGCCAGAGGGGTAGGGCTGATCTGGGGCGTCCGCTGATCGCTGGCCCTGCAGTGGGTAAGTTCTCACTGTCTGGGGCATCCTCTTGGTCCCGGAGGCGCAGGCTACATGATTGGGTAGCCCGCTGGACCTGGGTGCTTCAAACGGGAGATTGCCCTTGGTTTTGTCGGCATGCATCTTGAACCTGGCATCACACGTTACTCCATCATTTAAATTCATGATACACTGGCTCTGATCACACCCAGGTACTAGTTCACATTTGTCAATTACATCTTTTCCCTCAATTACATATTTTCCCTTTATATAACCGGCATCGCTGTGTAATGTTACTTTTAGATACTTGTGTTCATCAATTACATCTTTTCCACGTATCCTACCAGCATCACTGTTCAACCGTACATTTAAATACTTGCATTTGTTAATTACATCTCTCACATTAGTATCACCGGCATCGCTGTACAAAAGTGGAACTGTTCCTTTAATTGTTCTGGGTTGCCAGTCTCCTTTAAGAGGGCCTTGCAATCTTTACCCCAATCCGGTTCGCTGCTCGGCATCACGTTTTGTTCCCTCAACGCTGCCCCTCGTGGTCTGGGTGTGGCCATCTTGATTTCAGACACCACCTCATGGTGCGGGCTCCATCTTTTCACTCTCCTCGAGTAGGCTGCGGTTATCCTTCTCTCCCCAGGTTCTGCCACTGAAGCTGGGGATTTATCTTCTGCATCGATCTTCTCACATCTGAGTCCTGCCACGGCCCGGAAGGTGAGTTCTGGTCGTTCGGGTCAGATCATCTCGCTGTTGAGTAGTGTGGTCTGTGTCGTCACCGCGCAGTCGAGTTGGACGGTAGGATCTTCAGGTGCTGCGATGGATCCAAATTTGGGACCACCTAGGATGTCGATCGCTGGGACCTGGAGGCTTTCCCAGCTCCAACAGATTTGGATTTGCTTCATCCAACTTCTTCCTAGCAGCGTTGGACCATCACCAGCAATGATCCACAAAGGTAGGTTGTGCATCGCGCCATTGTAGGACACCTAGACATCCACGCTACCAACAACTGGGATGGTGTACGTGAACAGCTTCACCTGGATTGGTAACATTTTAGGTTGTTCAATAGGTTTGTCTGAGTTTCTCGAAGGCCACCTGGTTCATCAGTGATTGGCTCGCCCCTGTGTCGACCTCCATCGAGATTGGAACACCGTTGATTTCAACTTCGATCTTCAACGGGGAACTCTCAGTGGAGCAGGTAAACACTCCCTACACCTCTTCCTGGGGCTGAGCTGCCTCCTGGACTCTCTCTTCGTCTTCATCAGTGCTGGAGCCCGGGTGATCGGCTAACTCTTCAGCGACTCTGTGAGTAAAATTTCTTTTACACATTCGCTGTAGATGGCCTTTAGTGTTATGGCCCTTGCAAGTATAGTCTCTCTATCTGCATTGGTGGGCTCTGTGATTTCCTCCACAGCGCCAGCATGGGGCTAGCCGGTTGACCCCCTGCGGTGGACTCAGGGTTGCGGGGCTCACGGTCACAGTCTTGCCTCTGAAAGGTGCCATTTGGTTCACAGTACTTGCCGTGTTGGAGTCCTGGGTTGAGTCATCATCCTTCTGGAATCGCAGGCTGAGGCCATGAACGCTTGGCTCACGTTAATTGCTTTCTGCAGGGTGTTGGTGGTGTCCGCAGAGAGCAGCCTGTGGAGGAGGCCTTCGTGGCCGATTCCAATAACAAAGATGTCCCTCAGCGCTTCAGTGAGGTAGTCACCAAAATCACATGGTGCAGCCAATCGTCTCAGGTCTGCAGCATATTTTGCGATTTCTTGGCCTTCGGGCCGCCGGTGTGTGCAGAACCGGTGTCTGGCTGTTAGGATGCTCTCTTTTGACTTAAGCTGTTCCTGTATCAGCTGTACGAGCTCCGCGAACATTTTCGTTGTCATCTTCTCTGGGGCTAGCAAGGTCATCAATGGTGGGCCCACAACTGCTGAGCAGGATGGCTCGGCGCTTATCAGCCAGCGAGGTCGGTGTGTCTCCAGCCAGGTCATTCACGATGAAGAAATGTTCTAGTCTTTCCACAAAGGCATCCCAATCTTCCCCATCAGCGAATTGTTGAAAGTTGCCAAGGTTAGCCATTTTTCGCGTGGAATTCGTATTCTCATCGCCACTTGTAGTGTCTGTAAGCACTCTAGTAATGACTCCACGAGGCAAGATATTGCACTTGAACTGTTGTGACCTTAGTCCATTTCTTGCAGCTCCTGAATGAGGTTGCAGTAAGGTGGGCTCCCTTTTATACCTGGTTACCTGCGGTGTGCAGGTAACCTCCTAAGTCTCCACCAGTCGGACCCTCTGGTGGTACAGGCATATTATATACAGTGTAAAGATACATTCATTGGTCTTATGTAACTGTACATTGATTGTACAGGGTATATACAGACACAACAGTAATAATACCAATGCATGATCCCATATTCATAGGTGGACGTTAACATTGTCTGGGTATAATTACATTATTCGCCATAGACCCGGTAATGAGAATCATGTCGATGCACTGAGTCGTTTGCCTTTGCCTACACCTGATGTGAAAACGCTTCAACCTACAGATCTAATGTTGGTAATGGATGCTTTTGAGAGTGATGAAACTCACTGCTCAACAATTTAGGATATGGACCAGCCATGACCCTATTTTGTCGGTTGTGAAATGTTGTGTCCCTCAGTGGTGATTGGTCTGAAATACCTACGGAGATGTGTGAAGAGATCAAACCTTACACCCACTGCAAAGATGAGCTGTCCATTCAGTCAGATTGTTTACTGTGGGGTAATCGCGTCATCGTGCCAAAGAAAGGTAGAGAAAGACATAGCACTCATCCCGGTATTATGATGAAAGCCATTGCTTGGTCTCATGTATGGTGGCCTGGAATTGACTCTGATCTGGAATCATAGAAACATAGAAACATAGAAAATAGGTGCAGGAGTAGGCCATTCGGCCCTTCTAGCCTGCACCGCCATTCAATGAGTTCATGGCTGAACATTCAACTTCAGTACCCCATTCCTGCTTTCTCGCCATACCCCTTGATCCCCCTAGCAGTAAGGACCTCATCTAACTCCTTTTTGAATATATTTAGTGAATTGGCCTCAACAACTTTCTGTGGTAGAGAATTCCACAGGTTCACCACTCTCTGGGTGAAGAAGTTCCTCTGCATCTCGGTCCTAAATGGCTTACCCCTTATCCTTAGACTGTGACCCCTGGTTCTGGACTTCCCCAACATCGGGAACATTCTTCCTGCATCTAACCTGTCTAAACCCATCAGAATTTTATATGTTTCTATGAGGTCCCCTCTCATTCTTCTGAACTCCAGTGAATACAAGCCCAGTTGATCCAGTCTTTCTTGATAGGTCAGTCCCGCCATCCCGGGAATCAGTCTGGTGAACCTTCGCTGCACTCCCTCAATAGCAAGAATGTCCTTCCTCAGGTTAGGAGACCAAAACTGTACACAATACTCCAGGTGTGGCCTCACCAATGCCCTGTACAACTGTAGCAACACCTCCCTGCCCCTGTACTCAAATCCCCTTGCTATGAAGGCCAACATGCCATTTGCTTTCTTAACCGCCTGCTGCACCTGCATGCCAACCTTCAATGTGTGCAACACTTGCATGCAGCTAAGAAAAGTACCAGTGGAATCTCCGTTGAGTCTTTGGTCGTGGACATCTAAACCATGGTCGAGGATACACATCAATTTTGGGGGTACATTCCTCAGAAAGAAGATTTTTTGTTGTGGTGGATGCCTATTCAAAGTGGATAGAGTGTATTATTATGTTATCCAGTACATCTACAGCTACTATTGAGAGCCTACATGTCATGTTTGCTACTCATGGTTTACCTGACATTGTTGTGAGCGACAACGGATCTTGTTTCACTCGTCTTGAGTTTCAGGAGTTCATGAAACTCAATGGTATTAGACATGTGAAGTCAGCTCCTTTCAAACCTGCTTCTAATGGTCAAGCAGAGCGTGCTGTTCAAACTATCAAACAAAGTATGAAACGTGTAACTCGGTTCACTTCAAACTCATTTGTCATGTATATTGCTCAGTTATAGGACAAGACCTCATACTGTTACTGGGGTTTTCCCTGCTGAACTACTGATGAAGTGAAATCTGAAGACCAAGCTTTCACTTGTTCATCCTGATTTGAATGATAGTGTTGAAAACAGACATCAAAGTCAGCAATTGTACAATGATCATACTGCTGTATCACAAGATATCTCTGTCAATGATCCAGTATTTGTACTGAACTATGGTGGAGGTCCAAAATGGATCGCTAGTACTGTTACAGCTAAGGAGGCTAACAGAGTGTTCATTGTCATGCTCAAGAATGGCCAAACATGCAGAAAACATGTTAACCAGGTAAAAATGCGGCACACAGATGAACTGGAACCGTTTGAGAAAGATCCAATCAGTGATCCACCAACTATCGTTCATTCACCAGAGGCCTCTGTTGTCATTCCGGAACCCGGACCTTCAGTCTTTGAGGTTGTTATTACCACTCCCACCAGAACTGTTACTCAACCTCCAGTCATAACTGACTTAGGACGTTCACATAGAACTAATGTTGTACTGAGACGATCAACTCGTGAGCAAAAGCCCCAGATCGTCTTGTATTGTAAAGTGACTGATACTAAGATCTTGAAAGGGGGATGCTGTAATATATTTATGCTTGGGGTCACCTGACACTAGAGGGCGCCACTGTTGGATGTCATGCAGGTAATACAGGAAGTCAACTCTTGTACTTATCCGAAGTGGGAATAAAAGAGATTGGGGACACACCCAAGGCAGTTTATAATAACAGGATTCTTGTGTTATTACAGTAAGGTAAGTGGAAAACTTTTAAGGATATCACACCTCAACAAATTATTTGTCTTAATACTGGTTAAAATTAATAGAAATTACCAGAGGCTAAGATTTAACAAGCTAAATAGTAGAGAGCTTAACAGTTCAACAACTGGAAAGAAAAACAGAAGCAAAGTCGGAGATGAAAAAAGGCCTCTTGGCCCACTGAAGCTCATCCCTCCAGTACACAATACTCAGCCATCATGACATCTAATTCTATTTTGAATAACCCCAATTTTTACTTCGATTACCGAGTTCGGGAGACTATTCCGACCATTTATCATTTTTGGCATTCTGGAAATTACCCCGAATTATATTGTATGAATCAAATTCCTTTGCTTGCTATTTAAAATGGAGCAGTTCTATGCCAGCACAAACCACATTTGATGGAGTATGAGTTGAGTACATTAGTGAATGAATTCATTATACAGAACATGATGTATGGAAGAAGTGGCCATTCTTGCTGCCTTCTAAAGGTACAAGACTAAAGAAGGCCTGCAGCAAATGTCAAGGGTAAAATCACTTATTAAAAAAAAAGGCCTTAAGTTGGGATGTGAGGAGTGCAGGATACAGCAAGACCAAAAAAGATGAAGGTGGGCCAAAGTGAAGGTCTTTGAAGCAACAGAATGCTACATGGAGAAAAAAAAATTGCATCAAAAGCATCCAACTCATAACCAAGAAGGAGAGTACATTACCTGAGTCCTCTGATTCGGGTAAGTGACCTTTATTACATGATGTCATTTACTGAATAGAAATATCAACTATGTATAATAATGCCAACACAAAGAATAGAATATTGCCCACACTTATTTGCATTCCACATTGTTTTGCAAGTGTAGTTCAAAGTTTCATGCAGAAGTGCTTTAGGCTTAGGATGTAAAAAAATAGTTTTGATGCTATGCACACTGGCTATGACCAGCTATATAGTTACACAACACTCTTGCATCACAGTATGCATATTAGCTGGGTTGGTTAACCAAGCAGAATCTTCCAGCTACTTGTTGTCCTCTCCTGTGCTGATCAGGGATGTATGTGTTCAGAACTCCTTGTAATCCTTTAATATAGCCAGCTCAGCAGGATTATTAAGGCAGCATCAAGTGCCAGTTGGAAGCTGATATTATGGATTTTCCCTGTAGTATACTGTTTGCCAAAGTTGTTGTTGACTGACTCCATAGAGATTTAGTCGAATTGTCAAATACAGGTTAAAACTCCCTTATCCGGAACCACCCCTCATCCAGAATCATTCCCAGCCACCGGGTGGTGCATGCGCAGAACTCCGACATGAACAAATTGAAGTCCTTCCTTGCTACCGATTCCTGCAATCACTGGCCTGACCCCGCAATCCACCGCCCCCACCCCCCCAGCCCCCATGATCTCTCTGCTTCACTCCCAGCCCCTAGCCAGCCGACTCCAATATCCACTTGCTCAGTACCTGTACCTTCCAATTTAACATGCCCACCCCTCGTCCAGAAAAATCTCTTAAGCATAGCAGATCAGGTCCCGAGGGTTCCGGATAAGGGAGGTTCAACCTGTACTTGTAAGTAATGAACAATGATAAATACAAAGTTGCAAAAAATAAAGTTCACACTCCAACTGGCATTGTGCCATTGGCACAGATCAGATGATTCCACTTGTTACCACCCCAGTGCTACTTCAAATTAACTGCCATACACACATTCTATAGATAACCTTTGACATGTTTATTATTTATTGCTGTCTTGCACGTACAAAAATCGTACAAAATCTCCTCTCTACAAAATTACTTTTTCCAACATGTTTTCTCAGTCTCTTAGATGGGGTCCAGTGTGCACACATTTCGGTTCTTAACTAATTGCTGTTTCACACAATGCCACTTGCATGATCCCCCTGAACCAGAAAAGAATGCAAGCATGGTTTTCTCTGACCACTATACAAAGCATGATCATCTTTTCTGCTCTCAGAAGGATTATCTGACTTTCGGAAGTAGGTTGTCACGTGACTTGAATGTGATACGAGAGCATATTTCCTTCTTTCCAAGGCTCATGTTACTATTGGTACTTGGCCCACAGAGGAAAATCGTGAATAGAGGACGATGCAACCTCACCATCCCCCTTCCTGCACCTCACCACCAAACACTTGGCTGGAAAATTTGTGAACGTGCAAGTCAGTGGGGGATGATTGAAATCTGTGTCCACAGCTGGTGTGAACTGGGTGGTGTGCCTGCAATCTCTGTTAAAAGTCACGGTCAGGAGGCACGAACCATTTCAAAGTTCGGCTCTCATTTGATTTCACCCGGAAAGCTGTGAGCACCAAACAATTGTAACTCGCCAGTAGTGAGAGGCCAAAAATCACCTGACTTTTACACGGAGATGGCCAGCAGGTTGTGCCTGTTGTGCCTGTCCGGTGGGTGCAAGAACAGACTCGCAAAAAGCCAGAAAATATTTGTGGGTTTGGCCCCACAAAAATCTTAGAAGACCCCCCCACAAAAAAAACTTGCCTTTGCTTGAGCGACCTGCAGCTTTCCCTTTAAGCACCATTAGTTAAGCCACTCGGTGTCTGGATGCACATTAATAAAACTGGCATCCAATTAGCAAAGATTATGTGCATTTCAGCCAACTGACTGCAAGAACTGTAACTGCAAAATAAACTCAGAACATACTTGTCAACTGATCACCCTCTCATCTCTAGCCTTTAACCCCACAGCTATCGTTCTTGTCCTTCATCAGTAATACTACGACCAGTGCTCCTCTGACCTTGCTTAGTTTATTCCTCCTAAGCACCAAATTAATTTTCCTTCATGCCCTTACTCCAACCTACGACTCGCTCTGTTGAAATTAATGCTCACTGACAGTATCGTAACCTAACTCAGTCTTTCCCAGGACCTTAAAGCTGTGGAACTCCTTAACCTCTCTCTTTCCTTCCTCCTGGGACCTTAAGTCTTAAAACACAAGTTTGGCTTCACTTAATTACTGCATCTATTTTTCTCTTTTTACCATGACATTTTTTTTCTTCCCTTTTTGGTTTCTGATTTTTTTTTAAAAATCTGACTTTTAAAGCATCAGTCAGAGATTCAGGGCACGTTAGCTCATCCACAGTAGCAGCAATTCTTCTGTTGCGAATTATGTGTTGTCAAAGCATAATTGTGACAAGTAGGAAGTTTTGGGCAGAACTCTGAAGCAAAGAACCAAATGTTTTATGTTTTTATCTGCCATAAAGATTGTTTTACATTACAGCCCTAATCAGTGAAATCAATATTAAAATTAGTCCCATGCACATGAACATCAAAGTATATGATCTGCAAAAAAGCTTTTATATGCATTTTATGCAAACTGCTCATAATCTCCATAGTATTGTAATGTTTACTTTAATAAAGCACAGCTGGACCTCCTGCTTTCGCTGCCAAGATGTAACACTATTTGCCTGAAAGAAATTCTCACTTAAATAGCCTGTAATTTTCACATCCTCTTTCCGGAAGAAGGCAGAGTGTTCAAAAAGGAACATAAATGCTTTGCAAAGGCCTGATGACGTAAGCGGTAGAAAAAGCTTGACTACCAATCAGAAGATTAACTACCAACCTCCTCCTCATTTCAAAACCTTGAATCCTTGGTTTTGTATCTTGAGGCATAGAAAACAAAAGCAAGGAGGTAATGTTAAATATAAAATTTTAGACTGCCGTATTGTGTAGTCCTGGGCATCCCATTATATGAAGGAGTTAAAAGCAACAAAACATACTGTGAAGATTCATCAGGATGTTGCCAGGGGATGGCTGATCTAAGTAAATGAAGAAAGACTGGAGAAATTGGGCTTTTTGCCCCCACCAGAGCTGCCAAAGTTAAAGGGTGACCTGATGGAGGTCTTCAAGATTGGAAAAGGTTCTGATGAAATAAGTAATACTGTTACGTTCCCACTGTTCAATAAAACAATAAAAAGAGGGGACAAAATTAAGACTGGCCCTGAAATTGTGGTTTGTATGCCAGCGTACTCTGAAATGTATTCCTGTTGAAATGCCCCCCATGTTCCAGATTTCCATGCAAAATCCAGAACTTCCAGCCTGTCAACGTATGCGTTGACAGACCATCCGTAGGGGCCATGAAAAAGCAATTGCTGGTGCAGAGTTGTGCTATTTGCCCAGCAACTGGCCAGCGATTCTTCACGGAGGTTTTGCAGTTGAAGCAAGCAGGCACAGGGCCTGTTTGCATCAGCATAAGCGGATATCTAAGGTTTTAATTAAACATTTTCATATCCTAAATTTTGCACATACATTGTATTAAATGAGTTTATGCAAATATTGGCCTGGATTACAATTCTAATGATGTCTACAATTATCAAAAAAAAATATTTTTAGTGAGGTTGGTGCATTGAAGGTAATTATGAATAACATTCCAATTCTGTACATTGTAGATTTGGGGATTCCATTACATATCATTAGGGGTTTCCCTTCATAACTGATTGAAATGGAATTCTGCTTATTGATTGGAGGACCAGGCCCACGTGATCCCAAGTACGCTTACACTCCGCCTGCATCCTTGGGATCCGTGGCACATTACAATGCCCTCACCTCGAATTTTCACAGCTTGGCTGCTAGCAGGTACTTTCATAATCGTTTCATGGGCCGGAGACGTACTCTGGAGGTATGCTTCCGACCGCAATTTCTCGCCCAATCACAAACAGAACAAAACTGAGACGGTGGGTATGGTTAGAAGGTGGAATTCTCTGGCACAACCTGTTGTTGAAACAGTCGATAAACTCCTTTAAAAGGGAATTAGACAATTGTTAAAAAAGGAATAGTAAAGGCTTGTCTCTCTGCTGTAGCATGCTTAAAAAAAATAAGCTGATTTCTCCCTAGACTCTCCAGTACCCCATAAATATCAAACTTGCTGCTGTTGCCTTGTATTTCCTGCCTACTTATTTTAAAGGGTGATTAGCCCTGATTTTCCTGTGTAGATATGCACATAGCCTGGCAGACCGAGAAGAAAAAAATGGATTGGGAGCAATTCCACTGGCTCCCTGCCACTTCCAGGATTTTATTCCACACGTGGGCTGGAATTTTGCCAGCGCTCAGAGGTTGTGTTTGGAGACAGGTCTGCTGTCAAAATAGAAAAGATTGACAGCCCACTGTCAGCCTGTCTCCACGTCACTTTAAAAAGTGTTGGGTCGGTCTGCGCTTTACAGACCTGACACCAAGCGGCGGGGGGGTCAATTGAAATAGCCTGTTAAAAGGTATTTATACAGCATTTTACCATTTACTTACAATTTTTCAAGCTTTTTGATGAGTTTCACGGCATTCGGGGATCACGTCGGGTTTTCAATGACTCTCCATTTCTCAGAATAGATAACAACTGCAAAAGTGGTATAATTCTACCATTTCATAGCTGTTCACTTTCCAATGTTAGAAGCTGGAACCTTCAGGATTTGTAATACACTTTTCAACTTTAGGAATGTTGGAAGTGTTTGGAGTAAAACTCTCGATCCACTGTCCCCTCCTTGGAGCAACCGCTCTCACCATTGACAGAGAGCTTCTGTCATATCAACTTCAGCTGCCATCGATTCCAGCAGCTTCAGTGCCCTTGAAAAATACTCCACCGTGATCAACCCCAACACCAACATCACCAGGCACACCAGCATCACCTACAACAACAACAGCAACAGCAACCTGCTCTGCAATTACCTGATGCTGCACAGGGCATCAGCACCCGATCACATTGCTGACTGGGTAGGCCTCACTATGGCCAGATTTACTTCACTTGATGCTGTACACCTTGGCTGCCATACCTTGGATGCACCAGGTTGGCACTACCCCACACCAGCATCACAAATCCCTGCAATGCCCAAGCCATTCCTTTCTCACACATCACCATTGCAGGGGGTACTGTTCTGTCTCACCATTCACTACAACTCATTAAGCCACTTCCAAAGGTGCTCAGAAATCTGTCCAAGAAGGCAAAATGTTCGAAATAAAAATGATAATGTGGGTAGAGGTGCAAAGTCTGTTGGTTTGAGTAAGGATGTACAGGGATAGGATAGGGAATGGAGTGATGACACCCCTCCGCAACCCCACCACCAATGCCAAGCAGCGCTACAACCACAGCCATGCTGCAACCAGGACCGTGACACAGCAAACTATCAGGGTTCTAAAGCAGCGTTTCCGCTGCCTTGACGGCTCTGGCAGGACATTTTAGTACACTCCTGATAGTGTCCTTTTCAACAATTGTGTGCTGCATGCTGCACAACCTGGCCATCATGAGGGGCCAGCCGTTGCCCGCACCATGGCAGCTGCACCACACGAGGACAAGGATGATGAGGAGGAGGAAGATGAGGAGCATCAGACATGGAGGAGGCTGCATGAGACTGTTGCCGCTGCAAGGGCTGCTCGTCAGAGACTCATCGCACAGCGATTCAAATAAATTACTCCACACAGGTCGAGTGGCCAGCCTATTCACCTGGTGATGTGCTGAAGACATCGCATCCAAGCCTCCACGTATATAAATCACCTGAATAATGTAAAGTCACAAATTATTAACATCAACAAGATTGTGCCATAAACAAGCACAACACAGCCCTATCATCAGAACATTATGAATGAAACAACACTCCTGCAAACCTTAAGGCAAGTGCAACCATATACATGGCTTAATATTCCAGTAAGGTCACCAGATATGACCATGATACTATCCGTCCTTAGTGGGACTTCTGCAGAGATTTCACACCCATTCCCTTTTTCCCCCCCCTCCCACGCCTATTGATCCTCCTTAATGGGGTCTCAGTGCCTGCAGCAAGGTTGGATGAAAGTTGCTCTGTTGACTGCAGACACGACTGATGGCCTAGCAGGATGTCCCCGACCAGCTCCGACCCTGGAAGACCCCGCTGCTGATTGCACCACCTCAGGCTTGGCGGCAGCAGTCTCGGCTGGATGGGAGAGGACATCACGTTCCATCTCGACCGGCATGCTGCCACTCCCCCAGGGCAGAGCCTGAGAATCTGGGGGAGCACCGATTGCTGGCCTGCTTTGGCACCATTAGCTTCCTGTTGAACTGATGGGGATCCAGACACGATGGCAGTAGTCAGTGCTTGCGTGGCATCAAGTTGACTCTGCATCAGAGCAGAGTGAGTCTGCATCAAACCAGACAGCGCATTGATGTCACCACGCATGGACGATATGGCAGAATGCAGGCCTTTCATGGCTTTGGCCTGGTGTTCAATGGCTACTGCCATGTCAGCCATGGCCCACGCCATCATGTCTGAGACCCCATGGTCTCTTGTAGCTTCCAACATCCATTGGCATCGACCAAGGATGGGCTCGATGGGCAGCTGAAACACATGCAAATGTTGAGGCAGATTCTTCCATCCTCACAGCAAGTGCACTGAGGCTCTTGGGCACCCTTGCCAATGCACCCAACAGATCACTGTGCATCCGCAATGATTGTCTTGCGACAACCTCGAGCTCAGGGTCCTGACCAGAGTGCTGCTGAACAGCACTCAGGCGTACATCACCCTCCGAGGAGCTGGCCCCCGGGCTTCCCCTCTTTTCCCCCAGCCCCGCCACCCCCTGGCATTGGTGCAGGCAACTGGGTCCCAGAGCATCACCCACCTCCAACCTCCCGACCATGCCCTCATCGACTGAGGTGGTGTCCCCACTTGCTGAGGCCGCTGGCTCCTCAGTAACTGGGAGAGAGGTGTCCTCTGCCTTCTCCTCCTCCTCATCTCCACCCTCACAAACACTGGACACTCACGTACAGGCTCCAGGGTCTCTGGTTCATCATTTGAATGCACAAAGCCAGAGAAGAGTATTTACCTGCAGGGGAGGGGGCAAGGAATGTAAAAGGCATTCCGAAATGCCAGTTTCATGGAAAATGGGGAAGGATTGTGGTGTCAGCACTAAGTGGTCGGATAGAGGATGCAAAGGTCCTCAATATACAATCACTGTCCCCAGGGGTATCGGCCTCACCCGCCACTAGTGCGCCCATGAGGGCCAAAACGCATTCCTCCATCTCACACCGGGCCTGGAGGTCAGGGTCACCTCCTCCAGTCCACATTTGCTTGCGTCGGTTATGCGCTAGCTTGGCCTGCAAGAAAAAACAATGTCTGAGTTAGTGTGCTTCGATCTGTCTGCCTGAAGTGCCTTGCATTGTTGAGTAGATGCTACCATATGGGAATCTTCACATGTCAATGCCACTCTGAAAAGCTGCGCGCAGTAGTCATGGCAATGCTGGAATTTGGATGGTAGCCTCACCTTAACCTAACAGTTAAGGTGAGGCTACCATCTTCAACATGCATCTGAAGACTGAGGAGGTACCAAGGCCAGGGGAGGGTCTCAACAACAGAGCAGGAAGGTTAAGTGCGCATGCAGGCCCAGAGTGTGGCTGAGGCTGCAAACACAAACATTGCATCTGTTCTTATCTACGAAGAGCATGGTGTCTGACACATACTGATTGAAGAGAGACTGCACACACTATACATTGTGGTCAGAGCATGCCATTCTAAGATTAATGGAAAAGATACTCGCCCTAACCAGCCACATCAGTTCGTTGAACTTTCTCCTTCACTGCTTGGCTCTCCTGGGCACCGTGTTCCTTGCAGATATGCTCTGTGCCACCTTCCTCCATAATCGGCGAAACGTCTGCAGCGGTGGCCTGCAGCCTCTGACTGCACCAATTCCCATCGCTTCTCCATAGCGCCAAGGAGTGCATCCATGACAGCGTTCGAGAATCGATGCGCACACTGATGACCTCGCGTCTCTGCCATCTCCCGCTACTCAGTAAGAGTGTGCAGGTAGCGAAGATAAACACAAGGCAGAGCTGTGACCTATTACTGCCTCAATTGAACCCAGTTGGCGCAGCTACAAATGCAGAATACCGCGCTGATCTTACCGCCCCACTTACCACTGTTTAGTGCCTTAAGAGTGGTGTGTGATGCCTGATTTACCGCTCCAATCCCCTCTTCAGTCGGTAAAACTGAATTTCGCGGTTGGCAGCGGTAATTACTACCAGGCGGTAAAATCACTGGCCACGTGGTGTCACCGCCTCTAAATGTGCGATATAAAATTTCCACCCCTGAATGTTTTCACTTTTACCTGAGCTGTGTAGTTTAATATAGCTTTCTCCTCTTTCAACAATAAGGTTTGAATGCTATAATTCTACATTGAGTAAAAAGATGCAACTACAGTGACCGAACATAGTTACTCTGAGAGGAAATGTGATATAAAGGAAGCTTGTATTGACCATGAAAAGCATTTCTTTCCTTAACAGAGAGGCCTGTCTGAGCACTTTTAGTTATGGAAAAATAATTCAATGTTTAATATATATTTCACATACTGTAAACAATAAAGGATTTCATCGATGATCCAAATAACACTCTGTGGTGTGAAAAACATTTAGAGATGGGCCTTCACTGAGCATGTTTTTTTGGTGGGGGGGTTGGGTACAGAATGAGCAATGTTCAACTGCGTGTGGACAAGGACATTATGGAAAGTATTTGAAAACCAAAATCAGTCCAGCAACTATTTCTTTCAATGTTGTATAATTCAGAAATATTGGATTTTAATTTTTCAATTCATATTATTGATTTGTAGACATTTGGATGGAGCTAATGCTAAGTGTACATGTGGTCTAGTTTGATTAAAATGACTGAATTGCAATGTATTACAACCATTCCATAGAAGTGCTACAAGGAAGAATCAGGCCTATAGATATACCACCTCACAAAAAAGCAATTCGACTCCCAACTAAAACTTTTAATACTGTGTTTAAAAAGATCTAGATGAATTTTTGGTCAGAAACAAGATTGAGATTTATAAATATAAACACAGACCAATCATCAAGGGTTGAGTAGAAGTTGTTCTTGAGCTGATGTAACCATGGAAATGTCATTGCCAAGGGAGGCAACTGGACTTGCATGTATAATTCAGGATGCAAGATTATAATGTAATCTTGAAGGCTCGCTTGATTTGAGGTTGGGAAAATCGGGGAGAAACTTTGCAAAATGTTGCTTCCATAACAACAACTTATTTGTATAGCGCCTTTAACATAGTAAAACATCCCAAGGCGCTTGACAGGTGTGTTATAACACAATTTGAAACAGAGCCACATAAGAAGAAATTATGGCAGATGACCATAAGCTTAGTCAAAGAGGTAGGTTTTACAGAGCATCTTAAAGGAGGAAGGAGAGGTAGAGAGGTTTAGCGAGGAAATTGCAGAGCGAGGGCCTAAGTAGCTGAAGGCACGGCCACTGATGGTTGAGTGATTATAATCAGGGATGCTCAAGAGGGCAGAATTTGAAGTGTGCAGATATCTCTGGGTGGGGGGATTGTGAGGCTGAAAGAGATTAGAGAGATCGGGAGGGCCGAGGCCACAGATGGATTTGTAATCAAGAATAGGAATTTTGAAATCGAGGCGCTGCTTAACTGGGAGCCAATGTAGGTCAGTGAGCACACGGTGAAAGGGACTTGGTGCGCGTTAGGACATGGAGTGCTGAGTTTTGGATGACCTCAAGTTTACTTAGGGTGGAATGTGGGAGGCCAGTCAAAAGTGCATTGGAGTAGTCAAGCCTAGAGTGAAAGCAGGCGTATTGCTTACTTTTACCAGCAAAGCACTTTTAAAACATAGAAAAATGTAGTTTAATCACTCATATTTATATTAAAGACCCTGTCCATTAAAGTAAGTTTATTTTTAACCCTGCTAAAATACATTTAAAAAAAAAAAAATTTTTTTTTTCTAAACTATTTAGTTTCAATTAATTTGAAATAAATGAGGTGTTTTTTTTTTAAATTTATTGTGCTGTGTTTCTTGTTTTAGAGGGGTTTTCTCATTGATAGTAATGGGAGCCCATACAAACGGAGTTCCCATTATTATCAGTGAGAATGCTAGATAGTGAATGGTGGTCCAGGCTCACTTGATTCCAACATAGACGTCCATACGTGGAAGACATCTTCCCGTAAGCTGCGCAGCGAATGTAGGCGTCTGACATTCCTCTGGGACCAACAGGTAGTTTAGTAGATTTTTTGGGGAGTCGGAGACGTTCGTACGAAGAAGCCTCTGGCTGCAATTTCGGCCCATTAACTCTGTTTTTCTCTCTCTCTCTCTCTCTCTCTCTCTCTCCATATTTCCAGCATTTTTTGTTTTAGTTCCAGCTTTTTGCTTTTGTACGACAAATCAGGCTTGTTTGGCCAAAGACCTGTTCACTTTCCATGCTTTCGTGTATTTTCTTTCTTGCCAGATGAGCATCACAGCTCTTCACTGTTATCTTCTGAAGGTTTTAATGGTCAAGTAAGACAGCTCCCAAGAAGAGGCTTCGCTATATTTAATTACATTGGAATAGGACTTTCTAGTATTTTATCACTAAATAAATTGTACTCAGCAAAGGCCTGTATTGTTCATTAGAATTGTCAGAGTTCTGGACCTCAGAACTGATTAGGATATTCAGTACATAAAATGAGAAAATATTATTTTACCAGAAAAACTTTAGCATTTTGAACAACTGCAGTATATAATATCCTGTGACATTGAACATTTAGCAGTACCAATCAAATCCCCTGTCCCACTAATCATGTACAACCGATGTCAGCAGAGCATTTAAATATAAAACCGTGCTGAGTTAGTCAGCTTAAAAGTACTCATCATACTAAATATAGTCAATGCACTGTGAAATTCTACCTCCGCACTGCAATACATCTTAGAAATCAAATCAATTCTGTTTCTGCTGAGTTTTGTTTGCATTCAATTGCTGTATGAAAGATGGAAAGGGCTGTTCTTGAAATACCTGCAAACTTTGTATGTTTATCTGAATGTTACAGATATTGTGATCCAAATGTATTTCCAAACCAAACACAGCATTCTTGACAAAAGCAAAACATGCTGGAAAACTAAATCAAGTCCACTGGCATTTGCAAAGAAAAATAGCCCAAGTGTAATCTTTGGTCTGAACGAAAACTGAAAGCTAAGTAAGCACTTCAGTCAGATAGACGAAAAAGAAAAAAAATCAGAAGCAGAAGAAACAACAGATACTCAAATCACAGAGAAGGTGTTAATAGATTGAATGACTTGCAAACTAGTTGGAAAGATATCAGATGAACTGAAAGCTCATGTACAGTGTCAGCTAAACTCGTTGGTAGCACTCGCTCTGAGTCAGAAGGTCATGGGTTGAAGCATCCACTGCAAGAGTTGAGCACAAAATCTCCGCTGACTCTTCACCGAAGCCTTTCTTTCACTCACTCAGGAATTTTTAAACACGCATTTGAGGGCCAAGGCCATTCAACTGAGCCAACGGTCAATAACTGAGCTTTGCCGCACACGGGGTTAGCAATCGAATCAATTCTGTTTGATCCAAATGTATTCCCTAATCAAGCACAACATTCTTAGCAAAAGCAGAAAATGCTGGAAAGCTAAATCAAGTCATCCAGCATTTGTAAAGAAAAAGAGGCTGGCAGAGAGGTTCACAGCTGCAACATGCCATTCCATCCCTCACCAAACCTTGATCTAGTGCAGAGCACCAGCAACAAGATTCACCTTAAGTATGTAAAACAAAATTAATAATAAATATATATGTTTAATTGTATAACATTTTTAGACAGAAAAAATACTTGAGTTTGTTTTACGGAGGAGGCGGGGGGGGTGCAGTCCATGGAATTTTTAAACATGAGAGGGAACCCTCAGAAGTGAATAGGTTGAGAACCCATGCCTGAGCCAACATTTATCCTTTGACCAATACCGTGAAAACTGATTAAATGCTCATTGTTGTTTATGGGAACTTGATGTGTACAAATTAGTCTACATAACTATAGTCATTTCATTTTCAAAAGTAATTCATTGGCTGTGAAGCAATTTAAGATGTCCTGAGACTGCAATTGAAAATTTGTTCTTGTAGCAGTGAGGCAATGGAAGGACATACAGTGCAAATAGTTAACACCTACAGGTGATTCAGCACCTGCAGTGAGAACAGATAGGTTAACAGTTCAGAATTTCCAGGAACAGTGCATTTTGTGACTTGCGCTGTCAATGAAACTTTCCCACTAGGCCAGAGCTGCACAGACATCAATCAATAATTCTTCAAATGAGTTAACAGTGGAAAATTGGGGAAAGTGACTTCACTACACTGTTGGCTAGCTGTTGAAAACAGTGTGGAAAGCCAAAGATGGAGCGGGCAGGGAAGTGAACCTGAGTCCATGATTGGATCAGCCATGATCCTATTAAGTGGCGGAGCAGGCTTGAAGGGGTCGTGTGGCCGACTCCTGCTCCTATTTCTTTTGTTCTTATAGGTTAGACTCTGGATGGGAGTGGTGAGCCAAAGGGAGGCCAGAGTCATAGGTGTTTAGCAAAGCAGTCCTAGCACTGGGATCAGTGCTGGGACCCCATCTATTTACAATCCATATTAACGACTTGAAAGAAGGGACTGAGTGTAACGTAGCCATGAATGCTGATGATACAAAAATGGGAGGAAAAGCAATGTGTGAGGAGGACACACAAAATCTGCAAAAGGACATAGACAGGCTAAGTGAGTGGGCAAAAATTTGGCAGATGGAGTATAATGTTGGAAAGTGTGAGGTCATGCACTTTGGCAGAAAAAATAAAAGAGCAAGTTATTATTTAAATGGAAAAAGATTGCAGAGTGCTGCAATACAGCGGGACCTGGGGTACTTGTGCATGAAATACAAAAGGTTAGCATGCAGGTACAGCAAGTGATCAGGAAGGCCAATGGAATTTTAGCCTTTAGTGCAAAGGGGATGGAGTATAAAAGCAGGGAAGTCTTGCTACAGTTATACAGGGTATTAGTGAGGCCACACCTGGAATACTGCGTGTAGTTTTGGTTTCCATATTTACGAAAGGACGTTCTTGCTTTGGAGGCAGTTCAGAGAAGGTTCACTAGGTTGATTCGGGAGATGAGGGGTTTGACACGAGGAAAGGTTGAGTAGGCTGGGCCTCTACTCATTGGAATTCAGAAGATTGAGAAGTGATTTTATCGAAATGTATACGATTATGAGGGGGCTTGACAAGGTGGATGCAGAGAGAATGTTTCCACTGATGGGGGAGACTAGAACTAGGGGGCATAATCTTGGAATAAGGGGCCGCTGAGATGAGGAGAAATTTATTTTCTCAGAGGGTTGTGGATCTGTGGAATTTGCTGCCTCAGAGAGCTGTGGAAGCTGGAACACTGAAAACATTTTAGACAGAGATGGACAGTTTCTTAATCGATAAAGGTATAAGGGGTTATGGGGAGCGGGCAGGAAAGTGGACCTGAGTCCATGATCGGAACAGCCAAGATCGTATTAAATGACGGAACAGGCTTGAGGGGCCATATGGCCAACTGCTGCTCCTATTTCTTATGTTCTTACGTAAATTGTTTAACATAGGAGTATTTGGGGCCCTAGACAATAGGGTGGCAGGAAAAAATGGACAAATGCTACGTCTGCTGTAGTTGCAGCATCATGGGCAATCCCTCAGATTCGATGCACGGTACCAGGGCAAGGGCAGTTGGAAGTGTGGAAAATTGAACAAGATTATCCAGAAGGGAATATTCTCTCTTCAAAATGAAAAGGTAAAGATGTGCTTAATGGTGAGCTCATGGTGGAGGTGATGAAAATGGCAGAAATGACCTGGTGAATGCAGAGGCTGGTTGAGGACAAGGAGTATCCTGCTGTTATTGAGAGATGGGGAGGATACGAAAGTGAAAGTCGAGCCCAGAAAATGTGGATATAGACAGTCACTGCTGAGGAAAAACTCCGCTTAGAAAAAGGAGTATGTAACAAAATCTGTAAAATGGAGTCATTCGAGCAAATGAGATGGAGATGCATTCATAGAAAACCACATGCATAATTTTATTTTGAGGTAGATGATTAGCGGAGAGTAAAAGTTGGACCAGCGTGTTCAGGGTCATTTGTCCCTTGCTCTGGCCTGTGCAGCTATTCCACCTGATGTGAGTTCACAATGCACAGTGCTAGCAGACTCAAGGATGTACGAGAGTTGCCTACATGCAGATTTCTGAGCAACTGTGATGACCTATGCCATGTTGTGTGTTGGCGAATCTGCAGTATAAACATGACTGTTAATTGTGAGATAGACGAGCTTATGTAAAGGGGTATCAAGTTCAGCATAAGCTTAAACTTTTGCTTCTAATGACTTCATCACACACCTAAGAAATTAATTCATTGCTGTGAGGTTGCGGGAAGTATTCATTGTGACGTCATGGAGAGGTTTGCTTTGATACAGAGTTAGATATCTCTATAACAGCTAGATATGGTGACATGTTAATCTTGTTTCTTCCAATTTGAGTAAATAACTTAAATACGTTTTTCAAGCTCTTGCAATCCATTAAAGGAAAAACATTTTAAATTGGCTGAAATTCAAATGAGCATTAATGTTAATAATTGCATCTGATGTGTGATTACTTAATTATTAGTACCACACTGTGTTGGCGCACCACGCAGTAGGAACTCATGTAAAATCATTCCCTCACAAAGGACAGCATGCAAAATCAACCTAACTCAAATATACGGCATTTAGGATGGAACAGCTAAGGTAATAGACTGCACTTTTGCATTTATTCCCCGACAGCAAATGAGCCTCAGCAATCAGTGGTAGGTGGACCTTGAAAAGCTGAATGTGGTTTCATGGATGGGGTGGTGAGGGGAGGGGAGGGGAGGGGAGGGGAGGGGAGGGGAGGGGAGGGGAGGGATCATGGTTATGGTAACAGATTATAATATTCTGAGGTGTAAGCATAGCAATGTTATTGGATTTCTCATTGTTCTGTGCACAGGGAGGTGGTAGCAAGGCCAATAAATTAAACTTGTATTGATAACTTTTTATTAAACAGTAACTTAACTCATCAATTTTGAGCCAATTATGCAAAGTTTTATTTGAACATTTTTGCTGAAAGAATAACGCGCATGAAAATATTGATACAGTATTTTTCTTCCTCAAGAGTAAAATCATCAACTTGCAGAACTGTGTGGTTGCTGCCACCAAAACCAAAGCATGTTCAGTGTGTACATTATCACAGAGGGACTGCCTATGATGATGATGTACACACTGTGAACACGCTTTGGTGTTGGTGCTTCACTGGGTCTGCTAGTATTATTTGATCAGATTGAGGCATCATGTACTTCATACCCCTCAGGTTTTTTGAGGTTTTCCTCTGTGCAAGGATAGGATTTTGTTAGGTCGTTTTTGGTAATCTATACAGAAAAATTTGGTCTATTCTTGGGAATAAACATCACAAAAGATGCCCAGAGGCTCATCGAAGAATGCATTGCTTCCAAATTTAGCAACTCCTGCTTTTCCTTCTCAGGGTGGATCAGAGTCGCTGTGCTGGTCTCTGTCCAGTATAACTCCGCATGAAGTGCCTGAAAATGGGTCAAACACTGCATATTAACTCTTCATTACAAAACATCAACTTGCCTTTGTACAGTGCCTTTAACATAGTAAAACATCACACAGCGCTTCACGGGATAACTATCAAACAACATTTGACATCGAGCCACATGAGATATTAGGACAGGTGTCAAGGTAAGTTTTAAGGAGCTTTTTAAAAGAGTAAAGAGAGGAAGAGAGGGTTAAGGGAGAAATTCCAAAGTGCAGGGCCTAGGCAGCTGAAGGCATGGCTGCCAATGGTGGAGCATTAAAATTGGGGACGCACAAGAGGACAGAATCGGAGGAGCGCAGATATCTTGGAATGTTGTAGGACTGGAGGAGGTTACAGAGAAGGGTGGGGTGAGGTGATGGAGGGATTGAAAATCAGGATGAGAATTTTAAAATTGAGGCATTGCCGGACCAGGATTTGAAAAAAATCAAAGAGCAAGTTATTATTTAAATGAAGAAAGATTGCAAAGTGCCACAGTACAGCGGGACCTGGGGATACTTATGCATGAAACACAAAAGGATAGTATGCAGGTACAGTAAGTGATCAGGGAGGCCAATGGTATCTTGGCCTTTATTGCAAAGCGGATGGAGTATAAAAGCAGGGAAGTCTTGCTACAGCTATACAAGGTATTGGTGAGGCTACACCCGAATACTGTGTGCAGTTTTGGTTTCCATATTTTTGAAAGGATATACTTGCTTTGGAGGTAGTTCGGAGAGGGTTCACTAGGTTGATTCCGGGGATGAGGGAGTTGACTTATGAGGAAAGGTTGAGTAGGTTGGGCCTCTACTCATTGGAATTCAGAAGAATGAGAGGTGATCTTATCGAAACGTATAAGCTTATGAGGGGGCTTGACAAGGTGGATGCAGAGAGTATATTTCCACTGATGGGGGAGACTAGAACTTGAGGGCATGATCTTAGAATAAGGGGCCGCCCATTTAAAACAGAGATGAGGAGGAATTTCTTCTCGGAGGGTTGTAAATCTGTGGAATTTGCTGCCTCAGAGAACTGTGGAAGCTGGGACATTGAATAAATTTAAGACAGAAATAGACAGTTTCTTGAACGATAAGGGGTTATGGGGAGCGGGCGAGGAAGTGGAGCTGAGTCCATGATCAGATCAGCCATGATCTTATTGAATAGCGGAGCAGGCTCGAAGGACCGTATGGCCTACTCCTGCTCCTATTTCTTATGTTCAGTGTAGGCCAGCGAGTACAGGGGTGATGGATGAACGGGACTTAGTGCAAGTTAAGATATGGACAACAGAGTTTTGGATCAGTTCACATTTACAGAGGGTGCAAGGTGGGAGGCTGGCCAGGAGAGCATTGGAATGGTGGAGTTTCGAGAAAGCAAAGACATGGATGAGGGTTTCAACAGCAGGTGAGCTGAGGCAGGGCAGAAATGGGCGATATTACAGAGGTGGAAGTGCACGGTCTTGGTGATGGAGAGGATATGGGGTTGGAAGCTCAGCACGGGGTCAAATAGTATGCCAAGGTTGCGGATGGTCTGGTTCAACCTCAGGCACTGGCCAGGGAGAGCAATGATGTCTATGGCTAGGAAATGGAGTTTGTGGTGGGGACTGAAGATGAGCGCTTCAGTCTTCCCAATATTTAATCTGAGGAAATTGTACGTTATAATCCATGCAATACTCTGGTTTTACATCGGAAGATACAATATTTGCTTTATTGCTGAGTGAGAGTGGCTATTTCTCCGTCTGTATTTGTCTGCCCCATTTATGTTGGGCGATGAACCATTCAAATGCCCTGAAAGTATTTATGTTGTCCCGATCATTAAACTTTGCACTCACCTAGTTTGAAGTCACTTCTGCTATTACGAGACCATGCAGTCCATTTCTCCCATTCACCAGACAAACACAATTAAGCCCATCAGCTTGTTCAGGAAACAGAAAATTCGCATTTTTTTCACCAGTGCCCACATAAACAATTGGAAACCGTGATCACTGCCTGAGCTAAATTTCAAACAGGTAGGAGAAAATTTGCACATTTGTGATGCATGCCTTTTGGAATCTTTTCTTCTCCCGACATATCCCCCGACCAAAGGATCATTACCTCCACTGTTATTATGTGAATATGATGCATCATTGTGCAACACTAGCAAAGTGGCTCTCTCTAGCAAATGGTTGCAGGGCACAAGTCTCCATTAGGATAGTATAGAGTTGATTAGGAGCAGCACAGCATGTTCACAGCCATAAAAATAGATCAGCTTTGAATTTTTCTTTAAAAAACAACCCAGGAGGTCAGACCGCAGCTAATGCTAAACCCAACACGATTTTGTTCACTTTCTTTGTTACAATGTGAAACCCCCCCCTTTGCAGGGAGCAGTGTAAGTAGGTGTATTTTGTTTTATTCATGTTTTTGCTCTTGGATATGACATTCAAGAATCATGTGAGCAGTGGCTGGAACATCAACATCTACTGATTACCTGAAATATCTGCAGATGGGTATGTAATGCTTTGTTCATGTCTACAGTCATGGTGCAAAACTTCACTCTCAAATGACTTGCGAGTCAATGGCTGATCATAATACTGGATTCAGCAACCAGTAGCTTAAATTAAAGCATCTATTCATGGAATCATATTATCAAGATGTCATGTTGGGGCTAACTTGGTAAATAGAAGTCGGTCTGTTAATGATGCATCTTTGTTTTTCACTCCTTAAACTGGACTCCTGTCTTATTAATACCTTCGCGATCACAATGCTCCACCCCTTCAATTAAAAGTAAGGGTCGCTGCGCACTCCGCGGGCCCTTTAGTAACCAGCCACTATGCCACCAGGGACGCGATCAACCAGGTCAGTGGCCCAACACCCAAAACAGAATACCGGGCTGCATGGTGATGACCTGGTCGACGCGGTGGTTGCCATTGTCTGGCCGACGCAAGAGTCAGTTGATAAAATAAAAGAGCGGCCCGGGGCGCCAAAGGCCTCATCGTTAAGGGGCGCCCTGTTGGTAGATATCCACCAGCTTCAGGCCTCGCGAAGCTGCCGTGGACATTGGCCCACACCAGACTCGTGGCCCGTGATGTGGGGTCAGTGTGCGAAAGGGAGCCAAAACTGGCCAGAGGTTATATGAAATTGTTGAACTCGATGTTGGAATCCAGAAGGCTGTAAAGTGCCTAAACAAAAGATGAGGTGCTGTTCCTCGAGCTTGCGTTGAGCTTCATTGGAACAGTGGAGGAGGCCGAGGACAGAGTGGGAGTGGAGCGGGGAATTAAAGTGACAGGTGACTGGAAGCTCAGGGTCACACTTACGGACCCTTGAGAAGGTGAGCATATAACTACTGGGTTGTCTTAAAACCCATGTAGTTCATTAATGTCCTTTTTAGGGAAGGAAATCTGCCATCCTTACCCAGACTGGCTTATATTTGACTCCAGACCCACAAAAATTAGGTTGACTCTTACCTGAATTAGTGGCTCACCTTCTCAAGGGAAATTGGGGATGGGCAATAAATGCTGACCTTGCCTGTGACGCTCACACCCTATGAACGAATAAAGAAAGAATTAAATAAATAATTATGTCATTAATTCAAAATAACATTTTCACCTTGGTGTTTTTCACTTACAATGTAGTAAAATCAGTAGAGTTAGTTATAACTCTGCTAAAATGTTTGTTTGATCACAAATCTGACTCCAGACATATATAGAGCTGACAATTGTGATGTGTCACATATTGGTATCATTCTTTAAGAATATTCTGGGATCATTTCAGACTGCCTAGCTATTGAATAGGTTATCTATATACTTTGCTTGAATATTTTACTAGAAAAAACAGGTTAAAACCATAGAGCATGTTAAATGTCAGCTTGGCTCAGTTGATAGCACTCTATCTTTTGAGTCATGTGCGTTGAAGGTTCACTACGGATTTGAGTACTTTATCAAAACTGACACTTCAGTGCAGTACTGATGGAATATTGCATTGTTGGAGATACCAGATTTCAGATGAGATGTTAAACTAATCATTTACATCCATCTGCATGCTCAGCTGGATATAAAATATCCCTTTGTATTCTTTGAAGAAGAATGGGAAGTTCTCCCAATGTCTTGGTTAACATTCCTCTATCAAACAATCCCACCAAAAGCAGATTATGTGGTTATTCATTCATTTGTTGTCCATTGGACCATGCAATGTGTGTTTAGAATCATAGGGGCCAAATTGGTGAAGGCCCCAGCCTGCCCGAGTGCAGCCCAAAGGACCGCTGATGGCCGCCGAGGTACCTGACTGTACTTCGGGTGGGGTTTTCGGCAAAATGGTCCTTGAAAGGGCGGTGAGTGGCAAAAGAGGGCCTTACACCGGCAATCTGGGCTGCAGCCGGCGGGACCTCCCAATCTTGGCGGCAAAGGCCGCCGAGGATGGAGTCAGGCCCACAGAGTGTCGAAGACCTGAAAAGGAAAATCATCCACAAAAA
The DNA here is from genome assembly GCF_044704955.1 of Pristiophorus japonicus. Taxonomy (NCBI): domain Eukaryota; kingdom Metazoa; phylum Chordata; class Chondrichthyes; family Pristiophoridae; genus Pristiophorus; species Pristiophorus japonicus. The sequence continues at coordinate 24,041,118 of NC_091982.1, forward strand.
AAAATCGCAACACCTTCAGGGGACCCCATCCAGGTAAGTCGCTGTCAAGAAAAAAAATGTAAAAAATGTTCACTAACCTATTTTTTCAGGAAATGGAAAGTGGCACTGGGCGCAACTTCAAGAGGAATGTCGGTGGCAGTGGGCGCTAAGGCCATCAATTTTGGGCCCTAAGAATGATACAGCAGAGAAGGAGGCTCTGCGTCCCTTCATGCCTGTGCAAGCTCTTTGAAAGAGTTAAGCAATTAGGCCCACTCCCCTGCTATTTCCCATAATCCTGCAGGTTTTTCCTCTGTAGGTATGCATTCCAGATCACAACAACTCGCTGTGTAGATTTTTTGTCCTCATCTCTCCTCTTTTTGTTGCCAATTGCCTTAAATCTGTGTCCTCTGGTTACTGACTCTCCTTATTCTCCTTATTCACTTTATCAAAACCCTTCAAGATGTTGAACATAGGGTAAACAGGACCAGAGAGATGAACACGTGGCTCAAAGATTGGTGTGGGAGGAATGGGTTTCAATTTATGGAGCACTGGGATAGGAGGAAGCTCTTTTGTAGGGACAGACTTCACTTGAACCAGGCTGGAGCCAGTGTCCTGGCTAATCGAAAAACTAGGGCTGTGGATTAGGGCTTTAAACTAAATAGTGAGAGGGAGGGATCTGGTGAGCAGAAATTTAAAAAGAAAGAGAGAAATGAGAAGACAAAAGTGATAGGGGTAATGCTAACTAAAACCTTAAATTCGGCACTGATGGAGATGGTGAGAAATCCAAGGTTGGTCTCGGGCCAGCGTCTCTGGTTGCCGCTTCCATGAGGCCACGGAGACACTGTTGGGCACGCCTGACGAGTGGTGCTAGGCTGTCGAGTACCATGTCCCCTGAGCATTGCTGGCTGATTGCCTTTCTGGCTGTTTTACCTTCATCACAATCAACACTGAGCTGCTGCATGCGGTCACTGATCTGGTGACATCGCCAGCAACCAGGAGTAAGGAACTGCAAGAGTACCGGAGTTTGCTGTGTCAGCATGTGCCATTGGGAATCGTCGCTCCCACTCCTGGGATTGTTTCCTCTGCTTTCTTCCCCGCCGGGTGCAAAGAAAACACTGATTCTTGCCACCGACGGCCCAAGCACCCAAGGCCCGACCCCACTGCTTGCCAAGAATGGTGAGGTACTCATCAAAGACAGAGAGGCTGTCACTCCCCATTGAAAGGATCATTTAGAAGATCTCCTTAACTGACACTGTCTTCGACGCGAGAGTCCTCAACTCCATCCCACAGCATGCTACCCGCCACCAGCTCAGCACAACGCCAGTCTGGCATGAGGTAGAAAAGGCCATCCATCAGCTGCAGAATAACAAGGCAACAGGACCTCACAAAGGCCTTTGACGCTGCCAAACGTGAGGGATTATGGAACGCCCTCCGTTTCAGCTGCCCTCTAGTTTGTCACCATCTTCCGCCTGCTCCATGATGACCTGACCAATGGATCCACCACGTCCGGCCCAGGGTCAAACAAGGCTGCGTCATTGCGCCAACGCTCTTTTCGATCTTGCTGCAATGCTTCATCTCACCCTTAGCAAGCTCCCTGCTGAAGTGGAGCTAAATTATAGAACAAATGGGAATCTGTTCAACCACTGCCACCTCCAGGCCAGATTCAAGGGCATCCCACCCTCTGTCATTGAACTACAGTATGCAGGCGACATTTGCATCTGCACCCAATCTGAGGCCAAACTCCAAGCCATCGTCAGCACTTTCACTGAAGTGTATGAGAGCATGGGCTTTACGCTAAACATCCGTAAGACAAAGGTCCTCTACCAACCTGACCATGCCACACAGCTCTGCCCCCCCAATTATCAAAATCCACGATGAGGCCTTGAACAACGTGGACTATTTTCCATAACTTGGGAGCCTACTATCAGCAAGAGCAGACATTGAAGACGAGGTCCAACACTGCCTTCAGTGTGTCAGTGCAGCCTTTGGTTACCTGAGGAAGAGTGTGTTTGAAGACCAGGACCACAAATCCTACAGAGCAGTAGTGATACCCGCCCTCCTATATGGCTCAGAGACGTGGACTATATACAGCAGACACCTCAAAATGCTGGAGAAGTACCAACAGCGCTGCCTCCACAAGATCCTGCAAATCCATTGGCAGGATAGGCGCACCAACGTCAGTGTTCTCGCTCAGGCCAACATCCAAGCATTGATCACGCTTGATCAACTGCATTGGGCAGGCCACTTCATCCACATGCCCGATAGAAGACTCTCAAAGCAAGCACTCTACACAGAGCTTCGATTTGGCAAGCGAGCCCCAGGTGGGCAGAGGAAATGCTTCAAGGTCACGCCCAAAGCCTCCTTGATCAAGTGCAACATCCCCACTGACTCACGGGAATCCTTAGCCCCCGACTGCCCAAAATCGAGAAATAGAATCCGGGAGGGCGCTGAGCACCATGAGTCCCATCGCCGAGAACAAGCAGAAACCAAACGTAGACAGCGGAAGGTGCATGCGTCAACCCAGGCTCCCTATCCACCTTTTCCTTCAACCATAGTCTGCTCCACCTGTGACAGAGACTGTAGGTCCTGCATTGGACTCCTCAGTTACCTGAGAAGTCACTTTTAGAGTGGAAGCAAGTCATCCTTGACTCCGAGGGACAGCCTATGATGATAACCAGAGTGTGACGAGTAGGGACAGACTGTATACACATAAGACAAAATTAAAAGCTCTATATCTGAATGCACGAAGCGTTCGTAACAAGATAGATGAGTTGAATGCTCAAATAGAAATAAATGGGTATGATCTGATTGTCATTACAGAGACGTGGTTGCAAGGTGACCAAGGATAGGAACTAAATATTCAGGGATATTTGCCATTTCATAAGGATGGGCAGAAAGAAATAGGAGGTGGTGTAGCTCAGTTAATAACGGATGAGATCAGTGCAGTAGTAAGAAATGATATTGGCTCAGAACATCAAGATGTAGAATCAGTTTGGTGGAGATAAGAAATAATAAGGGTAGGAAGTCACTGGTGAGAATGGTCTACAGGCCACAAAGCAGTAGCCACTCTGCAGCAGAGAGTATAAATCAAGAAATAATGGAGGCTTGTAAGAAAGGTACAGCAATAATCATGGGCAATTTAAATCTTCTTGATTGGACAAATCAAATTGGCAAAGGTAGCCTTGAAGAGTTCATAGAGTGTATGTGGGAAAGTTTCTTGGAATAATACATTGTGGAATCAAGCAGGGATCAGACTATTTTGGATCTGTGAATGTGTAACGATTCTGGATTAATTAATGATCTTGTAGTGAAGGATCCTCTTGGGAAGAGTGCTCATAGCTTGGTAGAATTTCAAATTCAGTTTGAGGGTGAGAAAGCTAGGTCTCAAACTAGTGTCCTGAACTTAAATAAAGGTAATTACAAAGGTATGAAGACAGAGTTAATTAAAGTGGACTGGGAAAAAATATTAGTGTAAGACTGTCGAAACGCAATGGCAAACATTTAAGGAGATATTTCATAACTTAGCAAAGGTTTATTCTAGTGAGAAATAAAGATGCTCAGAGAATGATGAACCATCCCTGGCTAACTAAGGAAGTAAAGGATCGTATCAACTTTAAAACAAAGGCATACAATGTTGCGAAGGCCAGAGGATTGGGAGATTTTTAGAAACCAGCAAAGGACGACTAAAAAAATGATAAAGACAGAGAAGATAGCATATGATAGTAAATTAGCAAGAAATATAAAAACAGACAGGAAGAGCTTCTACAGGTATATAAAAAGGAAGCGAATAGCTAAAGTAATGTTGGTCCCTTGAGGACGAGACTGGGGAATTAATAATGGGAAACAGAAAAGATGGAGACTTTGTACAAATATTTTGTATCGGTCTTCATGGTAGAGGACACTAAAAACATCCCAATAATTGTTAATCAAGGAGCTATGGGGGGGGGGGAGGGGGGATTTAAAACAATTACTATCACTAGAGATGAAGTACTAGGCAAACTAATGAGATTAAAGGTGGACAAGTCCCCTGGACCTGATCCTAAGGTCTTGAGAGGCGGCTACAGAAATAGTGAACTCATTGGTTGTGATCTACCAAAATTCCTTCAATTCTGGAAGGTCCCAGTGGACTGGAAAACCAAAAATGTAACATCCCCATTTAAGAAAGGTGGGAGACTGAAAACAGGAAACTATAAACCAGTTAGCCTAACATCTGTCATTGAGAAAATGCTGGAGTCCATCAATAAGGAAGTAGTAAAAGAATATTTAAAAAAGCATAATTCAATCAAGCAGAGCAAGCATGGTTTTATGAACAGGGAATCATGTTTAACAAATTTGCTGGAGTTCTTTGAGGATGTAATGAACAGGGTGGATAAAAGGGAACCAGTTGATATCATGCATTTGGATTTCCAGAAAGCATTCGATAAGGTGCCATACAAAAGGTTACTGCACAAGATAAGAGCTCAAGGGATTGGGGTAATATATTATAGTGGATAGAGGATTGGCTAACTAACAAAAAACAGAGTGTCGGGATAAATGGATCATTTTCAGGTTGGCAAACTGTAACTAGTGGGGTGCCACAAGGATCAATGTCGAGGCCTCAACCTTTTACAATTTATATTAATGACTTGGAAGAAAGGACCAAGTGTACTGTAACCAAATTTGCTGATGATACAAAGATAGGTGGGAAAGCAAGTTGTGAGGAGGATGCAAGGAATCTGCAAAAGGATATAGATAGGCTAAGTGGACAAAAATTGGCAGATGGACTAAAATGTGGGAAAATGTGAGGTTATCTACTTTGGTAGGAAAAAAAAAGCAAAATTATTATTTAAATGGGGAACGATTACAAAATGCTGTAATACAGAGGGATCTGGGGCTTCTTGTACATGAAACACAAAGTTATCATGCAGGTTCAGTTAGTAATCAGGAAGGCAAAGGGAATGTTGGCCTTTATTGCAAGGGGATGGAGTATAAAAGTAGGGAAGTCCTGCTCCAACTTTACAGGGTGTTGGTAAGACAACACCTGGAGTACTGCATACAGTTTTGGTCTCCATATTTAAGGAAGGGTATACTTGCATTGGAGACAGTTCAGATAAGGTTCACGAGGTTGATTCCTGAGATGAAGGAATTGTCATATGGTTGAGCAAACCGGTTGGGCCTTTACAATTTGGCGTTTAGAAGGATGAGAGGTGATCTTATTGAAACATATAAGATTCTGAGGGAGTTTGACAGAGTAGATGCAGAGAGGCTGTTTCCCCTCATGGGGGAATTTAGAACTAGAGAGCATAGTTTCAGAATAAGGGGCTGCCCATTTAAAACAGAAATGACGAAGAATTTCTTCTGAGGGTCGTGAATCTTTGGAATTCTCTACCTCAGAGAGCAGTGGAGGTTGGGTCTTGGAATATATTTAAGGTGGCGATAGACAGATTTCTGAATGTAAGGGAGTCAAAGATTATGGGGAGCGGATGGGGCAGTGGAGTTGAGGCAAGGATCAGATCAACCATGATCTTATTGATTGGCGGAGCAGGCTCGAGGGGCAAAATGGCCTACTTTCTTATCATCTTATGTTCTAATGTTATCTCCATCAAATCTCCTCTTAACCTTCTCTACTATAAAGAAAACAAACCCAATTTATTTCACGTATCCACATAATTGAAGTCCTGCATCCCCAGTACCATTCTATTAAATCTCCTCTGCACCCTCTAAGGTCTTAACATCCTTCCTAAGTGCGGTGCTCAGAATTGGACACAATACTCCAGCTGGGGCCTAACCAGTATATTATAAATGTTATCATAACTTCCTTATTTTTGTTCGCTATGCCTCTATTGATAAAGCCAATGATCCCCTATACCTTTTTAACAGCTTTCTCAATTTGACCTGCCACCTTCAAAGACTTGTGTACGTACAAGTCAGATCTCTCTGTTCCTGCACCTTCTTTAAAATTGTAGCATTTAGTTTACATTGCCTCCTCTAATTATTCTTTTCCAAGTGGCAATCAATTTTGTCCCAGATTAATGGGGATACTTTTAACCCCCAAGCACGGGTGGGTTTGGGTCAGATGAGAAATTTAAATTTGAAAAATTTGAAACCCGATTCCAAGCCACCCACTTCTGGTTTTAACAGAGGTGGGTCTGGGCTGGGCAACCAATCACCTTTCAGGAGGCGAGGTAGTTGGCAACAGCTTTTAATGAGGCTGCATGCCTCCATTTTTACAGGTTTTTTTATTTTGAACACATTTCAGCTGGGTTCAGGAGGCGAGAAGGCCTGGATCCAGAAGATAAGAGCAGTTACACCATAGTTTGTTAGCCCAGCAGAACTGGAGTGTTTCCACCATGCTCAACAAGCTGACCTGTTTCCCTCCCTGTGATTGCCAGCTCCCCCCCAGATCTTCCTAACCCGCCCGGAATCTCCCTCCATCTCCATGCTCTTCCCCCTTGTCCACGATCTTTCTCCCTGACCATCGTCGGCTTCCCACCAGACCATGATCTCTCCCTCCCACTCCCCGACCACGATCTGCCCCTCGATCATGACACCCCTCTCACGCCCTGCATCATCTCTCCCTCTCTCTCTACCTGCTCTCTGCTTCTTAACTGCCGCCTTGTGCAGCAGGCATTCCGGCCCGAGAGGCAGGAAGCCTGTCAGTCAGGTTGGCTGTCGGGAAGAAAACCTGGTGAAAAGTTTTTAAATACATCCTGCAGTTAATTTGTGCAGTACGTCCTGGAAATTTGCCCATCCAGAACTCCTCCCCCTGTCTCCCTCCGCACCTTCCTGTAAATATCGGGGCCAATGTCTCAATGTTTTTCCACCGCTGACAGACTGAATGGCTTGTATTTGTCGAGTTTATCCCTCTTCCTGTTTTTGAACAGAGGTGTAATATTTGCAATTTTTTAGTCCTCTGGCATCACTCCCATATCTGAGAAGGCCTATACAATTTTCACCCTTACTTCCCTCAGCAACCTTGGATGCAGCCATCCAGATCAGGTGATTTTTCTACTTTGAGCAGTGTCAACTTTTTAAGTACCTCTTTTTATCTATTGTTATCCTATCCAATTTCACAACTACCGCCTCCTTTACTGTGGCATTGGTAGCATCCTCCTCTTTAGTGAAGCCAGATGTAAGGTACTCATTTAGTACCTCAGCCATGCCCCAAGCCTCCACAAGAAGATCACCTTTTTGGTTCCGAATTGACCCTTTCTTTGACTATCTTTTACTATTTCATCATCATCACAGGCAGTCCCTCGGAATCGAGGAAGACTTGCTTCCACTCCTGAAGTGAGTTCTTTAGTGGCTGAACAGTCCAATACGAGAGCCACAGACTCTGTCACAGGTGGGACAGATCGTCATTGAGGGAAGGGGTGGGTGGGACTGGTTTGCCGTATGCTCCTTCCGCTGTCTGCGCTTGAACTCTTCACGCTCTCGGCGTTGAGAGTCGATGTGTTCAGAGCCCTCCCGGATGCACTTTCTCCACTTAGGGCGGTCTTTGGCCAGGGATTCCCAAGTGTCAGTGGTGATGTCGCACTTTATCAGGGAGGCTTTGAGGGTGTCCTTGTAACATTTCCGCTGCCCACCTTTGGCTCGTTTGCTGTGAAGGAGCTCCACATAGAGCACTTGCTTTGGGAGTCTCGTGTCTGGCATGTGAACTAAGTGGCCTGCCCAACAGAGCTGATCGAGTGTGGTCAGTGCTTCAATGCTGGGGATGTTAGTCTGGATGGGGACACTGATGTTGACGCTCCTGTCGTCCCAGGGAATTTGAAGGATCTTGCGGAGACATCGTTGGTGATATATCTCCAGCGACTTGAGGTGTCTTCTGTACATCGTCCATGTCTCTGAGCCATACAAGAGGGCGGGTATTACTACAGCCCTGTAGACCATGAGCTTGCTGGTGGATTTGAGGGCCTGGTCTTCGAACACACTTCCTCAGACGGCCGAAGGCTGCACTGGTGCACCGGAGGCGGTGTTGAATCTCTGCATCAATGTCTGCTTTTGTTGATAAGAGGTTCCCGAGGTATGGGAAATAGTCCACGGAGGGCCGCACCGTGGATCTTGATGATTGGGGGGCAGTGCTATGCGGCGAGGACAGGCTGGTGGAGGACCTTTGTCTTCCAGATGTTTAGCGTAAGGCCCGTGCTTTCATATGCCTCAGTAAAAACATCGACAAAATCCTGGAGTTCAGCCTCAGAATGTGCGCAGACGCAGGTGTCGTCCGCGTACTGTAGCTCAACAATAGAGGTTGGGGTAATCTTGGACCTGGCCTGGAGGCGGCTTAGGTTAAACAGCTTCCCACTGGTTCTGTCGTTTAGTTCCACTCCAGCGGGGAGTTTGTTGACTGTGAGGTGGAGCATGGCACCGAGGAAGATTGAGAAGCGGGTTGGAGCGGTGACGCAGCACTGTTTGACCCCGATCCGGACATTTACTATTTATATGTTTATAAAAGACTTTTGGGTTCTCTTTTATGTTACCTGCTAATCTATTCTGATACACTCTCTTTGTCCCTCTTATTTCCTTTTTCAGTTGTCTCCTGTATTTTTTGTATTCAACTTGGTTCTCAACTGAATTATGAACCTGACATTTATCATAAGCCTCCTTTTTTTTGTTTCATTTATATCTTTACTCCTCCAGGAAACTCTACATTTGGATGCCCTTATTTTCCTCCTCGTGGGAATATGTCTACACTGTACCCAAACTATCTCCTCTTTGAAGACCTCCCATTGCTCATTTAATTTGCCAATACAACAATAGTGACTACTTTAAAAGTGAAACGTTGCCTTAAAGTACTTTGGGACATTCGGAGAACATGAAAAGATGTTATATTATTATAAGTTCTTACCTTAACACCACAGGATAGGTTTAAACAGCACTTCTCAGATGTTTCAACAATGTTACAAAGCACTTGTATAACTGCACGTATTTGCTTCTTTTCAGTGAATGTAGAAAACAGTGAAATATTCAACCTCCACAACTTGCAACCTCACTGTAGTTTCTTTATGAATATGTCTATAAAAGACATACATGCATTGCATGCTTTTTAAAAAAAACTAAGATTCATCAAATAGTTAATATTTTTCAACCAAATTGAGTCGAGTTAATCGGCCTGAAATGTGTGACATGAGAAAAACTATCGTAACTTTTATTTGGTTACAGAAATCAAGCTGATTTAAGGCAAGATATGGGAGGCAGACAATCTAATAATGACAGTAAGGGTGTAATTTTTAACTTCAGCAGGGATAGGAAACTGGAGGTGATGGATGAACTGCTTATTATACACCTCACTCAATTTCCCTCTCCATTGATGTCAATGGACAGTTTTCTGCCTCTGCCAAACTTGAACATTACTCCCCAAGAGTCAGATACAGGAAAACGGGGAAAGATAAAGTGACAGTTAAACAAAAACCAGATTGAGAAGAACTGTCAGACAGAAAATATCCAAAGTACTGAAAAAAAATAGATTAAATGACAGAGCTATCCTGGTGGCATGGTGTCCAAATAAGCCTTCAGTATGATACTGAGCTGTACAGATTAGGAAGATGGCAGCTTCAATTCTCAGTCTCTGCCGAGTTAGCTGATATTGGACAGCTGCTCGCAATTGTGAGACCAAACCCGAGGAAAAGTCAGCACCTTCAGGAGAGAAAGAGAGAAAACTGTGGACGAGATGAGCAACATCATTTTTCACAATTAGTAAACAGGAGAAAGCAATTATGATAACATCATTGATTCCATCTACTTCAACAAAATCTACTCTAAAAGACATAAAACCTAAAAACCAACCTTAAAGTGCAGAGGTTTTGTTGATGTGCAGCAATAAAGATGATAGAATTAATGAAAAATATTCAGAGTAGCCTATGTCAGAAATGGAGAAGCTCTGTAATAAGAAAATGCAGCCCCTTTAAAGATTTTTTTAAAAATCGGAAATAAAAAAAAACTGATAACATATGAAAAAAAATGAGAGAAAATGTGGTCCATTGAGGATGCTCTATCCATACAGGGTGCAGCCACATCCACCATCGACCTCCCCGACCCACGCCCCCCCACTGCCCTTCTCCCAGTCATGCAATCTCCTGAAAGAGGCAAGAATCAAAGGGCAAAAACCTCCAATCAATTTAGCAATATCTCTGTGATCTTCACCTCCGACCCCTAAAGTTAACCAACTGAGCTGCAAGATACCAGGGTATCTCCTGAGTCCCACTATTGTCAGCTACATCATCATTTACCTTTTTATACCTTGAAGTCCTCTTCTGCTTTCCAACTGCTAACCTGACTCCTCTGTATATTTTATAGGCATGCTACCTCAACCCCACAACCCCTGAGTTCTCCCAATCCCTATCCACCTCAAATAACCTAACAAAATGGATAAAATCTATTTCCTTCCTTGGAAACCAAGGGTCACTTAGTAGTGATCAGCAGCTAAATTCCTGTCATTCCTTCCCCCACATGCTGCTCCCTCAGTTTTCAAGCCTGGGGGCCTGAGGCTAATAATAACACCCAAAATGTTATGGACATCAGGTGAGGATCAGGTTTTGATATTATGTTGAGCAAACAAATAGCCTACTGGCATTCAGTGTCTAGGCACAGGCTTCAAGAATGTTTAGCAAGGTTCTAGAAGGCTGCTGGTGGATGTGTAACTGGGCATTCATGAATGTAAGGGGAAGAAACCTAGAGAAATTAACTGGTGCACTCTGCTAATGAATTTGTCCAGAGTATGCACATGATAATGCAAAGCTGGAATTTTATATGCATACTAAATTAGAAAGGTAATTAACGGCTTGATTTAAAAACTGACACAGGCCCCTAAAAGCTGGCAGAGGATGAATGGTCCTCTTTCTAAGCCTATTATTTGAATGCAAGTAATTACATGGGTTCACAACTTAAGCTGCAAGTATGCCCAATGATCCTTCACTTGTAATAGATGAAAAAAAAGTCAGTACATGATAACTTGAGGGGGAAACCAAATGTTTAAGGCATAAAATTGGAGGGACATTTCTCAGGGGGAGACCATGGACATGCTTCCATGGGAAAACATTTTTTTTTTCATGGAAAATTATGAATTCTGGCCAATATCAAGCCCTTTTGCACCCTATTGGACACTTTTAAAGAAACCCATTCTGTTACAAATTGTTAACTGAAGAGTCATTTACATTGTCGGCAGTACAGTAGTGCCAGGAGATCTAACGGGAATTTAAAACAAAACAGACATGGTCAGCCCACATGTTTTTCTCCAAGGACCCAGCTTCCATTAAACTATGCTATTTTCTTACAACCTTGTTCTGATCAACATAAATAATAGTAATTATCACACACTAGAGTATTTGAGTATTGTGACTGATTCCAGTCTGCATTCCAGTCAAGAATGACAGTGCATGAAAAGATAGCAGGAGCAGCCACAGCTTGAATAATAATTCTAATCAATTCCGCTGGGAACTAAAATTCAAAAGCTTTATCCTGTCCATTGTATCCTCCTAATACAAAATGAATGGCTAAACTACTCAGCATTCCAAGGTTAGCACTCTCCGGAACTACATGCTAATATTCTACATGAATAATTCTAAAAATGTTAATTGTGCATTTGGAATTGAGTGTAGCCATTCATTTTGTATTGGAAAGATACAATATAGAGGAGAAAGAAAATGCAAAAACATGGAGTACTTTGATTAAACTGATCATTCCTTTGATGACTTTTGTTTCTGTTTTGTTTCCCCTTCCTTCCCATTTTCTCCCACCTTTCTTTTCAGCTTTTGACATGTCTGTTTGGCTGATATAACAGCTTAATAGATGCTGGGCCTGAAATTCAATACCGCTGAAAAGCTGATGCTCCCCCCCACCTTTTTGTGGCCATTAACGCCAAAATATTTGAGTGGCTGGGCCACCCCATATTTGGCTCCAAAAGTGAACAAATGGGTTCCAGCGCTAATGAACCCTTCCAAAGTGGATTTTTCAGCGGTGTGGCTGTCTTCATTTGAGCGTTATCACCACTGAGAAATTCAGCATGCAGGTAAGGGTTCCTAATGAGCCAGCTGCTCCCTGGCCTTTTTAAAGACAGAGGTTTGCAGCAAGGCCCTGAGCGGGGAAGGGGGTTGGAAGGATGGCTGGTGTAAGAGGTGCAAGGAGAGCCAACAGGTTCACTGATCTGGAGACACTGATGGACGGTGTGGAGGACAGAAGAAGAATGGTTTCCTGACATGGGGGGGGACTGGCAGACAGGCAGCACATAATGCATGGAGGGAGATTGCAGGGGAGGTGTCGGGTACCTCCATATATGTGAGGACGCACCCTCCCAGGAGTGTGCTGGCCAGTCTGCACCCGGCCCTACCAGGTCGATGCCTCCTAGCTCTGGGGTGACGGGGATCCTCCTCCTCCTCCTGCACCTCCTCCTTCTCCTGCTCTTCCTCCACCTCCTCAGGTGGTATTGCTGGCTTGACCTCCAGCAACTGTCCCCTCATAATGGCCAGGTTGTGCAGCATGAAGCAGACCATGACGATTATGGAGACCCGTTGAAGAGAGTACTGCAAGGTGCCAGCAGAGTGATCCAGACACCGGAATCTCTGCTTAACGATGCCTATGCACTGTTCGATGATGCATCTTGTGGCACAATGAGCGTCATTGTATGCGTGCTCTGGTGCTGTCCTGGGGTTCTGGAGGAGTGAGCAGCCAAGTGGACAGGGGATATCCCTTGTCTCCAAGCAGCCAACCACAATCCTGATTCGGGCCGGTGAAGACGGCGGGCACACTGGTCTGGCGCAGAATGAACTAATCATGGCTGCTGCCTCCCTTGCCCGCTGCCTGTCTGCACGGTGCTGATGGCGACACCTTCTCTGGCGTGCTGCCCTGCTTCTGACCAGGTGTACCAGGTGTCGCCCTCCCAACACTCCTCCCATCCTCAAGGAGAACCCTGCCAAGCAGGTCCCTGCAGCCCACAGGACTCCACTAAAGAGTCAGACCTGAATGTTGTACAAAAGTACAGCGCTATGTGCAAACCTCTGATCAGTAATCAGCAGGTTTAACAGATCCAAAAAATTAATAAAATTATATGAAAAGACAAATACTGTGCATGCTGGAAAATGAAATAAAAAACACATGATAATTACAACTATATCAAAAGATAAATACTGCAGATGCATGCTGAAAAATTAAATAAAAACAATAATAAGTAATGAAACTTTTTACCTACCAAAGGCCCCAGCGGTGTCGAGTTTGAAAACCTCACGGGGGCACTGCCGTGAAAAGTCCTACCTTTTCCTCGGTGAATTTCGCTGTGGTAGTCCCTTTCCTACAGCCTGGATGCTGCAGAGCTCACCACTGGAAACCTTCCTTTACTGTGGCTTCTCCGCACCATTTCCGGCAGAAGTGAACACCTCTGAAATCCTCCCCGAGCTGAATATGGCTCGGGGAGGGAAATTACCTGACCACGGCGGCCAATCGATTTTTTTTTTTTTTCAATCAACCGCCCAAACTCCATGGTAGCTGTCCCTTCGGGTACAGTGAATTTCAGGCCCGCTGACTCCTTTTGAAATTGAACAAGCACTATTGTTGCAAACCTGACTTTAAAAGTATTTCCTTACAACACATATTTGTTCGTGAATGTTGCCCCGAACAGTCAGTGTTCTTTCCAATTGCAGACTATATTTAGATTTAAGTCAATGGCAGAATTCTGTTATCACACTATTTGTTTAGCATTGAAAACGCCTGGCATCCCGCAGTATTCTGCGTCAAAGTTGCTTCAGAATGAAAAGCACAGCAGAAATGGGTATGCCTTGCACCTGTTTTTCAGGTATAAAATGGGCACAAGTCATACAGATGTCAGTGGGTCAACCTGTACCCAATCTGCACAGGTTTTGGCTCCACGGCTAAATTCACGGGGACCACGTTTTAGGTGTCCCGGACAGATCTGAAGAAGGAAATGGAGGACAATAAAGGAGGATGGAAGGGAAAATAGATGTCAATGAAGGGAAGCAAGGAGGGAGAAGAATTTGAAGAGATGATGGCTGTGAAAAGTGAAATAGTTGTACTTTGGGATGGAGGAGGAAGAAGAGTGCCAGTACGAACTGGTGAGGGGTGGTGCCAACTTGAACAGAGGGGTTTAAGTCTGAAAATAGCACTTTAGGGAAAGAAAGATAATAGGTTGCATCAGGGGTGGAAGTAGAATTAGGGGATTTTTGAGGATTTTTCCCCCTCACAGCTATGTTGGACCAAATGGCTTCCATGTGGATTGTAAATTCTATGGGCCCAAATTTGCCCAGGAGTTGTACCGTTTTTTTTTTGGACCAACTTGATTTTTCTGGAGTATCTTAAAAATCTCCGTTCTGCACATTTAATTTGCGCCAGTGTATGTGAGTTAGTTAGGATTTTTTTTAGTTTTTTTTTCAAAAAGAGACGTTACCAGCCACCAACACCTGTTTTGGCCATTTAAGCCAGTTTGAGCAGCTAATAAATTAACTTAGGCCATCGTATGTGGCCGCACAGAAAACCCTTGCAGAGAGTTAAGAAATCAGTGCAGGTAGCCAGAGATGGGGCGGGGTGAAAGGGAAGCACAGAGGATCTTGCAAAGCACTAAGCACCTTCTCAACAACATTCATGAAGCATTAAAAACCAGCAATAATAAATTTAAAAAAAACTTAAGTCCTACCTTCATATTTGGTCCGGGAAGTCAGCGGGCTGTCCGGTGCGAAAGGCCACTCGGCTGGGGATGGGTGCGGTGGGAGGGAAGCCCGGGCGGGAGAGCAGTGAACTGGCCACACAAGCAAGAAGCAGCAGGCTGGGCTCGCAGAAGGTGGCTGCATACTTCTCAGGGCTGCAGCCATTCTGTGGTCAGCTATTCAAGGTGTCCTCATACTCAACAATTGCAGAGCTATTCCTCCGGGCAATAGGTCTTGATGCTAAAGCAATGTTGGTGTGAAAGGCCGCTCAGCCGGGGATCGGTGCGGTAAGTGGGACGCCCGGGCGCATGAGCGAACGCTCCAATGCGCATGCGCCCCCCCTGCCGGCACTCTTTCAGCCGCACGACCCTAGCTCTGCCCCCACTGTGATTGCCACGCCGCGCCAAGCACTAGGACGGATTACAGAGTGGGGAGAATATGGCGATATATTTTCACCGCCGTTTTGAGAGCAGAAAGTCGGCGCACCTCGGCTAAGTGTGCCGAAAAAACCAGCGAGCCAAGTTTGGGCCCAATGATTCTAAATAGGAGGACCTGATCCAAGACATTGGTATTTCTGATCTATCGGCTCAGGAAGCACGTCAACCAAACCTCGGACAAGCAGACTTAGATTACTGAGTCTTTATTGATCACTGTGTAAGGGAAATGTTATTTAGGCATGTTTGTAATACAATACATTTATCAATAATCAGATACACAAGCATTGGATACAACAGGGACTTTGTTCAGCTCTGTCTTCATAAGCCTTTGTGGACAATAACATAGTAATAATGTTCCGTTAAAAATGTGTTGGTGACTAAGAATTTGTAAGCAATAGACTTACTGCCACCGAACTGGATCATGGCAGATTTGTTTCTGAGCTGGATTTCGGTAATTCAGGATTACTCACTACGGTTAGGAATATGTTTTGTCAGCTGTTGGCTGGACTGCTTCAAGATAGCATTTATTGTTATAGTCAACACAAGCTCTTGGGGAGTGGGATGTTGTGATAGGAAGGATGTCGGCCTGGCTCATCAAGCTTTCATTGATACAAAAAGTACAGTTTGATACATTATTTCAAGAGATTGATTGCTCCCAGAGAAAATTCAGCAAACTGATTTTTACAGAACTCAAAAACTTCCGAAAATCAATAAGCTAACTGTGCTTCCCTGGTCAGTTAGCCATCGTCTGAAATTGGTACTCTTTTTTTTAAAAAAAAAAAAAGTCTACTGCATGAATAATATCAATTTCAGTCTGAAGAAGTTAAACTAAGAACTAATTTGTTAATATTTAGCAATGACTTGTACAGTCCCCACCATTGACATCACCTTTATCCCGCACAGCCGCCTATATTGGGCAAATAGTGCTAATCATTTGTCGTCGCCAGAGCTGTCAATTGCAAAGGCGTTGCTTAAACCATGTGATGTGTGCTGACAAATTCAGGCAGTTCAAGCAGAATCATTTTTTGCCTCAGCAGTTCATACCTCATTAAAGTGTGATTACCATTAAGTCCTTTCATGGTTCTTGGTGACCCTTTCACAATTAAATTATTTAAGGACAAGAGAAGAAAATGACTGCTCATTTATAATGACTGCATAATTGGAACTGCTTGTACACGTTCAAATACGCAACCACAGCATCACCATCTCCTTCCCTCCCCCGGGTCTCTAGAAAAAAGAAAAAAGAAAGACTTGTATTTATATAGCACCTTTTATGACCTCAGGATGTCCCAAAGTGCTGTACAGCCAATGAAGTACTTTTGAAGTGTAGACACTGTTGTAATGTAGGAAATGTGGGAGCCAATTGCACACAGCAAGCTCCTACAAACAGCAATGTGATACTGACCAGATAATTGTTTTTGTTATGTTGATTGAGGGATAAATATTGGCAAGAACCCCGGGGATAACTCCCTTGCTCTTTTATGTTCACCTGAGAGAGCAGTCGAAGCTTCAGTTTAATGTCTCATCCAAAAGACGGCACCTCAAACAGTGCAGCACTCCCTGAACACTTCACTGGAGTGTCAGCTAAATTTTTGTGCTCAAGTCTCTTGAGTGAGACTTGAATCCATAATCTTCTGACTCTGGCGAGAGTGCGCAGCCACAGCTGACATTTGAAGCAGAGTTCCTTCCAATTGTCTTTTCTACCCTCCTGAAGGTACTGATTCGTTCTTTAGCTGAGACTGGGAGACCATTAACTCAGCCATGTGACCGTTCTTTATGTGACTGTGAATGTTGGCAGACTATTGTGGAGAGTGTTACAGCCATGTTTAATCTTGTCCACATCCAATGTTCACAGATGCATACTTTCTAGCAAGAATCCGTGGACAGCAACCTTAAACAGAAAACCCTACCTGATTTCCCCTCCCCTTCCACTGTACGCTGAGATTAATTCTAGTACCTTAATTGCTCTCCCGTTTGAGATCAGCGAACTCAGTTTTGTCTATCTTAGGGCTGCTCTGAATCCATAATGCCTTAACTTGCTATCTATCGGGGAGTTTGTTTGGTTTCTAAATGAGCAGGGGAAACTTGAAAGTTTATTTTTTTAAACTGCTTTAATACAGAACATTCAATGAGATTATAAACTGAATAATGAAAGCTACTTCACAATTGAATCAGTGATAATCCATGACTCAGAAATTCCAAGCAAGTATTTGAACCTTGGTTTCAGTGTTATTCCCAGATCCCACGTATATTCTTGGTGTGCATGTGTACTTCTGTCATTGGTTTCCCTGGTGACACAGCTAATTATTACTGATCTGGCCATAAACACTTAGACTGTGTTGCTATATTGAATAACAAATGAAGCACAGCTCACATATTGTGGACCTCTCTAACCTCTGTGGTCACAAATTATGTTTCAAAAACAATCCCGGTCATTTCCTATTGACTGTTCTCCAGTGAATACTGCCATTCTGTCACCGTGTTTGTTTACAAAGTACCTTTGATTTGGTGCTCATGCCTTTAGGTAGAAAATAATCAATGCAGCCTGGTATCATAAATGTCTGTTTTTGTTACATGCAGTAAAACTTAACTCAGAGTCTTTGTGGCTGTGTTCCCATTGGGACACCTCTGGGCCTATACTTGTATTCACCATGACGGTAAATGGCAGTAAAAAAGGCATCATTTCATTGGTCGTACATTGATAGAGAAACTGACGGCAGTTTAAGAGCTGCTCCCTTAGGATGTCATTTTCATTCAGCGGTTCTCTATTTCGTTTAATTCTTCTTGATATTTTTTGGTCATCTTTTAAGCAACTGTCCAGCTGGAAGGGCAGCTAAGGAAGCTTTGCTGAAATCTTGCAATATTTACCCTCTCTGGCTGCTCCAGGGGAAAGTACACAACAATACAGTAAGTTATTCACTGGAGTCTGAGCTGGCTTTAGGCAGTAAGTGCTGCAGTCGAGAATTAAATAAACAGAAATTAAATTAAAGGCTATCTGGACCAACTGTAATTTTCATTGAAGATGAACCTGCCATTGAACTTCAACACAACTTCCTCATTTACGATCCCATTGAGGAAAAAATCCTAAGATGCCTCTGAACCACAGATCAAACTAAACTAAAAGTATTGGCCCTGAAATTTCGGCCTCCCCGGGCCAGTACAGATTGTGTATGGATCCGGGAAGGCATCGCAAAAGCTGGTCTTCGGCATGCAATGCGCATGCGCCAAAAACTGGCTTTTCCGATCTCTCATGTTTCTAGCTTGACAGATCGCACACATCTCAAAGACACGCTATTTGCCCATCTCTTGCCCAGCGAATATCCTTAAAACTCTTGCACCTGGGAAAATCAAGTGCATAGCCTACTTTTACCTGCATAAGAGTTTTAAAACATATCAAAAACATATAAAAATAAAATTTAAAAATACATATTTATGTTAAAAACTCTGCCCACTCAGTTACCTTTATTTTAAACCATGAATAAAACTTTTTTTTTTGATTCGGCAAATATTTGTTTTTTTCAAAAACATTTCTATCACCTTTAATTTCTACAATGTATTTGTGTGAGATGTTTTAAAACATTTTTTTACGGAGTGTTTGGGGGTGTTCCTCATTTATAGTGATAGGAATTTTGGACTTACGAAACTCCGATTACTATGAATGAGAAAATACTTTACCGTGATTGGGTGTCCAGGCCCACATGATTCCTACGGACGTCCCAACGTGAACGCGCTCTGTTGCGCAAGTAGAGGAGGCCTCGAGTCCGTAATCTCTGGTGAGCGATCGACCAAAAGGTAAGTGCACATGTTTTCTCCTCTTTTTAGTTGAATGTCCGCGAGAAGAAGAAATCGGGATTTCAGGGCCATTGTCTATTTTATCTGTTTGCTGAGTAGGAGCTAAGACATGCAGACCAAGAAAGTTCCAGGTTTGATATCCAATCTGTGTTGAACTATGTGATCCCTAGGTAGTGAATCTTTGGGCCCAAGTGTCGAGCCGCGCCTAGAACGGCGCAGTCCCGACCTGGACGCCCATTTGTCGCGCCACAAAGTGCGCCGAAAAAAACCCTCCGTATTCTCCACCTCCCTGCAGGTCCTCTGGCCCTCGGCGCAGCGCAGCAGGAGCTGTAGGGGGCGGAGCCAGGTCCCTGCGCTGAAAACAGTGCCGGGACCTCTACACATGCGCACTACAGTGGGCGCGCATGTGCAGTAGCTCCAGGCGCCCGAAACTGTGTGGGAGGGGCTGAAGCACGCAGCCCCTAGCCCTGGCCGAATGGCCTCACTGGGGCTGCGTGAATAAGGCTACTCCCACGGCCAGCTCCTGCTTCCTCCCGACCCGACTCCACTCCCGCTTCCTGCCTCCGGACCTGACCCGACACCCGCTCCCCCCTCCCCCCCCCCCCTCGCTCCGCGCCCCACCTCCGGACCGGACCCAACACCCGCTCCCCCCCCCGCACTCGGACTGGATCCGACCTGACCTCCCTCCTCCCTCCCTCCCTCCCTCCCCCCGACCCGAACCGACCTCCCTCCCACCACCCCCCCCGACCCGACCCAACGCCACCTATCTGTAAATCTGGTGCTGGGGATGGGCCCTGCCCGAAGTCTCGGGCCCAGCCCGTTCAGCCCCCCCCCCCACCAATCTCCTTCTCCCTCCCCCCCCCCCAATCTCCTTCCCCCTCCCCCCCCCCAATCTCCTTCCCCCTCCCCCCCCCAATCTCCTTCCCCCTCCCCCCCCCAATCTCCTTCCTTTCCCCCCCCCAATCTCCTTCCTTCCCCCTCCCCCCAACCTCCTTCCTTCCCCCTCCCCCCAATCTCTTTCCCCTTCCCCCCCCTCCCCCAATCTCCTTCCCCTTCTTCCCCTTCCCCTCCCCAATCTCCTTCCCCTTCTTCCCCTTCCCCTCCCCCAATCTCCTTCCCCTTTCTCCCCCCCCAATCTCCTTCCCCTTCCCCCCCCCCACCCAATCTCCTTCCCCTTCTCCCCCCCCCAATCTCCTTCCCCTTTCCCCCCCCCCAATCTCCTTCCCCTTTCCCCCCCCCAATCTCCTTCCCCTTTCCCCCCCCCCAATCTCCTTCCCCTTCCCCCCCCCCCAATCTCCTTCCCCTTTTCCCCTCCCCTTCCCCTCCCCCCCCCCCCAATCTTCTTCCCCTTCCCCTTCCCCCCCCCCCAATCTCCTTCCCCCCTCCCCCCCCCCCCAGTCAGAAACACCGACACTGACAGACAGAGAATCAGAGACACACGGAGGGGGGCATCCCAGCACGCTGTTGGAGGGCTCCCAGTGCTGCAGTCGGTAAGTAGAAAATGTTTTATTTATTGATTTAAAAAAAATATTTCTTATTAATTTTTTTTGATTTATTGATGTATTTATCATTTATTATTGATGATGGCTCTATTTGTAAAACTGAAGTGTTTAATGTTTGTAAACTTCCTTTTAAACACCCCCCCCCCACCATTCCCTACGCCTGATTTGTAACCTACGCCTGATTTTCTAAAGTGCAGACAAGGTTTTTTCGAGCGTACAAAAATCTTCACTTACTCCATTCTAAGTTAGTTTGCAGTAAGTTTTCACTGACGAAACTTTGAAAGCAGGCGTAAGTGGCCAGACACGCCCCCTTTTGAAAAAAAAATTCTGTTCCAAAGTGAAACTGTTCAAACTGACTAGAACTGGAGCAAACTAAATGACGAGAATTCCGATTTCTAAGATACTCTGTTCTACACCAGTTGCTCCTAAAAATCAGGAGCAAATCATGTGGAAACTTGGGGCCATAGAATGGTTACAGCATGGAAGAAGGCCATTCAGCCCATCGAGCTATGTCGAATCTCAGCTAGTCCCCCTCCCCTGCCCTTTCACTGCAAATTTCTTTCTTTCAGATACTTATCCAACTCCCTTTTGAAAGATGAGATTGAGTCTGCCTCCACCACCATTTCAGGCAGTGCATTCCAGATCCCAACCACTAGCTGCATAAAAAAGTATTTTCTTACATCGCCTTTGGTTCTTTTGTCAATCACCTTAAATCTGTATCTTCTGGTTCTCACCCTTCTGTCAATGGGAACAGTTTCTATCTACTTTGTCCAGACCCCTCATGATTTTGAACACCTCTATCAAATCTCATCTCAATCTTTTTAGCTCCAAGGAGAGCAATCTCAGCTTCTACAGTCTATCAACGTAACTGAAGTCCCTCATTCCTGGAATCATTCTTGTAAATCATTTCTCCACCTTCTCTAAGGCCTGCACATCCTTCCTAAAGTGTGGTGCCCAGAATTGGACACAGCACTTCGGTTGAGGCCGAACCACTGCTTTATACAGGTTCAAATAATTTCCACACTTTTTTGTATTCTATACCTCTATTTATGAAGCCGAGGATCCCGTAAGTCTTTTTAACTGCTTTCTCAACCTGCCCTGCCACCTTCAACGATTTGTGCACATATACCCCCAAGTCTCTATGTTCGAGCACCCCCTTTAGAATTGTAACATTTAGTTTATATGTCCTCTCCTCATTCTTTCTACCAAAATGTATCACTTCACACTTTTCTGTGTTAAATTTAATCAGCTCCGTGTCTTCCCATTTCACCAGCCTGTCTATGTCTGCCTGAAATCTATCACATTCCTCCTCACTGTTCACTATATTTCGAAGTTTTGTGTCAGCTGCAAATTTTGAAATTGTGCCTTGTACACGCACATCCAAACCATTAATGTATATCAAGAAAAGCAGTGATCCGAGAACTGACCCCTGAGGAACACCACTGTATACCTTCCTCCTTTCTGAAAAACAACCATTCACCACTACTCTCTGTTTCCTGTCACTTAGCCAATTTCGTATCCATGCTGCCACTGTCCCTTTTATCCCCTGGGCTTCAACTTTTCTGGCAAGCATATTATGTGGCACTTTGTTGAAAGCATTTTGGAAATCCATGTACACAATGTCAACTGCATTACCCTCATGAACCCTCCCTGTTACCACATCAAAAATCTCGATCAAATTGGTTAAACACGATTTGCCGTTAATAAATCTGTGCTGGCTTTCCTTAATTAATCCACACTTGTCCAAGTAACTGTTAATTTTGTCCCTGATTACTGTTTCTAAAAGCTTCTCCACTACCAAGGTTAAACTGACTGGCCTGTTGTTGTTGGGTTTATCTTTACAGCCTTTTTTGAACAATGGTGTAACATTTGTAATTCTCCAGTCCTCTGGCAATACCCTCATATTTATGAAGAATTGAAATATTATGGCCAGAACCTCTGCGATTTCCATCCTCAAATTCCTCAGCATGTTAGGATGCATCCCATCTGCTCCTGGTGATTTATCTACTTTAAGTACAGCCAGCTTTTCTAATACCTGTTCTTTATCAATTTTTATCCTATTAAGTGCCTCCTTTGCCTCCTCCTTCACTCTGTCAATGGCAGCATCCTCTTCCTTGAAGACAGATGCAACATACTTGTTTAGTACCTCAACCATACCCTCTGTCTCCATGCATACATTTCCTTGTTGGTCCCTAATTGCCCCCCCCTCCCTCCTCTTGCTACCCTTTTACTATTCATAGGCCTATAAAAGACTTTTGTATTACCTTTTATGTTGGCTGCCAATCTATTCTCATACCCTCTTTCTGCCCTTATTATTTTCTTTTTCACTTCTCTGATCTTTCTATATACATCTCTATCCTGATGTATTTGTAATCTGACATCTGTCATATGTGCTTGTTTTCTGCTTCATCATATTCCCTATGTGTTTCATCATCCAGGGAGATACCTGGGCCAGATCTGCTCTCATCCCACTGAAATTAGCCTTCGCCCAGTTAAACATTTTTTACTCTAGATTGCTCCCTGTCCTTTTCCATAGCTAATCTAAACCTTATGATACTATGACCACTGTAAACTAAATGTTCATCTACTGACACTTGCTCCACTTGACCTACTTCATTCCCCAGAACCAGATCCACCAATGCCTCCTCCCTGTCGGGCCGGAAACATAGAAACATAGAAACATAGAAAATAGGTGCAGGAGCAGGCCATTCAGCCCTTCTAGCCTGCACCGCCATTCAACGAGTTCATGGCTGAACATGAAACTTCAGTACCCACTTCCTGCTTTCACGCCATACCCCTTGATCCCCCGAGTAGTAAGGACTTCATCTAACTCCCTTTTGAATATATTTAGTGAAACATACTGATCAAGAAAGTTCTCCTGAACACACTTAAGAAATTCTTCCCCTTCTCTGCCCTTAACACTAATATGATCCCAGTCTATACTAGGATAGTTGAAGTCCCCCATTATTACTACCCTATCTTGCACCTCTCTGTAATTTCTCTGCAAATTTGCTTCTCCATATCTTTCCCACTATTTGCTCGTCTATAGAATATACCTAGTAATTAAATGGCACCATTATTATTTCTTAACACCAGCCATATAGATTCTATTCTTGACCCCTCCAGGACATCCTCCCTCTCCAGCACTGTAACATTCTCCTTAATCAATACTGCCACACCTTTCCTTCCTAACTTTCCTGAACACCTTATAAGCAGGAATATTTAATACCCAATCCTGCCTTTTTTTGAGCCAGGTCTTAGTTATTGCCACAACATCATATTCCTATTTGGCTATTTGTGCCTACAGCTCACTTACCTTGTTTACTATGCTTTGTGCATTCTCATGCATACACTGCAAACCCATCTTAGACCATCTTGTATTCTCTCTTGGTTTGACTCCACCTAATACCTTACTATTTCTTACTTTAGTGCTCTCTGTCTCTCCCAATCCTTTTGAGCACTTTATTTCCCCTTTCTAATGCTACATCCTGGTGCTCATCCCCCTGCCAAATTAGTTTAAACCCTCCCCAACAGCACCAGCAAACCTTCCCGTGAGGATATTGGCTCCAGCCCTGTTGAGCTGCAACCCGTCCGGCCTGTACAGATCCCACCTCCCCCAGAACCAATTCCAATGCCCCAAGAATCTGAAGCCCTCCCTCCTACACCATTTCTCCAGCCACACATTCATCTGCTCTATCCTCTTATTTCTGTACTCACTCGCGCGAGGCACCGGAAGTAATCCAGAGATTACTACCTTTGACGTCCTGCTTTTTAATCTCTTTCTAAGCTTCCTAAAATCTGCCTGCAGGATCTCATCCTTCTTTCCAATTATGTCATTAGTACCGATATGGACCACGACCTCTGGCTGTTCACCCTTCCCCCTCAGAATGTTTTGCAGCTGCTCAGAGACATCCTTAACCCTGGCACCAGGGAAGCAACATATCATCCTAGAGACACATCTGCGGCTGCAGAAACACCTGTCTGCTCCCTTAACTATCAAATACCCTAATACCCGACAACAATTTATCTCCCACTCTTCTTCCTCCCTCCCCCCCCCCCCCCCCCCCCTGTACAGCTAAGCCACCCAAAATGCCACAGACTTGGCTCTGGCTGTACTCGCCAGAGGAACCATCACCCGAACCAGTACTCTGAACCAAATACTAGTTGGAGAGTGTAATGCACTCTGGGGACGCCTGCACTACCTGCCTGGCCCTCCTTTTCTGTCTGGTGGTAACCCATCCCCTCTCTGCCTGCACACTTATGTGCTGTCCACGAAATGTGCTGTCCACGAAGCTCAGCCTTGGTTGCACCGTAGTGACGTCAGCTGATGGTTAAGCTCCGAAACCCAGAGCTCGAACTCCACCAGCTGATGACGCCTCCTGCAGACATGGAAGTCCAGACATGGGAAGTGTCCTGGATTTCCCACATGGCACAGGATATGCATTCCATGGGACTGAGCTGCCCTGCTATTTAACAGGCTATTAACTAACTTACAGAAATAAACATAAGACTAAGGGTCTGAAATTCCCCTGTTGTGCACCTCCCGTTAGCGCCTCCGAGCAAACCTCAAACGTTAGCAAACCTGCTTTCTCCGGGGGAGGGGGTGCTACAGACTCCTGCTAAATTGCACAGGAGTTAGCATAGGCACTTGCACGGTAGCGTCGTACCCCACTAGTACTGCCCTGGGCCGCCGTAAAACCACTGATGACATCATCGCCATGCGCGGCAACCCCTTTATGCCCCACGTAGAAATTTATCTTGCGGGTCGCAAAGCGGGCCAACATCCGTACGCAGGGCGGAGGTTAAAGTGGAGATGGGGAGCGCCGCGCTCCGCCATTTTCCCGTTTTGGCCGACTCCCCAGTCGGCCTGTCTTGAGGGTCCGTGGCATTGTCCGGGCTGCCATCGTGTGGCCCAATGGAGGCCGTGAGAGGCCCTGCATGAAAATGCGTCAGTGCTATGGTGAAGCCACATGGTGTTGCCGAACACACCTGAATAGTGCCCCAGAACCCGTCTCAACAGGAGTTAAGAAATAATAATGGTGCCATTTAATTACTAGGTGTATTCTATAGACCAGCAAATAGTGTGCGACAATGCGCTCCACTTCCTGCGAGGGATGGTAACTGCAATTTTGCGGTCGGGCGCAGGATTTCCGTGCCGGGTGCAGGAAGTTCCACCCAACTCAGTTACCACCCCCAAGTGGGGCACTAGGGAACTTCACCCTTTGAGTCTTAAAAGTCGGGCCTACCTTTATCTCCGGCTGCTTCTCTCGCCCTCTTAGTTAAAATCTTTATTCACACAATTGTCTGTAGTTATATTAATTTGTTTAGCTAGTTACGTTAGAGAGAATAAAGCACTAATACTCATCCACCAATCACCAATCCGCAGGCCTGTGATGTCATTCCTTGCTTTTGCTGTTCTTTTGGGATTCAGTGGCTCGCGCTCTGTCCTGTGTTGTCACCTCTGTTGACGATTCCTTTCAGGTCCGCTGCCTCCGAACGCAAATTCAGGGCCATTATTTATTAAAAGTCTTGCGTTTGCACATAATACTAATTTCCTTCACTTTATTTC
Organism: Pristiophorus japonicus; assembly: GCF_044704955.1. Classification (NCBI taxonomy): domain Eukaryota; kingdom Metazoa; phylum Chordata; class Chondrichthyes; family Pristiophoridae; genus Pristiophorus; species Pristiophorus japonicus. The sequence continues at coordinate 24,067,021 of NC_091982.1, forward strand.
CGTCACACATGCCTGTGTGCTAAAACTTGCTGCTTCTTGCTGGTTATTGCTTTTTATAAGCTCTGGGTTATACTGCCCACTTGACTCACTCCAGCTCTGATTCCTCCTTGCTGCCACGTTGCACTCTATTAATAACTAACTCCAAGAAGCTCTGCAAAATGTAAGTTCAGCAATAAAATATAATTTTATATTGACCTTAAATAAATCTCCCAACCATTAAAATCAATATTTCATTTTGCAATCGTCTAATGTTGCCTGTTACAATTCCCTGGAGCAGATCCACCTCCTGAGGTTCCAGCCTGCCGCCTCTCTGTCCCATCAACCCAGCTCTGGACTCTTGGCTTTCGTCTGCCTATCTCAGTTAAAATGGTTATTATGATTAGATTTTTTTTTTTTTTAAACTCGCCCACTATCACCTCCCGTCTTGGTAATTTGATCCCGACTAAACATGACTGAGACTGCTGCTCCTTCGTTGTTGTGTGTGCCTGTGTCCCAAATGAGCTGATCTCACATGAACTAATTTAAATATTTTAATGGTGCTCCCTACACTTGAAACGTTCAGAAGGGTTTGAGGGTTGTAGAATAGGATTTCAGCAGCTCATAAGTGGCTGCTTGGGCACTGAATTTACTATTCCTTTTGTTTGTGTGTGGGGAGAGGGTGGTGGGGGGGGGGGGGGAAGGGGAAGGGGAGGAGGCGAGGTGGAAGGAAAGAAATGTTGGTTCACAGCAATATTTTGACCTCTCGAGGCCAAAATCCTCTGGAGGAAATAAGCTAGATGGTCAGGGCCATTCAGGAAAATCAAATTTACCTTTTGTGCTGCTTTTACTTGTGGAGTCCCTTCGCAAAGAGCATTGAGCAACTAATGCACTGCTCAGCCACACGATCCACATTATGGGCAGCTGGCTGCATTTGCTGTGCACCCGGAACATAGAAACATAGAAAATAGGTGCAGGAGTAGGCCATTCGGCCCTTCTAGCGTGCACCGCCATTCAATGAGTTCATGGCTGAACATGCAACTTCAGTACCCCATTCCTGCTTTCTCGCCATACCCCTTGATCCCCCTAGTAGTAAGGACTTCATCTAACTCCTTTTTGAATATGTTTAGTGAATTGGCCTCAACAACTTTCTGTGGTAGAGAATTCCACAGGTTCACCACTCTCTGGGTGAAAAAGTTTCTCCTCATCTCGGTCCTAAATGGCTTACCCCTTATCCTTGGACTGTGTCCCCTGGGTTCTGGACTTCCCCAACATTGGGAACATTCTTCCTGCATCTAACCTGTCTAAACGTTTCTATGAGGTCCCCTCTCATTCTTCTGAACTCCAGTGAATACAAGCCCAGTTGATCCAGTCTTTCTTGATAGGTCAGTCCCGCCATCCCGGGAATTAGTCTGGTGAATCTTCGCTGCACTCCCTCAATAGCAAGAATGTCCTTCCTCAGGTTAGGAGACCAAAATTGTACACAATACTCCAGGTGTGGCCTCACCAATGCCCTGTACAACTGTAGCAACACCTCCCTGCCCCTGTACTCAAATCCCCTCGCTATGAAGGCCAACATGCCATTTGCTTTCTTAACCACCTGCTGTACCTGCATGCCAACCTTCAATGAGTGATGTACCATGACACCCAGGTCTCGTTGCACCTCCCCTTTTCCTAATCTGTCCTCTCTCAGCTTCCTCTGTTCCAAAGAAAACAAACCCAGCCTATCCAATCTTTCCTCATAGCTAAAATTCTCCAGTTCAGGCAACATCCTAGTAAACCTCCTCCGTACCCTCTCGTGCAATCACATCTTTGCTGTAATGTGGTGACCAGAACTTTACACAGTACTCTCGCTGCGGTCTAACTAGTGTTTTATACAGTTCAAGCATAACTTCCCTGCTCTTGTATTCTATGCCTCGGCTAATAAAGACAAGTATTCCGTATGTCACCTTAACCACCTTATCTACCTGGCCTGCTACCTTCAGGGATCTGTGGACATGCACTCCAAGGTCCCTTTGTTCCTCTACACTTCTCAGTGTCCTACCATTTAATGTGTATTCCCTTGCCTTGTTAGCCCTCCCCAAATGCATTACCTCACACTTCTCAGGATTGAATTCCATTTGCCACTGTTCTGCCCACCTGACCAGTTCATTGATATCTTCCTGTAGTCTACAGCTTTCTTCTTCTTTATCAACCACATAGCCGATTTTAGTATCAACTGCAAACTTTTTAATCAAACCCTCTACATTCATGTCTAAATCATTGATATATACCACAAAAAGCCAGGGACATAAGAACATAAAAACTAAGAGCAGGAGTAAGTCATTTGGCCCCTCGAGCCTGCTCCACCATTCAATATGATCATGGCTGATTTGATCCTGGGCTCAGCTCCATTTCCCTGCCTGCTCCCCATAACCCTTTACTCTCTTATTACTCAAAAATCTGTCGATCTCTCTGCCTTGAATATATTCTATGAACCAGCATCCATAGCTCTCTGAGGCAGAGAATTCCACAGATTTACAACCCTCAGAGAAGAAATTCCTCCTCATCTCAGTTTTAAATGGGTGACCCCCTTATTCTGAAACTATGCCCCCTAGTTCTAGATACCCTCATGAGTGGAAACATCCTCTCTGCATCTATCTTGTCGAGCCCCCTCATTATCTTATAAGTTTCAATAAGATCACCTCTCATTCTTCTGAACTCCAATGAGTGTAGGCCCAACCTACTCCACCTTTCTTCATAAGGCAACCCCTTCATCTCAGGAATCAACCTAGTGAACTGCCTCCAATGCAAGTATATCCCTCCTTAAATAAGGAGAACAAAACTTAATGTTGTACTCTAGGTGTGGCCTCACCAATACCTTGTACAGTTGTAGCAGGACTTCTCTGCTTTTATACTCCATCCCCCTTGCAATAAAGGCCAACATTCCATTTGTCTTCCTGATTATTTGCTGTACCTGCATGCTAACTTTTTGGGTTTCATGCACAAGGACTCCCAGGTCCCTCTGTACTGCAGCACTTTTTAATTTTTCTCTTTTTAAATAATTTTGCTTTTTTATTTTTTCTGCCAAAGTGGATAATCTCACACTTCCCACATTATACTCCATCTGCCAAATTTTTGTCCACTCACTTAGCTTGTCTATATCCCTTTGTTTCCTCCTCACAACTTACTTTCCCATCCATCCATCAGCAAACTTAGCTACATTACACTCTGTCCCTTCATCCAAGTCATTAATATAGATTATAAATAGTTGAGGCCCCAGCACCGATCCCGGTGGTACCCCACTAGTTACTGTTTGCTAATCGGTAAATGACCCATTTATCCCGAGTCTGTTTTCTGTGAGTTAGCCAATTCTCTATCCATGTTAATATATTACCCCCAACCCCATGAACTTTTATCTTGTGCAGTAACTTTTTATGTGGCACCTTATCGAATGCCTTCTGGAAATCCAAATACACCACATCCACTGGTTTCCCCTTATCCACGCTGCTCATTACATCCTCAAAGAGCTCCAGCAAATGTGTCAAACATGATTTCCCTTTCATAAAACCATGCTGACTCTGCTTGACTGAATTATGCTTTTCCAAATGTCCTGCTACTGCCTCCTTAATAATGGACTCCAGCATTTTCCCAACGACACATGTTGGGCTAACTGGTCTATAGTTTCCTGCTTTCTGTCTGCCTCCTTTTTTAAATCGGGGTGTTACATTTGCGGTTTTCCAATCCGCTGGGATCCTGCCCCCAGAATCCAGACAATTTTGGTCGATTGCATCCAATATCTCTGCAGCCACTTCCTTTAAGACCCGAGGATGTAAACCATCAGGTCCAGTGGACTTGTCCACCTTTAGTGAAATTATTTTACCAAATACTTTTTCTTTAGTGATCATGATTGTTTTAAGTTCCTCCCTCCCTATAGCCCCTTGATTCACCATTATTGGGACCTAGTACTGATCCCTTTGGAACTCCAATGGAAACAGCCTTCCAGTCACAAAAACACCCATCAACCATTACACTTCTTGCCTCTGAGCCAATTTTGGATCCAACTTGCCACTTTGCCCTGGATTCCATGGGCTTTTACTTTCACGATCGGTCTGCCATGTGGGACCTTCACAAAAGCCTTGCTAAAATCCATATACACGATATCAAACACACTACCCTCATCGACCCTCCTCCTTATCTCCTCAAAAATTCAATCAAGTTAGTCAGACACGACTTCCCTTAACAAGTCTATGCTGACTGTCCTTGATTAAGTAAGTCTTTCTAAAGTAAGATTTATCTGTCTCTCAGAATGTTTTCCAATAAATTTCCCACCACTGAGGTTAGGTTGACTGGCCTGTAATTATTCGGTCTCTCCCTTTCTCCCTTTTTAAACAAAGGTACCACGTTAGCAGTCCTCCAGCACTACACCTATAGCCAGAGAGGATTGGAAAACAATGGTCAGAGTCTCTGCCATTTCCTCATTTGCTTCTCAACAGCCTGGGATACATTTTATCCGGGCCTGGGGATTTACCCACTTTCAAAGTTGCTGAGCCCCTTAAAACTTCCTCTCTCACTGTTTATTTCATCTAATATTTCACACTCCTCCTGCTTGATTGCAATGTCTGCATTGCCCCTCTCTTTTGTAAAAATAGACATAAAGTATTCAATAAGAACCATATCCACGTCTTCTGCCTCCACACACAGATTACCTTGATGGTCTCTAATAGGCCCGACTCTTGCTTTAGTTATCCTCTTGCTCTCAATGTATTTATAAAACACCTTTGAGTTTTTCTTGATATTCCTCGGCAACATTTTTTTATGCTCTCACTTTGCTTTCCTAATTTCCTTTTTAATTTCAGTCCTGCATTTTCTATACTCCTTTAGAGTTTCTGCAGTATTGAGCCCTCAGTATGTGTCATAAGCCTCCCTTTTTTTCTTTATCTTGTATGTCCCTTGACATCTAGGGGGCTCTAGATTTGTTAGTCCCACCCTTTTTCTTCAACGGAACATACTTGCCCTGAACTCTCCAGATCTCCTCCTTGAATGCCTATGACACTGATTTACCTTCAAGTAGCTGTTTTCAGTCCAAAATGGCTAAATCACCTCTCAGCTTATCAAAATTGGCTTTTCCCCAATTGAGACCTGGTCTATCTTTGTCCTTTGTCATAATTACCCTAAAACTAACTGAATTATGATCACTTGCACCAAAATGCTCTCCCAATGATACCCTTTCCAGCTACGCAGCTTCATTCCCTAAAATTGTGTCTAGAACTGCCCCCTCCTTGTTGGGCTTGCTACATACTGGCTAAAAAAGTTCTCCTGAATGCATTTTAGGAATTCCACACTATACTTTTCACACTAATTTTATCCCAATTAATAATAGGGTAGTTGAAATCCCCTACTTTTACTGCCCTATAGATTTTGCACTTATCAGAAATTTGCCTACATATTTGCTCTTCTGTCTCCCTCTGACTGTTTAGGGGTCTATAGTACCATCGCAGTAGTATGATTGCTCTTTTTTTGTTCTTCAATTCGACACATGTGGCCTCATTTGATGAACCTTCTTATGTATCATCCCTCCTCACAGCTGTAATTGTTACTTTAATCAATACTGCGACCCCTCCCCCTCCTTTTTTACCCCCCAGCAACATCGCTGAATCTCCCACCATCAACATCCTGGGGGTCACCATTGACCAGAAACTTAACTGGACCAGGACCATAAATACTGTGGCTACAAGAGCCGGTCAGAAGCTGGGTATTCTGCAGCGAGTGTCTCACCTCCTGACTCCCCAAAACTTTTCCACCATCTACAAGGGACAAGTCAAGAGTATGATGGAATAATCTCCACTTATCTGGATGTGTGCAACTCCAACAACACTCGAAGCTCGACACCATCCAGGACAATGCAGCTTGCTTGATTGGCACCCCATCCACCACCTTAAACATTCACTCCCTCCACCACCAGCACACCATGCCTGCAGTGAATGCCATCTACAAGACGCACTGCAGCAACTCGCCAAGGCTTCCTCGACAGCACCTCCCAAACCCGCGACCTCCACCAACTAGAAGGACAAGGGCAGCAGTCGCATGGGAACATCGTCGCCTGCAATTCCCCTCCAAGTTACACACCACCTTGACTTGGAAATATATCACCGTTCCTTCACCATTGCTGGGTCAAAATCCTAAACTCCCTACTTATCAGCACTGTGGGAGTTCCTTCACCACATAGACTGCAGTGGTTCAAGAAGGCGGCTCATCACCACTTTCTCGAGGGCAATTAGGGATGGGCAATAAATGCTGGCCTTGCCAATGGTGCCCATATCCCAGAAACAAATTTTTAAAAAGCTTAATTTTATCAGACTCCTCGAAGGGCCGCACATCATGGACGCAATCAGCAAAAACTTGCCATTGTGATTAATTCAATCTGATGCATGGCCAATTTTTTAAACCAAATTGTGGAAACTCAATTACATTTGAAATTCCTCGATCTTTTGTGCTTAGTTGGCCATTTTTGGGGAATTTCAATATGTGTAATAATATCTGAACATTACACATTTCTGTTTTGCTCCATCGCTCAGTGCTTGCGAATGTGTGTAGTACAGCGTAGTACAGAATTCATCTCTGACCATTGATTTTCACACTGGCCTGTTTTGAGAAATGGAACCTGACAGATCAATACAAGTGATTTTTGATGCTGTTGCTGCGATGCATTTACAACACTGCACACAGGATAGATTGCATACGCTCACTTACAAATGTTGGGATTTGAAAATTGCTGCAGTGAAAATCATTCTTCTTTTAGTTATGCATTTGATTATTATTAATGGTATATTTTACCCAAAGCCCAAGAGAAAAATAAATATGTAGTTGGTAATGGAAAGCAGCTTACTTTGAATTTTCACGAATTAAGTTTGGAGTTATACTACTACTTTGGCAGAGATACAAAGGATGCAATTGGCTGCATATTGACGTGAAAAGTGGCAGTTTAACTTGTGAAGCAGGTCCTTATCTGATGCTCGTGTGCTGAAGCTGTTGCCATGCTCTCCTAACATTATAAATTAGCTGCCTGGAGAACTGCGCTTTGACATACGTTGATTGTAGTTGCTGCATCTTGCTGCCAGTTAGAATGAGGTCAGTCTGCAGTATAAGGGCCTTTCAACCGTGCATCAGTAACTGCAGTGTAAGTAGAATCTTAATTTACAACATTCATTTTAATAATTGGAAATCTTTCTCTCTTACAAAATCAAATTTGGTTAGGGTTAGCTGACAGATCCTTTGCCAACTTTAGCGGGACTTAAATTGTGCCTACTTTTCTTAATGTTTGATTGAGAATGCTGTTTTTATACCGCAGTGTGTGGAACCTATAAAAGTGTTAAATGTGTAGATGTTTCAACAGATGGTTTTCAAATGATCAGGTTTGCAGAGCAGATCCAATGAAAACCTCTTCAGGTAGAAGCTAAAATAAAAAGCAGAAAGGCATTCTCTCAGAAATGGAGAGCATTTGAAATTGTACATTTATATTTGAGCATGTGTAGTTTAATTACTGTTTTTGATCTATACTTCCCACAGCGTATACTGCTGAATAACTTCACTGTGAGCAAAGTAGCAATAAAAAGCAGGATTCATTGATAAATGGTTAACTTAAAAAAATAATTTAAATGCCATTTAACCTCCTTGAATGGTAATAACAATTTTCATGTCCCGGGCATAAAGCTAAAGAGATGTGTTGAATACATATGGCCTCAAGTCAGTTCCATTGCAACTTTTCTTGTCTTTTTCTGTGCTAATACTTAACTGTAAAATAGAGAGTCTGAACTTAGTCAAAGCTAAGGCCTGCCCAAGTGCGCCCAATGGACCATTGAGAGACCTGGTGGTACTTTGACAGGAAGATTGCTCAAAAAGATCTGCAGAGACTACCCAGCAGCAAAAAAAGGACATACGGCATGAATCTGGGCGGCAGTGGGCAGGAGCTCCCAATCTCGCGGCAAATGCAATCCTCGTCAAAGTGCCGCTGAGCATTCAGTCGGGCCCAGGGAGGGGGAACACACAAAAATAAAAATGTATGCAAAAAAACCCACTGGAAAACCATCAGGGGACCCCATCCACCTGAATCGCTGTTTTTATAAAAAAAAAAAAAAAATTCAAAGATGTTAACTAACCTTGCAGGTCTTCATACTTACCATTGGGGTTAGACCTGACTCCATGCGGCGGTCCTTTCCCCTTTGCCGCCGACTCCCGGCCGGAGCAAAGTGGCAGCTCGGCGGGCGGGAGGACACTTACGTGCCTGTGGCGTTTAGCAGACATCAGTGGGTGGTTTCCAGCGTTCCTACCCTCCCGCCAGCGGGAGGCCTAGAGGAAACTGGAAACTGGCACCGAGGAGAGACTGCCCAAAAAACTCGGCGGCAGCGGGCGGTGAGTGCTCTAAGTTCGGGGCCAGGCATTTTAGGACAAATACTGCTCCACTATTTGGAAAGATTGATCTAGAATACCTCTCTCACTCCTAGACAGGATACAAGAAATGTCTTGTTTTCTGAGAGCTCATCTTCCTTTTAGCCTCCAAACTCTCTTCCTCTCATTCTGCACAAGATAAAAGTTCACGGGGTTGGGGTAATATATTAGCATGGATAGAGGATTGGCTAACTAACAGAAAACAAAGAGTAGTGATAAATGGTTCATTCTCTGGTTGGCAATCAGTAACTAGTGGGGTGCTACAGGGATCGGTGCTGGGACCCCAACTATTTACAATCTATATTAACGACTTGGAAGAAGGGACCAAGTGTAATGTAACCAAGTTTGCTGACGATACAAAGATGGGAGGAAAAGCAATGTGTGAGGAGGACACAAAACATCTGCAAAAGCACATAGACAGGCTAAGTGAGTTGCCAAAAATTTGGCAGATGGAGTATAATGTTGGAAAGTGTGAGGTTATGCACTTTGGCAGAAAAAAATCAAAGAGCAATTTATTATTTAAATGGAGAAAGATTGCAAAGTGCTGCAGTGCAGCGGGACCTAGGGATACTTGATCATGAAACACAAAAGGTTAGTATGCAGGTACAGGAAGTGATCAGGAAGGTCAATGGAATCTTGGCCTTTATTGCAAAGGAGATGGAGTATAAAAGCAGGAAAGTCTTGCTACAGTTATACAGGGTATTGGTGAGGCCACACCTGGAATACTGCGTGCAGTTTTGATTTCCATATTTACGAAAGGATATGTTTGTTTTGGAGGCAGTTCAGAGAAGGTTCACTAGGTTGATTCCGGAGATGAGAGGTTTGACTTATGAGGAAAGGTTGAGTTGGTTGGACCTCTACTCATTGGAATTCAGAAGAATGAGAGGTGATCTTATCGAAACATATAAGATTATGAGGGGGCTTGACAAGGTTGATGCAGAGATGATGTTTCCACTGATAGGGGAAACTAGAACTTGAGAGTATGATCTTAGAATAAGTGGCCACCCATTTAAAACTGAGATGAGGAGAAATTTGTTCTCTCAGAGGGTTGTAAATCTGTGGAATTCGCTGCCTCAGAGAGCTATGGAGGCTGGGACATTGAATAAATTTAAGACAGAAATAGACAGTTTCTTAAATGATAAGGGAATAAAGAGTTATGGGGAGTGGGCGGGGAAGTGGGCCCGAGTCCATGATCGGATCAACCATGATCGTATTAAATGGCTCGAGGGGCCATATGGCTTTCTTATGTTCTTATTGAGACCCTACTCTCTCTCTCTCATTGAAACCTTGCTCTCTTTCTTTCTTTTGTTCTTTCTTTCTCGATCTCATCAATGCTACTCTAGTCATTGTCCTCCAAATTACTCTTTTTCTTGTGGCTGCTCTGCTCCAAATATGCCATTCTATGCACTTTTACATTCTGCATCATCACTGTGTTTGAAGACTCGTTGCATCATCTCTTATTGTAACTTATTCTTCCTCGGAATTCCTTGCCTCCCTCGGGTTTTCCTTTCCTCTTACTACCTTTTAGGTACATAAAACAACAGCAGCAACTTGCATTTCTATAACGCCTTCAACATAGTAAATATTCCAATGCACTTCACTGGATTGATTATCAAACAAAATTTGATACTGAGCCACATAAGTCGATATTGGGACAGGTGAAAGACATAAGTTTTACTGAGTGTCTTAAAGGAGAAGAGAGAGGTGGAGTGACTTAGGGATGGAATTCCAGAGCCTGGGGCCCAGGCAGCTGAAGGCACAACCACCAATGGTGGAGAGATTAAAATTGGAAATGCCCAAGAGACAAGAATTAGAGTGCCACATAGATTTTGGATGACTGTAGAGCTGGAGAAGGTTACAAAGATATGGTGAGACAAGCGATGGAGAGATCTGAAAACAAGGATGAGAATTTTAAATTTGAGGTGTTTCCAAACTGATAGCCAATGTATGTCAGCGAGCACAGGGGTGATGTGTGAATGGGATTTAGCGCAAGTTAGGATACAGGCAGCATGATTTTGGATGGGTTCAGGTTTATGGAGAGTGGAAGATGGGAGAACAACCAGGAGAGCATTGGAATCGTCAAGTTTAGAGGTAACAAAGGCACGAATGAGAGTTTCATCAGCAGATGAGCTGAGGAGGGGCGGAGACGAGCAATGTTTTGAAGGTGGAAGTAGGCGCTCTTAATGATGGAGCAGATATGTGCTTGGCAGCTCATCTGAGGGTCAAATATGACCAGGGAAAGGGTTGGAGTCGACGGTCAGGGAACAGAGTTCATGGCGGGGACCAAAGACAGTGGCTTCAGTCCTCCCAATATTTATTTGGAGGTAACGTTTGCTCACCCAGTACTGTATGTTAGACAAGTAGCATGACAAATCGGAGATGGTGGCGAGGTAGAGCTGAATGTCATCAGCATACATGTGGAACCTGACACATTATCAGATAATGTCACCGAGGGGTAGCATGTAGATGACAAACAGGAGCGGGCCAAGAAGAGATCCTTAGGGGACTCCAGAGATAATGGCGTGGGAGCAGGAAGATAAGGCTTTGCAGGTGATTCTCTGGCTATGACTCGATAGATAAGAATAGAACCAGGCAAGGGCAGTCCCACCCAGTTGGATGACGGAGTAGAGGCATTGAGGGAAGATGGTGTAATCAACTGTATCAAAGGCTGCAGACAGTTTGAGAAGGTTGATGATGGATAGTTTACCATGGTTACAATCAAATAGGATGTCATTTGTAAATTTGATAAGGGCCATTCAAGTGGTTCAAACATGGAGTTGCGGGAAAGGGGGACATAGATTTGGGAGACAACAACACATTCAAGGACTTCATAGAGGAAAGGTAGATTGGAGATTGGGTGGTAGTTTTCAAGGATAGAGGGGTCATGCGTGTGTTTTTTGATGAGGGGGTGATGATGGCAGATTTGAACAGGAGAGGGACAGTACCTGAGGATAGTTTTAATTGTTCTCTATCAGCTAACATGGGGGCCAGGAAGGGAAGTTGGGTAGTTAGCAGCTTGTTGGGAATAGGGTTGAGAGAGTAGAAGGTGGATCTCATGGACAAGGTGAGTTTGGAAAGGGCATGAATGGAGATAAGAGATAAACAAGAGAAAGATAGGAGTTCAGGGCTCGGCCGGGGGGAACCTTAGGGGAGGAGCCTGCAGAGAGCAGTTGAAGTCGACGGTTTGTAGTGGAGAAGAGAAGTCGGGGATTATCTTTGCATTCCAGGATGATCCTGGAATAGTGAGCAGTCCTACACCAAAATAGTTGCTTCTTAACTGCTGCCTCAAATAGCTTAGCAAGCCAATCAGTTGCCAGAGATGTCCACAACCTGAAATAAATATTTAAAATATGATATGATATAATCAGTAACTGTGTTTGCATGAACCATGCAAATGCCTCAAAATGGATTTAATGACTAAACAAAGCCTCCTTTTGTTGTACGTTAACTAAGCATGCACTTCTCAATAGTAGGCAGTGCTCTGGCAAAGAGCATGACCTTTACTCATTTGAGTCCAGCCTGGAGATGAGGAGATTAAAGACTCTACTTTCAAATGGCTGTAAATGTCCGCAATGAAGACTAAGGGGAACCTCTTTGCGGTATGTAAAATATTAACTACAGTGGACAAGATAAACCATAAATATATCAGGAAGGTAGGAGCAGAGTATATAAATGTAACGTGGTGTAATGGATATTTACTCAAAGGATGATAACTTATCTCTCACATCGGCATTGGAAATAATAAAAAAGCATTTAGAATATGGCTGAATGGCATAATGGGAGAGTTCTGATACTGGAGGAAAGAGGTTTAATGGGTTGAATGGCTTCTTTATGTCCATGACTTTTTATCTGGGCAGCCTGATGTGTGAAGAAACCTGTCACTATGTTTAACAGTCTGCAAATCAAGCTAAAGAGAAATGCACACTGGCCAAGTTTGTATTTGCCTAATATAGACTGTACACTCACTCCCTAAAGAGGCAGACCCTAATTACCCAGTTCGAGCATCTGGTGGCTTCTTAAATCCTGGCTTCCCTTCCTGACCATCTGCCCTACATTGAAGGGTTCAGATAACATTGTACAACCAATATAACCAAAACCTGTAGATCCTTGCATTCCTCAAACATGGTTCTGTCCAGGTTGTACCACAAGATCTGAGTTACATTGGGTTTTATACAATTGGAAAATAGCATACTTTGCACATACTGATCACACACACTTTGCTCCAAGTCCTACGGAAACAATTCCACACACAGCCAAAAACTGAAAAAAAACATGCTGATCTCCGGTGGTTCCATATTATATTTAGTTGTCTATACTATATCTTCTACTTCCTGATTCTCTGCTCCACTGTGACCCTCCCCAATTTTTCGCGACAAAGTTCTCCATTCTCTGTGCTGAAATATTCCTCTTCGACTCTTTTTACTCATTTCAGTTTTGAAATTTAGTGACACAGAATGAAATGACATCTTCTAGTTCCACACATTGTAAATCTGGTTTGACCAGCAGACATACTAGACAAATTAGGTCTTCATGGTTAAATCTACTGTAAGTGACTTACCATTGTTTATATTATAGGATGCAGCCCACTTCTGGGTTTGCTACTGAGCCAGATTTATGTTATTTGTATGTTAAGTAAGTGTAGACACAGTCCCTCATTGCACCTGAATAAGAGTGTTCCATAATAATGTTTGTGAAGGTTAAAGAGTAAATAGTGTTCCATTTTCCAGCAGTGTTAACCTTATTCCTAGAACAACCAAACAAACTACACACACATTGTTTGCTTGTAATTTGCTTTTGCTCCTCCAGAGACTTTTAATATTTTTTCCAAGAGCTTCTCTCGTGTCGAACTTTATTTGCAATTCAATCCATTGTAAATGGAGCCCAACGGCAGACTGCCAAATACAGGCAGAATATTAGAGGCCTCAGTAATTGAAAGCAACAGAGGATCTCACTTGACATCGAGTGTGTCTAAGTATATTCAATTAAAGCAGCACACATTGCTATTGTCCTGACTTTTACTTAATGGAGTTCAAATATAGGTAAAAATGTGCAGAAATATTATAATTATTGAGTTATTTAATAAATTAACAAGCATCATTAACCTTGTTTGGAATCAAAGCGAGTAGACGTTTGTGAAATTATTTCTCTGATGTAATTTAGTTGCAAGATATTGGGCCTAAGTTTCCACATGATTTGCGCCTGATTTTTAGGAGCAACTGGTGGAGAACGGACTATCTTAGAAATCGCAATTCTCCACATTTTTTTTTCTGCAGTTCTAGTCAGGTAGAACAGTTCTACTTTGGAACAGAATTTTTTCTTCAAAAGGGGGCGTGTCCAGCCACTGACGCCTGATTTCAAAGTTTCCACAGTGAAAATGTACTCCAAACTAACTTAGAATGGAGCAAGTGAAGATTTTTGTAGAACTGAAAAAACCTGTTCTGCACATTAAAAAATCAGGCGCAGGTTACAAATTGGGCGTCCAGAACGAGGTGTGGGGGGGGGAGGGAACTCATTAAATTCTACAATAAATCCTTATTTATACTTCTACAAATATTATACAAATAAATCCAACCTGAATAAACATTTATAAGCAAAGAAAAGATTAAATAAACCATGTTCCTACCTGTGTGAAAGTGCTTCAGCCAGCCTCACAAGTTCGTTCGTTCCCAACGGCAGGGGGGGAGGAGGAAGCCGTTCCCGACGGCCGGCCGGCGGGCGGGCGGGAGGGAGTGCGGGACCGGCCGACCGACCGACCGCCCGCCCGAACGCAGCGGTGGGGGGGGGGGAGGAGGAAGACGTTCCAGACGGCGGGCGGGAAGGAGACAGTGAGAAGGCTGCAGGAAGCCTCAGTGCTGATGTGCTGATGGCAATGTGTTTTTATTAAAAAATGTTCAAAAATTAAACAGCTACAAAGAACTACAAAAATGGCCGAGTGCCAATGTTTCCTTCACACTGCGCGTGCGCGAACGCTCCAACGCGCACGCGCAGGGTTGCCGGCAGGAAAAAAACTAATTTAAATGGTACCCGCCCCCTCCCACTTACAAAATCGGCTCGAGTGGTAGGCTCCGCCCCCCTGGGCGCCGCGCCAAACAGACAAGGAGCTGCAGGGCGCTCCAGAATCGCAAGTTTTTTTTCCGGCGCCGTTTTAGGCGCGAAAAACGGGCGCCCAGCTTGGAGGGGCACCCGTTTTTTATCGTGTGGAAACTTGGGCCCATTAAGTTTTGACTATTATTAGCTGCAGGTTATTGCGCTCAATTTTCCCCAAAGCTTTTTTTGTGGCGTACTTGAAGAGTTACGCCCATTTTCTGGGGGCCCAAGAACGCGAAAAAAAAAGTTCTAAGTTTCCCCGTTGGATTTCTTCACTTTGGCGCAGCCTAACCTGTCCTTTAGTTTTGGGGGTGGAGCCTTGATATGTGTCAAAAAGATCAGGTTGCCGTGGTAACCAGGGACACAATGCGGGCTGAGGCTGCAAAGTGAAACATACAGCCAGCTCGCAACACATTAAAATATATTTCAGCAACTAATCTCCAATTATTAAAGTTCCCCCCCTCCCAATGCCGGGACCAATCCCCGCCCCTGACCCAGCCTGCAGGGCTTGCCGGTCTCGCAGCCCCGCTCACCCCGAGCCCAGAGTGGCTTGGTGGTCCCGCTCCCCCGACCCGAGCCCTGAGTGGCTTGTCGGTCCCATTCCCCTGCCCCTAGCCCTTGCAGAAGGGCTTGCTGATCTGCTTCCCTAGCCCGCCCCAAGCCACAAATGCCTTGCTGGTCACGGTTCCGCTATCCCGCCCCGAGCCCTGGTTGAAGGGCTTGCCGGTTCGCTCCCCCACCTGACCCTGGCCCCAAGTGGCCTCCTGGTCTACTCCCCCGGCTCAGGCCGAGTGGCCTCCCGGTCCACTCCCCCGCCTCTAGCCCAGGCCGAGTGGTCTCCCGGTCCACTCCCCCGTCCTTATCCCACGCTGAATGGCCTCTTCCCTCCTGGTCCCCACACCTAACTATACCGAAAGGCTTCCCCCCCCTCTCTCTTACCTCTTCTGCTGCTGTCCGGGCATCTGCTGCACTTACCTGCGCCTATTTCCTTAACTCGGCGGATGATCTTTTTGCAGAGGCCACATACGCTGGCCTAAGAAGAACTGGAGTAACTCTCAGCTGGCCAAACTTGCCTAACTGGCCAGATGGCAGGTTACGCCCCCTTTGGCTGAAAAAAAAGTATCTATATAAAAATCGTAACGAGCTGAGCTGGTGCAAATTGATCGGGGAAACTGTGGTTTTTTAATTTAGGCCAAAAAAAGCAGTCTGTTCAAAAAAAACGGCGCAAATCACTGGGGAAAATTAAGCCCCATGTGTCAGTCACCAAGCATTAATTAGAATAACACAATGGCGGGATATGTATTATACGTTGCTGACATACATACATAGACTTCACAAGGTTGTGATCATCATCTTCAACACATCCATTTTTAAACTTTGGTTTGTAACTAGGCCATTTGTATACATTCCTCCTAAACTCTTGAATACAGTAGTGAAATATACACAAATAAATGCCACTACCAATTCAAAATGGCTGTGAAAGCAAATTTCCTCCAGTGACCTGTAAAGTAGCTGACTGGACAGTAGAATATGCTCCAGCTCTGCACTGCATTCTGTCTAAATCATGATTATTGATTTTCTACCATGTAACTTATGAGCTCATTATTGCATTTGTTAAGGACATAAGAAATAGGAGCAAGAGTAGACCATAGGGCCCCTCGAGCCTTCTGCCATTCAATAAGATCACGGCTGATCTTCGACCTCATTTCCACTTTCCTGCCGGATCTCCATATCCCTTTATTCCCTTGGAGTCAATAAATCTTTCGATCTCAGCCTTGAACATAATCAATGACTGAGCATTCACAGTCCTCTGGGGTCGAGAATTCCAAAGATTCACAACCATCTGAGTGAAAACATTTCTCCTCATCTCATTCCTAAATGGCCGACCCCTTCTCCTGAGACTATGGGCTAGAAATTGCGTAGCGCCCATTTGGGGTGCTAACTTTTGCGGGAGTGCCAAAGGATCGCTGAGTGCTACCCAATTCTAACATACGTGAACTTCCAGTGTAGCGCTCCAGGAGGGAATTGGAGCGCTAAATCAAGCGCCACCACTTCCCTTGGAGCGCTAAACCAGGCAAGAGCAGCGGTAGCGGCAGAGCGCTGCACAAGGTCCAGTGCTGGGATCAGAGGCTCCTTCCCTCCCTTAAAGAGAAGGGCCATTGCTGCAAGTTCTGCAAGAAATCTAATCCCATGCTCGCCGACAGCACCTGCAATCCGTGACAATCAGCCCCAAGCACTCTAATAAAGTGCAGGGCTGATCAATCGCGGCATAAGAAAATGTGAAAAAAATGACATGAGGGCTGAATACATTTTTTTCCCCTGCCTCAATGGCGATCCCTTTAACTTCCAATCTCCAAGCCGTCTGACCCCTGCAGCTGCCAGTGTGGATGCCCCACAACGCTGCAGGGGTCAGAGGCGAAGTTCGCATCTGGGGCAATATCGGGGAGCTACGCACCTGATGACATCACAATCTCCAGGGCGCAGGAGATTGTGGCGTTGAGGTTTACCGCCGCCGCTAACCTGTAAGTGATGTTCACGGGTATCGGTACTCTCACCGCGCCCGGTCGCAGAGCTGGTAGTGCTCTGGTATTGCCCCCCCAGAGGTGCTAACGGGAAACGCAAAGGAGGGCAATTTCTCAACTATGTCCCCGAGTTCTTGACTTTCCAGCCAGGGGAAACAACCTCTTGGCATCAACCCCGTCAAGCCCTCAATCCCTTCTTCCAAATGATTGCTCAGATGTGGTGTTGCTAGTCTTGTCCAAATTAGATCCTCTCAGTCCAAGGGCAACTTGCTTTTTGTTTTGCCCGAACAAAAATAAAAAGTGCAATAATATCACAGACACCTTGCAAAAAACATCTTTGACAATGTGATCAAGATGTCCATCCATATGATTCTTTTCTGAAACTTGTGCAGACTGAGATTAGAATATGGACTCACAGGAATGGAAAGTTGCATTGCACAATCACTAGTCCCGATGTTAATCTGAAGGCGGCTTCAGTGCGGGAGATGATATTGTCTGAGGGAAACCGGAAGTCAAAGGAGAGAGTCGGAATCTGCAACCTCAACTTAGTTGAACCAATTAATTTTGACTATCAGGATTTGCATCTCCAAGCTGCATTGCGGGTGTGTGATGCGCACCCTCATGACGTGATCTCAGCTGTATTTAAAGGGACAGGGCACAAATGGAAATTGGAAGTGTTCAGGATGCATGGTGGACATCGAGCAAGGGCAGCACTCAAATTAAATGACACATCACTGGAGTTATTGATGGGGTGCAGTCAGGAGAAGGAGGATCACACCGTTTCCCAGCACCAAGAAGGCATGGTTAGAGGTAGCTCAGGAGGTCGGCAGAAGGCATTTTATGCCCAGGTCACGGATGCAATGTAGGAAGCGGTTTAATGACCTAACCAGGTCAGGAAAAATGAGTACATTTGCAGATTCAACTACAACCCGTGCTTTAAACCTCCTCCCCTTTTCTTTCATTCTTGCTAAATGATCTCCATCATATAACTTGCACCCCCTCAACGTCTAGCAGTACTCTGCCTTCATTTTCTATGCACTTCATCACCTCCCTATTTATCCATCCACTGTTGACACTCACCCAAACCCTTATACAATGTGCTGCAGGTATCTCATAATCACCCTCACCAAATGCACTCCATCCATTGAGTGAACATAAGAATTAGGAACAGGAGTAGGCCATTTAGCCCCTCGAGACTGCTCCGCCATTCAACAAGATCATGGCTGATCTGGCCGTGGACTCAGCTCCACTTACCCACCGGTACCCCATAACCCTTAATTCCCTTATTGGTTAAAAATCTATCTATCTGTGACTTGAATACATTCAATGAGCTAGCCTCAACTGCTTCCTTGGGCAGAGAATTCCACAGATTCACAACCCTCTGGGAGAAGAAATTGCTTCTCAACTAGGTTTTAAATTGGCACCCTGTATTTTGAGGCTGTGCCCCCTAGTTCTAGTCTCCCCGACCAGTAGAAACAACCTCTCTGCCTCTATCTTGTCTATCCCTTTCATTATTTTAAATGTTTCTATAAGATCACCCCTCATCCTTCTGAACTTCAACGAGTAAAGACCCAGTCTACTCAATCTATCATCATAAGGTAACCCCCTCATCTCCGGAATCAGCCGAGTGAATCGTCTCTGTACCCCCTCCAAAGCTAGTATATCCTTCCTTAAGTAAGGTGACCAAAACTGCACGCAGTACTCCAGGTGCGGCCTCACCAATACCCTGTACAGTTGCAGCAGGATCTCCCTGCTTTTGTACTCCATCCCTCTCGCAATGAAGGCCAACATTCCATTCGCCTTCCTGATTACCTGCTGCACCTGCAAACTAACTTTTTGGGATTCATGCACAAGGACCCCCAGGTCCCTCTGCACCGCAGTGTGTTGTAATTTCTCTCCATTCAAATAATATTCCCTTTTACTGTTTTTTTTTCCAAGGTGGATGACCTCACATTTTCCGACATTGTATTCCACCTGCCAAACCTTAGCCCATTCGCTTAACCTATCTAAATCTCTTTGCAGCCTCTCTGTGTCCTCTACATAACCTGCTTTCCCACTAATCTTTGTGTCATCTTCAAATTTTGTTACACTACACTCTGTCCCCTCTTCCAGGTCATCTATGTATATTGTAAACAGTTGTGGTCCCAGCACCGATCCCTGTGGCACACCACTAACCACCAATTTCCAACCCGAAAAGGACCCATTTATCCTGACTCTCTGCTTTCTGTTCGCCAGCCAATTCTCGATCCATGCTTATATATTTCCTCTGACTCCACGTACCTTTATCTTTTGCAGTAACCTTTTGTGTGGCACCTTATCGAATGCCTTTTGGAAATCTAAATACACCACATCCATCGGTACACCACTATCCACCATGCTTGTTATATCCTCAAAGAATTCCAGTAAATTAGTTAAACATGATTTCCCCTTCATGAATCCATGTTGCGTCTGCTTGATTGCACTATTCCTATCTAGATGTCCCGCTATTTCTTCCTTAATGATAGCTTCAAGCATTTTCCCCACTACAGATGTTAAACTAACCGGCCTACAGTTACCTGCCTTTTGTCTGCTCCCTTTTTTAAACAGAGGCATTACATTAGCTGCTTTCCAATCCACTGGTACCTCCCCAGAATCCAGAGAATTTTGGTAGATTATGACGAATGCATCTGCTATAACTTCCGCCATCTCTTTTAATACCCCGGGATGCATTTCATCCGGACCAGGGGACTTGTCTACCTTGAGTCCCATTAGCCTGTCCAGCACTACCCCCCTAGTGATAGTGATTATCTCAAGGCCTTCCCTTCCCACATTCCCGTGACCAGCAATTTTTGGCATGGTTTTTGTGCCTTCCACTGTGAAGACCGAAGCAAAATAATTGTTTAAAGTCTCAGCCATTTCCACATTTCCCATTATTAAATCCCCCTTCTCATCTTCTAAGGGACCAACATTTACTTTAGTCACTCTCTTCCGTTTTATATATCGGTAAGAGCTTTTACTATCTGTTTTTTATGTTTTGCGCAAGTTTACTTTTGTAATCTATCTTTCCTTTCTTTATTGCTTTCTTAGTCATTCTTTGCTGTCGCTTAAAATTTTCCCAATCTTCTAGTTTCCCACTAACCTTGGCCACCTTATACGCATTGGTTTTTAATTTGATACTCTCCTTTATTTCCTTGGTTATCCACAGCTGGTTATCCCTTCTCTTACCGCCCTTCTTTTTCACTGGGATATATTTTTGTTGAGCACGATGAAAGAGCTCCTTAAAAGTCCTCCACTGTTCCTCAATTGTGCCACCGTTTAGTCTGTGTTCCCAGTCTACTTTAGCCAGCTCTGCCCTCATCCCACAATAGTCCCCTTTGTTTAAGCATAGTACGCTCGTTTGGGACATCACCTTCACTCATTTACAGATCTATTTTTCTGGCCCATGTGGGCTATGACCATGTTTGTGCAGACTTTGTCTACCGGCTTAAAAAGGATAGAAATCTTTTCTGTAACCTTTCAACTCATCACTGATTTTCATCAATCTGGTCTGGAGTAGAGTGGTCGGAGTGATGTGGTGCTGGCCCAGGAAAGGGATAATGGCGAAAGAGGTAATGGAAATGGGAGCTCCACTCAAAGCGTTCCCACTTCACACCCTTTTACCCCCACCACCTCCCAGCCAGTACCTGACAGGCTGCCTCATCTCCCAATGGCCGATTCTCCCCACAAGTGCAGGTGGAACTGTTATGTATATAAACCTGCAATTACCATGTCTAACCACCAGAGGGCTTATCCCCTGGAGTCCCAAGGGATCCCACAATCCCTTGGGAGCACTTGTATATAAGGAGGCTGGAGAGGCACTCTGAGTTCTGTAATAAATGATTACGGTCACACTTACTGTGAGCTTGCAGTATCTAGTCTGACTCCTTATCCAAGACATAACAACTGGCGAAGATATATGGATGACGAACCCCAATGCAATAATGCAGAGAACTGTGGGCATCCTGGAGAAATTTTCGGAGGGAGATAATTGGGAAACCTTCGTGGAGTGACTTGACCAATACTTCATGGCCAACGAGTTGGATGGAGAAGGGAACGTTGCCAAACGAAGGGCGAACCTCCTCACCGTTTGCGGGGCACCAATGTATGGCCTCATGAAAAACCTGCTCGCTTCAGCCAAAACCCACAGACAAGTCGTACGATGAGTTGTGCACACTGGTCTGGGAGCATCTAAACCCGAAGGAAAGCATTCTGATGGCGAGGTATCAGTTCGACACGTACAGGAGGTCTGAAGGCCAGGAAGTGGCGAGCTATGTCACCGAGCTACGGGGCCTTGTAGGACATTGCGAATTTGAAGGACACTTGGAGCATATGCTCAGGGATTTCTTTGTGCTTGGCATTGGCCATGAAGTAATACTTCGCAAACTTTTGACTGTAGAGACCCCAACCTTGAGTAAAGCCATAGCAATAGCCCAGGCGTTTATCTCCCCCAGTGACAATACCAAACAAATTTCCCAGCACACCAGTGCTGCAGCAAGCACCGTGGACAAAGTAACGTTGTTTTCGAATCGAAATGTACATGGCAGGACTTACACGCCTGTAGCTGCACGTCCGCACATAACTCAAGGGTGGTGAATACAAGGCAATTAACACCTTGTTGGCGCTGCGGGGGTGTTCATTGATTCCATTTATGCCGCTTCAAAGGATACGTTTGCAAGGGCTGTGGAACAACGGGACACCTCCAATGTATGTGCAGGCGAGCTGCAAGCCACCATGTTGCAGAGGAGGACAGATCCACGGTGGATCATGATGAATCAGAGCCTCAGACCGAGGAGGCAGAGGTATATGGGGTGCACACACTTACCATATCGTGTCCCCCGATAATGCTGAAGGTTGAATTAAATGCACTCCCGGTGTCCAGATGGACATGGGCGCAAGCCAGTCCATAATGAGTCAAAAAAATTTTGATAACTTGTGATGCAACAAGACCAGTCCTGACTCCCATTCGTACCAAACTTAGAATGTACACAAAGGAACTGATTCCCGTAATTGGCAGTGCTACTGTAACGATCTCCTACAATGGAGCGGTGCACGATTTACGACTCTGGGTGGTACCGGGCGATGGCCCCACGCTGTTCGGCAGCTGCTGGCTGGGAAAGAAATGCTGGAACTGGGACGACATCCGAGCGCTTTCGTCCGTCGACGACACCTCGTGCACTGGTCCTAAGCAAGTTCCCCGCGCTGTTAGAACCAGGCATCGGGAAGTTCCAAGGAGCAAAAGTGCAGATCCATTTGATTCCGGGGGCGCGAACCATCCATCACAAGGCGAGAGCGGTACCTTACATGATGAAAGAGAGGGTGGAGATCGAGCTGGACAGGCTGCAACAAGAGGGCATAATTTCGCCAATCAAATTCAAGAAGTGGGCCAGTCCGATTGTGCCAGTCCTCAAGGGAGACGGAACCATCAGAATCTGTGGTGATTACAAAGTAACTATCAATTGTTTCTCTCTGCAGGATCAATACCCGCTACCAAAGGCAGATGCTGGCGGGAGGGAAAACGTTCACGAAACTGGAATTGAACTCGGCCTACATGACACAGGAGCTGGAGGAATCTTCGAAAGGCCTCACCTGCATCAACACGCACAAAGGTCTTTTTGTTTACAACAGATGCCCGGTTGGGATTCGATCGGCTGCGGCGATATTCTAGAGGAATGTGGAAAGCTTGCTGAAGTCGGTCCTGCGCACCATGGTCTTCCAGGACAACATCTTGGTTCCAGGTCTGGACACTATCGAGCACCTGCAGAACCTAGAGGAGGTTCTTAGTCAGCTTAATCGTGTGGGGCTCAGGCTAAAATGCTCGAAGTTTGTTTTCCTGGCACTTGAAGTGGAGTTCCTGGGGAGAAGAATCGTGGCGGACGGCATCAGGCCCACCGATTCGAAGACTGAGGCAATCAAAAACGCTCCAAGACCACAGAACGTGACGGAGCTGCGGTTGTTTCTAGGACTCCTGAACTACTTTGGTAACTTCTTACTGGGTCTTAGCACATTGCTAGAACACCTGCACTCTTTACTGCGTAAAGGAGATGAATGGGTATGGGGTAAAAGCCAAGAAAATGCCTTTGAAAAAGTTAGGAATCTGTTATGTTCAAACAAATTGCTTGTGTTGTCCGCTCCATGCAAGCATTTGATACGAGCATGTGATGTGTCGTCGTACAGGGTTGGGTGTGTATTGCAACAAGCTAATGAATTTGGGAAATTGCAACCGGTTGCTTATGCATCCAGAAGTCTGTCTCAAGGCCGAGAGGGCCTACAGTATGATCGAAAAAGAAGCGATGGCGTGTGTTTACGGTGTTAAGAAAATGCATCAAAATCTGTTTGGGCTCAAATTTGAATTGGAAACCGACCATAAGCCACTTATATCACTCTTTTCTGAAAATAAGGGGATAAATATGAATGCATCGGCCCGCATCCAGAGATGGGCGCGCACGTCGTCCGCATACAACTACGCCATCCGCCACAGGCCAGGCACAGAAAACTGTGCCGATGCTCTCAGTAGGCTACCATTGCCCAGCACCGGGATGGAAATGGCACAGCCCGCAGATCTAGTTATGGTAATGAAAGCATTCGAGTGTGACCAATCACCTGTTACCGCCCGATAGATTAGAACCTGGACAAGCCAGGACCCCTTACTGACCCTAGTAAAAAAAACTCTGTGCTCCACGGGAGTTGGTCTAGTGTCCCGTTAGAGATGCAGGAAGAAATAAAGCCATACCAGCGGCGCAAAGATGAAATGTCTATACAGGCAGACTGCCTCCTCTGGGGTAATCGGGTAGTTGTGCCAAAAAAGGACAGGGACACTTTCATTCGTGGCCTCTACAGTACTCACCCGGGCATTGTAATGATGAAAGCGATAGCCAGATCTCACATGTGGTGGCCCGGTATCGATGCAGACTTCGAGTGCATAAATGTAATACATGTTCCCAGTTAAGCAATGCACCCAGGGAGGCACCACTAAGTTTATGGTCTTGGCCCTCCAAACCGTGGTCTAGCGTTCATGTCGACTATGCAGGTCCATTCTTGGAAAAAATGTTTTTAGTGGTTGTAGATGTGTACTCCAAGTGAATTGAATGTGAGATAATGTCGGCAAGCACGTCCGCTGCCACCATTGAAAGCCTATGGGCCATGTTTGCCATGTACGACCTGCCTGATGTCCTTGTAAGTGACAATGGGCCGTGCTTTACCAGTGCTGAATTCAAGGAATTCATGACCCGCAATGGGGTCAAACATGTCACGTCTGCCCTGTTTCAGCCAGCGTCCAACAGTCAGGCAGAACGAGCAGTTCAAACAATCAAGCAGAGCTTGAAAAGGGTAATTGAAGGCTCACTGCAGACTCGCTTATCCCGAGTCCTGCTTCGATACCGCACAAGACCCCACTTGCTCACCGGGGTCCCTCCCGCTGAACTGCTCATGAAAAGTGCACTTAAGACAAGGCTCTCATTAGACCACCCTGATCTCCACGAACAGGTAGAGAGCAGGCGGCTTCAATAGATTACATATGATCGCGCAAATGTGTCACGAGAAATTGAAGTAAATGATCCTGTATTTGTGTTGAACTATGGACAAAATCCCAAGTGGAATGCTGGCACTGTTTTAGCCAAAGAGGGGAGTAGGATGTTTGTGGTCAAACTCGCAAATGGACTCGCATGCAGAAAACACTTGGACCAAACCAAACTCAGATTTACGGACTATCCAGAACAACCCACAATAGACTCTATCTTTTTCGACACTCCAACACACACACAAGTGGCAACTGACCACGAAGCAGAACCCATCACCCCCAGCAGTCCGGCAAGGCCAGCTGCGCAGCAGCCCAGTGAAGGCCCAACAAACGACTCACCAACAAAAGCATTTTCACCGAGACAATCAACCAGGGAAAGGAAGGCCCCAGATCGATTCACATTGTAAATAGTTGCACTATTGACTTTGGGGGCGGGGAGAGTGTTATGTAAGTAAACCTGTAATTACCATGTCGAACCACCAGAGGGCTTATTCCCTGGCGTCCCAAGGGATCCCACAATCTCTTGGGAGCACCTGTATATCAGGAGGCCTCACAGGCTGGAGAGGCACTCTGAAATCTGTAATAAAGGACTACAGTCACACTTACTTTGAGCTTGCAGTATCTAATCTGACTCTTTATCCAAGACGTAACAGGAACAGTCTTTGGTGGGATCCTCAGGAGCTCCAAAACCCAAAGAGTGTCGGCCAAAAGCATCTCAGCAGTCTGGGCATTGATCTGAGCAGCCTGCCTCTACTCTGTTGAAGCCACACATGATACACCACAACAGTTGAAGAAATTGTAATTCCCCAAGGTTATGCACATGGGTATTTGACAAAATGTTACGTTAAGTATCCTTTTTTTTATCATGCCACATAAAATATATTGATTGGCACCACTTCGTTGTCTTCACCATTACTGCATCCAGAGGGCCAACTCACACTTTCACTTGTCTCATGATGAATGTCAATACATGACGGGACATATTGGGTGGATGGGCAATATGTGGATTGTGATATCTTTAGACACAGCTACACAAGCACACACACACTACAAAATGGCTCCTAACAGAACTGTGATCATATGACCTTTCCACGTGATCTTTTATTTTTTGTTATTACATCAGTAGTTGTTGTTACATCAATGGGTCACTAGAGGGAGCAGCACACTATTCCACAACACTTCTTCCTCCTTATTGAAGTAGTTAATCAGAACAAAATAATTATACGTCTATGATGATGGTATACTCCATCATCATAGACAGTCCCTCGGAATCGAGGAAGACTTCCATTCTTACAATGAGTCCTTAGGTGGCTGAACAGTCCAATATGAGAACCACAGTCCCTGTCACAAGTGGGACAGATAGTTGTTGAAGGAAAGGGTGGGTGGGATAGGTTTGCTGCACGCTCTTTCCGCTGCCTGCGCTTGATTTCTGCACGCTCTCGGCGATGAGACTCGAGGTGCTCAGCGCGCTCCCGGACGCACTTCCTCCACTTAGGGCGGTCTTTGGCCAGGGAGTCCCAGGTGTCAGTGGGGAGGCTTTTTCAGGGAGGCTTTGAGGGTGGCCCTGTAATGTTTCCTCTGCCCACCTTTGGCTCATTTGCCGTGAAGAAGTTCCGAGTAAAGCGCTTGCTTTGGGAGTCTCGTGTCTGGCATGCAACACAACACAGCAAAATATATGAACTTATTTTTCCATATTTACAAATCAAACTTAAGTGCTGGTTTTCTGTTTCGAAGAGAATACCTTCGTTATTGAACAGAATTTCCAATCTTGTTGTAGGTCTGAGACTCGTTCTAGGCTGAGCCTGACGAGTTTTTCCTCCAGGGGCTGACTTTGATCTACATTTGGACTCTCCACAATGTCAGACTGTTTGTCTGCCTGATGCAGACTCAGATAAAATTCTGACTTTCTCTTGGACTAGGTTCTAGTACATCTGATATAGGATTTGCTACTGGTACTCTACTTGCAACAAGACTATCTGAATCATTCCAACTTTCAACTCATTCCACATTATTTGTTACGTTTCACAGTAGGTGAACCTTCATAATATTAGGGCATCCCTGGCAGCTGGTCTGGTGATGAGTGCCACATCTGTATCTTCCTCCTCCTCCTCTTCCATGTTCTCCTCATCCAAAGTTGAGTGAAGAGCCCCTTTGTAGTCCTCCACCTGCAAATCTCTCCAGTGCATGTCCTGAACCCATTGCAGCACACCATCGCTGCACTGGATGCTGATGGTCTTCCTCTTCTGATGGGCTATCAAACACATCCATGGCACCTCACATCCTGATCTTCTCAATTTGAAAGTCTTCAAAGTTGAAAAAAAGCTGCATCCAATAAACTATCTCTGTCAAGCATTTGCCAGAGGGAACTGGGGCAGCAGTTCCAACAGTGAGGTTTTATTCAGATGGGACAATGACAATTTTAAATATCCACCTGAATCGCTGCTCAAACTCGCTTCTGTTTCGCTGGTCAGTTTCCCGAGCCCCGGGAATCACGTGTTGTCAAGTAAAATTTGGAGCCAAGGTAAAAACAATTTAAAAATACCTCATTAATGACGTTAATTGCGCCAATAATTACCTGCCCGTATCCAATTAGGAAATCCCCCAACTTTGGCAAGTAGGTTTCTCACTGGCATCCAAATGTGACACCATTAAATCCGAAAGTGGGCGTGTTGGAGCCGGGCTACACTCCCACTTTAAAAATCAACATTTTTTTTACCCCCCTCCCCATCCGCTCCTGACCCACCCGTTCTTGGGGATTAAAATCTGCCCCACGGTTTTCAGAATCGTTCTTTAAATATTTAGTGGACACTATATTTAGTAGTGGAATGTTTCAATTTATATAAAATAAATTCAAAACATGGTTACATCATATGATATCTCTGCCAAATAAAATTTTTACATGTTACTTGGTTCTCCTGAAGTGACACTAGCAATTTCTGTAATGATGCACAGATCGGAACTGTTCACAATTGATTTCCGATTTTTTTTTTCTTGCTGTTGTTAATTCCTCCAACTTTACTCGGGAAACTAATAAAACTTAGACTCCTTATTTATTCATCTTAAAGACATCTCTCTGTGTTCCAATCCAGAACATTCTGAAGCAAAAATCCAAAAATTATTAAAAAAACAGAATCTGTATTAATCACCGTATTCTGGAGATGAACTAAATTCATCTGAATGATGCAGATTTGCTTTGAAGTTAGCTCTTTCATCTCTCTTGGCTGTTTTGATCTTGTAAGTTGAAGTTACTTCCACTAAAAATATTGCTATTGCGAAGTATTTCTTTGGAGCTTTTATTTCTTTACATGAAGGTGACAAACTCTGATCAAAATTTTATGATGAAGCAGACAAAAATGGAAAGATCAGCTTCAAAGGGATTGCTTCTTAAAGGCATAGGTCAGATCTGAAGGTTTGCTCAGCTTAACATTACTTTGAACAAATCACAAAACTATACTTTTATCATTGTTACTTTTAGCTGGAAGTCCTTCATTAATTAAACTCTACTTTGAAAAAGCAATGACTCAAAAGAAATGAATAGTGGACCTGCATAGTGCATTGTTAAATATTGCAAAGGGGAAGGAATATAAGGCAGAAGGATCTTGTTAACAAGTGGTGGTCTTCAAGATATTGATTCTGACAGGAACTGAGGGAACTAAAGCAAGCAATATTGCTGGAGGACAGACTCATTCATGAATCATTTTTTGTACTACTCATCTTCCGCAGACCTCCCAATCTCATTTCTCACGTTTATAGCTCCTTTCACTCTCATTCCCCTTGTGACTGTCTCTTATTCCCCCTCTCGTTTTTATTTCCCTCTCTGAGGTTTTTAATCATATAACTTGATGGTGGGCCTTTCAAACTTCAAAAACCAGAACACATATTGTATATTGAGAAAGAGCCAGAAGTTTTAAATACGATGTAAGAGTATTCTCACTGTAAAGGAAAGGTATGCAGGCTCCCTGCTAAGGACGCACTATTGGGAGGTATTCATAAAACTAAGAGAAGCATTATTGTTCAGAAAGATGAAACGAGAATTTAGGATACATATCAACTTCCACGCCTTCTGATAGCCGTGGACAGTATTAGTTCTATTGTACACTCATAAATAAACCATTAAATTCTGCAAATTATTAACAAATTTGTGGAGTAGCTGGGTCAGGATAGAATTATAGAATAGCTACAGAAGGAGGCCATTCGGCCTGTTGAGTCCGTCCCGGCTCTCTGCAGGAGCACTTCAGCTAGTTCCACTCCCCTGTCCTTTCCCCATAGCTCTGCAAATTTATTTCCTTCAGGTACTTATCCAATTCCCTTTTGAAGGCTATGATTGAACCTGTCTCCACCACCCTTTCAGGCCGTGCATTCCAGATCCTAATCACTCGCTGCATAAAAATGTTTTTCCTCATTTCGCTATTGGTTCTTCTGCCAATCACCTTAAATCTGTGTCCTCTGATTCTCGACCTTTAAGCCAATAATAATTACATAAGAACATAAGAAATAAGAGCAGGAGTCGGCATTACGGTCCCTCGAGCCTGCTCCGTCATTCAATAAGATCATGGCTGATCTGATCATGGACTCAGCTCCAAATCCCTGCCCTCTCCCCATAACCCCTTATCCCCTTATTGTTTAAGAAGCTGTCTATTTCTGTGTTAAATGTATTCAATGTCCCAGCTTCCACAGCTCTCTGAGGCACCGAATTCCACAGATTTACAACCCTCTGAGAGAAGAAATTTCTCCTCATCTCAGTTTTAAATGGGCGGCCCCTTATTCGAAGATCATGCCCTCGAGTTCAATCTCCCTCATTAGTGGAAACATCCTCTCTGCATCTACCCTGTCAAGCCCCCTCATAATCTTATATGTTTCAATAAGACCACCTCTCATTCTTCTGAATTCCAATAAGTAGAGGCCCAACCTACTTAACATTTCCTCATAAGTCAACCCCCTCATCTCCGGAATCAACCCAGTGAACCTTCTCTGAACTGCCTCCAAAGCAGTATATCCTTTGGCAAATACTGCACACAGTATTCCAGATGTGGCCTCACTAATACCCTGTACAACTGTAGCAAGACTTCCCTGCTTTTATACCTCATCCCGTTTGCAATAAAGGCCAATAATGGGAACAGTTTCTCTCTATTTACTCTGTCTAGACCCTTCATGATTTTGAACACCACTATCAAATCTCATATAAAACTTCTCTGTCTATGGAGAACAATCCCAGCTTCTCTCCTGTCTATCCACATAACAGAAGTCCCTCATCTCTGGAACCATTCTTGTAAATCTTTACTGCACCGTCTCTAAGGCCTTCACATCTCTCCTAAAGTGCAGTGCCCAAAATTGGATACAATACTCCAGTTGAGGCCGAACCAGTGTTTTATAAAGATTCTTCATAACTTTCTTGCTTTTGTACTCTATGCCTCTATTTATGAAGCCCAGGGTATGCTTTATCAACCACCTTCTCAACCTGCTCTGCTACCTAAAACAATTTGTGTACAAGCCCCCCCCCCACCCCCCACCCCCCCACTCCCCCACTCCACCAGATCTCTCTGTTCATGCATCCCATTTAGAATTGTACCTTTTAGTTTATAATGCTTCTCCTCATTCTTCCTATGTATCACTTCTCACTTTTCTGCATTAAATTTCATCTGCCACTTGTCTGCCCATTCCATGAGCCTTTCTATGTCCTCTTGAAATCTATCACTCTCCTCCTCACTGTTCACTATACTTCCAAGTTTTGTGCCACCTGCAAAAATTGTACACCAAAATCTAAGTAATTAATATATATCAAGATATCTCTCTCTCTCTCTCTCTCTTTCTCTGTGTTTTAGAAACTGATATTGCAGCTGAATGCATATATGCAGAGTGCAAGAGGAAATTGTAGACAAGGCTGTTTTCAACTTCGGTGAAGATCTCCTGCATGATAACTAGATGAATTTCTATAGCTGCATGCAAAGGGTGTTTTGACACTGGCTCATTGCATTGCTGCAGTTCCCCTTGGTGACCCCCTTGCTGCACCTAGAAGCTATCCTCATTCATAGACTCCAAGATGGTGCCTTTTCACCAGGCAAAACCATGAAGTATATGCAACAATAATGTGGCTAATTTGAAGGACAGCATCCTGATGCATAATCGTTGAACATGGTTATAGCTTTAACAGCCATTGTGCTGGAGTTTGGCTGCAGGTTTGCTTGGAGAAAATGACATGAATCCATGATACTTTTTCTGGTGAATCAAAGCCTCTCCAGGCACTGCTCACGTGGAAATGTGTGCTTTTATGCTACCGGCAGCTGGTTGCTAATCACTTCAAGTGCAGCTCGACCTGTCTGCCATCTCTGAGTCCTCCTGTTTTTCCTCCAGAAAGCAGACATATTTGAAAATTCACATTGTAGCTGAATGGCGGCAGGAGCAGATAAATTGTAGCATCACATCAATAGGCACAAAGCTCTTCAAACACATCAGTAGCAACAGGAAGAAAAGTGATAACTCATTTTAATTCTCACGATGTTGTACTCTCAGTACTAATACCTTTTAAACAGATGTATTTTTGGAGCTCAGTGCCTAGCAACCCTGAATGCCCACTTTGTCTCGGTAGGTAAAGAAATCAGTGTGAAATTAGCAGAAATAACAGGCAATCAGCTGCATCATGCACTCGTTTATTTGCATTCATCGCCAAACTGGCAGTTACTTTCTACATTACTTCAAATCCAATCAGAGAGTCACAATGGAGGAAAAAAGGGGCAGAGATCCAGCACAATAGATCTTCACACAATTTTCCGATTAGGAATGCCTGCAATCCACCCAAAAAGGTGCTCCCAATTGGAAAATCTAGGCTCGAACCTGGTCCTTCAACTATTGCTGTTTGTGGCAGAGTCAGTTGCCCAGTCCCTTAGTTGAGACATTAAGATTTGCTTGCTTGTTCTGATGGTGCAAGTGAAAGTTAAAATCCCATGGTGCTATTTGAAGAGAAGCAGAGAGATCTCAACCAGTACCGCCAAAAACAGATGAATTGGTCATTATTGTATTCTTATTTGTGGGATTTGACTATGTGCAAAATGGTTGTTGCAGAACAACAAATCAGCGCCTTTCAGAATAATTCATTGTATATGAATCACTTTGAGATGTTACTGACAAGAGAAGGCATTATGAAAATAAAAATATTTTTTTGTGTCCTGTTAGGGTCTCTGGGGGGGGCAAGACAGTTTTCGCCAAGGGGAAGGGGGTGCTACCACTTCTCTGGAAATTCCTGGAGGTGCTGCCATGGCAGGGCCGCACCCTGCGATTAGCGCCTTGCGGTTAGAGCCCTGGACCGCCGAGCAACCAGTGCTGACATCATCGTGCGCATGCGACCCCTCACCAATCCACGGCAATCCCTTAATACTCCATGGGGGAAATTGCCCCATGGGCCGCAAGGCTGTGGACAACCGCTCTAGCGCCCCTGTTTAAAGGGGAGGCCTGCAGCGCACCGGGGCCACCATCTTTGTTGGTCGGCCAACTCTCCGGTTGGCCCGAACATGGAGGCACAAGCGTGCAGCCCGGCACTCCATGTTGGGTGCCGAGCTGTCGGCCCAGTCTCACGCTGCCCTTGTGATCCAGTGGTAGCCACCAAAGGACCATACAGGGTGCGTAGCAGCCCTCCCCTTTAATGGAAGGAGAGGGGCGTTGTAGCACCTTAGCGTTACGTGGCGTATCCATGTAGTGCTGGCCTCAACACTGCACTACCACCCCAGGGCCATCCCCAAAGGAAGCAGAACACCGGAGACAATGCTCCGCTTCCTTTTGAGGGGTGGTAGGCCCAATTCCATGTCGGGAGCAATACTTCTACTCCCAGTCGAGACGCAATTTTGCACCTTTTTATATTAAAGAAAAAATCTACAATTTGGTTGTATACATCTTGCTGTCCTGATATGGAGAAATATTTCAGAGCAGTTATTATAGAGGTTGTTATATTGACTTACAGAACTTCAACAGTATTCATATGACGGTCGTGAAATTGTGAATACATCTCTTTAAAAGGCTCCTTTGATAACAGCATAATTGAATCGATCACTTTTTCCATATTTATCTGCTGTATCATTTTAAAACAAGCAATTAGACTTTTTGAATTATTACCTTGTTTTGAATTATACAGCTCATCTAAGTATTAATAATGGTGCACACAACAATGAATAATAACATATTTCAAGCTGCCAAATTGGCATTTCTCAACATGCATTAATTTCTGTATTTTAGTTTATATTTGAATTATTCTGATACTTTCCAATTACATAGATTGGCACTTCAGTATGGTAATGATCTAATCCTCAATAAGACACCATAACCGAGGAATCTATTGGTACGGGCCATACCCCTTTACAGGCATAAAACAGGCACTTAAGCATCTAATATGGTGGGTGACACATCCATGCACCTGTCAATGTTACCATGTTCCTTAACTTTTATGAAACAGGCTTCTTCCAGGCCGCAGCAGGTAACATCAACAATATCTCCACTGCAGTCCACTGCTGTAGCAGAGAGATCACTGAGGATCTCTACACCAGGATAAACACCTACATTACTTTTTCATGAACAGAGCAAAGCAGGACAGGAGAGCACTAGGCTTCACCCGCATTGCAGGCTCCCTCAGGGTGCAAGGTGTCATAGAATGAACTTACATTGTCTTGCGTGCTCCCCATCATCATCTTAGCATCTTTCTGAATAGAAAGAAACTCCGCTCCTTCAAGCTTGCTTGCAACTATAGTTTGTGTATTATGCAGGTCTGTGGTGCAACAAAGAAGGAGGAGGAGAACCAAGGGCTACCAGTGTCCCTAGCTGCCAGAGCTCTTCACCTGAAGCATCCCTCCCACCCCCAATACACCAACAGTCCCGCAATCCATATTATCATCCAAACTATCACCTTCCATCAGTCCAGACATATGGGTCTTGCCCTCACTTCACTGTAAACACCAAATCCAGGACAAAAAGCAAATGAATTGAACAACTATTTGTATCTAATAGTTAACAGAAATAATTAAGAATCACATGTGTACAACCCCTCAAGTGCCTGTCAACATTAGCTCCATAGCCAAAATGGCAATCATCTAAGCTTCCATAGAAACATAGAAAATAGGTGCAGGAGTAGGCCATTCGGCCCTTCGAGCCTGCACCACCATTCAATAAGATCATGGTTAATAATTCACCTCAGGACCCCTTTCCTGCTTTCTCTCCATATCCCTTGATCCCTTTAGCAGTAAGGACCATATCTAACTCCCTCTTGAATATATCCAATGAACTGGCATCAACAACTCTCTACGGTAGGGAATTCCACAGGTTAACAACTCTCTGAGTGAAGAAGTTTCTCCTCATCTCGGTCCTAAATGGCTTACCCCGTATCTTTAGATTATGTCCCCTGATTCTGGACTTCCCCAACATCGGGAATATTCTTCCTGCATCTAACCTGTCCAGTCCCGTTAGAATTTTATATGTTTCTATGAGATTCCCTCTCATCCTTCTAAACTCCAGTGAATACAGGCCCAGTCAATCCAGTCTCTACTCATATTAGTCCTGCCATCCCGGAAATCAGTCTGGTGAACCCTCGCTGCACTCTCAATAGCAAGAACGTCCTTCCTCAGATTAGGAGACCAAAACTGAACACAATATTCCAGGTGAGGCCTCACTAAGGGCCTGCACATATGCAGTATGACCTCCCTCCTCCTATACTCAAATCCCCTAGCTATGAAGGCCAACATACTATTTGCCTTCTTCACCGTCTGCTGTACCTGCATGCCAACTTTCAATGACTGATGTACCATGACATCCAGGTCTCGTTGCACCTCCCCTTTTCCTAATCTGCCGCCATTCAGATAATATTCTGCCTTCGTGTTTTTGCCACCAAAGTGGATAACCTCATGTTTTTCCACATTATACTGCATCTGTCATGTGTTTGC
Source organism: Pristiophorus japonicus (assembly GCF_044704955.1). NCBI lineage: Eukaryota > Metazoa > Chordata > Chondrichthyes > Pristiophoridae > Pristiophorus > Pristiophorus japonicus. The sequence continues at coordinate 24,101,484 of NC_091982.1, forward strand.
CCACTCACCTAACCTGTCCAAGTCACCCTGCAGCCTCTTAGTGTCCTCCTCAAAGCTCTCACCGCCACCCAGCTTAGTGTCATCTGCAAAGTTGGAGATATTACACTCAATTCCTTCATCTAAATCATGAATGGATATTGTAAGAAGCTGGGGTCCATAGCAACAGTGAGATCCATCATGCATGCTGTCAGCAGAGGCTCCATCATGGTGGGTGGCACTACAGTGTTCATGGAGCTGTCCACTCAATCCACTTTGGACAGAATGGTCTCTATGCTCTGCGTGAAGTCCAAACACAAATTGAAGCTGGAGTCCTCCATGCCCTGATCCATCGTAGGCAAATTAGCTAGCAGGCTGCCCAGTGCACCTGGCATTTCCTGGTGCATGCCTTCAACCTTTTTTGAAGCCTGGTCCCTCAAAGTTTGCATCTGTGTCCTCAGTATGCAACCTTCACCTGCAAGAAATAAGGAAATGTGTTGGTGACATCCTTGTGAGATGTTCAGAGAATGTGCCTGTCATGGTTGAATAGTTGGTTTTACGTGTATAAGACATGAGGTGTGGAAAGTAAGGGTTGCACTAGTGGTGAATGTGTGAGTATGAAGAGAAGGTGATAAACTGGTAGTAGGAGAATGAAGGAAAGCAGGGGAGGGTACTACTGTCAGTCGTGAGGCTGGAGATGTGAGCAAAGAGTAAGAGAGCAGAATTCTTACCTTGATAATTCTGGTAAGGTTTTTGAACTTTTTTCGGCATTGCATCCATCTACTGGAAGCTGAGCTCCTGCCATTGACCTCCTCTTCCCACCATTGGTGGAGGTGTTCCTCTGGTGAAACAGGATGTCCTTCCTCCTGTCAACCACCTGCAGCATGGTCTCCAAATGCATCATCAGACCACCTGGATCCCATGTCTGGGCCTTTTCCTGACATTTTTCAAGTTTCCCTGTTGTCTGCAGCCAGAATGCACCTCCTGTTTAAGAGGTGCTGGCTACCTTTAAGTGGTGTCAGTGAAGCCTGATTTTCTGTCCTTCCCTCTCCCCCCCAAAAAAAACAGGTGTGCAACCAATGAATAGTGTGGGCAGTGCTGTCTGCACACCTGAATCATTTTAAGCACATGGTTGTATTTATTTTAATTTATCATTTAATTTCTATCGTTAATCTCTGTTGCCTTTACCTCCCCAATTAGTAATCGTTTGTGCTTATCATAGTGAGAAATATTCATGCTTTGGAATGGAATGTTTTCCATTTCAGTCAACCAGTAACAGCTCCAAATAATCCCAGGCCTGGTACTGTCCAGTCAGACGCAGAGTAAACGCTCCCTCTACTCTGGAGCAACAACGTGCCTAGTCTAAAATTTTGAGGGCAACCCAACTGAGAGGCTAAAAACAAAACAAAATTCCCAACAGAGATTGGTCGACATTGGGTCGGAGTCTATTCCTCTACACATTGCTGAATAGCCAGGAAATACAGAAATGGTGAGACCAGCTTTTTTTTCGGTCCCTGCAGTTTCCTACTTTCTGTCCCTATCATAAAACATGATGCTGGTTTTATCCATTTCAAAAAGATGAAAGTCCAAACAAATGCTTTTGGGTTTCAATCCACACATGTTTTGTCACTGAGCCTGGAACTCAATTAATCGAGCTAGCTAATCTCATCCTCTCCTGCACCAGTGTGACATTTTTTCCATTTTCCAGACCAGTCACTTTGTGACCTCTCTGACAGAAATTACCAATTACAGCCTAATCCTAATAAGTCAGTTACCTTTGGCACAAAAAAAATCCAATAACTTGAATTAGGAAACATAAATAACATGGCAAAGTGGGAATTTAGTAATAAGAAAATTGAATTATTGGATAATTGTAATTAAGCAACCTTGAATTAAGAGTAGACTGTAGTGCTGAATGAGAGGGACTTTCAATAAGTTTTTTATAAACAGAAGGAATGGTAATGTTTCAATACCGGAAAAAAAAATTAATAAGCCAGGCGAACCAGAGCTGCTATGAACTATTCTAACAGCATGTTCCCCAGATAATATAAGCAAAGCTGCCCAGGATCTACAGACCTGACAGAGTTATAACAATCTATTACTTGAAATATCGAATCAAGCTATCTCAATAGAAAAATAATCTATTTAAAAGAAACTTATTTAGCTTCCTAATTGTAAAATGTAAGTATACCAGACAATTAAAAGATTTTAAATCAATATGAATTCAAGATTAAGAACCTTAATGTCTATTTTCTTAGGATTACTCGTTGTGACAAAAAGGAAGTATTTTTGTCTAATTTTTGCTTGGTATTGGCGCCTTTAATTCAGTCAACATCAACACCTTGCATTTATATAGTGCTTTTTATGTAGTAAAACATCCCAAAGCACTTCTCAGGAGCCTTATCAGACAAAGTGTGACACTGAGCCACATAAGGAGATTTTAGGTGAGGTGATCAAAAGCTTTATTAAAAAGGTAGATTCTAAGGAGAAGAGAGAGGTTGAGAGGCTGAGAAGTTCCGGGAGCAAATTCCATAATTTTGGGCCGAGATGGCTGAAGGCACGGCCCCCAATGGTGGGGTACATGAAATCAGGGATGTACAAGAAGCCAGAATCGGAGGAATGCTGTGTGCTCGGAGGCTTGTACGGCTGGAGGAGGTTACAAAGATATGGAGGAGCGAGGCCATGGAGGGATTTGAACACAAGGATGAATTTTAAATTTGATGTGTTGCTGGATCGAGAGCCAATGTCGGCCAGAGAGCACAGGGGTAATGGGTGAACAGGACCTGGTGCGAGTTAACATCCAAACTGAGTTTTGGATGAGCTGATGTTTACGGAGGGTAGAAGATGGGATGCCGGTCAGGAAAGCATTGGAATAGTCGAGTCAAGAGCTAACAAAGGCAGAGATGAGGGTTTCAGCAGCAGATGGGCTGGTATAGGAGTAGATGATGGGCGATATTACAGAGGTGGAAGGTACTTCAAGAGTTTAAAAACCAGATGCGCTCATAAAATATTGTCCTCGTCGAACTCATTCTAGTGCTGCCAGGTCATTAGTTGTTGCTCAGCAGATTGCTGAGGAAGATGCAAGTCATACATTCAAGCACAGACAAGTGGTGTGATTCAGAAGCTTTTTGAATTGAAAAGATAGTTATTTAAATTCTAGCAGTTATGGTTAACAGCTTGCTCCTTTTCAAATCTTGGAATAATCTGGGGCTTTCATACAGGCAAAAAACTTTCAACAATCACCAGACTGATTCTGTTCCAAACTGCTCGAATTAGCATAGACTTTCAAACTCTTATATTGCCATCCTGCTCATATCAACAAAAAATGATGACCTAGTCCCTTCTCTGCATTATACCAAACACAGCGCATATCGATACCAATATAAACTCTGGCATGCTTTTTTCAACAAGTTTTTTTTTTAAGTCCTTAACAGAATTTAAGGCTTTCTTTAATTATCACTTATGCCGACAGACTCTTATCTTCATATGTGATACGTGTCAAGGAAGCAAAATGCTTTTTAGGCCTGTGATTTAGCCATGTTACAAGTGCCAATCATAGTCTATTACTTAACAGGAATATGCTGGGGGAGAAATTCGGGAGCGCCCCATTTGGTGCGTTAACTTTCAAAAGTTTGAAAAATTAGCACCAAGTGCTAATGTTTTCAAACTTAAAAAAAATTCAGCAGTTGCACTCTAGGAAGGAAATGAGGCATGAAATCAGGCGCTCCATTTCCTTCCTGGAGTGCAATCGGCAGCAGAGAGAGCTGTGAATGGAGCAACGCTGCTCACTGGGCTATGAAGCGCTACTGAGTTGAGAGGCTTCTTCCCTCCCTTAAGGGGAAGGGCCATCGCTGCAGGCTCCGCAATGAAAAAAAACGTACCCTCTCCATGACGGTAGCCGCGATCCCGTGTGATCAGTCCCAGCACTCGAGTAGAGTGCCGGGCTGATCGATCATGGGTAGGAATCTGCCCAAAAACCTGCAGGAGAGCAGGTAAATGTTTTTTTTTTTACTTAACTTGGCCACCTCACCTTTAATCATCGCCCCCAAGCGTCCAGCCTCCTGATGAACACCACCTGTAGCCGGTGTTTTCGCCTGGTGATGCTGCAGGGGCTGGAGCCCAAGTCCGGGGCGCTATCGGGCGATGTGCATGGCAATAATGTCACGATCTCCCGGTGAAGGAGATCAGGGCACAATGCCATACCGCCGCCACAGAACTCACGCCAGATATGGCGGGAGTCGATGTTATCGTCGCTCCCGGACATTACCTGGTTAGCGTCCTGTTATCGCCCCCCAGAGGCGATAACTGGAGGCACGAAGGAGGCCAATTTCTCGGCCAAAGACTTGAATTTACTGTAAGCTTGACTTAAAAATACTTAAAAATAAGGATATACATTATGCAAAGCAATTGAGAATGATCTAGAAAAGTAGTCTGCAAAATCTTCGTCGTAAAGTACAACACTTTATGCGGCGGGTTGAAATCTACTGCATGCATAAAGGCTGATTATGAAGGAGGAACATACGCATCCCAGATAAATGAAAAGAAAAACTGCCAAATATGAAGATGGAGAGTGTGCACTGCCATGTAGTTTAATGAAAATACCACCATCACAATTGATTGAGGCATTTTTATTGAGAAGGCCAACGCTTTTGCCAATGAGCTAGGCCTCAAAACTTACTGCATTAAGGGACAATTGGGTACTGGGGTAAACAGCAGTCAGGCTGCAGTTCAATTCTCATCACAGTTTCCCATGATCGGGAAGTTAAAATAACACGTGATGCTTTAAAACCAAATCTACTGATTGATTATTAGGCCATTGCCAAAGTCTGGAAAACATCTGATAATTTTACTATATGGATCCAAAAATTCAATCAGCTTGGTCAGAAAATAATGTCAGCAGTCAATAGCTGCTCTGCTCATCCTCATGTCAATGGTCTACCAAGCCATTAAGTTAATTTTGCTTCCACCAGCCAAAGGACCAAAGGATTATTCAAAATCTTAAGTATCATTACTGAAAACTTTTATCTCCTAAGAAGTTGGCAGCCATCAACGCCAAGGAAGAATTTATGGAAAATCTACGGGAAGCGGTGCACAATTTTTTTTAAAAGCCTGGACATTGGTAAAGCAAGACAATTCTAAATTGCTTTTTGCATGCTTTTTTCTGCGACCCACAAGATGATGACTTTCATGGATTCACAGCTGATCGTGCTTAAGATGTCGATGATCAGGTTATGTGTGACGCTCTTGGCTTTCAAATAAATTGAGTTAATAAATAAAGAAATTTAAAAAAAACGACTTGCATTTATATAGCACCTTTCATGACCACCGGATGTCTCAAAGTACCTTTTGAAGTGTTGTCACTGTTGTAACATAGGAAGCATGGTAGCCAATTTGCACACAAGTTTCCACGAAGAACAATGTGAAGATGACCAGATAATCTGTTTTAGTGATGTTGATTGAGGAATAAATATTGGCCAGAACACCGGTGATAACTCCCCTGCTCTTCTTTGAAATAGTACCATGAGATCTTTTACGTCCACCTGAGAGAGCAGATAGGGCCTCGGTTTAATATCCTATCCAAAAGATGGCAACTCCAACTGTCATGTATCTTACATTATTATATATAACTGTATCCTAACATGATATACATGACTGTCATAAGATATGACCTGTAACCACCAGCATACCTTACCACCAGGGGTGCACTTGCAAGAGACAGGTATATAAGGACAGGTCTCAGGCAACTGCAGCATTCCAGAGCTGTGAAATAAAGGTGCAGGTCCGGAGTGACCTTGACTTCACTACATGCCTTGTGTGAATCTGTACTGAGGGGACAGGACTTTACACCAACAGTGCAGCACTCCCTCAGTACTGCACTGGAGTGACATCCTAGATTTTTATATTCAGGTCTCTGGAGTGGGCCTTGAACACACAACCTTCTGATTCAGAGGCAAGGGTGCTATCCACTGAGCCACAGATGATACACTCTTCCTGTTCATGTAGGTGCAAATCAATGATGAAGAGTCCAATGAATGTTATGTACTATCCATGAGTCATAGACCCTGTGCCAATTCAACATTGTAAAGCTCTTCTAAGCGGTGATAAATCTTGCTAGCTGTTGGTGGGAGGTATATGAAAGTGGTGGGTTGGTTTTGGTCAAAAGATTAAAGCAAAAGAATGACCACTTTCAGAGAAATTGGCTGTTACATAACAAGCCATGTGTTCTTGTCCTAAGAGTCCTGAGTGGGGTGAATTGATATTGCGATCCCCTACAGTTTCTAGTTTACATTAATGATTTTGATTCAGATGCTGAATGTGAATTTGTCACTTTTATATTTGATACAAAATGGCAGTTGAATCTGAAGTTAACCAAGGATCTACAAAATTATCTCGACAAAATATGTAAGTGGTTAGAACAGTAGAAGATTAAATTTAATTTGGGCATTAAAAAGAAGAGAAAAAACAAAAAAATAACATTAGCAGTGATACTATTCTGTGTAAAAATAATTTGTAAGCACTGACATTTGAGCATTATTTTAGTTATTTTTATTAACCACTAGTTAATGCCAAATAAGGGCTTGTTAATTAATAATAATTGATGCGGTTTACATTGATTACAATAAATTGTCCACTGATCCATGTGCTGCGCCACATGGGTTGGGGTTTAATTTAGATTATCCAATTGGTATAATTTTAAAGCGTGAGTTAAAATAACGTGATCAAAACATCTCGGCTGGTGAGCATTACAGTTGGTAAATATGCTGTTCTATCTCCATACAGAGAAGGGGGAGTGAAAGCTTTATCGAACATTGACCTGCATAAACTATTCCCAGGGCAATGTGTACAGGTTGAAATGTAGCTATGTGTACCTACTCAAAGAACAGGACATGCAAAAGCTGAGGCTATCCAGGAAGATGCTTACTGGTTTATACTGACTTATTGAATAGTTAACTTTAGGGACAGTCTTCATCAGCACAGCTCTTCCTGTGACAGCACAGAGGGCTCAATTTTCCCCAGTTATCTGCGCTGTTTTTTTGGCATGCGCCGTTTTTTTGGCCTAAATTAAAATATCCAAGTTTCCCCAAAGATTGCGCACCAGCATAACTCAGATAGTTATGATTTTTTTGGGTCCGTTTATTTTGAATTATTGGGGGCGTAAACTGCCACTCGTGCCAATTCTGGCCATTTAAGCAAGTTTGGCCAGCTCCAATTTTTTTTCGGACAGTGTATGTGACCACTGTGGAAAAACCTGGGCAGTTAAGAAAATCAACGCAGGTAAGGGAATCAGTGCAGCGGATGCAGTTCCACGACCCGGATAGCAGCAGCAGAGTGGGAGAGAGGAGGGGAGGCCTTTCGGCTAGGGTTAGTTATTGTGTCCCTAATACAGATGAGACTGCACACAGGGAGGTTAAAGTAACAGTGACCTCAGTCTTTATTAAGACACTCCAGAGTGAGGAACAGGCCTTGGGGGCCGGCTTATATACAGTGCTCCCAAGGGATGCTGGGATCCCTTGGGACTTCAGGGGATGCGCTCCCTGGTGACGGAACATGGGAGTGCATGCTTTACAGATACATAACATTAGTAGTCGCAACCGGCACCGCCAGGAGAGGCAAGCCTTTTGGCCAGTGTTAGGCGTGGCACTCGGTACCAGGAGGAGGGAGGCCTTTCAGCCAGGGCTAGCAGCGGTAACCGGCAACTGGAGGCCTTTCGACCAGGGCTAGCAGCGGTAACCAGCAAAGGGAGGAGGGAGGCCCTTCAGCCAAGGCTAACAGTGGCACCCGGCACCAAGAGGCCTTTCGGCCAGGGTTGGGAGCGGCACCGGAAGCGGGGGGATAGACTTTTGGCATAAACACTTTAATAATTTAATGCTGGAATGCTGCTGCAATGTGCTTGTGCAGGTTGCTGTAAACTGGCCGGAATGTGTTGTATGTTTCACTTTCCAGCCTCAGCCCGTAGTGTGTCCCTCCTTACCCTGGCAACTCGATCTTTTTGGCGCAGATCTTAGGCTCCACCCCCAAAGATAAAGGACAGGCTAGGCAGCGCCAAAATCAACAATTCAGCCGGGCAAGTTGGATGATTGATTTTTTTTTTGCCGTTGTTGGGCCCCTAAAATACTCTTCAAGTACGCCAAAAAACAGCTTTGGGGAAAATTGAGCCCATAGTTTCTAGACAATAAAGGACATCTTTAGGTATTCCGTCCAAGGAGCCATAAAACTGAGTTTCTGATGTGTTGTACGACACTGAGGTATGATGAACAAAGGGACCTTGGAGTGCAAGTCCACAGATCCCTGAAGGTAGCAGGCCAGATACAGTGGTTAAGAAGGCATATGGAATACTTGCCTTTATAAGTTGAGGCATGGAATACAAGAGCAAGGAGGTTATGCTTGAACTGTATAAAACACTGGTTAGGCCGCAGCTGGAGTACTGTGTGCAGTTCTGGTCACCACATTGCAGGAAAGATATGATTGTCCTGGAAAGGGTGCAGAGGAGATTAACATGAATGTTGCCTAGACTGGAGAATCTTAGCTATGAGGAATGATTGGAGATGTTGGGTTTGTTTTCTTTGGAACAGAGGAGGCTAAGGGGAGACCTGATTGAGGTGGATAAAATTATGAGCGGCCTGGATAGGAAGGACCTGTTTCCCTTGGCAGAGAGGTCAACAACCAGAGGGCATAGATTTAAAGTAATTAGAGGAGAAATGAGGGAAAATGTCTTTACCCAGAGGGTGATAGGGGTCTGGAACTCACTGCCAGAAAGAGTGGTAGAGGCAGACACCCTCACCACATTTAAAAGATACTTGGATGTGCGCTTAAAGTGCCGTAACCTACAGGACTACGGACCAAGAGCTGAAAAGTGGGATTAGGCTGGATGGCTCTTGGTCGGCCGGCATGGACATGATGGGCCGAAATAGCCTCATTCCTTGCTGTAAATTTCTATGATTCTATGATATCAACTTTAGCATAAGCAGCACCTGCAATCCAAAAGGCAGCAGAGCTTCTACCAAATTGAGTGGATCTTTAGTTCCTAATTGCTAATCAATTATACCTATGTTGATAATTAAGCACCATTCAGCAAAAGTATAGCATACTTAATTGAAGCAGCTATCAAACTCTTCATAAAAAGATAATATGTGACTACTTCACTTGGAGTACCCAGCCTATGCCAAGTAGTTGGCTTTTTCTCCAATACTTCTGACTTGCATTCATGACTAGATGGCATTTTCCATAAGCAGACCCAGTCTCCTGTCAACCCAAACCTGTGTCCTTGCACAAGTCTGACTGGGAGTTAGTGTGCCCAGGTTTAACAATTAACCTCTACTAATGGTATGTCGATCACTGGATATAATCTAAGATGTCCACCTTCATTCTCCTATCCCTCCAGAAAGGCAAACAATTACACAGCACACCGAATGTATACAGATTTATTTTCAGGTTGCATAATGCTTTGAATCAGAAAGACACCGCAACGCACAAACAAAGCACAATGCATAAAAAAAACAATAAAACTGGAATTCGTTCACAAGCGAGTATTGTACCCTTTTCAGAAGAGCATGCTCAGAATTTGATAAGCAGCAGGAATTTTAGATGTGAGTTAGGATGTCTCAAGATGTTGTAATTGGACGTCAAAAATTTCAATTTAGCCAAGGAGTTCAGATGACTTTGCCAGAACTTGGCTTTAGCAACAAGATGCCCTGGCCCTCTTTATGTTACAGGTAAGCAAACCAACTGAGAGCTCAACAAATGTTGCACCTGATGAGGTGAGGTTTCAATGTCTGGAAACTGCTGTTCCCTTTGCACATTTCTGCGAGATAGAATTTCACCCCTGTAATGTATTTCTCTGATATGTGCTGAAACAACAAAGGAAACCCATTTAGAACAGTTGTTTTCCATTAATAGGATGACTATGTTTGATCGCAAGCAGCCAGTGATGTGTGTTGGTCACCAAATACCAACTTTGCCTCAGAACATGGGATCTTCACATCAATTATCTAGAAACACAGTTAGTTGAAGACATTAAAACATGAATTTATCCTGTCTGAAATCATATTAATTAATAGACAGAAATCTATTTCTGCTGCAGTGCTGTGCTCAGCACATGGCAGGTACAAAAATCAAGTACATATCTTTGTGGGGTTATGCTCCTCACATTTTGGATGGGACCTACTCCTAGAAAGGTCCGGTGGCTGATAAATCAAACCAGTACTCAAAACTGACCCTTCTACAGTGCCACTTCTTGCTCGTGCACTCCCAGTGGGGAAATCCACTTGAAAGTTCACTTTTCCTGTATATTAGCAAGTGTTGTGTGGAATTTTGTTCTTAATGACTAATTGCTAATTACCTTTGCATGGATAAAGTAAAGTATTTCACGTTAAATTACCAGCCTGTGCTGATTCTTTTGTTATTGTATCATTTTCCTTGGTGAAAATTTTTTTTATTTTGTTCGTTTTGTACTTGGCGTCATCCCTGTGTCTGAGGCATTGCGATATCATATGTTGGAAGACTGAAATTTGGGAATTCAATTATCTACCAAATTCTATTTTCCACCAGGAGAGGTATGTTATATTTTGGTAGATAATGTGGATTTCACAACATTTATTGATATGAAAGACTCCTTCTGCAGATTTATTATTTTAATCATATTTTAATGATGAAATTGTGCTTGTTCTAATCTAATATAAAAATGTCTAACTTCACTGCCAAACCATTAATTGGACATGCAAGACTAAACAAGGTATAAATCAATGTTAAATCAAATTGTTGCGATGTTTAAGGTGCACTAGTGTTGGTGTGTCCTTGATGTTAGATTTGATTGACAGCTCCATATCCAGAGCCCTCCCTGGCTATGGATAAATATGACAGCTGTTGGCCATTGCTTTAGTTAACCTAGTGTTAGATTTGCTGTTCATTTATGCTGAAGAGGTAGAAAATCCAATCCCAAGTTTACAAGGTCAAAACACTTATCTAAGTTACTGTAGCAAGATGGGACTCCATAGAAATTGAGATGTGTCCATGTAAAATTATCCAAGAATGCTAATCTCAAAGCAATTACCGAACAGTTTTACAGCACTGTTAAAAATGAAGGACTATTACAATTTTTATCTGCTGATTTATTCTTGCCTCTCTAAAATTTTACATCTTATAATATATTGAAATTAATACTTTCAGTCTGAGTTGCATTGCTTTCCCATCATTGGGAAAGATCAAGAATATACGGTGGCATCCCATACTATTTCTGGTGTATGCCCAGTGTGCAATTATTCACTCTGCAATATGCTATTCCATAGGAAATCAGAGCTTGCATATGAAAGCTTACTTTTGTATTGAGCATAAGTAAAGAATATTGTGAAGTATCCTAAATGATTTATTTAATTCATTATGTACAGTATCCAATATACGCATCTTCGACCATGGATACTCCATAAAGTACTGATGAAGATCAACTTTAATAATCATCACTTGTCATCCTTTGGATTATCTTGTGCTGTTATTTACCCCAGCTGGATATGAGCCCTTTCTTGAAACAGACTGAATTTAAGATGCACAGGCACATAACTAAGTGAATTGACTGAGGGGAGAACATGGTATGGTTTGAATAGTGACTTAATGTAACTGGTCCAGTGTACAAAAAATGTGCAGAACAAATGAATAAGTGGAAGTCCTTAAGAATGAAAAGGGTCAGACAGGAGTCAAATGTCAAAGTTATTTTTCCATAAGTTTTCACTGAAGAAAATAGCAGTATTCACTTGGTATGGTAATAGGTGATGTTTAGGCGTGTGATGAAGCGCAGTGCAAGAACCTGCAAATTGCTATACTAGTTACGTGTGTGTGACTTGTCACCCACATTCTACAATGCTGAATAAATAAATATTGAAGGTAGTGAAAATGCCAGTTTTTTAATGGATCTGAGCAATAACAAATCTTAGCTGCAACAAATTACTTTCCCTAATGAAGGCTACTAGGTAGGAGTTCATGGAGGTCAGTGAGAAAATGGTCATTAAAAACGGTGAAATACTTGCGTATTCACTAAGCTTCCGGAACATAGAAGATGTATAGTTAGAGCAATTAATGGAGAGGTAGACGGAGCCTCGGCAATCATTTTTCTGTTAATTAAATGGAGCAGGCTCAGAAGATTACAAAATACATAATTTTCCAATTTTTTTTCAAAAGATCAGTCCCATAATCATAGGAATTAGACCTATTAGCTTGACATTGTTTGTGGTGGGAAGCACTGGAATATGTTACTAGGGAAGTAAATGAAACAAATTTAATAAGAGAAGGAAGCCAACATGGGCATAAGTAGTAACTTAAGAGAAAGAGACAAAATGCAAAAATATACCAAAACTTAACCAGAAATTCATGGAATGACAGGTGTGTAAAATTTTGAGAAATGCACTATAAAGCACTTTGTATTATAATAGGTAGGCAGTTTGGATGATCTTTTCAATCCTAATAAAAGTCTATTGGGGCGGGGGGGGGATTGCCCTCCGTCCCATTTCATATTTGAATTATTACCGCCTGGCAGGAGGCAAGGGACAGGGGGGCGGGGGTTGGGGGGGGTGCAGGGGAAGAGATGGGAAATTGAGCTCTTGAAATTAGAAAATGCCTCCCAGCACTTGCTGGCACTGTTGGAGGCGGTAGCAAGGTGGGATGGGGGCAGGAACGGGGCAGTGTCCATCAGCGCAGCGCTGACCATCCTGTGACATGCCGTGTCGCGCTGATGTGTCGCAATGTTCCTCCCCTTCACTTAAAGGGAAGGGACGCTACGAGGCATGGTGAGACCTCTGTGGCATCCTCTGGGCCACCAGGGAGGGTTTGGCTGGGCCAGTGGTCCAACACCCATGAGGGCACCACCAAGGCTGAAACCCTCATTTATGCTAGGATCATTTCTAAATTCAAATTCTTGATTTGATTCCTTCAATAGTATTCATGTCAGCCTCACATCCTCCATGCATCCTGATCCCCAAATTGCCCAAAAATTAGTCAACAGTATTCTGCACTGCAGAAAGTCCCATTTTCCCAAAATGCCTATCTACAATGACTTAATTAATGTCTCTGTCCTTCAACACATACAATTAAAAAAAAAAAATGTCTTCAGATTCTTCATGATCTCAATCCTCCTCCTATTTCTGCAATTTCTTCCAGTTTTATATTCCACCGAATATCCTTCGGGCATCCAACCCCAGCCTTTTACACATCACCGTCAAAGTTTGCAGACATATAGTAGCCACTTAGGCAGGCTACTGGTACCATCCAGTGCCACAAAAAGCTGGACAAATCCAATCTGGCCAATTACTGCCCCATGTTTCAGCCAATTTCCCAGATTCCTCCATCACCATCCCTGGGTCTGTCCTGTCCCACTGGCAGGACAGACCCACCAGAGGTGGCGGCTCAGTGGTATACAATTGGGAGGGAGTGGCCTTGCGACTCCTCAACATTGATTCAGGACCCTATGAAGTCTCATGGCTTCAGGTTAAGCACCTACTGCCCTCCCTCAGCCGATGAATCAGTACTCCTCCATGTTGAACACAACTTGAAAGAAGCACTGAGAGTAGCAAGGGCACAGAATATACTCTGGATGGGGGACTTCAATGTCCATCACCAAGAGTGGCTCAGTAATACCAATACTGAACAAGCTGGCTGAGTCCTGAAGGACATAGCTGCCAGATTGGGCCTGTGGCAGGTGGTGAGAGAACCAACACGAGGCAAAAACCTACTTGACCTCATCCTCCTCAATCTACCTGTCGCAGATGCATCTATCCATGACAGCCTTGATAGCAGTGACCACCGAACAGTCATTGTGGAGACAGAGTCCCATCTTCAGACGGAGGATACCCTCCATCGTGTTGTGTGGCATTATCACCATTCTAAATAGGGTAGATTCAGAACAGATCTAGCAGTTCAAAACTGGGCATCCATGAGGCGCTGTGGGTCATCAGCATCAGCAGAATTGTGTTCCACCACAACCTGTAACCTCATGGCCTGGCATATCCCTCACTCTACCATTACCATCAAGGCAGGGGACCAACCCTGGTTCAACACGGAGTGCAGAAGGGCATTGCAGGAGTTGCACGAAGCGTACTTAAAAATGAGGTGCTAATCTGGGGAAGCTGCAACACAGGACTACATGCATGCTAAACAGTGGAAGCAGCATGTTATAGACAGAGCTAAGCGATCCCACAATGGATCAGACCAAAGCTCTGCAGTCCTGCCACATCTAGTCGTGAATGGTGGTGGACCATTAAACAATTAACGGGAGGAGGACGCTCCATGAATATCCCCATCCTCACTAATGGCAGAGCCCAGCAGGTGATTGTAAAAGACAAGAATGAAGTGTTTGCAACCATCTTCAGCCAGAAGTACCAAGTGAACGATCCATATTGGCCTTCTCCTGACGTCCCACCAACACAGAAGCCAGACTTCAGCCAATTTGATTCACTCCACACGATGTCAAGAAATGACTGAGCGCACTGGTTATAGCAAAGGCTCTGGGCCCTGACAACATCCCGACTGTTGTGTTGAAGATTTGTGCTCCAGAACTAGCCGCGCCTCTAGCCAAGCTGGTCCAGTACAGCTACAACACTGGCATCTATCCGACAATGTGGAATAATGCCCACGCATGTCCTGTCCACAAGCAGCAGGAAAAATCCAATCCATCCAATTACCGCCCCATCAGTGTACTCTCATAAGAACATAAGAAATAGGAGCAGGAGTAATCTATCTGGTCCCTCAAGCCTGCTCCGCCATTCAATAAGATCATGGCTCATCTGATCTTGGTCACAACTCCACTTTCCTGCCCTCTCTTCATAACCCTTGACTCTCTTATTGTTCAGAAATCTGTCTATCTCCATAATAAATATATGACCCAGCCTCCACAGCTCTTTGGGGTAGAGAATTCCAAAGATTCATGACTTTCTTCCTCATTTCCATTTTAAATGGACGACCCCTTATTCTGAACCACATCATCAACAAAGTGATAGAAGGTGTCATCAACAGTGCTATCGAGCAGCACTTACTCACCAATAACCAGCTCACTGATGCTCAGTTTGGGTTCTGCCAGAACAACTCCGCTCCAGACCTCATTACAGCCTTGGTCCAAACATGGAGCTGAATTCCAGAGGTGAGGCGAGAGTGACTGGCCTTGATATCAAGGCAGCATTTGACCGAGTGTGGAATCAAGGAGCACTCGTAAAACTGAAGTCAATGGAAAATGGGGAAAACTCCACTGGCTGGAATTATAACTAGCACAAAGGAAGATGGTTGTGGTTGTTGGAGGCCAATCATCACAGCCCAGGACATCGCTGCAGGAGTTTCTCAGGGCAGTGTCCTCGGCCCAACCATCTTCAGCTGCTTCATCAATGACCTTCCCTCCATCATAAGGTCAGAAGTGGGGATGTTCGCTGATGACTGCACAGTGTTAAGTACCATTCACTACTCCTCAGATCATGAAGCAGTCCATGCCTGCGTTCAGCAAGACCTGGACGACATTCAAAATTAACAAGTGCTGCAGTACAGAGAGACCTGGGGGTCCTTGTGCATGAAACTCTTTTAGAGTCTACCTGCAAAAACATAAAACATTAAATCGTGCCACCCGACCTGGGTGACACACCAGACATTTACAAGGTCCTTTTTTTTTCCCTTTTTTTTTGAGTTTTTCTTTTTTTTTTTTGGGCACTAAAATCACAATTTTCCAGTGCCCCCTATAAAAGGGAAGGGGACACTAAAAGCACCGGCATTTAAAACAAATTAAACTTTAAAACGTAAAATCAAATTAAAATTTGGTTGCCGGGCGTGATGATGCACTCCAGTCCCTCCGGTGCCCACCTCTCGCGGAAGGCCGCGAGCGTACCGGTGGATCCTTGTGCATGAAACTCCTTTTGGAGTTCACCTGCGAAAACATAAAACATTAAACGGTGCCACCCGATCTGGGTGACACTCCAGACATTTACAAGGCCCTTTTTTCCCCCCCCTTTTTTTTGTGTTTTTCTTTTTTTGGTTTTTTTTTGGGCACTAAAATCACAATTTTCCCCAGTGCCCCCTATAAAAGGGAAGGGGGACACTAAAAGCACCGGCAATTAAAACAAATTAAACTTAAAAACGTAAAATCAAATTAAAATTTGGTTGCCGGGCGTGATGATGCACTCCAGTCCCTCCGGTGCCCACCTCTCGCGGAAGGCCGCGAGCGTACCGGTGGACACCGCGTGCTCCATCTCCAAGGACACCCTGGACCGGATGTAAGAGCGGAAGAGAGGCAGGCAGTCAGGTTGAACGACCCCCTCGACCGCCCGCTGCCTGGACCGGCTGATGGCACCCTTGGCCGTGCCCAGGAGCAGTCCTACGAGGAGGCCTTCGGACCTACCCGCTCCCCTCCGCACAGGGTGCCCAAAGATCAGGAGAGTGGGACTGAAGTGCAGCCAGAATTTCAGGAGCAGCCCCTTCAAATAATGGAACAGGGGCTGCAACCTCGTGCACTCAATAAAAACATGGAACACGGACTCCTCCAGACCGCAGAAATTGCAGGCGGCCTGGGAGTCCGTGAACCGGCTTAAAAATTTGTTGCACAGCACTGCTCCGTGCACCACCCTCCAGGCCAAGTCCCCGATGAATAGTGGGAGGACCCCTGCGTAGAGTGCCCTCCATCGGGGACCCCCGCCTCCTCCGGACGGCAAGATGGTACGCCATGGCGTGTCCGGACGGCCGGCGAGGATGGCAAAGTTGAGGGTGTGCAGGAGCAGCCCGTACAGGAAACCCCTCCGCGCGGAACTGAAAGGCGCGGAGGGGATTTCCCCGAGGCGGCTCAAGTTGTGAGGCGCCGGCCCCCGAGGGAGGTTCCGGGGTTTGGCGCCGATGAGGAATTCCGTCCGGACGGGGGTCAGTTCGGACGGGATCTCCCCACGTGCTTGAGCCTCCTCGATGCACCTAACGGAGTCAGGGCCCAGAGCTGTTTTTAGCGACTCGATGGCATCGGCCGCGTGGCGGACGTTGGCAGAATTTAGGCGCCGCGCCAGCGTGTCTGGCGTCATCCAGCCCGCTCCTCCGCCATCGAGCAGGTCCCTGACCCTGGTCACCTCACCAGCCACAGCCCTCTCTTCCGACCGCCACATAAAACCTCGGCCGTGGAGGTACGGATTCCCGAGCAGCGATTCCTGCAGGACAGCCGCCACTCCAGCCGGCGGAGAGCTGCGCTTGGTGGAGACTTTGTTCCAGACCCTGATGAGTTCCCTGTAAAAGACAGGCAGCTCCCGGAGGGCGGTCCTGGCACCCCCCAAGTTCACAAACAGGAGCTGCATGTCATAATTGAGGTCGCGCTGCTGGCGGAAGAAATACCTCGCCAGAGCACACCACCTAGGAGGGGGCTCGACGTAAAGGTATCTCTGCAGGGTCTGAAGACGGAAAGTCGCGAGCTGGGCGCTGACGCACACCAACGATCCTTGTGCATGAATCACAAAAAAAAGTTAGTATGCAGGTGCAGCAAGTAATCAGGAAGGCACATGGAATGTTGGCCTTAATTGAAGGGAGATAGAGTATAAAAGCAGAGAAGTCCTGCTACAACTGTACAGGGTATTGGTGAGGCCACACCTGGAATACTGCATACAGTTTTGGTCTCCGTATTTAAGGAAGGATATACTTGCATTGGAGGCTGTTCGGAGAAGGTTCACTAAGTTGATTCTGGAGATGAGCGTATTGACTTATGCAGATAGGTTGGTCCTATACTCATTGGCGTTCAGAAGAATGAAAGATGATCTTATTGAAACATATAAGATACTGAGGGGGCTCAACAAGGTGGATGCAGAGAGGATATTTCCGCTCATAGGGAAAACTAAAACTAGGGGACATAGTCTTAGTTTTAAATGGGCAGCCCCTTATTCTATGAGGAGAAATTTCTTCTCGCAGAGTTGTAAATTTATGGAATTCTCTGCCCCAAAGAGCTGTGGAGGCTGGGTCATTGAATATATTTAAGGCGGAGATAGATAGATGTTTGAGAGATAAGGATGTAAAGGTTTATGGGGAGTGGGCAGGGAAGTGGGACTGAGTCTGTGATCAGATCAGCCATGATCTTATTGAATGGCGGAGCAAGCTCGAGGGGCCAAATGGCCTACTCCTCTTATTTCTTATGTTCTTATGTTCAGGCTTCGGCTGATAAGGTAGCAAGTAACAATCACACCACACAAGTGCTAGGCAATGACTATCTACAATAAACAAGAGTCTAACCACTGCCCCTTGACATTCAATGGCATTACCATCGCCGAATTCCCACCATCAACATTCTGGGGATCACCATTGATCAGAAACTTATCTGGATCAGCCACATAAGAAATTTTTGCCCACTCACTTAGCCTGTCCATATCCCTTTGCAGATTGTTTGTGTCCTCCTCACAATTTGCTTTGCCCCCCACCTTTGTATAATTAGCAAACTTGGTTACATTACACTCGGTTCCCTTCATCCAAGTCATTAATATAGATTGTAAATAGCTGAGGATCCAGCACTGATCCCTGCGGCACCCCACTAGTCACTGTTTGCCAACCGGAAAATGACCCATTTATCCTGACTCTCTTTTCTGTTAGTTAGCCAATCCTCTATCCATGCTAATATAATAACCCCAACCCTGTGAGCTTTTATTTTGTGCCGTAACCTCTTATGTGGCAGCTTATCGAATGCCTTCTGGAAATCCAAATACACCACATACACTGGTTTCCCCTTATCCACCCTGCTCGTTACATCCTCAAAGAACTCCAGCAAATTTGTCAAACATGATTTCCCTTTCATAAAACTATGCTGACTCTGCTTGATTGAATTATGCTTTTCCAAATGTCCCGCTACTGCTTCCTTAATAATGGACTCCAGCATTTTCCCAATGACAGATGTTAGGCTAACTTGTCTATAGTTTCCTGCTACTGTGGCTACAAGCGCAGGTCAGAGGCTGGCTATTCTGTGGCGAGTGTCTCATCTCCTGAGTCCCTAAAGCCTTTCCACCATCTGCAAGACACATGTCAGAAGTGTGATTGAATATTCACCACTTGCCTGGATGAATGCAGATCCAACAACACTCAAGAAGTTTGACACCATCCAGGACAAACAGCCCACTTGGTTGGCACCCCATCCACCTCCTTAAATATTCACTCCCTCCACCAGCAGCACACCATGGCTGCAGTGTGTACCATCTACAAGATGCACTGCAGCAACTCGCCATGGCTTCTTCGGCAGCACCTCCCAAAGCCGTGACCTCTACCACCTAGAACGACAAGGGCAGCAGGTGCATTGCAACACTATCACCTGCAATTTCCCCTCCAAGTTACACAACATCCTGACTTGGAAGTATATCACTGTTCCTTCATGGATGCCCATTTTTGAGCTGCTAAATCTGTTCTGAATCTATCCCATCTAGCAGGGTGGTAGTGACACATAACATGATGAGGGACTTCAGTGTGAAGACAGGACTTCATCTCCACAAAGTCTGTGTGGTGGTCACTCATGGACAGATGCACTTGTAGATTGGTGAGGCCAAGCTCAAGTAGATTTTTCCCTTGTCTTGGTTCTTTCACCACCTGCCACAAGCCCAGTGTGGAAGCTATATCTTTCAGGACTCTGCCAGCTGTTGAGCCACTTTAGTGATGGACATTGAAGTCCATCACGATATATATTCTGTGCACTTGCTCCCCTCAGTGATTGTTCCAAGTGGTGTTCAACATGTTTCAGCTAGGAGGGATGGTAATCAGCAGGAGGTTTCCTTGTCCATGTTTGACCAGATGGCATGAGACTTTATCCTTTTACATTTTTGTAGCGGTTTGATAGAACTAAATATAAGAACATAAGAAATAGGAGCAGGAGTAGGCTATTTGGCCCCTCGAGTCTGCTCTGCCAATGAGTGGCTTGCTAGGCTATTTCAGAGGGCAGTTAAGAGTCAACCACATTTCTGTGGGTCTGGAGTCACATATAGGCAGACCAAGCAAGGATGGCATTTTCCTTCCCTGAAGGACAATGGAGAACAAATTGTTTTTTTACAACAATCTGATAGCTTCATGATCGTCATTACTGATATTAGCTTTTTATTCCAGATTTATTTAATTAACTGAATTCAAATTCACAAACTGCCATGGCGGGTTTTGAACTCACTTCTCTGGAATATTAGTCCAGTTCTCTGTATTACGAGCCCAGTAACATCACCAATCCCAAATAGGAAAAATCCCTGTTGTGCCAGTGACTGTTGGAATAGTGGTGTGCATGATGATGGTCTGGCATGTGTGGATGCAGTTGTGTTTACTGGCTATAGGCTTGACTTTCTTATCATTTTCGGTGGATTCTCGGTGATTTTCTTGACGGTACAGCTGTTTTTCCGCCCGGCGAAAGTTTCCCCCTTAGTTTTTTAATGGTGTCGTCCACATCTGAACACGCCCGCCGGGACCAAACCGCCGACGTGCACCGCCGAGAAAAATCGCCAGGGCCTAGGTTTGGCCTCAACAGAAGCCCATCCAGATCACTGAGGGAACCTCCCTGTAAAAGCTGCTTAAACAGGGCGGTAGTTGAGTCCTCTGCCAAGAAAGGTAAGTTAAAGGTTGTTTTTTTTTTACTAAATGTTTAAATGGCGATTAGGTGTAACAGTGTCTTGGGAATGCCTTTTACGTTTTTATTGAAATTTTTTTTCAAGTTTTCCCCCCTCCCTAGGCCCAACTGCAGCCTCGGACTAAATTTTAAATACTTACAGTCCATTCCAGTAAGAACCGCCCGTTTTATTTAGTTTCCCTTTAAACGCCGAGAAAACCGCCGACAATAAAGGTGCAATGCCCATTTTCTCGCCGGGCGATTCGTTTTAATTAATTTAAACATATAAATGGAAATTCTCGCTAGCGCTACTAACCAAACGTTAGCGACTTTTCTGAGCGGGCAATCGGGCGTTGATGGGCTCATAGGAAAATCTTGCCCTCTATGTTTGGAACATCAAACAAGCTTCAGTTTATTGGATCAATCAGTAATGCACAGTTAAATTTTCATATACAATGTTACAATAACCCTTTTTAGTATAATTGATGCATTTAAACCTATATTTATTGTAAAAAAAACACTCCATATTGCAAGGATATAGATTTATGACTAACTTTCCAAAATGTATTGAATTATCCTTAATTTTAAGATTCACCATAACAGATTGTCTGATGCAGTTGTAGTGAAATCAAACAAACTCAGTTCAGAGATCGGAAATGCTACAACGAAGCTAGCAATCAAAGGGTTTAGATCGAGTTTTTGATGCTGACCTCCTTGAAGAACATTTTAATTACTTTTTAATATGAATTATTGTGCTTGTTAAGGTCAGAGATGCTAGTACTGGGAGATGAAGCACTTTCTATTTTAAGCACCTTATCAGCATCAACTGTTTCCAGGTGAGATTTAGCATAGTTAGATGAAAAGTAAAAGTGCCCTGTATCCAACCTCAGTGGAGCATTCCTCGACTTCATCAGAGTGACAATTTTTAATTTGCCACACCAGCAAGCTTGTGGCATCTGTGAACACGATTGCTAACTTGGCCCCAATTAGTGCCAGGTTTGAGCTGCTTAAATTGTTTGAGACTGTCCAAACTCATTCCATGTTGGACCCTTTATTGTTTGCAGAATGAAAAGATTTCCATCCCATTAGTCTGGGCTGGGTTTAAACACGGCTCGGAAAACAGAACACCTTTAACCCAGATGAAATATATTTTACTTGATCTCTCTTCAAAACCATTCCAATTTTGTTTGCAGTTGTGTTACTTGTCTTCTTCATTGAAAACTCATGTGCTCAAAAATAACGCTGTTTAAATCTGTTCCATTCATTTTCATTCTCGCTAAATTCCACCCTTAACATTAGATTCAATCCAATACCATTATGACCATTAATGCATAAGTATTCCTTGAACCTGCATCTTTCTTCACTTTCTTTCCCATCTCCCCTCATGTCCTCTCTGAGCTCATCGTGTCACCTCCTGCTCTCTCAACCTTATTCCCATGAAACTGCTGAACACCAAACTTCCTTTCCTGGCCTCCATGCTAGCTGATATTGTAAATGGTTCCCTTTCTTCAGGTATCATCCACCTGCATTTCAAAATCGCTGTCATCACCCCCTTCTCTAAAAGCCCACGTTTGACCCCCTCTGTCCATGCAAACTATCGCCCCAGCAACAACCTCCCTCACCTCTCCAACGTCTTGGCCACGTTGCTACCTCATAAATCCATGCATACCTTCAAAGCAATTGGCGATGGTTTTTGTAATGTCCTTACACACTACTATAAATTCACACGAGGCACATTCTGCAGACAAGGCCGCTCTGTGACCCGAACCTTTAGTCACAGGACCAAGAAGTGATGACCCTGCGTAGGACCTCCCTTTATATACCTGGATGACCAGGTGAGGAGTGTCTCCCGCAAGTTCACCCCCTGTGGTCAAGGTGTGCATTTCTTAGTTGTATACAGTATGCAGTGTTGTTACATGAAGGTTACAGTTACATGATGGTTACAGACATGACAGTTTTAATATCCCTTGATGAATGAGAGAGGTGTGGTGATAGTTTAACATTTTAAAAATGTGAAACACTACCCAACTGCCGATTTCTGGTTTTGATGGAGGTGGGTTGGAGCACGGACGATTAAACTGCTCTCGAGAGGTGGGTCCGTTATTCAAATATGTTAATGAGCCTGCATTTCTCATTTTAACAGGCCTTCAGGTATTCGCTGCTACCACATCACTGAAACGGCCTCAATAATAATTAAAAAAAATACCATCCTCTGTTACTGTGAGCACGGTTCACTGTCCCTACTTACCAGTCTAGTGCTCACTGCACTATACTTGACCCGCGCTCCGATCTCCTACCCCCCCCCCCCAACCTACACTCCGATCACCCCCACCCCCGACCCATGCACCGATCTTCCCCCCGACCCCACCCCCCCCCAAACCTACGTTCGGATCACACACCCCCCCCCCCCCCCGACCCGCGCTCCGACCTCCCCATGACCCACGCTCCGATCTCCCCATGACCCACACTCCGATCTCCCCCCAACCCACGCTTCGATTCCCTGTCCCCTAATGCATGCTCTGATCTCCCCCCGACCCAAACTCCCATCTCCCCCGACCTGCGCTCTGATCCCCCCCCTAACTGTGCTCCATTCTACCCCCGCTGTTATGTTATAAATAAGCTTAACTCAATTTTTGCTTTCATTCAAGTTCAGTAGTACTTGATTTATAAACTGGAAAAGGAAAGCTCAAACTTTGGATTGATGCCCAACCTGAGGAAGAATTGAAAATTCCAATTTCGCTAAATTGTGCACGTTCTATGTTTCCTGGAAGTGCGCAGCATTGATGAGATAACATTAAGCAGTAACTCAAGATTTTCTGGAATAGTCACAGCTTTTTGAATGAGTTGGCAATGAATCCAGCATCAGAACCCCCCAACTGTACACAGCATACAGCCTTTGGCTGGCAGATCTCATTTTGTTTAATGAGTTACCAACTTGAGGCAGATGTTTCTAAGATGTGAATCGGACCCCAGGTTGCAGTGACTCTCGACTAATATTGACTCGGATGTTTCCATGGAGCATTTCAATGAATCGGCTCTAGATTCTCTTCGAAGGAAAAAACCCAATATAAACACAGCTTCAAGCAAACAATATGTGCAGTGCAGTTCTGTGCAATTAGTTGCCATGGTTACAGAGAAGTGAAAGTCCAATAACTTGGAGCTGTGATGTGACAGTTGAAGATTTAACATGTCTATATATTTTATGCAAATATACAAGAGAAAAAGGCAATGTGTGCATGTGTGTTTAAGCAAGCATGTACATATATATTGGGGGAAAAAAACAAATTGAATTCCAAAAGATAATTTGAGAATATATTTGTTGGCCTAGTGATCTTTGGTTAGATTTTATCTGTTAAATAAAGTGAGATTTTATCCAAATACAATCAGTACCCTGCACTATGGGGACATGTGCCTCTGAGCATATGCCCAGGCATCATCATTCTGCAACTTTAAGTTTCCTCATCACCACTCATACATGCTAACCATTCATGTTTCATGTGGACAGAGAGTATTTTGACCTCATTTTGTTTTGCACACTTTTGGTGGTGTCTGTTCAATGGGTCTCGGCTTTAACTTGACCTCTTTGAAAAACAAATTTCCTGGACCCGCATCCAGATGCTCTTTTATGTAATATATGTACAAGCACATTTTTGTCATTTAACCATGTCACTCAAATTGTGCAATGCAGTTTTGTAAGAATATTATTAAGAATTTCACCTTTGCTTTTTTAATTGAAAATATTTTGGGGCCAAAATTGCACCCCCCCGCCCCCCCCCCCCCCCCAGCTGAAAACACAGCACACCTACCGTGTTTTGACAGTTTTGACTGCAACGGTAGATGTGGTAGCCTCTTGTATGAAATTCCGCTCTTTGGCTTTTTTTTCCGAGCGGTCAGTCGTCGATCATAACATGGGGCGGAAGTGCGGCGGTGAGCGAAAGTTCGGTAAGTAGAGGGACAGAAGGGTGGGGTGGACGCAGTCTCTGCCGCTGTCACTCATCAACGTAGCACTGATGACATCATCACGCTGGCGCTTCACCATGTCTTTCACTTAAAGGGGAGAGCCACTGCGAGCTCTCTGATTCTTGAAGTTAGGTCCACTGGGCTACCAGGGAGGGTTTTAGCCAGGCCAGTGGCCTGGCACCCAAGACGGGATGCCAGGCTGCCTGTTGGCGACCCAACCAAACCCGGGGCCTTAATTGTCAACCTGACCTGGCAGTCGGCCAACAAAAAAAAATAGGCTGGTGGCCGCGGCAGTAGGTCCTCCCCTTTTAATGGCAGCCGCACCACCATTTTACAAGCACTCCAAGCACAGAGCACCAACATCTTTATATCGTCAGCAAACTTGGCTACGTTACACTTCAGTCCCTTCTTCCAATATAGATTATAAATAGTTGGGGTTCCAGCACTGATCCCTGCAGCACCCCATTAGTTACTGGTTGCCATCCAGAGAATGAACCATTTATCCCGACTCTATTCGCTGTTACTTAGCCAATCCTCTATCCATGCTAATATATTAATCCCAACCTGTGAACTTTTATCTTGTGCAGTAACCTTTTATGTGGCACCTTGTCAAATGCCTTTTGGAAGTCCTACTCCCAGGCAGTGCACTTCCAATCCGTGACAATCCCGATGCCTGAAGCTTGCCCTCAATATTTAAATTACAGAGGGGTAGACCACTTCACATCGGGGAGATACAAATCCCACTCTGCGCGACTTCCACTTGGGATTTTGCTGAAGTGAGGGTTTTAAGTTCATTTTGGATCATTTCATCCTAATTTCAGAAGAACATAAGAATATAAGAAATAGGAACAGGAGTAAACCATACGGCCCCTCGAGCCTGCTCCGTCATTCAATAAGATCACGGCTGATCTGATCATGGACTCAGCTCCACTTACCCGCCCGCTCCCCATAACCCCTTATCCCCTTATTGTTTAAGAAACTGTCTATTTCTGTCTTAAATTTATTCAATGTCCCAGCTTCCACAGCTCTCTGAGGCTGCAAATTCCAGATTTACGACCCTCAGAGAAGAAATTTCTCCTCATCTCAGTTTTAAATGGGTGGCCCCTTATTCTAAGATCATGCCCTCTAGTTCTAGTCTCCCCCATCAGTGGAAACATCCTCCCTGCATCCACCTTGTCAAGCCCCCTCATAATCTTATACGTTTCAATAAGATCACCTCTCAATCTTCTGAATTCCAATGAGTAGAGACCCAACCGACTCGACCTTTCCTCATAAGTCAACCCCCTCATCCCCGGAATCAATCTAGCGAACCTTCTCTTGAACTGCCTCCAAAGCAAGTATATCCTTTCGTAAATATGGAAACCAAAACTGCATGCAGTATTCCAGGTGTGACCTCAACTTATATAACTGTAGCAAGACTTCTCTGCTTTTATACTCCATCCCCTTTGCAATAAAGGCCAAGATACCATTGGCCTTCCTGATCACTTGCCGTACCTGCATGCTATCCTTTTGTGTTTCATGCACAAGTAACCCCAAGTCCTGATGTATTGTGGCACTTTGCAATCTTTCTCCATTTAAGTAATAACTTGCTCTTGGATTTTTTTCTGCCAAAGTGCATGACCTCACACTTTCCAACATTATACTCCATCTGCCAAATTTTTGCCCACTCACTTAGCCTCTCTATGTCCTATTTTAGATTTTGTATACCCTCCTCACACACTGCTTTTCCTCCCATCTTTATATCGTCAGCAAACTTGGCTACGTTACACTCAGTCCCTTCTTCCAAGTCGTTAATATAGATTGTAAATAGTTGGGGTCCCAGCACTGATCCCTGCGGCACCCCATTAGTTACTGGTTGCCATCCAGAGAATGAACCATTTATCGCAACTCTCTTCTCTGTCAGTTAGCCAATCCTCTATCCATGCTAACATATTACTCCCAACCCCGTGAACTTTTATGTGGCTCCTTGTCAAATGCCTTTTGGAAGTCCAAATACACCACATCCACTGGTTCCCCTTTATCCACCCTGTTCATTACATCCTCAAAGAACTCCAGCAAATTTGTCAAACACGACTTCCCCTTCATAAATCCATGCTGACTCTGCCTGACCGAATTTTGCTTTTCCAAATGTCCTGCTACTGCTTCGTTAATAATGGACTCCAACATTTTCCCAACTACAGATGTTAGGCTAACTGGTCTATAGTTTCCTGCTTTTTGTCTGCCTCCTTTTTTAAATAGGGGTGTTACATTTGCAGTTTTCCAATCTGCTGGGACCTCCCCAGAATCCAGGGAATTTTGGTAAATTACAACCAATCTATCCACAATCCCTGCCGTTACTTCTGTTCAGACCTTTGGATGCAAGCCAGGGGATTTATCTGCCTTTAGTCCCATTATCTTACTGAGTACCACCTCCTTAATCATTGTGATTGTGTTAAGTTTATCCCCCTTGATTATCCGCTGTCGGAATATTGTTAGTGTCCTCTCCCGTAAAGACTGATACAAAATATTTGTTCAGATTTTCTGCCATCTCCATGTTCCCCATTACTAATTCCCTGGTCTCATCCTCTAAGGGACCAACATTTACTTTAGCCACTCTTTTTTCCTTTTTATATACCTATAGAAACTCTTGCTATCTGCTTTTATATTTTGTGCTAGTTTACTTTCATAGTCTATCTTCCCTTTCTTAATCATTTTTCTTCTGGTGCACATCTCCAGCTCTCAAATCATGAAACATTGCCTCAAAAATTTCTGTAACCGGTGAACGAACGGCACCTTCTGTTAGGTAGACTTGCTCTTGGCCATTTAAGCGCCATGATATTTTGCACTGCAAGTTGCTCGAAGTGTATGATGGAAATGGCGCAGCATCCTCTGCTGGGCATCCGGGATCTGAGTGAACAGGGAAAGCAACTGTGTGTCTCATTAGCCAATTAGATTGAAGGATTGTGAAATGAACAGTGCATGATCTGAACAAGGCAGTGTGAATTCGAATGGTGAATTTAATGTAAAATCAGGTTCAGAAAGAGAAAGAAAGATTGGGTAAAGACAGAAAAAAAGACAAAGAAAAAGTTTATAAAACATTTTCTGAAAAATCTCCAACAACAATTAAAACCTGAAGGAATGAGACTCCACACTTGCAATATTTAATTTTCAGTGCCAGAGGTTGATTGGCAGTAATTAATACTTATCACTTTGTTAAAAGTGTACTTAAACTTGAAATTACTTGACTTAACTTTCTTCGGTGAGTATATTTTGTATCTACAATGCCAGTAAACATAGAAACATAGAAACATAGAAAATAGGTACAGGAGCAGTCCATTCAGCCCTTCTAGCCTGCACCGCCATTCAATGAGTTCATGGCTGAACATGAAACTTCAGTACCCCATTCCTGCTTTCACGCCATACCCCTTGATCCCCCGAGTAGTAAGGACTTCATCTAACTCCCTTTTGAATATATTTAGTGAATTGGCCTCAACTACTTCCTGTGGTAGAGAATTCCACAGGTTCACCACTCTCTGGGTGAAGAAGTTTCTCCTTATCTCGGTCCTAAATGGCTTACCCCTTATCCTTAGACTGTGACCCCTGGTTCTGGACTTCCCCAACATTGGGAACATTCTTCCTGCATCCAACCTGTCCAAACCCGTCAGAATTTTAAACGTTTCTATGAGGTCCCCTCTCACTCTTCTGAACTCCAGTCAATACAAGCCCAGTTGATCCAGTCTTTCTTGATAGGTCAGTCCCACCATCCCGGGAATCAGTCTGGTGAATCTTCGCTGCACTCCCTCAATAGCAAGAATGTCCTTCCTCAAGTTAGGAGACCAAAACTGTACACAATACTCCAGGTGTAGCCTCACCAAGGCCCTGTACAACTGTAGCAACACCTCCCTGCTCCTGTACTCAAATCCCCTCGCTATGAAGGCCAACATGCCATTTGCTTTCTTAACCGCCTGCTGGACCTGCATGCCAACCTTCAATGACTGATGTACCATGACACCCAGGTCTCGTTGCACCTTCCCTTTTCCTAATCTGTCACCATTCAGATAATAGTCTGTCTCTCTGTTTTTACCACCAAAGTGGATAACCTCACATTTATCCACATTATACTTCATCTGCCACGCATTTGCCCACTCACCTAACCTATCCAAGTCACTCTGTAGCCTCATAGCATCCTCCTCGCAGCTCACACTGCCACCCAACTTAGTGTCATCCGCAAATTTGGAGATACTACATTTAATCCCCTCGTCTAAATCATTAATGTACAATGTAAACAGCTGGGGCCCCAGCACAGAACCCTGCGGTACCCCACTAGTCACTGCCTGCCATTCCGAAAAGTACCCATTTACTCCTACTCTTTGCTTCCTGTCTGACAACCAGTTCTCAATCCACGTCAGCACACTACCCCCAATCCCATGTGCTTTGACTTTGCACATTAATCTCCTGTGTGGGACCTTGTCGAAAGCCTTCTGAAAGTCCAAATATACCACATCAACTGGTACTCCTTTGTCCACTTTATTGGAAACATCCTCAAAAAATTCCAGAAGATTTGTCAAGCATGATCTCCCTTTCACAAATCCATGCTGACTTGGACCTATCATGTCACCATTTTCCAAATGCGCTGCTATGACATCCTTAATAATTGATTCCATCATTTTACCCACTACTGAGGTCAGGCTGACCGGTCTATAATTCCCTGCTTTCTCTCCCTCCTTTTTT
Organism: Pristiophorus japonicus; assembly: GCF_044704955.1. Taxonomy (NCBI): domain Eukaryota; kingdom Metazoa; phylum Chordata; class Chondrichthyes; family Pristiophoridae; genus Pristiophorus; species Pristiophorus japonicus. The sequence continues at coordinate 24,130,669 of NC_091982.1, forward strand.
AAAAAGTGGGGTTACATTGGCTACCCTCCACTCGATAGGAACTGATCCAGAGTCAATGGAATGTTGGAAAATGACTGTCAATGCATCCACTATTTCCAAGGCCACCTCCTTAAGTACTCTGGGATGCAGTCCATCAGGCCCTGGGGATTTATCGGCCTTCAATCCCATCAATTTCCCCAACACAATTTCCCGACTAATAAAGATTTCCCTCAGTTCCTCCTCCTTACTAGACCCTCTGACCCCTTTTATATCCGGAAGGTTGTTTGTGTCCTCCTTAGTGAATACTGAACCAAAGTACTTGTTCAATTGGTCTGCCATTTCTTTGTTCCCCGTTATGACTTCCCCTGATTCTGACTGCAGGGGACCTACGTTTGTCTTTACTAACCTTTTTCTCTTTACATACCTATAGAAACTTTTGCAATCTGCCTTAATGTTCCCTGCAAGCTTCTTCTCGTACTCCATTTTCCCTGCCCTAATCAAACCCTTTGTCCTCCTCTGCTGAGTTCTAAATTTCTCCCAGTCCCCAGGTTCGCTGCTATTTCTGGCCAATTTGTATGCCACTTCCTTGGCTTTAATACTATCCCTGATTTCCCTTGATAGCCACGGTTGAGCCACCTTCCCTTTTTTATTTTTACGCCAGACAGGAATGTACAATTGTTGTAATTCATCCATGCGGTCTCTAAATGTCTGCCATTGCCCATCCACAGTCAACCCCTTAAGTCTCATTAGCCAATCTATCTTAGCCAATTCATGCCTCATACCTTCAAAGTTACCCTTCTTTAAGTTCTGGACCATGGTCTCTGAATTAACTGTTTCATTCTCCATCCTAATGCAGAATTCCACCATATTATGGTCACTCTTCCCCAAGGGGCCTCGCACAATGAGATTGCTAATTAATCCTCTCTCATTACACAACACCCAGTCTAAGATGGCCTCCCCCCTAGTTGGTTCCTCGACATATTGGTCTAGAAAACCATCCCTTATGCACTCCAGGAAATCCTCCTCCACCGTATTGCTTCCAGTTTGGCTAGCCCAATCTATGTGCATATTAAAGTCACCCATTATAACTGCTGCACCTTTATTGCATGCACTCCTAATTTCCTGTTTGATGCCCTCCCCAACATCACTACTACTGTTTGGAGGTCTGTTCACAACTCCCACTAATGATTTTTGCCCTTTAGTGTTCTGCAGCTCTACCCATATAGATTCCACATCATCCAAGCTAATGTCTTTCCTAACTAATGCATTAATCTCCTCTTTAACCAGCAATGCTACCCCACCTCCTTTTCCTTTTATTCTATCCTTCCTGAATGTTGAATACCCCTGGATGTTGAGTTCCCAGCCCTGATCATCCTGGAGCCACGTCTCCGTAATCCCAATCACATCATATTTGTTAACATCTATTTGCACAGTTAATTCATCCACCTTATTGCGGATACTCCTTGCATTAAGACACAAAGCCTTCAGGCTTGCTTTTTTAACACCCTTTGTCCTTCTAGAATTTTGCTGTACAGTGGCCCTTTTTGTTCTTTGCCTTGGGTTTCTCTGCCCTCCACTTTTCCTCATCTCCTTTCTGTCTTTTGCTTTTGCCTCATTTTTGTCTCCCTCTGTCTCCCTGCATAGGTTCCCATCCCCCTGCAATATTAGTTTAACTCCTCCCCAACAGCACTAGCAAACACTCCCCCTAGGACATTGGTTCTGGTCCTGCCCAGGTGCCGACCGTCCGGTTTGTACTGGTCCCACCTCCCCCAGAACCGGTTCCAATGCCCCAAGAATTTGAATCCCTCCCTGCTGCACCACTGCTCAAGCCATGTATTCATCTGCGCTATCCTGCGATTCCTACTCTGACTAGCACGTGGCACTGGTAGCAATCCCGAGATTACTACTTTTGAGGTCCTAGCTCCTTAAATTCTTTTCGTAGGACCTCATCCCTTTTTTTACCTATGTCGTTGGTACCAATGTGCACCACGACAACTGGCTGTTCTCCCTCCCATTTCAGAATGTCCTGCACCCGCTCCGAGACATCCTTGACCCTTGCACCAGGGAGGCAACATACCATCCTGGAGTCTCGGCTGCGTCCGCAGAAACGCCTATCTATTCCCCTCACCATCGAATCCCCTATCACTATCGCGCTCCCACTCTTTTTCCTGCCCTCCTTTGCAGCAGAACCACCTACGGTGCCATGAACTTGGCTGCTGCTGCCCTCCCCTGATGAGTCATCCTCCCCAACAGTACTCAAAGCAGTGTATCTGTTTTGCAGGCGGATGACCACAGGGGATCCCTGCACTATCTTTCTTACACTGCTCTTCCTGCTGGTCTTCCATTCCCTATCTGGCTGTGGACCCTTCTCCTGCGGTAAGACCAACTCACTACACGTGATACTCACGTCATTCTCAGAATCGTGGATGCTCCAGAGTGAATCCACCCTCAGCTCCAATTCCGCAACGCGGACCGTCAAGAGCTCGAGGCGGATACACTTCCCACATACGTAGCGCCCAGGGACACCGGAAGTGTCCCCGAGTTCCCACATGGTACAGGAGGAGCATATCACGTGACCGAGCTCTCCTGCCATGTCTTAACCTTAGATACCCTTAAATTGGTAATAACAATGTTACAGTTCACTTACTGATATAAAAAAGAAAAGAAAAGCTACTCACCAATCACCAGTCAATCACTTACCCCATTGGCTGTGACGTCACTTTTTGATTACTTTCTACTTCTATTTTGCTTTCTCTCCCGCTGTAGCTGCACCAGTACGCTGGCTCTCGATCTCCCGCTGGGCTTTTGATAGGTCGCTCCCCTCTCACCAACTGCCGCTGGCTCTCGATCTCCCGCTGGGCTTTTGATAGGTCGCTCCCCTCTCACCAACTGCCGCTGGCTCTCGATCTCCCGCTGGGCTTTTGATAGGTCGCTCTCCTCTCACCAACTGCCGCTGGCTCTCGATCTCCCGCTGGGCCTTTTGTAGGTCGCTCCCCTCTCACTAACTGCCGCTGGCTCTCGATCTCCCGCTGGGCTTTTGATAGGTCGCTCCCCTCTCACCAACTGCCGCTGGCTCTCGATCTCCCGCTGGGCTTTTGATAGGTCGCTCCCCTCTCACCAACTGCCGCTGGCTCTCGATCTCCCGCTGGGCTTTTGATAGGTCGCTCCCCTCTCACCAACTGCCGCTGGCTCTCGATCTCCCGCTGGGCTTTTGATAGGTCGCTCCCCTCTCACCAACTGCCGCTGGCTCTCGATCTCCCGCTGGGCTTTTGATAGGTCGCTCCCCTCTCACCAACTGCCGCTGGCTCTCGATCTCCCGCTGGGCTTTTGATAGGTCGCTCTCCTCTCACCAACTGCCGCTGGCTCTCGATCTCCCGCTGGGCCTTTTATAGGTCGCTCCCCTCTCACCAACTGCCGCTGGCTCTCGATCTCCCGCTGGGCTTTTGATAGGTCGCTCCCCTCTCACCAACTGCCGCTGGCTCTCGATCTCCCGCTGGGCTTTTGATAGGTCGCTCCCCTCTCACCAACTGCCGCTGGCTCTCGATCTCCCGCTGGGCTTTTGATAGGTCGCTCCCCTCTCACCAACTGCCGCTGGCTCTCGATCTCCCGCTGGGCTTTTGATAGGTCGCTCCCCTCTCACCAACTGCCGCTGGCTCTCGATCTCCCGCTGGGCTTTTGATAGGTCGCTCCCCTCTCACCAACTGCCGCTGGCTCTCGATCTCCCCCTGGGCTTTTGATAGGTCGCTCTCCTCTCACCAACTGCCGCTGGCTCTCGATCTCCCGCTGGGCCTTTTATAGGTCGCTCCCCTCTCACCAACTGCCGCTGGCTCTCGATCTCCCGCTCAGTACAGGAACTTCAAGCAATTTAATGCATTTGAATGGGGAGCCAGACAGCGAGATGCTGTTTCCTGAAGCAAATGGTGGAGTGGCACATTTCCAACAGCAATGTCTTGATTTCACCGTTTAATTGTGCATCTACCCTCGCCTGAAATTGCTGTGGCATTTGTACTTAAATAATTGCGACACTGTTAGTTTTGTCGTTAATTTGACAGCAGTTTTTAGGCCGTTGTATTTTTTTTCTAAACTGAAACTAACCCAATTTGAGAGTGAAAATTCTGTAAATATGAATCTTGGAAAGACCAGTCAAAAGGCCTACCCAACAATTGCCTCGCAAGTAATCAACCAAACTAAATTCATTAATTGTACTCAAAGACTGTACAATACAAAAAGGAGAGTTTTAGAACAAGATGAAACACCAGATTGTGAAATGGCTAATTAACTAAATAAAATGTACAATTGGTTAACAAGATCCTGAAAAACATCACAGCCAAATATTGTTAGAAGAAGTAAACAATTGCACCATAGCAAAAGAGGATTGTAGTAAAAGTAATGATACATTCAAGAAAACATTGCGGGGGAACCAATATTACTCAATAAAAATAAACCTGTAAGAGACAGATCAATATCATCTTCTTTCAATAAAAAGATTAGATCATAACTTTCAGGAGTGCAGTTACAAAACAGGAGCAAGGTCAGACTGTATCTGGGAGATGAAAGTAACACAAAGTAATCATGGTTCAATCACATTGACAAGCGGACTTCAGAATCATGGACACGCCTAGATCTTCAAAATAAAGCCTACTTTACTACATAAGTACACAGTAATAAATTTGCTAAATCTTGATAAGTTACCCTGCAATCAAATTCATTAATTCCGTTTTGCCGCACTCACAGTAAATGAAGGATATGCTGATGAGATTCGAAGAAGTAGAGTAGGAGGAGGCTCATGTAGAGTATAAACACCGGCATAGAGCAGTTTAAAAAAAAAATGAAAGAAAAACTTGCATTTATATAGCGCCTTTCATGAGCACTGGACATCTCAAAGTGCTTTAAAATTAATAAATTACTTTTGGAGTGTAGTTATGTTGTAATGTAGGAAACGCGGTAGCGAATTTACACAGAAGCAAGCTCCCACAAACAGCAATGTGATGATGACCAGATAATCTGTTTTTTTTATTCTGTTGATTGAGGGATAAATATTGGCCAGGACACCAGGAATAACCCCCCTGTTCTTCTTTGAAATAGTGTCGTGGGATCTTTTACGCCCACATGAGAAAGCAGACGGGGCCTCAGTTTAATTTCTCATCCGAAAGACAGCTCCTCTGACAATGCAGCGGTCCTCTCAGCATTGCAGTGGAGCGTCAGCCTCGATTTGTTTGTGCTGAAGACTCTGGAGTGGGACTTGAACCCACAACGTTCTGATTCAGAGTAGAGAGTGCTACCCACTGAACTGAATGGCCTGTTTCCGTGCTGTAAATTCAGTGCAATTCTATGAATTGTCCATGTTATTGCCCCCCATGAATTTTATAGCAAACTGATCCCCTAAATTTGATGTCAAATTTAAAGTGAGATATTCATTTTCTACATATTTAAACTATCAAGAAGCTATTCTATCACAGCTGATCTACTTACTATTCAAAATACTTACTACAATCCTCTTTTGCAACTGTTTACTACTTCTAACAATCTACTTATTATTCACCTGGAATATTGTGTTCAGTTTTGGTCTCCTAATCTGAGGAAGGACGTTCTTGCTATTGAGGGAGTGCAGCGAAGGTTGACCAGACGGATTCCAGGGATGGCTGGACTGACCTATGAGGGGTGACTGGATCAACTGGGCCTTTATACACTGGAGTTTAGAAGGATGAGAGGGGATCTCATAGAAACGTATAAGATTCTGACGGGACTGGACTGATTAGATGCAGGAAGAATGTTCCCGATGTTGGGGAAGTCCAGAACCAGGGGACACAGTCTTAGGATAAGGGGTAGGCCATTTAGGACTGAGATGAGTAGAAACTTCTTCACTCAGAGTTGCTAACTTGTGGAATTCCCTGCTGCAGAGAGTCGTTGATGCCAGTTCATTAGATATATTCAAGAGGGAGTTAGATATGGCCCTTATGGCTAAAGGGACCAAGGGGTATGGAGAGAAAGCAGGAAAGGGGTACTGAGGTGAATGATCAGCCATGATTTTATTGAATGGTGGTGCAGACTCGAAGGGCTGAATGGCCTGCTCCTGCACCTATTTTTTATGTTTCTAAAATAATACTGCAGAAAAAAATATAGATGCATTTCATTCAAAAGTAGAGGCAAGTCCTTAACTGTTTTAAAATTCATCATGATATGTAAAGCCAATTTGCGAAAAATGAACGGCAGCAATGTATACAATTCAATGTATTGACCACATAGATTAAAGTGGATCTATTCTTTGTCATGAACAGAAATATATTCCATTCGCTTCGCAGGTGGAAGGAATTCAGAGATGTTTTTAGTTGCTTATTATTGTTTTGAAGTTGTTGATACTAACGTGCGTATTACATCAATACTAATAATATCAATTTCTCCCCCAGGGGAAGATAATATGAACTTTGGTTAGGTGTGATTAAGAAAAAAATAAAAATACCATCAATTAATTTTGATTGTGATTTTTAAAAATCTTGCAAATGTTCTAATCTTCGATACGAACATGCAGAAATATTGGGCAGGAAAAGACTTACAGGTCCATCTAGCCAATCCCGCATAGTTGTGATGCCTTTTGCATCAATCCCTACCCACGGACAGCCATGTAATCTCCAGGGAGAAGTGAAACACAGATTAAAACCCCAAGTTAATTAGAGGGAAAAAATCTGGAAAATCTCTCTCCTGTCCCTGGTTCATAATGAAATCATGTAAAAAAAAAAGACAACTATTTGACATTGATTGGGGGAAAAATTAATGTACCCTAATAGAATTGCCGATGTCATCGGCAACTCAAGTTAACAGCTGCTGAAAATGGCCACACCACTACCATTCAAAAATTTGCGCTGAGGGTTGGTGAACTTACCATGCAACACCCTCTTGGTGCATTAGTGTAGGCCGATGACCCAAAGATCCCGTCCACAGTCAGCATTGCATCTTCTTACAGCCTCTGGGGGCGAAACTGTGGAGTTCACAAGGAATTGTGAGCAATTAATGGGGCGAAGAATTAAAGGACAATGCATTCAGAAGTAATAAAAATGACATTGCAATGATAAAAAGCAGCTTTCAGCCCTTACTGCCTTTCAATAAAAATAATTACCATTAGAAAGAAGTCCCAAACGGAGTTCTTCAGCACCTGAAGCCGAATTCGCTTCCGATTCTCAAAAAGTGGGAAAAGTGCTTCAGCACTAAAACAAATGCACAAGCCAGGGAAGGAACACCCAGGGTCTCATACGCAGCACTCCAGCTTTGTGCAGCGGATCAACACTGCAAGAGAGGTCCTCAACCAGAAAGAAAAAAGAACATTGTTGTAAAAAATGACTTAGTTCACGAATGTCCCTGACGCAATCTGGTTCCCCTACGACTCCCACAATACGAGTTTTGGACTCCCGCTAGAACGGCGCACATCGGAGAGGCCCGCCTAATTTGTGGAACAGAAATTGCGCCGAATCATTACCTCGCGATTCTCGGATACATGTCGGGCCATTCCAGCTCGGCGCGGTGCAGCAGGAGCCGCTGGGAGCGGAGCTACAGCCTTACGCCAAAAAGAGTGCCGGCAGCTGCGCGCGTGAGCAGTAGCTCCTGGCTCTCCCAGCGCGTCCTGTCTCCGGGCGACGACCCTATCCCTGGCCGCAGGGACATCACCCCATCCCAGGCCGAGTGGCCTGACTGCCCTTACCGCTTCCGCGGCGGGCCCAGCCAGCATTTCCTGGGGGCGGGCCACGCCCAAAGTCCTCGTTGGCGACGGGCCCGCCCAACCGGCATCTCCTGGGGATGGGCCCCGCCCAAGCAGCTCTTCAGCAGGCTGTTGGAGGGCTCCCGGTGCTACAGTAGGTGAGTAGAAACTTTACATTTTTTATTTATTGATTAATGTTTCTTATTTTTAATTTTTAATTTTTTTTTTGATTGATTTATTGATTGATTTATTTATCATTTATTATTGATGATGGCTCTTTATTGGTAAAAGTGAAGTGTTTAATAGAAACATAGATAGAAACATAGAAAATAGGTGCAGGAGTAGGCCATTCGGCCCTTCTAGCCTGCACCGCCATTCAATGAGTTGATGGCTGAACATGAAACTTCAGTACCCCATTCCTGCTTTCTCACCATACCCCTTGATTCCCCTAGTAGTAAGGACTTCATCTAACTCCTTTTTGAATATATTTAGTGAATTGGCCTCAACAACTTTCTGTGGTAGAGAATTCCACAGGTTCACCACTCTCTGGGTGAAGAAATTTCTCCTCATCTCGGTCCTAAATGGCTTCCCCCTTATCCTTAGACTGTGACTCCTGGTTCTGGACTTCCCCAACATTGGGAACATTCTTCCTGCATCTAACCTGTCTAACCCCGTCAGAATTTTAAACGTTTCTATGAGGTCCCCTCTCATTCTTCTGAACTCCAGTGAATACAAGCCCAGTTGATCCAGTCTTTCTTGATAGGTCAGTCCCGCCATCCCGGGAATCAGTCTGGTGAACCTTCGCTGCACTCCCTCAATAGCAAGAATGTCCTTCCTCAGGTTAGGAGACCAAAACTGTACACAATACTCCAGGTGTGGCCTCACCAAGGCCCTGTACAATTGTAGCAACACCTCCCTGCCCCTGTACTCAAATCCCCTCGCTATGAAGGCCAACATGCCATTTGCTTTCTTAACCGCCTGCTGTACCTGCATGCCAACCTTCAATGACTGATGTACCATGACACCCAGGTCTCTTTGCACCTCCCCTTTTCCTAATCTGTCACCATTCAGATAATAGTCTGTCTCTCTGTTTTTACCACCAAAGTGGATAACCTCACATTTATCCACATTATACTTCATCTGCCATGCATTTGCCCACTCACCTAACCTATCCAAGTCGCTCTGCAGCCTCATAGAATCCTCCTTGCAGCTCACACTGCCACCCAACTTAGTGTCATCCGCAAATGCTTCGTAAAATCCCCGATCTTCCCTCTAACTTCCTTCCCCGCCCCCCCCCCACCCACTAACTGCGCCTAATTTATAAAGTGTAGGCAAGGTTTTTCTGAGCGTACAAAAATTGACACTTACTCCGTTCTAAGTTCGTTTGGAGTAACTTTTCACTGCCTAAACTTGCAAAGCAGGCGTAAGTGGCTGGTAACGCCCCCTTTTGGAAAAAAAAACTGTACTAAAACGAAACTATTCTAACTAGTGGAGCAAACTAAATGCCGAGAATTGCGATTTCTAAGATACTCCACACTAAACTAGTTGCTCCAAAAAAATAGGAGCAACTCAAGCCGAAACTTGAGTCCAATATGTGGCAAGTATTTTACTGGCCCAGTAAGCCACTCAGTTATAAAACTACCACGACAAAACAGAAAAATATCAGGTAGACCAACAGCCAGGTATTGGTTTAGGACAAGCTCATTTGGTTAGGTGTTAATTAGAATACAGTGTCCAGTTTTGGCCTCCTCACATGATGGTGGATATTGGGGCTTTGGAATGAGTGCAGTCAAGAGTCACAAGATTAAGTCCATGTTTAAAACATCTTAGTTAACCAGATAGGCTCAAGAAGCTGGGTCTATATACTTTAGAAAAATGTACACTGTGGGGTAATTTAATCGAGGTTTATAAAATAATGAAGAAACTAGATTATATTATTTCAACTGGATGAGTTAGGGGGGAACAGGGGCCACACCTACAAGTTTTGTAAGGCAGCACTAGGTTGGATGTTAGGCGGGTCGTCTTTCCCCAGAGATCAGTGGACCTGGCGAACAGGTTGCCGGCTCATGCGAGGATTGCTAATTCATTTTATTCCTTCAAGAGGTAGCTGGACCTGATTTTGGCTGGAACAGAGATCACTTCAAACAAAATAGAGGTACCCTGTAATAGGTCAAAGTGAGTACTTGGGACAAGTTTCGATCACCTAAAGGGGCCAGAGAGGAATTTTCCAGATTTTTTCCCCTCTAATTAACCTGGGCTTTTAATCTATTTTTTTTCACCTCACCTTGGAGATTACATGGCGCTGTATGGGTACGGAGTGATGCATAAGGCATCTCAACTATATAGGATAGGTTAGATGGATCAATAAGCCTTTTCCTGCCCATCATTTCATATCTAAGAGTAGCCAATTTTCAAGACTCAAAAAAATCAAAATCAAAATTAATTGATATATTTATTTTATTAATCACACCTAACCAAACTTCATATTATCTTCTGGGGGAGAAATTGATATTAATATTGAATTAATACACACCTTGCATTCTCAAGTGCATTGTCATTCAGATGAGATGTTAAACTGCGTTCCCATCTGCTGGTCCTGGTGGGTCAGATGGATGCGAAGAAGAGTAGAGAAACTTCCCCAGAATCTTGGCCATAAATCCATTCTAAAAACACACTAAATGGTCAATCACCTCATACTTGTTTGCGGGGTGATGTTGGTGCAGAATGGGCACAGGCTTTGCCTACATAACAACAGTCATTACACTTTAAAACAAATGCATTGTGTGAACCACTTTGAGACATTTTTTCATGACCGGTGCTAGATAAATACAAGTATTATTATTGTATGCTGGATTGATGGCACAGTGCATCAATGCTCTTTATCCATTCATTTTTATTGCTAACCCACATCATTTTGGGAATATAACCCCTCTACTTTTGTTGCTGTTGTTACAAGTACTGTCAGAAATGCAATGATACATGCATTTAAAAGTGTTACTTTTTAAAATGGCCTCCTTCTGTGCTATAACCATTCAATGATTCTATGAAAGAATATGACTGACATGGAGGTAATCATTTGCACCTTGCGTCTTCAGACTTTTACTCTGGTAGTTACTCAACACCCAAGACTCAGTGCCATAATGAACAAGTTGCCTGGATCACATTTTGGCGATTCCCTTTAAAGCTCTAAAAACCTCAAAGAGATGACCTTGCAGCCTTTCTTCAAAAAAGAATAAGGACTTGGTGATAAAATAATGAACCTTCTTGTATGTAACTCCTTTGACAGAGTTGCAATGTACTGGAAAGAAATATAAAAAAAAAAGTGTGTCACTATTTCACTGCTTAATTATAGCAAGCACTTACTGCCATCTGTAGTTAGCATTAATAATAAGAATGAATTCTTTTTCTGTGGACAGAGATAAATGCTATCTAATTGTACTCATTTCTTCAACATTGTCAATATGAGGTACCGGTTCTAAAATTTCAAGTACCTTAATATACAGATAATAGTAATTGTCTGCTTAATATAACATAAATCATATCCACCTTCTCAATGTCTGCCATGAAATTGTGCTTCATTTGGAATTCAATGGGAGGCAAATAGGAACAGGCTTATGTTTTAAATGAAACCTCATAGATGCACTGTAGCTGAGTTACTTTTCTCGATGATAATGCTCATCTTCAGCCATATGATAGCATTTATGTCTGGAGTTTTTCAATTTTTGCATTCTAAGATATATTTCTTGTGCACTATATTATCATTTACTTTTTAGATTATTTTTCAAGGATATCCTTTCAGTGAATTTAACCTCCAGCATCTGAACTACATCTTTACAATATTAGTGGGAAGGAAGAAATAACATTTGACTCTCTGTCCATTCCCTAACCCCACATCCATCTTTCAGAATTAGTGGAAAGATTCGTGCTTGTGTAACGTTATAGAGAGCTATTTTTTTTTTTTACTCATCTCTGATTTGCAATGTCCTGGATTGCTTCAAACAGAATGCCTCTGCTAAGATTTATGCCAGTAAACATGTTATTTTATACTTCCCAAACACAGCATTAATGAGTATGTGATATATTTCGCCAATTCTATTGCTCCCAGCGGGGTACTATCCTCTAAGTGAACAAGGTTCAAAGAATCAGCACCACAATGTTGTAGCCCGATCTTCGACCTGCGCTCCCTTTGTATGCGGCTTTACACTGTAAACACTGGATTGGTAAATTTACCACAGATAGAAATACAAAAATAAGTTTCCTTTCCTGCCAACTGTGGAAGATTTTAAGTGAAATAAGGTTAATTGGGCTATTGTCCAATTCCTGCTGCTATGTCAATCTCCTCAGTGCAGCTGCTATGATTCAGCATTAAGTAAGCAGTCTTTCACTAAATGAGCCATTAACTTTACTGGGTTTTACACAGTGGCATAAGTACTGTTAACCTACAATGATGCCCTTGTTCTTGGAGTCACCAAGACTCGTCTTTGGTTGTGCCCACCGCTGAGAACTATTAAACAGACTACCATCTTGGGTCAGATATCAGGAAAGATTTCCAAAGTTACAAATGCACATGTGAGACATATTTGTTCTTTTGAGTTACTGTACATGCATACTTACCCATTGTTGATAACAAGCGAACTGAATTGCATTACAGACTTGCTTTTGGTGGAAAAGATTTGTATGAGGACATGAGGCTGATTGGTGTGGAAAATGTAAATGTCACATTGGAACAGTCAGACAATGCTCTTGCAGTTCAAATTAGTTGGCTTGTTGAGGCAGATCAAATTCTGCATCCTAACAGTACTAAATTGATGTCGACTTTAGGAAAATGCGTTATTTTATTTTGTTCTCAGGATGTGGGTAACGGTCGCAAGGCTGCATTTATTGTCCAATTCTAATTGCCCTGAGAGGTTGGAGTTGGGTCATCTTCCTGAGCTGCTGCAGTCCTTGTAGTGATGGTGCACCCACAATGGTGCTCGGTAGAGAATGCCAGGTTCTTTACCCAGCAATGATGAAAGAGCAACAATGCCTGTCGAAATCAGGTAAATGTGTGACTTTATGGGAAACTTGGAGATGATAATGTTCCTGTAATATTGCTGCTCTTGTTCTCTTAAGTCACAGGGGTTGGAGCTGCTGTCAAAGTAAGCTTGTGGAGTTGCTGTAATGTGTATCCTGTAGATAATATACACTACAGCCGTAGTGCACTGGTGGTGTAAGGGAATGATATTGAATCAAGCAGCAAGAGCATAGATCAAGTGAATTTCTTTGTTCTGGATGTTGTCCAGCTAAATATTCCAGGTTATTTAACTTAGAAGAGATAGGCAAAATGGAAAAGGATGAGGGGTAGCCCTGATAATAAAGGATGGGATAAAGACAGTAGAGAGAAAGGATCTTACCTCCAAAAATCAAGAAGTAGAATCAGTTTGGGTGGAGCTAAGCAACAGCAAGCGTCAGAAAACATTGGTGGGAGTTGTTTATAGGCCCTCAAACAATAGTTGTAATGTAGGGCACAGTATAAATCAGAAAATGAGAGGCGCATGTAACAAAAGTAATACAGTAATCAAAGGAAACTTTAATCCACATATAGTCTGGACAAAACAAATTTGCAGTAATAGTGTGGAGGATTTCATGGAAAATGTATACAAGATAGTTTTCTAGATCAGTATGTTGAGAAACTAACTCGGGAACAGGCTATTTTAGATCGAGTATTGTGCAATGAGAAAGGATTAATTAATAACCTTGTACTAAAGGGGCCTTTCGTGAAGCGTGACCATAATATGATAGAATTTTATATTGAATCTAAAAGTGATTTAGTTAAATCCAAAACTAAGGTCTTAAATCTAAACAAAGCAAACTACGCAGGTATCGGGCCAGTTGGCTAAGGTAGATTGGGAAACGACATTAAAAGATATAACAATAGATGAGCAATGGCTAGCATTTAAATAATTAATACATCATTTACAACAAATATATATTCCTTTTAAGGCACAAAAACCCCACAGGAAAGTGGTCCAACCGTGGCTAACAAGAGAAGTTAAAGATAATATTACATTAAAGTAAGAGGCTTATAATGTTGCCAAAAAGAGAGCGAGCCTGTGGATTGGCAAGATTTTAGAATTCAACAAAAGAGACCCAAGAAATCGACAAGGAAAGAGACAAAAGATTATGAGCGTAAATTAGCAAGAGACATAAAAACAGATTGTAAATGTTTCTATCGGTAGGTAAATGGGAAGAGATTAGTGAAAGTAAATATGAGTCCATTAGAGGCAGAGACAGGAGAAATTATAGTAGGCAATAAGGAAATGGCAGAGACATTAAACTAAAACTTTGTGTCTGCCTTCACGGTAGAAGACACAAAAAACATTCTGGAAATAATGGGGAACCAAGGATCTAGAGAGAATGAGGAACTTGAAGAAATCAGTGCAAGTGAAGACATAGGGCTCGAACCTCCACTTTTTTTGCATGCTTAACACCCACTTAACACCCATTTTACTGCTGAAATGATGTATAATGCCCATATATCGCCCATTTCGGCACAAAATGGAAACTGACGGGCATTTTTAGGAAACTTATCGACGAGTGTTACTTTCCCCATGTGCTTAACGCCGGGAAAAGATATTACCGCCCGCTCACTTTTTTGGGCGGAATCATCAGATTGGGCGAAATTAATGCCCATAATATCGCCCAGCGTTATTTTCCACACAGAATTAATGCCGAGATTGAATAGTACCGCATGCCCACTTTATTTTGTCATAAAGAGCACATTTGGCGAAACTAACAGGAGATCACCTACCATCACTTTCAACACCTCACACACCCATCGCCCACAATATCGCTCACCCAAAAAACCGCCCATAAAAAGTGGAACTGTTCTGGACGAATGGCAGCAGTGTGGCTAGCATTTTTAAAATCGCAGGTCGCTTTATTCAAAAGGCTGCCTCAATTTCGGGGGAGTTTGCATTGACTCTGGAGTTCTTCTCAAGTGAACATCTCTGCAGACATATTTTCAGACTCTGGACTATTGGGGCTTTACTCCAGGTGTATTTTAGTGAGGAAATCATTGCTTCTGATCAATCGCTTTTATACGTTCAATGGGGCCAGCTAACAATAACTGTGCTTAAGCAGCGCTTCAGATGTCTGGACCACTCAGGAGGGAAGCTACAATACAACCCTGAGCAAGTAGGTAAATTCGTGGTCGTGTGCTCGATGCTGCACAACCTGGCTATCATGAGGGGCCAAGAATTGCCAGAAGGCACTGATGCTTCACCTCAGGAGAGAGAGGGAGAGGACGACGAGGGGCTGGATGCTGAACTAGGGCCAGGCAATCAGGCTGGTTATGCAACAATGTCCACGAACCCCTCCAGACCGC
The DNA here is from genome assembly GCF_044704955.1 of Pristiophorus japonicus. Classification (NCBI taxonomy): domain Eukaryota; kingdom Metazoa; phylum Chordata; class Chondrichthyes; family Pristiophoridae; genus Pristiophorus; species Pristiophorus japonicus. Next base: position 24,145,704 of record NC_091982.1, read on the forward strand.
AGGAAAGGACCCGTAGTGGCTACATAGCTGCAAGACTCTTACGTGAGAAGCTGCTGTGTGTGTGCAGCTCAGACATCAATATTGGCCATCATCTTGGTGCCAGTTAAAGTTTACGTTGATTGATAAGTTGTATTTAACCCTTTTATTTTAAGGAATCACCAGTGTGTTACGGTGCAGCTATCTGAGACAATGCGCAACAAGGTTATGTTCAATAAAAAAACATTTATACCAATATTAGTCTGAAATCATAAGTATCACAGGCACAAACACCCAACCCCTGCCCACACCACACTTTTTCCACCATTGATATCAATCAAATGTTCAACATGTCCATCAACACAGAATATAAAGGCATGGTCCCCATCCCCCATACATTGCGACAAATTGCATACACCCAGATGGAGATATAACACAGCCATCACCTGCGGACATGCACCTCACTTTCCTTTTCCCGCGCCCCTGCTTCTCCTCAACTCTACCCCTTCCCCTCCTCACTCCACAGCGCCTGGCCAAGGAGCTCCTCAGGTGATGCCTCATTAGGGGGGATGAAGGCAGATGCAGTCATTGTACGGGAGCGGGGGGTGTCGAGGGCACAACATTCTCTGATGCAGCAGCAGGATCTTGGTCCTTGCTCTCATCTGTGGTTCGCAGTGGTGGTGCAGAACCTAGGGGTGGAGTGCCACGCTCGGGGACCACTGGGAGGCCTGTGCCAGCAGTGTTCCTGGCCATCGCATCCAGGGCCTCCACCACCTGTGGAATGTACTCGTTCATGGTGGCCAGCTTTTGGGATATGCCCCACAATGCTTCAATGAGCTGGTCACCAATGTCTACCGTCCTTCTGGACAACCACTCGATGGGCTTGGGGTGGAATGGCTTCTGGAGCGTGGCGATGCAGGTTCCTCGAAGTCGGAGCTCTCATCTGTGGAGAACAGACCCAGCGGATTGACGGGCGAGAATCGGAGCTCCTCAGCACCAGATGTTGGATCGTCCAGAGAGTCTGGCCCCGCGCCCCCACCTTCTGGCCTCTGTGGTCTTGCCTTGGGACATGCTGCTGGCTGAGCTGCAAAACATAAATGAGGTTCTTGGAGGAGAAGAGAGTGCTAGGGTCACAAGATGAATCCAGCGCTACACACAGCATATGCACGACAAAAGCACCACCGCTCTCAAGCTCATCGCAGACATATTTCATGACCATCAACACATTTACATTGCAATGATTTTCATTAGGCTATCATTATTTCTATGACAATTTTAGAAATCACCTATCATAAATGATTGTTCGAATATGACTGGGTGTGGCATCTATTGACTTCACACCATGCAATGGTGTAAGCTTTACTCACGTGGCATCACTTCAGGGTGCGCAGATGCATCCGTGGCTGTCCAGGGGTGCTTCCCCATGAGTGTGAGCACCCGCTCCTCCATCTCAGTGATGCTGCTGGTGACTGCTGGCCCCCCATCCGTTCACCTCTGCACGAACCTCGTCGTCGATAGCTTCTTCTGTAAAAGGTGACAGGACGATATGGCATGAGATCATTGCGTGATATCATTGCTAGGTACTGTCACAGAGACTGAGACAACACATAACAACAGATGTAATCATCATTATTATGAAAATTATCATTCTTTACCTAAAGCCGTACACCGTGACCATAGGCTTTGAGTAAAACATTCCCAGTAAAAGTGAAAGACATCTGCTGATAGTCTGTCATGATTGTTACAAATCAAATTATAGAAATACGTAAGTACATGTAAATCACTGTAATACTTACTCTTGTGCATCCCACAAGGTCGTTCCATTGCTTGCGGCATTGGTTGCCCTCACAAACCTCGTTGGTCGCCAACGAGACCACCTCTGCTATCTCGGTCCATATCCTCTGGTAGGCCTTTGGGGTGGGCTTCCCATGCCCTCCTTGTGTCACATCACCCCAGCGTAACTTGACCTCCTGCAGGAGGGAGGCATTTGCCTCGTCCAAGAATCCCCTGGCTCTTTTGCGCCCTCCAATGTGCTCCTCTCCCACTTCACTGCTCTCTCCAACGTCAATCTCCACAGTGTGCTGCGATGCTTCCTCCTCTTTCTCCATTCGAGGCCAAATTCGGGCAAATATGTGGCTGGTAACAGCTAATTTTTGTTTGGCTACTTGCTGTGAAGCTCTAAAGTCTCCCTTCTTTCTTCCAAAGCAGCCACACCACACCCAGCCATGCCTTCAGTCCCTCTGAGCTCGCTCTCTCTCTGTCTCCTCTACTGCGCGTCATGATGACTTTTGACCTCCAGAATCACGGGAATCGAGCGTTGCCATGCCATTGCTCAGGACGGCCACACTTTACAGCAGAAGGTCAAAAAAAATTTACACTACTGCCCATTGCATATCGCTTGCGGCAACGCCCATTTTCAAAAATGGAGACTAGGTGCTTTGAGAAGCCGGTGATCTGACAACCCTTTTTTACCACTCAGGCTGGAAATAACACCCATTTTTGGGTGATAAACGCAAAAGTGGAGGTTCTAGCCCATAGTACTGGAGAAATTAATAGGACGAAGTGGCGACAAATCCCCATGACCTGACAACCTGCATCCTAGGATTTTAAACAAAGTAGTTGCAGAGGTAGTGGATGCACTGGTATTAATCTTCCAGAATTCCCTAGATTCTTGAACAGTCTTCAAGGATTGGAATGTAACTAACATAACCCCGCTATTTAAGAAAAGAGGAAGAGAAAAAATGGGAACTATAGGCCGGTTAGCCTGACATTGGTAGTAGGCAAAATGCTAGAATCTATTATTAAGGATATGGTAACAGGGCACTTAGAAAATTGTAATATGATTAGGCAGAATCAACATGGTTTTATGAATGGGAAATCATGTTTGACGATTCTGTAAGATGGATAAGGCGGAACCTGTGGATGTCGTGTATTTGGATTTTCAAAAAGCATTCAATAAGGTGCTACACAAGAGGTTATTGCACAAAATGAGGACTCATGGGATTGGGTGCAATATATTCGTATGGATTGAGGTTTAGGTAATAGACAGAAAACAGAGAGTAAGAATAAACTGGACTTTTTTGAGTTTGCTGGCTGTACCTAGTGGTGTAGCACAAGGATCAGTGCTTGGGCCTCAGCTATTTACAATCTATATTAATGACTTAGATGAAGGGATTGAGTGTAACATATCCAAGTTTGCTGATGATACAAAGTTAGGTGGGAAAGTAAGTTGTAAGGAGTAGGCAAATAGGCTGCAGAGATATATAGATAGGTTGACTGAGTGGGCAAAAACATGGAATATGGAATACAATGTGGGGAAGTGTGAAGTTATCCACTTTGATAGGATAAACAAAAAAGCAGAATATTTTTTGAATGGTGAGAGTCTGGGAAATGTTTGCATTCAGAGGGACCTGGACGTCCTTGTACATGAATCACAGAAAGTTAACATGCAGGTACGGCAAGCAATGAGGAAAGCAAATGATATGCTAGCTTTTGTTATAAAGGGATTAGAGTATAACAATAAAGATCTCTTACTGCAATTATACAGGGCATTGGTGAGACCACACTTGGACTACTGTGTACAGTTCTGGTTTCCTTACCTAAGGGGGCTTGACAAGGTGGATGCAGAGAGAATGTTTCCACGGATGGAGAAGACTAGAACTAGGGGGCATAATCTTAGAATAAGGGGCCGCCCATTTAAAACAGAGATGAGGAGAAATTTCTTCTCTCAGAAGGTTGTAAATCTGTGGAATTTGCTGCCTCAGAGAGCTGTGGAAGCTGGGACATTGAATATATTTAAGACAGAAATAGACAGTTTCTTAACCGATAAGGGAATAAGGGGTTATGGGGAGCGGGCAGGGAAGTGGACCTGAGTCCATGATCAAATCAGCCATGATCGTATTAAATGGCGGAGCAGGCTCGAGGGGTCATATGGCCTACTCATGCTCCTATTTCTTATGTTCAAGACATACTTTCCATAGAGGGAGTGCAACAAATGTTCACTGGACTGGTTCCTGGGATGATTGGGTTGCCTTATGAGGAGAGATTGAGCAGACTAGACTTATATTCCCTAGAGTTTAGAAGAATGAGAGGTAGTCTAATTGAAACATATAACATTCTTAAGGGGCTTGGCTGGCTTAATAGTGAGAAAATGTTTCCTCTGGCTGGGAAATCTAGAACACGGGGTCACAATCTCAGAATAAGTGGTCGGCCATTTCAGACGGAGATGAGGAGAAATTTCTTCACTGAAAGGGTTGTGAATCTTTGGAATTCTCTACCCCAGAGAGCTGTGGATGCTCAGTCCTTGAATATATTCAAGACAGAGGTTGATAAATTTTTGGGAACTAAGTGAATTAAGGGATATGGGGATAGTGCGGGAAGGTAGAGTTGAGGTAGAAGATCAGCCATGATCTTGTTGAATGGCAGAGCAGGCTCAAAGGGCCAAATGACCTACTCCAGCTCCTATTTCTTATGTTCTTATGTTCCACAGTGTTATTGTGGCTGTACCCATCCAGGCTAGTGCTGAGTATTTCATCACACTCCTGACTTGAGCCTTACAGATGGTAGAAAGGCCACTCATCATAGAGTACCCAGTCTCTGCCATACTCTTATAGTCATGTTGCTGCGGCTCATCCAGTCAAGCTTCTGGTCAGTGTTGGCCACCAAGGTGGTGAGGCTGCTGCTGATGGTCAGTGGGAAGTGTTTGGCTGGAGATGATAAATTTTGATAGTTATGTGGTGCAAATATCAACTGCTAATTATCAGCCCAAACCTCTATGTTGTCCAGACCTTACTGTAGATCAGCATTGGTTGCTTCATTGTTACCGGAATTGTGAACAGAGTTGAACACTGTAGAATGTGACTGATGATAGAGGGAAGGTCATTGATGAAGAAGCTGAAGATAGTTGGGACAAGAACACTGGCCTGAGGAGCTCCTGCAGCGATATCCTGGGGTTGCAATGACTGGCCTCAGACAACTACAACCATCTTCCTGTGTGTCAGCTTTGAATGCAACCACCAGCAGATTTTCCCAATAGCCCATATTGCCCTCAGTTTTGCTCGGACTCCCTTGATGTTGAGGACAGCTGCTCTCATCTCTCCTCTGGCATTCAGCTCTTGTGTCCATGTCTAGATCATGGCTGGGATGAGGTCTGGAGCCAAGTGATTCTGGCAGAACCCAAATTGAACATCTGTGAGAAGGTTATTGGTAAGTAGAAAACTCTTTTAATCACTTTGCTGATGATTGGAAGGAGGCTGATAGGCTGTACTCAAATAAACAAATCAGACATGCTGCAAATGATCAGTTTCTTGACAACAGCTGGAAAATCAAAATGGTACGATGTTAGTTTTCTAGGTTAGATTTTTCTTGTTTTTTGTGGCTAGAATATACCTTGGGAAAGTTCTCAATTGCCAGATAGATGCCCATGTCAGAACTGTATTCCTTTACTCTTCAGAATGACTATCCTACGTTTGGAATGTAGGTGGAAGAATGGGAGGCTAAATCATCAGATGAGTCAATCCTGTAAGATAAATCATCAAAACTATTAACAGGATAAGTACTTTGAATATCAAACCTCTCCTCCTCTTCATGGCCTTCATTTTCACATTAAGGAGTGAGTAATCCTTGTTTGATTTTCTGGATGGAAAGGATTGAACTAGTCTCAGATGATAGTTTCTATTTTCTGTATGGACAGATTAACTCTCCATTGTTGAGCATAATTACAGTTCGAGTGATAGTGTATCATAGTTACATTGATGGCGTTATTCATCATACTGCACTCGGATAAACAAATAAGACACCACACAAATGATCAGTTCCTCGCCAACAGCTGGAAAATCAAAATGTTATCGAGTTGTCTTTTTCTGAGGAAGGAGAGATAGATGATGTTCATTGGAGTGCGATAGTATACAAAATGTATTCAATGCCAGAGAAAAATCAAATAAACCACAAGTGATGCATTAAGATTTGTTGCATTATATAGTGAAAAAAGTTAAAACATGGATTGTTTTCCCTGCCAAATTCTCCTCTTCTCTACTAGTGTCGAGTGATTGGGTCAAGACAATTAGCATTGGCAGGTTATTTAACCATATAGGGCATCTCGGGAAAGCCATCAGGTGCAGAAATTGTGATTGCATTTCCATTCCCTACCCTAGAGGCATTGATACCAATTATCATACCCTCTAGTACTGCTCCAGTTGAGATAATGTAATTCAGCACAGACTGCAAAATGAACTTGAGACCTTCCTGATCTATATGGCTCCAATACTCACTATGTAAAGTTGTTGTTGAGTCATGAGGAGAGTTTCTTTTATTAATTTATAATAAGGATCGTGACAAGGATGGTAGGGAGATATTTTGATACTCATCTAAAAGGTACAATGAGCTGCTCCTCACTTCTCTTCAATAATGAGCAACCATCTTCTTCATTCGTGGCATCCTAGAAATCTAGCAAAAACTGATCATCACCTTCAAAAATCTGACAATACAAAAAGTCCGTAATAACATGTAGTTATAGTGAAAATACAGTGGGACATGTAACATATAGTTATAATGAAAATACAGTGGGACAGGGAACATGTCATTATAGTGAAAATACAGTGGGACATGGCCTTGTCATAATTTAAACTGCCTGCAGGTTACACTTAACAAGGCCGATCTGTGCTTTCAGCAGACAGCAATGCAGGTTGTGTAGTTATGGGCTGCATGCTTGCAATTTTGCTCCATGTACTGCCTGTGAGCATCTTTACTGGCTGGGACCACAGGAGTGTAGAATCGACCTTCAATTGCTCTGCAGCCTTTGACATGGTTGACTACAACATCTATTTTAACATCTCTCCTCCATTGTCCAGTCTAGTGCAACTGATTTTAGCCAGAGTATCTCAGTTCCTCCATAACTGCCGTGCTGTCAGACTGCTTGTCCAAAAAACAGTCTGAAGCCATCATCTTTGGCCCTGCCATGACCACCATACACTTGCTACTGCTTCCAACCCTCTCAGGCTTAACCAGACTGTTTGCAAACTGTGAGGCCGAAATTCACCGCTGCTCGAAACGGGTCGGCCCTATCGCTTTTGTTGTGTTTTCACTGCCGTGGTGAAATTCAGCTCTTTGTCGTTTTTTTTCCGAGCGGACCGGAAGTTGGTCATAATGGGGGCGGAAGTGGGGTGGAGAGCAGAAGATCGATCACGAGGGGCGGAAGTGGAGGCGGGACGGAGTATCCGCCACTGTCAGCCATCGGCCTGGCGCTGATGATGTCATGACGCTTGTGTATCACCACGTCTCTCCCTTTCACGTAAAGGGGAGAGTCCCTGTGAACTCTGCGATTATTTTAGTTAGGTCCACTGGGCCACCAGGGAGGGTTTCGGCCGGGCCAGTAGCCTGACGTCCAAGTGGGGGTGCCAGGCTGCCTGTTGGCGGCCCGGCCGAACCCGGAGGCATAATTGTCTGGCCGACCTAGCAGTCGGCCGACAAAACAAATAAGCTGGCGGCTGCGGCAGTGCGCCCTCCCCTTGAATGGCCACCGCACAGCTATGTCACACAATGAAAGTGTGGTTCCCCGACAGAAGAAACTGTCGGGGGCACCGCTCGGTGGCCCGAAGATTATTATTTCCCCTGAATTTAGCTTGAGGTGCGGGAGATCGGCGGTGCGTGCTTTGATGATGCACTTAGGAGGGGTAGGCAGCAGCGGGGCGAATGTGGGGACCACCGGAAACAACACCCAGGAGAATTTTGCGAGTGCCGGCCATTCGACTCCACCACGTGGCCGCCACTTTCCAGCGGTAAGAGGCATTTTCGAGAGGATGAATTTTGGCCCCTGTGTGTCCTGTTTTCCCCCAGATTAGCTTACAATCTCCTATCCATCATGGTCATTATAAAGACTGCCTACTTCCACCTCCGTAACATCACCTGCCTTTGCCCCTACCTCAGCCCATCTGCTGCTGAAACATTTATTCATGCCTTTGCCATCTCCAGATTCAATTACTACAATGCTCTCTTGGCCAGCTTCCCATCTTCCACCCACCACAAACTTCAGCTTATCGAGACGCTCTCTTAAACTATCATCAGGGCAGGCTTGAATTACGCCACATCAGAGAGAAAAAGAGGAAGAAAAACATAGGAGAAAGAAAGACATTTACTTGCATTTATAGAGCTTTACAGCCAATGAAGTACTTTTGAAATGTAGTCACTGTTATAATGTAGGAAACAATGTCATCCTAATAGAGAACAGCATCCCATGGTGCCGATAGCACTGTTACAGGGCTGCACCTCGGCACTCACTGTTCTGCATGAGAACAGAGTCCAAGAGTGAGATGATACTTTCCATGGTCTCCTTCATGGTTTAAAAGCCAGAGAAGATGCTGGAAATTGGAGCCAAGATCGCAGCTTCCATCAAAGCTGTCAGTACTGTCACCAGAACCTCCAATAGTATGGGCCCTGCTGCAGTATTCATGGAGCTTGATGGTTGACTGCAACATTTCTGTGCTCTTCTGGATAAGTTGGAGCTACAAGGCACAAGTCAGGAATGTGATTGAATACTCTCCACTTGCCTGGATGAATGCAGCTCCAACAACACTCAAGAAGCTCGACACTATCCAGGACAAAGCACCCCGTTTGATTAGCACCCCATCCAGCACCTTAAATGTTCATTCCCCACACCACCAGAGTACCATGGATGCAGTGAGTACCATCTACACGATGCACTGCAGCAACTCACCAAGGGTTCTTCAAAAGCACCTCCCAAACCCATGACCTCTACCACAGAAGTACAGAGGCAGCAGGCGCATGGGAATACCACCACCTCCACGTTCCCCTTCAAGTCACACACCATCCTGACTTGGAAATCTATTGCCTTTCCTTGATCCTCAAAATCCTGGAACTCGCTCTCTAACAGCAGTACGGGAGTATCTTCAGCACAGGAACGGCAATGGTTCAAGAAGGCAGCTCAACACCACCTTCTTAAGGGCAATTATGGCCTTGCTAATGATGCCACATCCGAGGAACAATTTTTAAAAAACTGACAGGCTATGTAGTCAGATTTTGTTCGAAGGCTTGCTGGCAGGGTGTCCAATACACTGAATAGTTTGTTATGCCCAACCACCAGTCTTCCTCTATAGGCTGAGATCTGAAAGTCAACATCTGTACCCTCTGCAGCCAGGGGTAGGATGCAAGCTCACCCTCTGGCAAGCTGTTTCCTGGTCCATCCTATTCTCCGTCCCTTGCTCCTGCGCATTTGTGCTCAGTGAATCTGATCTGGTGCCTGCAAGAGAAAGGTCGAATGATGGTGCAGAGTCAAGAAGACTGTTTTTTCTCTTCCCCTGCTGCAACAGGACCCTCTCTCTATGCTGAACCTGGAAAAGGAAGAAAGGGACACAGGCTATAAATTGGTGTTAAGTGTAAACAGAGACCGATGAGTGTCAGCTCAAAGTAGCATCACTTTGGCTTGCAGAGTAAGTATTGGGTAAGATTTCAGTGAGAAGAGAAAAAGAGAGTAAGATAGCCAACCACCCTGCGAAGCCGTTCCTCCAGCCTCACCAGTCGCAACACTCCTGATGTACACCCTGCCCACAATATCTGTGGTGGCATCTTGCAATGGGGAAAGCTTATAAATGAATGGTCTCGCTCCTCCTATTTGTGCCTCCTCTTGTTGTGTGCCAGCTTCTCCTGCAAGAAGAAAGTGAGTATGTTAGTGTGTGGGCTGGTGAACAGTTCTGAAGATGAAGCTGTCCGGCTAGTTACTGAAGTGTGATAACCAGCATGGGTATGAGGAAATGAGGGGCGTGACAGTGAGGACAACAGCAAGTGCAGAGTGTGCCAGTAGCAGTAGGAGGTTGAGGGAAGCCTGCTACTCTGATTGGAGACGAGTGATGAGAAGTTGGGAAGAAAATGCTGTGAGTGTTGAAGCTGCAAGTAGTGCAGGGCTAAGGTGAGAATAAGCATGATGTGAGTAGGAGTATTACCATCGCAGCCCTGGTGAGATCATTGATTATTTTCTGGCGCTGCGGCCAGGTCCTGGGTGCAGTGCTCCTTGCATTAACCTACTGCACCATGTCCGCCCACTGAAGCCTTGCATTTTGGTTGGGAGAAAATGGCAGCTCCCTCCATTGCAATCTCCAGCCAACCTCGGAAAGTTGAGTTAGGGTTGGGGGCCTTTGCTGCAGCACCTCTTCCCTGCCATTTCATCTCTGAAGTGTAATTTGGTTGACAGCATCCACAGTGCACTTTTCTATTAAGAGATACAGGCTGCTTTTAACTGGCAGTGATGCCGGATTTCCCACCCCCCCACCTCCCCAAATCAGTGAGCTGCCTGTTAAGTCTGTAATGTACTTATGAATGACTCCACGAGGCAAAGTGTTGTACTCATACTGTAGTAATATTGGTTCTTTCTTCCAAGCTCCAAAGTGAGGCACATGCATGGTGTGCAGCCTTTTATACTGGGCCCTGCCACCAGGGCAGCAAACCCCCGGTCACCACCAGTTGCACCCTCGAGTGGTGCTAGCATCTATATACACAGTGTAAACCTTATTGATAGTACATCAGATAAACAAGCCTCCATCTTATGCGACTACACAGGGAGTACATCCATAGTCTGCATATACAACATCACTCTCCCCCAAGTCCTTTGTGCCAATTACCTTTGCACTATGTGCTCTGGCTTAGCTCTCCCCAGACTTAAGTGCCAATAGCCCTTGTACCTTGGCTGTGCTTTGGCTTGGCTCTCTTCCTGTTAAGTCCTTTTGCCACAATGTTGGGTGGTGGTTACCAGATTGGATGGTTCGATGATGCAGTGGAGGTTTCAGTGGGTTCGGGGTGTGATCCATGTGTGTGTCCATGGCTACATGCATCCATTCCCCCCCCCGCACCCCCCCCCCCCCGCCACACAGCGAGATCATGCAGCTGGCCGCTACATTAAAATACAGGCTCAGACACAGTGCAAGTACAAAGAAAGGAAGACATTTTTTTTTTACAATTTGTATCGTGCCACCTTGGTTCAGTCAGTGACTTACATTCGTTATGTTTTACGGTTGTGCACCAGGATTGAGCAGATTGCATTCATGGTTCAGTCATGGTTAGTACTGATTTAGCAGTACAGGTATACGAGAACGCTAATTCCAGAGCAACCAGAGAGGGTCCTAGTTGTCTGATGGTGGCGCTGTGCCCCCTGTTAGCGGGGTGGGCTTGGTTCGCTCACCCAGCCAGGACTCGAGGCCTTTGCCGTTGCCTAGTGGTGGGCAGAGTCACAGATGTGTTTGGCCTCCCTGTCCTCCTTTGAGGGCTGCAGAGTCTTCTGCCTGCTCTCTAACGGTGTTGGGAACCTGGCTGTTCCAGGTCCCGTTTGGGGAACTCATTGGTTCTCACCTTTCACTCCTGGACATGGCCGAGGTAGTGACTGGGTCTGGGGGCTGCGCCATCTCCACCCAGGTGGTGCGCAATGGCGGCCGACTGTGTGTATTGGCGCCGTTTTCGTTTCCGGGTCCGGGTCCGTGGCGAATAATGCTATCGGGTGCCTGGAGCGTGGGATAAACCTGGGGCAGGGTATCAGGATCAGTGCCTTCACCCTCCTGAGGTCGCTCGCTTGCTACTTTTGGAGACACTCTATTCCCGACATCTCGTAACAACATTTTGTTCTTTACATTAGGAATAGTACCGACAATTCGCAACAACATTTTGTTCACAATCTTAATCGGTTTGTTACATTGATTGCCATGCATACAATGTCTCTTTAAGTTCAGTTGGTTGCAGGTCTCCTTTAAGAGAACCCTGCTGGCTTTACCCCAGTCAAATCCTTTGTTAGACACCACGTGTTGGTCCCTCAGCGTTGCACCTCGTGGTATTGCCGCGGCCATCTTTTTTTTCAGCCACGCTGCCCCTCGCTGCATCAGGGACGCCATCTTGCCTCTGTCCTCGAAGTCAACTGCCTTGATCCTTCTCTCCCGCGATTCTGCCACAAAAGCTGGAAGAGTGCCTGTGAATTCGATCTTCCTCCCCTGGAGTCCTGCCACTGGAGCCGGGGAGGTACTTTTAGGTCATTCTGGTCGGATCATTGCCACGCAGTCATGATGGACGGTCTGTGCCTCAGGTGCTGCACTGGTCTGTTCTCTGGTGCCTGGCCCAAGCGAAGGTGAGGTTTTGCTCTGCCTCTGAGCATCGGGGACATCAATTGCTGGAGTGAAGAGGTCTTCCCATTTCCACTGGATCTTCCCCATCCACTTTCTTCCAAGTAGCATTGGACCATCACCTGCAACAATCCACAGAGGTAACTTGTGCACCACGCCATTAAGGATTACACTTACATCCGCACTACCAAGAACTGAGATCAGCTCCTTGGTGTAGATGCGCAACTTTTCCTGTACTGGAACCAGCTCGGGTTCCTGATGGCATCCTGGTTCATCACTGACTGGCTCGCTCCCGTGTCCACTTCTATGAAGATTGGAGCGCCATTTATCTCGACTTCCATCTCCACTGGAGGACAATCGGTGGTGCAGGTATACACTCCATACATTTCTTCTTGGGGCTGAGCTGCCTCTCTGGCCAAATCATCATACTCCACGCTGTATTCAAAGTCATCTACCAACTACTCTGCTAGAAGGTGAGTCGTATTTCTTTTACACATAAGCTGGAGGTGGCCCTTCATGTTACAGGCTTTGCAGACGTACTCAGCAAACCGACACTGGTGAGCCCTATGGTTTCCTCTGCAATATCAGCATGGTGCTACTCGATTAGCACCCCTTGGCGGACTCTGAGTTCTGGAACCCTGAGGTCTGTGCTCTCTGCCCTGGGCAGAGCCACGTTCTACAGTCTTGCCCGTGAAAGACACAATTCTGTGTACAGTACTTGCCAGGTTTGAGTCCACAGGATGAATAATTTGCTTGGTGCTGCAGGTCGAGGTCATGAACGCCTGACTGATGCTGATGGTCTTCTGCAGGTTGACTGTGGTGTCGGCGGATAATAGCTTGTGAAGGAGGCCCTCGTGGTCAATTCCTACAACGAAGATGTCTCGCAATGCTTCATTGAGGTGCGTGCCAAAAACGCATGGTGCCGCAAGTCTCTGGAGGTCGGCAGCATATTTTCCAAGCTTCTGGCCCTCAGGTCTACGGTGAATGTCGAATCTGTGACTGGCCGTGAGGATGCACTCTTTTGGTTTAAGTTGGTCGTGAATTAGTTCAGTCAGCTCATCGTATGTATTATCCTTGGCCTTCATGGGTGCCAACAAGTCCCTGATGAGGCGGTAGACCTCGGGTCCACAACTAGTCAGCAATATAGCCTTGCGCTTCTCCGTCAATGTGTCCGTCTCCCCTGCCAGGTCGTTTGCCACGAAATATTGTTCGAGTCTTTCCGTGAAAGCATCCCAATCATCACCCTCTGTGAAGTCTTTTAGTGTGCCAAAGGTATCCATAATATCGCGTGAAAGTCCTTATTCTCGTCGCCAGTTGTTAAGTCTGTAACGTACTTATGAATGACTCCACGAGGCAATGTGTTGTACTCAAACTGTAGTGATCTTGGTTCTATATTCCAAACTCCAGAGTGAGGCACAAGCATGGTGTGCAGCCTTTTATACTGGGCCCTGCCACCAGGGCAGCAAACCCCCGGTCTCCACCAGTTACACCCTCTAGTGGTGCCAGCATGTATATACACAGTGTAAACCTTATTGAAAGTACATCAGGTAAATACGTCTCCATCTTATGCAACTACACAGTGACTACACAGAGAGTACATCCATAGTCTGCATATACAACACTTCCAATGATTAGCGCAAGTACTGCTGGCAGCTCATGAATCACATTGAAATTAGGCATGCACTCCAATTTCAAATGTGCCTCTCGCTTACGTAATCAAGCACTCGTTCCAAACACGTGCTCATTTCACACCGATTTCAAGAGCTACTCAAATTTCTAGGCCTTAAATTTGCTGGTGAATGTTGTTCTTGATCAAAACGGCATTTGGCTCATGATTTTTTTAAATTCAAGTGAGCCAATTTAATAGCAATTGAGTCAGAAACTATGTAATATCACTCAGCAATTCAATCTGAATTAGAAACAACGTAATGCAATTAATGAAAATATATTTTACCCAAAAGCTTCTAAATATGAGCATGTCTACAGGTAAAATGTGACAATGAATTAGCTGTATTTAGTGTGCTGAACATTGAAAGACAGATAATTGTAAAACATTGTATGCTAGAAACAGCTCTTTGTATGTAAATGTTATACTTAGAAGAGGGTATTGATGGAGTGGAAGTGAATGGGAAATGGTGTGGTAAACTACTTTAAAAACTAGGATTCTAAATGAAGCACAACAACCATTCACAGCAAAGGATTACAGATTGTATTTCTTACGTGATGTGAAGACCAAATTATGCAACAAATGTGAACAAATTGACAGCATCTTTTTGTAACATCTCTTACTATGATTCTAGCTGTCGACAATTTAAGTTATGATGAGGTAAGGTTAAGGAAGCTGATCTTTTTTTTCGATGAAGAGGAGACTTTGAGGTGATTTCAATGAATTTTGAGAGACAACCCTAATTCCAGAATAGCATTCACTATGGATAAAGTTCAAAATCGTAAGCTAAAAATGAGGACGTGAAGAGTAAGACAGGAAGTCAGGCAGGACTTTTTCACCCAAATGATAACAGAATTACAGATTCTGAGACCAAGAACGACCATTAAATCAAAGTATGAATTGGTTCAACAGACAATTGGATGCATTTCTGGAGAAAGGAGCGGTTGGGTAATGGTATGAAGGCAAGAAAGTGATCTCTGAAAAATCGATAGGCTTGTCAAGCATAATGGATTTTCCTGTTCCCCAAAATATTTAGAATCCATTGAAAGAAATGACCAGGTGCAGAGGCACACTGCATTCCATAAAGCTCTACTCCTGCCAGTTTCACAGTATCAGTCCCATTAATTATTGTTCATATCTGCAGTTACTATTAATTAATTGGCTGAAAAATCCCATGAAAAAGTACCCATGATTTCCTGACTAGTGCTTCCATTTGCGCACTGTTCCTTACTGGAAACACCTGATCAAAGAATCCACCCTTCAGAGTATTCTCCAGTGTATTGCTAAATAAATCTAAACCAACATTGGATAAGCATTCTCATCCAATAAATTGCACCTGAAATTTTAAAACTAAATGATTGTCCTTGAAATTACATGGTCCACATATTAGCTTAGAAACATTTCATACCTTCATGTGAAAATCTGAATGCCATTTTAATGATAGTGATAACCCAAACACTAATACATTCACACATTATAAGGTCATAATGTTCTTTGACTTTTGTTACTTGACATAACCTGTACTGATTTGTTTTCCAGTTTATAAACTTGTTTTGCCTCATCTAATGAAGCACTGTTGTTGAGATCAGCACGGCAAGAGAGAGTAACGTTAAACATGTTGTAATGTTGAATGCTGACTCTACAGTACTTCAAACAACCTCATGATAATGTGTATCACATTAACATATAGAGTATCACTTGGTCATTTCCTCTAAGTTAACCATCAACATTGTGACCATGTCAGCATCCTCTCATTTCAGGTGAATTGAAAACTCTGTACATTCACTTAAATTTGATTCCATGGGTAGGCTTCCACTTCATCGCACCTGGAGAATGTCCAGTTTCCAGATGGAACAAAGCAGAAATGGATTGGAAATGTGTTGTGCCAAGCTCACATTACTACATTAAGGTTTCCTGGAACTGGGCCATGGCCTGGAGTAGGTGCAGGCCCAGCGTTGACATGCATGCATGACAGGCGAGGACCTTTCCATCTCATTTTTCTTTCAGTACACCATAAGTCTCATAGTAGGGTTTACGCCAGGATCCTCTGCAGATAGAAGAGACGGTGGAGGTTCTGGGAGCACTCTGAAGATGCGTGGGCCAGGAAGGATGTTTCCAGCAGAAAATGGACAGCCCTGATGTCAGCAACTGGAGATAAAGCTACAGGCCTTTAAGGCTTGCAACCATGCATCTGTTTCCATCTTTAGTCCAGACGCAAGCCCTTGCCAGGTGGTGGGTCTTGCCCCAGGAGGGCGTTTAGCTAGGGCAGAACATTTGGGTAGACTCTTCCCTTCGTATGCTTGGCTACCTTCGGTACATTTTGCTCAACAGGGATGGTTGCACTTTCACTGTATTGCTCACCATCCACATGATGAGGTGAGGTTAGGAATTATTTTTTAATCAGCAGGTTCCTGATGCAAATTCCACCTGCCTCCAGCCCATCACCAAAAGTTCATATCTTTTGAAGACACTACAAATGCATTCCAGCCTACCCAGCTCCTACATGGTTTGGAAGACAAAGTCACAGGTAAATGATTGGCCCCTCTCAACAGGAAATAGATACTCCTGATCCAGGACTTATGAAAAAGAGAGGGTGGGAGTACTTTACCACTGGATGACCTTTTATTAATGGCTGCCTGACTCTGTGATGCTTGAATCAATTACTGTATACAATACAAATAGAAAGAAAGTGTATAGGTACAATGAATCGCTTGGATCTAGACCAGAGACACTTGTTTCCATTCTTACATAAGTCAAATTATGTTTAGAACTGCATGAGATGCTGAGATTTTTACGATTGTTTTGAGGATTGTATTCCACAATTCAATCCATTGTTCTATGAAAACCCAAAACACAATGGCCTTGGTCATTAGAAAGGATAGATCAGGAATTCTAATTGTGAGCAGGGAACTAGAAGGGGACAATACATCGGGATTCTATACTGATATTTAATCAGGAATTGATTGTAGAGTGATGTTGCTGAATATACACAGTTTCCTTAATTCTGCGGATTAGATAACGTGTTGTGCATTTAGCTGAAGATGGATGTTTAATTCTTACTCCTGTAATTCCTCACAATCTAATGTGTTTGTGCCTTCACACGGGTGACATTTACATCTCTTTAGCTGATCCATTTTTAGCAGTTAAATGGCTCCTGAGGCAACTGCCAAACACATCCAACTGTACAAGTTGCTCTCATGAAGTCATTATAATGCAATAAGCCTAAAGCAAAATGAAAACTTTTCTCTACTTGTGTGCCATAACAAATGCAAATGTGCAGAAATAAATACAGAAATAAATAATCCTTTTGTAGGCATGAGAAAAATGGTAAAGGGAAAATAATGATTAAATAATAGGTAACTAGGAGTATCAATTCGGAGGATCTTGAAAGTGGGAGACAACATGAATTTCATATTGTCATAAATCATCATGATTAAAACTGTCAGTCATCCTCGAATAGGCTGTTAAAACCATCAGTCGTACCTGTAGAATTACCATTAAAAAAAAAACACTTACAACTATTTTAATGACCGATTCAGAGCAGTGGAGGCTGTCATCAGAATACCTTTGATGGAAAATCTTATTTTCATGTTAGCATGTTTCATGGCCTCAAAATTACCCTATGAAAATAGTAGAGTACAAACACTTAAAGCATTCAAATTTAGTTGTGTGTAATTTGTTGGAGGTGGTAACCTGTTTATAATAATTGGCTAAATGCTTTATTAAAATAGCGAACAAAGAATTTCACACAAAAGCAGTATGCGTCATATGCTAATATTCATACAATGTATTTTCAAGGCCGATGAAGCACGCCAATACTAAAGAGTTAACCAACTTCATTGCTCTCGTCAAATGGCAGCATGCTTCAAGGATCTCTGAATTAAGCAAACACAATAACCTTCCAATAAACAACAAACCATATGTTCATTTCAGTCTTATTCCAGAATATAGCATTCCTTTTGAATCATCTAAAGTATGGTTTATATAATAAATATCATTGAGTTGATTTTAGATTTCTGAAGTCCATTATAAAATATTTGAAATGATCTTCAGATATATTTAATAGACAGGCATTGTTGCCTAATTGAACTTTCAACAGACCCACGGCATATCAAGAAAATGAGACACAATTTGAAATTATTGTGAACTATCATCAAAAAAGATTACTTTTTAAATTTTAAGGAGAGCTTCAATGCAGACTTCAAATAGCACAGGAAAAACAATTGAAAACACAGAGAATATCAAAGAAAAATTGAAGCCTCTTTTGACTGACCTTAAAATCATTTATGGTCCACTTATCCAGGTTAGGGAAGAATCTTTAAAATCCTGTCTGGCAGTGACAAAAAAAAAGTAACTAACTGAAGAGTTGTTTCACAGACCTTGGGGTAAAGGGATCATTTATTGTTCCATTAAGTTGAGTGACTGGAAAAACTCCTTGCTTAATGGGTTTGAACACTTTATTGTGGCACTTGAAACAGATTTACAAAGTTGACTCAATGAATACTGAACATTCTTGGTAAATGTTAGCTTTTAGGCTTGATTTATGTTATATTTTTACTTGTCAATTTTCTCTTCTCTTTTGAAGGCTTACACTGGGGTCCAATTCTGTTAGGGGCAGTTGACTTCTGACAACTAGTCCGTGTGCTTATTTTTGTGAGCATAGGCAGTGAATTTCTGCAGGCTATGATACTGTGCAGTGGCATCACAGTTTAATCTAGTCCTGTCCTTTCCTAGTGTACATATTAACTCTAACAGATTCAGGCTTGCCATAGATAGCTTTGTGTTCAGTGGTACAGGGTATCAGTTATTCCAGTAAGCAGTCTGAGTGTCCTACTTTTATGGGCGTTGACTCACACTGCTCACTGTCTGCTTGTACAATAGCCTAACTGAGGAATGCAACAATACCATCCCTTTGTAATCAAGATTGATGGCCATGTCTTTTGCAAGTGAGTTTCTTTAATCTCTGTGAAGATGGACTGAGCAAACACTTCATGAGATAAGGCTAAAGAAGAATCATAAAGCTGCTTTATTTCACAGGAAGGTGAACATACAGAACAACTGTTATGATCGGACTCAATTTATTGTGTACAAAATATCTCTGGGTAATAACACCAACTTGTATTTATATAGCACCTTCAATGCAGTTAAAAAATGACGTAAATCAAACACAAAATCAGCTCAGACAGTTGTTGCCCATATGGGTTCCAACTTTGTAAGCTTTTTCTTAAATGGTAAATTCCTCTCAGAAAAAAATGATTTATGGCATTTGTCTGTATTGCTGTTTAGTGAACTTCTTTTCGTAAAATAAGAAAACTTACATGTGCTGAGTGTGAAATAGAGCACTGATACTTCACAGTAGCAGTAATGCACCATTTAGTGGTCTGGCAAGAGCTACCATAATGAGCATACGAAGGAGAAGGAAGTATGAACCTCAGTTACATCTGAACTCTCAATTGGTTTGTTGAGATTCCTGATATTTTACCAGCAGGTCTACTGAAGAGGAAATTATTTCTGCTTTAGCCTCTCATTTCTACATGCAACTGAAAAGGCAGTGATTCCATTGTTATGTGAATAACAACAACAACAACTTGTATTTATATAGTGCCTTTAATGCAGTGAAACGTCCCAAGGCGCTTCACAGGAGTATTATGAGATAAAAATTTGACACCGAGCCGCATAAGTAGAAATTAGCACAGGTGACTAAAAGCTTAGTCAAAGAGGTAAGTTTTGAGGAGCATCTTTCAGCTCATTTCAGGGTCAAATATGACACCAAGGTTGTGAACAGTCTGGTTCAAGCTCAAAGAGAATTTGGGAAGAGAATGTCCAGTAATAAAGATTAATTTGAAACCTGCAACCTGGTGACAATTTGGGCAACATCCAAGACTGGCGTCAAAAAGCTACTGTTCCATTGTTAAAGTTTGAATTATTCAGAATTACCTTCTAAGCTTAACATCTCTGCCAGATGTAGTTTCACTTTTGAGTGATATTGGCTGAGAAATTGCTTGGAGTTGCTTGCACTCTGTTGGCCATACTTCGCTGGGAGTAGGCGAAAACAGGGATTCCGTCGCACTTCTGGGAGCAGTTCCGACGAATTTCCTGGCCAATGTGTTGCTGTGCTAGTTATTTTACTCGTCATTACCACCTAACAATTCAGAGTCTTCATTTCCCATTATTATGCAGAGCAGGGGTTTGTCCATTGGGAAGACATTCCAGCTGCTTCATCCTTCAGAATGCGTTGGGAAGAGGGTGGAGGCAGGGGTATGAAAAATTTCTTATATTACTTATATTAAGTGTAATGTAGGTCTCAGTAAGAATTTATTTTTTAAACACACAAAATCTCAAATTAAAAACTGGAAATGCTGGAAATATTCAGCAGGTCAGGCAGCATCTGTGAAGAGAAAAACAGTGGGACTGGAGCGGAGAATTAAAGTGACAAGTGACACACGGGGTCACATTTGCGGGCTGAATGGAGGTGGTCTTTGTTTTTTATTCGTTCATGGGATGTTGCTGGCAAGGCCGCCAGTTATTGCCCATCCCGAATTGCCCTTACGAAGGTAGCGGTGAGTTGCCGCCTTGAAGAGTAGAGGGCAGTTATGGGTCCACCACATTGCTGTGGGTCTGGAGTCACATACAGGCCTGACCTGGTAAGGATGGCAGATTTCCTTCCCTAAAGAACATAAGTGAACCAGATGGGTTTTTATGACAATCAGGTAGTTTCATAGTCACCATTACTGATACCAGCTTTTTATTCCAGATTTATTTAATTAACTGAATTTAAATTCCCCAGCTGCCATGGTGGGATTTGAACTCGTGTCTCTGGAGCATTAGTCCAGGCTTCTGGATTATGGGTCCAGTAAAATAACCATTATGCTACCATACATCTGCAAAGTGGTCATCCAACCTGCGTTTGGTTAAGAAATCTCAGTTGCGCTGATATCAGGTGACTTTATGCATTGTTGCGCATAGACATTTGGGCTCGCGTGTTATTAGCCTAATTCTAGAAAACTTGTAGGATCAAAAAGGTGTGTCTTTTATTTGTGTCGATGGTTATCAATATATCATAGAGAAGTGGGATTATTATAAAACTGACTCTTTTTGTGTATATCAGTGACAGTCTACCAGCAAAGCATGTATACGATCTTGTCTGGGATGGAGAGCTCAACACCTGCACAGTAGCTTGAGGAGCTGGTCTAACCCAGTCCAAAAAAGGGTGTTAGAGGCATCTCATTGGTATTTGACAGTAGAAGAAATTGACACTTGGGCCAAATGCTGCCTGCCTGCATGAAACACAGGAAATTGGCATGTATGCCAATTAAAATTTCAGGATCCCAGAAATATGTAAGCAGTAATCTTACAAAAGAGGAGGATAATTTCAGGTGTGAGGAAACTGATCCAGCATGCTTAATAATGCAGTTGAAATTCATTGTTGGAACTTGCTAACTTTGCTTTTGAATAGCGGCAATCCCATTGAGCATCTTTTTACATTTCTTTCCGACTAGATATGTTGAATTACAATTGTAAACTGCAGTCAAGAAGTGGTGCTGAAATTATGTGATTGACAAACAACTGGGGAAGAGGTTCTAAGCACATAATGATGGATAGGGTCTCTGGACAATCTAACCACATGATTGATGGTCTCCTAGTATAATGGCATGATTGACAACTGCATGAGACAATGGGGCCAAAATTCATCACCTCATCGCCCGCTGCCGCTGACATTGGTTTTGTAGATCTGCCCAGTGTTACTTTCGAGGTGGCCTGGAGCGGGCGGGAGGGGAGAGCCGCCGGGAACCGCCTGCTGACGTCAGCGGACGGCCGAGTGGCACAACTGACCTCCCACCCGCCAAGCGTCGGGCAAGAGTCGGCGCCAGAATGGGGGTGGACCGCTGCGAGGAGGCTGGTCTGTCCCCAACGGTAAGTATGAAGAACCTGAAAAAAAAGTTAGTGAACATTTTTATTTTAAAAGAATCCACAGGGACTTACCTGGATGAGGTCCCCTGAAGGTTTTCCGATAGTTTTTTTTATTTTTTACTGATAATTTTTTTTTCAGGTCCTCAACCCTCCATGGGCCCGACTCCATCCTCAGCAGCACTTGGACAGCAAGTGCCTCTGCTGCCGAGAATGAGACCTCCCGCCTGCTGGCACCAGATTGGCGGTGTATGTCATCCATTTTCCGCCCGCTGACCTTCAAGGGACCTCGTCGATGAATATCCCTCCCAAAGTAACATTCGGCACCTTGGCAGCCACCAGCAGCACTTTGGGCGGCACTTGATTGGTTTTGGCTTGCAAAGCACCTTGAAGATTTCAGGAAATTTGCTTGCTTGTGTCAAGGTGAAGCAGAATTAGAACCAAAACAGGAAAGAATAACAAAACATTGCTGATCTGAGTCTCTGGCCCCATTTTAACCTAACCTGCCCAGCAACATGGGTGCTACTTTTTCTTCTTTCCTTTGAGGGATGACATGTCATTTGAAGATGATAATGCAGGGTTAGCTGAAGGCAGAGGTGAGAAGTTCGCATTGACACTTGCATGACATTGGAGCTGCGGCCGCTTCATGACGAGAAGAAGTTGTACTCAACCTTGCTACACATGAGGTAATTGAAGTGCTTCCTTCACTGCATCCAAGTCCTGGGGGTGATGCTCGTAGATTTGACAATCTTAGCAATATCTCCCCATGCTGGTAAAAGGTATCTATTCACAGTGGCAGAAGGTGGGTAGTGGTGTTCCACAAGGATCAGTGCTGGGACCACTGTTGTTCACAATTTATATTAATGATTTCAACATTGGAATCAAAATCACAATTTCTAAATTTGCGGATCGCACCAAATTTGGGGCGGGGGTAGGGAGAGTCAATACCGAGGAGGACTGCAACAAATTACAGGAGGACATTAAAAACTTGTAAAATAGACATACAATTGGCAAATGAAGTTCAACACAAATAAATGTCAGGTATTACATTTGATAGGAAGAATTGGGAGCTCACTTATTACTTGAAGGGTGCGAGTCTAGGTGGGGTAGAGGAACAAAGGGACCTCGGAGTACAAATACACAAATCACTAAAAGTTGAGACACAGGTTAGCAAGGCCGTAAAAAAGCAAACCAAACACTAAGGTTTATTTCTAGAGGTACAGAATTGAAAAGTCGGGAAGTTATGCTAAACCTGTATCGAATCTTGGTTGGACCACATTTAGAGTATTGCGAACAGTTCTGGTCACCATATTATAAAAAGGATATATTGGCACTGGAGAGGGTACAGAGAAGATTTACAAGGATGATACCAGAAATGCGAGAGTATACATATCAGGAAAGAATGAACAGGGTGGGTCTCTTTTCTCTTGGAAAAAAGAAGGCTGAGGAGCGACCTAATAGAGGTCTTTAAAATTATGAAAGGTTTTGATCATGAATACAGAGAGAATGTTTCCACTTGTAGGGAAGAGCATAACTAGAAGCCATCAATATGAAAGTCACCAAGAAATCCAATAGGGAATTCAACAACAACAACTTGTATTTATATAGCGTCTTTACTGTAGTGAAATGTCCCAAGGCGCTTCACAGGAATATTATGAGACAAAAAATTTGACACCGAGCCCAATAAGAAGAAATTAGGGCAGGTGATCAAAAATTTGGTCAAAAAGACAGATTTTTAAGGAGCCTCTTGAAGGAGGAAAGAGAGGTGGAGAGGTTTAGGCAGGCAATTCCAGAGCTTAGGGCCGAGACAACAGAAGGCACGGCCACCAGTGGTTTAGTGATTATAATCAGTGATGTTCAAGAGGGCAGAATTGGAAGAGCACAGACATCTCGGCAGGTTGGGGGGCTGAAGGAGTTTACAGTGATAAGGAGGAGCAAGGCCATGGAGGGATTTTAAAAACAAAGATGCGAATTTTCAAATCGAGGCGTTGCTTAACCGGGAGCCAGTGTAAGTCAGCGAGCACAGGGGTGATGGGTGAACAGGACTTGGTGCGAGTTAGGACACGGTCAGCTGAGTTTTGGATCACCTCTAGTTTACAAAGCATAAAATGTGGGAAGCCAGCCAGGGCTGTGTTGGAATAGTGAAGTCTAGAGTAATAATGGCATGGGTGAGGGCTTCAGCAGCAGATGAGTTGAAGCAAGGGCGAAGAAGGGCGATGTTATGAAAGTGGAAATAGGCGGTCTTATTTATGCCGTGGAATATGTGGTCAGAAGTTCATCTGAGTAAAATATGACTTGTCACAGTCACAAAGAAAGTCATTTGTGACTTTCAGAAGAAAATTCTTTACCCAAAGAGTGGTGAGAATGTAGAACTCATTTGGATAATCATAATACAATCAAGCACAATCAACATGGTTTTATGAAAGGGAAATCGTGTTTGAGAAATTTATTAGAGTTCTTTGAGGATGTAACGAGCAGGGTGGATCAAGGGGAACCAGTAGATGTAGTGTATTTGGATTTCCAAAAGGCATTTGATAAGGTGCCACATTAAAGGTTACTACACAAGATAAGAGCTCATGGTGTTGGGGTTAATATATTCGCATGGATAGAGGATTGGCTAACAAACAGAAAACAGAGACGACAGAATGCGATGGTACAGAGGGATCTGGGTGACCTCGTACATGAAACACAAAAAGTTAACATGCAGGTACAGCAAGTAATTAGGAAGGCAAATGGAATGTTCGCCTTTATTGCAAAGGGGATGAAGTATAAAAGTAATGAAATCTTGCTACAACTGCAGTGGTGAGACTACACTTAGAGTACTGTGTACAGTTTTGGTCTCCTTATTAAATATATATTTGTTTTAGAGGCAGTTCAGAGAAGGTTCACGAGGTTGATTCCTAGGAAGAAGGAGTTGGCTTTTGAGGAAAGGTTGAGCAGGTTGGGCCTGTACTCATTGGAATTTAGAAGAATGAGAGGTGAACTTATTTAAACATATAAGATTCTGAGGGAGCTTGACAAGGTGGATGCAGAGAGGATTTTTCTCCTCATGGGGGAATCGAGAACTAGGGGACATGGGGCTCAGTTTTCCCCAATTATCTGTGCCATTTTTTGGAATGCACCATTTTTTTTGGAGTAATTTAAAATCTCCCAAGTTTCCCCAAAGTTTCTGCACCAGGTAGAATTTTTTTAGGCTACGATCTTTTTACCTCATTGAGGGCATAACCTACCACCTGCGCCAATTCTGTCCATTTAAGCAAGTTTGGCCAACTACGATTTTTTTTAATTCGGCGTATGTGACCGCTCTGAAAAACCTTGTGTGTTGTTAACATAATCAGCGCAGGTAAGAGAATCAGCACAGCAGATGCAGTTCCACGGCTGGAGGCGGGGAGGGGGTGCATTTGGTCCAGGCTTGGACCAGCACTGGCTCCGGGGGAGGGGAGGTAATTTGGCCTGGGCTAGGAGCACCAGGCACCGGCAGTGAACGTGAGGAGGCCCTTTCCAATTCTTACAGTTTCCAGGATAGACTTTTGGCACAAAGATTCTTTAATAGTTTCATGTTGATAAACTGCTGCTTTAAATAGCTGCAATGTGCAAGGTGCTTGTGCAGGTTGCTGTGAGCTGGCCAGAATGTCTTGTGTGTTTCACTTTCCAGCCTCAGCCCTCCGTGCGTCCCTCGTTATCCTGGCAACCCAATCTTTTTGGCGCAGATCTTAGGCTCCACTCACAGAGCTTAAGGACAATCTACGCCAGGCCACATTCACAAGTTAAAATGGGAAACTTGCAACTTTTTTTTTGCCGTAGTTGAGCACAAAAAAATCGTCGGCAACTCTTCAACTACGCCAAAAATCTGTAATGTGGAAAATTGAACCCATAGTATCAAAATAAGTGGTCACCCATTTAAGACAAAGATGAGGAGGAATTTCTCGACTCCAGAGAGCGATGGAGGCTGAGTCATTGAATATATTCAAGGCTGAGATAGACAGAAGGGCTGAAATTCATCGCTCATCGCCCGCTGCCGCCGACATTGCTTTTCTTGATCCGCCCAGTGCCACTTTTGAGGTGGCCTGGAGCGGGCAGGAGGAGAGAGCCGGCCGCCCGCTGACGTAAGCAGACGGCCGAGTGGCGCAACTGACCTCCTGCCCCCCCCCCCCCCTCCCCGAGCTCCCAGATTCCTGTGGGCGGGAGTCAGCGGGACTCGGCGGCAGAACAGGGGTGGACCATTGGCTGGAGGCTGGTCTGTCCCCGATGGTAAGTAGGAAGAACCTGAAAAAAAAGATAAGTGAACGTTTAAACATTTTTTTTCAACAGCGACTTACCTGGATGGGGTTTCCTGAAGGTCTTCGATAGTTTTTTTATTTTTTATTGGTGATTTTTTTTTTTCCCCCAGCTCTTCGACCCTCCGTAGGCCCAGCTACAGCTTCGATAGCACTTGGGCGGCAAGCGCTTCTGCCGCCGAGAATGAGACCTCCCGCCCGCTGCCACCCAGATTGGTGGCGTATGTCGTCCATTTGCCGCCCGCCGACCTTTGAGGGACCTCGGCCATGAATACCCCGCCCAAAGTACTGTTTGGTACATGGGCGGCACTTTGGGAGCAATTGGCGGGCGGTGATCTTGATGAAAATCGGCCCCAGATTCTTTAACTATAGAGGAGTCGAGGGTTATGGAGATCAGGCAGGAAAGTGCAATTGAGGTCAAGATCAGATTAGCCATGGCCTTATTGAATGATGGAGCAGGCTCGAGGGGTCATATGGCCTACTCCTACTCCGATTTCTTATGTTCTTATTTTCTAACTCGTTGAAGCAAATTGTACATATGCATTTAAGGGGAGGCAAGACATGCATATGAGGGAGAAGGGAGTAGAGGGTTATGCTGATAGATTTAGATGAGGAAAGACAGGAGGAGGCTGAAGTGGAGCATAATCTTCGGGCATGGACTGGTTGGGCCAAATAGCCTCTCTCTCTGTCATTTATCCTATGTAATCCCATAAGAACATCAGAAATAGGAGCAGGAGAAGGCCATACAGCCCCTCGAGCCTGCTCCGCCATTTAATACGATCATGGCTGATCTGATACACTTCCCTGCCCGCTCCCCATAACCCCTTATTCCTTCATCGTTTAAGAAACTGTCTATTTCTGTCTTCAATTTATTCAATGTCCCAGCTTCCACAGCTCTCTGTGGCAGCGAATTCCACAGATCCACAAACCTCAGAAGAAATTTCTCCTCATCTCAGTTTTAAATGGGCGGTCCCTAACTCTAAGATTATGCCCTCGAGTTCTCGTCTCCCCTATCAGCAGAAACATTCTCTCTGCAACCACCTTGTCAAGCCCCCTCATAATCTTATACATTTCGATGAGATCATCTCTCATTCTTCTGAATTCCAATGAGTAGAGGCCCAACCTACTCAACCTTTCCTCATAAGTCAACCCCCTCATCCCTGGAATCAACCTCGTGAACCTTCTCTGAACTGCCTCCAAAGCAAGTATATCCTTTTGTAAATATGGAAACCAAAACTGCACACAGTATTCCAGGTGTGGCCTCACCAATACCTTGTACAACTGTAGCAAGACTTTCCTGCTTTTATGCTCCATCTCCTTTGCAATAAAGGCCAAGATTCCATTGGCCTTCCTGATCACTTGCTGTACCTGCATACCAACCTTTTGTGTTTCATGCACAAGTACCCCCAGGTCCCGCTGGACTGCAGCACTTTGCAATCTTTCTCCATTTAAATAATAACTTGCTCTTTTGATTTTTTCTGCCAAAATGTATGACCTCACACTTTCCAACATTATACTCCATCTGCCAAATTTTGCCCACTCCCTTAGCCTGTCTCTGTCCTTTTGCAGATTTTGTATGTCCTCCTCATAGATTGCTTTTCCTCCCATCTTTGTATCGTTGGCAAACTTTGCTCCATTACGCTCAGTCCCTTCGTCCAAGTCTTTAATATAGATTGTAAATAGTTGGAGTCTCAACACTGATCCCTGCGGCACCCCACTGGTTACTGATTGCCAACCCGAAAATGAACCATTTATCCCTACTCTCTGTTTTCTGTTCGTTAGCCAATCCTCTATCCTTGCTAATATATTACCCCCAACCCCGTGATCTTTTATCTTGTGCAGTAACCTTTTATGTGGCACCTTGTCAAATGTAACAATTTTGAAAGTACTGTGGCTTGAAGTATATAATAATTGCATGTAGTATGTGGGAAAAGATGATAATGAGGGGTTAGCTTAAGGCAGAGGCAAGATGTTCTCATTGACACTTGCATCACATTAGCATTGCTGGCCTGGGAGCTAATAAATTGCTTTAAAGCTGTGATAATGGAGGAAAGCTGCCGTTTGTTTTCAATGATGCAGGCACTGAAATGGCTTCTGCAGCTTTCCAAAAATGTTCCCTTGTTTCCTTTGTACAAAAATGTTTTTTTATGTAGATCCTCTGGAAAGTGCATCAGTAACCAGAGATCATAGATTTAAAATAATTGGCAACAGAACAAGAGGGGAAAGGAGGAGAAATTTCTTCACGCAGAGGGTTGTTAAGATCTGGAATGCATTACCTGAAAGGGTGGTGGAATCAGATTCCATAGAAACTTTAAAAAGTCAATTAGGCATGTACTTGAAGAGGACTAATTTGCAGGATTATGGGGAAAAATCTGGGGTGTAAGATTAAATTGGACAGGTCTTTCAAAGAGCCAGCACAGGCACGACAGGCCGAGCGGCCATCTTGTGTGCTGTCAAATTCTATGATTTGTTCCTATGCATTGTACACCATATAGATACGCCTGTGGCATAAGGAGGGGGCAGAACAGAATGTTAGTTGACTACTTTTTCTAATGCATTTAATTTCCTATTTCAGCCTTGTTGCCACAGGGAAGAGGTGAGGAGAGGTAGAGTTGGGTAATGAATCATTCTCTGGCCTCTTGCACACATCCTTGTGCAGTGTTCAAAAGTGCAATTGATAGAAGCCTGAGAGCAGATCAACTACCTGCTGTTTTTACTCCGGAACAAACTAGACAAAATAGAGGGGAGAAAAATAATAAATTGAGGCAAAAGAAAATGAAATAATAAACAATGAAGCAGAGGTGAAACTGTCAATAGAACAGGTCCCATTCATTGGGCTAGAGTTTACCAACCCCGGCAGGTCCAGGGCAGGCGACATCCTTGGCCACCCACCACCCTGCAGCGGTATTGATCCAGGCCTCCGACATGATTTTACCTTAATGGGGCTTGGTAAGCCCTTCCTCTGACGTTCCCGGCCAATTAAAAGGAAGCAGGTCCGATGATGTCATTAATTCCTTCAAAGGACCATGCCCACAAACATTTTGACAGTTATGCTGTCAGTGTTCTACAGCATTGAGGTACTGCAAACACTGATAAACACTGCACAAAGGTGCACGGCTGCACCCTGGCTCTCCCATGACCCCCTCCAGATGCTTATGGAAGGAGTCACTGCAGGCAGAGAGGTTCTCTTCCCTTCCAATGGGCGGAAGAGACCTCCCCAGGACACCAACACAGCCTGGTTGTAGGTTGTACAGGAGGGCACAAAGATGGACCTGGCTGCAATGGCGCAGACCTTTTGAATGATCTCAGTGGATCAAAAAACATTACTGCAAAGCAACACTCGACCTCATCCTGCTGTGCCACTCATCGCATCTCCATCACTCTGCCTTCCCTACCCTACTCCTGCACATCCTTACTCACACCAACTTACCCTGCAACTCCACCCATTGCTCTCTCTATATCTACATTATCAGTTCCCCATTTCACTAGCCTACCCTCTCACTCACCCTCATCCTTGTCCAATCAAACCAATTAACAACACACAAGGATAGGCACTTGGGTGATATTGCCAATGCTGATGTAAAGTTTCTGGTAATGTGTTGTCAAACATTGAAATCTATATTTTCAATACTTTGGGTTCTTGGACAGATCTGTGTGCACCTTGGAGGTGGATTAGTGAGTTGGAGTGAATGGTGAGACATAATGGTACCCATCCAATGGTGTTGAGTGTGAAAGGAATGGCTTGGGCATTATAGGGATGTTTTATGATGTTGGTGTGGTGTGGTGCAAACCTGGCACATCCAGTGGCAACCAGCTTCAAGTGAAGTAAATGAGGCCATCCATGGTGTCCAGGGCAGCAATGTGATCTGGTGCTGATGCCTTGTGTACTGTGCAGCATCAGGTGCATGAGGAGAAGGTTGGTGTTGTTGGTGGTCATGCTTGGGTATTACTAGTGTTGGGGATGGGGCCGATAGTGATGGGATTTTGAGTACCAAGGTGAAACTGTTTCAAGAGCACCAATGCTGATGGAATGGATGGTAGCTGAAGTTGAAATGACAGAAGCGATCTGTCAATGGTAAGAGAGGTTGGTCCAAGGAGATGACACTGGATAGATAGCTCACTGCAAACACTTCAAATGTCCATAAAGCTGAAAAGTGTATTCCAAATCCTGAAGGCTCCAGCTTCTTTGATTGGAAATTGAACAGCTGTAAAATGATAGCTTTAATACCACTTCTGCAGCTGTCAACTAGTTAGAGTTGTTGAGAACCCGACACACTTACCTAACATGATTCCCGAGGGGCGTGAACCTCATAAGAAACTTGGAAAATTGTTTTGGACCTTGTAAAATAGCATTAAGCAGCTTGATAATTAGCACAATCGCCTGACATGTCGCTTGTCGCTTAGTGTCGGGTCTGCAATCCACAGGCAGAGCCGGCACTTGGGGAAAGTCACATGGAGGCGGGTTCAAAGTGGACATCCATCCCCTTGTCAATCACGTCCATTTTGACAGCGGACCCATCTCCAAACTCGCACTCAAGGCGCTGGTAAGATTTCGGCCATTGTGTACTTCAAACCCTATTACCTCTTCCAACCCACATGTGCCACTTCCAGAAGCTGTGCAGATAGTTATTTCAAGATTGTTTTCGAATCTACTTTCATTAAGCCTGTTGAAAGCTGATATGACATACCCTCTCACTTTCTCCAAGGAAGTACCTACAATCATACAGCACAGAAGGAGCCCATTCAGCCCATCGTGCCTGTGCCAGCTCTTTGATAGAGCTAACCAATTAATCACACTTCCCTGCTCTTTCCCCATAGCACTGCAAATCTTCCCCCATCAAGTATTTATCTAATTCTCTTTTGAAAGCTACTATTGAATCCGAACCCTCCACCCTTTCAGGCAGTGCATTCCAGATCACAACTATGTAAAAAAAATGTTTCCTCATGTCGCCTCTCTTCTTCATAGGCAGTTCCTCAGAGTCGAGGATGACTTGCTTCCACACTAAAAATGAGTCCTCAGGTGACTGAAGAGTCCAATGCAGGACCTGCAGTCTCTGTCACATGTGGGGCAGACAGTAATTAGAACAACGGGAGGTTGGTGTGCCTCCTTCCGCTGTCGACGCCTGGCTTCAGCTTGCTCTCGGCGAAAAGACTCGGTGTTCAGCGTCTTCCCGGATGATTTTTCTCCACTTGTGTGGTCTTGAGCCAGGGATTTCCCAGGTGTCGATGGGGATGTTACACATTTTCAAGGAGGCTTTGAGGATGTCCCTAAAGCATTTCCTCTGTTCACCTGGGGCTCGCTTGCCATGGCGGAGCTCCAAGTAGAACGCTTGTTTTGTGAGTCTCATATCAGGCATGTGGACGATGTGGCCCATCCAGCGGAGCTGATCGAGTGTGGTCAACTCTTCGATGCTGGGGATGTTGGCCTAAGCGAGAACACTGATGTTGGTGCACCTGTCCTGCCAATGGATTTGCAGGATCTTGCGGAGGCAACGTTGGTGGTACTTCTCCAGTGTTTTGAGGTGCCTGCTGTACATAGTCCATGCTGTACATAGTCCATGTCTCCGAGCCATATAGGAGGGCGGGTATCACTACTGCTCTGTCGACCATGAGTTTGGTGCCAGGTTTGAGGTCCTGGTCTTCAAACACTCTCTTCCTCAGGTGACCAAAGGCTGCACTGGCACACTGAAGGTGGTGTTGGGCTTCATCATCGACATCTGCCCTTGTTGATAGTAGGCTCCTGAGGTATGGAAAATGATCCACATTGTTCAAGGCCTCGTCGTGGATTTTGATAACCGGGGGAGCAATGCTATGTGGCGGGGGGAAGTTGGTCGAGGCCCTTTGTCTTACGGATGTCGAGTGTTGCTCGTATGGATGCTCTCGTATGCCTCGGTGAAGGTGTTGACAAGGGCTTGGAGTTCGGCCTCCGAGTGTGTGCAGATGCAAGCATCGTCTGCATACTGTAATTTGATGATGGAGGATAGGACGATCTTGGATCTGGCCTAAAGGCGGCGGAGGTTGACCAGATTCCCGTTTCTTCTGTAAATTAGCTCCACTCCAGCGGGGAGCTTACTGAGGGTGAGATGGAGCACTGCAGCATGGAATGGGTCTCTGGTGGATCCGTTGATCAAGATCATGGCTTGCATGTCATCATGGAGCAGGCAGAGAATGTTGACAAACTTTTGACGGCAGCTGAATCTGAGGAGGATGCATCATAATCCCTCATGGTTGACAGTGTCGAAGGCTTTTGTGAGGTCAAAGAAGGACATGTGCAAGGGTTGGTGCTGTTCCCTGCATTTCTCTTGGATTTGCTACGCGGTGACGATCATGTCCATCGTGCCCCTTAGTGGGCGGAATCCGCATTGCGACTCTGGGAGGAGCTCTTCAGCCACAGGAAGAAGGTGATTGAGGAGGATTCTTGTGATGACTTTCCTGGTGGTCGACAGCAGGGAGATTGCTCTGTAGTTACCGCAGTCGGACTTTTCTTGAAGATTATGATTACAGCTTCTCTGAGATCTCCTGGTATGATCTCCTCCTGCCAGATAAGGGAGATGAGGTCATGAATCCGCGACATTAGTACTTCTCCGCCATGTTTTATTGCATCAGCGGGTCCATCTGCCCCTGATGCCTTGTTATTCTTCAGTTGTCAGATGACCTTTTCAATCTCGCACCAGGGTTGAGTTGTGCTGAGATGGTGGCGGGTGACATGCTGCGGGATGGAGTCGAGGACACACACGTCGAAGACAGAGTCTCAATTAAGGAGACCCTTGATGTGCTCTTTCCAGCAGGCACTGACTGCATCTCTGTCCTTGATGAGCATCTCTCTGTTCTTGGCCAGCACTGGGGTATGACCTTGGGTGACCTGTCCTCAGATGCCATTCCTGAGGACTTAGAAAGGTGTTATAGAAACACAAAGGGGCCAAAATTGCCCCCGCCCTGTTTGGGGCGGATATTTAAAATTGTTTGGTGAATTACCGTCCCAATGGCTGGGACAGGGAACAGAAGGAAATTGCCCTATTTTCTTGTGAAAAATCTTTGGGGCGGTGTTTGGGGCGGAAGCAAGTCACGTCGCGCTGATGCTTAGCTACATTCCTCCCCTTCACTTAAAGGGGAGGAACACTGCGAGGCCTGCTTGGCGCCCACTGGGCCACCAGGGTGGGTTTCAGCCGGGCCAGAGACCCAACACCCAAGAGGGCGTGCCGGGCTGCCTGTTGGTGGCCCAACTGAACCCGTGGCCGCCATTGTCGGGCCGATCACAGAATCGGCCGACAATTAAAATAATATGGCAGCCGTAGCAGTGCGTCCTCTCCTTTCAGGGCGGACATGCCACCCTGCCACTGAATGCTTTCCATCGCACGAAGCTGTCGAGGGCACAAATTTTGGAGGACAATGTCGCTTCCAGGTGGGGACCAGGCGGTGTGTGCTCTTATGACGTCACTACCATCGTTCGCACAGAAGCGGGGTGGTCAGGTTCTGCGCCTCAAAAAATCAAGAGGGCAATATCCCGATTGTCGGAGAGTCCTTCTGCCCTGTTACTGCCTCTAACTGCTCTTAAAAAAGGGGCCATTTTGGCTCCAAGTACTTTTCCTATTAAACTATTGAAACCTAAAACATGCTCAATATAACACTAGGAACTTAGCATTTAGTGAAATAATGGGGTACAAATTCTGGCCTCCCAGGCCCGAACGAAGTTTCTACGGACCCGGGAAGGCATCGGAAAAGTCATTTTTCAGTGCGCAATGCACATGTGCTGAAAACCAGCTTTTCCGATCTTTCAAGCTGGAGCTTGACAGATCGTAGCCAGATCGGGGGTGAGGACATTTTGCTTGGGCAAGATTGCGATATTTACGAATATCTTGCCCAGCAAATGTCCTCAAAAATCTTGCACCTGATAAATATTAAAATAAAGTTATGAAAACATATTTTATTGTTTAAAAACCATCCCCACTATGTTAAGTTTATTTTAAGGCATAATTAAAAAAAATTTAAAAGAAATCGGGAAAATATATATTTTTTAGAAGACATTAATAACTAATTTAAATTAATCTTCAATATGTCGTGTATGTTTTCTATTTTTTAATTAGTGTTTTGGGTGTTTTGGGGGGGGGGTTTCAAATTCATAATAATGGGAACTCCAACTTGACAGGCTGCCCAGAACCATGTGACTCCAGCTCCAGCTTACGGACGTCCCTACGAGCACGCGCTGTGACGCGCAGGGAGAGGAGGTCTGTGAACCGGGATCTCCAGCGGGGGCAGCAGCTTTAGGTAGGTACGCATTTTTTCTCAAAAATCTAGTTGAATGCCCGCGGGAAGGAAAAAGCGGGATTTCTGGGCCATTGTACCACCGGATTTTTTAAAACAACCACCTCAATTAAAATGAAATTTGTGCTTCCCTTGGTGGCTAAATGACAAAATGTTATATGGTACTGATCCCTGTGGACTAAGTTCCCAGGAATAATCACTCGTCCACGCTGAATTAACCACGCAGGCTAGAGAGGGAAAAAAAAATAACCAAGGTTCCCACTCCTGGGGTCCAATTTTGGCCGTGATTTGCATCAATTTTTCTAACGTAAATTTGAATAAAACATTTTCCCCAATAAACTTGCTCCAGAGTAACTTAGTTAGGTACGATTTTTTTTAGTTCAGTTTTTTTTCAAAGTGGGGGGCGGGGCGTTCCCAGACACTTACGCCGGTTTTGGCCATTTATGCCTCTTTGGCCAGCTAACACTTGCACCTTATCGACTTAGGTCAGCCTATGTGGCCAGCTCCGAAAAACGTTGCAGGCAGTTCAGAAATCGGCGCAGGTCAGTAAGTAAGGACCTGCACCCAAGCACCATGCAGCAAACATTCCAAATAAAAGTTCAAATAACTAAATAAAAATAAAGAACTCAGGCAAACAATTGATTAACAATTAAATATTTGAAGTAAATCCTACCTTGGGCCGGGGAAGGCAGCGGGCCGGCCTGTAGGGGAGGCCATTCGGCATGGGATAGGGGCGGCCGGCAAAGACGCATCCGGAGGTTGGCGGGGCGGGGTGGGAGGAGAGGGAGAGAGAGAGAGAGAGAGAGAGAGAGAGGAAAGGCTGGGCTCGACGGCATCGGTAGGGAGGGAGAAGAAAGGCTGGGCTCGGCGGCATCTCGGGTAGGGTTCTGGCAGCCTGGGCTGCACTCAGACGCGGGCGACCATTCGGCCCCAACTAGGGGCGGCGAACATCGGGTCCTGCTGACAGCTTGCAGGACACGCTGGGAGGGCGAGGAGCATGCGCGCAGACTCCACTGCACATGTGGACAGCTGCCGGCAGTGTTTTCAGCGCAGGGCTGTAGCTCTGCCCCCCCCCCCCCCCCAATCCACCATGGACGTCGCGCCAGGACCCCGGGACACTCGGCAGAGGGGCCAGGATACTAACGTTTTTTGCCGCCCTTTCCAGCGCACAAAGTCGGCGCATCAAGGGTCAGTGCGCCAAAAAAACGGGCTGACCAAAATTGGGCCCATGATCTCTATCTCGTGGTCACTTCTGCAAGTGCACCTGTGGATATCAAGTTACCTGTCAACCTGTTGTTCTGTGCAAGCGGTGAAGAATTGTAACTTGGATGAAGTAGTGGAGGGCTGTGAATCCATACTCAAGCATTAGTCAACACCTTCTGCACATAAAAATGATCGAAGAAAACTCGAGGGAAGAAATGCAACTCTACAAGAAATGGTCTATGTATCTGCCAGCTGTAGACAATCATGAGAGTGTAGGAGACAGTGGCGATCGAACTACAGATTATTCTAACTGCAGATTTGTTCAGAGAAATCCCTGAAATGTGAGTTACCTTTTTTTAAATTCTCCTTTTTAGCTTTTATTTTTGTGTTGACTGATCTGTGATCCATTAAAAGAACATACTACAAATATATTGACAGAAACTTCAGATGTGAAGTATGTTGTTACATTGGCTAGAATTAAGTCTCTTGCAGGTTGTGTGTGGGTTAGATAAATAATGAAAGATAAGTGAGAAAAGGACAATTGCACTACTATGCATGAATATACTGAACAACGCATTGCTTTATGTACAGAAAAGGAAATATACCCGTGATTATGGCACTTTCCTGCATCATTCTGTCGCAATTCTGGCTTTGTTGCAGTTTGTGTATTGAATTATCTGACAGAAGAGCTGAAAACTATTTGTAAAACCAAATAATCAGCAAAATTAAACATCTTATTCAAAATTCTTTCTGAAATAAATAATTGAATGACTTTCACACACCTCTTGTCAGGTTGATGCATTATTGAGTTGATGTTGGTTTTTCCCCCTCTCTCCAACTCTTTGCAGAAATGGTAAAGATGTAAAAAAGTTTTCTGTTCTCCTCCTCTCCCTCTGGGTGAAAGTTGGTGGTGAAGCCCCTTCCTTCCTTCTCTTCCTGGGCTGTTCTCAGGGCTCTCCAGGCAGGAGCAAAGGTTGATAGCTGCTCCTCTCACTGCAGCTCAGCTCCAACTGTGCAGGACACGCCTCCACTGCTCCACGATTGGTTCCTTGTGCATGAAACTCTTTTGAGTTTACCTGAAAATAAACATAAACATTAAACCGTGCCACCCGCCTGGGTGACACAGCAGACATTTTCAAGGCCCTTTTTTTTTTTCCTTTTTTTTTTGTTTTTTTTTGGGGCGCTAAAATCAAAATTTTTTCCAGTGCCCCCTATAAAAGGGGAGGGGGACACTAAAAGCACCGGCAATTAAAACAAATTAAACTTTAAAACGTAAAATCAAATTAAAATTTGGTTGCCGGGCGTGATGATGCACTCCAGTCCCTCCGGTGCCCACCTCTCGCGGAAGGCCGCGAGCGTACCGGTGGACACCGCGTGCTCCATCTCCAAGGACACCCTGGACCGGATGTAAGAGCGGAAGAGAGGCAGGCAGTCAGGTTGAACGACCCCCTCGACCGCCCGCTGCCTGGACCGGCTGATGGCACCCTTGGCCGTGCCCAGGAGCAGTCCTACGAGGAGGCCTTCGGACCTACCCGCTCCCCTCCGCACAGGGTGCCCAAAGATCAGGAGAGTGGGACTGAAGTGCAGCCAGAATTTCAGGAGCAGCCCCTTCAAATAATAAAACAGGGGCTGCAACCTTGTGCATTCCATAAAAACATGGAACACGGACTCTTCCAGACCGCAGAAATTGCAGGCGGCCTGGGAGTCCGTGAACCGGCTTAAAAATTTGTTGCACGGCACTGCTCCGTGCACCACCCTCCAGGCCAAGTCCCCGATGAATAGTGGGAGGACCCCTGCGTAGAGTGCCCTCCATCGGGGACCCCCGCCTCCTCCGGACGGCAAGATGGCGCATTATTGAGTTGAGGGTCAAATAAACCACTATAGCTGAAGCAATTCATTGATTTAATTGGAAAGTCATTAACTGGAGTTCCATTGTTATCTGCCATTCAAACTTTGAACCAGTTTTAACTGGTCTGCTAATTGGAGCAATTGTAACCAACTGTTCCATTCTGGAAAGAAGAGTGAGTGGAACTACATTAACCTAGCTGAAAGCTATTGCTAAAGAAGAAAGAAAGACTTGCATTTATATAGCGCCTGTCACGATCGCCGAACATTTCAAAGTGCTTTCCAGCCGATGAAGTATTTTTTAAAAAAAGTGTAGTCACTGTGATAAAGTAGGAAATATGGCAGCC
Source organism: Pristiophorus japonicus (assembly GCF_044704955.1). Lineage (NCBI taxonomy): Eukaryota > Metazoa > Chordata > Chondrichthyes > Pristiophoridae > Pristiophorus > Pristiophorus japonicus. The sequence goes on from NC_091982.1 coordinate 24,183,298, forward strand.
AATTTGTGCACACCAAGCTCCCACAAACAACGATGTGATAATGACCAGATAATCTGTTTTAGTGATGTTGATTGAAGGATAAATATTGGCCAGGACACCAAGGATAACTCCCTCTCCTTCGAAATAATGCCATGGGATCTTTTACTACATGAGAGGGCAGATGGGGCCTCGGTTTAACGTCTCATCCAAAAGATTATGGGACATGTGCTGGGAAAATCAAAAGAAAAAAATGAGTAAGTACTTAATAAAGTGCATTGGGCAAAATTCTTCCCAGAAGGAGTAATACCAGATTTACCACCAAGCTGTCAGTGGGAGATCGAATAGAACCCAATGTAATTATTGTCTCCCTTGGTACACATTGAAAACACAAGCTATTTCAACTGAGCTGCTAGTGATGTGCAGTGGACATACAAGTTGACATGGATTTTTTTAGTTCAATTAGTCCTGCAATATGGTCTGTGCAAGTATCTGAGCTATGTCCACAGCATATCCAGGGAAATCTTTGTGGCAGGGATAAGACCAACTTAACCTGGTCTTATCACTATGACTGTAACAATGGCATGACCAGGGAATAACGGATGGCTGGTCAGTATTATTAATTTTATTTTTCAGAAAGAACTATGTCTCTACCAATGCTTTATCAAAATGATCCCTATGATCGTGGGATGTAGTAAAAGCTTTGGGGCACTGCTTGCTTGCTACCACTGCCAAATATAAAATTGCATTTCTGTCCGTGGTGACATTGACTGCAAATAATCCTCTTATTTTTCTTTCCAATATTCTAGGCTCCTGTATGTAAAAATGTAATGCAGTGAGCAGAAAGTTCCTTCAGAATCTGGGTACTTATAGAGCAGGCATGGAATACTTTAATAATAATAAGTTGCCTGCAATAATATCCTTAGACAAGTGCAGGAAATCTAATTTGCATGACTCAAGTTAAACGAGGCGTTAAAATCATCCCACACATAAATATGAAATTGGCAGTTTCTTCCATCAAGTGCCTCTTAACCACTCAATGTAATATATTCATCATCACATTTTCTTCTCCTTAACAAACACCTCAAGTGCTATTTAATCCATTTTTGACTTCCAAGTGATTTTGGCTCATCAAGGAAAGTAATGAAGGTTCGAGAACATCTTTCCATTTTGCAACTAGTAATGACATTAATAACTCCTTGGTAAAGAATTTAACCGGTAAATTGTAATGCGCTGCTCCCTATATGTTGCCCTTTAACACTAATTTCGTCTTTTGAATGAGACGTTAAACCGAGGCCCCATCTGCCCTCAGGTGGACGTAAAAGATCCCTTGGCACTATTTTGAAGACGAGCAGGGGTGTTATCTCCGGTGACCTGGCCAATATTTATCCCTCAATCAACATAACAACAGATTATCTGGTAACTATGATATTGCTGTTTATAGGAGCTTGCTATACGCAAGCTGGCTGCTGTGTTTCCCACATCACAACAGTACTTTGAGATGTCCGGTGGTCATGAAAGGTGCTATATAAATGCAAGTCTTTCTTTCTACCTTTCTTAATTTCAAACAAACTAATTTCTCACATAATAACATTTTACATATGTGAAATCTCTTGTATTTGATTTTGTTCTGATCCATTTGATTGAAGACCAAGTAATTGATGTCAATAGTTTCTAATGTATGCTCTTTTCTGTGGGGTTTCAAGAGACGATCCAGATAGAGATCAGTGGCACTTATGTTGCTCTAGATTGGTTCTTAATATTGTGAATCTTGAGCTTGTCTTTCATGAGCTTGTTTACCAATCTGATTTTCACCTGTAGCTTTGTGATTTATATCATACCTTATCATGGCACTGTCTCAAGGCGCTTCACAGTGAAATACTTCGCTGTGTGATGACATTTTATTAGGAAGTAGGTTCTACTTAAGCTTATTTGAAACCAGTTCCCAATGCAAATCATAGGCAATATAATATTTATGGAAGTGGCTGAAAAATGTACCATTTGAGAGCCAGCTTCAAACCACTTTGTTGTTTTGTGTAGGTGTAGCCTGTGGCTGATTCCATAATAATCTAAATCAATAGCTCAATAAAGCACGCTACCCAAATCCCTTAACTCAGGTGAAATGACAGCAGAATGAATTTCTTCCACATTACACAAATGCAGAATATTGTTCCCTCTCAGCCATCCTCTTTAACATAATTGAAATCATTATGAGCCTTGCAGAGTAGTTTCATCTGGGAAAAGAACATGGTAAGAGTTATCACAACTTGCCTTGCCCTACTTGTGCTCTTTAACATGTGGATCTTGGTTGGAAACATACTGCACAGGCTTTTGATGATGAAAATGATACAAATAACCTTACTGTGAAATATGAAGGCATATATTATGTAACCCTAACTCCAACCTCTGTGTATGTCTGCCAAGATTCTGCGGTAGAGGAGCCTTGCAATATTTATCCGATGTTATTGGTGTGTGAAGGGAATTGGACTAGAGATGAAGTGAGACAAGATAGCCCAGAGAACTTTGGATAACTTGATTTATAAAATCGAGCTCTGAAATAACTTTGCCTTTTTGTTTGCATAAGTACTGTGATGATCTATTGTACTGTACTTATCTATGTCCATGGTATAGAAACATAGATGCAGGAGTCGGCCATTCGGCCCTTAGAGCCTGCACCACCATTCAAAATGATCATGGCTGATCATGCAACTTCAGTACCCCATTCCTGCTTTCTCTCCATACCCCGTGATCCCTTTAGCCGTAAGGGCCACATCTAACTCCCTTTTGAATATATGTAATGAACTGGCCTCAACAACTTTCTGTGGTAAAGAATTCCACAGGTTCACAACTCTCTGAGTGAAGAATTTTCTCCTCATCTCGGTCCTATATGGCTTACCCCTTATCCTTAGACTGTGACCCCTGGTTCTGGACTTCCCCAACATCACGAACATTCTTCTTGCATCTAACCTGGCCAATTCCGTCAGAAGTTTAGATGTTTCAATGAGATCCCCTCTCATTCTTCTAAATTCCAGTGAATATAAGCCTAGTCGATCCAGTCTTTCTTCATATGTCAGTCCTGCCATGCCGGGAATCAGTCTGGTGAACCTTCGCCACACTCCCTCAATAGCAAGAATGTCCTTCCTCTGATTAGAAGATCAAAACTGAAGGCAATACTCAAGGTGTGGCCTCACCAAATCTCTGTACAACTGCAGTAAAACCTCCCTGCTTCTATACTCAAATCCTCTCGCTATGAAGGCCAACATGCCATTTGCCGCCTTCATCGGCTGCTGTTCCTGCATGCCAACTTTCAATGACTGATGCACCATGACACCCAGGTCTCATTGCACCTCCCCTTTTCCTAATCTGTCACCATTCAGATAATAGTCTGTCTCTCTGTTTTTACCACCAAAGTGGATAACCTCACATTTATCTACATTATACTGCATCTGCCATGCATTTGCCCACTCACCTCACCTGTCCAAGTTACCCTGCAGCCTCTCAGCATCCTCCTCACAGCTCACACTGCCACCCAGCTTAGTGTCATCTGCAAACTTGGAGATATTACATTCAATTCCTTCGTCCAAATCATTAATGTATTTTGTAAATAGCTGGGGCCCAGCATTGAAACTTGCGGTACACCACTAGTCACTGCCTGCCATTCTGAAAAGGACCCGTTTATTCCTACTCTTTGCTTCCTGTCTGCCAACCAGTTCTCAATCCACATCAATACATTATCCCCAATACCATGTGATTTAATTTTGCACACCAATCTCTTGTGTGGGACCTTGTTAAAAGCCTTTTGAAAGTCCAAATACACCCTTGTCCACTCTATTAGTTACATCCTCACAAAATTCCAGAAGATTTGTCAAGCATGATTTCCCTTTCATAAATCCATGCTGACTTGGACCAATCCTGTCACTGCTTTCCAAATGCGCTGCTATTACGTCTTTAATAATTGATTCCAACATTTTCCCCACTACCAATGTCAGGCTAACTGGTCTTTAATACCCGGTTTTCTCTCTTCCCTCCTTTTTTAAAAAGTGGGGTTATGTTAGCTACTCTCCAATCCATAGAAACTGATCCAGAGTCTTTTGAATGTTCAAAAATGATCACCAATGCATCCACTGTTTCGAGGGCCACTTCCTTAAGTACTCTGGGATGCAGACTATCAGGCCCTGGGGATTTATCGGCCTTCAGTCCCATCAATTTCCCTAACACAATTTCCTGACTAATAAGGATTTCCTTCAGTTCCTCCTTCTCACTAGACCCTCTGTCCTCTAGTATTTCTGAAAGGTTGTTTGTGTCTTCCTTCGTGAAGACAGAACCAAAGTATTTGTTCAATTGGTCTGCCATTTCTTTGTTCCCCATTATAAATTCACCTGATTCTGACTACAAGGAACCTACATTTGTCTTCACTAATCTTTTTCTCTTCACATATTTATAGAAGCTTTTGCAGTCAGTTTTTATGTTCCCTGCAAGCTTACACTCATACTGTCTTTTCCCCCTCCAAATTAAACCCTTTGTCCTCCTCTGCTGAACTCTAAATTTCTCCCAGTCCTCAGGTTTGCTGCTTTTCTGGCCAATTTATAAGCCTCTTCCTTGGATTTAACACTATCCCTAATTTTCCTTGTTAACCACGGTTGAGCCACCTTCCCCATTTTATTTTCACGCCAGTCATAGATGTACAATTGTTGAAGTTCATCCATGTGATCTTTAAATGTCTGCCATTGTCTATCCACCGTCAACCCTTTAAGTATCATTCACCAGTCTATCCTAGCCAATTCATGTCTCATACCATCAAAGTTACCTTTCTTTAAGTTCAGGACCCTTGTCTCTGAATTAACTGTGTCACTCTCCATCTTAATGAAGAATTATACCATATTATAGTCGCTCTTCCCCATCATCATAGGCAGTCCTTCCGGACTCTTAGCATGAGTTCTTAGGTGACTGTACAGCCCACTATGAGAACCACAGTTTCTGTCACAGGTGGGACAAATAGTCGTTGAGGGAAAGGATGGGCAGGGAGCCTGATTTGCCGCACGCGCCTTCCACTGCCTGCGCTTGATTTCTGCATGTTCTCGGCAACGATACTCGAGGAGCTCAGCACCCTCCCGGATGCACTTCCTCCACTTAGGGCGCTCTATGGCCAAGGACTCCCAGGTGTCAGTGGGGATATCGCACTTTATCAGGGAGGCTTTAAGGGTGTCCTTATAACGTTTCCTTTGCCTGCCTTTGGCTCGTATGCCGTGGACGAGTTCCAAGTAGAGCGCTTGCTTTGGTAGTCTCACATCTGGCATGCGAACTATGTGGCCTGCCCAGCGGAGCTAATCAAATGTGGTCAGTGCTTCAATGCTGGGGATGTTGGTCTGGACGAGGATGCTAATGTTTTTGCGTCTGTCCTCCCAGGGCCTTTGCAGGATCTTGCGGAGCTATCGCTGGTGGTATTTCTCCAGCGACTTGAGGTGTCTACTGTACATGGTCCATGTCTCTCAGCCATACAGGAGGGCGGGTATTACTACGGCCCTGTAGACCATGGGCTTGGTGACAGTTTTGAGGGACTGATCTTCAAAAACTCTTTTCCTCAGGCGGCCGAAGGCTGCACTGGCGCGCTGGAGGCGGTATTGGACCTCATCATCAATGCTTGCTCTTGTTGATAGGAGGCTCCCGAGATGGGGGAATTGGTCCACATTGTCCAGGGCCATGCTGTGGATCTTGATGTTTGGGGGGCACTGCTGTGCGGCGAGGACAGGCTGGTGTAGGACCTTTGTCTTACTAACGTTTAGCGTAAGGCCCATGCTTTCATGCGACTTGGTAAATTCGTCAACTATGTCCTGGAGTTCAGCTTCTTTGTGTGTACAGATGCAGGCATCGTCCGCGTACTGTAGCTCGACGACAGAGGTTGGAGTGGTCTTGGACCTGACCTGGAGACGGCGAAGGTTGAACAGCTTCCCACTGGTTCTGTAGTTTAGCTCCACTCCAAGGGTCCTCTCACAACAAGATTGCTAATTAATCCTCTCTCATTACACAAGACCCAGTCTAGGATGGCCTGCTCTCTCGTTGGTTCCTCGACATATTGGTCTGGAAAACCATCCTTTATACACTCCAGGAAATCCTTGTCCACCGTGTTGCTACCAGTTTGGTTAGCCCAATCTATATGTAGATTAAAGTCACCCATAATAACTGCTGCACTTTCATTGCATGCATCCCTAATTTCCTGTTTGATGCCATCCCCAACCTCATTACCACTGTTTAGTGGTCTGCACACAACTCCAACTAGCATTTTCTGATATGGCATGTGTCACAAAAATTAAAAGGAGATGTGGAGAGTAATAGCTTAGAGAAGATTAAAGAGGGAGATCATTATTTTGGGGTCCTTGATTGTAAGAAGGAATATAAATTAGATTGGGCTTTTCATTTATTTCAACTGGGAATCACCATAGACATGGAATCACAATCTTAAGATCCAAATGAAATGATTAGTTTTTCCACTCATTTTCGATGAACCTGTTCCTGTGTCAGGGACAAACTGCAATTTAGCCCTTTTTTTTCCCTCAGGTGTGGCTTACTTCATTTCACATAATTAAGCAGTAGAGCCAACTGTCTTTTCACTAGAAATCTAAACTATGCTGATTAAAGTAGTGAAAATATTCAATACTCCACAACAATGTCACATTGTCTCACTGAGGACTCCATAACAGACATTTCAGATCATTGCCATCTCTGAATAATCAAATCTATCCTGATTATTTTTTTTGTTCTTCAGTTCCTAATGTAATTTTTCCAAGGCTTCATTTTTAAACATAATAGAAGTTCTGTATTTATGTGCTGTGTCATATTGTTAATTTGTTGTTTGTAAATTATTTGTTACAATAAAGAAAAATGGTGAAATGTTACGAGATAATTGTGTTTTGCAACGAAAGCAACTTGAAGTGGGTCATATCAAATCTATGAAAAGGTCCCAGGTTGTCCTTATTTAGACCACTTCAGGTTTGGATTAATTTTTGGACAGAAAGAAAAATAGTGCATATGCTTCTGCACATACTGGGCTCATAATTGGCCCACCCCTTTTTTTTTCGCCGCACTCAACAGAGATGCGCCGCTTTTCTGCATTGAAAAGTGCTCCAAAAAAATCGCTGCCCACTTTGGCAGCTGTCCGGTCTCTTCCGGGTCTTCGTGCAGCGTGGCCAGTTGAGTCGGGAGCGGAGACAGCGTCCTGCGCTGAAAACAGTGCCGGGACGTATGCACATGTGCGTTGTAGTGTGCGCGCATGCACGAGAGCTCCTCACCCCCAGCCTCTCTGTGTGCGTGCTGCAGCTTGGGACCCCATCATCATCATCATCATCATCATCATACCGGATACTGGAATCCCCAGCTCCCACTGTGTTGCTGCAGTGTGGGATCCGATACCAGCAAATGTTGCTGTGAGTAGGGGTATTTGAGTTGCAGCTTTAAGCAGTTAGAAATCGCATCGATCAGCCACTCAGCCAGGGCTAGAGGTGGGCGGGCAGTGTTATTGTGACAGAAGAACATAAGTGATGGAGGAACACTGAGAGAATATCTTATTTATTTTAGATAATATGGGCTCAATTTTTGCCCAGTAATAATCATTGCAAACAAATAGTTGTTTAAATTAGTTGTGAGATTAGGGCAATTTAATTCAACTATCTTTTACTTTTATTTTAGCATTCCATGAATGCTTCTGTTGTATAGTAAATTAACTTTGCGAAATTTGTCATGTGATGTCTTGTATAGCTGTTTGATCCTATTCACATTCTTTAATCAAGTCATTAAGTTCTGCTGGCCTCCGATGTACCTACTGTTATGTATGTAAATCTATAATTACCATGTCAAACCACCAGAGGGCTTATCCCCTGGAGTCCCAAGGGATCCCACAAACCCTTGGGAGCACCTATATGTAAGGAGGTCTCACAGGCTGGCGAGGCACTGAGATCTGTAATAAAGGACTATGGTCACACTTACTTTGAGTTTGCAGTATCTAGTCTGACTCCTTATCCAAGACATAACAACTGGCGACGAGATACAGATGATGAACCCCAACGCAATAATGCAGAGAACTGTGGGCATCCTGGAGAAATTTTTGGAGGGAGATGATTGGGAAACCTTCGTGGAGCGACTTGACCAATACTTCGTGGCCAACAAGCTGGAAGGAGAAGGGAACGCTGCCAAACAAAGGGCGATCCTCCTCACCGTTTGTGGGGCACCAACGTATGGCCTCAGGAAAAACATGCTCGCTCCAGCAAAACCCACAGACAAGTTGTACAATGAGTTGTGCACACTGGTCCGGGAGCATCTAAACCCGAAGGAAAGTGTTCTGATGGCAAGGTATCGGTTCTACACATACAAGAGGTCTGAAGGGCAGGAAGTGGCGAACTACATCACCGAGCTAAGGCGCCTTGCAGGACATTGTGAATTTGAAGGACACTTGGAGCATATGCTCAGGGACTTTTTTGCACTTGGCGCTGGCCATGAAGCAATACTTGGCTAACGTTTGACTGTTGAGACCCCAACCTTGATTAAAGTCACAGCGATAGCCCAGGCGTTTATCTCCACAAGTGACAATACCAAACAAATTTCCCAGCACACGAGTGCTGCTGCAAGTACCGTGAACAAAGTAACGTTTTCGAATCGAAATGTACATGGCAGGACTTGCGCACCTGTAGCTGCACGTCCGCAGATGACTCAGAGTCCGCCATCAAATGTGGTGAATACAAGGCAATTAACACCTTGTTGGAGGTGATCATCAATTCCATTCATGCCGTTTCAAAGGATACGTTTGCAAGGGCTGTGGAACAATGGGACACCTCCAATAAATGAGTTGACGGCACAAATCATTACAAATGAGTATGATTTGGTGGCCATTACAGAAACGTGGTTGCAGTGTGGCCAAGACTGAAAATTAAACATACAGGGGTATCTGACGATTCGGAAAGATAGACAAGAAGGGAAAGGAAGTGGGGTAGCTCTGTTAATAAAGGATGATATCAGGGCAGTTGTGAGAGATGATATTGGCTTTAATGAACAAAATGTTGAATCATTGTGGGTGGAGATTAGAGATAGTAAGGTGGGCGTAGTTTATAGGCCCCCAAATAATAACTTCACGGTGGGCCGGGCAATAATCAACAGAATAATGGAGGCATGGGAAAAAGGAATGGCAGTAATCATGGGGGATTTTAACCTACATATCGATTGGTCAAATCAAATCGCACGAGGTAGCCTGGAGGAGGAATTCATAGAATGCATACGGGATTGTTTCTTAGACCAGTATGTTACAGAACCTACAAGGGAGCAAGCTATCTTAGATCTGGTCCTGTGTAATGAGACAGGAAAAATAAACGATCTCCGAGTAAAAGATCCTCTCGGAATGAGTGATCACAGTACAGTTGAATTTGTAATACAGATTGAGGGTGAGGAAGTAGTGTCTCAAACGAGCGTACGATGCTTAAACAAAGGGGACTACAGTGGGATGAGGGCAGAGTTGGCTGAAGTCGACTGGGAAACACAGACTAAACGGTGGCACAATTGAGGAACAGTGGAGGACTTTTAAGGAGCTCTTCATAGTGCTCAACAAAAATATATTCCAGTGAAAAAGAAGGGCAGTAAGAGAAGGGATAACCAGCCGTGAATAACCAAGGAAATAAAGGAGAGTATCAAATTAAAGACCAATGCGTATAAGGTGGCCAAGGTTAGTGGGAAACTAGAAGATTGGGAAAATTTTAAACAACAGCAAAGAATGACTAAGAAAGCAATAAAGAAAGGAAAGATAAATTACGAAGGTAAACTTGCGCAAAACATAAAAATAGATAGTAAAAGCTTTTACCAATATATAAAACGGAAAAGAATGACTAAAGTAAATGTTGGTCCCTGAGAAGATGAGAAGGGGGATTTAATAATGGGAAATGTGGAAATGGCTGAGACCTTAAACAATTATTTTGCTTCGGTCTTCACAGTGGAAGACACAAAAACCATGCCAAAAATTGCTGGTCTCGGGAATGTGGGAAGGGAGGACCTTGAGACAATCACTATCACTAGGGGGGTAGTGCTGGACAGGCTAATGGGACTCAAGGTCGACAAGTCCCCTGGTCCTGATGAAATGCATCCCAGGGTATTAAGAGATGGCGGAAGTTATAGCAGATGCATTGGTTATAATCTACCAAAATTCTCTGGACTCTGGGGAGGTACCAGCGCATTGGAAAGCAGCTAATGTAACGCCTCTGTTTAAAAAAAAAAAAAGGGGGCAGACAAAAGGCAGGTAACCATAGGCCAGTTAGTTTAACATCTGTAGTGGGGAAAGTGCTTGAAACTATCATTAAGGAAGAAATAGCGGGATATCTAGATAGGAATAGTGCAATCAAACAGACGCAGCATGGATTCATGAAGGGGAAATCATGTTTGTTTAATTTACTGGAATTCTTTGAGGATATAACGAGCATGGTGGTTAGAGGTGGACCGATAAATGTGGTGTATTTGGATTTCCAAAAGGCATTCGATAAGGTGCCACACAAAAAAATGTTACTGCAGAAGATAAAGGTATGCGGAGTCAGAGGAAATGTATTAGCATGGATAGAGAATTGGCTGGCTAACAGAAAGCAGAGAGTCGGGATAAATGGGTCCTTTTCAGGTTGGAAATCAGTGGTTAGTGGTGTGCTACAGGGATCGGTGCTGGGACCACAACTGTTTACAATATACATAGATGACCTGGAAGAGGGGACAGAGTGTAGTGTAACAAAATTTGCAGATGACACAGATCAGTGGGAAAGCAGGTTGTGTAGAGGACAGAGAGAGGCTGCAAAGAGATTTAGATTGGTTAAGCGAATGGGCTAGGGTTTGGCAGATGGAATACAATGTTGGAAAATATGAGGTCATCCACCTTGGGGGGAAAAAAACAGTAAAAGGGAATATTATTTGAATGGGGAGAAATTACAACATGCTGTGGTGCAGAGGGACCTGGGGATCCTTGTGCATGAAACTCTTTTAGAGTTTATCTGTAAAACATAAAACATTAAACCGTGCCACCCGCCCTGGATGACACAGCAGACATTTACAAGGCCCCTTTTTTTTCTTTTCGTTGGTTTTTTTTGGGGCGCTAAAATCAAATTTTTTCCGGTGCCCCCTATAAAAGGGAAGGGGACACTAAAACCACCGGCAATTAAAACAAATTAAACTTTAAAACGTAAAATCAAATTAAAATTTGGTTGCCGGGCGTGATGATGCACTCCAGTCCCTCCGGTGCCCACCTCTCGCGGAAGGCCGCGAGCGTACCGGTGGACACCCCGTGCTCCATCTCCAAGGACACCCTGGACCGGATGTAAGAGCGGAAGAGAGGCAGGCAGTCAGGTTGAACGACCCCCTCGACCGCCCGCTGCCTGGACCGGCTGATGGCACCCTTGGCCGTGCCCAGGAGCAGTCCTACGAGGAGGCCTTCGGACCTACCCGCTCCCCTCCGCACTGGGTGCCCAAAGATCAGGAGAGTGGGACTGAAGTGCAGCCAGAATTTCAGGAGCAGCCCCTTCAAATAATGGAACAGGGGCTGCAACCTTGTGCACTCAATAAAAACATGGAACACGGACTCCTCCAGACCGCAGAAATTGCAGGCGGCCTGGGAGTCCGTGAACCGGCTTAAAAATTTATTGCACGGCACTGCTCCGTGCACCACCCTCCAGGCCAAGTCCCCGATGAATAGTGGGAGGACCCCTGCGTAGAGTGCCCTCCATCGGGGACCCCCGCCTCCTCCGGACGGCAAGATGGTACGCCATGGCGTGTCCGGACGGCCGGCGAGGATGGCAAAGTTGAGAGTGTGCAGGAGCAGCCCGTACAGGAAACCCCTCCGCGCGGAACTGAAAGGCACGGAGGGGATTTCACCAAGGCGGCTCAAGTTGTGAGGCGCCGGCCCCCGAGGGAGGTTCCGGGGTTTGGCGCCGATGAGGAATTCCGTCCGGACGGGGGTCAGTTCGGACGGGATCTCCCCACGTGCTTGAGCCTCCTCGATGCACCTAACGGAGTCAGGGCCCAGAGCTGTTTTTAGCGACTCGATGGCATCGGCCGCGTGGCGGACGTTGGCAGAATTTAGGCGCCGCGCCAGCGTGTCTGGCGCCATCCAGCCCACTCCTCCGCCATCGAGCAGGTCCCTGACCCTGGTCACCTCACCAGCCACAGCCCTCTCTTCCGACCGCCACATAAAACCTCGGTCGTGGAGGTACGGATTCCCGAGCAGCGGCTCCTGCAGGACGGCCGCCACTCCAGCCGGCGGAGAGCTGCGCTTGGTGGAGACTTTGTTCCAGACCCTGATGAGTTCCCTGTAAAAGACAGGCAGCTCCCGGAGGGCGGTCCTGACACCCCCCAAGTTCACAAACAGGAGCTGCGTGTCATAATTGAGGTCGCGCTGCTGGCGGAAGAAATACCTCGCCAGAGCACACCACCTAGTAGGGGGCTCGACGTAAAGGTATCTCTGCAGGGTCTGAAGACGGAAAGTCGCGAGCTGGGCGCTGACGCACACCAACGACTGACCGCCCTCCTCAAGCGGGAGACTCAAGACCACAGCAGAGACCCAGTGCTTCCTGTTGTTCCAGAAGAAGTCCACCAGCTTCTTCTGTATCTTGGCGACAAACGCAGGGGGAGGGGTCAAAGTGACCAGCCGGTACCACAGCATTGCGGCCACCAGCTGGTTTATGACTAGCGCTCGACCCCTGTAGGACAGCACTCGGAGCAGTCCTGTCCAGCGCCCTAGGCGAGCGGCGACCTTGGCCTCCAGCTCCTGCCAGTTCGCCGGCCAGGCTCCCTCGTCGGGGCTAAGTTAGACTCCCAGATAGAGGAGATGGGTCTTGCTCCAGGCAAAAGGCCTGAGCTCCTCCAGCAGGGAGTCCACCCGCCACTGACCCACCAGGAGTCCGGAACATTTCTCCCAGTTGATCCTGGCGGAGGACGCGGCCGAGTAAATCTCCTGGCACTCACGCATCCTCCGCAGGTCAGCGGGATCCTCTACCGCGAGGAGCACATCATCGGCGTAAGCCGAGAGGACGACCTCCACGCCCGGCCCTTGCAGAGCCAGTCCCGTCAACCTGGTCCGCAAGAGGCGCAGGAAAGGCTCCACGCAAACGGCGTATAACTGTCCTTGTGCATGAATTCCAAAAAAGTTAGTTTGCAGGTGCAGCAAGTAATCAGGAAGGTGAATGGAATGTTGGCCTTCATTGCGAGAGGAATGGAGTACAAAAGCAGGGAGGTCCTGCTGCAACTGTACAGGGCATTGGTGAGGCCGCACCTGGAGTACTGCGTGCAGTTTTGGTCACCTTTCTTAAGGAAGGATATACTAGCTTTGGAGGGGGTACAGAGACGATTCACTAGGCTGATTCCGGAGATGAGGGGATTACCTTATGATGATAGATTGAGTAGACTGGGTCTTTACTCGTTGGAGTTCAGAAGGATGAGGGGTGATCTTATAGAAACAAATAATGAAAGGGATAGACAAGATAGAGGCAGAGACGTTGTTTCCACTGGTCGGGGAGACTAGAACTAGGGGGCACAGCCTCAAAATAAGGGGGAGCCAATTTAAAACAGAGTTGAGAAGGAATTTCTTCTCCCAGAGGGTTGTGAATCTGTGGAATTCTCTGCCCAAGGAAGCAGTTGAGGCTAGCTCATTGAATGTATTAAAATCACAGATAGATAGATTTTTAACCAATAAGGGAATTAAGGGTCATGGGGAGCGGGTGGGTAAGTGGAGCTGAGTCCACGGCCAGATCAGCCATGATCTTGTTGAATGGCGGAGCAGGCTCAAGGGGCGAGATGGCCTACTCCTGTTCCTAATTCTTATGTTCTTATGTTCTTGTGTACAATATTCCAGGTGAGGCTTCACTAAGGCCCTGTACAACTGCAGTAAGACCTCCCTGCTCCTATACTTAAATCCCCTCGCTATGAAGGCCAACATACCATTTGCCTTCTTCACCGCCTGCTGTACCTGCAGGCCCACTTTCAGTGACTGATGAACCATGACACCCAGGTCTCGTTGCACCTCCCCTTTTCCTAAACTACCACCATCCAGATAATATTCTGCCTTTGTGTTTTTGCCCCCAAAATGGATAACCTCACGTTTATCCACATTATACTGCAAATGGCAGACCAATTGAACAAATACTTTGGTTCTGTCTTCACTAAAGAAGACACAAATAACCTTCCGGAAATACTAAGGGACATAGGGTGTAGCAAGAAGGAGGAACTGAAGGAAATCTTTATTGGTCAGGAAATTGTACAAGGGAAATTGATGGGACTGAAGGCCGATAAATATTCAGAGCCTGATAGTCTGCATCCCAGAGTACTTAAGGAAGTGGCCCTGGTAATAATGGATTTATTGTTCATTTCCAACTTTCTATTGACTGGATCAGTTCCTATGGACTGGAGGGTAGCTAATGTAACCCCACTTTTTAAAAAAAGAAGGGAGAGAGAAAACAGGGAATTCTAGATCAGTTAGCCTGACATTGGTAGTGGGGAAAATGTTGGAACCAATTATTAAAGATGTAATAGCAGCGCATTTGGAAACCGTGACCGGATCGGTCCAAGTCAGCATGGATTTATGAAAGGGAAATCATGCTTGACAAATCTTTTCGAGTTTTTTTGAGGATGTAACTAGCAGAGTCGACAAGGGAGAACCAGTGGATGTGGTGTAATTGGACTTTCAAAAGGCTTTTGACAAAGTCCCACACAAGAGATTAGTGCGGAAAATTAAAGCACATGGTATTGGGGATAATGTATTGACGTGGATGGAGAACTGGTTGGCAAAGAGTAGGAATAAACGGGTCCTTTTCAGAATGGCAGGCAGTGACTAGTGGGGTACCGCAAGGTTCAGTGCTGGTCCCCCAGCTATTTACAATATATATTAATGATTTGGACGAAGGAATTGAATGTAATATCTGCAAGTTTGCAGATGACACTAAGCTGGGTGGCAATGTGAGCTGTGAGGAGGATGCTCAGAGGCTGCAGGGTGACTTGGACAGGTTAGGTGAGTCGGTAAATGCAGATGCAGTATAATGTAGATAAATGTGAGGTTATCCACTTTGGTGGCAAAAACAGAAAGGCAGAATATTATTTGAATGGTGACAGATTAGGAAAAGGGGAGGTACAACGAGACCTGGGTGTCATGGTACATCAGTCATTGAAAGTTGGCATGCAGGTGCAGCAGGCGGTGAAGAAGGCAAATGGCATGTTGGCCTTCATAGCGAGAGGATTTGAGTATAGGGGTAGGAAGGTCTTACTGCAGTGTACAAGGCCTTGGTGAGGCCACACCTTTAATATTGTGTACAGTTTTGGTCTCCTTATCTGAGGAAGGACATTCTTGCTATTGAGGGATTGCAGCGAAGGTTCACCAGACTGATTCCCGGGATGGCAAGACTGACATATGAAGAAAGACTGGATATACTAGGCTTATATTCACTGGAATTTAGAAGAATGAGAGGGGCTCTCATGGAAACATATAAAATTTTGATGGAATTGGACAGGTTAGATGCAGGAACAATGTTCCCGATGTTGAAGTCCAGAAACAGGGGTCACAGTCGAAGGGTAAGGGGTAAGCCATTTAGGACCGAGATGAGGAGAAACTTCTTCACTCAGAGAATTGTGATCCTGTGGCATTGTCTACCACAAAGTTGCTGAGGCCAGTTCGTTAGATATATTTAAAAGGTAGTTAGATATTTTCCTTGTGGCTAAAGGGATCAAGGGGTATGGAAAGAAAGCAGGAATGGGGTACTACAGTTGCAAAAATGATCAGCCATGGTCTTCTCGAATGGTGGTGCAGGCTCAAAGGGCCGAATGGCCTAACCCTGCACCTATTTTCTCTTTTCTATGTCAAACAAATGAAAGACTTTTAAGAGGCAGAGCATGGTGAGGGGAATGCAGGCACGAATGGAAATAGGAAAAGTTGGCAAAGTGGAACAGAATCCAACAGCCTGAAGATGAAAAGGCAGGCCAAACACCAAGGGTGCAGTTGCCCCTACCAGCACAGTATTCTGATGCATCTTCAGTGCCAGCTTGGTGTGTTGGCTTTTTTTTTAGCTGTTTACTTCATTTCTCTGGGGGTTCCTCTGATCCTCTGCTAAAGTGAAATCATGAGAACCACCATATCTGTTCTTTTTAAATGTGGTAAAGTATCATGAGACAATTGGTTGTGTTGCCAACGATATGCAAACAATTGATGTATCACATAAATGTCAAAATATTTAAGAGCCACAGGATATTTAGTTCACAACACTGTCATAAAACCATGTCCAATTCATTACCAGTTTGCTGTGGCTACATCCTGCCTTGGCTGTGACCCAAAGCTGATTGTGAGTTGGCACAACTATGTCAATAGTGCTGAATTACGTCAGTAATCGACCAATGGGTGATGTCATCACTTTACTTTGAATGTACTCGTAGTTTTTCCAGGGTGCAAATAAAATCTTTAACAAAACAAAATGTATATATAATTTTCTTTGTCTACACCATTCTTGTCACAATCCCACTTATGCACATCTTTATTTCTTTCATCAAACATAATTTATCTCAACTCATTCATTTCTATGGTGGGATGGTTCACATTGTAGATGCTTCCATATATGTCAGTTTGGTTGCAGTGTGTTGCCATTCTTTTCTCTGTGCAAAATGGACATTTATAATATTAAGCTACTTCACAATTATTGGCTTATGAAACAAATATCTAAAAGGTGAAGTGTTCCAAAATAGTAAAAATTCATATTTTTAAAAGGCATTGCTAAAATCAGGTTGCAATCAAACATGAGGACCCCAATTTTCATTTCTTCTTCCCCCCCCCCGTCCCCCCCCCCCCACACACACACACACTTTCACAGCTATTGGATAGGTACAGTGTGTACAAAATGTGCTTTGCCTGACCTGACCATTCCTAGATCTGGTGGACCAGGTCGTCAACATGGCCTGATTGCAGTCCCATTATAGGCTATTGCACGTGGAAACAAAGCCAGAACAACATAAGAACATAAGAAATAGGAGCAGGAGTAGGCCATTTGGCACCTCGAGCCTGCTCCACAATTCAATAAGATCATGGCTGATCTGATCCTGGTCTCATCTCCACTTACCTGCCTGTTCCCCATAACTCTTGACTCACTTATCATTTAAAAATCTGTCTCTTTCCATTTTAAGTATATTCAAAGACCCCGTCTCCACAGCTCTCTGGGATAGAGAATTCCAAAGATTCATGTGGCCTCAGAGAAGAAATTCCTCCTCATTTCTGTTTTAAATGGGTGACCCCTTATTCTGAAACTATGCCCCCTAGTTCTAGAAACCCCCATGAATGGAAACATCCTCTCTGCATCTATCTTGTGGAGCCTGCTCAATATCTTCAGTTTCAATAAGATCATCTTTCATTCTTCTGAACCCCAATGTGTATCAGCCTGACCTACTCCACCTATCTTCATATGACAAATCCTTCATCTCCGGAACTAACCTCATGAACCTTCTCTGAACTACCTCCAATGCAAGTATATCCCTCTTTTAAATAAGGAGACCAAAACTGTACGCAGTACTCCAGGTGTGGTCTTACCAACGCCCTGTAAAGTTGGAGCAGGACTTCCCTACTTTTGTACTCCATCCTCCTTGCAATTTAGGCCAGCATTCCATTTGCCTTCCTGATTAATGCTGCACCTGCATGCTAACTTTTTGCATTTCATGTACAAGAAGCCCCCAGATGCATTTTGTGATTGCACCCGATTAAAATAATAATTTGCTTTTTTATTTTTCCTGCCAAAGTGGATAACCTCACATATTCCCACATTATAGTCCATCTGCCAAATTTTTGCCCACTCACTGTGCCTGTTTATATCTCTTTGTTGATTCTTTGCGTCCTCCTTACGACTTGCTTTCCCACCTATCTTTGTATCATCAGCAAATTTGGTTACATTACACTTGGTCCTTTCATCCAAGTCATTAAAATAAATTGTAAATAGTTGAGGCCCTAGCACTGATCCTTATGGCACACCACGAGTTACAGTTTGCCAACCCGAAAATGACCCATTTATCCCGACTCTCGGTTTTCTGTTAGCCAATCCTCTATCCATGCTAATATATTACCCCTAACCCCATGAGCTCTTATCTTGTGCAGTAACCTTTTGTGTGGCACCTTACCGAATGCTTTCTGGAAATCTAAATATACGACATTAACTTGTTCTCCTTTATCCAGTCTGCTCGTTATATACTCAAACAACTCCAGCAAATTTGTCAAACGTGATTTCCCTTTCATAAAACCATGCTGACTCTGCTTGACTGCATTATGATTTTCTAAATGTCCTGCTATTACTTCCTTAATAACAGACTCGAGCATTTTCCCAATGACTGATGTTAGGCTAACTGGTCTATAGTTTCCTGCTTTCTGTCTCCCTCTTCTCTTAAATAGGGGTGATACATTTGTGGTTTTCCAGTCCGCTAGGACTTCTCCAGAATTCAGGGAGTTTTGATAGATTACAACCAATGCATCCACTTCTTTTAAGATCCTAGGATGCATGCCATAAGGTCCAGGTGACTTATCCACCTTTGGTCCCATTAGTTTGCTCATTACGTTATCTCTACTCATAGCGATTTGTTTTAAGTCTCCCTCCCCCCCCCCCCCCCCCTCCCCGCCACCCCCCACCCCTGGCAACAACTCCTTGATTGTCAATTATTGGGATGTTTTTACTGCCCTCTACCGTGAAGACCGATACAAAATATTTATTCAAAGTCTCTGCCATTTCCCTGTATCCCATTATTAATTCTTCAGTCTCCTCCTCTAAGGGACCAACATTTACATTAGCTATTCATTTCCTTTTTATATACCTGTAGAAGCTCTTACTGTCTGTTTTTATATTTCTTGCTAATTTACTCTCGCATGCTATCTTCTCTGTCTATCATTTTTTTTTTAGTCGTCCTTTGCTGGTTTCTAAAAATTTCCCAATCCTCTGCCTTCCACTGTCCTTTGTTTTCAATTTGATACCAGCTTTTGCTTCCTTAGTTAGCAAGGGATGGTTCATCCTTCTCTGAGCATCTTTATTTCTCACTGGAATAAATTTTTGCTCAGAGTTATAAAATAGCTCCTTAAATGTTTGCTACTGTGTTTCTACAGTCTTACACTTTAATATATTTTCCCAGTCCAATTTAATCAACTCCGCCTTCACACCTTTATAATTACCTTTATTTAAGTTCAGGATACTAGTTTGAGACCTAGCTTTCTCACCCGCAAACTGAGTTTGAAATTCTACCATGCTATGCTCACTCTTCCCAGGAGGATCCTTCTCTAAAAGATCATTAATTAATCTTGACTCGTTACACATTATCAGATCTAAAATAGTTTGCTCCCTGGTTGATTCTACAAAGTATTGTTCCAAGAAACTATCCTGCATACAAGTTATGAACTCTTCCTCAAGGTTACCATTGCCAATTTGATTTGTCAAATCAATTTGCAAATTAAAATCGCCCATGATTATTACTTGACCTTTCTTACAAGCCTCCATTATTTTGATTTATACTCTGTGTCACAGAGTGGACAGTGTTTGGGGGCCTGCAGACTACTCCCACCAAACACTTATTTCCCTTATTACTTCTTATCTCCACCCAAACTGATTCTACATTTTGATGTTCTGAGCCAATATCATTTCTTACTGCTGCACTGATCTCATCCTTTATTAACAGAGCTACCTCACTCCCTTTTCCTTTCTACCTATCCTTATGAAATGGCAAATAACCTGAATATTTAGTTCCCAGCCTTGGTCATTGTTTGTATGTAAACATTATAACTGTGTAAGACTTGCCATCAGAGGACGCACCTGTTGGAGGACCAAGGGTCACCTGCACACCTCATGCATGTGAGTATAAAAGGTTTCTGCCATGCTGCTTTGGCACACTCAAGTTTTATTAAAGAGACTAAGGTCACATCAGTTTAAACTTACAGTACTCAGTCTTGTGGAGTTATTCTAAACATAACAATTGGCGATGAGTAACAGATCACGAACTTTCACGTGGTTATGGCTGCCATTGATATTCTTGAGCGATTTGTAGAGGGTGATGATTGGGAAGTCTTCATTGACTGTCTCAATCCAGTACTTCGTGGCCAACAACTTGGATGCGGACGATAAAGCGATCAAACGCAGGGAGATTCTCCTCACCATTTATGAGTCTACAACATATGGCCTCATCAAGCATCTGCTAGCACCGACGAAACCTACGGAAAGGACATATGCAGATTTGTGTACGTTGGTTCGTGAAAACCTCAAGCCGAAGGAGAGCATCTTAATGGCCAGGTATTGCTTCTATATGCACCATCGCTCCAAAGGCCAGGTCGTGGCGTGTTATGTTGCCGACCGAAGATGCCTTGCGGGACCTTGCGATTTTGCTGGATATTTGGGGGAAATGCTGCGGGACTTTTTCGTGCTTGGCAAGCTGCTGTCTGCTGAATCCTCAGACCTGAACAAGGCCATCATGATAGCCCAGGCTTTCATGTCCATAAACAATAATACTAAACTGATATCTTCTCAGCATTGAGGCTCACAGGCAAGGACTGTTCATAAAATAATGCCATTAGCAGGCAGAACTGTACATGGCAGGGCCTACACATCTGCAGCTGCAAGACCTAGGATGACAGAGTCCACCGTGGGGCGTGAATGCGAATCCATTAACACCATGTTGTCGCTGCGGGGGTAATCATAGAGCCCATCAATGTCGATTCAAGCACTATGTGTGCAAAGGCTGCGAAACAATGGGGCACCTCCAGCAAATGTGCAAACGTGCTGCGAATCACCACGTGGCAGAGTCAGCAGAAGATGGTCGATCCAAAGCGGATCACGCAGAACGAGTAAGAGAGGCAACTCGACCCGAGGCTGAGGAAGAAGTGTGTGGGGTACACACCTTCACCACCAAGAGCCCTCCTATAATGCTGGAAGTCAAATTAACTGGCATTCCAGTTTCCATGGAGTTGGACACGGGGGCGAGTCAGTCAATTATGAGCCAGAAGGCTTTTGAGAAACTGTGGGGCAACAAGGCACAAAGGCCCAAACTGAGCCCGATTTATACAAAGCTGCGCACTTACACCAAAGAGCTCATACCAGTCATTGGCAGTGCGGAAGTGAAGGTATTGTACGATGGAGCCGTGCATGACTTATCACTGTGGATTGTACCAGGCGATGGCACAACGCTGTTCGGCAGAAGCTGGCTAGGAAAGATTCGATGGAACTGGGACGACATCAAAGCAATGTCTTCGGTGGATGGCGCCTCGTGCGCTCAAGTGCTGAGCAAATTTCCCTCGCTATTTGAACCAGGCATCGGCCACTTCACAGGCGCCAAGATGCAGATCCACCTCGTCCCTGATGCACGGCCTGTTCATCACAAGTATAAGGGGTGGTTTTTAGGGGGTCAGCTTTCCCTTCTGACCTTATATGAGTGGTTCCGAATCGCTCCCACACCCTTGGTTCTCGACCTTGGAATTATGAAGGGACTTGGACAGACAATCGGTTTCAAGGTCGGAAGCAGGTATGGCTTTATTGTGTTTTTAAAAAAAAGTAAAAAGGCACACTTTTAATAACACTCACAGAATAGTAATACCAATACACACTGAGGGGTACAACACATTGAATAAAATGTCAAGTTACAGCCTGTGGGGAAAAGAATACAGCTTAAACTCTAAATGGGGTAAAGAGGAGAATGCAGATACATTTACACAAGTTATCCCAGCCTCCCCCCTCCCAATTCCACTAACTAAGTTATACCCCTGGGGATTCAGGGGCTATGCTCACCAATCCCTTTAGACAGTTGCCGGTGAATCGCGGTTTCGGGGTTTGCTGCACTTGGCCTTCTAGGCGAGCTGCACCCCGGATAGAGGAGAGGACTTCGGACTGCGTAGTCTTCGGTTGGGGTGCGTCTTTTGATGCGGTAAGTTGCGTTTTGGATGTATAGGGTAAGTACCCATTTTCTTTGGTTCGGAATAGTTTTAGTTAGTCCCTTTTAGTAATTTATCACCCATTGGGTTGTTCAGAAGTAGATTGTAGAGTGGTTGTCAATTTGGTTGCTGACAACCTTCCGTTTCGTGGGCCACGTGCTCGGTCAGTTCTTGATGAGTTCTGGTAGTTTCCTTCACAACTCCATTTCGTCACTCCGGCTGCTTGTGTCTCTGTCTGTGTTCAAGTCTGTGTCCTGTAAGTTTCTGAATCTGTGTCTTTTCAAGTCTGTGTTCTGTTCGAGTCTGTGTTCTGTTAGTTGCTCCTTGTAAAACTAGGGGATAGATATATCCCCAAAAAAGGCTTCCTTATCGCCCATCAAATCTCGCTCCGCTCTTTGTTTCGATTGTGCAGCCCAGCTAACTGAAACTTGATTAAGTGGTTTTAATCTGCCGTTAATAGGCTTTTCGAAGTTGGTGAGTTCTTGTCCATTGTGCTTGTCTGGCCTGAGCCAGATATTTCTATTACTGTTGAAAAGGTGTAGGAATATGTATGAGACATTTGGGTCCTCTGGGTGGGGTGGATAAACAGTTCCCAGACAATTTGATGAGCTCCAATGTCCAAACTGGCCCTTTAGAGATTGATCCCACCCCTTTTTTTGCAGACCCAACATTCATCTTTTTAAAAATCCCAAATTTGATTAAAGTTCGTAGTTTCTTCCATGTGCACTTTAGGATTTCAAACTTTCTGGTAGATCGTTCCAAATTAAATTCCCTTTCTTATGAGTCCAAACACTGTGTGTTGGGGGGCGGGGAGTCTCCATGAATGCATCCCCTTTTATCCCCTGCAGGCTTGTCTCCCCCTTTAAAACTCATTTGTGTCCCGAAGGTTTTCCTTCCATTTTAAAAGTCCAGAAAAGGATTCTTCTCCTCCGCAAGGGAAAGGTACAAGGAATCTTTGCGAAATATTGGTAAATTCTACACAAGGCTTGAGCAGTTCCATATATGATGAGGGAGAAAGTTGAAATCGAACTGGACAGACTTCAACGAGAGGGAATCATATCACCAGTTGAGTTCAACGAGTGGGCCAGCCCAATTGTTCCGGTGTTGAAAAGCGGTGGCATGGTCAGAATCTGCGGAGACTACAAGGTAACGATCAACCACGTCTCGTTACAAGACCAGTATCCACTCCCCAAGACAGATGACCTGTTCGTAATGTTAACAAGGGGGAAGTCGTTCGCCAAATTCGATCTAACCTCCGCTTACATGACACAGGAACTGGCTGAATCTTCGAAAAGGTTGACGTGCATCAACACGCACAAAGGACTGTTTATATACCACAGGTGCCTTTTTGTGATTCGCTCGACTGCTGCCATTTTCCAGAGGAACATGGAGAGTCTGCTGAAATCGGTTCCACGCACCGTTGTGTTTCAAGACGACATCTTGATTACCGGTCGTGACGCCATCGAACACCTGCACAATCTGGAAGAGGTTCTAAGTCGACTAGATAGAGTGGGATTCAGGCTGAAATGTTCCAAGTGTGTTTTCCTGGCGCCGGAGGTCGAATTTTTGGGGAGAAAGATTGCGGCAGACGGCATCCGATCCACAGACTCAAAGACGAAGGCCATCAAGGACGCACCCAGACCACAGAATGTGACAGAGCTGCATTCGTTCCTGGGACTCCTCAACTATTTTGGTAACTTTCTACCCAGGTTAAGCACTTTGCTGGAACCATTGCACATGTTGCTACGTAGGCGTGACGACTGGGTTTGGGCTAAATCTCCAGACACAACCTTTGAGAAGGCCAGTAATCTGCTATGTTCTAACAAGTTATTTGTATTGTATGACCCATGTAAACACTTAGTGCTAGCTTGTGATGCATCTTTGTACAGGGTCGGGTGTGTGTTACAGCAAACCAATGTATCAGGCAAACTGCAACTGGTTGCATATGCGTCTAGAAGTCTATCTAAGGCTGAAAGAGCCTGTAGTATGGTCGAGAAAGAGGCATTAGCATTCGTATTGGAGGTTAAGAAAATGCACCAATACCTATTTGTAATCCGGTTCGAGCTTGAAACCGACCACAAACCGCTCATTTCACTGTTTTCAGAAAGCAACGGTATAAACACCAATGTTTCAACCCGCATCCAAAAATGGGTACTAACATTGTCCGCTTTTGACTGTTATCCGCCATAGACCAGGCACCTAAACTGTGCTATTGCCCTCAATCGGCTTCCATTGCCCACCACCGGGGTGGAAATGGCACAACCCGCAGACTTGCTTCTGGTCATGGATGTTTTTGACAGCGAGGGATCACCCGTCATGGCTTGCCAGTTCAGAACTTGGACGAGCCAAGACCCTGTGCTGCCACTAGTAAAAGTTGTGTCCTCAATGGGAGTTGGTCGGCTGTTCCAGGGGAAATGCAAGATGAAATTAAGCCGTTTCACCGACGTAAAGATGAAATGTAAATCCAGTCGGATTGTCTCTTATGGGGTAATCACGTGGTTTTGCCAAAAAAAGGCAGGGAAATGTTTATATGCGATCTACACAGGACCCACCCAGGCATAGTCATGATGAAGGCTATCGCCAGGTCGCACGTTTGGTGGCCCAGCATTGACTCGGATTTGGAGTCATGCGAACACCGATGTAACACTTGCTCACCATTGAGCAATGCCCCAAGGGAGGCTCCACTGAGTCTGTGGTCATGGCCTTCCAAAGCGTGGTCGGGATCCACGTAAATTTCGCTGACCCTCTTCTAGGAAAGATGTTCTTCGTAGTAATGGATGCTTACTCTAAATGAATTGAATGTGTAATCATGTCATCCTGTACGTCCACTGCCACCATTGAAAGCCTCCGGGCCATGTTCGCCACCCATGGCTTGCCCGACGTCCTTGACAGTAACAATGGACCGTGTTTCACCAGCTCGGAATTCAACGAGTTATGACCCACAATGGCATTAAGCATGTCAGGTCTGCCCCGTTTAAGCCCGCATCGAACGGTAAAGTGGAACGGGCAGTCCAAAATATTAAGCAGAGCTTCAAACGCATGACGAACGGCTCCCTGCAGACCCGGTTATCTCGGGTTCTGCTCAGCTACTGGACGCGACCCCATTTGCTTACCGGGGTTCCCCGGCGGAATTGTTATTGAAGTGAGCACTCAAAACCAGGCTCTCCTTAGTCCACCCGGATCTTAATGATCATGTGGAAACCCGGCATCACCGGTATAACGTGTACTACGATCGCGCGGCTTTATCGCGTGACTTTGATGTAAACGACCCTGTGTTTGTCCTTAATTACGGTCATGGTCCCAAATGAGTTGCTGGCACTGTTTTGGCCAAGGAGCGGAATAGAATGTTTATTGTCAAATGATGTAATGGACAAACGTGCAGAAAGCATTTGGATCAGACCAAACTGCGATTCACTGACAACCAAGACCAACCTGAAGAGGACATCACCATCATCGATCCACCAACACACACCCAACCAGCAATCGACCTCGCCGTCAATCAAGAGGATGAGCCCACCATGCCCAACAGTCCGGTCAGACCAACCGCGCTGCAGTGCAGCAATGGCCCGAGCAACTCGCCCATGCCAAGGTTCGAACTCAGGCGTTCAACCAGGGAGCGAGGGGCCCCGGACCGCCTCAACTTGTAAATAACTTGTAACAAAGACTTTGGGGGGGGATTGATGTTATGTATGTAAACATTATAACTGTGTAAGACTTGCCACCAGAGGGTGCACCTGTTGGAGGTCCAAGGGTCACCTGCACACCTCATGCAAGTGAGCATAAAAGGTTGTCTGCCATGCTGCTTTGGCATTCTGGAGTTTTATTAAAGAGCCTAAGGTCACATCAGTTTAAGCTTACAGTACTCAATCTTGTGCAGTTATTCTAAACATAACAGTCACCTTGCAACCACGTCTCTGTAATGGCAATCAGATCATACCCATTTATTTCTATTTGTGCCATCAACTCATCCATCTTGTTTTAAATGCTTTGTGCATTCAGATATAGAGCTTTTAATTTTGTCTTGTGTGTATACGCTCTGGTTATCATTATCTCTATCGTTACCCTGCACTTTTGCCTTCTCCTTTCTCTTTGACTTGTAAAATTTCCTCTCACCAGATCCCTTCCACCCCACCGCCCCTGCCCACACTAGTAGGTTTAAAGGCCTATTTACAGCCCTTTTTATTCGATTCACCAGGACACTGGTCCCAGCATGGTTCAATTGAAGACCATCCCAACAGAACAGCTCCCTCCTGCCCCAGTACTGGTGCCAGAGCCCCATGAATTGAAACCCATTCCTCCCAGACCAATCTTTGCGCCACACTTTCATCTCTCTGATTCTGTTTACCATCCGCATATTTGCTCGTGGCTCAGGTAGTAACCCAGAGATTATTAACCTTGGGGTTCTACTTTTTAATTTAGTCACTAGCTGCTCATACTCAGCAGAACCTCTTTCTTTCTTCTACCGATGTCGTTGGTACCTACGTGGACCACAACAACTGGATCTTACCCCTCCCACTCCAAGTTCCACTCCAGCCTAGAGGAGATGTCCTTAACCCGGGCACCAGGCAGGCAACACAACCTTCAGGACTCACGTTCTCAGCTGCAGAGAACAGTATCTATCCCCCTAACTATACTATCCCCTACCACTAACATATTTTGTTTTACTCCCCCAACTTGAATGACCCTCTGTTTCAGGGTGCTGTGGTCAGTTTGCTCATCCTTCCTGCAGTCCCTGCTCTCGTCCACACAGGCATAGCTATAGACCTGGGTGACTGCAATGGGGCCTTCTAGATTTTTGTTAGAAGGCAATAGCCAGAAGGCCAGACAAGATCCATGGGAAAGGGATACGAGTTTCCTTCTCGGACCTCTCTTACATTGCTGTCTATCTCCTTCAGATCCTCATCTGATAGGGGTCCATGCCCAACGTCTAACATCTGCTTCTTCCATTGCCCTTCTGGCAAACGAAAGGCAAAGCAAAGCAAACAGTCAGGACCTGTGGACAGCAGATTTGTGCTCCTCTTTTGTTACTCGGAAATATTCCTGCTCACTTGTGCTGTGTCTTACCTAGTGCACCCTCAAGCTAAGTAGCTGCAGTATGGGTAGATCAACGCTAAAGTAAATTTTATAAATTTAGACAGCTAGTTGTAATTATTTTTTGAATGTTTTAACTCGAAGTGAATGGATAGAGAAATCACTACCTATATATTGTGAAAATCTCTACAAATGTTCCATTGTCTATGGGCTAAAGAAGATGGGATTACACCTCACAGCTCAATGAAAACTGATGTCTCTTGTCATAAAGCTCCTAATCTCTGTCTGCATACAGACTGATTCTCCCTAATCACACTTTAATAGCATGAATTTCAGTTCAAGCTACAACATGAGGATTGTGTTTTGGGTTAAGCGCACGGATTGAAAATGCTGAGAAGCCAGCACGTCATTTGGATTAGAGAAACTTCAAATCAAGGTTAACATAGCAACAACTTCCCACGGAGCTGTAGATTTATCGTAACTGAATTTGAATTTGTTACTGCCTCAGTTTCAAGCTGCCTGTCAGTGGCACTATTTATTTACTCCATTTGCTGATGTAATATTTGTTGTGGTAGGTGAACCAGGACCAGAACCGGTTCTTTTTAATTTGTTATTCTGTGGGCGAGCTGAAAACGATAATCCTGTTGTATTTTGGGTTTGGTGTACTATTTTTGCCGCAGTCCTCAATTCTGTGAACATAGTGTTTAACCTATCAACATTTCACTTCGAGCTCAACATTTTTAAAATCATTCCATTTTTCCCATAGGAAATGAAGAGTCCAGTTCTGCCTATATTGCAAACACAATTTTTTTTAATTGTTCATTTGTCAATTTTCCCCATTAACTGAAGGCACTGATTCTTGCCTGGGACAGATTTGAGGTGCCTGCAGCTCTCTGGTACCTTGCCCAAGTGATCATTATTCTTGTGTGAGCCGAGACAGTTGACAGGTTAGTTGCCCATTGAGCACATCAATGTGCAGCCTGATCCTGTTCCCACCATAACTTTTTAGAGATGGTAGTCACATTATAGCAATTATGAGGAAGAATTTTGGCCATTTTCTTTTCTTTTTCTGGTCCGGAGACTCTAAAGACAATCGGAGCACCCAACTGTGGCACTGGCTGAGATCACAAGATCAATACAGATGAGAAAAGTGATTCAGCCCATCTTAGAATAACAGTTGTTCACCCCATCATAGTATCCAACCTGCTTTTGAACAACTCTTACGAACAATGATGGACAGCTAAAGACCATCTGGTCCATCGAGCCTGTCCCACACAATTGCGATACCTTGTGTATCACAACTTAAACACTCCACCCCACCCGCTACCCTGTGACCGTGTGATCTCCTGGGGGAGGCAAAAAAACAGATTAAAAAACCCAGACCAATTTGGGAAAAAATCTGGGAAATTCCTCTCCGACCCATCTCGGCGATCAAAGTTAGTCCAGGAGATCACTCTGGCCATTAAATTCGCTTCTGTAAGAGTTAATCTCTGGCGCAGCCAGAAACAAATCCAGCTTTTGCTTGAGGGAGTTCAGTGAATCTGCATCCATCACACAAGAGGGCAGCTTGTTCCCAAGGTCTACTATTCTCTGTGAAAAGAACTACCTCCTGACATCTAACCTAGACCTAGCTTGTTACAACTTCAATTTGTGTCCCCTGGTCCTGCCTAACCTATTTAGTTGAAATAAATGGTCAGCTGGAACACTGTCTATTCCCTTCATTATCTTATAAACCTCAATCATGTCCTCCCTAAGTCTACGCTGCTCTAAGGTAGAATCCCAACTCTTTTAACCTATCAATAGGCCCAAGTTTGAACTGGCCATTAGAACGGCGCACCTCCAAGCTTTGGGCCTATTTTTTAGAATGAAAAGTGCACCTAAAAATACCTCACTATTCTGAAGTGTCTGCAGGCCTCCATTCCAGTCGCGCAGTGCAGCTTGAGCTGCAGGGGGCGGAGCTATCAACATGCTGTGTCTACACAGCCAGCATGGGGGCGGGGTTAGGGCCCAGCGTGTCTGAGTGCCGGCAGCGTTGCGCATGCACGTTGGAGCGTGCGCGCATGCGCAATGGCACAGAAACATTGGCTGGGTGAGCACTTTCACACCCCTAGCCCCTGGCCAAAAGGCCAAAGATATGCTGCTGCGTGCTTTAGTGAGCTGCTCGGTGATCAATTTCCCGCCCCTAGCCCCTGGCCGAACAGCCGAAAATATGCCACTGTGATTTAGTGAGCTGCTGGGTGATCAATTTCCAGCCCCTGGCCGAACGGATAGGCGCTGCATCCTGCAGTAGGTGAAGTAGGGACTTTAATTTTTTTATTTATTGATTTGTTGATTTGATAATTTATTATTGATGGTTCTTTATTTTTAAAAGTGAAGGTGTTTAGTGCTCTCTCTTCCCCACACCCCCCCCCCTTCCCTCTGCCCCCCAGTCATGAGCCCAGTCTCCCAATGCATTAAGATCTGCCTGAATCAGATGAGCCTCTTCTACAGTTCTAGCACTCGCACAGATCTTGGTATCATCTGCAAATTTGCAAATTGTGCCACCAACCCCTGAATCCAGATCATTAATAAAAATAGTAAAAAGCAACAGTTCCAACACTAATCCCTGCGGGATACCACTGGTGACCGGTCTCCAAACAGATCTAAATCCATCTATAACTACTCTCTGCCTGCATCCTGCTAGCCACTTCTGTATCCAGCTCACTATTTCCACTAATACCAGAGGCTCCGATCTTATAGAGAAGCCTCTTGTATGGTACCTTGTCAAAAGCTTTTTGGAAATCTAAGTAGACTTTTAATGTTTGCATTACAATATACAATATATTTAGAATATACATCAATGATTTAGATGAAGGAATTGAATGTAATATCTCCAAGTTTGCAGATGACACTAAGCTGGGTGGCGGTATGAGCTGTGAGGAGAATGCGAAGAGGCTGCAGGGTGACTAGGACAGGTTAGGCGAGTGGGCAAATGCATGGCAGATGCAGTGTAATGTGGATAAATGTGAATTTATTCACTTTGGTGGCAAAAACAGGAAGACAGAATATTATCTGAATGATGACAGATTAGGAAAAGGGGAGGTGCAACAGGACCTGGGTGTCATGGTACATCAGTCATTGAAGTTTGGCATGCAGGTACAGCAGGCGGTGAAGAAGGCAAATGGCATGTTGGCCTTCATAGCTAGAGGATTTGAGTATAGGAGCAGGGAGGTCTTACTGCAGTTGTACAGAGCCTTGGTGAGGCCACACCTAGAATATTATGTTCAGTTTTCGTCTCCTAATCTGAGGAAGGATGTTCTTGCTATTGAGGGCATACAGCGAAGGTTCACCAGATTGATTCCCGGGATGGCAGGATTGACATATGAGGAGAGACTGGATCAACTGGGCTTGTATCCACTGGAGTTTAGAAGAATAAGAGGAGATCTCATAGAAAGATATAAAATTCTGATGGGATTGGACAGGTTAGAGGCAGGAAGAATGTTCCCGTTGCTGGGGAGTTCCAGAACCAGGGGTCACAGTCTAAATGTAAGAGGTAAGCCATTTAGGACCGAGATGAGGAGAAACTTCTTCACTCAGAGAGTGGTTAACCTGTGGAATTCTCGACCGCAGGAAGTTGTTGAGGCCAGTTCGTTAGATATATTCAAAAGGGAGTTAGATATGGCCCTTACGACCAAAGGGATCAAGGGGTATGGAGAGAAATCAGGAAAGGGCTACTGAGGTTGAATGATCAGCCATGATCTTATTGAATGGCAATGCAGGCTCGAGGGGCCGAATGGCCTGCTCCTGCAACTAATTTCTATGTTTCACTGTTTCTATCTCCCCTACACTACCAAAGAGGACTATTCCCAATGTTGATTGCTTTGTAGGTGAAGAGATTCTTCCTGACATCTGATGTAAAATTTGCCTTTTGCCCTCTTGTTCTATTATCACATTTTTATCATCATCAGTGTTCTGGGTTCTCTGATTTATATGGGGTCTCATCTCAAGGCTGAGAAGTTCAAGTTTATTAAAATGTATCTGAGATCAGGCTTTCTGTTGAGCTAAGCAGATATGTGTCTCGAGTGGAAAACTGGAGTCTTTGGTCTGTTTAGCTTTGCGCTGCACCGGGTGAGAACAGAAACCACAAGTCATACAACTGCAGCAGCAAAGTCGTTAAGCTAATAATTACAATCGTACATTGTGCATTCATATTTCACTCAATCTTATTATAAATCCTTTTTGCTATATGAAGATTACATTCTGTGGTAATTGCCTATAATTGTGGTGTTGTCAGTTTTACACTTAAATGATTCAACTTTGCCTAAAATCAGATTCAAGGATATGCTGAATAATTACTTCTGTTAAATAAATCTCCACTTTCCATGCTAGCAGGGGTACACACTGGTTTATATAGGTTAATCTGTTCTGATAGATTGGAAAATGGATCAGCTGCTTTCCTGTGGTGTAATCAGAATAACATTTATGGTATCTTATTCTATTTAATATACAGCATTAACCTCCATGTTTGTGCTGCAAATTGGTTCAATGAGGAATTACCATTAATTCCCAAAATGGATTGTTCAAATCCATTACCAGTATTTTATTGCCTTTTTATAATGTTCCTACACAGTACAATGCCCTGACATGGGTCTGCATTTGATTAACTTCATTCTAGCTTCATGCACAAAATGTGTTGATGGAGTAAGTGAGGATTTTTGCAGGATTACACATTTATATGATTAGCAGTTGCCAACGATAATACTTTGCTTATGTGTAAAATAGAACAATAAGATAAAGATCAATTGATACTAAAGTTTACTTGCACAATAATGATGGATAGGTTGAGAAGATTACTTAAATATTAAATTAAATTCCATCAAAAATTCCACTCCGCACCAGCCAACTGCTGCTTGCCACCTGTTTCAGACAGCAGATGATATGCAGATGAGGCCAGGATTTAAAATTGCCTGGGCCTTATGCTGCCAAGGTCGGGAGTGGGTTTGGTGCTCGCCTCGCCTGCCCTTGGCCATCTGATTGCCATGCCCGATTAAAATTGTGACTATGTGTTAAAGCCCTGGAGTGTTCAACCCCTAACTTCTGGCTCTGGGGCCAGAGAGCTACTAATTGAACCAAACTGAAAGTGAACACTTTAGGCTGATTCTACAAACCTTGCTCTTGTCCAGCAAGACTTTGTGATGGGAGCAAAGCTTCTCGTTTTTATCCTCTAATTTTTTTGAGTGATGGATTTTGGCAGAGCCTCCAGAGTTTAGTATTTGGGAGATTTACATAAAATAATACATAAATCAGATGCTGTATTTAGCAGTGATCTACAAGTTGCATTTCTCATCTCCAATATGATGGGGGACCTGTCTATTCAGAAGAAATTTTGTATTTTTACTCAATGGCTGAATTGGTTTTGATAATGAGAACTGTTTGAGATATTCAGCATATAATTCAACCCTGCTATAGGGGGTCTCACCTTTTAATAACTTGTCAAGGCCACTTGGGCAAATACTAGAGAGTGCTTAGTGTCCATGGAACTATATGTCAGTGAGGAGTTAATGAGGCCGAAATTGCACACCGCTGGAAATGGGGTGCTCCCACCCCGTTTCTAGTGTTTTCACCGTCGCGGTGAACGAGGTAGCCTCTTGAACGAAATTCCACTTTTTGGCTTTTTTTTTCAAGCGAACTGGTAGTCGCTCATAATAGGGGTGGCTATATGGTGGTGAGCACACGAGAGGGGCAGAAGGTGGGGCAGGGTGTAGTGTCCATTGCTGTCAGTCATCAGCATAGCACTGATGATGTCATCATGGTGCCGCGTCGCCATGGCTCTCCCCTTTTAATTAAAGAGAAGAGCCTGCGCGATTTTTAAAGTTCGGTCGACTGGGCCACCAGGGAGGGTTACAGCTGGGCCAGCAGCCTGGCACGCAAGCGGGGATGCCAGGCTAACTGTTGATGGCCCGGCCGAACCCGGGGGCATAATTGTCAGGCCGATGCAGCAGTCGGCCAACACAAAAAATGGCAACAGCAGCAGTGCGTCCTCCCCTTTAACGGGAGCTGCACCGCCATTTTAGAAGGCCACAGTCTCGCTGCACCATCTCAAAAAGCAGCTTTTGGCAACGCCTGGCTGGAGGAAGATTTTCTCGGTGGAATTTTGCCACCGGTGGGAACATCGGCGGTGCACATTCTGATGACGCACTTAGGACGGATCGGCAGCAGCCGAACAGTAAGGGGGAGCGGGATACCGCAGGAATGGAATTTTGATAGTGGTGGCCGTTACACGAAAAGTCAGGGACCATTGCACTCTGCAGCATGGCCGCCGATTTCCGGTGGTAACAGGCCTTAAAGAAAAGGGCAATTTCGGCCCCAATACCTTCACAGAGGAGAGAGAAACTGGTGGAATGTTGGAATAAATAAATTGACAAATGTTAGGGGAAATATTGTACAGGTTATTAATGTAAAGTCCTTACTCGACAGCATGAAACCACACGAGGCACATTCCAGGGACAAGGCCACTCTGTGACTTCAACTCTTTTTTTACAGGACTCCAGAAGTGATGACCCTGCGTGGGATCTCCCTTTTATGTACCTGAGTGATCAGGTAAGGAGTGTCTCCCACAAGTTCACCCCCTGTGGTCAAGGTGTGCATCTAAGTTGAGTGTATACAGTAATACAGTGGTGTTACATTGTAGTTACAAACATGACATCACCTTCCCCCCCCCCCCCCCTCCTCCCCAAGGTCTTATTGGGATCATAGGTTTAGTCTTTCAGGTGGTCTACACTCCCTCATGGAGCTCCGCAGTTGGGGCTCTGGTTGTTGGACACTGACGTGAGTGTCTGTCACCTGTGGTGATTCTGGCCTGTCCGGGCTGACCTCAGGGACTGTGCATTCCTCCGATTGCTCTTGTTCCTCGTTCACTGGCGTTAGTGTGAGCTCCATCTCATGGTCTTCTTCAGGTTCCTCCTGCATATCTGACCATTATTGACTTTTACCACGATGACCCTATTCCCCTCTTTGTCAATTACAGTACCCTCAAGCCATTTGGGCCCCATGGCGTGATTGAGGACGAATACAGGATCCTTTATTTCTATACATCTCCCCCTTGCATTACGGTCATGGTACTCGTTTTGTGCCTTACACTTGCCCTCAACTATGTCGGTCAGGACTGGGTGGATGAGGGACAACCGAGTTTTGAGTGTCCGTTTCATAAGTAGCTCTGCAGGGGGGACCCCCGTGAGTGAGTGCGGGCGGGATCTATAGGCCAGCTGGAGGCGCAATAGGTAGCATTGTAGGGAGGGTCCTTGAATCCTGAGCATGCCTTGCTTAATGATTTGGACTGGCCATTGGAGGCCGGCTTGAACGGCGCAGTCCTGACGTGGTTGATGCCATTGCCCGACATAAACTCCCGGAATTCATAGCTCGTGAAACACGGGCCATTATCACTAACCAGGATGTCCAGCAAGCCATGGGTTGCAAAGATTGCAAGTAGGCTTTCCATGGTGGTAGATGACGTGCAAGAATTCAGGATGATGCACTCGATCCATTTCGACTACGCTTCTACTACAATGAGGAACATCTTCCCCATGAACAGGCCCGTGTAGTCAACGTGAATGCGTGACCATGGCTTGGTGGGCCAGGGCCACGGGCTGAGCGGGGCCTCCCTGGGGGCATTACCCAGCTAGGCACAGGTCGTGCACCTGCGAACACAGTGTTCCAGGTCTGAATCAATTCCAGGCTACCAAACGTGTGACCGGGCAATGGCCTTCATCATCACAATGCCTGAGTGCTCGCTGTGGAGTTCCCTGATGAATGCTTCCCTGCCCTTCTGGGGCATGACTATCCGGCTGCTCCATAGTAGGCAGTCGGCTTAGATGGAGAGCTCATCCATCCGCCTGTGGAACGGTCTGACCTCCTAAGGCCTTGCTTTGTGTGCGGGCGCCCAATCCCCAGTCAGGACACATTTATTAATCAAGTATAGGAGGGGATCTCTGTTTGTCCAGATTTTGATCTGGCGGGCTGTGATGGGGGAGCCTGCGCTGTCAAAGGCATCGACAGACATGACCATCTCAGTGCTTTGCTCAGCTACCCCCTCGATGGTGGCCAGTGGGAGCCGGCTGAGCGCGTCAGCGCAGTTTTCAGTGCCGGGCCGGTGCCGGATGGAGTAGTCATAAGCAGCTCGCGTGAGGGCCCACCGCTGTATGCGAGCTGATGCGTTTGCATTGACAGCCTTGCTGTCTGACAACAGGGATGTGAGTGGCTTGTGATCCGTCTCTAATTCAAACTTCCTATCGAAGAAGTACTGATGCATTTTTTTTTACACCATAGACACATGCAAGCGCTTCCTTCTCGACCATCCCATAACCCCGTTCTGCTTGAGAGAGCGACCTGGAGGCATAAGCCACAGGTTGCAGCTGACCCTCAGCATTACCCTGCTGCAACATGCACCCAACCTCATAGGACGATGCATCACATGTCAGAACTAAATGTTTACAGGGGTCGTACAGAGTCAACAACTTGTTTGAACAAAGTAGGTTTCGCGCCCGATCAAAAGCCCGTTCCTGACAGTCCCCCCCAAAACCAATCGCAACCCTTACACAGGAGCACGTGTAGCGGCTCCAACAACGTGCTCAAGTTCGGCAGAAAGTTCCCGAAATAGTTCAACAGTCCCAGGAATGAACGCAACTCCGATGTGTTGCAGGGCCTGGGTGCTCGTCGAATCGCCTCTGTTTTGGATTTGGTGGGTTGAATCCCATCAGCAGCAACCCTCCTGCCCAGAAACTCAACCTCAGGAGCAAAGAACATGCATTTAGACTTCTTGAGTCGCAGGCCTACCCGGTCGAGTCGGCGTAGCATCTCCTCCAGGTTGTGGAGGTGTTCCTCGGTGTCGAGACCCGTGATGAGGATGTCGTCCTGGAATACGATCGTTCCCGGAATGGATTTAAGCAGGCTTTCCATGTTACGTTGAAAAATCGCGGCCGCTGATCGAATGCCAAATGGGCACCTGTTGTACGCAAACAGTCCCTTGTGCGTGGTGATGGTGGTCAGTAGTTTGGATTCGTCGGCCAGTTCCTGGGTCACATAGGCTGAAGTGAGGTCCAACTTGGTGAACAGCTTGCCGCCTGCCAGCGTGGCGAAGAGGTCCCCTCCGCTCTTGGGAACGGGTATTGGTCTTGTAGGGACACCCGATTGATGGTGGCCTTGTAGTCGCCACGGATCCTGATGGAGCCATTCGTTTTTAGAACGGGAACGATGGGGCTCGCCCAGTCGCTGAATTCAACAGGCGAGATGATGCCCTCTTGCAACAGCTGGTCCAATTCGCTCTCGATTTTTTTTCCCGCATCACATACGGCACCGTTCTGGCTTTGTGGTGCACTGGCCTGGCATCCGGGGTGATGTGTATCACTACTTTAGTGCCTTTGAAAGTCCCGATGCCCGGTTGGAATAGTGACTCGAATTGTTGTAGGACTTGTGGGCACGAACTTCGCTCCGCCAAGGACATTGAGTGAACATTCCCCCATTTCCAATTCATCTCGGCTAACCAGCTCCTCCCCAACAGTGCAGGACCATTGCCCAGGACAATCCAGAGTGGCAGCCGGTTCACTAACCCATTGTGTGTGACAGCCATCATTGCACTGCCTAGCACCGGAATGATTTATTTGGTGTAAATCCGTAATTGTGTCTCAATACATTCTAACTTGGGTCTACTGGCTTTGAGTGGCCATAGCTTCTCAAATTGCTGAACGCCCATGAGTGACTGGCTGGCCCCAGTGTCCAGCTCCATGCGTACTGGGATACCATTCAACAAAACCATCATCATCATTGGTAGCGTTTTGGTGTATGAACTGTGAATTTTCGTCGCATGGACCCACTGAACCTCTGTGTCCATCGATTTGCCCCAAAAGTCATCCTGCCCCACAGAACCCTCTTCTGGTCCACCTGCCTCATATATTAGACTGGTTGCAGGTTTTCTGCACATTTGAACGAAATGGCCACTGAGATTGCAGTTTCTGCAGACAAACTGTTGGAATCTGCAAGATCTGGCTGAGTGTTTTCCCCCACACCTCCAGCATGAGTTAAAGTTTCCATTGTTGGTGAAAAAGGGACTATGGCCAGGAATTCCGTGCTGACTGTCCCTTTGACTGCTCTTAAGTACCCTATTAGTGGGTGTCAATGGCCCATCCCGGGCCGCATTGTCCAGTGTGATGGCGTGAACGTCCATGCAGCCTGTCATTGTCTCTGTTGAGGTCCTGCTCTGGTGTCTATTGCTGCCTGGTAAATGTCGGACTGCCCCTGCCTGCCTGCGGGACTCTGAGTAGCATTGATGATGTTGACTCCCTGATCCATCGCCGCGTTAGAGGTAGAATTGCGCACGTAAATCATTTTCGTCTCTTCCTCCCGAGCCATGAAAGTTTGAGATAACAACGCTGCCGCTTCCAAGGTCAAGTCCTTGGTCTCAATTAACTTGCGAAAAATTCCCGCATGACTGATACCCTCGATAAAGAAGTCCCTTAGCATCTCCCCCCTGCAGGCATCTGTGAACGGCAGAGGTCCGCTACAAAGTCCGGTATGCTCTGTCCTTCACGACGTCGGCGGGTGTAGAATCTGTGTCGAGCCATGGGTATGCTGCTCGCTGGTTTGAGGTGCTCCCCGATTAATTTGCAAAGCTCTTCAAAGGTTTTGTCCGACGGCTTTTCGGGTGCCAGTAAGTCCTTCATGAGTGCATAAGTCTTTGACCCGCAGCTGGTCAGGAGATGAGTCCGTCGCTTGCCGGCCGCTGCATCCCCCAGCCATTCTTCCGTAACGAAGCTTTGCTGAAGCCTCTCGAGAAATCGTCCCAGTCTTCCCCAACACAGTCCCGTTCCTCTGTGCGACCGGTGGCCATTCTCGTGGGTCGTGAATTCCCGTTTCTCGTCGCTAATGTGAAGTCCTTACTCTGCAGCATGAAACCACACGAGGCACATTCTGGGGACAAGGTCACTCTGTGACCTTAACTCTTTATGACAGGACTGCAGAAATGATGACCCTGCGTGGGACCTCCCTTGAAATACCTATGTGATCAGGTCAGGAGTGTCTCCCACAAGTTCACCCCCTGTGGTCAAGGTGTGCATCGAAGTTGAGTGTATACAGTAATACAGTGGTGTTACATTGTAGTTACAAACATGACAGTTAACATTGCAGATTAGAACATTTACCACATACTTCATATGGCCACTGGATGCAAAAGTCGCAGGTAAAGTGCGATTAAGTAAAGCAACGGTTAGGTATTTGGTAAACTGCAATTATGGGGCCGAAATTGCCCCTTTCCTTAAGGCCTGTTACCATCGGAAATTGGCGGCCATGCTGCGGAGTGCAAAGGCCACCGACTTTTTTGTGTAACGGCCGCCGCTCGCCCAATTGACCTGCCACAGTTTCCCAGCGGTGACCATCACTACACCTCTTTCCCCCCCCCACTTCCACCGCGCTGCTGGCCAGCACTCCTAAGTGCACCACCAGCGCATGCACTGGCGAGGTCCTGGGCCGGAAGCCACATTTCGCTATAAAAATGGTCCGACCGCTCGGCGATGCCAGGAGTTGTTGTTTTTGGGTGGTGCATAGTTCCTGATGCACACCGCCAGTGTTCCTTAAAGGTGTTTTGCTTTTTGTTGGATTGTGTCGGCGAATTTTTCCCCGTGTTTGAGAAGCAGTGCGAGGCTATAGTGCGCGCTTGTTTGCGAGTGCTGGAGGCGCCTCCACCTGCAGAACAGGGAGGTGACTTTGAGGAGGCGGGGCTTGGGGAGGAGTTGGAAATGGGGGCAGTGCTTGCAGGCACATTGCCTCCTGCACATTGTGCGTGCTGCTGGGACACCCAGGAGAAGGCGGCATTGGGTTCAACGGCTGCAGAGGCAGCGGGAATGGGCCGCATCAATCATGGCGGCCCAGCATGGAGAGGGCCAGGGAGATGGCAACACACGGGAGGTCAGAGAACTGCCACAGGTAGGCCCTCAGCAAGGGCATCCTCTAAGGAGGAGAGTGAGGTACGCAGACCCCCCACACCAGACACTAGGCCAGCAGGACAGGAGGCAGCGTAGTCAGATGCTGGGCAGCAGTAGCCAGCAGAGCAACAGGGAGAAGCCAATGAGGCACAACACAGAGCAAGATGGCTGCACAGACGTGGGGGTCTTTCATCACCAATTCTCATACAGGGATTTGAATGATGATCAGTGCCTGCACAGACTACGATTCCGCAAGCTTGTAGCGACGGAGCTCTGCAATCTCCTGCAGGCAGACTTGGAGCTGCAACACAGGTGAGGACAGCCCCTGAGTGTGACATCCAAGGTTACTATCACCTTGAGCTTTTATGCAACTGGGTCCTTCCAAGCTGCCACTGCGGACATCTCCAACATCTCACAGTTTGCAGCCCACACATCGATATGGGAGGTTACGGATGCTCAGTATAGGAGGAGGATCGATTCCATCTCCTTCCCTATAACCAGGGATAAGCAGTTGGAGTGGCATACTAGATTCCTGCACTTTGCAGGCTTCCCCTGGGTCCAGGGGGTCATTGATTGCACCCACGTCATTCTCAGGCCACCCAAACACACCCCCGAGCAATTCCGAAACTGCAAGGGATTCCACTCGCTCAATGTTCAACTGGTTTGTGACCACAACCGCAAGATTATGCAAGTGGATGCCCGTTTCCCTGGCAGCAGCCACGATTCTTTTATGCTGCGGTAGGGCAGTGTGCCACGTCTCTTCACTGGTCCCAATCAAGATTACGGCTGGCTCCTCGGTGACCAGGGCTATGCACTGAGCACTTGGCTCATGACTCCTCTGTGCAACCCGAGAACTGCTGTGCAGCATGCGTATAATGACAATCTCTCAGCCACCAGGGCCAACATCGAGCACACAATTGGCATTCTCAAGCAGAGGTTCCATTGCCTGGACCGCTCAGGGTGTGCTGCAGTACTCGCCTGAGCGTGTCTCCATATTCGTGGTGGTGTGCTGCATGCTCCACAATCTGGCCATCATCGGGGCACGGCCATTGGAGGACGAGGCAGCAGTGCCAGCTGCGGAGGAGGAGGAGGAGGCCGCGCATGAGGAGGCACAAGAGGAAGTGCAGGATGCGGGTGGGCAGCCACGTAGGAGGTGGCATCACCAATGGCAGCAGTCGGATCTCGCGTAGTATCCAGCTGAGACTTCTTGAGAGCAGCCACATTCTGGAAGCCATCCGAGATGACAGCGGTCAGACGCTCCCTGGTCTGTTGCCCAAAGTGCATGAGCGCATTCGGAACTTCCATCGCAGCGGCCATCCTGTCCGAAGGAGCACAGTGACACTCGTTTCCTTGCACCTGTGCTGCGATGGCAGCTGTCATCTCGGCCAAGAGATGCATCATCACAGCTGGATCTGCACGTTCACTCTGGGAGTCCACCATCGTCTGCACACTGGCAGTGATGGGCTCCATGGTGTGCGCAGAGCTGTCCACAATGCGGGAGGCGGACTCCTCCATGCTCCTGACCACTTGTAACAGCCTCTCGGCCACCCTTTGCATTGCTGCCAAAAACTCGGATTGCATGGCTTCCTTGTTTATCAGCTGCGCACTCTTTTCCCCACCCCCCGCCCGGGAGAGATGGCACCTGAGGTTCCCTTTGCCCTTCACCCGCAGCCCGCTAGGCCCTGGTGCTTCACCCAGTGCAGATACATCTCCTAAATC
Organism: Pristiophorus japonicus; assembly: GCF_044704955.1. Classification (NCBI taxonomy): domain Eukaryota; kingdom Metazoa; phylum Chordata; class Chondrichthyes; family Pristiophoridae; genus Pristiophorus; species Pristiophorus japonicus. The sequence goes on from NC_091982.1 coordinate 24,223,891, forward strand.
TAAGGTACCCAACCGCGGACTCCCAATATCTGAGCAGGTGCATGTGACTGTAGAAAGCAGTGACGGTGTTGCTGGCACAGCTCTTCCCCTCTCCATCTCCCTCATTGGACATGCCGCCAAGATCATCCAGGGCGTCAAGTGAGTCCACCTGACTGTGGCTGCAGTCGCGTCAAGGGTATCCGTTTCTCTAATGCTGACACTCGGGGTTTCATCTGCAATCACAATTGGGACAAGGGGTGTCGTGAGGGTGAGGTGCTGCGAAGCACCATGCAGCTTGCACACCAGCATAAGCAATAGCCAGGTAGCCCATTGTACTGTCAGGGAGAGATGCCATTGCACAAAGGCCTTCACTTTGGTGCCCATGCTTCCCCCAGCACCATCGGAGAAACTAGCAGCCACAGGGATTCCAACCAGCCGCTGCACCCTCTCCTCCAGATCAGTGAGTTCCACATTTTATGACTTGCCTCCACCAGTGGCTTGTTGCTGGACATGGTAGCGTGCCACCTTGGCCTGCAAAGCAAAGAAGGGTTGATAAGTCGGAGTTCACAGAGGTCTCCGTAATTAGTGCAAGTGTGGATCCATTACATGCAGCTGTGAATCTCCCATGGTGAATGGAGGTCTCTGAAACCTCCACTGTAAATTCCCACCAGGCATTTAGGAAGACATTCCTAACTGGTCTCCCACCAGTATCAGGGAAGAGTACCACCTCCTTTCCTCCACAGTGTAGGGTGTTTGTTTTGTTCACTCTACTCTGATTCTTAGACCTCGGAACTTATAGTTAGAGGGAATGGACAACAGATGGCACAACATTTTAGGCTTAACCCAGTGTTCATTTTATGAAGCAACAAAAACCGACTAAAAACTACAGGGCTAGACTGCTAAGAGAAATTTGACTTTAGACATACAATCACCATTCCTGGCTGTAGCTATTATAGGTTCGTGGTCCTTGGTTCTGTGACCGGTTGATTCTCCTTCTGTCCATTCTATGCAGCGCCTGTTCCTTTCGTGTGCGTCTGTCTCTTCCTCCTGCTTCTGTGTTTCTTCCTGTGTTCTCTGCTTTCTGTTTCTTCTTCCTGTGTTCATATATTTATATCCATGATTTGAATTCAATTATCGATCCGTTTAACTGGTTGGTGATGAGGTTGAATGGCTCCTAATTTGCACACGGAGTTGACAATGCAAAAGATATTTCCTTATGCTGAATGCTGTTAGCCCAAAAATTTGCATTTCGTGGGGGTCCTCTGTTGTTACAGACTTGATGTCTCCAGTGGCAATTTACCCCACCCCGGTCAGTCAAGTTCAGGGCCTCATGTAACAACTCCATTGTTGTTATGCATGAAGTCAGTTTTGGTTCCTGACCACAGGATGTCCTTAATTGTCCAGTTTAATTCCAAAGCTTGTATCAATCAATTTTTAGTTCACTGTCTGCATTTTTCTGAAGATTAGTAACCTTACAATATCGCTACTTTTAATATCTCTTATAATAAACTCAGATATTATTCTAGGTGGCGTTTTCTTTTTCATTTTGGGTGATTGCAGCCTTCAGTCAAATCTCCCCATTACATTTCTTTTTACACACACAACCCAATGTCTTTACAATACAACAGTGTTTCTTGCAACAAAACCACGTTTGGCCTTATTCTGACTTCGGTTTACCATTTTTACAAACATTTCAGCCTGGGTTTACTTTTATAAACCTTCCAGATTCCCTTTTCTCATCCTTTTTTTTAATTTACAGGACAGGACAAGTAGATACACTATTATCAACTGTACAATTACTAATGTGTGTGATACGATTCGAACCCGCGGGGGGGGGGGGGGGGGGTTAGCAGATTTCAATATTAAATCTCAGATCCCATCGTAGAGGAGCCATCATTTCCTCGATTTCTCCCCTTATCATTCTCCTGGTGTAAAGTGTAATAATGTTTGTGGGACTGCTTGATGTTCTTTAACAGTTCAGGGGATATTGTATCCAAAACGTGATGTGTATTCCTGGAGGTTCGGTAAAGTACCGTTGACTTATGTGTTTGTGATCTGAAATACGAATTATCCTTTCTTGTGCTACTTGTGTCTTTACCTGGGGTTTGAAACAAAAGGTAGAATCCCTCACTGGACACCAAGTGTTCTGGTGTATTCATGGGTGACCTGCTTATATACTGTGCTCCCAAGGGATGCTGGGATCCCTTGGGACTCCAACAGGTGGGCCTTCTGGTGGTCAGGTGTCATGCAGATTACAAGGGGTTAAATACATAACATCACTCCCCCGTGAAGTCAACAGTACACTTATTTACAAGGTGAGATGATCTGGGGCTTTACGCTCCCTTGTCGATCGTCTCGGTACAAATACGGGTGTGGGTGGGTTGGTCAGTTCTTCACTGGGCTGTTGGGCAGCCGGCCTTGACGGGCTGCTGGGGATGGTGAGTTTGTTTTTGTGGTTAACTATGATGTCAGTTGCCACGTGTGTGTGTGTGTGTGTGTGTGTGTGTGTTGGAAGGTCAAAGGTGGTGGTGTCCTCTTCGGGTTGTTCGTAGCTGTTGGTGAACCGCAATTTGATTTGGTCCAAATGTTTTCTGTGCGTTTATCCATTGGCCAATTTGACCTGAAACACCCTACTCCTGTCTTTGGCTATGGCCGTGCCAGCGAGCCATTTGGGACCATGTCCATAATTGAGCACAAACACAGGATCATTGATCTCAATATCGTGTGACAAATTTGCGCGGTCATGGTACACACTTTATTGATGCCGCTTGCCCTCCACGTGATCATGGAGATCAGTGTGGACAAGAGAGAACCTTATTTCATGAGCAGCTCGGCTGGGGGAACTCCAGTGAGTGAGTGGGGTCTTGGTACTGTAGCTGAACAGCACGCGGGACAACCGAGCCTGCAGGGAGCCGCTTTGAGTACTGTTGAAGGGGGATGACTATCAGGGGAGGGCAGCAGCAGCCAAGTTCATGGCACCGTGGCTGGCTCTGCTGCACAGGAGGGCAGGAAAAAGAGTGGGAGAGCGATAGTGATAGGGGACTCAATTGTAAGGGGAATAGATAGGCATTTCTGTGGCCGCAAACAAGACTCCAGGATGGTATGTTGCCTCCCTGGTGCAAGGGTCAAGGATGTCTCGGAGCGGGTGCAGGACATTCTGAAAAGGGAGGGTGAACAGCCAGTTGTCGTGGTGCACATTGGTACCAAAGATATAGGTTAAAAAAAGGGATGAGGTCCTACGAGACGAATTTAAGGAGCTAAATTAAAAAGTAGGACCTCAAAAGTAGTAATCTCGGGATTGCTGCCAGTGCCACATGCTCTTCAAGTAGGAATCGCAGGATCGCTCTGATGAATACGTGGCTTGAGCGGTGGTGCAGCAGGGAGGGATTCAAATTCCTGGGGCATTGGAACCGGTCCTGGGGGAGGTCAGATCAGTACAAACCGGATGGTCTGCACCTGGGCAGGACCGGAACCAATGTCCTAGGGGTAGTGTTTGCCAGTGCTGTTGGGGAGGAGTTAAACTAATATGACAGGGGGATGGGAACCAATGCAGGGAGACAGAGGGAAACAAAATGGAGACAGAAGCAAAAGACAGAAAGGAGATGAGTAAAAGTGGAGGGCGGAGAAACCCAAGGCAACAAACAAAAAGGGCCACTGTACAGCAAAATTCTAAAGGGTCAAAGTGTAATAAAAAGGCAAGCCTGAAAGCTCGGTGCCTCAATGCGCGGAGTATTCAGAACCCAGGAGAGGGCTCTGAGCTAGTTAGTGTGGGTGAGAGCTCAGATGAACAGGACCCCAAGAAAGAATGCAAAATGCAGGAGGCAACAGAGCAGAGCAGCACTGGGGTAAGTGTAAACCACAAGGTGATAGGAAGGGACAATATGTATGAATATAAAGGGGCTGCAGAAGGGGTCAGAACTAAAAATCATGGTTTAAAAACTAGTATTAAAACACTCTCGCTAAACGCACGCAGCATTCGAAATAAAGTAAATGAGTTGACGGCACAAATCATTACAAATGGGTATGATTTGGTGGCCATGACAGAAACGTGGTTGCAGGGTGGCCAAGACTGGGAATTAAACATACAGGGGTATCTGACAATTTGGAAAGATAGACAAGAAGGGAAAGGAGGTGGGGTAGCTCTGTTAATAAAGGATGATATCAGGGCAGTTGTGAGAGACGATATTGGCTCCAATGAACAAAATGTTGAATCATTGTGGGTGGAGATTAGAGATAGTAAGGGGAAAAAGTCACTGGTGGGCACAGTTTATAGGCCCCCAAATAATAACTTCACGGTGGGGCGGACAATAAACAAGGGAATAATGGAGGCATGTGAAAAAGGAACGGCAGCAATCATGGGGGATTTTAACCGACATATCGATTGGTAAAATCAAATCGCACGGGGTAGCCTTGAGGAGGAATTCATAGAATGCATACGGGATTGTTTCTTTGAACAGTATGTTACAGAACCTACAAGGGAGCAAGCTATCTTCGATCTGGTCCTGTGTGATAAGACAGGAATAATAAACGATCTCCTAGTAAAAGATCCTCTCGGAATGAGTGATCACAGTATAGTTGAATTTGGAATACAGATTGAGAGTGAGGAAGTAGTGTCTCAAACGAGTGTACTATGCTTAAACAAAGGGGACTACAGTGGGATGAGGGCAGAGTTGGCTAAAGTAGACTCGGAACACAAACTAAACGGTGGCACATTGAGGAACAGTGGAGGACTTTTATGGAACTCTTTCATAGTGCTCAACAAAAATATATTCCAGTGAAAAAGAAGGGCGGTAAGAGAAGGGATAACCAGCCATGGATAACTAAGGAAATAAAGGAGAGTATCAAATTAAAAACCAATGCGTATAAGGTGGCCAAGGTTAGTGGGAAACTAGAAGATCGGGAAAATTTTAAACGACAGCAAAGAATGACTAAGAAAGCAATAAAGAAAGGAAAGATAGATTACGAAAGTAAACTTGCGCAAAACATAAAAACAGATAATAAAAGCTTTAACCGATATATAAAACGGAAAAGAATGACTGAAGTAAATGTTGGTCCCTTAGAAGATGAGAAGGGGGATTTAATAATGGGAAATGTGGAAATGGCTGAGACCTTAAACAATTATTTTGCTTCCGTCTTCACAGTGGAAGACACAAAAACCATGCCAAAAATTGCTGGCCACAGGAATGTGGGAAGGGAGGACCTTGAGATAATCACTATCACGAAGGGGGGTAGTGCTGGACAGGCTAATTGGACTCAAGGTAGACAAGTCCCCTGGTCCTGATGAAATGCATCCCAGGGTATTAAGAGATGGCGGAAGTTATAGCAGATGCATTCGTTATAATCTACCAAATTCTCTGGACTCTGGGGAGGTACCAGCAGATTGGAAAGCAGCTAATGTAACGCCTCTGTTTTAAAAAAAGGGGGCAGACAAAAGGCAGGTAACTATAGGCCGGTTAGTTTAACATCTGTAGTGGGGAAATACTTGAAGCTATCATTAAGGAAGAAATAGCGGGACATCTAGATAGGAATAGTGCCATCAAGCAGACGCAACATGGATTTATGAAGGGAAAATCATGTTTAACTAATTTACTGGAATTCTTTGAGGATATAACAAGCATGGTGGATAGAGGTGTACCGATGGATGTGGTGTATTTAGATTTCCAAAAGGCATTCGATAAGGTGCCACACAAAAGGTTACTGCAGAAGATAAAGGTACGTGGAGTCAGAGGAAATGTATTAGCCAGCCAATTCTCGATCCATGCTAACAGAAAGCAGAGAGTTGGGATAAATGGGTCCTTTTCGGGTTGGAAATCGGTGGTTAGTGGTGTGCCACAGGGATCGGTGCTGGGACCACAACTGTTTACAATATACATAGATGACCTGGAAGAGGGGATAGAGTGTAGTGTAACAAAATTTGAAGATGACACAAAGATTAGTGGGAAAGCGGGTTATGTAGAGGACACAGAGAGGCTGCAAAGAGATTTAGACAGGTTAAGCAAATGGGCTAAGGTTTGGCAGATGAATACAATGTCGGAAAATGTGAGGTCATCCACCTTGGGGGGAAAAAAACAGTAAAAGGGAATATTATTTGAATGGGGAGAAATTACAACATGCTGCGGTGCAGAGGGACCTGGGGGTCCTTGTGCATGAATCCCAAAAAGTTAGTTTGCAGGTAATCAGGAAGGCGAATGGAATGTTGGCCTTCATTGCGAGGGATGAAGTGCAAAGCAGTGAGGTCCTGCTGCAACTGTACAGGGTATTGGTGAGGCCGCACCTGGAGTATTGCATGCAGTTTTGGTCACCTTACTTAAGGAAGGATATACTAGCCTTGGACGGGGTACAGAGACGATTCACTCGGCCGATTCCGGAGATGAGGGGGTTACCTTATGATGATAGAGTGAGTAGACTGGGTCTTTACTCGTTGGAGTTCAGAAGGATGAGGGGTGATCTTATAAAAACATTTAAAATAATGAAAGGGATAGACAAGATAGAGGCAGAGAGGTTGTTTCCACTGGTCAGGGAGACTAGAACTAGGGGGCACAGCCTCAAAATACGGGGGAGCCAATTTAAAAACGAGTTGAGAAGGAATTTCTTCTCCCAGAGAGTTGTGAATCTGTGGAATTTTCTGCCCAGGGAAGCAGTTGAGGCTAGCTCATTGAATGTATTCAAATCACAGATAGATAGATTTTTAACCAATAAGGGAATTAAGGATTACGGGCAGCGGGTGGGTAAGTGGAGCTGAGTCCACGGCCAGATCAGCCATGATCTTATTGAATGGCGGAGCAGGCTCGAGGGGCTAGATGGCCTACTCCTGTTCCTAATTCTTATGTTCTTATATTATACTAATGCATGGTGCCACGCGTTACCAATAGTTTACACATTACAATGGTTCTCTTTTTCATGCATAATAGCAGTACACAGCCTTTTCTCCACTGGTTACACATTCTTGAATTGGTCGGGAAATTTTAATTTTAAAATACCAAATATATATGATTGCCTCATGTCTGGAACTAGAGGTTTTTCACACAATTTAAACCAACCAAAAATTCACCATGGTCAAAGGAAAAAATCTGGTTTTCACAAGTTAATTGACCTTTCTAACTCCAATTAATCCAAACCAATTTCAAACGAACCAGTGCCAGTTGAAAAAAAAAGACAGACTCACAGACAAATACACATCTACCTGTTTTTAACTTTACCATTCACACTGAAGCATCACACACACAATACATTTCATAACTTCAAACATCCATAGTAGAAAATGTTATGTTTTATTTTCTTAGATTCATTGAAATGCTTTTCTATTTTTTTTGTCTCTTAAACAAACGGTTTATTACCGTAAACCCAACACTTTCCTGCCATGCTTTGTGCTTCCTTTTGGATCCCGCAGGGTCCTTCTGCTCACCTTGTTTTACTTTTTCCTGCAGCACCTTACTGTCAGCTTTCAGATTTCGAAAACTGCTTTTGCAGCTATTGAGAAGGTACTGGTTCAAGTTCACATCCCCCAACTTCAGGTTACCTTTCCAAAAATACGCCTAGCTTCTATTAACATCCAGTGGACTATCCATGGAGTTAATGGAGCCTAAATCCCGGCTCAATGCTGCCAATTCATTCTCATCAGTTATTGATTGGTCCCGGTGCTTCGGGAGCAGGCCGACCCTCACTATTCTGGATCCCATCACTAGGCTCCTTTCTCTCCTCACCCCAATCTACCCCAACTTCCCCCGGTGTCATAAGACAAGCATACCCTTGGCCCCGGATAATACTCGGGTCAACTTATTGATTTTTTTCATTACAGGGTCCCTGATCGGCCTCTTCACATACCCAATTTTGATCTACCCTGTCTGCCACCGTTATATCATACACCTTTATACCTTCAGCCTTGTCAGCTCTCTCTGCTAGTCGGGAATTTTCTTCTCGAAGAACTTGCTCGTTGAACTTAGCCTCGGTAACCTGGCACTGTAAATACTCGGGTAAGTGATTCTGCGCCATTTCTTCCTTCCTACTCTGGTCCTGCCTTTCTTTCTTGGAACTGGCTAACTCGTCTTTTAACTTTTTATTCTCCTCCTCCAGCTTTTCTACCTGTTCTCTTCACAGTTGTGCCTGCTACATGAGCCAAACCGCTTTCTCTTTTGACCCTTTGTGGTTGCTACTGACTGTCCACTCTGCCGCATTTTCCTGTGGATCCCCAGAGTGCAGCATTTCCCGTGCTTTGAAATGTCCAATTTGTTGCACATATATGCAGCTACCTTAGCCTCCAAGGACTTTCTATGACTGCTCTTAGCCGCGGGCTCTACCGCGATTTGCTGCGGTGCGTCCATTTCCAGTGCCTCTGGCTGAGAAATTCTCCCTGACTACCTTAGTCTCCCCTGAGACCACCTCGCAGTGACCTGCGGTTCCTGTTACTCAGGCATCTCTTTGGCTACCCTATTTGACCCAAGACCACTCCGGTCAGCCAGAGACTGTTTCTCTCCTGGTCCCCTAGTCGCCTTTGAGATCACCCTGAGACCTCTGTTCGCAGACTACCCACGACACCTTTTTGGCTTTTCTCCATGACTACCCCAGTCAACCGGGATTCCTCCAGCCTATCCGAGACTGTTTCCTTCCTCTGGCTGCCCGTGAGATTAAAATGGTCTCCCCGAGACCCCTGCGCAGACTACCTTCGACTTCTTTTCTCCGTGTCTACCCTAGTCAGCCCGGGATTACTCCAGTCTGCCCAAGACTATTTCCGTCCTCTGCTGGCTGCCCTAGCTGCCCCTGAGCAGATAATTTGCACAGACTGCCTGCGATTTCTTTCCTCCGTGGCTAGCCTAGTCGACCTGAAACTACTCCGGTCTGTCAGAGACTGTTTCTCTCCTGGTCACCTAGCTCCCTTGAGAAGATAACTTGCACAGACGACCTGCGACTTCTTTTCTCCGTGGCGACCCAAGTCAACCCGGGATTACTCCAGCCTATCCAAGACTGTTTCCTTCCTCTGCTGACTGCCCTAGCTGCCCCTAAGAAGATAACTTTTTGACTACCTGAGCCAACCTTAGACTTAACCAAGCCTCCCTCAGGGTTCCTGCCCTGGTTTTGTGTCCATGATCCTTTTCCCAATGCCGAGGTCCTGCCACGGTCGGCAATTCTGTCGGGTGTTTGTTTTTCACTTTACACTGATTCTTGGACTTCGGAACTTATAGTGGGAAAGGACAACATGCGGCACAAAATTTTAGGCTTAACCCAGTGTTCGTTTTATTACGCAACAAAAACGAACTAAAAACTGCTGAGAGAAATTTGACTTTAGACATCCAATCACCACTCCTGGCTGTAGCTATTATAGGTTCGTGGTCATTGGTTCCGTGACCGGTTGGTTCTCCTTCTGTCCGTTCTCTGCAGCACCTGTTCCTTTCGTGTCCCTCTGTCTCTTCCTCCTGCTTCTGTGTTTCTTCCTGTGTTCTCGGCTTGCTGTTTCTTCTTCCTGTGTTCATATATTTATATCCAGGTTTTGAATAAGTTTCCCGCTGTGCCGAAATTCGATTATCGTTTTGTTTAACTGGTTTAGATGAGGCTGAATGGCTCCTAATTTGCACACGGAGTTGACAAAGCAAAAGATATTTCCTTATGCTGAATGCTGTTAGCCCAAAAATTTGTACTTCATGGGGGTCCTTTGTTACAGACTCGATGTCTCCAGTGGCAGTTTACCCCACCCTGGTCAATCAAGTTCAGGGCCTCATGTAACAACTCCATTGTTGTTATGCATGAAGTCAGTTTTTGTTCCTGACCACAGGATGTCCTTAATTGTCCACTTTAATTCCAAAGCTTGTATCAATCAATTTTTAGTTCATGGTCTGCATTTTTCTGAAGATTAATAACCTTACAACAGCTTCCATCAGACTTTCCAGCTTAGCATCACTGAAGTGGCTAGCCCTCCTCAAAGGACACCTGCAACCATTTATGCTTAAACAAAGGGGACTACAGTGGGATGAGGGTAGAGTTGGCTAAAGTAGACTAGAAACAAGGACTAAACGGTGGAGGAACAGTGGAGGACTTTTAAGGAGCTCTTTCATAGTGCGCAACAAAAATATATTCCAGTGAAAAAGAAGGGCGGCAAGAGAAGGGATAACCAGCCGTGGATAACCAAGGAAATAAAGGAAAGTATCAAATCAAAGACCAATGCATATAAGGTGGCCAAGGTTAGTGGGAAACTAGAGGATTGGGAAAATTTTAAGCACCAGCAAAGAATGACGAAAAAAGCAATAAAGAAAGGGAAGATAGATTACGAAGATAAACTTGCGCAAAACATAAAAACAGATAGTAAAAGCTTTTACCGATATATAAAACGGAAAAGAGTGACTAAAGTAAATGTTGGTCCCTTAGAAGATGAGAAGGGGGATTTAATAATGGGAAATGAGGAAATGGCTGAGACCTTAAACAATTATTTTGCTTCCATCTTCACAGTGGAAGACACAAACCATGCCAAAATTTGCAGGCCACAGGAATGTGGGAAGGGAGGACCTTGAGACAATCACTATCACTAGGGGGTAGTGCTGGACAGGCTAATTGGACTGAAGGTAGACAAGTCCCCTGGTCCTGATGAAATGCATTCCAGGGTATTAAAAGAGATGGCGGAAGTTATAGCAGATGCATTCGTTACAATCTACCAAAATTCTCTGGACTCTGGGGAGGTACCAACGGATTGGAAAGCAGCTAATGTAACGCCTCTGTTTAAAAAAGGGGGCAGGCAAAAGGCAGGTAACTATAGGCCGGTTAGTTTAACATCTGTAGTGGGGAAAATGCTTGAAACTATCATTAAGGAAGAAATAGCGGGACATCTAGATAGGAATAGTGCAATCAAGCAGACGCAGCATGGATTCATGAAAGGGAAATCATGTTTAACTAACTTACTGGAATTCTTTGAGGATATAACGAGCATGGTGGATAGAGGTGTACCGATGGATGTGGTGTATTTAGATTTCCAAAAGGCATTCGATAAAGTGCCACACAAAAGGTTACTGCAGAAGATAAAGGTAAGCGGAGTCAGAGGAAATGTATTAGCATGGATCGAGAATTGGCTGGCGAACAGAAAGCAGAGAGTCGGGATAAATGGGTCCTTTTCCGGTGGAAATCAGTGCTTAGTGGTGTGCCACAGGGATCAGTGCTGGGACCACAACTGTTTACAATATACATAGATGATCTGGAAGAGGGGACAGAGTGTAGTGCAACAAAATTTGTAGATGACACTAAGATTAGTGGGAAAGCGGGTTGTGGAGAGGACATAGAGAGGCTGCAAGGAGATTTAAATAGGTTAAGCGAATGGGCTAAGGTTTGGCAGATGGAATACAATGTCGGAAAGTGTGAGGTCATCCACCTTGGGGAAAAAAAACAGTAAAAGGGAATATTATTTGAATGGGGAGAAATTACAACATGCAGAGGGACCTGGGGGTCCTTGTGCATAAATCCCAAAAGGTTAGTTTGCAGGTGCAGCAGGTAATCAGGAAGGCGAATGGAATGTTGGCCTTCATTGCGAGAGGGATGGAGTACAAAAGCAGGGAGGTCTTGCTGCAACTGTATAAGGTATTGGTAAGGCCGCACCTGGAGTACTGCGTGCAGTTTTGGTCACCTTAATTAAGGAAGGATATACTAGCTTTGGAAGGGGTACAGAGATGATTCACTGGGCTGATTCCAGACATGAGGGGGTTACCTTATGATGATAGATTGAGTAGACTGGGTCTTTACTCGTTGGAGTTCAGAAGGATGAGGGTGATCTTATAGAAACATTTAAAATCATGAAAGGGATAGACAGGATAGAGGCAGAGAGGTTGTTTCCACTGGTAGGGGAGACTAGAACTAGGGGGCACAGCCTCAAAATACGGAGGAGCCAATTTAAAACCGAGTTGAGAAAGAATTTCTTCTCCCAGAGGGTTGTGAATCTGTGGAATTCTCTGCCCAAGGAAGCAGTGGAGGGGAGCTCATTGAATGTTTTCAAGTCAAAGGTAGATAGATTTTTAACCAATAAGGGAATTAAGGGTTACGGGGAGAGGGCGGGTAAGTGGAGCTGAGTCCACGACCAGATCAGCCATGATCTTATTGAATGGCGGAGCAGGCTCGAGAGGCTAGATGGCCTACTCCTGTTCCTAATTCTTATGTTCTTATGTTCTGATCTCCTCTGAAAAGTCAGACCGAAGTCAAGACATAGCTGTAAAACCTGTCCTTTAAGGCCAGGGAGCAGCTACAATGTTAGGATCAATTGGTTTGGAGCCAAATGCCACTCCGCTGCCACACTGCTGAAACCGGACCATAACCCCAGTCATTTGCACACCGCTCCGTTTAGACGCTGAAAAAGCAGAATGTCGATCTTTACACCACCCCCTCCATCTCTGCGGTAAAGGATGCTCAAATGCAGTGGGTGCACCCCGTTTTCAGAGGAGTGCAATTTCGGCCCCGATATCATTCCATCAATCTTCAGAAAATTCACCCTTCAAATGGCACCCCTTATTGCATAGTGTCATATTTCACTTGCTCATTTTACTCAAGTAGCCACCTTTACTAGATCTCAACATGCCAATTATGTTTTGGATTGTGGGCCACCTTTCCATTGTGGACTCTCATCTACTAGGAACTATACCTGAGAAAGGGCAAATTATATTTACTTAAAATCCTGGAGCCAAAAGAGGAAGAACATGTATTTCACCAGGTCCAAGAAAGAAAGAAGTTAGGATTTCCCTGGAAAAAACCCCACTATCACAGGAAATTACGGGCCAAAAATTTCAGTTGGAGACGTACCTCTGGCCCGCGAAAGAATTACACTCCTACCGGATGTCGACGAGGCTGAGAAAACTTGTGGTCTGAGGGTTGTGAGTGGGACGACAGCATAATGGCTCACGGATCTCAGGGACACAGGCGGTGCGAAAGCGTACCTGGGATCACGTGGGCCTGGTCTTCGAATCACAAAACAGAATTTGATTTTAATCATTTCCAAAGGGAATCCCATAATGAGATGTAATGGAATCTATAAATCTGATCGAATTACAATTTACAGAATTAAAATTTAAATCGTGATTAGCCTTGCTCCATCAACCTCGCTAACAATGTAATTTTTTGATAACATTCAACATCATCAAGACTCTAATCCAGGCCAATGTTTGCAGAAACTCATTTGATAGTGTATGTTTATAAATTCCAATATGACCATGTTTCAGTTATGCCTGAGGTATCCCCTTATGCTACTGCAAATAGGCCCTGCACCTATTGGCATCAACAGAGAGAGAGAGACAGACAGAGACATCTGTGCGAAATTGCTAGCCAGTTGGTGGGCAAATAGCCTAACTCTGCACCAGCAATTATTTTGTTGTGGCCTGCACGGATGGCCTGTTAATGCGTACTTTGACAGACTGCAAGTTCCGGCTTTCCCGCATTCGCAAGCGCATGTGGAAATCCCGAACTGGCGATGGATTTCAAAGGAAGTATGGCGGTGTAGTCTGAGAGTACGTCGCCGTGCTAACCACAAAATCTGAGCCCCAATTATCTCACTCTCTGTGTCTCTGTCCGTGTGTCTCTCTGTGTCTGTCTCTCTCTCCGTTTCTCTCTCTCTGGCTAAGTGTCTCTCTCTCTCTCTCTCTCTGTCTCTCGCTCTGTCTCTGTCTCCCCTTCTCCCACCCATCATCCCCCAACCACCCTACAACAGTTGCAACTGTCTGCATAGTCCTGGGTATAAATCTTGAAATAGAATCTGGCAAAAATATAAAAATCGTGCTACAAGCCTATCAAAGATGTGCAATTTATCTGAAAAGTTTGAATTGTGAAAATAATATCTGTTTATAGCCTCACTTGGGAAGTGAGTTGAGAGCACTTTGCTCAGTTGGACGGTAGCAGTTTATATATAATTATCTTTTGGATGAAGTTCTCCCTTAACAGTTCCTTATTTCCATGGTAACTCAAAAAAACAACAACTCCAGATGCTCAAATCACACTTTAATAAACTTGGCTTTATATCGGGCTTGATGCAAACTTATGTTATTGTTGTGGCTATATCCACTTGTACCTAGGCGTACATTGTTGCAAGTGCCTTAAAGGCATCTTAGACCACTGAAATTATTGAAGATGGAGGCAAAGGATGGTTGAATTGGGCTTGGATCCAATTCCTGCACAAACTGTGTGTGTGTGTGTGTGTGTCATCTCCTGTTTTACATTGTATCGCATCGCAGCTGTCCAGTTGTTCAAGACTGTGTAACTGAGCCGTACACACTAACAAGGCTCTAGGTTTGATCCCCAGTCTCTGCTGAGTTAGTTAATCTTCATTAGCATGGCTAGCGGTAGTATAACTAACTTCCATTCCCTTGGTTTATGGAGGGGGAAAATACATTGGGACTCTGACTTCGGATCGCCATCACCTAACCCAAGATGGAGTGAGGAAGCATATAGGGGATAATTTAACTTTTGGCAATAGTATATCAGATCAGTCGTCCGTTGTACACATCTCTCCTGAATTTTCAAATGGAAATAAAAATCAAGAGAGATGTATAACGTCCCGCTAATCATATCACCAAAAGTTAAAATTACACCGCTTGTCTGTTCCCTTAATTTGCTGTGGTTTATGGATTCACGATAAGGACAGAATGGGCTCGACTGTGGTTTTCAACCCCACCACCATGCGGTTGACCAGGCTGCTGACAATGCTCTGTTTGGGCTCACACATCAATAAGATACCAGAGGGCAATCGTGTCCATGGAATGATGCTGCAGTAAAAAGCAGCATCTTCAAGAGAAGAGACGAGGAGGGAGGAAATTATGGCATACAGGAAACAGAGAATAAGTAATTTGGACTTTCAAAATAATTTTCTGCAGTGCTACTTTTTGTCAATTTAAATTCTCACTTTATAGTTTTGTCATAGATTTAGAAATATGTGTTTTGATAACATAACAGGCTTAAAATGAGTCTCATTCTTAATATGTGAGACTTGACAGGTCTGTCATCATGGTAGATATCAGAATTCCAGTAATTTTAATCCTTTTTGTACAACAGCATATACTTCTGTGCGTGACAAAACAAAACAAAATGTGAGGTATTACATTTTGGAAGGAAGAATAGGGAGGTCATTTATTACTTGGGGGGTGAGAGCCTAGGTCGGAACGAAGGGATCTCAGAGTACAAATGCATCAATCACTAAAAGTTGCGACACAGGTTAGCAAGGCCATTTTTAAAAAAAGCAAACCAAGCACTAGGCTTTTTTTTTTAAAAAGTACAGAAGTGAAAAGTTGGTAAGTTATGCTGAACTTGTCTCGAATCTTGGTTAGACCACATTTAGAGTAACATAGAAACAAAGACATTTTCAGCGCAGAAGGAGGCATTTTGACCCATCGTGTCTGCGCCGGCCGACAAAGAGCCGCACGGCCCTCCGTCAGCAGCCCTAAAGGTTACATACAAACCCATGAACAATAACGGCAAGGCAAAGAGTACCCAGCCCAACTAGTTTGCCCCACACCACTGCAACACCCCTTATACTCAAAACATCTGCACTCCACCCCAACTGGAGCCATGTGATCTCCTGGGAGAGGCAAAAACCAGATAAAAACCCAGCCCAATTTAGGAAGAAAAAAATCTGGGAAAATTCTTCTCCGACCCATCCAGGCGCTCGAAACCAGTCCAGGAGATCACCCTGGCCGTATTCTATTCCCTGCGGTACTTACCATTATATATAGTACTGTGTATAGTTCTAGTCACCATATTATTATTTAGCAGCATGGGCCAGCCCACACTGCGATATGTGTGTACGCTAGGTCCATGCAGCAGAGCAGGTCTCCAGTCATCTTGGTTTAATCCTTGCAACTGGATCAAGACCTAGCTCTGTCAAGCCCATGTGGTGGCTGGTGTATAACGGTCACCACACGTTAAAAAACAAACTTCACACACAGGCATCTTCCACCCCCTCAATTGGAGTTCAGGACAAGAACATCGGGTCCTTCATCGAAACACCTGTGAACTCGTGGAAGCAAGTCATCCTCATTTGAGGGACCGCCTTTGATTATAAAAAGGATGTAGAGGCACTGGAGAGGGTGCAGAGAAGATTTACAAGGATGATACCAGAAATGTGAGGGTATTCATATCAGGAAAGGATGAACAAGGTGGGTCTCTTTTCTCTCGAAAAAAGAAGGCTGAGGGGTGACCGAAAAAAGTTCTTTAAAATTATGAAAGGTTTTGATAGAGTAGATAGATAGAGAGAGAGAGTGTTACTAAAAGCCATCAATATAAGATAGTCACCAAGAAATCCAACAGGGAATTCAGAAGAAACTTCTTTACACAAAGAGTGGTTAGAATGTGGAACTGGCTACCACATGGAGTGGTTGAAGCGAATAATATAGATGCATTTAAGGGAAGGCTAGTCAAGCATATGAGGGAGAAGGGAATAGAGGGTTAGGCTGATAGATTTAGATGAGGAAAGACTGCAGGAGGCTTGAGTGGCACATAAACGCCGGCGTAGACTGGTTGGGTCGAATGGCCTGTTTGTGGACCATATATCCTATGTAATCCTATGCAAAAATCTTGTATTCAGCGTGATGTTCGATAACCTTCATATTTTAATTTCTGGAATTAAATCTACTTATTCTACGTGGGACATGGCATTTCCCTATCAACCCAATATTCTTCGAAAAGCTTGGGTATTAATATCCCATGCTAGTTTTATTCCTTTTTGTGAATCTCATTCTGCATTATTCTCAGCTGTTCGTCAACAAAGTGTAAATGATATAAAAGTAGATGTAAATAAACTCTAGTGGATAAAGCCATTACATGGTACGCCACAAAGCGATATAAACCAGAAAATCCCAAGTTTAATTTCCAGTCTATGCTGTTGGATTGTGGAGGGTACGCAATGGTTCAGTATTGAAACCACTTCTATTTTTCATTTACAGAAATGACTTTGATTCAAAAGGCTGGATTTTCTGGGAAGATCAGTGGGCACGATCGGTCGTGGGTCGGGTGGGAAAGTGTTTTTTTTTCCCTCAGGAGGTCAGGACCCCGCTGTGAGCCCGCCACCATATGCCTTTCACTGATGTCATGGTCTGTCAGCACTGAGCATCCCAACACGCAGGGGAGAATTCACAGCAGGGGATCCCAATTCAGGACCCGCTGAGATTTCCAGCATTTTCTGGTTTTTTTCCAGATTTCAGCATCCGCAGTATTTTGCTTTTGTATCAGTTAATTTGGCAATTGTTTAGAGCCACTTAAGAATGAATTTCAGCTCACCTTCTTTATTTAACAGCTCGCCCATGGGGTCCTCGCTGGCCGTGGACTATGTCTGTCAAGCTGAGGCCATTGAATCAGCTGTTGAGTTGACAGGTTCAAATGTAAAGTCAAAGCTCCCACCTTACAGAGATATCTTCCTTCAGCCACAAACTTTTCCTCTCTGCATTTCCACAATAGATTCACCATGCTGCAAGTCTTTACACAAGACTCCATCCAGTCTGACCTCATTACTTCCCTCACCATTGACCGATCGCTTCTGTCATCTCAACTTCACCTGCCATCTATTCCATCAGCATGGGTACCCTTTATATTCTCTCACCTTGGTCCTCAGATTCCCACCACGATCAGCTCCAACACCAGGCAGACAAGCACCACTACCAACAACACCTATCTTTGCAATCAGCTGATGCTGCACATGGCATCAGTACCCGACCGCATTGCTGCCTGGGAGGCCAGGGATGGCTCACCATGGCCAGATTTACTTCAGTTGATGCTATGCACCCTGGATGCCACATGATGTGCCAGGTTGGCACCACCCCACACCAACACCATAAAGCATCCTTACAATGCCCAAGCCATTCCTTTCACAATCATTACCACTGTGGGGCGGTTACCGTTATGTCTCGCCATTCACTGAAACTCACTAAGCCACTTCCCAATGGTGCACACAAATCTGTCCAAGAACGCATACCTTGAAAATAAAGGTTTCAAGGTTTGACACCACATTAACAGAAGCTTTACATGAACAGTGCATACAACACCCAAGTGTCTACCCTTGTGTGCTATTAATTGGTGTGATTGCACTAGGATGAGTGTGAGGGGTGGCTAGTGGGATGTGGAAGTGATAATTTAGATAGAGAGGGTTGCGTAGAGGTGCAAGGTAAGTTGGTGTGAGTAATGATGTGCAGGAGGAGGGTAGGGAAGCCAGAGTGATGAACGGCACAGCAAGATGAGGTTGAGTGTGGCTTTGTCCTTACATTTTGTGATCTACTCAGATCATTGAAACTTTTACGGTACCGCAGACGGGTCCCCATGACTGCGTCCCTGCTTGTGGCCTCCTCTGCAATGTGCAACCAGGCTTTATTGGTGTCCCGGAGAGGTCGCTTCCACCCATTGGAAGGGAAGAGGACCTTCCTGCATGCTCTGACTCCCTCCATAAGCAAGGGAGTCATGGGAGAGCCTGGGTGCAGCCCTGCACCTTTGTGCAGTCATTCAGTGTTGCAGCACCTTAGTGCTGTAGAACACTGACAGCACAAATGTCCAAATAAAGTTGGCCATGGTCCCTTTAAGGAAACTGGCTGATAACACGTCATCAAATGATGTCACCAGACCCGTTTCCTCTAATTGGCTAAGAAGCCCAATCTCTGGAAATTCATATCAGAGGCCAAGATGGAGATAACAGTGGAGTCAGGATCGGCCACCAACGTCACCTGCCATGAACCTGCCGACGTCAGCAAACTCACAGCTAGTCTCAAGACAAATTGATTAAATTTGCAGGTGATGCCACGCTAAGAAGAGCAGTTGATTCTGGGGAAGAAGCTAGGGGAATGCAAAAGTGTCCAACAAAATATGAAAATGAGAAGACCTCCACTAAAAGGTGTCAAAATAGAATGAGCTGATCGTAAAAGAGATCAAGAGTTCGATTCCACATTCAATAGTGATGATTTTCAAATAGGGCACACAGCAGCCGGGCACTGGGTGTTTGCTACATCTGCCTGTTGATTCCAGTGAGGGGCCTGAACCATTTTTATGGTCGGCCTTCATCTAACTATTTTGTGTGAGCTTCCCGTATTCCGCTAGTGCGCACACAGCTGAGGGCTTGGAATTGGGGGAGGAGTACGGGGGAGGGCGGGGTGGAAGAAAAAGGCAGCCGACAGCAGACCTGAAGATTTGTATGGGGCCAGGAGGACATAAATGCTCCTCTTGGCCCACAAAATTTATTGTAAAAATATTTTTGGCCATTTGCTCATTGTGTTCCCACAGGCTTCATTCCTACATTCCATCTGCCCAAATGTCTCAGCCATTGATCAGCTTTTTCAAAATGTTATGGCTTAAAACAGCATTATTATGTTTATTAAATGAAAAGTTAAAATTTCACACTTACAATAATATAAATCCAAACCTAGCATTGACATTATTATAGAAACATAGAAACATAGAAAATAGGTGCAGGAGTAGGCCATTCGGTCCTTCGAGCCTGCACCACCATTCAATAAGATCATGGCTGATCATTCACCTCAGTACCCCATTCCTACTTTCTCTCCATACCTCTTGATTCCTTTAGACATAAGGGCCACATCTAACTTCCTCTTGAATATATCCAACGAACTGGCATCAAC
Organism: Pristiophorus japonicus; assembly: GCF_044704955.1. NCBI lineage: Eukaryota > Metazoa > Chordata > Chondrichthyes > Pristiophoridae > Pristiophorus > Pristiophorus japonicus. Next base: position 24,243,429 of record NC_091982.1, read on the forward strand.
AACTCTCTGCGGTAGAGAATTCCACAAGTTAACAACTCTCTGAGTGAAGAAGTTTCTCTTCATCTCTGTCCTAAATGGCTTACCACTTATCCTTAGACTGTGTCCCCTGGTTCTGGACTTCCCCAACATTGGGAATATTCTTCCTGCATCTAACCTGTCCAGTCCCGTCAGAATTTTATATGTTTCTATGAGATCCCCTCTCATCCTTCGAAACTCCAGTGAATACAGGCCCAGTCGATCCAGTCTCTCCTCATATGTCAGTCCTGCCATCCCGGGAATCAGTCGCGTGAACCTTTGCTGCACTCCCTCAATAGCAAGAATGTCTTTTCTCAGATTAGGAGACCAAAACAAGTAGCAAACTCTATTAAATTCTGCTGTTATCCTAATTAACGCTTTTCGTTCTGGTGTATTACATTTACCCAAAGTTATTATCCAACATTCAAATGTATGGTAAGGGCAGAGAGGGAGGAAAAAAAAGCAAGTAAAAATTCCAGATATAAAATAAGTCAAAAAAAGGTTTAGTTATGATTTGTTAAAATTAAGATTAAAAAAAAGAGAAATAAAATTGAAATTGGAATGTCAAAATTGGAACATAGGGCAGGCACTGGTAAAGTGTTAATGGGCCTGAATTCACGCTCCCCTTGGGCGCGTACGAGGTGCGCATGTGCCCGTGGGGTCCCCACAAGTTCCGGGTTTACACATGCGAAGTGCGTGCGCCTGAACCTGGAACTTGCGATTTGTCAAGAATTCTCTTGATGGATCGCAGGCCTCCAAAACTAAAGGGCCTCCGCGGAAGGAGATTTGCACAATGCCTGCACAGCAAACGTCCTTCAAATTCTTACGCTGATTACGCCTGCTTTTATCAGTCATAAGACTTTTAAAGCACAGAATAATAAATTTTTTTCAATAATTTATAAGTAATCAAAATAGAATTTAATTAATTATTTGAAACAAAAAGGTAATTTTTTGAAAAATAAACGTACATATTTTAAAGGGTCTACATTTTTGTTTTAAATAATTAATTAAATTCCATTTTGATTAGTTATAAATATGTAATTAAAAAAATATATATCTTAAGTGCTTGTGTGTTTTGGGGGGTATTTCCATTCATACTTATGGATTGGAATCACCATAAGTATGAATGGGAATACCACTACTCTGATAGGTTGGGCCGGCACACGTGATCCCAGTGATGATTATGAAGTGCAGACGATGCTGGGATACGTGGGCCTCTACGCAGGCCTATGTTGAGGCCCAGGACCGAAAGTCTCCCTTAGAAATTTTTACGGTCGGAGGCATCATCGCCCGCGGGAAGCCTCCGACCGCAAATTCTGGGCCGATGCTTTCATAAGCAATTGCCCGGAATTTGTGGTCAAGGGTGAAGCAAAGGCGTTATCCGCTGGTCCCAAAGTAAGCTTTGCACAAAGATCTTGCAATCTCTGTCGAAGTTCAGATTTTCCAACACGTAATTCAAATCAACGAAGTATAGTGGGAATACTATAGTGCGAGCTGCTGGAACGTCAACAAGCTATCTAAGCAGCCAATCAAAATGCAGAATTCTCACAGACAGCGAACCAGGAAGTGAGGAAACTGTTACAATTTTAAAAAAATGTTCGAGATAAACAAAGCTTGGGCCTTTCACATGGAGCAAAGGCAATCCTGAAATAAAAATGAACAAACATGTGATTTTTTAAAACATTTTCTTAAATTTTAATTTTTATTCAAATTGGTAAATTTGACACTGTACAAAATTAAAATTTGTTTTTCAGGGCCTTAACCTTTGTTTAGCAGTTAGTACACTGTCAAAATCCCTGTTAAACATCATCATCGGCAGTCCCTCGGAATCGAGGAAGACTTGCTTCCACTCCCAAAGTGAGTTCTCTGGTGGCTGAACAGTCCAATACGAGAGCCACAGACCCTGTCACTGGTGGGACATTACATTCGTCGAGGGAAGGGGTGGGTGGGGCTGGTTTGTCGCGCACTCCTTCCTCTGTCTGCGCTGGACCTCTTCATGCTCTTTGCGTTGAGAGTAGAAGAACTCAACCCCCTCCCGGATGCACTTTCTCCACCTCGGGCGGTCTTCGGCCAGGAATCTCCCAGGTGCCAGTGGCGATGTCGCACTTTACCAGGGAGGCTTTGAGGGTGTCCTTGTAACGCTTCCGCTGGCTACCTTTGGCTCGTTTACCATGAAGGAGCTCGGCATAAAGCATTTGCTTAGGGAGTCTCGTATCTGGCGTGCGAACTATGTGGCCTGCCCAGCAAAGCTGATCGAGTGTGGTCAGTGCTTCAATACTGGAGATGTTAGCCTGGACGAGGATACTGATGTTGGTGCGCCTGTCCTCCCAGGGGATTTGCAGGCTCTTGCGGAGTCATCGTTGGTGATATATCTCCAGCGACTTGAGGTGCCTTCTGTACATCGTCCATGCCTCAGATCCATACACAAGGGCGGGTATTACTACAGCCCTGTAGACCATGAGCTTGGTGGTAGATTCTTCGGGTCTAACTTTTAATGGGGTATTTAACAGCCGAATGACTACAGCAGAGCCAAGCTTTACATCAGTTGCCGGGATTTGAGAGATTTCACTGATTGCCAGCCCTTTGTGGAGGCTGCCTCAGTGCAGCTTGTGGAGGAACAACAACAAACAGCTTTTATTTATGTAGCACCTTTAACGTAATAAAATGTCTCAAGGTGCTTTACAGCAGTGATATAAGAAAAAACAGATAAATTTGACACCGAGTCACACAAGAAAAAATTACCGCAGATGGTTAAAGAGATAGGTTTTAAGGAGGAAAGAGAGGGAGAGAGGTTTGGGGAGGGAGCTCCAGAGCTTAGGACTCAAGCAGTTGAAGGCACAGCCACCAATGGTTGAGCCATTATAATAAGGGATGCTCAAAAGGGCAGAATTTGAGGAGCGCAGATATCTCATGGGGTTGTGAGGCTGAAAGAGATTACAGAGATAGGCCATGGAGGGGATTGTAAACAAGGATGAGAATTTTGAAATTGATGCATTGCTTAACCAGGAGCCAATGTAGGTCAACGAGTGTAAGGGTGATGGGTGATCGTGACTTGTTGCGAGTCAGGACATGAGCTGCCGAGTTTTGGATGACCAAGTTTATGTAGTGTAGAATGTGGGAAGCCAGCTAGGAGTGCGTTGGAACAGTGAAGTCTGACCGCAACTTCAGGATTTCTGCATTAGGCTGCGCATGAGCAAAATCCCAAAGTTGCAGTCAGTTTCAAAGACGAAATGATGGCAAATGCTGCCAGTTCGCTGTCATCAAGACCGCCATTGTTTTAGACATGGACTCATACAGAGATCATTGAGCCTGTGCTGGCTCTTTGAAAGCGCTATTCAATACCGCTACTCTTTCCCCAAAGCCCCGCAAATTTTTCATATGCCTGTGTAACTTTACTACGACACATTGGGGTAGAATTTGCGGTCGGAGGCATCCTGCCGACAGATGTCTCTGACCTGCAAAAAAAAATCTACGAATTTACCTGGTGATCCCGGAGGTTCGGCAGCTTGCAATCTTGGGCCTCTATGCATTGGCCTGCGTAGAGGCCCATGTAACCCAGGAGCACATGTGGTTCGCAAGCACCCCGGGATCATGTGAGCCGGTGCAACCAATTAAAGCAGGCGGATCCCTATTCATACTTTCATGGAGAGTTCTGTTTTTACGGAGCTGGCATAAGTATGAATGGAAATATCCCCCAAAATACACAAACACATGAAATAAAACATTTTTTAAAACACATTACATATTTAAAATTAATTAAAATGACATTTAATGAAATATTTTTTCAAAAAAATAATTACGTTTTTTAATGTTTTATCAGGGCTAAAAATAAACTTACCTAAATGGACTTGGTTTTTAATATATAAATGAGTGAAGAAAGCATTTTTTTCTATATTTTTAAACTCTTATGCTGGTAAAAGCAGGCCTTACCAGGCATAAGAATTTCAAGAGCATTCGTTGGTCAGAGGTCTTGTCTGACTAAAACAGTGAAATGTACCCCAGTGAAATAGAACCCTGCCTTTCATATTTGGGAGCTGGGTTCAAATTCAGCCTCAGTTGAAACTCAAAGGATTCTTAACATCACTTAACTCGAGATTCGCCTTTTATCACTCCCTCCCAGTTACTCAATGTTACCCTGCCAGCATGTTCAGAGAAACTTCAGTCTCTCGGACCTTGTGGTTTATGATATCTTCTGAACCTCTTGATTAGATTATAGCTTTTTAATTTGCTCTCACTTAACCATGCATGAAAGAATGTTTATTTTTAATACAAGAGCAAAGTTTTCCTTTGAAACAACACTGGGACTGTTCTGAATGTAAATTCAATACAAACTATTTACATTTCCCAAGGAAGCAAATGTTTATTTTTGCACTCTGATATCCATCATAAGTGACTCACATGGTCGCTTATAACCTGAGTTTTGTTCTTTCTGGTGTGGACTTTGTTTTGTGAGGTTTGATAAGTTCTTGTCTGGCTAAAGCAGTGAAATGTACCTGAGTGAATTAAAACCCTGCCTTTCATATTTGGGAGCTGGGTTCAAATTCAGCCTCGACTGATGGGATGAAAGTTTCCTTGACTGGCTCGAATGTATGAAAGGGCTAAAATCCCGGCCTCACCAGGTCTGTATGAAGTGCGGACGGACTCAGCAAGGCCTCGCAAAAGCTGGTTTTCGGGGTGCAATGCGCGTGCACTGAAAACCGGCTTTTCCGATCTGTTAAGATTTGTCTTGACAGATCAAATGCATCCCGCAGGAAGAAATGCATTCGTGCGGGTGAGATTGGGCTATTTGCCCAACTCATGCCCAGCGAATGTTTTTCAAACTCTTATGCCTGGTGAAAGTAGCTTAAGACATATAAAAATTACATTTAAAAACACATTTTTATGTTTAAAAACCCTGTCCATTCAGGTAAGTTCATTTTAAGCCATATTAAAACACATTTAAAAAAAATTCCAAAAAGATATTTTTTTCGAAAACATTTGATTTCTTGGTGACTATCTTATGTTGATTGCCTCTAGTTTTGCTCTTCCCCACAAATGGATGCACTCTCTTTCTGTCTACTCTATCAAAACTTTAATAATTTTAATGACCTCTATTAGGTCACCCTCCAGACTTCCCTTTTTAAGAGAAAAGAGATGTAGCCTGTTCATCCTTTCCTGATTGGTATAACCTCGCATTTCTGGTATCATCCTTTATAAATCTTTTTTGCACCCTCTCCAGTGCCTCTATATCCTTTTATTTTGGCAACCAGAAGTGTACACAGTACTCCACGTGTGGGCTAACCAAGGTTCAATACAAGTCAAGCATAACGTTTCAACTTTTCACATCTATCCCTCTAGAAATAAACCCTCGTGCTTGTTTTGCTTTTGGTATGGCCTCCTTGACGTGAGTCACTACTTTTAGTGATTTATGTATTTATCCCTTTGCTTCTCTTCCCCATTTAGATTCTTATTTTCCAAGTAATATGTAACCACCTTATTTTTCTCACCAAAATACAATTCTTCACACGCGTGTTGAAATTAATATGCCCTTTCTGTAAGTTTATTAATGTCTTCTTGTAATTTGTTGCAGTCCTCCTCAGTATTGGCCATCCAACCCCCCAATTTGGTGTCATCCACAAATTTAAAAATTGTGTTTTTGATTTCAAAGTCTAAATCATTAATATAAATTGTGAACAATATTGGTCCCATCACTGATCCTTGTGGAACACCATTTCCCACCTTCTCCGACTCTGAATAGCTACCCTTTACCCCTGCTCTCTGCTTTCTGTCTTTCAGCCAGTCAGCTATCCATTCTGCTAATTGTCCCTGACTCCGCATGGCCTGATCTCATTCATTAGTCTATTGGGCGAGCTTTTCCCCAACAAGTTTTGTTGGCGCTACTGACCTCAAGCACGCCGATTTTGCACGCTGGAAACGGCGCCGGCAAAAACCCACCCCATCCTGGCCGCTGCGTGCAGCCCCGGAGTCCTGGCGTCGCATCGATGTTGAAGTGGGGGGGGCGGAGCCAAATGCCCGCGCCGAAAACACTGCCGGCACCCTCACGCATGCGCTGTGGTGCCGGCCCCGACGTGCGCGCATGCGCAATAGACAGAGAGAGAAAGAAAACTTGGCTCCAACAGCTGCAACTTCCCTCCCCTAGCCCAGGCCAAATGGCTTCACACACAGGCCGGCCCACTGCCTTTCCCGGGCAGACCTCCCCGCCCACATTCAACACAACTCCAGCAGCTTCTCGGGTGGCTCAGCGGGCTCTCCCACCCCACTGATTAAACACGCAGATCCAGCAGCTACAACTTCTCTGGTGCTTCTTCCCTCCCCTATCCCAGGCCGAATGGCCTCACACACAGGCCAGCCGGCTGCCTTTCCCGGGCAGACTTTAAAGATAAGGTAGTATTTACTTCTTTTTTTTAAATTGTATTTTATTAGTTTGAGCTTTTCCTTGATGTTTGCTGCTTGTATGTTGAGGTCCTCTCCAGTTCACCTCCCTCCCCTATCCCTGCCCTAATGCCTGTTGAATGTGCGCTGCTTTTTCTTAACTGCCCACAAGGTTTTTCAGATAAGCTGACCTCAGTGGATCTGGAGTACTTTTTTGCTGGCCAAAGTGACATAAATGTCCAAAATTGACGTAAGTGTCTGGGAACGCCCCCTTTTGAAAACAAAACGGACCTAAAAAAAATCATACCGAACTGACTTACTCTGGAGCAAATTTTTTCGGCAAAATGGCATTTTCTAACTTGCGCCAGAAAAAACAACTTACCCCCCCAAAAATTGATGCAAGTCATGGCCAAAATTGAGCCCATTATGTGGCATCTTATCGAATGCCTTTTGGAAATCTAGATAAATTACATCTACTGCATTATACTTGTCTACTCTATTACTGCTTCAACGAATTCAATAAGGTTGGTCAACATAAGAATTAGGAACAGGAGTAGGCCATCTAGCCCCTCGAGCCTGCTCCGCCATTCAACAAGATCATGGCTGATCTGGCCGTGGACTCAGCTCCACTTACCTGCCCGCTCCCCATAACCCTTAATTCCCTTATTGGTTAAAAATCTATCTATCTGTGATTTGAATACATTCAATGAGCTAGCCTCAACTGCTTCCTTGGGCAGAGAATTCCACAGATTCACAACCCTCTGGGAGAAGAAATTCCTTCTCAACTCGGTTTTAAATTGGTTCCCCCGTATTTTGAGGCTGTGCCCCCTAGTTCTAGTCTCCCCAACCAGTGGAGACAACCTCTGTGCCTCTATCTTGTCTATCCCTTTCATTATTTTAAATGTTTCTCTAAGATCACCCCTCATCCTTCTGAACTCCAACGAGTAAAGACCCAGTCTACTCAATCTATCATCATAAGGTAACCCCCTCATCTCCGGAATCAGCCTAGTGAATCGTCTCCAAAGCTAGTAAATCCTTCCTTAAGTAAGGTGACCAAAACTGCATGCAGTACTCCAGGTACGGCCTCACCAATACCCTGTACAGTTGCAGCAGGACCTCCTTGCTTTTGTACTCCATCCCTCTTGCAATGAAGGCCAACATTCCATTCGCCTTCCTGATTACCTGCTGCACCTGCAAACGAACTTTTTTTTGGGGATTCATGCACAAGGAGGTGTCCTTGGAGATGGAGCACGCGGTGTCCACTGGTACGCTCGCGGCCTTCCGCGAGAGGTGGGCACCGGAGGGACTGGAGTGCATCATCACGCCCGGCAACCAAATTTTAATTTGATTTTACGTTTTAAAGTTTAATTTGTTTTCATTGCCGGTGCTTTTAGTGTCCCCCTCCCCTTTTATAGGGGGCACTGGAAAAATTTGATTTTAGCGCCCCAAAAAAAAAAACCAAAAAAAGAAAAAAAAGGAAGAAAAAAAGGGGCCTTGAAAATGTCTGCTGTGTCACCCAGGCGGGTGGCATGGTTTTAATGTTTATGTTTATTTTCAGGTAAACTCAAAAAAGTTTAATGTACAAGGACCATCAGCCGGTCCAGGCAGCGGGCGGTTGAGGGGATCGTTCAACCTGACTGCCTGTCTCTCTTCCGCTCTTACATCCGGTCCAGGGTGTCCTTGGAGATGGAGCACGCGGTGTCCACCGGTACGCTCGCGGCCTTCCGCGAGAGGTGGGCACCGGAGGGACTGGAGTGCATCATCACGCCCGGCAACCAAATTTTAATTTGATTTTACGTTTTAAAGTTTAATTTGTTTTAATTGCCGGTGCTTTTAGTGTCCCCCTTCCCTTTTATAGGGGGCACTGGAAAAAATGTGATTTTAGCGCCCAAAAAAACCCCCAAAAAAAGAAAAACACAAAAAAAAAGAAAAAAAAAGGGCCTTGTAAATGTCTGCTGTGTCATCCAGGGTGGGTGGCACGGTTTAATGTTTTTTGTTTTGCAGATAAACTCCAAAAAGAGTTTCATGCACAAGGACCCCCAGGTCCCTCTGCACCGCAGCATGTTGTAATTTCTCCCCATTCAAATAATATTCCCTTTTACTGTTTTTTTTTCCCAAGGTGGATGACCTCACATTTTCCGACATTGTATTCCATCTGCCAAACCTTAGCCCATTCGCTTAACCAATCTAAATTTCTTTTCAGCCTCTCTGTGTCCTCTACACAACCCGCTTTCCCACTAATCTTTGTGTCATCTGCAAATTTTGTTACACTACACTCTGTCCCCTCTTCCAGGTCATCTATGTACATTGTAAACCGCTGTGGTCCCAGCACCGATCCACTAACCACTGATTTCCAACCCGAAAAGGACCCATTTATCCTGACTCTCTGCTTTCTGTTTGCCAGCTTATTCTCGATCCATGCTAATATATTTCCTCTGACTCCGCGTACCTTTATCTTCTGCAGTAACCTTTTGTGTGGCACCTTATTGAATGCCTTTTGGAAATCGAAATACACCACATCCATCGGTACACCTCTATCCACTATGCTTGTTATATCCTCAAAGAATTCCAGTAAATTAAACAAACATGATTTCCCCTTCATGAATCCATGTTGCGTCTGCTTGATTGCACTATTCCTATCTAGATGTCCCGCTATTTCTTCCTTAATGATAGCTTCAAGCATTTTCTCCACTACAGATGTTAAACTAACCGGCCTATAGTTACCTGCCTTTTGTCTGCCCCCTTTTTTTAAACAGAGGCGTTAAATTAGCTGCTTTCCAATCCGCTGGTACCTCCCCAGAGTCCAGAGAATTTTGGTAGACTATAACGAATGCATCTGCTATAACTTCCGCCATCTCTTTTAATACCCTGGGACGCATTTCATCAGGACCAGGGGACTTGTCTACCTTGAGTCCCATTCGCCTGTCCAGCACTACCCCCCCCTAGTGATAGTGATTATCTCAAGGTCTTCCCTTCCCACATTCCCGTGACCAGCAATTTTTGGCATGGTTTTTGTGTCTTCCACTGTGAAGACCGAAGCAAAATAATTGTTTAATGTCTCAGCCATTTCCACATTTCCCATTATTAAATCCCGTTCTCATCTTCTAAGGGACCAACATTTACTTTAGTCACTCTTTTCCGTTTTATATATCGGTAAAACCTTTTACTATCTGTTTTTATGTTTTGCGCAAGTTTACTTTCATAATCTATCTTTCCTTTCTTTATTACTATGTTAGTTATTCTTTGCCCTCGTTTAAAATTGTCCCAATCTTCCAGTTTCCCACTAACCTTGGCCACCTTATACGCATTGGTTTTTAATTTGATACTCTCCTTTTATTTCCTTGGTTATCCACAGCTGGTTATCCCTTCTCTTACTGCCCTTCTTTTTCACTGGAATATATTTTTGTTGAGCACTATGAAAGAGCTCCTTAAAAGTCCTCCACTGTTCCTCAATTGTGCCACCCTTTAGGCTGTGTTTCCAGTCTACTTTTGCCAACTCTGCCCTCATCCCACTGTAGCCCCCTTTGTTTAAGCATTGTACGCTTGTTTGAGACACTACTTCCTCACCCTCAATCTGTATTGTAAATTCAACCATACTGTGATTACTCATTCTGAGAGGATCTTTTACTAGGAGATCGTTTAGTATTCCTGTCTCATTACACAGGACCAGATCTAAGATAGCTTGTTACCTTGTAGGTTCTGTAACATACTGTTCTAAGAAACAATCCCGTATGCATTCTATGAATTTCTCCTCCAGGCTACCCCGTGCGATTTGATTTGACCAATCGATATGTAGGTTAAAATCCCCCATGATTACTGCCGTTCCTTTTTCACATGCCTCCATTATTCCCTTGATTATTGTCCGCCCCAACGAGAAGTTATTATTTGAGGGTCTATAAACTACGCCCGCCAGTGACTTTTTCCCCTTACTATCTTTAATCTCCCCCCACAATGATTCAACATTTTTTTCATTAGAGCCAATATCATCTCTCACAACTGCCCTGATATCATCCTTTATTAACAGAGCTACCCCACCTCCTTTCCCTTCTTGTCTATCTTTCCAAATTGTAAGATACCCCTTTATATTTAATTCCCAGTCTTGGCCACCCTGCAACCACGTTTCTGTAATGGCCACCAAATCATACCCATTTGTAATGATTTGTGCCGTCAACTCATTTACTTTATTTCGAATGCTGCATGCGTTTAGGTAGAGTGTTTTAATACACGTGTTTTTTAACCATGATTTTTAGTTTTGACCTCTCCTGCAGCCCCTTTATATTCATACATATTGTCCCTTCCTATCACCTTGTGGTTTACACTTACCCCAGTGCTACTCTGCTCTTTTGCCTCCTGCCTTTGGCATTCTTTCTTGGGGTCCTGTTCATCTGAGCTCTTATGGTCTTGTGTAATTTGGGCAAATGAGCAGTCAATTTTCACACAACAAGGTCCCATAAACAGCAATGAGATAAATGACTGGATAATTTGCTGGGATTGTTCGAGGGATAAATATTGGCCAGGGCACAGGGAGAAATCTTGTATTCTGTCAGAGAGTACCACAGGATATTTTATATCCATCGGAGAGGGAAGACAGAACCTTGATTTAATGTCTCTTCTGAAAGATGATGGTTCCAATAACACATCATTCCCAGAGTACTGCACTGAAGTAGAACTCTAGATTATGTGTTCAAATCTAAGGAGTAGCCGTTGAATTATTGATCTTCTGACTCCGAGGTGAGAATGCGACCACTGAGCCAAGACTAACACCTTGGTGCAGCCACAATGCTAGCTGCCAAATGTTGCAATGAAGAGTGATGGGAGGGGGAAGTAACTTTCCACCAAGTGCAGACTAATTCTGTTTATTGCACAATTTGGGTTATTGTGTTATATTTGTGCTGCTATTCGTGAACATTTTGACAGATTTGCAGACGAGTAGAATTTTTTTAATTGAAAAATCAAAGTGAAGAACCAAGCCAAGTACAGAGAAGAAGAATTATCCAATAGACATTTACACATTTTTTTATTGACAAAAGAGAAAGGGTTGATGGTGCAGGGCTCCATTATATAGAGTGTACAACACAGAAATGGCCCAACTGGTCGGTGTGGTTGTTTATGCTTTACACAAGCCTCATCTAACCTGATCAGCATAACCACCTACTATTGCTTTTGCCCTGATGCACTTATCTCGATTTCCATTAAATGCACCTATGCTATTACATTTAATTGAAAAGAATCAGAGAAATGACAAATCAAGCAGTAGTAGTTTGTGATGCCAAAGTTGGGTTGTGCAAACCTTGTGGATTCGAGACACAAGGAAAGACTGAGGGAGGCAAGGAGTTTCAATGTTTCAGTCCTGCAAAAGGATGAATTTTGAGTGTGATAGATTTTGATTTCAACACAGTGAAATTCAGAAAGACATACCAAGAGGGAGAGGAGGTATACAATGACCATCGTAGTATTGAAAAAAATGCAGAGTGAGAGGGGATGAAGGCTAGATGAGAGTTGGATCACCTAGCATTTGTTCAAAAATATAGTGCTGGCTAATGTCTCTATTACAATCTTGCTCATGTAATAAAATACTGCTGTAAGTTTTCTGCAAATCTACAAATCATTATTGGAAAAATGGAGCAAAACACACTTAAACAGAAGTTTTTGAATAATTGCCTACAGCTTTATTTTTTATTTTCTTCCCTAGTCTCCTGGAGGAACTGACTGTCGTTCCACTGGTCAAGGGCAGTTAGGGATGGGCAATAAATGTTGGCCTTGCCAGCGGCGCCCACATCCCAGAACAAATTTTAAAAAAATATATATAATCTAAGTGGCTATTCTTTGAGCAAAAATTTACAGACTTATGGTAAGCTTTGCAGCTGAACTCAATCGTGCTTTCATCTAAAATCCACAGACAAGTGTAATCAGGAACAGGGACCTTGGTGGCTTATTCTCATTCTGTCACCTAAAAATAACCAATGCTCGTGCCCCGGTTGTTGCCTGGGTCTTTTCATCAAAACAAGGCAGCACCTTTGCCATTGAGGGAATAGATGCCTACACGTGTTCCCGAGTTGGCCAGAACTCCTTTTTTGCCAATACGGTACTGTTAATCTTTTAAAATTAATACGGTAGGCAGTGTTAAAATTATCCTTTTGAAGTCTTAATAAAATGTTCTAGATCTTTAGCCTGAAGTGTCAGCTGTGATAAACCAGAGGACCCACAGCAATTTGCCTCCTGACTGGAGATGGCCACCCAAGCAGTGCTCTAAACAGCCCCGGTGCCTGCCCTATGTCTGTAAATTACCCTGCTACTGGGAAGTAGGATGGGCTCAAGGGCAATGGCAAGGGGTAAGCAGGAGTTTCTCCAGTCAACTGCCTGTCCTCGTTCCAACAGAAGAGAAAATGAAGATCTGCAGAAATCCTGAAAGCTCTGAGATCATTCAAAATAGTTTCACCTTCATGGTAGAAGTATAATTACAGAAGATGATCAAGAGCTTCAAGGTTGCTTTTCTAAGAGAGACATTTCACATCATAAATTGAACCTTCGTTAGTGAGTGGTGCTCTTGATGATTTGGAATTTGTTTTAGCCTTACAAGGCTGATGGGAGAGAAATAGGACCCCACTGTGCCCGTATTTCGGGTGCAGAACAGTGACCAAAAGCACCAATCTCAGGGGGCCTGAGATAGGTGTGACCACATGTCAAGTTGGGCGATTTTTCAGGCATCCCTGGCAGCTGCCCAAAATCTTAATGAGGGATCTAATGACTGTTTTAGGACCTCTTGGTGGAAATTGTATTGGCCTCAGTACAATAGGTGTTGGGCCTGTTCCACTCGAGTGTTCCTGCTGTGGATGTGCCTGACAAGTGGCTGCCACAAAAAGTAAGTAACAATTAAAAAATGTAAAAATAAATTAAATCTTGATAAGGACCAGGAATGCTCCTCTCAACTGCACAACACTTTGCTGCTGTTTGCTGCCTCCCTTTTTCCTTCACTTCAACCATGGGACTTGTCTTCAGCTAGTTGTGACAAGGCTGGTGGCCCAAATTGGAATGCTGGCAATAGGCAAATTGCCTCTGGCAGTTCAACAGGCACCAGCAGCTTGTCCAAATTATTCAAATGAGGCCTGAGGCACAGTTTTGGGCCTCCCGATTGGTACGTGCTCTACTACGCCCAAAAATGGGACCAAACAGATTCCGCACCCCCCTCTGTCAAGATATACTCACATAAACAAAAACGCGTTAGCCTCATACTACCAACAAATACTTAATGCAACTATTTATCAGGGCTATTAACTTAGGGTCAATATTGATTATTGGACAGAAGTTGCTTTCATATCGAGACTTTCATATCCTCAGGATGTCTTAAAGTGTTTCACAACTGATCAATTAATTTATGTGGGTAAACTCGGCAGCCAATCTGCGCATGGCAAGTTCACAAAAAATGAATGAAATAAAGGACCAGTTAATGACTGTGTTGGTTGAGGGATAAATATTGGGCTAACTGAGAGAACTCCTCTACTCTTCAAATAGTACCAGGAGAACTCTTGTGTCCATCTGAACAGACCTCAGTTTAAAATTATATCAAAAGGAGGGTACAAGCATGATTACTCAAGCAGTTACATAATGACTGTTCAGTTATTGTAAAGATGAAGAAGCTGGCCAGAATTATATTAGGTGGCCAAACTTTGATCAATTAATTGATGGCAAAACACCGTAATAGATGTATGCCAAAAACTGATCATCCATATCTTTTGCGTTGAAATGGAATTGGAGACAATTGATTTTCTATAAATGTTATTTGCTAGATGTGGGCTTCCTTGGTTACCAGTCAAAATAACATTCCCAATTTCCATGTATTTATGCAATAAATGGAAGCAGACACATTGGGGCTGAATTTGCGGTCGGAGGCTTCACGCAGGCGGACGCCTCAACCTGTAAAAATCTACGAACTTAGCTAATCGTCCCGGAGGTTCGGATACTTGTGCTCCTGGGCCTCTATGCGTAGGCCTGCGTGGAGTCCCATGTATCCCAGGAGCGCATGCGGTTCGCAAGTGCCCCTGGGATCATGTGGGCTTGCCCAGCCAATCAAAGAAGGGCATCTCCATTCATATTTATGGGAAATCGGAACTCCCATAAATATGAATGTGGATCACATTTTAAAAAAAATACCTCTACACATCAAATAAATTAAAAAAACATATTTAAAATTAATTAAGATGGCATTTAATTAAATATTTAAAACAAAAATTTAATTTTTGAAAAAATAAATATACATGTTTTAATGGAGCTAAAAATAAACTTACCTTATTATAGATGGTTTTTAATATATGAATGATAAAATTTTATTTTTCTGTTTTTTTTTAAAACTCTTGGGGGTAGAAATTCAATACAGCCTGGTTTGAGGCGGTTACACAGCCTGGTCGCTAACTTTAGTGCCGGGTGATGTTTACCATTTCCAACTGGGGCATTCAGTTTTAGCGCCCCAAGAGGGGAATGGAGCATGAAGGGAAGCATTCCACACTCCTCTTCGGGCATTAACCCTAACTCCTGGGGTGGTAGCACGGAATTACAATTGAAGTTTTGGCGCTAGTAAAATCAGCATCCGAGCGCCGAAAGGGGAGGTCTGATGGACTACCTGAAGACTGGGGGGAAAAAATGGACCGGAGCTCCTTTGCACACTGTTGCACACCAATCAAGGTGCAATAAGTGCACAATAACTAAATGGAAATTAAAAAATCGCAACTCATGGACACCCACCTGCTCAGCTGTCTCCTTATCGCCCCGGGAGGTTAGGGGAATGCCTGCTTTCCCTGTTGCGATTAGCGGCAGGAGCTAACCCAATGTAATTTGCGACCACGTCACTAATGGGGCTTTGCATGTGCATCGATGTCACCAAGTGGGTGCCGCTGGTGAACCTCAACTGAAGTTCCCGGGAGACATTGTCAGCACAGCACTCAGTCAATAGGCCTGCTTTTACCAGGCGTAAGAATTTCATGGGCATTTGCTGGGTAGAATTTGGGCAAATCGCCTAACTTGCCTCCCGTGGAGGCCCTTTTCCCGGGGATGCATGTGTTCTGTCAAGAGAATTCTTGACAGATCGTAAGTTCTGGGTTTTAGCGCATGCTTGCTATTGAGGGAGTGCAGCGAAGGGTCACCAGACTGATTCTCAGGATGGCAGGACTGACATATGAAGACTGGATCGACTAGGCTTATATTCACTAGAATTTAGAAGAATTAAAAGGGATCTCACAGAAACATATAAAATTCTGATGGGATTGGACAGTTTAGATGCAGGAAGAATGTTCCCAATGTTGGGGAAGTCCAGAACCAGGGGTCACAGTCCAAGGATAAGGGGTAAGCCATTTAGGACCAAGATGAGGAGAAATTTCTTCACTGAGAGTTGTGAGCATGTGGAATTCTCTACCACGGAAAGTTGTTGAGGCTAGTTTGTTCGATATATTCAAAAGGGAGTTAGATGTGGCCCTTACGGCTAAAGGGATCAAGGAGTATGGAGAGAAAGCAGGAATGGGATAATGAATCATGATTAGCCATGATCTTATTGAATGGCGGTGCAGGCTCGAAGGGCCGAATAGCCTACTCCTGCACCTATTTTCTATGTTACTATGCCTAAACCTGGAACTTGCACGCCCCCCTACAGGCGAGTGTGCAGCTCATATGTGCCCGTAGGAGCCGCAAATTACGACCCATCATGTTCGCTGAACACTTTTCTAAAGGCATGTTACCTTTTTATTACAAAGGGTTTAGAGTATAAGATCTTCTTACCGAAGGAAGGATATATTTGCCTTAGAGGAAGTGCAACGAAGGCTCATTAGATTGACTCATGGGATTAGGGGATTGTCCTATGAGAAGAGATTGAGTCGACTGGACCTATATTCCCTAGAGTTTAGAAGAATGAGCAGTGATCTCATTGAAATATATAAAATTCTTAAGGGGCTTGACAGGGGTCGCTCAAAGGGTTGTGAACCTTTGGGATTCTCTATCCCAGGGAGCTGTGGATGCTCAGTCGTTGAATAAATTTAAGACGGTGATCATTAGATCAGTGGATACGAAGGGATTAAAGAAATATGGGGATAGGGCAGGAAAGTGGAATTTGAGGTAAATCAGCGATAATCTTAAATGGCAGAGCAGGCTCGAATAGTATACTACTGCTGTTTCTAATGTTCTTGTGTTCGATTCCACATCCAGCAGATGAATGAAGGGATTTCCTCAAACATGCTTCTGGAACGGAAAGATGAAATGCTGCAAAAGGAGCAACAAAATGTCTTGCTAGTTTGTCAGATACCTTGGGCCCAATATTTACGGGGTTGATGGGAGAGGCCGAAAACGGACGAAGAACCCGGCAAGGCCAGGGATGCAGCAGGATGCTCGTTATCTGTTTTTGATCTGTTCCCCGCCTGGCAGCCAGCCAAATTGACAGCCTGGCCAGTGGCTCGGCGGGAAAACCAGGAGTAGGAGGCCATAGCCGAGACCCTTGGGAACAGACCCAGGCAATCGGGGTTGGGGAGGACTGTGGTTGGTGGAGGCTCGGCGATCAGGGCTGGGAGAGCCAAAGGTCAGTTATCGGGGTTGTTGGGTGGGCGGGGGGGAATGGGGAGGGATGTGAGGTCAGCAATTTGGTGAGGAAGAGAGAGAGGCTGCAGGGAGGCAGGGGGAAGAAGTCAGCGATCGGGAGACCGAAGGCTTTCTTGTGAGACCTGAGGAACACTCCTGCTGAGGACGCATTCCCTGTATTTAATCTTTAAGCCCCTTCCCCCGTCCATTATGGAGAGGCTACTTTTGATGCCCTTGTCTATCACAAGTTTCACTGCAGTTGTACATTTTGTGTTCTTGTATCAGTTTATTAAAATTGGGTGTCAAAAGAGCTTGTCTGATGGTTGAATTGGTAATTGAGCTGTGCAGAAGGAAGTTACAAACAATTCATGCAAATTAATGTGTGCCTCATTTCCAGAAATTACAGTACATTGCTGTAGGTGCAATCCAAAGTGAATCCCTGAGATTCAAAGTTTGATTTTTGAACATATTCACTATATATTTGTTCAAATGTCATTCATCCCACATTATACCTAACTGTTATATCTTATTAAAATGTGCCTGTGTCAAATATTAGGATATCCAAAGACCCAAAACTTCCAATAGATGAAAATGGAATTCACCTGTAATCTCATAACTTTTTCTCTCTGTAAGCTGTCCAGGTGTTAAGCATTGCCCTGCTGCAACACGCACCCAACCCCATAGGACGATGCATCACATGTCAGAACCAATTTTTTTTACAGGGGTCGTACAGGGTCAACAACTAGTTTGAACAAAGTAGGTTTCGCGCCCGATCAAAAGCCCGTTCCTGACAGTCCCCCCAAAACCAATCGCAACCCTTACGCAGGAGCACGTGTAGCGGCTCCAACAACGTGCTCAGATTCGGCAGAAAGTTCCCGAAATAGTTCAACAGTCCCAGGAATGAACGCAACTCCGATGTGTTGCAGGGCCTGGGTGCTCGTCGAATCGTCTCTGTTTTGGATTCGGTGGGCCGAATCCCATCTGCAGCAACCCTCCTGCCCAGAAACTCAACCTCAGGAGCTAAGAACACACATTTAGACTTCTTGAGTCGCAGGCCTACCCGGTCCAGTCGGCGTAGCACCTCCTCCAGGTTGTGGAGGTGTTCCTCGGTGTCTCGACCCGTGATGAGGATGTCGTTCTGCAATACGATCATTCCAGGAATGGATTTAAGCAGGCTTTCCATGTTTCTTTGAAAAATCGCGGCCGCTGATCGAATGCCAAACGGGCACCTGTTATAAACAAACAGTCCCTTGTGTGTGGTGATGGTGGTCAGTAGTTTAGATTCGTCGGCCAGTTCCTGGGTTAAAAAGGCTGAAGTGAGTTCCAACTTGGTGAACAGTTTGCCGCCTGCCAGCGTGGCGAAGAGGTCCTCCGCTCTCTGGAGCGGGTATTGATCTTGTAGGGACACCTGATTGATGGTGGCCTTGTAGTCGCCACAGATCCTAACAGAGCCATCCATTTTTAGGACGGGAACAATGGGGCTCGCCCAGTCGCTGAATTCAACAGGCGAGATGATGCCCTCTCTCAACAGCCGGTCCAATTCGTTCTCGATCTTTTCCCGCATCACATATGGCACCGCTCTGGCTTTGTCGTGCACTGGCCTGGCATCCGGGGTGATGTGCATCACTACTTTAGTGCCTTTGAAAGTCCCGACGCCAGGTTGGAATAGTGAATCGAATTGTTGTAGGACTTGTGAGCAAGGACTTGTGAGCATGAACTTCGCTCCACAGATGACATTGTGTGAACATCCCCCCCATTTCCAGTTCATCTCGGCTAACCAGCTCCTCCCCAACAATGCGGGACCATTGTCCGGGACAATCCAGAGCGGCAGCCGATTCACTAATCCATTGTGTGTGACAGCCAACATTGCACTGCCTAGCACCGGAATGATTTCTTTAGTTTAAGTCCGTAATTGTGTCTCAATACGTGCTAATTTGGGTCTACTGGCTTTAAGTGGCTATAGCTTCTCAAATTGCTGAACGCCCATGAGTGACTGGCTGGTCCCAGTGTCCAGCTCCATGCGTATGGGGATACCATTTAATAAAGCCCTCTGCATCATTGGTGGCGTTTTGGTGTTTGAACTGTGAATATTCGCCACATGGACCCGCTGAACCTCGGCGTCCATCGATTTGCCCCAAAAGTCATCCTGCCTCAAAGAACCGTCTTCTGGTCCATCTGCCTCATATATTAGTCTGGCTGCAGACTTCCTGCACATTCGAGCTAAGTGGCCACTGAGATTGCAGCTCCTGCAGACAAACTGTTGAAATCTGTAAGATCTAGCTGAGTGTTTTCCCCCACACCTCCAGCATGAGTTAAAGTTTCCATAGTTGGGAACAAAGGGACTATGGCCAGGCATTCCGCGCTGACTGTCCCTTTGACTGCTCTTAAGTACCCTATTGGTGGGTGTCAATGGCCCCATCCTAGGCCACATTGTCCACTGTGATGGTGTGAATGTCCGTTCAACCTGCCATTGTCTCTGTTGAAGTCCTACTCTGGGGTCTATTGCTGCCTGGGGAGTGTCGGACTGCCCCTGCCTGCCTGTGCGGCTCTGAGTCGCATTGATGATGTTGACTCCCTGATCCATCGCCGCGTTAGAGGCAGAATTGCGCGCGTATATTATTTTCGTCTCTTCCTCCCCCGCCATGAAAGTTTGAGCTATCAAAGCCATCGCTTCCAAGGTCAAATCCTTGTTCTCAATTAATTTGTGGAAAATTCCCAAATGACCGATGCCCTCGATAAAGAAGTCCCTTAGCATCTCCCCCCTGCAGGCGCCTGTGAACTTAGAGGCTGGCCAAACGCCGGAGGTCCGCTACGAAGTCTGTTATGCTCTGTCCTCCACGACATCTATGTCTGGGCATATGTATGCTACTTGCCGGTTTGAGGTGCTCCCCGATCAATTTGCTAAGTTCTTCAAAGCTTTAGTCCGCCGGCTGTTCGGGTGTTAGTAAGTCCTTCATGAGCGCGTAAGTCTTTGGTCCGCAGCTGGTCAAAAGATGAGCCCTTCGCTTGTTGGCCGCTGCATCCCCCAGCCATTCTTTCATAACGAAGCTTTGCTGAAGCCTCTCGACAAAATTGTCCCAGTCTTCCCAACACAGTACCGTTCCTCTGTGCTACCAGTGGCCATTCTCGTGGGTCGTGAATTCCCGTTTCTTATCGCCAATGTAAAGTCCTTACTCTGCAGTATGAAACCACATGAGGCACATTCTGGGGACAAGGTCACTTTGTGACCTTATCTCTTTATTCACAGGACTCCAAAGATGATGACCCTGGTGCGTGGGACCTCCCTTTTTATACCTATGTGATCAGGTAAGGAGTGTCTCCCACAAGTTCACCCCTTGTGGTCAACGTGTGCATCTAGGTTGAGTGCATACAGTAATACAGTGGTGTTACATTGTGGTTACACACATGACAGTGATGCTATTGCAGAAGAGTACCTCCCCCCTTGCCCTAATTTCATGCATTCGAGTCTTCAGTGTGTTATCAGAAAGGCTGGGGAAGACCTCGTCTCAGTAGCCACAATATCTTTCAGTGTTCTTCAATTAAAAATCTAAGCAGTGAATGAAACCTTCCTTAAAGAGGTGCCTCCCCGCTTTAAATAGGCCTCAGAATCATGCTGATAATTGACCATGGCAGGTGCAAGGGCTGGCCAATTCCTGTTGAAATTGGCAGGGCACCCCATCAGTCAACTGGAAATGAGGACGGGGAGTTAAAATTGCCCGGGCCTCACACCAACAATGTCATGGGGGGGTTTCTGCCTCCTCTGCCCACTCCTCTCCCTGGATTCACGCCATGAGTTCAAATCGGCCTTGTTACTTTGAGAACAGCTAAAACTTAAGAAAATTAGCAATTCCTCTTAAGAATTCACAAAAAAGCCATCTCATTATCGCGTGTATATGCTCTCTCTACATATTCTTTCAGCAGTATGTGTCTGAGTTAAACATCATATCCACTGTCTTCATATCTGTAGTGCACATCTCTCAGAACATATATAAAAGTACATTTAAAAATATGTTCTGAGTATTTTGAAGTGCATCTTTTGTTTGAGATCTAAGAGGTCGAAATTGGGTTTTGTACGATGCCCGTTACTGCCGGCAGTAGGCATCAAATGACCGACAAAGGCCTACCATCGTCAGTAAGCGGCGTTGATGCCTAGACCTAAATTGAGTTGGCATTTTGGCAGAGGCACCGAGAGGCAACATAGCGCTGACTAACGCCACCTGCATGGTGACTTCATCCAGCGTACAACGTCTCTTTGATACCTCTGTCGCGATATTTGCTTTGTACGGCTGCCGTACTAGCAGACTGCCATATAGCCGGGAAAAAGTTGTCATGAAAGAAAAGATCTCAGACAGAATTGCCCAGAAAGGAAGGTAAGTTTTTCTCTCTCTTTATTTCTGCATGTTTTCATTAGTTTTAAGAGTGGGGAAATGTGTGTGTGCATCAGAGAAGTTTTAGTTATTTTTTTTCTTCCCGTTCTTTTTCTAGCATGGTGGCAGCCTCCCGTCGGGTAATTCAGTCGGCCTCCTGAGCTCCTGCCCGAGGATGAATGTGCAACGCCACTTTTTAGCACTGCTCTCTCATCTTCGGGCGTAAAAACTGAATTTAGCACTTTGAGGCGTGCCTAAAATCAGCACTCAGGCAGTGACATCGCCTCAAAAACGGCAGTATCCAATTTTGAGCCCTAAAACCTTTCTGGCATATGAGCGTGACTTCTGAAGCAAGCCGAGTGATTTTTTGATTGTTTTGAAATTCAAACTAATGACGTTTAGAGAACAATTATATCATTTGAAGGTTCATGGTATAAAGGATGTTGTGCTTCTGTGTGAATTATTATTTCTGCCTTTTATTGGAATGATGCTTTCAGATGTTTGAAAGAACAATTGGAAAAACCTCATTTATTTTCAAAGAAGTTTTGCTCATTAACCTCTGTTTGAGACATTATATGCAGAGAACATTTCAAAAAGAAACGTGGTTGGTGTCCATCTTCAAAGATATTGAATATCTAAACACTGTTCTCCTTACTATTTTAAATCGGAGCTCTTATAAATCAAATCGGAAAATGAAAACTGGCAAATGTCAAAAAATCCTTGCAACGCAAATCATTTTTTTAACTGTGAAAGGCTCGGTGAAATCACCGGCTCTGCGTATCAAATTATTAAGGGACTAGTTGTATTTTTTGATATGGAGATGAGATGTGCATGCTTAAACTGGTATTGTGGCATTAATCTCATTCACAGCTCCGAAGTAATTAGAAATTAATAGACTGTAGTATAAGAATATTCAATTCAGTATTAGGTCACTTTGATGTAGAAGAATAAAATAATTAATTCAGTTGTCCAAGGCGTTGGATGTCACAAACTGCATGCATCGATATACAGGCAGGATTTAAAACATGATGGATTGTAGAACGGCTGCATCCTGACATCTTTTCTGTTCAAATACAAATTTCCGTTACTGCTTCAAATGTTGGGAAGAGTGTTCTGAAATGAAATATTGTAGTCAAGGCTTGAAGCTATTAAGCTATGAAAATGAAAATATAAATAATTACACACTGTAGATTGTCATAGTGATCCACGTATTGGGAGCATTGTGGAATTTGCTTAAACATTTCAATTTTATCGCAGCATATAATAGCATGGACACCAAATCTGTTATCCATTGGTTTGGAAATATACAAAAGGTAGCCACAGGTTTTGACATATTAGGATTAGAAGGTGCATTCTAATTGAATCATCATCTTTGACCATATAGAATAAGACTTCAAGTATAGTGTTGTCACTAGGATTTCAGTAAAGCATGAAGCAGTCCTATTGGTACTTTTTCCCAGTAAAGTGTAACAGTGCATGTGTAACATTTCATTTGTTCCAGCGGTGAAAAATATGTAGTGGTACACTTTGTTATTCCAAACTTGGGTTGTTTTCACAGAGAGCATTTTGAACTATAGCAAAGTGAATTGCTGATGTACTAATGTCAGTCACTGGTGGTGATGGGAGTAATTTCTGATATGAATTAAGAAAATCTCAAAAGCATTTTCATATAACATTAACATTATTGACTTAAATGCAATTTTTCCTTTAATGTGTTGATACTAATATACTGAGTAGGCCAAGTGACTGAAGTTGAAATATTTGCCCCAAGTATGGTTTTATATATTTTATATCAAAATATCTAATAGGATTTACAACTGTAAGACTGTGTGAGGAGTGCAATTTTGTTACTTTTGTGTTGCTGTGAAGTAATTCCAGAATTGGGCCTAATCTGACAGCAAAATACATCCGCTTAAGGACGTTTCATACCACTTGGGCTTGACATTCAGGGTTGATAACTCTGGTTGGCCCTATTCCTGGAGATGTCATCATGTGACCTCCCACTACAAATGACCTGCCCACACACTTCCGCCATCGATTGCCTAAAAAGTCCAGCCTCGTGCTTTCTCCCACCAACTGGAAAGCAAACAGACTCTTCATTACCCGATTGGATGATCCTTGACTATCTGTCAAACTGCTTTCCTTCTCACCTCCAATATCTCTTTAAACTAATAATAAGATATTCAAAGAAAATGAACATGGGAACATAAGAACTGGAGTAGGCCATTCAGTCCCATGGGCTTGTTCCACCCTTTAATTGAGATCATGGCTGATCTGTATCTTAACTTGATCTACATGCCTTGGCTCCATATCCTTGTATACCCTTGTCTAGTTGTCCAGCATCAATCTCTGATTTAAAATTATTAATTGATCTAGCATCTATTGCTTTTTGTGGGACAGAGTTCCTCACTTCTATCATGCTGTGTGGAAAAAGTGTTTTGCAACTTCTCTGCTGAATGACCTGCCACTAATTCTAAAGTTGTGTCCATTATTCTCGACACCCCCAACAGCAGCAAACGTTTCTGTCTATCTACCTTCTTAATTCCATGGAAAAATTCTAAAAACCTCAATCAACTTACCCCTTAACTTCTAACAAGCCTAGTTTATGTAATCTCTCCTCAAAATCTAACCATTGGAACCCTGGTAACAGTCTTGTGACTCGACTGCACCCCTTCCAAGGTCAATATATCCTTCCTAAGGTGCGGTGGCTAAAACAGTACAAAGTTTTCCAGAAGCTGTCTAACCAGGGCTTTGTTCAGCTGTCACAAAACTTCCTCCACTTTATATTCTAACCCTCTAGGCATAAAGGCTAACATTCCATTAGCCTTTTTGATTATTTTGTGTACTGACTGCTACATTTTAGTGATCCGTGAACATGGACCATTAAATCTCTTTGATCTCAACTTTTTTTCGCTTGTCATCCATGAAAATAATACTCTGATCTCTCCTTTTTTTTTGGTCCAAAATTCATACTCTCGTCTACACTACTTACGATACCTCCAATCTTTGCCATCGACAAACTTGGATATCTAAGTCATTCATAGATATAATCAATAGTTGTGGCCACAGTGTAGGACACTGCTTAGCACCGATCTTATGGCTAGCATCCGGCCGTAGGCAACTAGGGTCATACAGCAGTGCCTGGTCTCCAGTTGTCTTGGACCCCCTTACCACTGGATCAAAACCTTGCTTTGCTAAGCCCGTGTGGTAGCCAGTGTGCAACGGCCACCCAACGTTAAAAGAACTCATGCACAGGCACCTTCCATCCTTCAAAATGAAGTTCGGGACCTGGAACATCAAGATCCTCATGGACAATTCCAACAATGGCAGACCGGAAAGCCGCACCGCCATCATTGCCCGGGAACTTAAACGCTTCGATGTCAACATTGCCACCCTAAGTGAGAGCCAGCGGGCAGGAGAAGGCCAGCTAAAAGAACAAGGTAGAAGTTACACCACCTTCTGGAAAGGCAAACCAGAGGAAGAACGCCGCCTCCATGGAGTCGGTTTTGCCATCAAGAACGAGCTGGTCGACCGCCTCAGACTCCCCCTGCGGGATTCGCAAACGTCTCATGACTCTCCGACTCAGCCTATCCCGAAACCAGTGCGCCACAGTTACCAGTGCATACGCCCCAACACTCAACGCAACAGATGAGGATAAAGTGGGATTTTACTCCAGCCTCGAACAATCCCTGTCCCATGTCCCTCCGGACGACAAAATGTTACTCCTCGGTGACTTCAACGCCAGAGTCGGAAAGGACACAGACCTCTGGGGAGGCGTGATTGGGAGAAACGACTCCAGTGGTACCCTGCTCCTGACAAAAAGCCTAGAATACGACCTTGTCATCACCAACACCTTGTTCTGCCAGAGGGACAAGCACAAGGCATCGTGACAACAACCTCACTCCAAGCATTAGCACCTGCTCGACTACGTCATCATTCGAGCAAGGGATCGCAAGGACGTACGCATCACCCACGCCATGACCGTAGCCGACGACTGCTGGATGGACCACCACCTAATCCGTTCCGTCATCAAATTCAATATAGCCCCAAAACAACGATGCAACAGAAGCAGTGCAGCAGAAAAATCAACACCGGGGCACTCAAAGACCAAGCGAAGAGAGCCCTATATAGCCACCGCCTCACTGCTAACCTGCCGATCCTTGATGACCCCAAGACGCAGAGTACCCACAGCACTTGGTCTGCCTCCAGGCCACCATAACCAGTGCCTATGAAGGGACGCTTAGTCATTCAACCAGGAAACACCAGGACTGGTTTGATGAGAATGACCAGGCGATCCAAGAACTAATAAACTGCAAGCACAGGGCATTTCTGAACCTAAAACAGCAACCCAACTCTGGAGCAGCAAGGCAGTTTTACAGACGGCTTAAGGCCAAGGTCCAAGAAAAACCAGCGAC
This sequence comes from Pristiophorus japonicus, assembly GCF_044704955.1. Taxonomy (NCBI): domain Eukaryota; kingdom Metazoa; phylum Chordata; class Chondrichthyes; family Pristiophoridae; genus Pristiophorus; species Pristiophorus japonicus. The sequence goes on from NC_091982.1 coordinate 24,269,152, forward strand.
CTGAAGAATAGATGGTGGGTGTAGAAAGCACAGGAGATTCAGCAGCTGGCTGACAGCTGTGATGTGCGAGGATTCTTCACCGCAGTCAAGTCCACCTCTGGCCCAAGCACCTAAGACCCCACCCCAGTGCTGGCCAAGAACGTGGAGACACTCATCAAGGACACCGAGGCAGTCAGGACCTGCTGGAAGGAGGAAATCGAAGATCTCCTTCATTGAGACTCTGCATTTGACACGAGTGTCCTCGACTCCATCCCGCAACATGCTACCCACCACCATCTCAGCAAAACCCCAGCCCTGCACGAGGTAGAAAAGGCCATCCATCAGCTCAAGAACAACAAGGCATCAGGAGGAGATGGAATCCCCGCTGAGGCACTAAAGTATAGCGGAGAGGCACTATTGGCATGAATGCATGACCTCATCTCTCTCATCTGGAAGGAGGAGAGCATGCAGGGAGATCTGAGATGCAGTAATCGTGACCATCTTTAAAAAAGGGGACAAGTCCGACTGCGGTAAATACAGAGGAATCTCCCTGTTGTCAGCCACTGGGAAAGTCATCACTAGAATCCTCCTCAACTGTTTTCTCCCTGTGGCTGAAGAGCTCCTCCCAGAGTCACTGTGCAGATTCCATCTACTGGACATGATCTTTATGATGTGACAACTGCAAGGAACAGCACCAACCCTTGTACATGGCCGCCTTTGACCTTACAAAGGCCTTTGACACTGTTAACTGCGACGGACTATGGAGCGTCCTCCCGTGTTTCGGCTGCCCGCAAAAGTTTGTCGCCATCCTACGCCTGCTCCACGACGATATGCAAGCCGTGAACCTGACCAATGGATCCACCACAGACCCAATCCACATCCGGACTGGGGTCAAGCAGGGCTGCGTCATCACGCCAACCCTCTTCTCGATCTTTCTCACTGCAATGCTCCACCTCACACTCAATAAGCTCCCCGCTAGAATGGAACTAAACTATAGAACCAGTGGGAACCTGTTCAACCATCATCGCCTCCAGGCCAGATCCAAGACCGTCCCATCCTCTGTCATCGAACTACAGTACGTGGATGACGCTTGTGTCTGCGTGCATTCAGAGGCTGAATTCCAAGCCACCGTCAACATCTTCACCGAGACCTACGAAAGCATGAGCCTTACACTAATCATTCATAAGACAAAGGTCTTCCACCAACCTGACCCCGCCACACAGCACTGCCCCCCCATTCGTCAAGATCCATGGTGCAGCCCTGGACAACGTGGACCACTTTTCATACCTCGGAAAGCTATTATCAGCAAGGGCAGACATCGACGGCGAGGTTTAACACCGCCTCTAATGCGCCAGCTCAGCCTTCGACCACCTGAGGTAGAGAGTGTTCAAAGATCAGGCCCACAAATCTGGCACTAAGCTTATGGTCTACAGGGCTGTAGTGATACCCGTCCTCTTGTATGGCTCAGTGACGTGGATCATATACAGCAGACACTTCAAATCACTGGAGAAATACCACCAATGATGTCTCTGCAAGATCCTGCACATCCCCTGGGAGGACAGATGCACCAACATCAGTGTCCTCGATCAGGCCAACATCCGCAGCATCGAAACACTGACCACACTCGACCAGCTCTGTTGGGCGGGCCACATTGTTCCCATGCTCGACACAAGACTCCCAAAGCAAGCACTCTACTTGGAACTCCTACATGGCAAGCGAGCCACAGGTAGGCAGAGGAAACATTTCAAGGACACCCTCAAAGCCTCCTTGATAAAATGCAACATCCCCACCGACACCTGGGAGTCTCTGGCCAAAGACCGACCTAAATGGAAGAAGAGCATCCGGGAGAGCGCTGAGCACCTTGAGTCTCATTGCGGAGAGCATGCAGAAAAGGAGCTCGCCACCCACCCTTTCTTCCAACGACTGTCTGTCCCACCTATGACAGAGACTGTAGTTCCCGTACTAGACTGTTCAATGATCTGAGAACTCATTTTTAGAGTGGAAGCAAGTCTTCCTCAATTTCGAGGGATTGCCTATGATGATGGTGGGACACAACTTGAGTACCTACTCATTATTCCTACTCTTACTCATCCACTGCCGAACCAGGCCAATAACTTGCGTTCAGTTCCATGAGCTTTAATTTTAATTAATAGTCTCTTTTGTGGAACCTTATCAAATGCCTTATAGAAGTCCATATAACCTACATCCATAGACATTCCCCTGCAGTTACTTCAAAAAATTCAATCAGGCTTGTTAGAAATAACCTACCATTTGCAAATCCATGTTGGCTCTCTCGAATCTGCTCAAATATTTCGAAGTACTCAGCCACTCAGTTTGTAATTATAGATTTCAAAAATTGCCCACAACAGATGTTCGACCAACCGATGTATAATTTCTTTGTTTCCCTCTCACCTTAAATAATGGAGTTACATTTGTAATTTTCCAATCTAAAGGGATAGTTCCTGCATCGAGAGAGCTTTGGATGATTATGGCTAAATTAAAAAAAAAAATTTTTTAATGCCCCTTTGATTTTTCACCTGGGTTGCTCGCAACAGTATCCTGGATATTGATCTTTAATTACTGCAGAATGCAAGAAAATCCTTGAAGATCCGAAAGGCAATTGTAGTGACATTGCATGAAGTATAACTTCAGTTTTGATTTAAGCTAAATTTAAGAAGCATTTAAGCGATTTATTGGACCTCAAAATGTTTAAAATTTACCAGCTGCAAGAGTACAATTCCAGACAGGCAGTATAAATCAAGAGTTTCTGGTAGCAAAACAATGCACAGTATCACTGCCGTCACATAAAAAACATTAAAAATCCAACTGTGTTTGTACACAGGGATTTATTCCCCAAAATTAAGGAAGATCCTATGCAATGTTTAATGTTTAACTCGAACAGTGTGCAGTATAATTTCATAAAGAGGAATTGTTAGACCTGGAATGAGTATTATATTCAATTGGATCCATCTGGACTAGGGCAATAACAAATACCTGGCTGATACTAGACAAAAACAAATTACTGAAGAAATAAAGAGAAAAATAGTTAATCTGAAACTGAAACCAAAACAGATGGGAATACACAGCAGAACTGATGGCATCTGAAATATTGAGCCAGAATTTACTGTAACCAGTGAGGGAACAGCCTTTGCTCATAACATTTCCATGTATCTCCTTAACCAATCGGATTAAAGTATTGTTAATGAACAGTGCAGTCTTTTTATATTCATTCCTGGGATATGGACATGCTGGCATTTTTTCTCCATCCCTAATTGCCTTTGGGAAAGTGATGGTGAGCCACCTTGAACCGTGTGGTGAAGGTACTCTCACAGTACTGTTAGCAAGGGAGTTACCAGGTTTTTGACCCAGCGACGATAAAGGAACATCATCAGAATGGTGTGTAACTTGAAGGGGAAATAGCAGGTGATAGTGTTCTCATGTGCCTGCTGACCTTGTCGTTCTAGGTGAGAGAGGTCGCGGGTTTTGGAGGTGCTGTCGAAGAAGCCTTGGCAATTTGCTGCAGTGCATCTTGTAGATGGTAAACACATTGCGCTGGTGGTGGAGGGAGTGAAGGTGGTGGAAGTGATACCATTCAAGTGGCTGTTTTGTCCTGGATGGTGTTGAGCCTCTTTAATGTTGTTAGAGCTGCACACATCTAGGCAAATGGAGAGTATCTTTTCACACTCCTGACTTGTGCCTTGTAGATGAACTAGGAAGTTAGAATAGAGATTCAATGTCCAGGAGAAGGATGAGCCGTCCTGTCATGTATTCAACTGTCATTGTAATCCATGTATAAACTGACCTAAGTTGTACACTGTGGGAACACTGACCACTCGGTGGTGAACTTGTGGGAGACACTCCTAACATGGACTTTGAGGTATAAAAGGGGAAGCTCCAACCACCTTCATCACTTCAGTGCTGGCAAATAAAGGTTACTGGTCACAGAGTGACCTTCTCTCGAGTATGGGCCTCGTATGTATTTACTGTATAGTAAGGATATATAATTGGCGACGAGAAACTGGGATTTAAACCATGCAAGCATGACCATGAGCAGCACAGATGAGAGGTACTGTGTTGGTGATGATTGGGACGATTTATTGAGAGACTACAGCAAAGTTTCGTCACTAAGGAATGGCTGGGACAGGATTCAGCCGACAAATGCAGGGCTCATCTCCTGACGATTTGTGGATCCAGGACATACTCCCTGATGAAGGACCTTCTAGCGCCAGTGAAGCCGGTGGACAAGACTTTTCAAGAGCTCAGTAAGTTGATCGGGGAATACTTTAAACCAGCGAGGAGTATGCACGTGGCGATACACCAGTTTTACATGCACCGGCGGCGAGAAGGGCAAAGCGTTCCAGACTTCGTGGCAGACCTCCGGCGACTGGCGAGTCTATGTAAGTTCCCACATGCATGCAGAGCGGAGATGCTGCGAGACTTTTTTATTGAGGGCATCGGGCACGCTGGGGTTTTCAGAAAACTGATTGAGACCAAAGACTTGACCCTGGAAACGGCGGCTTTGATGGCCCAGACATTTACATCCGGGGAGGAAGAGACCAGAATGATGTTTGACAAAAATCTTGGTTTAAATGCAGCAAATGGACAGGGAGTCAACATTGTTAACGCGGCACACAGTTCTCCAGGCAGACAGGGGTAATCGGACATGCCCGAGCATGTAGTCGAACCCAAAGGGGGAATTCAACAGAGACAATGGTTACCTGAACGGCGATTCATGCCATCGCAAGGGACAATGTGGTCAGTAATGGGGCCATCAACACCTGTCAATGGTGCGTTTAAGGACAGTTACAGAGACAGTCAGAGACGATTGACTGGTAATGGAACTTTTGTTTCCAACAACGGCTCATGTTGGAGGTGTGGAGGCAAACACACAGCCAGAGCTTGCAGGTATCAGCAATATACTACAGAAATTGAAACTTCAGCAGTCACTTGGCGCGTATGTGCAGGAAGCCCACAGCAGGTTGATGTACGAGGAGGACGGACCCGATGTAAGCCCTACGAGGCCAAATGGACACTGGGGAAATCACTGGAAGCTGAAGTTCAGCGAGTTCATGTGGAGCACATATGCATTTCATACACCAGGACGCCACCGATAATGATGAAAATGCTCCTCAGTGGCATCCCAGTATCAATGGAGCTAGACACGGGGGCCAGCCAGTCCCTGATGAGTATCAAACAGTTCAACAAGTTGTGGGCGTCCAAGGCCAGGAGACCAAAATTATTGCCGATTGACGCACATCTACGGACATATACAAAAGAGATCATTCCGGTGCAAGGCAGCGCCACGGTAGTCGTGATTCACAAAGATTCGGAGAACAGGTTGCCACTTTGGATTGTCCTGGGGGATGGTCCCACACTGCTGGGGAGGAGTTGGCTTGCTGTCATGAACTGGAAATGGGGCGATGTCAATGCAATTTCTTCTGTGGAGCGAGTATCATGCTCACATGTCCTGAACAAATTTGACTCTCTATTTCAACCCGGCATTGGAACTTTCATGGGGACCAAGGTAGTGATTCACATAAACCTGGACGCCAGGCCAGTACACCACAAGGCCAGAGTGGTGCCGTACATGATGCGGGAAAAGATAGAAGGCGAATTGGACTGCCTGCTGAGGGAAGGCATCATCTCACCAGTCGAATTCAGTGACTGGGCAAGCCAGATTGTGCCGGTGCTCAAGGCGGATGGGTCAGTCAGGATATGTGGCGATTACAAGGCCACCATCAATTGGGTGTCACTCCAAGACCAGTACCCGCTACCGAGAGCGGAGGACCTCTTTGCGACGCTATCCGGTGACAAACTTTTTTCAAAATTGGACCTGACCTCAGCTTACATGACCCAGGAGCTGGCGAATGAGTCGAAGAAGCTGACCACCATCACAACACACAAGGGGTTGTTTGAGTATAACAGATGTCCGTTCGGGATTCGTTCAGCCGCCACGATCTTTCAGCGAAATATAGAAAGCCTCCTCAAGTCGATTCCAAGGATGGTGGTTTTTCAAGACGACATCCTCATCATGGGTCGCGATACTGAAGAACACCTCCACAACCTGGAGGAGGTGCTATGCAGACTGGACCGGGTAGAGCTGCGACTGAAAAAGGCGAAGTGTGTCTTCCTAGCTCCAGAGGTAGAATTCCTGGGGATGAGGGTAGCAGCAGACGGGATCAGACCTACTGCGTCCAAAACTGAAGTGATCCAGAGAGTACCCAGACCCCGTAACACGACGGAGCTGCGTTCGTTCCTGGGGCTCCTGAACTATTTTGCTAAGTTTCTTCCCAAATTGAGCACGCTGTTAGAACTGCTGCACGTGCTCCTACGCAAAGGTCATGAATGGGTCTGGGGGGACAGCCAGGAAAGAGCTTTTGATAGAGCATGCAATTTGTTATGCTCCAACAATCTGTTAACGCTATATGACCCATGTAAGAAACTTGTTTCAACGTGTGATGCTTCGTCCTATGGCGTCGGGTGTGTGTTGCAGCATGTGAATGTCAAAGGTCAGTTACAGCTGGTAGCTTATGCCTCCAGAAGCCTGTCCCAGGCAGAAAGGGGCTACGGGATGGTAGAAAAGGAAGCGCCTGCATGTGTATATGCAGTAAAAAAAATGCACCAGTACCTGTTTGGCAGGAAATTTGAGTTGGAGACAGATCACAAACCCCTAACGTCCCTTTTGGCCGACAACAAGGCCATAAATGCAAATACATCGGCCCGCATACAGAGGTGGGCACTCACGTTAGCCGCCTATGACTACATGATTCAGCACAGACCAGGCACTGAAAACTGCGCCGATGCACTCAGCAGGCTCCCACTAGCCACCATCGAGGGGGCAACCGAGCATGCTGCTGAGATGGTCATGGCTGTTGAAGCTTTCGAAAGCGAAGGCTCACCCATGACAGTTCGTCAGATCAAAGTCTGGACAAATAGAGACCCGTTACTGTCTTTAGTCAAGAAATGTGTCCTGAATGGGGACTGGGCAGCCACGTACGGGACATGCCCTGAGCAATTTAAACCATTTCACAGGCGCAAGGATGAACTCTCGATTCAGGCCGATTGCCTACTATGGGGAAACCGCGTAGTCATGCCCCAGATGGGCCGTGAGGCGTTCATCCGAGAACTCCACAATGAGCACCCAGGCATTGTCATGATGAAGGCAATTGCCAGGTCACATGTTTGGTGGCCAGGGATAGATGCAGACCTGGAACTTTGTGTTCGCAGGTGCAACACGTGTGCCCAGCTGGGCAATGCGCCCAGGGAAGCCACCCTTAGCTCCTGGCCCACCAAGTCATGGTCACGCATGCATGTGGACTACGCAGGTCCTTTCATGGGAAAAATGTTTTTGGTTGTAGTAGATGCCTACTCCAAATGGATAGAGTGTGACATTTTAAATTCAAGCACATCCTCTGCCACGGTAGAAAGTCTACGGGCAATGTTCGCCGCCTATGATCTACCGGACGTCTTGGTCAGCGACAATGGTCCATGCTTTACAAGCATTGAGTTCCAGGACTTCATGGCAGGCAATGGAATTAACCATGTCAGAATGGCACCATTCAAGCCGGCCTCAAACGGCCAGGTGGAACAAGCAGTGCAGATAATCAAACAGGGGGTGCTCAGAATCCAAGGGAGTTCCCTACAAAGTCGTTTATCACGCCTCCTGTTGGCCTACAGATCCCGACCACACTCGCTCACGGGTTCCACCCGCAGAGCTGCTAATGAAAAGGACGCTCAAAACCAGGTTATCCCTCATACACCCCACCATGAAATAAATTGTTGAGAGCAGGCGCCGGTCACAACGTGACAACTATGACGGGAATGCGAGGGCGCAATGTATTGATGTCAATGACCCTGTCTTTGTCCTCAACTACGCTGCAGGGCCCAAATGGCTCCCAGGCACTGTGATTGCCAAAGAGGGGAATAGAATTCTGCTAGTTAAACTTACCAATGGACAAATCTGCCGCAAACACGTGGATCAAACAAAAAGGAGGTTCAGCAACCCCATAGAAGAAGCAGAGGAAGAACACGATGTAGAGTTCACTCCAACACAGGTGACCGAACACCAGAACCAAGTGGAGGAGCGCCCAGTCACTGTGGGCAGTCCGGACAGGCCTGAGGCACCGCAAACAGCAGATACTCAGGCCAGCGCCCAACAACCGGAGCCCCAACTCAGGCGCTCTGCGACGGAGCGTAAACCACCAGAGAGACTTAACCTGTGATTGCAATAAGACTTTTGGGGGGGAGGTGATGTCATGTATTCAACTGTCGTCGTAATCCATGTATAAACTGACCTAAGTTGTCCACCGTGAGAACACTGACCACTAGGTGGTGAACTTGTGGGAGACACTCCTAACCTGGACTTTCAGGTATAAAAGAAGAAGCTCCACCCACCTTCATCTCTTCGGTGCTGGCAAATAAAGGTTACTGGTCACAGAGTGACCTTCTCTCTCGTATGGGCCTCGTGTGCATTTGTACTGTATAGTAAGGACATATTACATCCGTGGCTAACAAAGGAAGTGAAGGATGGTATCAAATTGAAAACAAAGGCATACAATGTTGTGAAGAATAGTGGAAGGCCAGAGGATTGGAAATTTTTAGGAATCAGCAAAGGACGACTAAAAAAAATAATAGAGAAGATAGTTTATGAGAGTAAACTAGCAAGAAATATTAAAACAGACAGTAAGACTTCAGGTGCATAAAAAGGAAGTGAGTAGCCAAAGTAAACATTAGTCCTTTAGAAGATGAGACTGGGGAAATCGTGTTTGACAAATTTGCTGGAGTTCTTTGAGGATGTAATGAGTAGGGTGGATAAAGGGAAACCAGTAGATGTTTGCATTTGGATTTTGAGAAGGCATTTGATAAGGTGTCCCATAAAAGGTTACTGTACATGATAAGAGCTCACGGGGTTGGGGGTAATATATTAGCAGGGGTAGAGGATTGGCTAACAGAAAGCAGAGAGTCAGGATAAATGGTTCCTTTTCAGGTTGGCAAACTGTAAGTAGTGGGGTGTCACAGGGATCAGTGCTGGGGCCTCAACTATTTACAATCTAAATGACTTGGATGAACGGACCAAGTATAATGTAGCCAAATTTGCTGATACATTGATCGGTGGGAAAGCAAGCTGTGAGGAGGATGCAAAGAATCAACAAAGGGATATAGATAGGTTAAGCGAATGGGAAAAAATTTGACAGCTTGAGTATAATGTGGAAAAATGTGAGGTTACACTTTGGTAGGAATTTAAAAAGAAATTATTATTTAAATGGGAAGAGATTACAAAATGCGGTGGTATCAAGGGATCTTGGGGTCCTTGTACATGAAACGCAAAAAGTTAGCATGCATGTACAGCAAATAATTAGGAAGGTAAATGGAATGTTCACCTTGATTGCAAGGGAAATGGAGTATAAAAGTAGGGAAGTCCTAATACAACTGTACAGGACATTGGTAAGACCACACCTGTGTACAGTTTTGGTCTCCTTAATTAAGGAAGGATACACTTGCACTGGAGGCAGTTCAGAGAAGGTTCACTCATTTGATTCCTGAGATGAAGGGGTTGTCATATGAAGAAAGGTTCAGCAGGTTGGGCCTTTACTCATTGGAGTTTGGAAGACTGAGAAGTGATCGTATTGAAACATTTAAGAGTCTGAGGGGGCTTGACGGGGTCGATGCAGAGAGGATGTTTCCCCTCGTGGGGGAATCTAGAATTAGGGGGCATAGTTTCACAATAAGTGGTCGCCCATTTAAAATGGAAATGAGGAGGAATTTCTTCTCTTAGGGTTGTGAATCTTTGGCATTCTCTATCCTAGAGCGTGTGGAGGCTGGGTCATTGAATGTATTTAAGGTGGAGATGGACAGATTTTTTAATGATAAGGGAGTCTAGGATTATGGGGAACGGGCAGGGAAGTGGGGCTGAGCCCATGATTCGATCAGCCATGATCTTATTGAATGGCGGAGCAGGCTCAAGTGGCCAAATGTTCTGCTCCTGCTCCTATTTCTTATAAGGTACTGTTTTCCTACAGCTTATGGTGGAGTGGAACATCTCCGACAACAACTTGCCCGATGTCCTAGTCAGCGACAATGGGCCGTGCTTCACCAGCGCTGAATTCAAGAAATTCATGACCTGCAATGGGATCAAAGATGTCACATTTGCCCCGTTCAAGCCCGCATCCAACAGCCAGGCAGAACGGGCAGTTCAGACCATCAAGCAAAGTTTGAAATGTGTGTCGGAAGGCTCCCTACAGACCTGGTTGTCCTGAGTGCTGCTCAGCTACCACACCAGACCCCACTCACTCACCGGGGTTCCCCCAGCTGGGCTGCTCATGAAAAGGGCACTTAAAACAAGGCTTTCTCTTGTCCACCCTGATCTCCATGATCATGTGGAGGGCAAGCGGCATCAACAAAGTGTGTACCATGACCGCGCAAATTTGTCATGCGATATTAAGATTAATAATCCTGTGTTTGTGCTCAATTATGGACATGGTCCCAAATGGCTCGCTGGCACGGTCACAGCCAAAGAGGGGAGTAGGGCGTTTTAGGTCAAATTGGCCAATGGACAAACGCACAGAAAACATTTGGACCAAATCAAATTGCGGTTCACCCAACAGCTACGAACAACCCAAAGAGGACACCACCAACTTTAACCTTCCAACACACACACAAGTGGCAACTGACATCACAGTTGATCATGAAATCGACTCATCATCCCCAGCAGCCCAGTAAGGCCGGCTGCCCAGCAGCCCAGTGAAGAACTGACCAACCCACCCACACCAGCATTTGTAGCGAGACGATCGACAAGGGAGCGCAAAGCCCCAGATCGTCTCACCTCGTAAATAAGTGTACCGTTGACTTCACGGGGGAGTGATTTTATGTATTTAACCCTTTGTAACCTGCATTACACCTGACCACCAGAGGGCCCACCTTTTGGAGTCCCAAGGGATCCCAGCATCCCTTGGGAGCACAATATATAAGCAGGCTGCCCACGAGGTACCTGCACTCTGGAATCTTATTAAAGGAGCTAAGGCCACAATTGCTCATTACATACAGTACTCAGTCTCACCATTTATTATGTGTGTAAGAGACAGCACCTTCCATTTCCAGTGGCCCACTGCAACTTCCCCGGGGCGAAGCCTCAGCATCCGAGGCCATATGTGTGAGTACACATTGCTGGCCAGCTTCAGCACCGTCACTTCCCCATTGGACTGTGGGGCACTCAGAGAGGATGGCAGCAAGCAGTGTTTGCATGGCATCACTCTGCAACTGGCTCACTGAGCCTGAAACGCAGCAGTCTGAGAGATCATGCCAACAATCATTGACATCATGACATCACAAACTCCTTGCGTGGCTTGGACCTGTGATGCGATTGCTGCTACCACGTCAACCATGGCATGCACCATCTCCTATGGGACTCCACTGTTGCTGGTTGAGTTCATCTCCCTCTGTAAGCAGGCAAGGATGGGCTCGACGGATGGCTGAGATGCACGGGCAATTCTTGAGATGGCCTTCCCCCAACCCCAGAGCAAGTGCATCCATACTCTGCGGGACCTTCTCCAATGCGCACCCATGAGTTTGTGGTGCATTTGCATGGTTTCCTTGGACAAAGCCTCCAAGTCCAGGTCCACATCTAACTCTCTCTCAGCAGGTCTCCGGGCCCAACTCAACTCCAATGAGCTGCCATCTGAGCAACCCCTCATGCTGTGTGATGCTGTAGGCCACTAGGGCCAGGAGCCTCAGACTCTTCGAACCCCATGAATTCAGGGTCTTCGATTCATGTCCCCACTCAGTGGGACTGATGGAGTGTCCTGCTCAGTTAACAAACTGTCTTCCCTACCCTCATGATCTCCCCCATCGGCTGATGTCGACGGATCACAATCAGGCTGGTGAACTGAGCCTTAACTTTGCAGGTGGCTTTGTGTAATGCCTGATTTAGCACCCCCTTTCCCTCTTGGTGCGATTCAACCAAATTTCTTAGTTGGAGGCGCAAACTTTTGCAGGGCGCTATACTTACCGCCCCACCAGTAATAACACCTCAAAATGGGTGGCACCAAATTTCCAGCCCAGAATCTGCATTAACCTTTTCAAGTACATCACATCTTGCAACTCACATTCTGAAGTGCAAATACCCAGTACTCCAGTGTACACTGCTGCTAATTAATCATAAGAAGCTGTCTGTTTTATTCCTTATCCTTCATGATGTGATGGGTAGTACACTAATATATGCCTGTCAACATTGCATGCTGGCTTTTTCCACAAGGAACATATTGCAACTTTAAACAAAATTGATGTAAATTAATTTTGTCACTGAGCATTTTGCCTATTGGTCCCATAAGAAATTTTGAGGTTAATTTCTTTGTTGCTATGATGTTAAAGGGGCTTAATTCATCGGAAAATATAAGTTACCTGGGCTGTGAATTAGATCCATTAGCCAAGTAGGAAATATTTCAGAAAGGTTTCCACCGATAATGTTGGATTGGTTTCAATCATTGAGCACGGCAGGAGACCTAGCTAAATAGGTAATGCAATTAGTATAGTTATCACACTGGGGAAGGGGAGAGAAGTGGTTCTAATCCATGATGGTAGCCTTAATTGGTAGCTTGATGAGATAACCTTTGACAGAGAGCTGAAGAAGAGGTCAGAAGTTGAGGCTTTGGCGTCTTCTTCAATGTACAAACTAAGCAATCTGCAGCAGATTTTGACTCTGGAACAGTGAGAAGCAGAGAAGTCTACTTTTAGTGTGATTCAGTCAGTAATACTGAGTTAGGTCCATATGGAAGGGAAAGTTTCTAAGACTTGCATGAAAATCTTTAAAAACCTCTTCCACTTTAACAGCTTATCGCCATTAGATCTGTTACATTAGCTGTCCGATAATAACTGGAAAACATCCCTCATTCTAGTCTTCACCAAGTAAAAATTTAAATTTTGTTTTACAATAAACTGGTGCGATATTCACATGACACGCAGGTGACTGGAGGAGGCATACCCGTTAGCAGCAGGCCATAGTGCTGTTGAGGAGGCACTTTTGTTGTGGGAGCTGGCAAGACTGCTAGGTCAGTGTAGGATCGGATTCATGGGGCTCAATCTATACAGTCATTCTGGCATCGTAAAGCAGCAGATGGTCAGGAACATCCTCACCTTTAACTGTCTGCTCATTGTCTGTGCATGTCCTGTGTGAAATATTGTTGATGGTCCCTAGTTTCTAGGGTATAGATCCATAGGGGAAAACTGATCTTAATTTGGCAATCTCACTTGGAGAGGCCTCAGGATGGCTTATGTTAAAAATGTGAAAATTTCACTTGATACAGTAAGTTTGGAACTGAAGTACACTGTTGGAGCAGAGCAAATGGAACTTTACTTTGCATCTAAGCATATTATTCCTGATCTCGGACTGCTTGATGCTAATGTTGGGCACTCAAAATGGAGTTTTCCATTCCCCAGCATTAATCACCTCTCACCTGGTGAGCACAAAAATAAAGAACTAGTCTAAGATGGCTAAAGGTGTATCCCCAATTCAGCTGGGAAGTTGCAGATACAACTCAGAACATTCCAGCTTATAGCAATATCTGTGACCTATAACATAGAGGAAATTGGCGCTGGTCATCATAGTATCCTTTTTTTAAAGAAAGACTATGATGGAACCTGAACCTGTGCTGAAGGCTAGAGGTGAGAGAGCAGTCAAGAAACGTTTACTTGTATCCTGTCCAAGATTGGAAGAAAAGCATTGGAAGAGCTTTATTGTGGTAGAAGGCAAAATTTCAATGATACTTTTGTAAGAAATGCGAACAACCAATAGTTATATGAAGGATTCTATATTGTCAGATTGGATGCACTGTTTCTAGACACATTTCTGATGTCTTAAGGAAACAACACTCATTTAAATGTGGCATGACAGATAAGAGTCAAGTCAGAACTAGAAGAAGAGATGGTAAAGAATGAGGAATGAATGTGATTTAGATCTGTGCATGCAGATCTTGAAATGAATGGAAGGGTTAACTCCCAGTAACAAAATCATTACTTGCCTATCTTGGTACAGGCAAAGTATGACATAAAGTCGGTCTGGAGTAGATCTAAACTGGGAATGGTCTGTCAGCTTCAAATATTGCTAGAACAAACAGAATGGTGAAGGACGTGATCATGCAAAATTGCTCCATTCTTTATTCATCAGCTGTCCTGTCAAATTGCCACTTGGCTGAATTGAAAATTCAGTTTATTCAAACAAATAGACCTAAGGAAAAAGAACTTCTGAAATGAGATTAATGTCACCAGACAAAAAACATGGTATGGTGAAAATCCATTACAATATTTATGCCATCTTATTTGACCTGACTTTGGATGAATTTTAAAGCACGTTGTGCAGTTGCTTTTGATAGAAATCCAGACATAATCTTGGTCACAGCCTTCTCCGTAGCTGCCTGGCTTTCCACTGAAAAGCATTGCTTTTTATGGCAGCATCTAGGAACCCCTCCACTTAAGGGGCTGCATGGAATGGAGTGTAAAATATTAATTGTACTCCATCACTTGAAGCTGTGGTTCTCTTCTGTGTGTCTTTGTGCTTCCATGAAAAAGAAAAAAAAGAAAGACTTGCATTTATATAGCACCTTTCATGACCACCGGACGTCTCAAAGCGCTTTACAGCCAATGAACGACTTTTGAAATGTCATCACTGTTGTAATGTGGGAAATGCAGCAGCCAACTTGCGCACAGCAAACTCCCGCAAACAGCAATGTACTAATGACCAGCTAATCTGTTTTTGTTATGTTGCTTGAAGGATAAATATTGATAAGAACACTGGGGGAAAACTCCCCTGCTCTTCTCCGAAATAATGGCATGGGATCTTTTACGTCCACTTGAAAGAGCAGATGGGGCCTCTGTTTAATGTCTCATCTGAAAGACGGCGACTCCAACAGTGCAGCACTCCCTCAGCACTGCACTGGAGTATCAGGCGAGATTTATGTGCTCAAGTTCCATGCTTAGCTTGGTCTCTCAAAGCTGAACTCAGATTATATTACCGTGAAGCCAAAGTAAGGAAAAAAATTCAAATATTACTAAACCATTACTTTTTCCAGGAGGCCATTCTTGTGTCCAAAGGTGGAGTAACTCACTGCCAAACTATAAATCGGGTATTTCAAAAAGCGAAACAGTTAAAAGTTGTGTGTAAAGATGCAGTGAACATAGGCCACTGATGCATGGGTAGCATGTCCCCAGATATCCATTATGCACTGCCAGTGGACAAGGCAGCATGCTGGCTGTGCTTCCTCTTAAATTAGCCCCTCTGTTTTACAGCAACTAAACAAAAACTCAAACACCAATTCTATGTCTGGGGAGGCACTTCCAACACCTTTCTCATACTCCTGGACAGGATGAAAATAAAAGCTTCCGATTTGGTAGACTGTCACTCTCTTATTTCTAGGCTGTGACTCAGCCGTATCAGTCTTTCCTCTTTTTTAAAAAAAAATTGGTACTATGATGGTCAGTGCTGTTCTGAACTTTCTTCTCTTGTACTTTTCAAGCTGTGATTATATCATCCAATATACTTTTTCATCTTCCTTGCTTCCTCACTTCATTAAAATCAAGACTCATCACATAGGGCTCAATTTTCCCATTCTCTGCGCCGTTTTTTTGGCACGTGCCACTTTTTTTGGCCTAAATTAAAATATCCACGTTTCCCCAAAGATTGTGCACCAGCGTAACTCAGTTATTTAAGATTTTTTTTTTGTTTAGTTTTTTTTTTGCTTCATGTGGGGCATAACCGGATGTCTGCGTCAGGTTTTAACATTTATGCAAGTTTGGCCAACTTACATTTTTCCTAGGATGGCGTATGTGACCACTCCCAAAAAACTTTCTGGACACTTAAGAAAAACCAGCGCACATTAAAAAATCGGCGCAGAAAGACGCCATTGTTTACAGGTGAAGTTTTGGGGGGAGTCAAGAAAATATTAAATATGTATCATGAAACGTAATTTTTTCAAACTTAAAATACAGAAAATAAAAGTCGAATGCAATTATTTAATTTTTGATTTTTTTTAAAGTGCCACGTCACCACTGAACATCTCTAAACTAGGCTTGAGGGTTGGAGTGTCGGCCGGCAGAATTGATCTTTCGTCCGGGCACGGGCCCGGGACTCTGCTTCAAAAGAAGCCTGGGGGGGTTGGGTGGGGTGTGGAAGCCGAACTGAAGGGATGAGAACCCTTACACTATGTAGCAGCATCAAAAGAAGCCCCAGGGGGTTGGGGGGGGGGGGGCGGGGTGTGGGTGTTTGCCGATCCCCTGTGTCCGTGTGAGGGAGCGATTCTGCTGGTCGACCCTCGAGCCTGGTGAGGAGACGTTCGGTCGGTGGTGGGGTGGAACTTTGAAAAAAATCTAAAATTAAATAATTGCTTTAGACTTCATTGTCCCAAATGTCCTCATTTGAATGCCTAGCTTCCCGAGATCTGTGAGTTAGTAAAAGCAGACCTGCAACCTAGAAGCGTCTGGAGGACTGCTTTGTCAGTTGAAGTGAAGGTCACAGCTGCACTTTCATTCTACGTATCTGGATCGTTCCAGGCCACAACAAGGAATGTGTGCACCATTTCTCAACATGCAACACATGTCTCATTCGGCAGGTGACTGCTGCACTATATGCGAGGAATTACTATATAATGATCCCCATGACTGCCCAGGCAATGTGTGAAAAGGCTGTGGGCTTCTCAAAGATTGCTGGCTTCCCCAAGGTACAGGGCTGCATTGACTGTACGCAAATCGGCTTGCAAGCACATTTGGAGGATTCCGAGATGTGCAGGAACAGAAAAGGCTTCCATTCCGTTAATGTGCAGCCCGTCTGTGACGACATGCATCGCATCATGTCAATTGATGCAAGATAACCTGGGAGCATCCATGATGCGTTCTTCCTACGTGAGAATGCTCTATCTGCCATGTTTCAGCAGCAGCCAGAAGGACAGAGCTGGCTGCTGGGGCCTCGCCACCTGGCTCATGATGCCCCTATGTGTAACCCAGATGGAAGCTGACTGGAATACAATATGTCACACACTGCGACGCGCAGCATAATAGAGAGGACCATTGGCATCTTGAAACAGCGTTTCCGATGCCTGGACCATTCCGAAGGCTACTTGCAATACTCCCCTGAGATTATTGGTCAATTCAATTTTGTGTGCTGCATGCTGCATAAATTATCCATCATGTGACAGCAGCAGCTGGCAGTAGAAGACCCACTTGAGGTGAGAGTGGCTGATGATGAAGAGGAACATGCAAATGAGGAGAGGGAGGACAACGAGGAAGCCATGCAACTACTTGAACCCGGAGCATGATGGAGGGCCTTCGTGCCCCTTTTAACTGAATATGATCACGATCACAAATGAAGTAGTACTCGGTAAAATAATGGGACTAAAGGCAGACAAGTCCCCTGGACCTGATGGCTGACATCCTGGGGTCTTAAAAGAGGTGGCTGCAGAGATAGTGCATGCATTGGTTTTAATCTACCAAAATTCCCTGGATTCTGGGGCAGTCCCAGCAGATTGGAAAACTGCAAATGTAACGCCCCTGTATTAAAAAGAAAGCAGGCAAAAAGCAGTAAACTATAAACCAGTTCGCCATTGGGAAAATGCTAGAGTCCATTATTAAGAAAGCAGTAACGGGACATTTGGAAAAGCATAATACAGTCCGGCAGAGCCAGCATGGTTTTATGAAAGGGAAATCATGTTTGACAAATTTGCTGGACTTCTTTGAGGATGTAACAAGGGGGTACCAATGGATGCGGTATATTTGGATTTCCAGAAGGCATTCGATAAGATGCCACACAAAATATTACGGCACAAAATAAAAGTTCATGGGTAGGGGGTAATATATTAGCATCGGTAGAGGATTGGCTAACTAACAGAAAACAGTGAAAATGGATCATTTTCCGGTTGGCAAACAGTGACTAGTGGGGTGCTGCAGGGATCAATGCTGGGGCCTCAACTATTTACAATCTATATTAATGACTTGGGTGAAGGGACCGAGTGTAATGTAGCCAAGTTTGTTGATGATACAAAGATGGATGGGAAAGCAAACTATGAGGAGGACACAACAAATCTGCAGCGGGATATAGACAGGCTAAGTGAGTGGGCAAAAATCTGGCAGATGGAGTATAATGTGCGGAAATGTGAGGTTATCCACTTTGGCAGTAAAAATAGGAAAGCAAATTACAATTTAAATGGAGAAAAATTGCTAAGTGTTGCAGTACAAAGGAACCTGGGGGTGCTTGTGCATGAAACACAAAAAGTTAGCATGCAGGTACAGCAAGTAAGCAGGAAGGCAAATGGAATGTTGGCCTTTATTACTAGGGGGATAGAATATAAAAGCAGAGAAGTCTTGCTACAACTCGACAGGTTATTGGTAAGGCCAAACCTAGAGTACTGCATACAGTTTTGGTCTCCGTAATTAAAGAAAGATATAGCTGCTTTGGAGTCTGTTCAGAGAAGTTTCACTAGATTGATTCTGGAGATGAAGGGGTTCACTTATGAAGATAGGTTGAGTAGGTTGTGCCTATACACATTGGCGTTCAGAAGAATGAGAGGTGATCTTATTGAAACATATAAGATAATGAGGGGGTTTGACAAGTGTAGCAGAAAGTATATTTCTACTCCTAGGGGAAACTAAAACTAGGTGACATGGTCTCAGAAAAGGGGGCCGCCTATTTAAAACTATGAGGAGGAATTTCTTCTCTGAGGGTCATAAATCTATGGAATTCTCCACCCCAGAGAGCTGTGGTGGCTGGATCTTTAAATATATTTAAGGTGGAGTTAGACAGATTTTTGAGCGATAAGGGAGTAAAATGTTATGGGGAGCGGGCAGGGAAGTGGAACTGAGCCCATGATCAGATCAGCCATGAACTTATTGAATGACGGAGCAGGCTCGATGGGCCAAATGGCCTACTCCTGCTCCAATTCCAAGTTCTTAACGATTGCTCGAGCCTTGCGCCAGCAGCTCATCCGTGAACGCTTTGCTGCCTGAAGGCTCAGCGGCAACTATTCCAAATGGACCATGTTTACTGTTTGGACCTGTTCCATAATGTTGTTGTGTTAATGGAACAAATAATGGCAATGATTCCTCGTTACTTCAAAAAGTTGTGTTAATAATGGAACAAATAATGGAAATGATTCAGTTATAATTTAAAATATATTTTATTCAAAAGTTTAACAAACACTTGTTTGTACTTAACTTTAATAAAAATATTCTTGTATGAAACTCTAAAGGTTTCACTTAAGATCACTTACAAGCTTTAATATCATTTACAAACTTTTAATCTTGTTACATAAAT
Source organism: Pristiophorus japonicus (assembly GCF_044704955.1). Lineage (NCBI taxonomy): Eukaryota > Metazoa > Chordata > Chondrichthyes > Pristiophoridae > Pristiophorus > Pristiophorus japonicus. Next base: position 24,288,419 of record NC_091982.1, read on the forward strand.
TACAAAAAACTTTTAACTTCAGAACAGTTACAAAAGTAGTACAATAATAATAACAACAACAGCTGCAAAGAAAGGCTGCACCCATCTCTCCTCCAACTTATTCCAAAACCGCCCGTTGCGCTTAGTCTTGTTGACTCCACCTCTGCCCGCAGGCGGTGGCGCAGCGTTTCTCGAGTTGATACCAAGCTTTTTCTTTCGAACATCTCAGGTAATGCGCACTTCTTGATTGCGGGGCAGTGGCAGCGGGCAGGTGATAATGTGGAAGGCCCGGCAGAGGCTGGTCTGGGGATTGGAGTGGGAGTGACAGTTGATTCCGTCAATGGGCGCAGGGTCTGTGCATGTTCCTTTATTGCAGCAGCTAACTCCGAAATTACTTCCCTCATGTGCCCTGACAGTGTCTCAACTACCTCCAACATTCCCTCCCTCATGTTCGCCGACAGTGTATCAGCTACCTGTGATATTCCCTTTCTCATGTTCCCGGATAGTGTTCCCATTTATCTTGAGAGTGCTGTTACTTCTTCCAACAGTCCTGATATCTCATCAACCTACTGATGGTGTCCAGGAGTGATCATGTAAGGTCAATGCTTTCCGCATACATTGCCATCATCTGAACCACATCTGTTAGATCCTGCACCTCAGGAGAGCGCTGTCGAGCTCTCTTTCCCCTCCTCCCCTGGGTGTGGTTTGTTGCATCCCACTGGGACCCGCAACCTCAGACGTTGGGGCCCTGCTTGTGCCTCGCTACACCCCAGTGGAATCCCCAGCCTCGGACTGTGAGAAACCATGGAATATCCCAACACTCGTACCACTCAGGAAAGGGCCTGGCACCTCAATGGGCAGCACCCGCACCTCCGCTAGAGTGAGTACAACATTGTGGGCTTCATCCGTCACCTCCCCCTCCCCCTCTCCCCCAAGCTCTTGGTTTGGAAGATATTCTCCTCTTCAGGCTCGTTCGCGTTTGAATCTTCTGCATCCGCTTTGGCCTCAAGTTCTGCAAAATATAACAGAACAGACAAATGGTTAGCAGCAGAGGAGGGGGCAGGGTGGCATGAGAAGGCGCACACATTGCAAGCAGCAGGCTCATTTGAAGGACCATGATGAATGATAGCACATTGCAACAACCAAAGCATAGCTGATGGAGACATCCCCATGAACCAAAGCATGGCTAGTACTTAACATTTAGCAAAGCCAGACTTTGGAATTTGCAGGACTTTCCCTCTCCCAATCTGGGCCCAATTTGTACAGTGGTGATTGATTTCTCCAGGCAGGACCCATCAAAGCAGCGATCCTGTCTTCCAAGTGTGTCAGTGGGTGCAGATTTACTGGGCCTCCTCCTGTTTGAGTTCTTTCCCTTTTGTTATGTGCCACCTTCCTCTGCAAAGATGAAATGTAACTTTTTAGAGCGTGTGTCTTTCTGCTGGGTGGGACATATACAGATGGTCACATTTACAATTGCAATTCCAGTGAATAAATTAAAATATTACTTGCACTAACTACTTGACCAAGGTTCTGCCACTTCTTTATGTACTGGCCTCTAGACCTTGGGGTGGTCACCATTGCACAGTAATCTTCTGCAAGTTGGTTCCAGCATGTCTTCTTTTCTTTTGGTGAAACTTTTATGTGACTTCAGCTGGTGTCCAGTTCGTGCCATCTGGCTTCAATTGCAGTAATTAGTGCCTCCACTTCATCCTGAAAAAAATTCTTGGTCCTTGAGCCGCATTGCATACTGTATTGCAGCTCCAATTTTTCCAATGAGAATTAAAGTTCTCAATTACAACTGGCTCTTTAAAAATGTCTGAATGCAGACTGTGAGGTGTATTGGGCATGCGCGCCCATAGCAGTCACGTCAAAAACTTTTTTTTGGGGGCGCATGTGCAGAAGTGGGGGGCATCGTTTTCTCGATGCAGACATTAGGCTCCACTCCCTGAAGCTAAAGGACAGGCTGCGCAGTGCCAATTTCAAAAAATAGAATGAGGAAACTTGTTTTTTTTTGGTGTAGTCGGGGTAAAAAAAAACGGGCGTAATTCTTGCAGAACGCAAAAAAACAGCATTGGGGAAAATTGAGCCCATAGTCTCTTGCTCTAATACATTCATTTCCAAGATATTAAGACAATGTAACTCCTTGTGTCTTTTCATCCTTTTACATTCCTTAGGCTTTAAAAACTGTGATGCTGTTGCTTAATATTACAACAACTTGCATTTATACAGCACCTTTTAACATGGAAAAAAATACCACCGTGCTTCATAGAAGTGTTATCAGTAAATAAGTCACACTGATTAATCATGTCTTCTACTCTTTTCACCTCGAACTGTGAGCCTCGGTCCTTCATCTTTTTCTCAATTAAAAATGACACATAAAAAGGAAGTCTATGGTCATTAAGATCAAAGAAAGCAAGCCAAGATCAAATATTTCCCCTAAGGAAGAAATTAACTGGCAAGTTACCTCAGTCAGTTCTCTCAAATCTCCACGCGGGTGCTTAAAGTAGCATTACCTTCTCATTCTCTAAGATGGGCCATGATGGTGGGCTAATCAGAGACCTAAATGATGGGTGGGGGGCAGTGATGGGGGAAGAAGAGGGGGAAATAACTTCTAAATTTCAAACGCTAAAATGTATGTTCGCCTTTTCTTCTTGGATTTTCTGTACTCATTTCCTTGAGATGCTGGTTGTTGCTTGGAATACTGTTCCGCTCGTGTCCACTGCAGTCCAGCACCTTTCCCAAGGGACCATTCTTGTTCCTGAAGAGTGAGTATTACCAGGCTTTATTAAAGTGTAGGGCATCACAGTGAAGCCCAATTATGTTCTCATCCAATTTCCACATATGTGCACTTTCCAGCAGGGATCACTCAGGATATCAATCAGGGAACTGTAACTTTGACTGAATTTTCCTTTCCTTATTCCAAAGAATCTAAAGTCAAATGTAGGGCCCTAACTGCACTTTAGATTGAGATCAGCTAACTCAGAACTGTACTTGGGATCTTCTGATATTCGTGGCTCAGGACTACAGCAGTGAGTATCTTTACCCATTGTCGGGTTTTCTCTTTCAGTGGGCTTCAAAGGTCAAGAATCAACCGAGACTTTGGAATATATTTTATTGACATTAAGACATAACAGTTTTTCCAGTTAACAATGTCATACAATCTTATCTGGGGAGCACAACTTGGAGCAAGAGTGATCAAAGATCAAAGAAGACACAAAGATTAGTGGGAAAGCGGGTTGTGTAGAGGACACAGAGAGGCTGCAAAGAGATTTAGATAGGTTAAGCGAATGGGCTAAGGTTTGGCAGATGGAATACAATGTCGGAAAATGTGAGGTCAATCACCTTGGGGGAAAAAAAAACAGTAAAAGGGAATATTATTTGAATGGGGAGAAATTACAACATGCTGCAGTGCAGGGGGACCTGGGGGTCCTTGTGCATGAAACTCTTTTAGGGAATCTTTGAAATGCTGCTGTAATAATTGCTTGCAACCAGAGCCACAGAAATTCATTTCATCCTCAAGTATAAATTGACAAATGTGATGGCTGGGAATCGAACCCAGGTCAACTGCTTGGAAGGCAACCATGCTTACCACTGCACCACCATCACACAACTTCCTTGTGCATGAATCCCAAAAAGTTAGTTTGCAGGTGCAGCAGGTAATCAGGAAGGCGAATGGAATGTTGACTTTCATTGCGAGAGGGATGGAGTACAAAAGCAGGGAGGTCCTGCTGCAACTGTATAGGGTACTGGTGAGGCCGCACCTGGAGTACTGCGTGCAGTTTTGGTCACCTTACTTAAGGAAGGATATACTAGCTTTGGAGGGGGTACAGAGACGATTCACTAGGCTGATTCCGGAGCTGAGAGGGTTACCTTCTGATGATAGATTGAGCAGACTGGGTCTTTACTCATTGGAGTTCAGAAGGATGAGGGGTGATCTTATAGAAACATTTAAAATAATGAAAGGGATAGACAAGATAGAGGCACAGAGGTTATTTCCACTGGTCGGGGAGACTAAAACTAGGGGGCACAGCCTCAAAATACGGGGGGAGCCAATTTAAAACCGAGTTGAGAAGGAATTTCTTCTCCCAGAGGGTTGTGAATCTGTGGAATTCTCTGCCCAAGGAAGCAGTTGAGGCTAGCTCATTGAATGTATTCAAATCACAGATAGATAGATTTTTAACCAATAAGGAAATTAAGGGTTATGGGGAGAGGGCGGGTAAGTGGAGCTGAGTCCACGGCCAGATCAGCCATGATCTTGTTGAATGGCGGAGCAGGCTCGAGGGGCTAGATGGCCTTCTCCTGTTCCTAATTCTTATGTTCTTATGTTCTAAATTCTTGTTCTGGGAGACTGGACAGGGGACTAGTTCTTTGCCGACTGCCATCTCGAATGTTGCCTGTGGTCTTCCTGAAAATTCACTGCAAGACTACATGGTTTATATCTTTCCTTTCTAAGTCTATTGCTGGGCAGAACAAACTTCTTGTTTCTCTTTCATTTCTCACAGTCCAGCAGCACAGCTGACTTAGTTGTTCCCTTGTTCCCTGCTTATCTGTCACTGTCCTTGAAAGATACAGCATTACAGTGATTCTGCCATACATACTTTCTGAAGGGAGTTTGAGCAACAACAAGTCCAGAATGCTCTCTGATTTTTGGCCAAGCTGGCATTACCCAGAGGCCTTTCTTCAATTGGTATTTCAATACAATTCTCTGTTCCTCGGTCAGCTGACAATCTAAATGAGACTATCTGTAATTTTGTTTATAATTCTGTGGGCTACACATGAGTTATTGTTCCTCTGTAGTTGATACTTTTAACTCATTATGCACTTTTATCAAGTATTAATTTGGATAATCCAGGGTTTCAAGTCCATTACTTTGCCCAGCTTACAGTTCCTGGGCAAGCATTGCTTTGACTGTTCCCACTCCCCAAGCCTTACTTCGTCCTCCTTAAGATCAGGCACCAAAAAGTCCATTACAAAAAACTCAAAATCCTTCAGCACAGAACCATTACTGGAGCATGTGTGTGAATTTATTCCTCACATTTCCATAATTATATTCAGAAACATTTTACAAAGTAGGTTTAAAGTTCAATAAAAATTATGCCTTATCCAAAGCTCTAAATAGAAACAAAATGTGAAGGTTATTATCTGAAGTAATCATTTTACAATATGAGAAGCAGCAAAGGTAAATCAGGAGGTGATGTGACCACAACATACTAATTTAATTGTTGTTTCCAGGCTAAATGCTAACTAAATCTAATTAATTATATTCTGAGCAGCATGCAATTTCCCTTGTAGTATTGTTTAGAAATAACATCAGATATGAATAATAGCAAATTAGACAACATAAACTTTGTAGTAAAAATAGAAACAGTATTACATCCACGATCCATTTTAGTGCTGCTGCTGTTACACAGCTAACCCATTAGAGCATAAAATTGATCACCTTGCTGATGTCACAGCCTGGGTTGCAATTAACTGCAATGGAAAATTCTTCTTTCAAGCAGCTAATGATCTTAATTGTGAAGAGCTTCAAATGAATCCTGCTGAAGTCCTGAGTGGACTGATGCTGTGGTAATATGACTGGTCTGAGCCGAGTAGATGCAGAGTGTGAATGCAACCAGCAACACACCTGTTTTACTGCCTGGATGTGAATTATACTCTGTTCACCAGAAGAGAACTCTTCTCCCAGAGAGTAAGGACTGCATTTTCCTCTTAATTACCACTTGCAAGTGGCTCTCGGTGGGAGGGGGAATGAGGTGGAAAAACTGCATCCTGTTTTAAAAAAAAAAATTAGATACTGAATCTTGAAGGCTTAAAACTACACTAGAGTTATTCAATCCCAAAAATTGTCATGTCTCCTATGTGAGACCTGCCGGGAACCCAATCAACTGCATCTAAATAGGGTAAAGTGTGTGTGGCTAACCTTTAGACCATCCCAAATAAGTATGACCACTTGGAGTTACAATAAGATATCCATGAGGCAGATAATACGTTGACAAGGCTATTTTATCTGCTGCTACTGAAGGTTTGTGGTACTTTGCCTGGATATCAATCTTTGGAAGTTCAGTCAGGACTTTGCCTGTTAGTTTCACTCGGCTCTGGTTGAAGTATTGCTTTGCATTGGGGTCATTGATTTTCCAATAAGAATCCTTGTATGAAGATAAGGAGATGGAAAAGATTAAATTGGAGGCTCTTGGAATGATGCATCACAGAAGGCATCTCTTCCCTATAGATACATATTACTTACCAGGTTTACAGGCCAATGAGATCATGCTTATAATTTTCTGACAGATAGTGCCTCAAAAGGCTACATATTCCTTCTAGATGATATTGGGGAAATATGCCAATTGGATGAAGACCTGCAGCCCACTTTCATCTGGCGAACAGCTTTATCTTTATTCGGCAGGGTTACCACTGCCTTGAATTCTTTCTGATGAGATCCCTACAGGCAGTCTCACTTTTGCCACATTAGTCAGGCAGCTGCGCACCACTGCATCAAGAGAGTAACTATTCAGCAGGGCTGCATAATTTGTATCTTTCTCAAATGGAAGCAGACAGAGAGAAGAGCTCTACAGACTCGTAGGTTTAGCATAGGTGCAAGGAATGATTGAAGAAACATGTGCCATTCAAAGCTCCATATGATAACTTCCTCCATTTTATGAATAGGAAAAGTTTCATTCTACTAATGTCCAGCTGGTGTACAATGCTGGTCACCATCATTATGGTTCGGGTCTCTCACTGACAACATTGGGCAGCCATTGCATTTGCTCTGCCCACCATCCGCTTGATGTATGTCAAAGATTAATATCAGGACTATCAAGTCAAGGAACCACACTCTTTCTCCCCATCCCTCTTCATCTCTCCTTTTATCTTTCTTTCACCCCAGTCTCTTTGACTTGCACATATAAACGCAGTCTCTCTTGCAAACAACCTTTTTCTCTGACCTTCATTCCTCTCTTACCTTACCTTCAATAATTTTGAACAACTTGATTGGAAATAGCTAGAAGTTGAGGAATAAGTATTCCTTAGATCAGCTGATTGAACCTTACTACAAACACAAAAGCAAAATACTGCGGATGCTGGAATCTTAAATAAAAACAGAAAATGCTGGAAATCTCAGCGGGTCAGGTAGCATTAGTAGAGAGAAATAGAGTTAATGTTTTCGTCGATGATCCTTCATCAGAAGTGGTGAATGTTCGAAAGAACAGATTCTTGAACAGAGTACTGAAAGAGGGAGGGGTTAACACTCTATGCTTCCCATGGCAGCTGGTAATTATCCTGCCATTCACACCCCGTCTAAACTAATATTTTTCTAATTTCAGCCATTACATCTCAAGTCGACCATCATCTCTATTGTCACTCAAATCTCTCCTGTCTTCCACCCTTTCACAGACCTTCCCTTTTGTTCTTTTCCTCTTCCCCTATCAGTGCTCCTTAAGAATATGTTCTTTCAAACATTCGCCAGTTCCAATGAAGGATCATCGACCCGAAACGTTAACTCTGTTTCTCTCCACAGATGCTGCCTGAGCTGCTGAGATTGAACATTACTTTTGTGTCCTGAGAAATTAGGTGTACTGCACATACTCAGAGTGCAGAATCCAAATGCAACCCACAGCATCACAGATCTGGGCAGAACTATCAAGTCAAAGGTGAAACTTTTGGCAGAGGATGAGACCTTCAAGTAAAACTTTAATGAAGGCATTAAAAAACACTAGCAATCCAGGGGCTGGATTTAATCATGTTATTGTAAAATATGTATTTTTGGAGCTTATTTTGTACGTTAAGAATTTTAATTACTGAGGAAAAAATTGATGTCTTCAAAATGTAAAAATCAATGAGCATTTTGAGGGAATCATTAAGATCTAGTGCCCAAATGGTGCAAATATAGCGTGATAAAGTCTCACTGTAAAATAGTGCTATTGTGCATCATACACTGTCGCATTTAACATTGAAAATGTCTATCACAGAATAGGAGTAACTATTGGAGTAACCAGTACTTGTAAAGAGTTTCAATGAAGCATGCATTCCATGTACAAAATTTAATATGTATATGTAAACAAAGTAGATGGATTGGAGAGAAATTGATTAGCCCTTACCTATACATCGCATAAATGGATATTTTGATCAAGCTAGAGGGTGGGTTTTGTAGTCAGGACCAAAAACAAAAAAATTAACAAATATTTGCTGAACTTGTACCTTTCACCAAACGCATCTATTGTTGCCAAAGAGATCCGACTTCTGTACCACATCTGAATTCCATATTTTATCCAACCCTCACCTCCTTACTTGAATGGTGGTACAGTCGATCCAGGATTTCCTGCCTATAAGTTAACACTTTCTTTGTTATTCTTGTTTGTAAATTTTCTTTTACAATTTAATTAATAGGTTAAAATAAGTCTGAAATGGTAGAAGGCTACTCTGCCCATCAAGCTGTCTCCTTGCACAGTTCATTTCATTAGAGGGATAAATGAAATGAGCCGACGAGTCCTTTCTTGTCGCTGACTTTCTTGCATTATGCGTAATTTACCCAACTCATAGATTCTCCCCACCAATTTATATTCTCCTCAAGGGAGGGTCTGTGAAAATATTCTCTGATGCCCAAAACAAGCAAAGGCTATTCTGCAATTGGTTCACTGTCTTTTCTTACAGAACATTGGTCATCTTTGCAAGAATTGATGTTGGTTTCCTTGTTATCTTCGGCGAAAAAATATGTTGCAAAGTGGCTAGATGCAGTTAAAAGATTTGACAGTGAATATTAGGACACTGATTGGTTCTGTACATTCCTAACTTAAGTGTGTAAATGAAGCTAGAAGACATAATGACTAACATCTGATAGTGAAATCAGATTAGCACCAGTTCCCTGATTGTAATCAGTTCATAAATAAATTGAAAGATCAGTCTTTCGACAAATTTCTTAATATTACTCGTTAAATATTCCATCGCATGACTCAAAACTCATTAACACAGAAAACTATAGATTGATTGGTCAGCAGCAAATCAACTAATCAATGAACTGATATAAATATGATCAATTTACCATGGTGATGCCACTGCTTTTCCTTCATGCAGTGTGTGTTGTCAATCATAGACTCTCTCCACCCATTTATAATCCCCCCCAGGGGAGGGTCTGTGTAAGTATTCCCTGATCCTCAAATCAAGTAATGGGTATTCTGCTAATGGGTCTCTCTTGCAACTCACTAACCCTTATGTAATTGTAATTCTAGGGTATTTTAATGAGCTGCTCTCTCTTGCAGTGTCTTGCCACACTTCCTGTAAGTGGACCTCGCATTCACTAATGAGACAAGAACTGTAACCCTTACAGTTTTCTGGTCCTGCAGAGACTTTGTACCATTTAGGACTCTTGCAATCCGAGATCAGTACTGCCCACAGCACTCCCAGCCATTCTGGTAGCCGGTTTTATGGATGCACCAAACTTGAGCTGGGTTCGGACTTCAAATTAAACAAGAAGGTCAATACAAAAAGCAAATGTTGAAACGTATAGTGAAATGTGGTAAAGTGATTCACTACATTCACTGCTGGCCGGAGCCAAGTTAATTGTCTCCACCTAGTCTTTGATCAATTTTGGAGAAAGGTTCCTAAATAGGCATTAGGCCCCTCATTAGCATATGTAAAGGGCCTAATGTCTAAACTTTAAGACAACTGCCAGGGATTCTTGAATATCACCAGAGCTGACATAGGTTTTTAAGGCACCCTGTGAAGTGGGAAGTTGCCCCGCAAAATTGGACTTTGCTGTGCCGACAAAAAGGCGAAACACTGACCACTGTCTAACAGTGCTAAATGATATATACTTCAATGCAAGGAGTCTATGGAAAAATGCTGATGAGCTAAGAGCACAGATAATTACTTGGGAGTATAATATTATAGCTATTAGTGAGACATGGCTGAAAGAATACTTTGCATCTGTGTTCACAAATGAGAGGGGCGATGCAGACATTGCAATCAGGGAGGAGGAGTGTGAAATATTAAATGAAATAAATATAGTGAGAGAAGAATTAAAGGGTTTAGCAGCTTTAAAGATCAAGATGTTGAATCAATTTGGGTGGAGATAAGGAATAACAAGGGAAAAATAAGGGGTGGGTGTAGTCAAGAGGCCCCCTAACAATAGCTACACTGTTGGACGGAGTATAAATCAAGAAATAATGGAGGCTTATAAAAAATGAAGGGCAATAATCATGGGTGATTTTAACCTTCATGTTGATTGGGCAAAGCAAATTGGCCAGGGTAGCTTTGAGGAAGAGTTCATCAAGTATATCCAGGATAGTTTTCTTGAACAGTACGTTGCAGAACCAACCAGGGAGCAGGCTATCTTGGTTCTGGTACTGTGTAATGAGACAGGATTAATAAATGATGATCTAGTAAAAGATCCTCTCGGAATGAGTGACCATAACATGGTTGAATTTCAAATTCAGTCGGAGGGTGAGGAAGTTGGATCTCAAACCAGTGTCCTAAGCTTAAATAAAGGAGACTACAAAGGTATGAAGGCAGAGTTGGCTAAAGTGAACTGGGAAAATAGATTAAAGCGTGGGACGGTTAATAAGCGGTGGCAGACATTTAAGGAGATATTTTTATAACTCTCAACAAAAATATATCCCAATGAGAAGGAAAGACGATAAGAGAAGGGATAACCATCCATGGCTAACTAAGGAAATAAGGGATGGTATCAAATTGAAAACAAGGGCATACAATGTGGCCAAGACAAGTGGCAGGCCAGAGGATTGGGAAAGCTTATAAAAAATGATAGAGAGGGAAGATCGATTATGAAAGTAAGCTAGCATGAAATATAAAAACAGATAAGAGTTTCTAAGGTACATAACAAGGAAAAGAGTGGCTAAAGTAAATATTAGTCCCTTTGGAGGATGAGACTGGGGAATTAATAATGGAGAACAGTGAAATGGTAGAGACATTGACCAAATATTTTGTATCGATCTTCACGGTAGAAGTCACTAAAAACATCCCAATAGTGGATAATCAAGGGGCTATTGGGAGGGAGGAACTTAATACAATCACCATCATGAAAGAAGTAGTTCTCGGTAAAATAATCGGACTAAAGGGGGACAAGTCCCCTGGACTTGATGTCTTACATCCTAGGCTCTTAAAAGAAGTGGCTGCAGAGATAGTGGATGCATTGGTTGTAATCAACCAAAATTTCCTGGATTCTGGGGTGGTCCCAGCAGATTGGAAAACCGCAAATGTAATGCCCCTATTTTAAAAAAAAGGAGGCAGACAAAAAGCAGGAAACTATAGACCAGTTAGCCTAACATCTGTCATTGAGAAAATGCTGAAGTCCATTATTAAGGAAGCAGTAGCAGGACATTTGGAAAAGCATAATTCAATCAAGCAGAGTCAGCATGGTTTTATGAAAGGGAAACCATGTTTGACAAATTTGCTGGAGGTCTTTGAGTATGCAGTGAGTAGAGTGGATAAGGGGGAACCAGTGGAAGTGGTGTATTTGGATTTCCAGAAGGCATTCGATAAGGTGCCACATAAAGGTTACTGCACAAGATAAAAGTTCACAGGGTTGGGGGTAATATATTAGCATGGATAGAGGATTGGCTAACTAACAGAAAACAGAGAGTTGGGATAAATGGGTCATTTTCTGGTTGGCAAACAGTAACTAGTGGGATGCTGCAAGAATCAGTGCTGGGGCCTCAACTATTTACAATCTATATTAATGACTTGGACGAACAGATCCAGTGTAATGTAGCCAAGTTTGCCAATAATACAAAGATGGGTGGGAAAGCAAATTGTGAGGGGGACACAAAAAATCTGCAAAGGGATCTAGACAGGTTAAGTGAGTGGGCAAAAATTTGGCAGATGGAGTATAATGTGCGAAAATGTAAGGTTATCCACTTTGACAGAAAAGCAAATTATAATTTAAATGGAGAAAAATTGCAAAGTGCTCCAGTACAGAGAAACCTGGGGGTCCTTGTGCATGAAACACAAAAAGTTAGTATGCACTTAGTAGCAAGCAATCAGGAAGGCAAATGGAATGTTGGCCTTAATTGCAAAGGGGATGGAGTATAAAAGCAGAGAAGTCCTGCTACAACTGTACAGGGTATTGGTGAGGCTTCACCTAGAGTACTGCATTCAGTTTTGATATCCATATTTAAGGAATTGCATTGGAGGCTGCTCAGAGAAGGTTCACTAGATTGAATCCGGAGATGAGAGGGTTGACTTATGAAGAAAGGTTGAGTAGGTTGTTCCTGTACTCATTGGAGTTCAGAAGAATGAGAGGTGATCTTATCGAAATGTATAAAATTATGAGGGGGCTCGACAAGGTGGATGCAGAGAGGATATTTCCACTCGTAGAGGAAACTAAAACTAGGGAACATAGGGCTGGATTTTCCTTTTAAATTATTCCCACCCGATCCTTAGTGGTCCGCTGGTGCACACTCCCGCGGTTTTCGGGTGCTCCATTTTGGCAGCGGTAGAACGGTGCGGGAGCGAAGTGCAGCGGGTGGTGTGCGACAGAGGAGGTCTATCAACTCAGGAATCTTCGGTTTCCAAGTTGTGCGCACGCGCGGCTATCAAGCTCCGCCCCCATGAGAGGCACCGATGAGAGGCCAGAGACTGCCGGCCTGAGATCGCTGTCGGGGGGGGTGGGGGCGGGGGGGGATGCAAGAGAATGAGATCGCTGTGGAGGTGGGGGGGGAGAGAGATCGCTGTGGGGGGGGAGGGGTGAGATCACTCGAGGGGATGAGACAGACTGGGAGGTGAGATAGACTGGGGGCGGCGTGGTGAGAGAGGCTAGGGGGAGGAGAGACTGGGGTGGGGCTAAGAGAGACTAATGTGAGTGAGACTAGTGAGTGAGATAGACTAAAGGAGTAAATATGCTTTATTAAACTATTTATATTATTGCCTAACACTAGAAAATACTACAATCCATTTAAAAATACATCAAACTTTGAACAATTATAAAGATCTGTATAATATTAAACAAACCTGTCAGATCTGTGTCCATACTGCCCACTTAAGATCCACTTAAGATCCAGTAAAAGCTGCTTTTTCAGGACAGTATTAAGGTTCGGTGCTAAATGGATCTTAATGATGAAACTTCCTATTTTGGCGGTAATATATGGGCGGACAATATCGAATACCACTCGGCGGTAATGACTGAAATTTACCGCCGGGTGGTAAATGGGCGATTTGAGAGCAAACTTGTATTTCTGGGCAGTAACTTGGCAGTAAATGGGCCATTTGAGAGGAAACTCAAGCCCATAGTCTCAGAATAAGGGGCCACCCATTTAAAACTGAGATTTGGAGAAATTTCTTCTCTGAGGGTTGTAAATCTGTGGAATTCTCTGCCCCAGAGAGCTGGGTCATTGAATATATTTAAGGCAGAGATAGACAGATTTTTGAGTGATAAGGGAATAAAGGGTTATGAGGAGCGGGCAGGGAAGTGGAGCTGAGTCCATGATCAGATCAACCATGATCTTATTAAATGGCTGAGCATGCTCGAGGGGTCAAATGCCCTACTCCTGCTCCTCTTTCTTATGTTCTTATGAAAGTGGATAAATCCCCAGGCCCAGATGAAATGTATCCCAGGCTGTTGAGAGAAGCAAAAGAGGAAATAGCAGAGGCTCTGACCATCATTTTCCAATCCTCTCTTGCTACAGGTATGGTACTGGAGGACTGCTAATGCTGTACCTATGTTTTAAAAGGGAGCAAGGTATAGACCGAGTAATTACAGTCAGCTTAACCTCGGTGGTGGGAAAATTATTGGAAAAAATTTGAGGGACAGAATAAATCTTCATTTAGAAAGACATGAATTAATCAAGGACAGCCAGCATGAAAGGGAAAATTGTGTCTGACTAACGTGATTGAATTTTTTGAGGACATAACAAGGAGGGTCAATAAGGGATAGTGCATTTGATTAGTGTATATGGATTTTAGCAAGGCATTTGATTAGGTCCCACATGGCAGACTGGTCACAAAAGTAAAAACTCATGGGATCCAAGGCAAAGTAGCAAGTTGGATCCAAAATTGGCTCAGAGGCAGGAAACAAAGGGTAATGGTTTTGTGACTGGAAGGCCGTTTCCAGTGGGGTTCCACAGAGCTCAGTGCTGGGTCCCTTCTTTTTGTGAAATATATCTATGATTTAGATTTGAATGCAGGGGGTATGATTAAGAAGGTTGCAGAAAGCTGTGGACTACAGGAAGATATCAATGAACTGGTCAGGTGGGCAGAACTGTGGTCAATGGAATTCAATCCAGAGAAGTGTGAAGTAATGCATTTAGGGAGGGCTAAAAAGGCAAGGGAATACACTTTAAATGGTAGGACATTGAGAAATGTAGAGGAACAAAGGAACCTAGAAGTGCATGTCTACAGATCCCAAAAGGCAGTAAACCAGACAGATAAGGTGGTTAAGAAGGCCTATAGAATACTTGCCTTTATTAGTCGAGGCATAGAATACAGAGCAGGAAGGTTGTGCTTGAACTATGTAAAACATTAATTAGGCCACAGCTAGAGTACTGCGTGCAGTTCTGGCCACCACATTACAGGAAAGATGTGATTGCACTAGAGAGGGTACAAAGGAGATTTACAAGGATTCTGTCTAGACTGGAGAATATTAGCTATGAAGAAAGATTGGATAGGCTGGGATTGTTTTCTTTAGAACAGAGGAGGCTGAGGGGAGACCTTATTGAGGTGTATAAAATTATGAGGGGCCTAGATAGAATGCATAGGAAGATACTATTTCCCTTAAAAGAGGGAACAACAACCAGGGGCATAGATTTAAAGTAATTGGTAGGAGGTTTAGAGGGGATTTGAGGGGAGTTTTTTTTCACCCAGAGGGTGACCATAAGTCCAGGCCTCTCTGCTCATCATAAAATTCGATAACGAAGATCGGGCAAATGTTTAGTTAAGCGCCCTACCAAAAAAATGATTTAAATCCCAAACTTCCCATATGATGGATGTATACAATTACACAGCATGCTTTTAAAAATAGCTACCACACTAAAATTGGTCACGAGTTCCATCTGTAGCAACAGAATCAATTATATGCTTGCCGCCTAACTTCAAGTGTCCTTGCTTGTTCAAATTAAATAAAAATCCATCTAAAATGCTGATGCATCTGTCCATCATGTTACTATATTTGTTCTACTGCAGCTAGTGTTGGTTCCTGACCACTTTGGACACATCTGCTAATCCGAATAATGTGCACCGGTGAAAATTGGATTTGGTGTCCAGCTGAGTTCCTGGAAAAGCTAATTAATTTGATCATTCTACACATTTTAGTGTTTAATTAAAGCGCCAAATATCTTGCTAATTACTGCATCATGCTTTGATAGAAAATATAAGATTGTGGGGCTTCTATCGAATTTTCACAAATGCATCAACAAATTTTGTGGGGTTCATTTTGACTTTTGGATGACCAACCAGTCGGTCGTCCACACGCAAGTTGAAGAAGCAGCTGTGAGGATCAGACCTCCTTTATATCAGGCCGGCGAGCTGCGGGCGACAAACAGGCATCCCAATGCAGCTCACCAGATTGTGCCTATCAATAGCAGCCTGCCCCCAGCCAGGAGCAACAACAACTTGCATTTATAGAGCGCCTTTAAAGTCTCAAGTTGCTTTACAGGAGCGATTAGTGCGACAGCAAGCCACATAAGGAGATATTGGGATAGGTAACCAAATGCTTGGTCAGGAAGTAAGTTTTAAGGAGTGTCTTAAAGGAGGAGAGAGGGTAAAAGGTGGAGAGGTTTAGGGACGGGATTCCACAGCTGGAGCCTGAGTAGTTGAAGAAACTGCTGCCAATGGTGAAACAAGAAAAATTGGGGATGTGCAAGAGGCCAGAATTGGAGGAGCACAGAGATTTTGGAGGGTTGTAACAGGAGGTTACACAGATAGTGAGGGCTGAGATCATGGAGGGACTAGAAAACCAAGATTAACATTTTTAAATCGAGTTGTTGAGGAACCGGTAGCCAATGTCGGTTAGCGAGTTGTGGATTAACTTAAATTTATGGAGGGGGCAAGGTGAGAAGCCGTCCAAGAGAACATTGGAATAGCCGAGTCTAGAGGGTAATGAAGGCGTGGATGAGGGTTTCAGCAGCAAATGAGCTGAGGCATTGGCGGAGACGGATGATATTACACTGGTGGAAGTAGGCGGCCTTCGTGATGGAAAGGATATCTGGTCAGAAACATAGAAAATATGTGCAGGAGTCAGCCATTTGGCCCTTTGAGCCTGCACCGCCATTCAATAAGATCTTGGCTGATCATTCCTTCAGTACCCCTTTCCTGCTTTCTCTCCATACCCCTTGATCCCCTATCTAACTCCCTCTTGAATATATCCAATGAACTGGCATCAATAACTCTCTGTGGCAGCTCCGCTCAGGGTGAAAGAGGATGCCAATGTTGTGAACAGTCTGGTTCAGTCTCAGACAGATGCTAGAGAAAGGGATGAGGTCAGTGGCTAGGGGAAAGAGTTTGTGGAGGGGACCAAAAACAATGGCTTTGGTCTTCCCAAAATTTAATTGGAAGAAATTTCTGCTGATCCAATACTGGATGTCTGACAAACAGTGTGGCAGATCAGAGGCAGTAGAGGGATCGAGATGGCTCGTGGTGACGTAGAACTGGGTGTCGTCGGCATACATGTGGAATCTGATGATGTGATTTTGGATGATGTCGCTGAGTGACAGCATATAGCTGAAAAATAGGATGGGGCCAAGGATAGATCTTTGGGGTCTCCCAAGATAACAGTACGGGAGTGGGAAGAGAAGCTATTGCAAGTGATTCTCTGGCTATGATTGGATAGACAGGGATGGAACCAGGCAAAGGCAGTCCCACTCAGCTGGACAACAGAGGAGCGATGTCGGAGGAGGCTAGTGTGGTGAAACATGTCAAAGGCTGAAGACAGGTCAAGAAGGATGAGGGATATTTTACCATGGCCACAGTCACATAGAATGTTATTCATGACTTTGACAACAGCTATTTCAGTATTGTGGCAGGGTAGAAAGCTTATTGGAGAGGATCATTCATGGAGTTGCAGGAAGGACGGGCCTGGATTTGGGAGACACTAACATGTTCAAGGATTTTGGAGAGAAAAGAAAGGGTGGAGATGGGGTGATAGTTTGCAATGGGGTCAAGGGCACTGTTACCTTTAAGCTGCACAGCCAGGCAGCGGTCTGGAGCTCCCATGTAGCCAGATCATCAGCTTTTAAATGCAAAAACTGCACATGCGTCGATTTTTGAATGGGCTGTGCGGCCCCCCAAAAATGAGAGGGCACATTGGTCGAGTGGGTTTTTTGAGGTGGCAGATGGTTGCGATCGCCGGGAGGGCGGGTGTTCAGTGGTGGCAGCAGACCAGACTATTTTTGCTGGGTCTGGAGCAGCAGTTGTTAATTCCAAACTTATCTATGCTGGAGCACTTCAGCTCAATTGCCCATGGAAGTGATCATAGCCTGCACAGCGCACCCTCCAGCCAGTTCCAATCTAAATGCCAATCGGTTCCTGATTTGCATATTGAGAGATCTACTCCTGAAACAGGCAGTAGCTTTGGGCACCTGGGGGTTGGCCGTACGCATCATTTGAGTTAATGGGGTGCTAAGCCTACCAGCCCCATTTTGAGGCCATTACTGCCCTGTGGATTACAAACATAACAGAAAATTACACTGTTAGGAAATCTCCTGGGAATGAAAAGGATGATTTTATAACCTTTAAATGGAGATGAGCATATCAGTCTGAGTTTAGATATTTTCTTTGGTTTGTATTTATCAGAACAAAGAACATCCACAGTGCCAGGTCTGACTCAATCTTTCCTACTGATAAATATTGTACATCAGATCTAGAGGTGTCAGCCTTGGCTCAGTGCTACCATTCGAGTCACTAAATCGGAAGATTATGCGTTCCAACCCAACTCCAGGACTTGAGAACATAATCTAGGCTGACAATTCAGTGTAGTACTGAGGTGATTTTTGGGTGAGACTTTAAACCAAGGCCCTGTCTGGCTTTGGGTGGACTATTCAAAGAAGAGATGGGAAGTTCTCATGCTGGCCTGGCTACTATTTATCTCTCAACCAATATGACTATAACAGATAGGGGTAGAGTAGAATAGTGGCTAAATTACTGGACTAGTAATCATGAGGTTTGGACTAATAATCTAGAGAACGTGAATTTAAACCCCACCATAGCAGTTTGAGAATTTGATTTTAATGTAAAACATCGGTAAATAAAAAACTGGTATCAATAAAAGTGACTATGAAGCAGTTGGATTGTCATAAAAACACTGCACAACAGTGTCAGCCTTGGCTCAGTTGGTAGCACCCTTGCTTCTAAGTCAGAAGGTTGTGGGTTCAAGTCCCGCTCCAGAGGTTTAAGCAAAAAAAAATCTACAATGACACTCCAGTGCAGTACTGAGTGAGTGTTGCACTGTCAGAGGTGCCTTCTTTCAGATGAGATGTGAAACCAAGGTCTTGTCTGCTCTCTCAGGTGGATGTAAAAGATCCGATAGCACTATTTCAAAGAAGAGCAGGGGAGTCGTGTCCTGGCCAATATTTATACCTCAATCAACATAACAAATACACGTTATCTGGTCATTAGCACATTGCTGTTCGTGGGACCTTGCGGTGTGCAAATTGGCTGCCGCATTTCCTACATTCCTACAAGTGAGTACACTTCAAAAAGTACTTCATTGGCTGTAAGACGTGATGTATGAATGCAAGTCTTTCTTTCGTCTTTAATGTTGGTAGAGGTATATAAACTAATGCTTGTTTTTTCACATTGTGAGCCCCAAATTTCAATCCTGCCACTGTGGGCAGTAATGAAGATGAGATGAGGCCAGATATTTCACTCTTGTTGGAGAAACCAACAGTTGCATCAATAGTCCCTTTTTTAATCAGGCTTATTACTTGCTATGGAAAAGTCAGGATAATCCAGTCTCCTAATAGCATTCCCTGGTCTCCAGCACTAAATCCAATCCCAGCTTGTGATGAGTTCAACATCGCAGATTTCAGAAAATTTGCTGAAAACCACAGCAAGGCAGACTGCAAATTATTGATGGAGGAAGGGTACAGAATAATATTATCATTATAACATTTTCTGTTCAGTTGAGTGCTTGACATGCACAGAAACCTATCACTGTTTGAGATTTGAACGTAAAAACATTAGAACATAAGAAATAGGAATAGGCCACACAACCCCTCGAGCCTGCTCTGCCATTCAATAAAATCATGACTGATCTTCAAACACAATCCACTTTCCGGCTCGATCTCCATATCCCTTGATTCCCCGAGAGTCCAAAAATCTATCTATCTCAGCCTTGAATATAATTAACAACTCAGTATCCACAGCCCTCTGGAGCAGAGAATTCCAAAGATTCACAACCCTCCTGAGTGAAGAAATTCTTCTGCATCTCTGTCTTAAATGCCCTACTCCTTATCCTGAGACTGTGCCCCCTAGTTCTAGACACTTCAGCCAAGGGGAACAACCTCTCCGCATCTACCCTGTCAATCCCCTTCAGAATCTTGTATGTTTCAATGAGATCACTTCTCATTCTGCTAAAATCCAGCGAGTATAGGCCCATTCTACACAATCTCTTATCATAAGACAGCCCTCTCATCCCAGGAATCAATCTAATGAGCCTTTGTTGCACCACATCCAAGGAAAGTAGATCCTTCCTTAGATAAGGGGACCAAAACTATGTGTGGTCTCACCAAGGCCCTGTACAATTGTAGCAGGACTTCCTTACTCTTATTCTCCAAACCACTTGCAATAAAGGCCAACATGCCATTTGTCTTCCTTATTGCTGGCTGTACCTGCATGCTCGCTTTCTGTGTTTCTTGCATAAGGACACCCAAATCTCTCTGAACGCCAACATTGAAAAGTTTCTCAGCATTTAAAAAATATTCTGTTTTTCTATTCTTCCTCACAAAGTGAATAACCTTACATTTCCCTACATTATACTCCATCTGGCACCTTACTGCCCACTCACTTAGTCTATCTATATCCCTTTGCAGACTCTGTATCCGCCTCACAGCTTACTGTCCCACTGAGCTTTGTATCATCAGCAAATTGGAAACATTACACTTGGTCCCTTCATCTAGGTCATTAATATAGATTGTAAATAGCTAAGGCCCTAGCACTGATCCTTATGGCACCCCACAGCCTGCCAACCTGAAAATGACCCGTTTATTCCGACTCTCTATTTTCTGTTCGTTAACCAATCCTCTATCCATGCTAATACATTATCTCTAATCCCATGAGCCTTTCTCTTGTGTAATAACCTTTTATGAGGCACCTTATCTTTTGCAAATCCAAATATACCATATCCACAGGTCCGTCTTTATCTACCCTACCAGTTACATCCTCAAAAAGCTCTAATAAATTTGTCAAACACAATTTCTGTTTCATAAAACCATGTTTATCTGCCTAATCATGTTATGATTTTCTAAAGGTTCTGATACCACTTTCTTAACAATGGATTCCAGCATTTTCCTGATGAATTATGGCAGGCTAACTGGTCTGTAGTTCCCTGTTTTCTCTTTCCCTCCTTTCCTGATGGGAAATTCTGATGGGATTGGACAGGTTAGATGTAGGAAGAATGTTCCCGATGTTGGGGAAGTCCAGAATCAGGGGTCACAGTCTAAGGATAAGGGGTAAGCCATTTAGAACCGAGATGAGGAGAAACTTCTTCACTCAGAGAATTGTAAACCTGTGGAATTCCCTACTGCAGAGAGTTGTTGAGGCCAGTTCGTTAGATATATTCAAGAGAAAGCAGGAATGGGATACTGAAGTTGCATGATCATATTGAATGGTGGTGCAGGCTTGAAGGGCCAAATGGCCTACTCCTGCATCTATTTTCTATTTTTCTATGAATAGCAGTGTTACATTTGCTACCTTCTAATCCGCTGGGCCCATTCTAGAATCGAGGGAATTTTGAAAGATCAAAACCAATGCATCCATTAACTCTGCAGCCACCACTTTTAGAATCCTAGGGTGTAGGCCATCAGGTCCAGGAGATTTGTTGGCTTTTGGTCCCATTAGTTTTTCAAGTACTTTTTCTCTACTTATATTAATTACATTAAGTTCCTCACCCTCATTCGACCCTTGGTTCCCCCCGCTTTTTGTGTCTTCTACTGTGAAGACAGATATAAAATATTTGTTTAACATTTCTGCCATTTCCTTTTTCCCCATAATAATTTCTCCTGTCTCAGCCTCTAAGGCACCAACATTTCATTTTGCTACTCTCTACCTTTTTACATACTTATAGAAGTTTTTACAATCTGTTTTTATATTTCTTGCTAGTTTTCTCTCGTAGTCTATTTTTTCGCTTTATTTCAATTTTTTGGTCATCCTGTGCTGGTTTCTGAAACGTTTCCAATCCCCAGGCTTACTACTATTCTTCACAACATTATAAGCTTCTTCCTTCGATTTAGTGCTATGCTTAACTTCTTTAGTTAGCCATGGACGGATCACTTTTCCCATGCAATTTTTGTTTCTCAATGGAATGTATTTTTGTTGAGAATTAGGAAACATTCCTTTAAATGCTAGCCACTGCTTATCTACTGCCATACTTTAATCTATTTTTCCAATCTACCTTAGCCAACCTGCCCCTCATACCGATATAATTGACTTTATTGTAGCTTAAGTTTCTAGTTTCGAACTTAGGCAAGTCATTCTCAAACTTAAAATGACGTTCCATCATATTATGATCACACTCTGCCCCAGAGGATCCTTTACTATGAGATTGTTAATTAACTCTGTCTCATTACACAATACAAGATCTAAAATAGCCTATTACCTGGTTAGCTCCATGACATATTGTTCCAGGAAACTGTTCTGAATGCATTCCTTGAACATGTCCTCTAGATTACCTTTGCCAATTTGATTTGTCCAGTCTATATGAAGATTAAGGTCCCCATGGTTATTGCATTATCTTTGTTACAAGCTTATGCTTTTTATTGATTCATTTTCTGTCCAACAGTATAGCTACTGTTACAGGGCCTATATTCTACTGCCATCAGTGATCTCTGACCCTTGTTATTCCTTTTCTCTACCCATACCGATGCTACTTCCTAATCTTCCAAGTTAAGTTCCTCTCTCTCCACTGTCCTTATGTCATCCTCTATTATCAGGGCGACCATCCCTCCTTTTACATTCTGCTTGTCTTTTCAAAACATCAAGTACACTGGAACATTTAGTTTCCAACCTTGATCACCTTGCAACCACGTCTCTGTAATGGCTATTATTCTCCTGGCCAATATTTATCCCTCAATCAATATAACTAAAAAACAGAATATCTGATCATTATCACATTGCTGTTCATGGGAGATTGCTTGTGTACAAGTTGACTGCCACATTTCTTACATTACAACAGTGACGACACTCCAAAAGTTCCTAATTGGCTGTTAAGCGCTTTGAGACGTCCAGTGGTCGTGAAAGACGTAATATAAATCCAATTTTTTTCTCTTTCTCTCTCTCTCTCTCTTTCTCTATTTGTGCCATTAATTCATCTATCTTGTTATGAATGCTTCATGCATTCAGATAAAGAGCCTTCAGTTTAATTTTTCTTACTATTATTCCCTCCTTATTCTGTGCCGCACTGCGACTGTTAAATTCTCTGAGGGGCGCTAATGAAGCACAATATAGTTTTCGCCTGGGTTGCGGGGGGGCGCTACCGCCTCCCGGGAAATTGCCCCGGCGGTTGGGCGGGTGCTGTCCTGGCAGCGCCGCACCCCGGGTTAGCACCCTGGGCCTGCGCATAACCTGCGATGACGTCATCACCGTGCATGCTGAACTCTCACCACCCCACACCGCCCCGTGGGAGAAATCGCCCTGTGGGCCACAGGGCTGGCGCAGGTGGAAGTCAACGCCAGCTTCGCCGGTTGTGAAGCTGGTGGACGTCCATCCCCAGGACAGTATTTAAAGGGGAGGCCTTTAGTACTCCAGACAGCCATCTTTGTTGGTTGACCGACTCTTGGGTCGCCCCGACCATGGTGGCTCTAGCGTGGGCCGGGCTGCCATTGTGCAGCCTGGCACTCCGTTTTGGGTGCCGTGCTGCTGGCCCAGTCTCGCATGGCCCAGTGGGCCATGCAGAGTGCACAGCGGCCCTCCCCTGCAATCCTTGTAGCATTGGCCTGCTCTGTGTCGTGCTGGACTCAGCGTCACGCTGCCGCCCTGTGAGTGCCTCTCAAAGGAACAGGAACGCTTCCTTTGAGGGGTACATGGTGCAATTCTGCATCGGGGGCAGGATTTCCAGGTCGGGCTATGAAAGTCCCAGCCTCGGAAAGTTACCGCCCCCAATTGGGGTGAGTGGAAATTTCACCCCCTCTGTTCCTTCCTGTCACACTATGCTTATTTTTTACCCAAATTGCTCCACTGCTCTATTGCCTTCAAATTTCTCTTTAGAATTGTAAATTTCCCCTCACCTGACTCCTCCCCCCGCCTTTTGTAGTCTAAAGCACTATTTACAGTGCGAGTTATTCGATTCGATGTGATGCTGGACCCAGCCTGGTTTAAGCGGAGCCCATCCTAACGGAACAGCTCCCTCTTTCCCCAGTACTGGTGTCAGTGTCCCATGAATTGAAACCCTTCTTCCCACACCACGCTTTGAGCCACGCATTTAACTCTGATCTGTTTGACCTGATGTTAACTTGTGCATGGTTGAAGTAGTAATCCAGAGATTATTGCTGTTGTGTCTTGAATAAAGAGTCAGACTAGATACTGCAAGCTCAAAGTAAGGTGTGACCATAGTCCTTTATTACTTCAGATCAGTGCCTCTCCAGCCTGTGAGGCCTCCTTATATACAGGTGCTCCCAAGGGATTGTGGGATCCCTTGGGACTCCAGGGGATAAGCCCTCTGGTGGTTAGACAAGTTTGCAAATGACACTAAACTGGGTGGCGGTGTCAGCTGTGAGGAGGATGCTAAGAGGCTGCAGGATGATTTGGACAGGTTAGGCGAGTGGGCAAATACATGGCAGATGCAGTATAATGTGGATAAATGCAAGGTTATCCACTTTGAGGGCAAAAACACGAAAGCAGAATACGATCTGAATGGCGGCAGATTAGGAAAAGGGGAGGTTCAGAGAGACCTGGGTGTCATGATTCATCAGTCATTGAAGGTTGGCATGCAGGTACAGCAGGCGGTAAAGAAGGCAAATGGTATGTTAGCCTTCATAGCAAGGGGATTTGAGTATAGGAGCAGGGAAGTCTTACTGCAGTTGTACAGGGCCTTGGTGAGGCCTCACCTGAAATATTGTGTTCAGTTTTGGTCTCCTAATCTGAGGAAGGACGTTCTTGCTATTGAGGAAGGACGTTCTTGCTATTGAGGGAGTGCAGCGAAGGTTCACCAGACTGATTCCAGGGATGACTGGACTGTCATATGAGGAGAGACTGGGCCTGTATTCACTGGAGCTGAGAAGGATGAGATGGGATCTCATAGAAACATATAAAATTCTGGCGGGACTGGACAGGTTAGATGCAGGAAGAATGTTCCCGATGTTGGGGAAGTCTAGAACCAGGGGACATAATCTTAGGATAAGGGGTAAGCCATTTAGGACTGAGATGAGAATAAACTTCTTCACTCAGAGTTGTTAACCTATGGAATTCCCTACCAGAGAGAGTTGTTGATGCTAGTTCATTGGATATATTCAAGAGGGAGTTAGATATGGCCCTTACGGCTAAAGGGATCAAGGGGTATGGAGAGAAAGTAGGAACGGGGTACTGAGGGAATGATCAGCCATGATCTTATTGAATGGTGGTGCAGGCTCGAAGGGCCTGATAGCCTACTCCTGCACCTATTTTCTATGTTTCTATGTTTCTAGACATGGTATTTACAGGTTTACATACATAACAACATTGACCCCCCCCGCCCCCCTCCCCCAAAGTCAATAATGTGACTATTTACAATGTGAGTAGATCTGGGGCCTTCCTTTCCCTGGTTGATCGTCTCGGTGCAAATGCTGGTTTTGGTGAGTCGTTTGTTGGGCCCTCGCTGGGCTGCTATGCAGCTGGACTTGCTAGGCTGCTGCGGGTGATGCTTCGTGGTCAACCGTTGGGTCGGTTGCCACTTGTTTGTGTATTGGAGGGTCGAAAAAGATAGAGTCTATTGTGGGTTGTTCTGGATAGTCCGCAAATCTGAGTTTGGTTTGGTCCAAGTGTTTCCTGCAGGTGAGTACATTTGAGAGTTTAACCACAAACACCCTATTCCCCTCTTTGGCCAAAACAGTGCCAGGAAGCCACATGGGATCTTGTCCACAGTTCAACACAAATACAGGATCATTTACCTCAGTTTCGCATGACACATTTGCGCAATCATGATATATATTCTGTTGAAGCCTCCTGCTCTCTACCTGTTCGTGTAGATCAGGGTGGACTAATGAGAGCCTTGTCTTAAGTGCCCTTTTCATGAGCAGTTCAGTGGGAGGGACCCCAGTGAGCGAGTGGGGTCTTGTGCGGTAGCTAAACAGGACTCTGGATAAGCGAGTTTGCAGTGAGCCTTCAGTTACCCTTTTCAAGCTCTGCTTGATTATTTGAATTGCTCATTTTGCCTGACCATTGGACGCAGTTTTAAATGGGGCAGATATGACATGTTTGATCCCATTGTGGGTCATGAACTCCTTGAAGTCGGCACTGGTAAAGCACGGCCTATTGTCACTCACAAGGACATCAGGCAGGCCGTGCATCGCAAACATGGTCCGTAGGCTTTCAATAGTGGCAGTGGACGTGCTTGCCAACATTATCACACATTCAATCCATTTGGAGTACGCATTTACAACCACTAAGAACATTTTTCCCAAGAATGGGCCTGCATAGTCGACATGGACCCTGGACCACGGTTTGGAAAGCCAGGACCATAAACTTAGTGGCGCCTCCCTGGGTGCATTGCTTAACTGTGAACATGTATTACATTTGTGCATGCAGGACTCAAAGTCTGCATCGATACTGGGCCACCACACGTGGGATCTGGCTATCGCTTTCATCATTACGATGCCTGGGTGGGTGCTGTGGCGATCACTAATGAAGGTGTCCCTGCCCTTTTTTGGCACCACTACCCGATTTCCCCATAGTCTGCTTGTATAGACATTTCATCTCTGTGCCACTGGTACGGCTTTATTTCTTCCTGCATCTCTAACGGGACACGAGACCAACTCCCGTGGAGCACACAGTTTTTTGACAAAGGACAGTAAGGGGTCCTGGCTTGTCCAGGTTCTAATCTGTCAGCCAGAAACAGGTGATGGCTCACTCTCGAATGCTTCCATTGCCATAACTAAATCTGCTGGCTGTGCCATCTCCACCCTTATGGTGGGCAATGGCAGCCAACTGAGAACATCGGCACAGTTTTCTGTGCCTGGCCTGTGGCGAATGGTGTAGTTATATGCGGACAACATGAGCATCCACCTCTGGATGTGAGCCGATGCATTCATGCTTATCCCCTTGCTTTCAGAAAAAAGTTTTTAAGTGGCTTATGATCAGTTTCCAATTCAAATTTGAGCCCGAACAGATATTGATGCATTTTATTTACCCAGTAAACACATGCTAACGCTTCTTTTTCTATCATACTGTATTTCCTCTCAGCCTTAGACAGAATTCTGGATGCATAAGCAACCGGTTGCAATTTCCCAAATTCATTAGCTTGTTGCAATACACACACGACCCCGTACGATGATGCATCACATGCTAGTACCAACCGCTTACATGGATCATACAACACAAGCAATTTGTTTGAACATAACAGATTTCTAGCTTTCTCAAAGGCATGTTCTTGGCGTTTACCCCATACCCATTCATCTCCTTTTCGCAGTAAAGAGTGCAGGGGTTCTAACAACATGCTAAGACCCGATAAGAAGTTAAAAAAGTAGTTCAGGAGTCCCAGAAACGACCGCAACTCCATCACATTCTGTGGTCTCGGTGCGTTCTCGATTGCCTCCATCCTCGAATCGGTGGGCCTGATGCCGTCCGCCGCCATTCTTCTCCCCAGAAACTCCACTTCAGGCGCCAGGAAAACGCACTTAGAGTGTTTTAGCCTGAGCCCCACACAATTGAGCCGACTAAGAACCTCCTCCAGGTTCTGCAGGTGCTCGATGGTGTCCCGACCTGTAACCAAGATGTCGTCCTGGAAGATCACGGTGCGCAGGACTGACTTCAGCAAGCTTTCCATGTTCCTCTGGAATATCGCTGCGGCCAATCCAATCTCAAACGGGCATCTGTTGTAAATGAAGAGACCTTTGTACGTATTAATGCAGGTGAGGCCTTTCGATGGTTCCTCCAGCTCCTGCGTCATGTAGACCGAGGTCAAGTCCAGCTTCGTCAATGCTTTCCCGCCCGCCAGCGTAGCAAATAGGTCATCTGCCTTTGGTAGCGGGTATTGATCCGAAAGTGAGAAACGATTGATAGTTACTTTGTTGTAATCACCACAGGTTCTGACGGTGCAGTCTCCCTTGAGGACTGGAACAATCAGACTGGCCCACTCATTGAATTCGATCGGGGAAATGATGCCCTCTCGTTGCAGCCTGTCCAGCTCAATCTCCACTCTCTCTCTCATCATGTGAGGTACCGCTCTTGCCTTGTGATGGATGGGTCATGCCCCCGGAATCAAATGGATCTGCACTTTTGCTCCTTGGAACTTCCCGATGCCTGGTTCAAACAGTGAGGGGAACTTGTTCAGGACCTGGGCACATGAGGTGTCATCGACGGACGGAAGCCCTCGGACATCATCCCAGTTCCAGCGTATCTTTCCCAGCCAGTTCCTACTGAACAACGTGGGGCCATCGCCCAGTACCACCCAGAGTGGTAACTCATGCACCGCTCCATCGTAAGAGACCTTTACAGTAGCACTGCCGACTACGGGTATCAGTTCCTTTGTGTACGTCCTCAGTTTGGTATGAATGGGAGTCAGGACTGGCCTTGAGGCCTTGCTGCACCACAATTTATCGAAAGTCTTTTAGCTCATTATGGATTGGCTTGCGCCCGTGTCCAGCTCCATGGACACCGGGAGTCCATTTAATTCAACCTTCAGCATTATTGGGGGACACTTTGTGGTAAATGTGTGCACTCCATATACCTCTGCCTCCTCGGTCTGAGGCTCTGGTTCGTCATGATCCACTGTGGATCTGTCCTCCTCTGCAAAATCGTGGTTTGCAGGATTAGCGTGGTTTGCAAGATTAGCATGGTTTGCAGCTCACCTGCATGTGTATTGGAGGTGTCCCATTGTTCCGCAGCCCTTGCAAACGTATCCTTTGAAGGGGCATGAATGGAAATGATGATCATCCCCACAGCACCAACAAGGTGTTAATGGCCTTGTATTCACCACATTTGATGGTGGACTCTGAGTCATCTGCGGACATGCAGTTGCAGGTGTGTCCATTTAATTTAGAAAACAACGTTACTTTGTTCACAGTACTTGCAGCAGCATTAGTGTGCTGAGAAATTTATTTGGTATTGTCACTGGTGGCGATAAACGGCTGGGTTATCACTATGGCTTTACTCAAGGTTGGGGTGTCTACATTCAAAAGTTTGTGAAGTATTACTTCATGGCCAGTGCCAAGTACAAAGAAGTCCCTGAGCATAAGCTCCAAGTGTCCTTCAAATTCGCAATGTCCTGCAAAACGCCTTAGCTCGGCGATGTAGCTCGCCACTTCCTGGCCTTCAGACCTCCTGTACATGTAGAACCGATACCTCACCATTAGAACGCTTTCCTTCGGGTTTAGATGCTTCCGGACCTGTGTGCACAACTCATCGTATGACTTTTCTGTGGGTTTCGCAGGTATTTCATGGTGAAAAGGTGAGTAGGATCGCCTTTTGTTTGGCTGCGTTCGCTTTTCCTTCCAGCTCGTTGGCCACGAAGTATTGGTCAAGTTGCTCCATGAAGGTTTCCCAATCATCTTGCTCCGAAAATTTCTCCAGAATGCCCACGGTTCTCTGCATTGTTGCAGTGGGGTTCGTCATCTGTATCTCGTCGCCAGTTGTTATGTCTTGAATAAAGGGTCAATGTAGATACTGGAAGCTCAAAGTAAGGTGTGACCGTAGTCCTTTAATACAGATCTCAGAATGTCTCTCCAGCCTGTGAGGCCTCCTTATATACAGTTGCTCCCAAGGGATTGTCAGATCCCTTGGGACTCTTGAGGATAAGCCCTCTGGTGGTTCGACATGGTATTTACAGGTTTACATACATAACAATTACCTTGAGGTTCTGCTTATTAATTTAGACCCTAGCTCCTCAAGCTCCCTCAGCAGAACCTCATTCTTAATTCTACCTATGTCGTTGGTTCCTACATGGACCACAACAATTGGATCCTTCCCCTCCAACTCCAAGTTCTTCTCCAGCCGCAAGGAGATATCCTTAACCCAGGTAACATAGTCTTCAGGACTCTCTTTCCCAACTGCAAAGAACACTTTCTATTCTCCTGACTACACTGTCCCCTATCACTACTATATTCCTTCCTTCTTCCCCCACTTGAATGGCCCCCTGTGGTCAGTTTGCCCATCCTCCCTGCAATCCTTTTCCTCATCCATACAGGTAACAAGTACGTCGTACCTGTTGGGCAAGGTCAAGGGCTGAGGCTCCTCCATCACTACTCGCAGTCACAACCTCCTGTCGCTGACCACTGATGAACTCTAAAATACTGCCTAACCTAAAGGTTTTGACTGCCTTCTGAACAAAGTGTCCAGGTAACTCTGCTCCCGGAAGTACTCCAGCTCAACTACTCTGAGCCGAATTTCGTTGAGTTGCGGGCACTTACTGCAGCTGCGGTTACTCGGGAACACGATGTTCTTCACCAACTCCCACATGCTGCACTTATGACACACCACCTGCCCTGCCATCTCTAACCTTGTTTTATTTATTAATGAATTAGTTAAAGCTTTTATTCAATCGATATTTTAGTTTTATTTTTTGATTATTTTATCTAGTTTTATCCAAAACCATCCATGGTGGCCCAGTGGATCTAACTAAAATAAATACGGAGATCGCAGTGACTCTCCCCTTTAACTGAAGGGGAGAGATCGCAAGTTCTGGGTTTAAGCGCATGTGCAGCACATGCTTACACCCGGAATTTGCGCAGCCCCTATGGGTACGTACGCACCTCGTACGTAGCCAGAGGGGCCCCATTTTCAGGCCCATTATAGAAACATAGTGACATAGAAAATAGGTGCAGGAGTAGGCCATTTGGCCCTTCGAGCCTGCACCACCATTCAATAAGATCATGGCAGATCATTCACCTCAGTACCCCTTTCCTTCCTTCTCTCCATACCCCTTGATCTCTTTAGCCGTAAGGGCCATATCTAACTCCCTCTTGAATATATCAAATGAACTAGCCTCAACAACTCTCTGCGGAAGAGAATTCCACAGGTTAACAACTCTCTGAGTGAAGAAGTTTCTCCTCATCTCGATCCTAAATGGCTTACCCCTTATCCTTAGACTGTGTCCTCTGTTCTGGACTTTCCCAACATCAGGAACATTCTTCCTGCATCTAACCTGTCCAGTCCCATCAGAATTTTATATTTCTGTATGAGATCCCCTCTCATACTTCTAACCTCCAGTGAATACAGGCCCAGTCGATCCAGTCTCTCTTCATATGTCAGTCCTGCCATCGGGCATCAGTCTGGTGAACCTTCGCTGCACTCCCTCAATAGCAAGAATGTCTTTCCTCAGAATAAGAGACCAAAACTGAACACAATATTCAGGGTGAGGCCTCGCCAAAGCCCTGTACAACTGCAGTAAGACCTCCCAGCTCCTATACTCAAATCCCCTAGCTATGAAGGCCAACATGCCATTTGCCGCCTTCACCACCTGCTGCACCTGCATGCCAACCTTCACTGACTGATGTACCATGACACCCAGGTCTTGTTGCACCTCCCCTTTTCCTAATCTGCCACCATTCAGATAATCTGCCTTCATGTTTTTGCCACCAAAGTGGATAACCTCACATTTTTCCACATTATACTGCATCTGCCATGCGTTTGTCCACGCACCTAACCTGTCCAAGTCACCCTGCAGCCTCTTAGCAACCTCCTCACAGCTCACACCGCCACCCAGCTTAGTGTCATCTGCAAACTTCGAGATATTGCACGCAATTCCTTCATCTAAATCATTGATGTATATTGTAAATAGCTGGGGTCCCAGCACTGAGCCCTGCGGCACCCCACTAGTCACTGCCTGTCATTCTGTAAAGGACCCATTTATCCTGACCCTCTGCTTCCTGTCTGCCAACTAGTTTCTATCCACGTCAAAACATTACCCCCAATACCATGTGCTTTGATTTTGCACACAATCTCTTGTGTGGGATCTTGTCAAAAGCCTTTTGAAAGTCCAAATACATCACATCCACTGGGTCTCCCTTGTCCCACTCTACTAGTTACATCCTCAAAAAATTCCAGAAGATTTGTCAAGTATGATTTTCCTTTCATAAATCCATGCTGACTTGGACTGATCCTGTCACTGCTTCCCAAATGCGCTGCTATTTCATCTTTAATAATTGATTCCAGCATTTTCCCCACTAATGTCAGGCTAACCAGTTTATAATTTACCGTTTTCTCTCTCCCTCCTTTTTTAAAAAGTTATGTTACATTAGCTACGCTCCAGTCCAAAGGAACTGATCTAGAGTCGAACCTGTTGGAAAATGATCACCAATGCATCCACTATTTCTAGGGCCACTTCCTTAAGTACTCTGGGATGCAGACTATCAGGCCCTGGGGATTTATCGGCCTTCAATCCCATCAATTTCCCAAAAACAATTTCCTGGCTAATGAGGGTTTCCTTCTCGCTAAACCCTCGGTCCCCTTGTATTTCCAGAACGTTATTTGTGTCTTCCTTAGTGAAGGCAGAACCAAAGTATTTGTTCAGTTGGTCTGCCATTTCTTTGTTCCCCATTTATAAATTCACCTGATTCTGAAGACATTTGTCTTCACTTGTCTTTTCCTCTTCATATATCTATAGAAGCTTTTGCAGTCAGTTTTTATGTTCCCAGCAAGCTTTGTCTCATATTCTATTTTCCCCCTCCTAATTAAACCCTTTGTCCTCCTCTGCTGAATTCTAAATTTCTCTCAGTCCTCAGGTTTGCTGCTTTTTCTGACCAATTTATGTCTCTTCCTTGGATTTAACACTATCCCTAATTTATTTTGTTAGCCACGGTTGAGCCACCTTCCCCATTTTATTTTTACTCCAGGCAGGGATGTACAATTGTTGAAGTTCATCCATGTGATCTTTAAATGTTTGCCATTGCCTATCCACTGTCATCCCTTTAAGTACCTTTCGCCAGTCTATTCGAGCCAATTCACGTCTCATTCCATCGAAGTTACCTTTCCTTAAATTCTGGAGCATCCGCGATGCTGAGGATGTCGTGAATAGCACGTTTCGTGAGCTGGTCACACCGCAGGCAAAGGTTACTCAGGCAGATAAGGAATGGGTGACCATCAGGCAGAACAGTGGAAGGAAGGTAGTGCAGGGGTCCCCTGCAGTCATCCCCCTCCAAAACAGATGCACCGTTTTGGGTACAATTGGGGGGGATGACTCATCAGGGGAAGGCAGCAGCAGTCAAGTTCATGGTACCATGAGTGGCTCTGCCGCACAGGAGGGCAGGAAGAAGAGTGGTCGAGCTATAGTGGTAGGGGTTTCTCTTGTAACGGGAATCGAGACTCCAGGATGGTATGTTGCCTCCCTGGTGCAAAGGTCAAGGATGTCTCAGAGCGGCTGCAGGACATTTTGGAGGGGGAGGGTGAACAGCCAGTTGTTGTGGTGCATATAGGTACCAACGTTATAGGTAAAAAACGGGATGAGGTCCTACAAGCTGAATTTAGGGAGCTAGGAGTTAAATTAAAAAGCAGGACCTCAAAGGTAGTAATCTAAACCAGTTCTGGTACTGGGCATTGCTGATTTTACTTGTGATCAAATGAAGTTATTGAAGCCATTGCCAACCAGACTCCCCTACGGAAATTTGCCTTGTATTTACACTTCACATTCATTAAAATCTTAGTCTACTTAAAAGTGTATCTTAGTAGCATTTATTTTAATCAAAGAACTGTATTCAATTGTGAAGCAGCAGGAGCTGCATATGCTGCAGGTTAAATGGAGCACCAGGGATCTTTTATAAAGGTGCCTCAGTGTTATCTCATTTCAGCAAATGCTGGATCCAGTTTTGTTTCAGTGGGTGGCCATTCCACTTCTTATTAATGCTATGTCACCCCCTCAGAGTTTTCAGGAACTCATTGTACTTGTGATCCTTAAGAGACATCAATTGTCAGGTTATAGACAAACTGTATATGCTTAAACCTTTAAAGAAAAGATGACTATTCAAGGAGTCACAGCCTTCCAGACTCTGTGCCCTTTTCAAGTTCCCTGATGTACTGAACACTCCTGCAATATATTCCAGTGAAATGAATCTTTTATGCAGAGGATGATTTGTTTTGTCATGCAAAGTTCTTGAGGAGAAATATTTATTTTAAATCTGGGTTCCTGTATCAGAAAGTAGACATCTGTTCCGTAAAGGCATTACAGTTGAGTTAAGTTGGTGCTTTGAATTGTAAATGCCATACTGCATTTGTGTAGGTATAGCCTGCAGCAATTAGTTACACTACTGAAGACCTGCTAATCAATTATTCAAAAAAAATGTTTGCTTTCATGTCGTGCACATTTTATACTTGCATGGAATTTGTATAACTAAAAGATGTTGAATATTTTAGTACTGGAGAAACAGATGTTGACTTTGACAGGCAAATATAATTTCTTTATTTCAGATGGAAGAAAAATAATTGACTAATTAATTAATGCAGTCTGTTAATAGTTATTCGATATATCCCTATGAAAATAGCTGTATAATAAATAAGATGTTAAACATTCAAATGTTCTCGTCAATAGATCACCTTAAAAAGTCTATGTATCTCATCTCCAATTGTTTTGTCATTTATACCACAAGTGGTAATGATGCAGAGATCTCCTGTGTAGTGCATTCCTATTTTCAAGCAATGTTTGTAAACCTTCGGGGCTATTTTATCCATATCTGGATCTGCAGTGAATTGGGCTCAATTGAATTAAGTTATGAAGGGGAAAAGTCAGCTTGGATTCCCACTCCTGATCACCAGTGAATGCTTTTCACTGGAGAGTGATCATGTGTGGAGGTCAGGTGAGAACAGCATTCTGTTGTGATGCTCTCCATGCTCAATGATGCAGACAATATTCACTGGCCAGGCTCACAAATGAAGAATAGCCACTTTGTTAAAGTAATGGAGGGCTGCTCGCACCAACTCCCAGCAATATAAATCTATTTGATATAAGTGTAAATGACCTGGACTGGTATACAGTGTATAATTTCAAAGTTTGCAAGTGACACGAAGCTAGGATATGTAGTGAACAATTAAGAGGTGAGTAACGGATTTCAGGAGCACACTGGTGAAACGGTGTTACACCTGTGCAGGGTATTGGTGAGACCACACCTAAAGTACTGCGCACAGTTTTGGTCTCCTTATTTAAGGAGGGATATTCTTGCGTTGGAGGCAGTTCAGAGAAGGTTCACTTGGTTGATTCCTGAGATGAAGGCGTTGACTTAGAAAGAAAGGTTGAGCATGTTGGGTCGATACGCATTGCAGTTTAGAAGAATGAGAGATGATCTTATTGAAACATATAAAATAATGAGGGGGCTCGACAAGGTGGATGCAGAGAGGATGTTTCCACTCATTGGGGAATCTAGAACTAGGGGGCATAGTTTTAGTATAAGGGGTCGCCCATTTAAAACTGAGATGGGGAGGAACAAGAGCGGACCCGGGAGATTCAAACAGCGCGAGATCGGAGGAGGAGATAAAGGACTAAGAGCAGACCTGGGAAATTCAAACAAAGCGAGATCGGAAAGGGAGATAAAGGAACGAGAGTGGACCCGGGAGATTCAAACAGAACGAGATCGGAGGGGGAGATAAAGGAGCGAACTGGGAGCAGTGCAAACAGACATGTAAGGGGGAGGGAAGTAAAAAGAAATCAACCGTGACATCACAGGAAAGCATCTATTACAGAGATGTGGTTTCAAGGTGACCAAGTCAGAGGAGGCCAGCTGGTGCAGAGGTAGGGGCAGAAGGTAAACAGAGAAGTAAAAATAAATCGAAGTGTGACTCAGAGCCAAGAAGGTAAGTGATTGATGCTGGATTGGTGAGTATTTAATCTTTTTCTTTTTCTTTTTCTTTTTCTTTTCTGATCAGTAAGAAACCTTTGGCGTTAATTTAAGGGTTAAGTCATGGAAGGAGAGCCCAGACCCGTGTCATACTCCTCCTGTGCTATGTGGGAAATCAGAGATGCTTCCAATGTCCCTGAAGACTACATGTGCAGGAAGTGTATCCAGCTGCAGCTCCTGCCAGACCGCATTGTGGCACTGGAGCTGCGGATGGATTAACTGTGGAGCATCCGCGACGGTGAGGATGTCGTGAATAGCACATCAATGAGTTGGTCACACCACAGGTAAAGGTTACACGTTCACCCATTCCCAATCTTGCTATCAGGAAGAACAGTGGAAGGAAGGTAGTGCAGGGGTCCTCTGCATTCATCTCCCTCCAAAACAGAAACACCACCTTGGGTATTGTTGGGGGAGATGGCTCATCAGGGGAGGCAGCAGCAGGCAAGTCCATGGCACCAGACGTGGCTCTGCTGCACAGGAGGGCAGGAAAAAGAGTGGGAGAGCTATAGTGATAG
Source organism: Pristiophorus japonicus (assembly GCF_044704955.1). NCBI lineage: Eukaryota > Metazoa > Chordata > Chondrichthyes > Pristiophoridae > Pristiophorus > Pristiophorus japonicus. The sequence continues at coordinate 24,324,018 of NC_091982.1, forward strand.
GGGATTCTATTGTAAGGGGAATAGATAGACATTTCTGCGGCCACAAACGAGACTCCAGGATGGTATGTTGCCTCCCTGGTGCAAGGGTCAAGGATGCCTCAGAGCGGCTGCAGCACATTCTGGAGGGGGAGGATGAACAGCCAGTTGTCGTGGTGCATATAGGTACCAACGATATAGGTAAAACATGGGATGAGGTCTTACAAGCTGAATTTAGGGAGCTCGGAGTTAAATTAAAAAGTAGGACCTCAAAAGTAACAATCTCACGATTGCCAGCAGTGCCATGTGCTAGCCAGAGTAGGAATTGCAGGATAGCTCGGATGAATACATGGCTTGAGGAATGGTGCAAGAGAGAGGGATTCAAATTCCTGGGACATTGGAACCGGATTTGGGGAAGGTGGGACCAGGACAAACCAGATGGTCTGCACCAGGGCAGGACCGGAACCGATATTCGAGGGGAAGTGTTTGCTAGTGCTGTTGGGGAGGGTTTAAACAAAAAAGGCAAGGGGATGGGAATCTATGCAGGTAGGCAGAGGGAAATCAAAAGGGGGCAGAAGCAAAAGGTAGGAAGGAGAAAAGCAAGAGTGGAGGGCAGAGAAATTAAGGACAAAAATCAAAAAGGCCACATGACAACATAATTCCAAAAGGACAAAGTGTTTAAAAAAAAAACAAGCCTGAAGGCTCTGAGTCTCAATGCGAGGAGCATTCGTAATAAGGTGGACGAATTAACTGCGCAGATAGCTGTTAACGGATATGAGCTAATTGGGATTATGGAGACTTGGCTCCAGGATAACCAAGGCTGGGAACTCAACATCCAGGAGTATTCAATATTCATAAAGGATTGACAGGAAGGAAAAGAAGGTGGGGTAGCGTTAATGATTAAAGAGGAGGTTAACGCAATAGTAAGGAAGAACATTAGCTTGGATGATGTGGAATCTATATGGGTAGAGCTGCGAAACACCAAAGGGCAGAAAATGTTAGTGGGAGTTGTGTACAGACCACCAAACAATAGTAGGGAGGTTGTGGATGGCATCAAACAGGAAATTAGGGACGCGTGCAATAAGGGTACAGCAGTTATCATGGGTGACTTTAACCTACATATTGATCGGGCTAACCAAACTGGTAGCAATACTGTGGAGGAGGATTTCCTGGAGCGTATAAGGGATGGTTTTCTAGATCACTATGTCGAAGAACCAACCAGAGAGCAGGCCATCCTCGACTCGGTCTTCTGTAACGAGAGCAGATTAATTCGCAATCTGGTCGTGCATAGCCCCTTGTGGAAGAGTGACCATAATATGGTAAAATTCTTCATTAAGGTAGAGAACGACACAGTTAATTCAGAGACTAGGGTCCTGAACTTAAAGAAAGGAAACTTCGATGGTATGAGACGTGAATTGGTGAGGGTAGACTGGCGAATGATATGTAAAGGGTTGACATTTAAAGATGGATGAATTACAACTATTGCACATCCCTGTCTGGCATAAAAATAAAACAGGAAAGGTGTCTCAACCGTGGCAAACAAGGGAAATTAGGGATAGTGTTAAATCCAAGGAAGAGGCATATAAATTGGCCAGAAAAAGCAGTAAACCCGAAAACGGGGAGAAATTTAGAATTCAGCAGAGGAGGAATAAGGGTTTAATTAGGAGGGGGAAAATAGAACAATGAGAGTAAGCTTGCAGGGAACATAATAACTGACTGCAAAAGCTTCTATGGGTATGTGAAGAGAAAAAGATTAGTGAAGACTAATGTAGGCTCCTTGCAGTCAGAATCAGGTGAATTCATAATGGGGAACAAGGAAATGGCAGACCAATTGAACAAATACTTTGGTTCTGTCTTCATGAAGGAAGACACGAATAATCTCCCGAAAATACTAGGGAACCAAGGGTCTAGAGGGAAAGAGAAACTGAGGGAAATCCTTATTAGTCAGGAATTGATGTTGGGGAAACTGATGGGACTGAAGGCTGATAAATCCCCAGGGCCTGATAGTCTGCATCCCAGAGTACTTAAGGATGTGGCCCTAGAAATAGTAGATGCATTGATGGTCATTTTCCAAAATTCCATGGATTCTGGATCAGTACCTATGGATTGGAGGGAAGGTAATGTAACATCACTTTTTCAAAAAGGAGGGAGAGAGAGCAAATGGGAATTATGGATTGGTTAGCCTGACAGCAATGGTGGGGAAAATGCTGGAATCAATTATTAAAGATGTAATAGCAGCACATTTGGAAAGCAGTGACAGGATCGGTCCAAGTCAGCATGGATTTATGAAAGGGAAATCATGCTTGACAAATCTTCCAGAATTTTTTGAGGATGTAACTAGTAGAGTGGATAAGGGAGAACCAGCGGATGTGGTGTATTTGGATTTTCAAAAGGCATTTGACAAGGTCCCACACAAGAGATTAGCGTGCAAAATTAAGACACATGGTATTGGGGGTAATGCATTTGCGTGGATAGAAAAATGGTTGTCAGACAGGAAGCAAAGAGTGGAAATAAACGGGTCCATTTCAGAATGGCAGGCAGTGACTAGTGGGATGCTGCAAGGTTCAGTGCTGGGACCCCAGCTATTTACAATATACATTAATGATTTAGACGAAGGAATTGAATGTTTTATCTCCAAATTTGCAGATGACACTAAGCTGGGTGGCAGTGTGAGCTGTGAGGAGGATGCTAAAAGGCTGCAAGGTGACTTGGACAGATTAGGTGAATGGGCAAATACATGGCAGATGCAGTATAATGTGGATAAATGTGAGGTTATCCACTTTGGTGACAAAAACAGGAAGGTAGATTATTATCTGAATGGTGACAGATTAGTAAAAGGGGAGGTGCAATGAGACCTGGGTGCCATGTTACATCAGTCACTGAAGGTAGGCATGCAAGTACAGCAGGCAGTAAAGAAAGCTAATGGCATGCTGGCCTTCATAGCGAGAGGTTTTGAGTATAGGATCAGGGAGATCTTACTGCAGTTGTACCAGGCCTTGGTGAGACCACAACTTGAATATTGTGTGCAGTTTTGTTCTCCTAATCTGAGGAAGGACGTGCTTGCTATTGAGGGAGTGCAGCAAAGGTTCACCAGACTAATTCGCGGGATGGCAGGACTGACATATGAAGAAAGACTGGATCGGCTATGCTTATACTCACTGGACTTTAGAAGAATGAGAGGGGATCGCATAGAAACATATAAAATTATGACGGGACTGGACAGGTTAGATGCAGGATGAATGTTCCCGATGTTGGGTAAGTCCAGAACCAGGGGTCACAGTCTGAGGATAAAGGGTAAGCCAGAAAGGACTGAGATGAGGAGAAACTTTTTCACCGAGAGTTGTGAACCTGTGGAATTCTCTGCCCCAGAAAGTTGTGGAGTCCAGTTCGTTGGACATATTCAAAAGGGAGTTAGATGTGGCCCTTACGGCTAAAGGGATCAGGGGGTATGGAGAGAAGGCAGGGGTGGGGTACTGAAGTTGCATGATCAGCCATGATCATATTGAATGGCGGTGCAGGCTCAAAGGGCCGAATGTCCTGCTCCTGCACCTATTTTCTATGCTTCTATGTTTCTAATGAATTTCTTCTCGGAGTATTGTAAATCTGTGGAATTCTCTGCCTCAGAGAGCTGTGGAAGCTGGTTCACTGAATATATTTAAGCTGGAGATAGACATATTTTTGAATGATAAGGGAGTGAAGGGTTCTGGGGAGCGGGCAGGGAAGTGGAGCTGAGCCCAAGATCAGATCAGTCATGATCTTATTGAATGGTGGAGCAGGCTCAAGGGATCAAATGGCCTAATTCTGCTCCTATTTCTTATGTTCTTATGCTCATATGAAAAGATACATGACAGATGAAATTTAATGCAGGGAAAAGTCAAGTGATACATACATGAGAATCAATATAAATGGTACAATGTTAAAGGCAATGCAGGAACAAAGGGACATGGTGCTGTACATAAACAAATCTCAAAAGGTAGCAAGACAAGTTGAGAAGACTTTTTAAAAAAGTTTTATGTATGTAACTATGTAGTACGTGCCACCAGAGGGCGTGACTGTTGGATTCCTAATGGTCATCTGCACACACGTGCAGGGCCAGTATAAAAGGTTGGCTATCATGTTGTTTAGGCACTCTGGAGTTGTACTAAAGAAGTCTAAGATCACGCTAACTTTAGCTCACAGTACTCAGCCTTGTGGAGTTCTTCTATACACTACAATTGGCGACGAGTAACAGAATACGAACCTTCACGTAACCATGGCTGCCATTGATTAGAGAGATTCGTAGAGGGTGATGATTGGGAAGCCTTCGTCGAGCATCTCGACCAGTACTTTGTGGCCAACGAGCTGGAAGGTGTCACTAACTCAGTCAAGCGCAGGGCGGTTCTCCTCACCGTCCGTGGGTCTAAAATATATGGCTTCATCAAGAATCTGCTTGCACCGACAAAACCAATGGAGAAGGAATATACAGAGTTGTGCACGCTGGTTCGGGACCACCTCAAGCCGAATAAGAATAGCCTCATGGTCAGGTATCGGTTTTATACGCACCATCGCTCCGGGGGCCAGGACGTGGCAGATTATGTCGCCGACCTGAGGTGCCTCGTGGGACCATAGGATTTTGGAGCTGCACTAGGGGAAATGCTGCCGGACTTTTTCATGCTTGGCATCAGCTACGAAGTCATTCTTCGAAAGCTGCTGGCTGCTGAAACCAGAGCAGGGCCATTGCGATCCCCAGGCATGCATGGCAAAGATGATAACACCAAACAGATATCTTCTCAACATCAAAGCTCACTGGCAAGTACTGTGCATAAACTGACATCGCTAGCAGGCTGAACTGCATACGGCAGGGCCTATACGTCTGTGGCTGCAAGACCTGTGATGATTTGGAGTCCGCCATCGGGGGGTGAATGTGAATCCCTCAGCACCGTGTTGGCACTGCGGGGGTAATCATCGGGCCCATCAATGTCGATTCAAGCACTGTATGTGCAAAGGCCCACCCCTGCCTTCTCTCCATACCCTCTGATCCCTTTAGCCGTAAGGGCCACATCTAACTCCCTTTTGAATATGTCCAACGAACTGGACTCAACAAGTTTCTGTGTCAGAAAATTCCACAGGTTCACAACTCTCTGGGTGAAAAAGTTTCTCCTCATCTCGGTCCTATATGGCTTACCCCTGATCCTTAGACTGTGACCCTTGGTTTTGGACTTCCCCAACATCGGGAACATTCTTCCTGCATCTAACCTATCCAGTCCCGTCATAATTTTACATGTTTCTTTGAGATCCCCTCTCATTCTTCTAAATTCCAGTGAGTATAAGCCTAGCCGATCCAATCTTTCTTCATATGTCAGTCCTACCATCCCGGGAATTAGTCTGATGAACCTTCACTGCACTCCCTCAATAGCAAGCACATCCTTGGGTGACTTTAATCTACATATTGATTGGGCTTACCAAACTGGTAGCAATGCGGTGGAGTCGGATTTCCTGGAGAGTATTAGGGATGGTTTTCTGGACCAATATGTCGAGGAACCAACTAGAGAGCTGGCCATCCTAGACTGGGTGATGTGTAATGAGAAAGGCCTAATTAGCAATCTTGCTGTGCGAGGCTCCTTGGGGAAGAGTGACCATAATATGGTTGAATTCTTTGTCACTCTCCACCTTAATACAGTTAATTCAGAGACTAGGGTCCTGAACTTAAGGAAAGGTAACTTTGATGGTATGAGATGTGAATTGGCTAGAATAGACTGGCGAGTGATACTTAAAGGGTTGACGGTGGATAGGCAATGGCAAACATTGAAAGATCACAAAGATGAATGTCAACAACAGTACATCCCTGTCTGGAGTAAAAATAAAACGGGGAAGGTGGCTCAACCGTGGCTAACAAGGGAAATTAAGGCTAGTGTTAAATCCAAGGAAGAGGCATATAAATTGGCCAGCAAACCTGGGGGCTGGGAGAATAAAGGGGGAAAATAGAGTATGAGAGGGAGCTTGCAGGGAACATAAAAATTGACTGCAAAAGCTTCTATAGCTGTGTGAAGAGAAAAAGATTAGTGAAGACAAACGTAGGTCCCTTGTAGTCAGATTCAGATGAATTTATAATGGGGAACAAATAAATGGCGGACCAGTTAAACAAATACTTTGGTTCTGTCTTCATGAAGGAAGACACAAATAACCTTCCGGAAATACTAGGGGACCAAGGGTGAGAAGGAGGAACTGAAGGAAATCCTTATTAGGCGGGAAATTGTATTAGGGAAATTGATGGGATTGAAGGCCGATAAATCCCCGGAGCCTGATGGCCTGCATCCCAGAGTACTTAAGGAAGTGGCCCTAGAAATAGTGGATGCATTGGTGATCAATTTACAACATTCTATCGACTCTGGATCCGTTCCTATGGACTGGAGGGTAGCTAATGTAACATCACTTTTTAAGAAAGGAGGGAGAGAGAAAACGGGTAATTATAGACCGTTTAGCCTGACATCAGTGGTGGGGAAAATGTTGGAGTCAGTTATTAAAGATGAAATAGCAGCGCATTTGGAAAGCAGTGACAGCATTGGTCCAAGTCAGCATGGATTTACGAAAGGGAAATCATGCTTGACAAATGTTCTAGAATTTTTTGAGGTTGTAACTGGTAGAGTGGACAAGGGAGAAACAGTGGATGTGGTGTATTTGGACTTTCAAGAGATTGGTGTGCAAAATTAACGCACATGGTATTGGAGGTAATTTACTTAAGTGGATAGAGAACTGGTTGGCAGACAGGAAGCAGAGAGTCGGGATAAACGGGTCCTTTTAAGAATGGCAGGCAGTGACTACTGGGGTGCCGCAGGGCTCAGTGCTGGGACCACAGCTATTTGCAATGTACATTAATGATTTAGAAGAAGGGATTGAGTGTAATATCTCCAAGTTTGCAGATGACACTAAACTGGGTGGCGATGTGAGCTGTGAGTAGGATGCTAAGAGGCTGCAGGGTGACTTGGACAGGTTAGGCAAGTGGGCAAACGCATGGCAGATGCAGTATAATGTGGGTAAATGTGAGGTTATCCACTTCGGTGGCAAAAACACGAAGGCAGAATAGTATCTGAATGGCAGCAGATTAGGAAAAGGGGAGGTGCAACGAGACCTGGGTGTTATGGTACATCAGTCATTGAAAATTGGCATGCAGGTACAGCAGGCGGTGAAGAAGGCAAATGGTATGTTAGCCTTCATAGCTAGTGGATTTGAGTATCGGAGCAGGGAGGTCTTACTGCAGTTGTGCAGGCCCTTAGTGAGGCCTCACCTGGAATATTGTGTTCAGTTTTGGTCTCCTAATCTGAGGAAGGACATGCTTGCTATTGAGGGAGTGCAGTGAAGGTTCACCAGACTGATTCCCAGGATGGCAGGACTGACCTATGAGGAGAGACTGGATCGACAGGGCATGTATTCATTGGAGTTTAGAATGATGAGACGGGATCTCATAGAAACATATAAAATTCTGTCGGAACTGGACAAGTTCGATGCAGAAAGAATGTTCCCGATGTTGGGGAAGTCCAGAACCAGGGTCATAGTCTAAGGATAAGGGGTAGGCCATTTAGGACTGAGATGAGGAGAAACTTCTTCACGCAGAGAGTTGTTAACCTGTGGAATTCCCTACCGCAGAGAGTTGTTGATGCCAGTTCATTGGATATATTCAAGAGGGAGTTAGATATGGCCCTTGCAGCTGAAGGGATCAAGGGATATGGGGAGAAAGCAGGAAAGGGGTTCTGAGGTGAATGATCAGCCATGATCTTATTGAATGGTGGTGCAGGCTCGAAGGGCCGAATGGCCTACTCCTGCACCTATTTTCAATGTTTCTATGTTTCCTCAGATTAGGAGACCAAAACTACACACAATATTCAAGGTGTAGTCTCACTAAGGACCTGTAGAACTGCAGTAAGACCTCCTTGATCCTATACTCAAATCCTCTCGCTATGAAGGTCAGCATGACATTTGCCGCCTTCATCGTCTGCTGTACTTGCATGGCAACTTTCAATGACTGATGTACCATGACACCCAGGTCTCATTGCACCTCCCCTTTTACTAATCTGTCACCATTCAGATAATCTGCCTTCCTGTTTTTACCACCAAAGTGGATAACCTCACACTTATCCACGTTATACTGCATCTGCCATGTATTTGCCCACTCACCGAACCTGTCCAAGTCTGCCAACGGCCTCTCGGCATCCTCCTCGCAGCTCGCACTGCCACCCAGCTGAGTGTCATCTGCAAACTTGGAGATATTACATTCAATTCCTTCGTCTAAATCATTAATGTATATTGTAAATATGCATGGAACCCTGTGGCACGCCACTAATCACTGCCTGCCCTTCGGAAAAGGACCCGTTTATACACACTCTTTGTTTCCTGTCTGCCAACTAGTTTTCTATTCACGTCAATAATTACCCCCAATACCATGTGCCTTAATTTTGCGCACTAATCTCTTGTGTGGGACCTTGTCAAAAGACTTTTGAAAGTCCAAATACACCACATCCACTGGTTCTCCCTTGTCCACTCTACTCGTTACATCCTCAAAAAGCTCTAGAAGATTTGTCAAGCATGATTTCCCTTTCATAAATCCATGCTGACTTTGACCGATCCGGTCACTGCTTTCCAAATGCGCTGCTATTACGTCTTTAATAATTGATTCCAGCATTTTCCCCACTACCGATGTCAGGCTAACTGATCTATAATTCCCTGTTTTCTCTCTCCCTCCTTTTTTAAAAAGTGGGATTACATTAGTTACCCTCTAAACCATAGGAACTGAAACAGAGTCCATGGAATGTTGGAAAATGACCACCAATTCATCTACTATTTCTAGGGACACTTCCTTAACTACTCTGGGATGTAGACTATCAGGTGCTGGGGATTTATCGGCCTTCAGTCCCTTCAATTTCCCTAACACCATTACATGACTAATAAGGATTTCCCTCAGTTCCCCTTTCTCGCTAGACTCTCGGTCCCCTAGTATTTCCGGAACGTTATTTGTGTCTTCCTTAGTGAAGACAGAGCCAAAGTATTTGTTCAATTGGTCTGGCATTTCCTTGTTCCCTATTATTAATTCACCTGATTCTGACTGCAAGGGACCTACATTAGTCTTCACTAATCATTTTCTCTTCACATATCTATAGAAGCTTTTGCAGTCAGTTTTTATGTTCCCTGCTAGCTTACTCTCATACTCTATTTTCCCCCTCCGAATTAAACCCTTTGTCGTCCACTGCTGAATTCTAAATTTCTCCCAGTCCTCAGCTTTGCTGCTTTTTCTGGCCAATTTATATGCCTCTTCTTTGGATTTAACATTTGCCCTAATTTCCCCTGTTCACCACGGCTGAGCCACCTTCCCTTTTTTATTCTTATGCCACACAGAGATGTACAATTCTTGTAGTTCATCCATGTGATATTTAAATGTCTGCCCTTGCCTATCCACCGCCAACCCTTTAAGTATCATTCTCCAGTCTATCCTAGTCAAATCATGTCTCATATCATCGAAGTTTCCTTTCTTTAAGTTCAGGACCCGAGTCTCTTAATTAACTGTGTCACTCTCCATCTTTATGATGAATTGTACCATATTATTGTCACTCTTCCCCAAGGGACCCGCATGACCAGATTGCTAATTAATCCTCTCTCGTTACACAAAACCCAGTCTAGGATGGCTTGCTCTCGAGTTGGTTCCTTGACATTTTGGTGTCGAAAATCATCCCTTGTACACTCCAGGAAATCCTCCTCCACAATATTGCTACCAGTTTGGTTAGCCCAATCAATATTTAGGTTAAAGTCACCCATGATAACTGCTGTACCCTTATTTCATGCATCCCTAATTTCCTGTTTGATGCCATCCCCAACATCACTACTACTGTTTGGAGGTCTGTACATAATCCCACTAACATTTTCTGCCCTTTGGTGTTTTGCAGCTCTACCCATATCGATTCCACATCATCCACGCTAATGTCCTTCCTTACTATTGCGTAAATCTCCCCTTTACCAGTAACGCCACCCCACCTCCATTTCTTTCTTGTCTGTCCTTCCTGAATATTGAATACCCCTGGATGTTGAGTTCCCAGCTTGGTTACCTTGGAGCCATGTCTCCGTAATCCCAATTACATCATACCCATTAACAGCTATCTACGCAGTCAATTCATCCACTTTATTACGAATGCTCTTCGCATTGAGACTCTGAGCCTTCAGGCTTGTTTTTTTAACACTCTTTGTCCTTTTAGAATTAGGTTGTAATGTGGCCCTTTTTGATTTTTGCCCTTGATTTCTCTGCTCTCCACTCTTGCTTTTCTCCTTCCTACCTTTTGCTTCTGCCTCCTCTTTACTTCCCTCTGCCTCCATGCATAGATTCCCATCTCCCTGCCATTTTAATTTAAAACCTCCCCAACAGCACAAGCAAACACTCCGCCTCGGACATTGGTTCCGGTCCTGCCCAGGTGCAGACCGTCCAGTTTGTACTGGTCCCACCTCCCCCAGAACCAGTTCCAATGTCTCAGGAATTTGAATCCCTCCCCCTTGCACCTTTCCTCAAGCCACGTATTCATCTGAGCTATCCTGCAATTCCGACTCTGACGAGCACGTGGCACTGGTAGCAATCCTGCGATTACTACCTTTTGAGGTCCTACTTTTTAATTTAATTCCTAGCTCCCTAAATTCAGCTTGAAGGACCTCATCCCATTTTATACCTATATCGTTGATACCTATATGTACCACGACAACTGGCTGTTCACCCTCCCCCTCCAAAATGTGCTGCAGGGGGAGGGTGAAGAGCCTCCTCCAGGATGACCGATCCTGTGCGGATCACGCAGCACAGGCAACTCAACCCGAGAAAGAAGTGTATTGGGTACATATCTTCACCTTCAAGAGCCCTCCTATAATGCTGAAAGTCAAATTAATTGGAGTTCCAGTATCCATAGAGTTAGACACGGGTGCGAGTCAGTCAATAATGAGCCAGAAGGCTTTCGAGAAACTGAGGCAATAAGGCACAAAGGCCCAAACTGAGGCCGATTAATGCAAAGCTGTGTACTTACACCAAAGAGCTCATACCAGTCATTAGAAGTGCGGTAGTGAAGGTATCGTATGATGGAGTTGTGCATGCCTATCATTGTGGATTGTTCCAGGCAATGGCCCAACGCTGTTCAGCAGAAGCTGGCTAGAAAAGATTAGATGGAATTGGAATGACATCAAAGCACTATCTTCAGTGGATGACGCCTCATGTGCTCAAGTGCTGAGCAAGTTTCCCTCGCTATTCGAACCGGGCATCGGGAACTTCACAGGCACCAAGGTACAGATCTATCTAGGCCCCAATGAATGTTCCATCCATCACAAGGCTCGGGTGGTTCCGTACATGATGAGGGAGAAAGTCGAGATCGAACTGGACAGACTCCAACGCGAAGGAATCATATTGCCAGTCGAATTCAACGAGTGGGTCAGTCAAATTGTTCCAGTGTTGAAAAGCGATGGCACGGTCAGAATCTGCAGAGATTACAAGGTAACGATTAACCGAGTCTCACTACAAGACCAGTACCCACTGCCCAAGGCAGATGACCTGTTTGCAACGTTAGCAGTGGGGAAGTCGTTCACCAAGTTGGACCTAACCTCCGCCGACATGAGACAGGAGTTGGCTGAATCTTTGAAAAGACTGACGTGCATCAACATACACAAAGGGCTGTTTATATACCACAGGTGCCCTTTCTGGATTCGTTCGGCTGCAGCCATTTTCTAGAGAAGCATGGAGAGTTTGCTGAAATCTGTTCCGCGCACCGTTGTGTTTCAAGATGACATCCTGATCACCGGTAGTGACACCATTGAACACCTACACAACCTGGAAGAGGTTCTAAGTCGCCGAGACAGAGTGGGACTTCGGCTGAAATGCTCCAAGTGTGTTTTCCTGGCGCGCGAAGTCAAATTTTTGGAGAGAAAGATTGCACCAGGTGGCATCAGGCCCACGGACTCAAAGACAGAGGCCATCAAGAATGCACCCAGACCACAGAATGTGACAGAGCTGCATTCATTCCTGGGACTCCTCAACTATTTCGGTAACTTTCTACCCAGGTTGAGCACGTTGTTAAAGCCTTTGCACATGTTGCTACATAAGGGTGACGACTGGGTTTGGGATAAATTTCAAGACACAGCCTTTGAGAAGGCCAGGAACCTGCTATGCTCAAATAAGTTACTTGTACACGTTTAGTGCTAGCTTGTGACGCCCCATCGTATGGGGTCGGCTGTGTATTACAGCAAGCCAATGTATCAGGCAACCTCCAACCGGTTGCATACGCATCTAGAAGTCTGTCTAAGGTTGAGAGAACCTTTAGTATGGTCAAGAATTAGGCGTTAGCATGTGTATATGGGGTTAAGAAAATGCACCAATACCTATTTGGACTTCAGTTTGAGCTTGAAACTGACCACTAGCCGCTCATTTTGCTGTTTTCAGAGAGCAAAGGTATAAACACCAATGCTTCGTCCCGCATCCAAAGATGGGCACTAACATTATCCGCTTATGACTGTTATCCGCCACAGACCAGGCACTGAAAACTGTGCCGATGCTCTCAGCCAGCTACCATTACCCACCACCCGGGTTGAAATGGCGCAGTCCGCAGACTTGCTACTGGTCATGGATGCTTTTGAGAGCGAGGGGTCAGCTGTCACGGCTCACCAGATCAGGGCCTGGACCAGCCAGGATCCTGTGCTATCATTAATAAAGAGTTGTGTCCAAAATGGGAACTGGTTGGCAGTTCCCAGGGAAATGCAAGATGAAATTAAGCCGTTTCACCAACACAAAGATGAAATGTCCATCCAGTCAGATTGTCTCTTATGGGATAATCGCATGGTTTTGCCAAAAAAAGGCAGGGATATGTTTATATGCGAGCTACACAGTACCCATCCAGGCATTGTCATGATGAAGGCAATTGCCAGGTCGCATGTTTAGTGGCCCGGCATTGACTTGGACTTGGAGTCATGCATGCATCAGTGCAACACTTGCTCGCAACTGAGCAATGCACCAAGAGAGGCTCCACTGAGTCTGTGGTCATGGCCTTCCAAACCGTCGTCCAGGATCCACATTGATTTTGCCGGCCCCTTTCTTCGAAAGATATTTTTAGTAGTCGTGGACTCTTACTCCAAATGGATTGAATGCGTAATCATGTCATCAAGCATGTCCACAGCCACCATTGAAAGCCTCTGGGCCATGATCGCCACCCATGGCTTGCCCGACCCCTTATCAGTGACAATGGACCATGTTTCACCAGCTTGGAATTCAATGAGTTTATGACCTGCAATGGCATCAAGCATGTCAGGTCTGCTCCATTTAAGCCCGCGTCTAATGGTCAAGAGGAGCGGGCAGTCCAATCAATCAAGCAGAGCATCAAACGCGTGACGGACGGCTCCCTGCAGACCCGCATGTCTTGCAATCTGCTCAGTTACCGGACGCAACCCCACTCGCTAACTGGGGTTCCTCTGGCCGAATTATGAATGAAGAGAGCCCTCAAAACCAGGCTCTCCCTAATCCACCAGGATCTTAATGATCATGAGGAAACCCGGCGACACCGGCAGAACATGTACCACGATCGCGCGGCTGTTTCACGTGACATTGATAACGACCCTGTGTTTGTCCTGAATTACGGTCATGGTCCCAAGTGGGTTTTGGCCAAGGAAGGGAATAGGGTGTTTATAATCAAACTGTTAAGTGGCCAAACGTGCAGAAAGCATTTAGATCAGACCAAATTGCGATTTACTGACAACCAGGAACGACTTGAAGAGGACATCACCATCGACGATCCACCAATACACACCCAACCAGCAATTGACCTCGCTGTCAATCACGAGGATGAACCCACCATTCCTGACAGTCCGGTCAGACCAGCCGCGGTGCAGTGCAGCAATGGTCCGACCAACACACACACGTCAGGGTTTGAACTTAGACGATCAACCAGGGAGCGAAGGGCTCCAGATCGCTTCAACTTGTAAATAACTTGTACTGAAGACTTATGGGAGTGGGGGCGGGAGTGATGTTATGTATGTAACTATGTAATGTTCGCCACCAGAGGGCGTGACTGTTGGAGTCCTAATGGTCACCTGCACACATGTGCAGGGCCAGTATAAAAGTTGGCTGCCATATTGTTTAGACACTCTGGAGCTGTAATAAAGAAGACTAAAGTCACACTAAGTTTAGCTCACAGCACTCAGCCTCGTGGAGTTCTTCTATACATAACAACAACATGGCAGCCAACCTTTTATACTGGCCCTGCAAGTGTGTGCAGGTGACCATTAGGACTCCAACAGTCGGGCCTATACTCATTGGAGTTTAGAAGAATGAGAGATGATCTTATTGAAACATATAAGATAATGAGGGGGCTTGACAAGGTGGATGCAGAGAGGATGTTTCCACTCATTGGGGAATCTAGAACTAGAGGGCATTGTTTCAGAATAAGGGGTCGCCCATTTAAAACTGAGATGGGGAGGAATTTCTTCTCTGAGGATTGTAAATCTATGGAATACTCTGCCTCAGAGAGCTGTGGAAGCTGGGTCACTGAACATATTTAAGCTGGAGATAGACAGATTTTTGAACGATAAGGGAGTGAAGGGTTATGGGGAACGGGCAGGGAAGTGGAGCTGAGCCCAAGATCAGATAATTCATAATCTTATTGAATGGTGGAGCAGGATCAAGGGGTCAAATGGCCTAATCCTGCTCCTATTTCTTATGTTCTTATGCTCTTATGGGAAGACACATGGGAGATGAAATTTAATGCAGAGAAAAGTGAAGTGATAAATGGTACAATGTTAAAGGCAGTGCAGGAATAGGGGGACTTGGTGGTGTACATAAACAAATCTCTGAAGGTAGCAAGACAAGTTGAGAAGACTTTAAAAAAAAAAGCATGTGGAATCCGTGGCTTTATTAATAGAGCTGTAGAGTACAAAACCAAGGAAGTTATGCTCGACCTTTTATAAAGCACTGGGTAAGCCTCGGCTGAAGTATTGTGTACCATTCTGGAGACCACACTTTAGGAAAGATGTAAAAACAAAAAGGAGAGGGTGCAAAAATGATTTCCTCGAATGGTCCCAGGAATGAGGGACTTCAGTTTGGCGGAGAAGCTGGAGTTGTTCTCTGTTAGCGTTAGTGTTTTCTTAGAAGAATCACTCAACACTCAGAGTCGGTTCCAATGCTGATGCAGCTTTTATTACGCTCAGCGGGGAGGAAAAACTCAGGACCGTATCCAGGTTTCTCTCCACAGAACAAAGGGTTACATGCACCTTTATATGTTTCACAACAGTTACAAAACAGTTTACTACAGCTACACAGCCCATCACGGCTGGACACAAGCCAATCACAACGATTATAGATTACATATAGGTTCTTTTAACCCAATAGAATTCCCCTATTATCCCGGGAACCATATGTTCGGTTATTGTCAGCTTGGGCTGATCGATGACTTTATAGGTTCTCTATCAATGAGGTGATTGATGGTTCTGGCGTGAGCTTCCAGGACTGAGATGCCATCCAGCTGGATTTTTGGCACCCTCCTTTCCTAGGTTGGCTTGGTCTTCCTGGTTTTGCTCCACCCTCTCCAATAACCCCTTCATCACCCCTCTAAGCTGTTCCACCCTCTCATTTAATCCTTGTATGTCTATTGAGTTCACTACGGAGGTCCCTGTATTGAAAACGGTAGCAACATCATTAACTATTTCCCTCTTCATCCTGGGGGCTAACCCCTGTCCCCGGAACCTACTGGCACCCATTGCATCGGCAGCCTGCTGCATTACAACTTTACTTAATACATTGTACATCTTCCTTGACTGTTCTGTACAGTATTCCGGCATCTGGATGCCTGAAATATTGAACAATCCCATTCTCTGGTCCCTTCGTAGTTATGGGGCAAGGCAGTTCCTCGGGCAATGTAGTGATTCTTATGGGGCGCGGTGTCGGAGGGGGTGAGAAACATACATACAATGATATTGCAGCCGCCCCCGCCTCCTCGTAATACCCACACAGCCCCATTCCCTTCTTGCGGATGACTGATTGCTGGGATTGTCCCGGAGGCGCGCAAATTATGCCGAAAGTACATTCATCAGGCCCTTTGACATCCCTCCGTTTAATGCATCTGCTCCTTATACCCGTGGAGCACTGTACACATACTCTTATTCTTATTAGGATTCTTATTAGGATTCACTTGTAACCATGCATTAAAATAAGTCCTGTCCTTGCTCCAGTCCTTGGCTGCTGGGATGCACATTCCGTCCGTTAAATTAAACAAGACTCCATAGTTCAGGTAGTTGTTTATTTCCAGCGTGCTCTGCTGTCCGTCGGTGTTGCCCAGGGTACGTGCATGTCGCAGGGCTATCCATATTACGAGTAGCGCCTTTCGTATTCCCATTCCGGTAAGTATTATCTGTAATTTTAAACAGACGGCCTGGTCGTCACCAGGGGTTAAGTTTTTTGCTCTACGAGTGTCCCTGTCACCCTGCAAAATCAGAAGCACAAGGTTATAATCGAACCATTTCGAGCTGAATCTGTAGGGCGTGCGCCCGTGTCTTTACCCACTTAAATATTACCCAAACTCCTATGACCAAGGCCAAAGATATTCCTCCAAACATCGCTGTCTGCTTTACCGTTAGGTTGGGTTTGTGGACTACACCTACCCACCGTGGGGTACATTGGCTCTATTGCCAGAGGTGATGGTGCTATGGCTGCGCACTGCACTATCCGTCTAGTCCCATTATCTCTTCCAGCCTGTTTATCTTAGCTTTTAACTCTTCAATTTGTTTTATTGAATATCTATTTCTTTATTGTATCAGGCAAGTATTATTACATAAGCTAGTTCTGTTTTTATTTTTGTTTCCTCTGTTAGGTGAGTCTTTTTTTTCCTATTAAGAAATCCAAATTAATAATGTTCAGTATAAAACGGCTGTCAATGGAAAGGGTTAACTCCTTTCCAGGTTTGTAAGAAGACCTGATGTCATTACGTGACTTCACGTAATCATCTGAAAAAAAAGTCTTTGTGCCTTCAAAACTGGCTTCGAAATTAGGAATCCGTTAAAAACAGCATAAATCATTAGAGTAAACTCCAATGTTTTCTTAACTTCTAATTCAAGTACTTGCCAAATAATTTTTTTTTTAATTGTTTTAAAACAAGACCACACATACAATAGCAATTTTGTTTACTGAAATTCAATTCTGTTTTTTTTTTATTTCTCTCTTTCTCCTCGTTATCTTCAAAACCCTCCTGCTTGTTTAGACTGTTCGGGACATTTTTGATAAACACTGTCCATTTTGGAAATCTTTTCAAACTGCATTGAAACTTTTTCATAATTGAAAATTCGAATCCATGTAGAGTGTTTTTTACTTATTCCAATTTTTTTTTTCTTCTAATTAAACCAATATCTTTTTCACAGCAAACATCAACTAGTATTTAGTAAGTTATGTCTTTTTCCATTTAGTCCATTACATCTTTTTTTTCCTTTCTTCAAATTAGGTTTTATATTTTACACGGAGGGTTCGTAACTCCATAAAGTTGTTAATTTAAAATCATTTGTTTACTTTCAAAGTGGAGTCTTTATCTTTTTCTTTTTCTCCATAACTGGAATGGAGTCCAGCTTTGAGAGTTTGAGTGCTGCCTTTCGTTATCTCAAAATGCTCCAGTTTCAAAGTCGTTACTAAAGCTTGCTGTTTTTTAACATTTTCCAAAAGTTCCTTTTACACCTTCGCAGATAGCTCGCCACTTGCCCAGGAGTTTGACCTGATCAGATTTAATTTAATCTTTTTCTTTTTTTTTAAATCCACCTCAGTATTTCCTGTGCCTTCTCTGAATATCTCAAAATCCCAATTCAAACTTTGTAATTTCAATCTTTATTTAAAACTTTTTTTTTAGAAGCTCTTTTTTTTTTAAAGCATTCTTTATCTCATTCCGAGACTAAATTTATGTCTTTCAACCCAATCAATCATTGCATGTTTTCTTTCGGCAAGTAAGTGAGCATGTCAAATAAATATTTTGCTCAACAAACCTATTCTTTATTTGTTTATTTTCCTAGCTCCGTAACTTATCATCCGAATAAATCCACATCTGCGTTTCTAACTTAAATGTCTTAAAACTTCCCACATACAGGACAACATTACAAAGGGTTAAAAAAAGACTTTCACTCTGTTTCTAAAATAAACAGACACTTGCATTCCTCTTCCAACCAGGCTTTCGGAACATGAAAACATAAAAAAATTCATTCTGCAGTCAAAAATCACACAGACACTTCTCACTCAACGATCATACATTTACAACAGTCTCTCTTCTTGTTTTGGCCGGCTCTATTTTTGGATCCATGACCTTTCAGGGAATTCGTAGTTTTATCTAAATAATTCCTCACATAACTAGTTCCTGAGGATTCCACCCTGCTTTAATCATTTTTTCAATTAGCTTCTTTTGTTTTTCCGCCAGGTGGCGGGTAAGCGACCTTTCTGGTCCCCACTCGAGTTTACTTGTTTTCATGGCCATTCCTGGGTAGGACTAGTACCGTTAGGAATCTACTCTCAGAGGTCCGCTTTCTTTCTAGCGCGACTTGTAGTAAACTGTCTCTTGGCTACTGTCAGGTCACAAGTTCTGCTGTTACACAAACTTATACAATTCTTAAAAACGCGTTTAAGCAATTCCCGCAGTGCTCTACGTATCCTTAACGACTACCTACCACCGCTCAGCCCGTTGGTCCGACCCTGTTCACAGGTTTGGATTCCGTTAGCCGCTGTACACCGCTTGATTCTACCCCGGGGTATTTCAAATTACACTACTGGGTCCGGAAGATGTCTCTCGGTATC
This sequence comes from Pristiophorus japonicus, assembly GCF_044704955.1. Lineage (NCBI taxonomy): Eukaryota > Metazoa > Chordata > Chondrichthyes > Pristiophoridae > Pristiophorus > Pristiophorus japonicus. The sequence continues at coordinate 24,342,784 of NC_091982.1, forward strand.
ACGATCCCACGGTCTAAATGTGTTCCCTACGCCTACTTGGTTCCTGGCCGTCACGTGGGACAAAAGTCCTCTTAATTCAGGCTCAGGCTAGGTGTTTGAGATATTAGACCGTCTCCTCATGTCGATCAACCAGCTTCCACCTTCCGCACCCTTTATACTTAAAAATTGTTTTTTTTTTTACTCACCCGGGTTTTTTCCAAGGGCGTCCAGCGACTCCGGGAAATCCCGTCGACTACGCCATTGTTAGCGTTAGTGTTTTCTTAGAAGAATCACTCAACACTCAGAGTCGGTTCCAATGCTGATGCAGCTTTTATTACGCTCAGCGAGGAGGAAAAACTCAGGACCGTATCCAGGTTTCTCTCCCTAGTTCTTTCATCTGGGAGAAATAATTGGTTTATAACCTTGTTTTCAGGAGATGGTTTCCCTCTTATCTTTCTTCCTGGGGAATTAATTGGTTTATGACCTTGTTCACAGGAGATGGTTTCCTTCTTATCTCTGTCTTCCCGCATCCCAGGCATTCCTACAGTGGGCCTCACAGGGTTATTGCTTGGTCATTGAACGTTCAACAGTTCACAGCTTGACTACCTGATTTCCCATCATGCCTGGGCAGCCATTTTATGTGTGTGTCCACTTTAAACTTATATGCGTTTAGATATATCTAGCAGGTGCCTAATGCCTAGTATTCTGGTATGTTCTAAAGGTGCCTACCTCCTACAACATTCTCCTTAAAGCAGAGAAGGTTATGAGGAGATTTGATGAAGGTGTTCAAAGTCATGAAGGGTTTTGATGGAATAAGTCAGAGAAACTGTTTCCAGTGATATAAGGGTCGGTAGCTAAAGGACACAGATTTAAGGCAAAAGAACCAGAAGCGACGTGAATAAACGTTTTTTGTAAGCAGCGAGTTGTTGTGATCTGGAATGCACTGTCTGAAAGGGTAGTGGAAGAAGATTCAATAGTAAGTTTCAAAAGGGAATTGGATAAATACTTGAAGGGGAAAAAACTGCAGGGCTATGAGGAAAGAGACTAATTCGATAGCTCTACCAAAGCACTGGCCCACACACAATGGGTGGCCTCCTGGCTGTATCCTTCTGTGATTTCTTACCTTCAGGAAAGATGGAGGGAAATTGAAAAAGAAAGTAATTTTACAAATAATCATGTTAACATGCGTGTGTTGTATACAGTTCTCGGAAGATTACCATAGGGGGAAACATACTGACCTTGGAGGTAGCGTAAGGACAGGCAACTAAGTAGATAAATGGAATTGAGCAGCTGGGCTACGAATTTACACTGAAAATAAAGATGGCGTGAAGGTGATGCTACTGAGCTATTTAAGATTTTTAAGACAAAGATAAATTGGATCCCAGATTGATGTCTAATAATACAAGCAAGGGGATAAGGATTGAAAATTAGATGATAAAAGATGAATACAAAGCTGATAAAGTGATGTAGATGTTTCTATAATTTACTTCCCATTTGGGTGGATTGAAATGAGTTCTTGCATGCTATTGCCAGTTGAGATCATCACTGCCTTGAATCTCTGGATCAGCTAGTATGCAAAGCCCAGCCAATCACATTACCCAGGAAGTAGCAATGATTTTTCATCATATGAAAATTCACCATTCTAGCCCTTGTGACTGAGAACCATGTATCTGGATAGTTAATTGGATGATGAGGGCTATCCATTACAATCATGGCTTATAACACCAGTTCGACCTCTGCAGCCACACAGGGACAACAGTTATAATGGGGCCCATGTTATTAGAAATGTTGTGATAGAGCAGACTATACCTATTCTTATCTTAATTTAGGTGCTGAATAAATCTGGTGGAGACCAGCAAAAGTGTCAAGAATCATTGTAGCTTGCTGCATCATACATAACCTCATAATAGGGAGTTGGGATAAATGGGTCTTTTTCATGTTGGCAGGCTGTAACGAGTGGGGTGCCGCAAGGATCAGTGCTGGGGCCTCTGCTATTTACAATCTATATTAATGAGCTAGATGAAGGGACCGAGTGTAATGTATCCAAGTTTGCTGACGATTCAAAGATGGTGGGACAGTAACCTGTTAAGAGAACACAACGTGTCTGCAAAGGGATATAGATAGACTAAGTGAGTGGGCAGCAAGGCGGCAGATAGAGTATACTGTAGAGAAATGTGAGGTTATTCACTTTTGTAGGAAGAATAGAAAATCAGAATATTTTTTAAATGGTGAGAAACTTTTAAATGTTCGGTGTTCAGAGAGATTGACATGGTTGTCCTCGTGCAAGAAACACAGAAAACTAACATGCAGGTACGGCACGCAATAAGGAAGGCAAATGGCATGTTGTCCTTTTTGTTAAGGGGGTTGGAGTATAAGAGTAAGGAAGTCTTGCTATAATTGAACAGGGCCTTGGTGAGACCACACCTGGGTACTGTGCACAGTTTTGGTCTCCTTATCTAAGGAAGGATATACTTTCCTTGGATGCGGTGCAACAAAGATTCACTAGATTGATTCCTGGGATGAGAGGGCTGTCTTATGATGAGAGATTGTGTAGAATGGGCCTGTACTCTCTGGAGTTTAGAAGAATGAGAGATAATCTCATTGAAATATGCAAGATTCTGAAGGAGATTGATAGGGTAGATGCTTCGAGGTTGCTTCCCTTGGCTGGAGTGTCTAGAACTCGGTGACACTCCTCGGGATAAAGGTTAGGCCATTTAAGAAAGAGATGAGGAGGAATTTCTTCTCTGAGGGTTGTGAATCTTTGGAATGTTCTGCCCAGAGGGTAGAAGCTGAGTCTCTGAATATATTCAAGGCTGAGATGGATAGATTTTTGGAGTCTTGGCTAATCAAGGGATATGGAGATCAGGCGGGAAAGTGGATTGAGTTCGAAGCTCGGCCATGATCTTATTGAATGGTGCAGCACGCTCGGGGAGCCATAGGGCCTACACCTGCTCCTATTTCTTATATGAAAAGTTTCGTGCCTGCAGAAGCTCAGGGCACTAATATTGAAGAGATGGCAGAAGGACCTCATTTCCCCCCATCAGGTGGAGGTTTCACAACAAAGAGAATGTTGCACGCAACAGCCAGGGGCTGGAGAAACGAGGGCACACCTTTAGCCCAGTGCTTTCAATAAATCAAGGTTCACTCATAAAATTATGTCACTTCACACCTGCTTGTTCTCCCTCCATACCCTCATAAAGTCCCTCACTGTCAAAGACTTCTGTCATTTCTGCTGCTTTCATCCCAAACCACAGAAGCTGAAAGCATACACAGAAATTAAATCAAATTTACGTGCACAAACTTTGTTAACTTCACAGAACACCATTTTCAAAAAAAGTGCCAAAAATTTCGGTCGCCCTATCTAAAACTACTTCTTAATACCATGTCTACACTTTGTGCTAACAGACTTGCTTGTTCTCCGAATCCACTGCATGCACGAGGTGCTCCTTCATTGAGATGACATGAGGTGGAAAGATGGGTGGTTAGGATAGCTCCCCTGGACTCTTAGGAGCCTGATGGCTCAGAGAAACAGCTGACCCAGAGGAGCTCATTGGATTGGCTCAGATTCTTCTCTTGTGTGGGCCCTGTGTGTCTGTTGTCAAGAACCTTAAGGCAGCAAGCACAATGCAGCACTCTGGAGACACCGTGACATCTGTGCTCATTCCTTGCAGCCCAAGTCTTGGAAGTATTGTGAAAGTAGTTTGTCCACAACAGAAGATGCCATCACTAATGGCTAAGGAGAGTGGTGCATGAGCTGGCATCATTTAATGGATAGGGTTACATAAGAATATAAGAAATAATAGCAGGAGTAAGCCATACGGTCCTTCGAGCCTGCTCTGCCATTCAATAAGATCATGGCTGATCTGATCATGGACTCAGCTCCACTTCCCTGCCCATTCCTCATAACCCTTTATCCCCTTATCGTTTAAGAAACTGTCTATTTCTGTCTTAAATTTATTCAATGTCCCAGCTTCCGCAGCTCTCTGAGGCAGCAAATTCCACAGATTTACAATCCTCTGAGAGAAGAAATTTCTCCTCGTCTGTTTTTAATGGGCGGCCCCTTATTCTAAGTTCATGCCCTCTAGTTCTAGTCTCCCCTACCAGTGGAAATATCCTCTCTGCATCCACCTTGTCAAACCCCCTCGCAATCTTATACATTTCGATAAAATCACACCTCATTCTTCTAAATTCCAATGAGTAGAGGCCCAACCTACTCAACTTTTCCTCATAAGTCAACCCCCTCATCTCCGGAATCAACCGAGTGAACCTTCTCTGAACTACCTCCAAAGCAAGCATGTCCTTTCTTAAATATGGAAACCAAAACTGCATGCAATATTCCAAGTGTGGCCTCACCAATATCCTGTACAGCTGTAACAAGACTTCCCTGCTTTTATACTCCATCCCCTTTGCAATAAAGGCCAAGATTCCATTGGCCTTCCTGATCACTTGCTGTACCTGCATACTATCCTTTTGTGTTTCATGCACCAGGACCCCCAGGTCCCGTTGTACTGCAGCATTTTGCAATCTTTCTCCAGTTAAATAATAACTTGCTCTTTGATTTTTTTCTGCCAAAGTGCATGACCTCACACTTTCCAATATTATACTCTATCTGCCAAATTTTTGCCCACTCACTTAGCTGCCTATATCCTTTTGCAGCTTTTTTATGTCCTCCTCACACATTGCTTTTCCTCCCATCTTTGTATCATCAGCAAACTTGGCTACGTTACATTCAGTCCCTTCTTCCAAGTCGTTAATATAGATTGTAAATAGTTGGGGTCCCAGCACTGATCCCTGTGGCACCCCACTCGTTACTGATTGCCAACCAGAGAATGAACTATTTATCCTGACTCCCTGTTTTCTGTTTATTAGCCAATCTTCTATCCATGCTAATATATTACCCCCAAACCTGTGAACTTTTATCTTGTGTTGTAACCTTTCGTGTGGTACCTTGTCAAATGCCTTCTGGAAGTCCAAATACACCACATCCACCCTGTTCGTTATATCCTCAAAGAATTCCAGAAAGTTTTTCAAACATGGCTTCTCCTTCATAAATCCATGCTGACTCTGCCTGGCCAAATTTTGCTTTTCCAAATGTCCTGTTACTGATTCTTTAATAATGGACTCCAACATTTTCCCAACCACAGATGTTAGGCTAACTGGTCTATAGTTTCCTGCTTTTTGTCTGCCTCCTTTTTTGAATAGGGACGTTACATTTGCAGTTTTCCAATCTCCCCAGAATCCAGGGAATTTTGGTAAATTACAACTAATGCATCCACAATCCCTGCCGTTACTTCTCTTAAGACCCGATGATGCAAGCCATCAGGTCCGGGGGATTTATCTGCCTTTCGTCCCATTACCTGACTGAGCACCACCTCCTTAGTGATTGTGTTAAATTCCTCCCCGCCTATAGCCCCTTGACTATCCACTGTTGGAATATTGTTCGTGTCCTCTACCGTAAAAACTGATACAAAATACTTGTTTCGAGTTTATGCCATCTCCATGTTCCCCATTTACTAATTCCCTGGTCTCGTCCTCTTAGGGACCAACATTTACTTTAGCCACTCTTTTTCTTTTTATATACCTATCGAAACATGGGTTAATATGGATTGGCATGATTTTTCTTTTTCTCGGCTTTCTTTTTCTGTGTTCCTATCTGCATTGATTTGGGATTTCCAAGTGAAACCCTAGAACTGAAACATTATTTATAACTGTAAGCTGCAGTAGCTTTGCCTTAATAGTTTTAGTTTTGAGTAGTTCTTGCCAATCAAATCTCAAACTTTTCACACTGAGAACACCATTGGTACTGGATCTGAGCCATTCCAAAATTTTGCATTGTGTGAAAATGAGACTTCAGATTACTGATGACTACTTAGATTTTTAAAGCTGCTAAATAGTCTGAGTTTTCTTCTTTTTTTTTTGAGGTGTAGTTGGTCAGAAAATGAATGCTCTCATTGGGAAAGCAAAAGGAATACTAAACACTTTCAAGGTATTATATTGGAATCGTGTTCAGGGGTGTTTGGGGTGAGTTCCAAAGGTACCTCTGCATGACAGACAACCACATTCAGAAGAATGATTTTCTTCGCAGTCCTGATGACTCATCAATCTCTCTCTAATCGCTCCAAGTGCCACACTCTCGGAACTTGCCTCGATTGTCATGCTAAACCGAGTGAGAATAGCCAAGGGGTAATGGTTTAATACTTGGCAAATGAATCCAGATGAATTATGAAATTTTGCTAAAAACTATGGTATAAGTTTACGAAGCAATCGTATTCCCATATTATGTAGACCTGAATGTTGAAACATGAGAAAAGTTGACAAGCAAAGATACTAACAGCAGAAGTGAGTTAGTTGAGAGGAGTACAGAGCATATACAGGATTGAAAGAATCAAGAATGATACAAGAATACTGCTTGGACAAGAAACAACGCTTGCACAGAAGATTCAAGAAGGACGCCCATGATGGTTTCGACGTGTTTCAAGAAAGGAAACCGCTGGAATACCTTTTGAGACACTGCACACACAGGTACGTGGAACAAGGAGTTGAGGAAGACCAAGGAAGCACTGGATAGGCTTGACGCAGTAAACAGTAGAGATGACTGAAGCAGCGAGGCTAGTCCTGACCTGACAATGATAGTGAATTCATTCGCCCCCTTCATCGCTGCTGAGCTGACTGGCTAGAATTTAGTAGTAGTAGTTGTATTGGTATCATCTGCCTCCTAATTCCCCTGTGCCAAATGTCATCGGTAAATATGTTAATATTATACCATTCATTTTTGTTATTACGGCACATCCTGGCACTTCACGCAGGGTCACAATGCAAACATTCTGATTTGAGAATGCTGTCATGTAGTAAAGATGATAGACAATCCCACAACATTGACGTATTTAATGGGTAATGGGCTTAGGAAGAGAACTGATTGGAACATAAAGTTACAATACTTTGAGAATGTCAACAGTGATGGTGTTGGTGTAAATTAGTACAATGTGGTGATTGAGGACTGCCTCACACAAGACGTGATTGGAATGGGATGACACAACTTGCAGAAACCTTTGGAAAATCTGTAAAGAATAATGTTGATTTGATATTGTGAGGCTGAAGCTTTTAATATGCTACAGATTCAAGGTTGATGGTGTTTGCACTGATGCTTGTTAGCTATATGAGATGCTTAATTAGAATATTGCTTTTACTTAGAAGATGTGATGCCTGATTAGCTTTCCTTGGTCTTTGTTTTGTTGAAATTGCCACTACTGTTAGTCAAAGGTTTTGAATAACAACACATTTAAAAAGCTGTGTTACCAGGATATTTATCAAGAAAATGGCTCGTGTAGGTGCTTAGGAATATGTTTTAGTGACAGATGGGCACAGCAGCCTGTTTTAATACACTTTAGTTTTTCAAAGTTAACATTAGTTTCAGGGAGAAAGCAAGAGTAAGAATGAATGAATATTGACAATAAGGAGTAGTACAGGGGACAGGGCGGGGGAGTGGGACTAGCTGAAGTGCTCTTGCAGAGAGCCGGCACGGGCTCGACAGGCAGAATGGCCTCATTCTGTGCTGTAACCTTTCTGTGATTCTGTTTGGATCACTGAGTTTGGACATACGTGTTCTTCAAAAAACAATGCAGGCGGTGTAGATCGAGAAGAAATGGAACTAGAAATTTAAGGCACAGATCAAGAAAAAGAGAGAGAAAACATACGAGCAGAAGGGGAAGCATTCTACTGAGCGATTTAAAAACTAATACAAAGAAATGAAGCAGAAGCAGTTGGGATAAAGGAAAATTGTGATGATAGAGAGGCAACAGAGACACAATGATAGTGATCTGTAATGTCGAAAGGCATATGGTCGAAACCGATTGTGATGATTAAGGGTGGTATATTTTAGTACATAAGTACTACTCAGTGCAGCACTAAGCTTTATAGCTCAGAAGGCCTCTGCTCCAATTCCCATTCTGCGCCGAGTTGTTTGATTTCAGCTAACACTACAATTGACTTGAGCCTTTCAGGGCTAAAGAACTGAAAATCAGCCAAATGCCCTTTATTGATTGCTATTGGAAGATGTGATGTGAGGTCCGAACCAAGCTTGGTTGTGATGCCACCCATTGTGAATAGCTAGTTGACATTGGCTAGGCTCACATGTGATAAATGATTTGGGTGAGAAATGAATAAGCAGCAAACACCCATGGAACGATCCCTCATCAAGAGTTAATGTTGCCTCCCTGGTGCAAGGGTCAAGGATGTCTCGGAGCGGGTGCAGGAATTCTAAAAAGGGAGGGAAAACAGCCAGTTGTCGTGATGCACATTGGTACCAACGACATAGGTAAAAAAAGGGATGAGGTCCTACGAGACGAATTTAAGGAGTTAGGAGCTAAATTAAAAAGTAGGACCTCAAAAGTAGTAATCTCGGGATTGCTACCAGTGCCACGTACTAGTCAGAGTAGGAATCACAGGATAGCACAGATGAATAAGTGGCTTGAGCAGTGGTGCAGCAGGGAGGGATTCAAATTCCTGGGGCATTGGAACCGGTTCTGGGGGAGGTGGGACCAGTACAAACCGGACGGTCTGCACCTGTGCAGGACCGGAACCAATGTCCGAGGGGGAGTGTTTGCTAGTGCTGTTGGGGAGGAGTTAAACTAATATGGCAGGGGGATGGGAACCAATGCAGGGAGACAGAGGGAAACAAAATGGAGACAGAAGCAAAGGACAGAAAGGAGATGAGTAAAAGTGGAGGGCAGAGAAACCCATGGCAAAAAACAAAATGGGCCAATGTACAGCAAAATTCTAAAGGGTCAAAGTGTAATAAAAAGACAAGCCTGAAAGCTCGGTGCCTCAATGCGAGGAGTATTCGCAACCCAGGAGAGGGCTCTGAGCTCGTTAGAGTGGGTGAGAGCGCAGATGAACAGGACCCCAAGAAAGAATGCAGGAGGCAACAGAGCAGAGTAGCACTGGGGTAAGTGTAAACCACAAGGTGATAGGAAGGGACAATATGTATGAAGATAAAGGGGCTGCAGGAGGGGTCAAAACTAAAAATCATGGTTTAAAAGCTAGTATTAAAACACTCTACCTAAACACATGCAGCATTCGAAATAAAGTAAATGAGTTGACGGCACAAATCATTACAAATGGGTACGATTTGGTGGCCATTACAGAAACGTGGTTGCAGGGTGGCCAAGACTGGGAATTAAACATACAGGGGTATCTGACAATTCGGAAGGATAGACAAGAAGGGAAAGGAGGTGGGGTAGCTCTGTTAATAAAGGATGATATCGGGGCAGTTGTGCTCGAAAGAACACAATGTTGAATCATTGTGGGTGGAGATTAGAAATAGTAAGGGGAAAAAGTCACTGGTGGGCGTAGTTTATAGGCCCCCAAATAATAACTTCACGGTGGGGCGGACAATAATCAAGGGAATAATAGAGGCATGTGAAAAAGGAATGGCAGTAATCATGGGGGATTTTAACCGACATATCGATTGGTCAAATCAAATCACACGGGGTAGCCTGGAGGAGGAATTCAGAGAATGTATACGGGATTGTTTCTTAGAACAGTATGTTACAGAACCTACAAGGGAGCAAGCTATCTTAGATCTGGTCCTGTGGAATGAGACAAGAATAATAAACGATCTCCTAGTAAAAGATCCTCTCGGAATGAGTGATCACAGTATGGTTGAATTTGTAATACAGATTGAGAGTGAGGAAGTAGTGTCTCAAACGAGCATACTATGCTTAAACAACGGGGACTACAGTGGGATGAGGGCAGAGTTAGCTAAAGTAGACTGGGAACATAGACTAAACGGTGGCACAATTGAGGAACAGTGGAGGACTTTTAAGGAGCTCTTTCATAGTGCGCAACAAAAATATATTCCAGTGAAAAAGAAGGTTGGTAAGAGAAGGGATAACCAGCCGTGGATAACCAAGGAAATAAAGGAGAGTATCAAATTAAAAACCAATGCATATAAGGTGGCCAAGGTTAGTGGGAAACTAGAAGATTGGGAAAATTTTAAACGACAGCAAAGTATGACTAAGAAAGCAATAAAGAAAGGAAAGATAGATTATGAAAGTAAACTTGCGCAAAACATAAAAACAGATAGTAAAAGCTTTTACCGATATATAAAAAGGAAAAGAGTGACTAAAGTAAATGTTGGTCCCTTAGAAGATGAGAAGGGGGATTTAGTAATAGGAAATGTGGAAATGGCTGAGACATTAAACAATTATTTTGCTTCGGTCTTCACAGTGGAAGACACAAAAACCATGCCAAAAATTGCTGGTAACGGGAATGTGGGAAGGGAGGACCTTGCGACAATTACTATCACTAGGGAGGTAGTGCTGGACAGGCTAATGGGACTCAAGGTAGACAAGTCCCCTGGTCCTGATGAAATGCATCCCAGGGTATTAAGAGATGGCAGAAGTTATAGCAGATGCATTCGTTATAATCTACCAAAATTCTCTGGACTCTGGGGAGGTACCAGTGGATTGCAAAGCAGCTAATGTAACGCCTCTGTTTAAAAAAAGGGGGGCAGACAAAAGGCAGGTAACTATAGGCCGGTTAGTTTAACATCTGTAGTGGGGAAAATGCTTGAAGCTATCATTAAGGAAGAAATAGCGGGACATCTAGATAGGGATAGTGCAATCAAGCAGACGCAACATGGATTCATGAAGGGCAAATCATGTTTAATTAATTTACTGAAATTCTTTGAAGATATAATGAGCATGGTGGATAGAGGTGTACCGATGGATATGGTGTATTTAGATTTCCAAAAGGCATTTGATAAGGTGCCACACAAAAGGTTACTGCAGAAGATAAAGGTACGCGGAGTCAGCGGAAATATATTAGCATGGATAGAGAATTAGCTGGCTTACAGAAAGCAGAGAGTTGGGATAAATGGGTCCTTTTCAGGTTGGAAATCGATGGTTAGTGGTGTGCCACAGGGATCGGTGCTGGGACTACAACTGTTTACAATATACATAGATGACCTGGAGGAGGGGACAGAGTGTAGTGTAACAAAATTTGCTGATGACACAAAGATTAGTGGGGAAGCGGGTTGTGTGGAGGACACAGAGAGGCTGCAAAGAGATTGAGATAGGTTAAGAGAATGGGCTAAGGTTTGGCAGATGAATACAATGTAGGAAAATGTGAGGTCATCCACCTTGGAAAAAAAAACAGTAAAAGGGAATATTATTTGAATGGGGAGAAATTACAACATGCTGCGGTGCAGAGGGACCTGGGAGTCCTTGTGCATGAATCCCGAAAAGTTAGTTTTCAGGTACAGCAGGTAATCAGGAAGGCGAATGGAATGTTGGCCTTCATTGCAAGAGGGATGGAGTACAAAAGCAGGGAGGTCCTGCTGCAACTGTACAGGGTATTGGTGGGGCCACACCTGGAGTACTGCGTGCAGTTTTGGTCACCTTACTTAACGAAGGATATACTAGCTTTGGAGGGGGTACAGAGATGATTCACTAGGCTGATTCTGGAGATGAGGGGGTTACCTTATGATGATAGATTGAGTAGACTGGGTCTTTACTCGCTAGAGTTCAGAAGGATGAGGGGTGATCTTATAGAAACATTTAAAATAATGAAAGGGATAGACAAGATAGAGGCAGAGAGGTTGTTTCCATTAGTCGGGGAGACTAGAACTAGAGGGCACAGCCTCAAAATACGGGGGAGCCAATTTAAAACCGAGTTGAGAAGGAATTTCTTCTCCCAGAGGGTTGTGAATCTGTGGAATTCTCTGCCCAGGGAAGCAGTTGAGGCTAGCTCATTGAATGTATTCAAATCACAGATAGATACATTTTTAACCAATAAGGGAATTAAGGGTTATGGGGAGCGGGCCGGTAAGTGGAGCTGAGTCCACGGCCAGATCAGCCATGATCTTTTTGAATGGCGGAGCAGGCTCGAGGGGCTAGATAGCCTACTCCTGTTCCTAATTCTTATGTTCTTATGTTCTTATGTTAATGTGTTCAGTAATATCGGGGAGAAAATTGGTCAGAGCAGAATTTGATAACTGCTGGTTAATGACTGAAAAGGCAACTTAAGTTTATTTGGGGCCTTTAACATAAAAATATCCCAAGGTGCTTCACGGAAGCATTAAGAAGCAAAATGGATGCTGGGCCAAAGGAGGAGATATAAACACCAAAGCAGTTTGACAAAGTACCGCATAATAGACTTGTAAGCAAAATTAAAGCCCATGGGATTAAAAGGACAGAGGCAACATGGATATGAAATTGGCTAAGGGACAAAAAGCAGAGAGTAGTGGTGGATGGTTGTTTTTCAGTAGTATTAGGACCACTGCTCTTTTATATATGTATATTCATGACCTGGACTTGATAATTTCAAAGTCTGTAAATGACACAAAACTTGCAAAACTAGTAAACAATGAAGAGAATAGTGATAGACTCTAGGAGGACACAGACAGACTGGTGAAATGTGCAGACACATGGCAAATGAAATTTAATGCAGAGAAAAATGAAATGATATATTTTGGTAGGAGAGGCAATATGAACTAAATGGTACAATTTTAAAGAGGGTGCAGGAACAGAGAGATTTGGGGGTGTACAGTCACAAATCTTTGAAGGTAGCAAGACAAGTTGAGAAGGCTGTTAAAAAAATACATGGGATCCTTGGCTTTATAAATAGAGGCAGAGAGTATGAAAATAAGAAGATTATGCTAAACCTTTTATAAAACACTGGTTAGGCGTCAGCTGGAATACTGTGTTCAATTCTGGGCACCACACTTTAGGAAGGATGTCAAGGGATTGGAGAGGGGACAGAAAAGATTTATTAGAATGGTACCTGAGAGGAGGGACTTTAGATATGTTGAAAAGCTGGAGTTGTTCTCCTTGTAGCAGTAAAGTTAAGAGATTTGTAGAGGTGTTCAAAATCATGAAGGGTTTTGATAGGGTAAATAAGGAAAAACTGTTTCCAGTGGCAGAAGGGTCAGTAATCAGAGGACACAGATTTAAGGTCATAGGCTAAAGAACCAGAGACGACATGAGGAAATGGGAAATGTTTGTTTTAGTTTTTTTACACACCGAGTTATTATCATCTGGAATGCACTGCCTGAAAGGATGGTGGCAGCAGATTTAATAGTAACTTTCAAAAAGGAATTTGATAAATACTCAAAGGGAGAAAAATTACAGGGCTGTGTGGAAAGAGCAGGGGAGTGGCACGAATTCAATTGCTCTTTCAAACAGCCAGCAAAGGCGTGATGGGCCCACTGGTTTCCTCTGCTGTATCATTCCATGAATCTATAATTAGGAGGAATGATCAAAAGCTTGGACAAAGAGATGGATAATAAGGAGGGTTTACAGGAAGACCAAGAGGTGGAGAGACAGGTGCATTTTGAGAGGCAATTGCAGAGTGCAGGGGACAGCCAGTTGAAGGCATGGTTGCCAGTCTTGAGGCAGCTTTTGTTTGTTTATCTTTGGGGGTTTGGTAGAATTTTTCCAGACTTCTTGGGATGCAAAATACATTAAGCTTGTTTTTGGGCCTGAAATGGGTGCTGCCCACAGAGTGCACATTCTATCTGGAAAGCCTGCCCAAAATTGGGCCTCATTAACATGATTTGGGTGAACTGCCTCTAAAGGAGGCAATCCGGGGTGCTGTTGAATTAGGGGAGCAGTCGTCGTCCTCCCAGCTCCAGAACAATGATTATTACAACTTTTATTCAATAAAATTACTGGCCACTGAAGAGTCCTGAGCATGGCTTCTGCTATCCAGTTTCAGCAAGGGTCCCTAAAACCTTTTATATACATAACTGGCCTAATGCCATTTCTCGGCAGGCGCCAGGGGAGTTTTTCAGTCATACTTTGGGTCAGGAACATTGGGTCGCTGGAAATGGCCCTTGTTGTGCCTGTTTTCTACCTATACAATGAGTGCAACACATGTCAATCTGTACTCCCTTATCCCCTTGAAAGTAAAGGCTTAATGGCCAAAGTTCCATTTCTTCTTAACTAGGAATATATACAAGACTGGGGGGAAAAGGTGTTGTGATCCATCTCGCTGACCTCAAAATTCAAAAGAAATTCCATACGTTGTTCATATATTCATACAGTGTTGAAGTATACATGATAGAAATCTGGACTTTTGTAAGATCCAAATATATTTATTAGAATAACTTGAAAAGATTGCGGATTTTCGGTTGGAGGCTTCTTAGGGCGCTAATGGCGGCAGGGCGGTACATTTCGCAGTGGGAAATGGTTTGTGTCGGCAAACACAAAATTCAGCAGCTGGGCCCTGAGTGTGGAGCGATGCACACAGGGAGGTGTTCCACACTTCTCTCAGGGCGCTAGGACGGGTGAGCAACTGAAAATCCGTTGCTAAAGAGCCGGCTTCGGAGCGCCCGAAGAGAGGCCTCCCTGGAAAAAAAAAATCAGGACACAAAACACAGAAAACAGTCCCAATATATTACCGACCCCAAATAAAGATAAATGGCAAAAAGAAATTAAAAAAAAAACAATCACACTTACCTCATGCAGTCATTCCTTCCTCACTGCCGCAAGATCAGCTCTGACCGCTTGCTTTCCCAGGCCGTCCCACTACGGGGCGCTACGGGTACCACTCCAATCAAATTTCCCAACGCTGTCGAAACCGACATTGGCGCGACACTCCCAGGCGGTACTGCTCAGCACCGCCGCAAAACCGGTACCAAATGTCCCGGCGGGGCACTGGAAGCTGGCCGGCTGGGTGGTAACCATTTCCAGAACCATTACAACCCCTCTGGGGCGCTAACAGAGGCAGAATCAAAATGAAATCCAGCCCTGTATATTTACTTATAAATCAGACAAATATGCATTTTAAAATCATTTTCCATTCAGACCTGCACTGTCCAGTTGCGAGGTTGTAGCATGTTTGTTCTAGCAGTGCCGATGACCAACTCTGTCCTGGCCCATTTTTAGCCTTTACTGACAGTTACTAATATTTGTAAGAGGATGGCAAATGTTAAATAATTTAAGCCAATGTATGTTTAAAAATGTCATGAAACTTTTATTATAAATGGATGAATTTAGAAAAGTTAGTATTGCACTGTGTAATTTTATCATGTACACTGTGAACCACACTGGTGAAGCAAAACCGTGCAGGACTATAATTTCACCCAATAAAATCATCTCACTAAAATATAATATGGCTCAATTTGTGATAAGCTATAATTGTGGCTGACAGGTTACATACTGGCAAATGGAAGTTAATCTTAATTTGATTATATTCAACAATTCCAAGCACCAGAAGCAACACAGAACTTCCTTCTCAAAATTGTAACTTTGTCTCCCTTTTATTTCTCTTCACTCTAATTTTTTTTTCTCCCACTTCTGAAGATGCTAACTCATTCTGTGCTACAGTACCACAAGTTCCAGCAGCCATTCAGTACGTTGCCTAAGTATATACTTACCATTTGTGACCCTGGATAGTGAACATTGGCAGAGTATTTGGTCATAGAGGACAGGCATCACAACTCAGCTCAATTCTTTCCTTGTTCAACATCTGCATTAAAGACCATTTGAGTAGTGACCAGGAGCAGGAATGCTGCCCGCTTTTCCTCCTCCGTAGCTCAGGGGCACTGAGGTCAATCACAATGCCAACTGCTACCCTATCTGAGATCAATTCAGTCAGCAGAGTGTAACTTGGTGTATTCTGCTCTGTTTCGTTGAGTTACACATTGCTTTTGGGAGAAATGACTCACTCTTCAGATAATTATCTTTATGTCATTCCGATTTAGGTCTAAGTTCAGGCAAACATAGAAACACAGAAACATAGAAAATAGGTGCAGGAGCAGGCCATTCAGCCCTTCTAGCCTGCACCGCCATTCAATGAGTTCATGGCTGAACATGAAACTTTAGTACCCCCTTCCTGCTTTCTCGCCATACCCCTTGATCCCCCGAGTAGTAAGGACTTCATTTAACTCCCTTTTGAATATATTTAATGAATTGGCCTCAACTACTTTCTGTGGTAGAGAATTCCACAGGTTCACCACTCTCTGGGTGAAGAAGTTTCTCCTCATCTCGGTCCTAAATGGCTTACCCCTTATCCTTAGACTGTGACCCCTGGTTCTGGACTTCCCCAACATTGGGAACATTCTTCCTGCATCCAACCTGTCCAAATCCGTCAGAATTTTAAACGTTTCTATGAGGTCCCCTCTCACTCTTCTGAACTCCAGTGAATACAAGCCCAGTTGATCCAGTCTTTCTTGATAGGTCAGTCCCACCATCCCGGGAATCAATCTGGTGAATCTTCGCTGCACTCCCTCAATAGCAAGAATGTCCTTCCTCAAGTTAGGAGACCAAAACTGTTTACAATCCTCCTGGTGTGGCCTCACCAAGGCCCTGTACAACTGTAGCAACACCTCCCTGCCCCTGTACTCAAATCCCCTCGCTATGAAGGCCAACATGCCATTTGCTTTCTTAGCCGCCTGCTGTACCTGCATGCCAACCTTCAATGACTGATGTACCATGACACCCAGGTCTCGTTGCACCTTCCCTTTTCCTAATCTGTCACCATTCAGATAATAGTCTGTCTTTCTGTTTTTACCACCAAAGTGGATAACCTCACACTTATCCACATTATACTTCATCTGCCATGCATTTGCCCACTCACCTAACCTATCCAAGTCACTCTGCAGCCTCATAGCATCCTCCTCGCAGCTCACACTGCCACCCAACTTAGTGGCATCCGCAAATTTGGAGATACTACATTTAATCCCTTCGTCTAAATCATTAATGTACAATGTAAACAGCTGGGGCCCCAGCACAGAACCCTGCGGTACCCCACTAGTCACTGCCTGCCATTCTGAAAAGTACCCATTTACTCCTACTCTTTGCTTCCTGTCTGACAACCAGTTCTCAATCCACATCAGCACACTACCCCCAATCCCATGTGCTTTAACTTTGCACATTAATCTCTTGTGTGGCACCTTGTCGAAAGCCTTCTGAAAGTCCAAATACACCACATCAACTGGTTCTCCTTTGTCCACTTTACTGGAAACATCCTCAAAAAATTGCAGAAGATTTGTCAAGCATGATTTCCCTTTCACAAATCCATGCTGACTCGGACCTATCATGTCACCATTTTCCAAATGCGCTGCTATGACATCCTTAATAATTGATTCCATCATTTTACCCACTACTGAGGTCAGGCTGACCGGTCTATAATTCCCTGCTTTCTCTCTCCCTCCTTTTTTAAAAAGTGGGGTTACATTGGCTACCCTCCACTCGACAGGAACTGATCCAGAGTGAATGGAATGTTGGAAAATGACTGTCAATGCATCCGCTATTTCCAAGGCCACCTCCTTAAGTACTCTGGGATGCAGTCCATCAGGCCCTGGGGATTTATTGGCCTTCAATCCCATCAATTTCCCCAACACAATTTCCCGACTAATAAAGATTTCCCTCAGTTCCTCCTCCTTACTAGACCCTGTAACCCCTTTTATATCCTGAAGGTTGTTTGTGTCCTCCTTAGTGAATACTGAACCAAAGTACTTGTTCAATTGGTCTGCCATTTCTTTGTTCCCCGTTATGACTTCCCCTGATTCTGACTGCAGGGGACCTACATTTGTCTTTACTAACCTTTTTCCCTTTACATACCTAGAGAAACTTTTGCAATCCGTCTTAATGTTCCCTGCAAGCTTCTTCTCGTACTCCATTTTCCCTGCCCTAATCAAACCCTTTGTCCTCCTCTGCTGAGTTCTAAATTTCTCCCAGTCCCCAGGTTCGCTGCTATTTCTGGCCAATTTGTATGCCACTTCCTTGGCTTTAATACTATCCCTGATTTCCCTAGATAGCCACGGTTGAGCCACCTTCCCTTTTTTATTTTTACGCCAGACAGGAATGTACAATTGTTGTAATTCATCCATGCGGTCTCTAAATGTCTGCCATTGCCCATCCACAGTCAACCCCTTTAGTATCATTCACCAATCTATCCTAGCCAATTCACGCCTCATACCTTCAAAGTTACCCTTCTTTAAGTTCTGGACCATGGTCTCTGAATTTACTGTTTCATTCTCCATCCTAATGCAGAATTCCACCATATTATGGTCACTCTTCCCCAAGGGGCCTCGCACAATGAGATTGCTAATTAATCCTCTCATTACACAACACCCAGTCTAAGATGGCCTCCCCCCTAGTTGGTTCCTCGACATATTGGTCTAGAAAACCATTCCTTATGCACTCCAGGAAATCCTCCTCCACCGTATTGCTTCCAGTTTGGCTAGCCCAATCTATGTGCATATTAAAGTCACCCATTATAACTGCTGTACCTTTATTGCATGCACCCGTAATTTCCTGTTTGATGCCCTCCCCAACATCACTACTATTGTTTGGAGGTCTGTACAGAACTCCCACTAACGTTTTTTGCCCTTTGGTGTTCTGCAGCTCTACCCATATAGATTCCACATCATCCAAGCTAATGTCTTTCCTAACTGTTGCATTAATCTCCTCTTTAACCAGAAATGCTACCCCACCTCCTTTTCCTTTTATTCTATCCTTCCTGAATGTTGAATAACCCTGGATGTTGAGTTCCCAGCCCTGATCATCCTGGAGCCACGTCTCCGTAATCCCAATCACATCATATTTGTTAACAGCTATTTGCACAGTTAATTCATCCACCTTATTGCGGATACTCCTTGCATTAAGACACAAAGCCTTCAGGCTTGTTTTTTTAACACCCTTTGTCCTTTTAGAATTTTGCTGTACAGTGGCCCTTTTTGTTCTTTGCCTTGGATTTCTCTGCCCTCCACTTTTCCTCATCTCCTTTCTGTCTTTTGCTTTTACCTCCTTTTTGTCTCCCTCTGTCTCCCTGCATTGGTTCCCATCCTCCTGCCATATTAGTTTAACTCCTCCCCAACAGCACTAGCAAACACTCCCCCTCGGACATTGGTTCCGGTCCTGCCCAGGTGCAGACCGTCCGGTTTATACTGGTCCCACCTCCCCCAGAACCGGTTCCAATGCCCCAGGAATTTGAATCCCTCCCTGCTGCACCACTGCTCAAGCCACGTATTAATCTGCGCTATCCTGTGAAACAGAGCAGAACTTTCATTTTATGTCAATGAGTCTATGTATTTGGTGTTGTAGTTACTTAAACTAAATATTACAAACTAGAATTACAAAATTTAGGGTCTATGGGGCAGGCTCTTATCGATAATCAGTTATGTACTTCATCAGCCTTTAAAACCTCCCTTCATTTAACAAGCATTAATCCCTTGTTATTTATTCCTTACACCAATCTTGATGGTACAAGGCAACTGCTGAAAAACATTAATTGCTAAACTAATTATGTAATATATTAATAATATGATTAACCTATCCAATATCTGCTGCCTTAAGAGGATTTCATTTATTTTTAATATTTTCCATTAGAAATTAAATTTTTTATTGTGAATGAATTCATTTAACTTGATTAATTTTAAAAACGTAACCATTAGAATGGCCATTATTGAATGGATTCTCGCTGTAAAATCGCAGTTATAGTCCTCCACAATTAGTATTTTTTTCTTTATTCCGGCAATGTGCATTACAACGAGAAAAAAAGCCCAACTGATTCTCGCTGAACCAGACCAAATGCAAAAGGGATCATTAATGAAAAACAGATTAGAAAAGCATGAACCTTTAAGTCTAGAATGCAATTAGTTAAAGGGGAACCGCATAGTATGATATAACAAATTAGAATTTATAGAGCAACTCACTACATCTTTAACAAAAATCCCATTGTACTTGAATTACTTCAAAATGCAGTGACTTGGCAAAGGCAGCAACAATTTTTCGCACAGTATGATTCTGCATCAAGGAGATGAGACAAATAATCAGTTGATTTGCGCTTGCTGCTGTTAGTTGAGGGAGAAACATTGGACATCGTAATTTGTGAAGAAACGTTAGCAGGAAAAAATAAATGTACTCAAAAGCGATAAATCTTTTTGGAATAATCTACCAAGCAAGGTAATAGAGGAAAATATATTGAGGTTATTAAAAATGCAATTAGATGCCGTAATGGGAGAGTTAATGTACGGGAGAGATAAGCTTTGATGGCCTTAGTGACTTTTTCTTATTCCTGACTTTCCTTTTTTATATACAAGTGCAAACACCACTCGGGACAGAGCAAGAAAGTTCAGAGCAACATTTAGCACAAGCCAGCTTGTCATTTTTAATGTCATCAGCCTGCTCCCCAGCCACTTTTTCAGAGTCCCACTCCCTATGCTGATTGAGAGACCTGTCAGGATCCTTTCTGTTTCCAATGCTACTCCTTGCAGTCTGGCTACGTGCCAGCTCCAATACTGTCGGATGTGGAATGACCAGAAACATTTTGCAGTGGCAAAAAGAGGAGAAAAAGGTAAAATGAAAAGTGAGAAAATCATGTGAAAGACAGAGAAATACAAGTGAAGGAAGAGTGACACAAGTGGAGAAGGAAGCAAAACAATGATGGAGGGAAGAGAGAGAAAAACAATGAAATTCAGAAGGAGGAGAGACGGATTCTTTTGCAGACTTGTGCAGTATACTTTAACCCCCCTTGCCAACAAGCCTGCTGCCCAATTCATTCCCCTGGGGTTACCCTCGCTCCCTCTTTACTCTCCCACTGCTCCTTTCCTGCCGCCTTTGTAGGCTCCTGCAGTACCGTTTCATTCACTCTTGCAAAAAAGACTCTAGCTACGCACGGCCTCATTGTGGATGAGGTTTTTGACATCTACAGCATGACCGAAACCTGCCTTATGAGCAGTTATTCCTTTCCCCTCACCAAAGCAATCCAAACTTTCAGCAGCATGGGCCTTATTGATCAGTCCCATCTAAGCCTCTCTTCATGCTCATTGGGCATTTTTTTCTCTTTTGAGCATCTTATCCTCTTCCACCTCTGGTATTTTGGTAAAAGTTCTCACCTCTACCATACTTCCAAACTCCGCATGACCTCCTTGCTGAGAGCTCTCCCTTGTCTCTTGCCTCGTTCTTTATCATGAGTGCCTCTTCATCCTCTACAATTTCCATATTGATTCTCATGTTCTCTTTCCTCTAATTTAACTCCCTGCATTCCCTGAGTCTCACCCTTCATATTCACTCTCCAATCTATAGTAATCCTTTCAACTTTGCCATCTCGCCTAGCTTGACCTCCTCTTGGGGCAATTTTTTTTGTCCCCTCATCCAAATCTCCCTGTCCACTTCCAAACCCACTAGCCTTATCCTCTGCCCTGGAAAAAACGTTCACTCCGCTTCCTCACAATCACATTTTCTAACTCTCAGCCCTCCCTTCTGTGCCCGTTAATTACCACAACACTGCAAATACTGTTGACCTGGTCAACAGCTCCCTCAGTTCTGCCTTCAACACCCTTGTCCCCAGCAACTTCTCACAATATCCCACCCTTGCTATGCCCCGGTACCATTTCTCTTACCTGCCAAATCTCAGAGCTACAAATTCGAGTGGCTGCCTTCCATTGCTAGATCTGCCACATGAAGCAATATTGATCTTCCCTTTCTAAGTCTTGCTGCTATTCCAGAATTATTCTGGAGAATAAGAACAATCACAAATAGCTTGAAAGTAATTTTCACTGTGTGCAATCGTGTAAAATGGGTGTTAGGGAATAGGCAATGTTTTGAAATCCTGCCTAAACCCCTTCACCTTACTTCTTTGTTCTACCTTTAAATGTCTTTTCAAAATCTATCTATTTTCCCATTCTTTGGTCAAGTCTCCTAACTCTCTCACTTCTGTCTGTGTTTATTGTTCTTATTTTGTGAAGTGCCTTGGAATCTTTTTCTATGTTAACGATGCTAATAAAATGACTTTTCAAAAACTATACAGAACTATTTACTAGTTACATTGGCGTACAGAGGTCAATTTCTTAGTAAACTTTTTAAAACGTGCCTATTAGTGTCCTTACACCTTAAAAAAAATCTTGAAGGCCCATCAATGAGGGCAATTAGTGGAAACTTGCATTTGTGAATTTTGTGACATGATGTTTTTTAAACTAGTGCAAAAGATCATGAAAACTTAATTTGCGCTTCAAATTCCTCGATCATTTGTGCTGGTTTAGCCAATTTCGAACGAATTGCACTGATTAAAAAAAACGGCGCAGCCTGGCGGAAACTGCAGGCGATTATGATTACCAAATTTTTGGTCACACATTTTAGGTAAATAATAAGTCAAACCAAACCTTATAAGTCAACAACTTTCAAATTGTTTAACAGAATATTTTACTAAAAGAACATGCACGCAGGCTTATTGTACTGATCATTTGTTTCATATGAAGTTAATGAAAATTTAAAGGGCATGTAGGCGGGATTCCTGTGCTTCTTGAATAGTATCTTCAAGTTCATACCATTTCAGTCTGGAATGCTGCTGTTATTCTTCCATCTAAATCCTGACCTTTTGTTGGAGATTATCTATTTTCTGGATTTTTTTATAACCTTTTTTTTCACCAAAGGCATCTGGAAAGAAGTTGCATTGTGATCTTGCTGTGTTTTTAATGGTTCTTGTAGGAACTTTTGGGGGAAATTGCTCATGTGGCATACTGGGAACAGAGTGAGCAGGTCATTGGATGGGTCTGCCTTGTTAAGGTGTGGATTGTCAGCTGGAGGCAGTCATGGTCCAATCCAATTCCAACACCCAGCTTCTCTCCTGAGACACAGCTGGGGGTATCTGGGGCCACACAGGCAAACAGTGGTCTTCCAGATGGCACAGGTGTACCTTGCTGCACAATACTTGGAACTGTAGTTAGCGCAAGAGTTAGAGATGCTAAGCACAGGAGTTCCACATCTTCCAGACAGATGCCATAACATGCTTTGCAGTCAATGAAATACATTTGATGTGTAACGTTGGGCAATGCAGCAGCCAACTTGTGCACAGCAAGGTCCCAGAAACAGCAATGACATAAATCTTGTGTTAATGATGTTGGTTGAGGGATAAATATTGGCCAAAGCTCCTCTGCTTTTCTTCGTGCCATGTAATCTCTGAGAGGGCAGATGGAGCCTCAGTTTACAATCTAATCCAAAAGATGACTCAGTATTGCACGCAAATATCAGCTTGCATTTTATGTTTTAAGTCCTGGAGTGGGGCTTGATCCAGAAGCTTCTGAGTCAAGAGGCAAGAGTGCTATCACCAAGCCAAGGCTGTCACCTAAAGTTGGAACACATTAGGACAGATTTTGCGGTAGAAATTTGCCTCGGCCTTAAGCTCTGGAATTTTCTGCCTAAACCTCTCCGTCTCTCTACCTCTCTCTCCTCCTTTTAAGATGCTGCTTAAAACCTACCTCTTTGGCCAAGCATTGGGTCACTTGCCCTAATTTCTCCATATGTGGCTCAGTGTCAAATTCTTTTTGTCTTATAATGCTCCTTTGAAGCGCCTTGGGGAGGTTTACTATGTTAAAGGTGCTATATAAATGCAAGTTGTTGTTGTTGAAGGAATGGTGTGGCTTACAATGCTCACCATTATTTACATGGAAATTGGACAGCAACTTCCAGTGACCGCATTTGCAAAGTTAAACACAGAAATCAGGAAGTTGCTGTCTGAGATGTCGTGCTCCTCCAGAAGCTGCCCGTTAATGCCATCTTGCTGAGAGACTCACCATTCAAATACATAGAACAGCGTGAAGTTGTTGTACTTGCCTGATAGATACAAACTAAACTCACCAGAAAAAGTTAGGGCTTGTCCATTCCAGTGTCAGTACCCTTTTAACGGAGTGGTAAAATTTAATTTCTGCCAAATAACCTCTCTGGTACTGAAAATCAACTTTTTACAAGTGTGGAATCTAATTTCTTAAGCTTTTAATTATTGTTGCAGATTTAAAAAATGTTATATTTTATTAGTTTTTTTCTCTTAATCCAATCTTTCCTTCCCTCTTTATTTAGCTTTCTGTACCTGATTTGGACATTGAAATCAATATTCTCACTGACACATCCTGGTTCAGACTCGACACTGCTCATTAATGATGCTTCAATCTGATTGGTTAGGGATTGCCTGCCTTGTTCAGAGGTCCTAGATGTTCTGTAGAGGGCACTGCACTTTTTGGATAGTTGGCTGACAGAAGCCTTCAGTGCAAAAGCCCATTATCGTTTTCTGCTGACTGCAAAATCTGGCCCAGTGTAGCAGAGGTGACTGGTTTGTCTTGGGACTTGCATTTAAAATATTCCACTGATAGCTCTCTCAGTGGCTCAGTTGATTAATTTACTGCCCCGTGCAGAGCGATACAGACCAGGAATGCCTCTGGCTCAATGCTGAGCTCTATTGATCTCACACGAAGAGTAGCAGAGGGCTGCTGAACCCCATGAAATGGTAACTCAACAGAAGTCACTGCCTTCAGGACAAAGCTGTAAGAATAAAAAATGAGGGGAAGGAGAGAATTAGTTTCCCATAGACATGGATAAATTAGTCTCTTAATTTTGCAAACAAGTGCATTTTTAAAGACGACCAAGAAAATTCAGCATTGAAATAGTTAATGCTACTCCTCCATTCTCGTTCATTATTACTGCTAAACAGATGCTTATTTCAAATGCAAGAGGTTACCTCAATATATTTCCAGATAATTTAGTAACTGACTGAGATCAATTGCTGTTATTTTTTACATTTTGCAACATAAATCTTTTAGGCATAAGCACAGTTATATATTTTAAACAGGGCAGAAACATGACACAAACATTCCTCTCTCTCTTGTGCAGTATTAATAAGAGTACAAGTTATAATAGTCAGGGAGAACATGAGATAAATTTGTTTCCTCTGCTAGTATTGTGCATATATCAAATTAAATTGATTTTTTTTTAACTACATCTTTATACCTTTGCTGTACTGTTTAGAATTGGCTTGCTGTGTTTTGCAAGAGTTGTGTGATGAGAATATTACATTTAGAGTCCAATTTAAAATTTTCACCAATTTTGGCCAAATTTAGCACTTAGCAATTTATATGAGATTATATATTAAGAATGAATCAAAAATCAGCCTTGCTAACTGGATTTAAAATTGCAGAGTGAGGTTGCTGCAGCATACTTTTTGTCCAGAATGTTAAAGTAATACTGATATTGACTCTTATTTTGTAACTTTAAAACTGCTTTAGTGATCATTCTGAATTTTTATATTTTATACGTCTATTTGAACAAAGAAAATATTCAAACATACAGGAAGTTGATAGTCTCTCAAAGGAATTTGCTTTGAAAAAGCGTTATGCTTTGCAATTAGGAGACGTGAGATTTTCTTTTTTTTTCCCCTTGGATATTTTATTTAAATAAAAACTGCCAATTATTTTCTGTTTTTTTTTGGCATAAAGTGGAAATAAGAGTCTGAAATTATATTTTTTTGCTAATTAAATAATTTCTCACCTTTATTGTGTAAATACTTCCCAAATATATATATTTTTTGCATTAATGTAATATTCTGCACTGTTTCACTGAGCCATCAATCCTCCTGGTCTTCTGTTCTCAATTAGCGCATTTGATAATTTATTATGAAATCAAATGTAGCTTTAAACTACAGATTTTCAAACGGCGTCTTTAAGCCAAGATGAAATCTCAGAAGCCTAGATTTTCCGATTGCTATTATTTTAACATTGGCATTAACCTGGTTAAAAGTAATTCAAATAATGTCAATCAGAAAATTTAGGCCATAATCGCATTTCTGTTCATCTGGGCTGGGCTTATCTTCTAGCACAGTGTTTTGAGAATTCGTTATTTTTTCTAAATGATTAGCTTAGCACTGCATTTTTTCTGCTGCTGTTTACTAATTGTCATCCACTGTTTTCATTCACTTGGGAGCTGACATTTTTAACAGTCTGGATGGGGGGGTCCATGCGAATATGTCAATGTTTGCACTCCCCTCCTCCCCACAAAGAAAAGTTTGTAAAGTATTGCATCGTCTTTCAGTCATCAGGTTTGTGCTGTATCCATTGTGGAAAAACAGCAAAGCATGGAATATTTCTCATTTCACGTATGCAGGACACTGCATAAGAAGTCGCTGATTATGATATTTATTCCACTAATAAAGAAGACACGTAGGCCATGAATGACACAGTCAAAAAGGAATTGCACAGATCTCCTTTGCAAAAGGAATAATCATCATATTCAGCCGTTTGCTGTGTAACTTTTTTCTTCAATTCTCCACATTTAAAGGTACTAACTCTTGCGCAAGTACAGTTCCAAAGGCATTAGCAACCTCCTCGTATTTCACCTAAATGTGTGAACCTGGATAGTGGGTGTTGACAGGTTACTTGACTAATGGGCTGCACCCAGTATTGCCTTCATTTTCCTTGACCAGGAACACTTAAACCAATGCTAGCACCCGCTCACCATCCAGTTGAGATCAGCCATCTCTGCACAGATAACCGATTAATCCTGGGATCTTCCTTATCTATACGGATCAGTAGCACACTGTGAATGCATGAATTCACTGAGCTATCAGAGAAGCTGCAGTAATATATATACACAATGCATGTATTCCAGTTTTGCTTTAAAGTTAAAACAACTTAGCTCTTAGTTGTGGAGTATTATTCAGTCCAGTGCTCTTTTTTTTTACCTCTGTGGTGCACCGAGTACTTGTGAAATCCTACCATCGCTGCTACAGCTGACAGGAGATGCTGAGAATAAGTATGAGTGTCTGAGTGTGACATTGGTTAGCTGTGCAGCACAAGAGTGCTTAGTGTGTGGTACTGATGCCACAGAAAGCTCAGGGGCAGTTACTCGGTGTGAGTTGCTATGGTTACAACTCTGCATGCACTGTAGGTGAGTGCAAGCACACTGCTTTTTGATTTTTTTTTCCCCCCAGTTGCTTACGGGAACCTCGCGACAGTCAGGTTTCTATCTCACGTACAGCAAATAAATTCTGTAACCTTCTTCCATAAGATAACAACTTTTAAACCATTGTTTTGCAGGCCATTTCATTATCAGCTTTTAGCATCTTTAAAATATGCAACTGAAACAAAATATCATTCACTGATGAAATGTTAATAGGCTTTTGTCTTTTATTGACAGGGTTTAGCATTTCATGGTTTAGCTGCTTTGAGTTGCTGCTTCCCAGCGAGTACCTATCCTCTCACATCTGAACCTATGCTACCACCTGAAAAAGAAGGAATAAGAGACAGGTAAGGAAACACATAATGGAGCACAATGATGATTAATATCTCATTGCAAGCTTTGTTCTTTACTGTAAGCCCGAATGACTCAATAATAAGTTCTGCTGTAAATATGACTTTGCATCATATCTTAATTGCAAATGAATCCATTGCACACATTTAACCAGTTGTCTTGTATTTAATTTCTGTAAGCAGCTATTTCGATTGTAGTTTGCAGTTTATAACTAAATCCTTGTTGGCATTCTCTGGGGTGATAAAGCACAGTTTTATTTTTGCTTTATCTGCCATTAATTCAGCACTCTAAATGCCTTTGTACAACAGAGTACAACTTATTTTTGTTGCAGTTTTTGTGAAGTAATGAGCCCTTCGATTTTTCCTACCCTGCCCTCCATGCGTTATTCCCTGGCTACTTGCCAGCTGTGATTAATATGCCATGCATGTAATCTGATTGATGCTTAGCATCCACTGATGCTATACTGAGACAGTCAATAGAAAGCATCCAGCTGGGCTTTGTGGAAGATTTCCCCCTCTTCCCACATCACGATCCCAACTGCAGTATGACTTAAGTCTGAAAAATAAGCAGCATGTGTACATCAAAACTGCATCTCCCACTGGCTTAATACAGTGCCCTGCTGGCCTAATGTGCTGGGCTACCAATTCACTTCAATAAAGTTGCGGTGCACTGCATGTGGTAATGTAAGAGTAGAATGTCTTCAAGTGCATGGTTTTCGCATTGACTGGAAGTTAACTTTTCTTCTAATTTTTGAGATTTTTAAGCTGTGTCACAGGATGTGGTTGCTGTGTGAGAGTAGATGTTGCCATTTAATGATGCAATGTATTGAACAAATATCCTGGGAGAAGCCGGAGTTGAACTGCAGCCCAGGACTTGAACTTCAAGCTTGAGGCTGCCAGGTGCTTTGTTTACATTTATTACAGAGACAGTCTGACTCTGGAGTTGTATTTACACTTTTGCATCAGTGACACTATAATTGTTAGCCTGAGATTGTTCTTGCTTGAATACAAGCTGTAGAATAGCACTGTTTAAATACACTGGGCTGGAATTTGACTATGGAGAGAGCAGGTGGCAGATAGTGGCAGTGGGATTTTGTGGGCCGAGCCTCATTAACATAGCCCCAGCAGGCCTCTGATGGAAAACAGATGCCCAGGGCAGCCTACCAGACCAAGGCTGGCAGAGTATTCGCAGTTTAGAAGCTAGCCCAGCTCTTAAAAAAAAAATAGGTTGGAGAGAAGTCCATTCATGATGATGGGCGGGGTGGGGGTTGTGGGGGCTGGTGGGGGTGGGGGTTGGGGGGGGGGTGTTGCCGGGTGGCACCTGGTGTGGCTGGAACATCAATTGCACTTGGGCAGAACGAACGTGTGCAATACCTGCTTTGCTCAGGGATCTTGAATTACAAATTAATCTTTTGAAAAGATAAAGGAAGACTTACATTTATGTCGCATCTTTTTATAACCGCTGGACATCACAAAGTGTTTGACAACCAATTAAGTACTTTTGAAGTGTAATCACTATTGAAGTGTAGGAAACAAGGCAGCAAATCTGTTTAGGTTGAGGGATAAATATTGGCCAAGAAACTGGTAGACCCCCCTGCTCTTTGAATCGTGTGGGATCTTTTATGTCCACCTGAGAGGAAAGACGGGGTCTCGGTTTAATGCCCTCTCCAAAACATGGTACCTCCGACAGTGCAGCACTCTCTCAGTACTGCATTGGAGTCTCAGCCTGGGATTATGATCTCAATCTCTGGAGTGGGACTTGAATCCACAACGTTTGACTTGGAGGTGCGGTATTACCATAATTTGGAGGTCCCGTTTATGCTTGCAGCTGATTAGAGGACAAATTATAGATCTAAAAAGATCATTGGGGGCCATCTGGCTATTGCCAAAGTTCAAATTATACTATACACTATTCTAACTCTCATACTTGGTTACATTCACTGCCAAATATCTATCCAGCTCCTTTCCAATGTGTTTATTACTACTCTGTATGAAAACGAATTGCATTTCTTGGATTTAATGATTCCTTGCTTGGCCTTTGAAGTTTTCAATTGACTAATTTCAATGTCTTTAATGGTATCTGGTATGTTTTTCCTTGTGGGGATAGCAAGCTTGTCAGGGAATTCAACAGCAGTTCTCGAGATTATGGGGATGATTGTGGAGAGAGTTTTCCCATGTTCACCAAATAACAAACAGCCTAGAAGCCAATCTAGAATTGCCCAACCCAGAGAAACCACATTCCTGCCAGGTGCCATGCATGACTGTGCTGGACTGTTACTCAATATTACAGGAAATGAAGGCATATTACATTTTTATTAATAGTCACAGTGTTTTAAATGCTTTTTTGTAAGCACTGTATATGTCCTTTAAAGGGATTCCTGAGAAATACATTTCTCGTAAATAGCATATTTTTCGCCTAATGTCAATAGAAATTGTAAATGGATTTCAGAAAGAAATTCCATCTTTACAAATCCAAAGACAAGTGTCAAATCTATTGTAAAAACCTGGCAATGACAGGACAATATCACAGCAATGATTACATCTGAATCTCGGGAGTGAGTCTGTGATGCTGCTTCACAGAGTGTAAATAAGTTTTTTTCAAAATCCTAATAAAAAAAAAGCAACTTGAGAATTTTATTCAACACAATGTTGAGTGGTTCAATTAAAGAAGTTGGAAATTGCAATTTATTGTTGTTGTTGTGAGAATTGGCAATTCCTAGGCAAAAAGAGATAACTTTGCACATTCAATTTCAAACACAATAGATTCTGTTCAACAAAGAAATTACTGTTGAGATTATTATGATGGTCTGCTTTAACTAGGAATATATGCTAGTGAGAATTGCCCAGAACATGCTGAACTACAGCTCGGGACATCTTGTAATCTTTTTTTCAGTAATTTACATGACAATTCTTTGTAGTAGAATAGATTTCATTTTTAAACTGCAGAAAAAAATCCCAGAGCTCCCGTTGAAAATAAATGATTACTTGGTGGTTGTAGTGGTGGATGGGAGAGAGGTAGCATTTTGTTCTCTGGATCAGAAAGTTGACGATGCTATCCTTTGAGATGAGATATTACACGAAGGTCACATCCGCCTGTCCCAGTAGTCTACATGGATGTTAAAGATCCGATGGCACAATTTGAATGAAGGCAGATTTCTCTTCACCTGGCCTATATTTATTTCTCCCTCATCGAACAACACCAAAAACCAATGAATTTGTCATTCAACCCATTGCTGTTTATGGGACCTTGCTTTGGGATATGGCTGTTCTGTTTGTACACATAACAAGTAATTGCATTTCAGAATAACTCAGTGTGTGAAAAACATTGACACATTTTTAAGTGACAAATACTGAACAGCAAACAACTGACCTGTGGTCATTGTTTTTTTATTAGATCTTGTGTTGGGCAAATGATTGGAACATTTGTTAAAAGGATTTGATAGGGTAGATACGCAGAAATTATTTCCTCTATTGGGAGAATCTAGACCAGGGAGATAGAAATTTCTTTGTGCCCCGTTTGGGGGGGGGGGGGGGCGGGAAGAGGGCGTAACATCCTGGAGGCACAGAAATCCCGCTAAGCTAGCTAAAATAACGTGCTCCACTTCCTTTCTGGGATGGTAGTGGGTTGGGAGCAGGGCGCAGGGTTATGCACTGGGCTGCACTTTGCTGCCGCATAGGAGGGGCTCTTCCCTTCATTAAAAGGAAGGACCCAAGCTGAAAACTCTGCATGGTCTGTCGCCCGGTTCATGTCCCTTGATGTTGTTGCTGGCATCACCTGGCGCGCCTTCAGGGGGTGATAACCAATTTAGGGTACAGGATGATAAAGGGGCGCTGCACATGGTGATGATGTAATTGCTGGCGCAGCGGAGTGGGGTGCTATGGGTTACTGCCGCTGCTAAACTCCCACGGAATTTAACGGGAGTCGTTAGCGGTGCTGCACCCGGGTAAAAAGGGAGGCGCAAATGACCCGAATTTCTAGGTCATAATCTTAAAATTAGAGCTCAGCTATTCAGTAGCAAAATCAGGAAGTACTTTTTCCCCAATGAATAGTGGAAATATGGAACTCTCTTCCCCCAAAGGCTGTGGATGCGGGGACAATTGGGGCTTTCAAGACTGAGATTGAAGAATTTTATTAGGTATGAGTATTGAGGGATATGGAGCAAAAGTGGATAAATGGAGTTGAGGTACAGTTCAGCCATAATTAATTGAATGACAGCAAGCTTGAGGAGCTGAATGGCCTACTCCTTCTCCAATGTTCCTATGATGATATAGACACTGTGGGGCCATCGTGTTTTACATCATACATAGAATTATTCGGGAAACTAATTATTTATTTTGTTAATACTTATGCAACTTGGTAGAATGAATGTCTTATCAAGCACAGGGGGGTGTGCTTCACGATGGTGACTCAGTGACCTTTTTGTCAGGTGAGGCAGAGCTATACATGCCCAACCAAACCAATGTGTTACCACAGCAATGGACCCTTGGCACATGCACAATGCATTATATTTTCTTGTCCATGCTGTCTTTCATTATTAGAATAAAGCACGGTGACTAGGGGGCAGTGCTGTGCGGCGAGGACAGGTTGGTGGAGGACCTTTGTGTTATATATGTAAACCTGTAAATACCTTGGGTAACCAACAGAGGGCTCATCCCCTGGAGTCAAAAGGGATCCCACAATCCATTGGGAGCACCTGTACTTAAGGAGGCCTCACAGCTGGAGAGGCACTCTGGAGACCTGCAATAAAAGACTAAGGTCACACTTTACTTTGAGCTCACAGTATCTGGTCAGACTCTTCATTCATACACAACAACTGGCGATGGGATACAGATGATGAACCCAATGATGCAGAGAACAGTGGGCATCCTGGAGATGATTAGGAAACCTTTGTGCAGCGACTCGACCAATACTTCGTGGCCAACGAGCTGGAAGAAGAAGCGAACCATGGTCTTGCAGGATGATATCTTGGTTACAGGTTGGGACACAGTTGAGTATCTACAGAACCTGGAGGAGGTTCTTAGTTGGCTCAACCGCGTGGGGCTCAGGTTAAAACGATCAAAGTGCATTTTCCTGGCACCTGAAGTGGAGTTCCTGGGGAGAACATTCGCGGTGGACAGCATCAGGCCCACCGATTCGAAGACGGAGGCAATCGAAAA
Source organism: Pristiophorus japonicus (assembly GCF_044704955.1). Taxonomy (NCBI): domain Eukaryota; kingdom Metazoa; phylum Chordata; class Chondrichthyes; family Pristiophoridae; genus Pristiophorus; species Pristiophorus japonicus. The sequence goes on from NC_091982.1 coordinate 24,374,942, forward strand.
CGCACCAAGGCCACAGAACGTGGTGGAGCTGCGGTCATTTCTGGACTCCTGAACTACTTTGGTAACTTCTTACCGGGTCTCAGCACACTGTTAGAACCACTGCACACCTTACTGCGTAAAGGAGATGAATGGGTATGGGGTAAAAGCCAAGAAAATGCCTTTGTAAAAGCTAGAAAACTGTTATGCTCAAACAAATTGCTTGTGTTGTATGATCAATGTAAGCATTTGGTACTAGCACGTGATACTTCGTCATCTGGTGTCGGGTGTGTATTGCAACAAGCTAATGAATCTGGAAAGTTGTAAACAGTTGCTTATGCATCCTGAAGTCTGTCTAAGGCTGAGAGGGCCTTCAGCATGATTGAAAAAGAAGCGTTAGTGTGTGTTTATGGGGTAAAGAAAATGCATCAATACCAGTTTGGATTCAAATTTGAATTTGAAACTGACCATAAGCCATTGATATCCCTCTTTTCTTAAAATAAAGGGATAAATACTAATGCATCGGCCCACATCCAGAGATGGGCGCTCGCGTTGTCCGCATACAACTACGCCATCCACCACAGGCCAGGCACAGAAAACTCTGCCGATGCTCTCAGTAGGCTGCCATTGCCCACCACGGAGGTGGAAATGGCACAGCCCGCAGATTTAGTCATGGTGATGGATGCATTCAAGAGTGAGCAATCACCTGTTACCGCCTGACAGATTAGAACCTGGATGAGCCAGGGCCCATTACTGCCCTTAGTAAAAAAACTGTGTGCTTCAAGGGAGCTGGTCCAGTGTCCCAGCGGAAATGCTGGAAGTGATAAAGCCGTACCAGCGACGCAAAGATGAAATGTCTATACAGGCAGACTGCTTTCTGTAGGGTAATCGGGTAGTGGTACCCAAAAAGGGAAGGGACACTTTTATTTGTGACCTCCACAGTACTCACCCAGGCATTGTAATGATGAAAGCGATAACCAGATCCCACGTGGGGTGGCCTGGTATCGATGCGGACTTAGAGTCCTGCGTGCACAAATGTAATACCTGTTCACAGTTAAGCAATGCACCCAGGGAGGCGCCATTAAGTTTATGGTCTTGGCCATCCAAACCGTGGTCTAGGGTCTATGTCGACTATATAGGCCCGTTCTTGGGTAAAATGTTCCTAGCAGTTGTAGATGCCTACTCCAAATGGATTGAATGTGAGATAATGTCGGCAAGCACATCCGCTGCCACCACTGAAAGCCTGCGGGCCATGTTTGCCACACATGGCCTGCCTGATGTCCTTGTGAGCGACAACAGGCCGTGTTTCACCAGTGCTGATGTTACATCTGCCCCGTTCAAACCAGCATCCAATGGTCAGGCAGAGAGAGCAGTACAAACAATCAAGCAGAGTTTGAAGCGGGTAACTGAAGGCTCACTGCAGACTTACCTATCTCGAGTCCTGCTTCGTTACCGCATGAGACCCCACTCGTTCACTGGGATGCCACCCACTGAACTGCTAATGGAAAGGGCACTGAAGACAAGGCTCTCGTTAGTCCACCCTGATCACACAAACAGGTAGAGAGCAGGCTGCTTCAACAAAGTACATATCATGATAGTGCAAATGTGTTATGTGAAATTGAAATTAATGATCTTGTATTTGTGTTGAACTATGGACAAGGTCCCAAGTGGCTTCCCAGCACTGTTGTGGCCAAAGAGGGGAGTAGGGTGTTTCGGGTCAAACTTTCAAATGGACTCATCTACAGGAAACACTTGGACCAAACCAAACTCAGATTCACGGACTATCCAGAGTAACCCACATTAGATCCTACCTTTTTTGACCCCCCAACACACACACCAGTGGTTGGCCACGAAGCAGAACCCATCACTTGCAGCAGCCCAACAGGTCTCACCACACCAGGGCAGCCCAGCAAGGCCAGCTGCACAGCAGCCCAGCGAGGGCCCAGCAAACAACTCACCAAAACCAGCAGTTGCACCGAGACGATCAACCAGGAAAGAAAGGCCCCAGATCGACTCACTTTGTAAATCGTTACACTATTGACTTTGGCGGTGAGTGTTGTTATATATGTAAATCTGTAAATACCTTGTTTAACCACCAGAGGGCTCATCCCCTGGAATCCTAAGGGATCCCACAATCCCTTGGGAGCACCTGTACTTTAGGAGGCCTCACAGGCTGGAGAGGCACTCTGGAGACCTCCAATAAAAGACTAAGGTCACACTTTACTTTGAGCTCACAGTATCTGGTCAGACTCTTCATTCATACACAACACTTTGTCTTACGGATATTTAGCGTAAGGCCCATGCTTTCGTACGCCTCAGTAAATATGTCGACTATGTCCTGGAGTTCAGTGTTTGTATGTGCGCAGACGCAGGCATCGTCTGCGTACTGTAGCTCGACGACAGAGGTTGGGGTGATCTTGGACCTGGCCTGGAGACGGTGAAGGTTGAACAGGTTCCCACTGGTTCTGTAGTTTAGTTCCACTCCAGTGGGGAGCTTGTTGACTGTGAGGTGCAGCATGGAAGCGAGGAAGATTTAGAAGAGGGTTGGGGCGATGACGCAGCCCTGTTTGACCCCGGTCCGGACGTGGATTGGGTCTGTAATGGATTCACTGGCCCTGGACAACGTGGACCATTTCCCATACCTCGGGAGCCTCTTATCAACAAGAGCAGACATTGACGACGAGATTCAACACCGCCTCCAGTGCGCCAGTGCAGCCTTCGGCCGCCTGAGGAAAAGAATGTTTGAAGACCAAGCCCTCAAAACTGCCACCAAGCTCATGGTCTACAGGGCTGTAGTAATACCCGCCCTCCTGTATGGCTCAGAGACCTGGACCATGTACAGTAGACACCTCAAGTCGCTGGAGAAATACCACCAACGATGTCTCCGCAAGATCCTACAAATCCCCTGAGAGGACAGATGCACCAACATTAGCATCCTCGACCAGGTCAGCATTGAAGCGCTGACCACACTTGATCAGGCCACATCGTTCACATGCCAGACACTAGACTCCCAAAGCAAGCGCTCTACTCGGAACTCCTTCACGGCAAACGAGCCAAAGGTGGACAGAGGAAACGTTACAGGGACACCTGAAGCTTCCCTGATAAAGTGCAACATCCCCATTGACACCTGGGAGTCCCTGGCCAAAGACTGTCCTAAGTGGAGGAAGTGCATTCGGGAGGGCGCTGAGCTCCTCGAATATCGTTGCCGAGAGCATGCAGAAATCAAGCTCAGGCAGCAGAAGGAGTGTGCGGCAAACCAGTCCCACCCACCTCTTCCCTCAATGACTATCTGTCCCACCTGTGACAGGGACTGTGGTTGTCATATTGGACTATTCAGCCACCTAAGGACTCATTTTTAAGAGTGGAAGCAGGTCCTCTTTGATTCCGAGGGACTGCTTATGATGATGAAAGCACGGTCAAAGAAAAGAGAGGGAAACCAGCAAAAAGATGAGCGGACAGGACACCAATAGTCACTTAGACAAAGCCAGCTATGTTTCTTGACCAAATACAAGAAGACATTAATAAACTTGCAGAATGGGTGTGTAATTGGTGAATTAATTTGTGTGTTAACCAAAAGTGTGAGGTGGTGCATTTTGGTAGGTGAAATAAGGAGGTCATATACTGCTTGGAAAATAAGTCCCCGATAATAACTGCAAGATGGGGAGGTGTGGGGGGAAGGTTCAGTGGCAGAGAAACCTGGAAGTACAGGTTTCCTGGAGGTCCTGCCAAATTTAAGGGTAGGACTGCTTTAATCGTTTCTGATTCTGTTTTTGGCCGGCAGCCAGCGAGATTGAGAGGCTGGCTGGCTGGCTGGTGGGTGGGAAGGCCTGCAGCTCCAGGCCTCAGCTGGGAAGTTACCATCGGAGGGAGGGACAGATGGCACTGGGTGACTTCTTGGAGGATCCCAGAAGAGATCGGGGGAACATCATGGAGGGCCACAAAAAAGATAGGAGGCTATGGAGAAGGCATTTGCGGGGCCGTGAGTAGATCGATAGTCTGATTACAGAGGAAGGAGGGCCTGATCACTGGGAGTAAATTTGGTGGGCTGGGGGAAGTACTCATGCTCCTCCTGGCCCACTCGCAGTGTTGTAAAGGTATATTCCTGATAGATCTGCCCTTCTCGCTTCAGCTGCCGGGTTTCCTGAGGCCTGCCTGCCTGGCCTGCACACGATAAAAGTAATACTCTGGTAAAATTGGAAACATGCAGCCTCATTAAAATATTTGTGACAGATCCGCCAATTGAGAGCAGGATAGTTGCCCACACCCAAACTCACTGCTATTAAAACTGGAACTGGCTGGGTTGGAGGCAAGTTGGGATCGGGTTGGCCATTAAAAAAAATTATAACCCCCACCGTCCAACCTTAAGAGTTAAAAATCCCTCCATAGAATTTAAATGGGGTAGAGAAGCAAAACGATCTAGGGGCACAGATTCACATATCATTAAATCTAGCAGCACAGGTTAATAATTCCATAAAAATTGCAAACACGCCCTGGGATTCATTTACAGTGAAATAGAATCATAGAATGATTACAGCAGGAAGAAGGCCATTCGGCCCATCAAGCCTGTGCCAACTCTTCACTCGTCCCATTCCCCCGCCCTTTCCCCGTAGCCCTGCAAATGTTTTTCCTTCAGCTAGTTATCCAACTCCCTTTTGAAAGACAAAATTGAGTCTGCTTCCACCACCCTTTCAGACAGTCCATTCCAGATCTTACCCACTCGCTGCGTTAAAAAAAAATTTCTTATGTCGCCTTTGGTTCTTTTGCCAATCACCTTCAATCTGTGTCCTCTTGTTCTCCACCCTTCTGACAATGGGAATAGTTTCTCTCTATTTACTCTGTCCAGACCCCTCATGATTTTGAACACCTCTATCAAATATCTGCTCCATCTTCTCAGCTCCAAGGAGAACAACCCCAGCTGCTCCAGTCTATCAACATAACTGAAGTCCCTCATTCCACAAATCATTCTCATAAATCTTTTCTGCACCTTATCTAAGGCCTTCACATCCTTTCTAAAGTGTGGTGCCCAGAATTGGACACAGTACTCCAGTTGGGGCCGAACCCATGTTTTTTACAGGTTCATCAGAATTTCCACACATTTGTACTCTATACCTCTATTTATGAAGCCCAGGATTTTTAACTGCTTTCTCAACCTGCCCTGCCACTTTCAATGATTCATGCACACATACCCCCAGGTCTCTCTGCTCATGCACCCACTTTTGGATTGTACCATTTAGTTTATATTTCCTCTCCTCATTTTTTCTATCAAAATGCATTACTTCATACTTTTCTGCGTTAAATTTCATCTGCCACGTGTCTACCCATTTCACCAGCCTGTCTGTCTTGCTGAAGTCTAACACTCTCCTCACTGTCACTATACTTCCAAGTTTTGGGAAACTCGCAGTAAAGTGGTTAGGAGAGATGCATAAAGTTTGTCAAAGCCTCTCTCTCTTATTCTTCAGCAAACTTTCTGAATATAACCATCATTGATAGTAATTATTAGATTAATTGCTTCAGTTATGATATATTTTATGGGTGGTAATTTAAAACAGAGTTTTTGGGTCAGAACAATAATTATGTGTGTGAAATAATATTACAAAGTGATCACTAATGTTTAATGAACCACAATTATGATCAGTTGGTAGTAAAATGTGAGCTACACAAGGTCAGTTTCACTCTGAGAAATGCAGTCTCTGGATAATCAATTTTCAAGGTGATTCTTTTCCATGATTTGTATTTTCCACAGTGCAGCAATATTTCTCCGTGTGATGAAGATCAAGGGCATTAACTGCCCATTTGCCATTTTATTCACTTTCAGTTTCTATCGGACATGGTTGTGCAATGCTGCTGGTGGTCGGAGACTGATGTGAAATAGATTTGGTTTAAGAGAAGGGATATAAGCATGCTGGACTCTTCAATAACGTTGAGCCACAATGAAGGAAGTATTTACGAGGGAATAGTCATTGACATTTCATCTCTGGATTAAATTCAACCGAGAACAATGTTTTTTTTCTGTCTAATCATGCGTGAAATGTGCTTGGGTAATTGCAATGCAACTCCTAGTGGACACGGGACCACAGCTGTAAACTGCCTCTAAAAACCTTTGGGCTGGATACGTGAAACTTACAGTTTTCGCTGCGCTACCGTTTTTAGGCCGAACTATCAGCCTTTATGTCTGCACCAGGGCGGTAAGGGAGGTGTTGCACATTAATTCGCGGCGCAAACTGCGAGTTTCAGCAACTTTAGTCCGGGGCCGGGAGCACTGCGAGAGAGGACTTGGGAGAGGGACGGAGGTGGTGGGGGGGAATCCAAAAAACATTCCAAAAACATTCACAAGACCCTTATCTATCGAATCGCTGAAAAAAAAATGTTAACTTAGTTCTTTTTGCAGGTTTTCATACTTAACGATGCTGGCAGGGCTGCACCGACAGGTGTGACCTATCGCTATTCTGGGTGCAGCGTACAGGTCGGGATAGTGCCAAAACTCGGACGCAAGCGCAATCTGAGTCATTGCACGTCGACGCACCTCTCCCCGGCAGTACTTGAAAGCACCGCCACAAAGAGGTACCCAAGGATCCGGCCAGGGCTTTGCAACTGGGTTTTTGCCGCGAGGGTCAAATCGCGGCGAAAACCCGGTCACAAACTTCTCGAAAATCTGGCCTTAAGCCTATAAGATCATATGAAGCTACCTAATCACTGTACTATACTGTCCCATGACTAGCTTTAAAACAGATGGATTAAAGACCAGTTTAAAAAATAAACCAGCATATAGGATCAGTGGAATTTATTAATTGTTGAGCCAAATGAAAACTGGATTTCTGAATCTTAAACTGATCAAGATCCTGTTGCAGACAGCTAATAGCTCCTCAACAGATTTTTAACCTACTCTTCAAGGCTCATCATACCTGCCCATCTGTGCAGGCTAGAAATTTGTGTTAAGTACATAAGAACATAAGAACTAGGAGCAGGGGTAGACCATCTGGCCCATCGAGCCTGCTTCACAATTCAATAAGATCATGGCTGATCTTCGACCTCAAATCCACTTTCTCGTCCTATCCCCATGTCCCTTGATTTCTATAGTGCCCAAAATTCTATCAATTTATGTCTTGAATATACTCATTGACTGAGCATTTACAACCCTCTGGGTGAAGACATTTGTCCTCACTTCAGTCCTAAATGGCCGACCACTTATCCTGAGACTATGCCCCCTAGTTCTCGTCTCTCCAGCCAGGGGAAACAGCTACTCATCACCTATCCTGTCAAGCCCTCTAAGAATTGTATATATCTCAATGAGATCACCTCTCATTCTTCTAAAATCCAGAGAATATAGGCCCATTCTGTTCAATCTTTTCTCATAGGACATCCCAGGAATCAATCCAGTGAAGCTTTATTGCCAGGTCAAGTACATCCTTCCTTAGGTAAGGAGAACAAAACTGTACACAGTACTCCAGGTGTGGTCTCACCAAAGCCCTATATAATTGCAGCAATACTTCCTTATGCTTATTGAAGGGGAAAATGGGAAGGCTTCTCTTCTCACGAGCGGGCCCTCTGATATAAAAGGTCGATGCTCATCCCAACCCATGTAGCAGCCCTCGAGGTTATTAGACGGAGACGGATGGCAAGGTATAACGATCTTTAATTACAGATGTCCGGGAACACTTCTCATCACAGCTGCCTGTGAGTGGAGATATTCCCCGAATAGCAAAATCGTTCATCATTTATACATTTCATCGACTCCTTCGCTCCACAGTACGACCTCCCTCGATTTCTAATTGGGTTACCTTATCAGTAATATTTTGGATTGACCGATTAGGATCTCAAGGCAACCACAGACCTTAACTGGGATGAACTTATTGGGTTAGAATTTGCTGATCGTACATGGCGCCTAAAAGTCTTCTTTAAAGTCTTTTCACAGAGTTTTATCAGTGTCTGTTTAGAGTCTTCCATGGTGTCTTATTTTGTCAGACTGGACGTACCTTAATGTTATCTAATGTTCTAGTACATCAATGTTGAATCAGAGGCCTCTGTGTCCTTGGTACTGAAATATGTTAGAATGTGTGAGGTCAGCTACAGAACTTCTGCCCCTTTTGCTGAGCTGATGTAGAAGCCGGCACTTTAAACCTTATTTCGCTTATACCCCTAATGCCAATTTTCTCTTGCACTTCTACTCCAACACCGTTGCAATAAATACTAACATAAAATTTGACTTCCTAATTGCTTGCTGCGTGTTAACTTTGTGATTTATCCGCCAGGGCACCCAAATCCCTCTGAATCCTAACAGTTTTCCATTCTTCCAACCAAAATGTATAATTTTACACTTCCCCATATTATACTCCATCTGCCACCTTCTTGCCCAAGAGCTTTTACAGGTCTGTAAAAAGGAAGAGAACAGCAAAAATAAACATTGGTCCCTTAGAGACTGAGGCAGGAGAAATGATTATGAGAAATAAGGAAATGGTAGAAACGTTACACAAATATTTTGTATCTGTCTTCACAATAGAAGATGCAAAAAACATACCTAAAATGGTGGGGAACCAAGGGTCTAATGAGGGTGAGGAACTTAATGTAATTCATATAAGTGGAGAAAAAGTACTCGAGAAACTAATGGGACTAAAAGCCAACAAATCCCCTGGACCTGAGGGTCTATGTCCTAGGGTTCTAAAAGAGGTGGCTGCAGAGATGGTGGATGCATTAGTTTTGATCTTTTAAAATTCTCTAGATTCTAGAACGGTCCCAGCAGATTGGAAGTTAGCAAATGTAACACCGCTATTCAATTACGGAGGGAAAGAAAAAACAGGGAACTACAGTACAGTTAGCCTGACAACAGCCGTCGGGAAATTGCTGGAAACAATTGTTAAGGAAGAGGAATCGGGCACTTAGAAAATCATTTCATGATTAGGAAGAGTCAACATGGTTTTATGAAAGGGAAATCATGTTTGACAAATTTATTAGAGTTTTTTGATGATGTAACTAGCAGGGTAGATAAAGGGAACCAGTGAATGTAGTATATTTGGATTTCCAACAGATATTTGATAAGGTGCCACATAAAAGGTTATTACACAAGATAAGGGCTCATGGCATTGGAAGTAATGTGTTCGCATGGATAGCATGGATTAACGGACAGACGACAGAGAGTAGGGACAAACGGGTCTTTTTAAGGTCGGAAGACTGATAACTAGTGGGGTGCCGCAAGCCCTCAGCTATTTACAATCTATATTAATGTATCCATCTAGATGAAGGGGCCAAGTGTAATGTATCCAAGTTTGCTGATGATACAAAGCTAGATGGGACAGTAAGCTTTGAGGAGAACACAAAGCGTCTGCAAAGGGATACAGATGGACTAAATGGGTGGGCAGTAAAGTGGCAGATGAAGTATAATGTAGGGAAATGTGAGGTTATTCACTTTGTTAGGAAGAATAGAAAAGCAGAATATTTTTTAAATGGTGAGAAACTTTTAAATGTTGGTGTTCAGAGAGATTTGGGAGTCCTTGTGCAAGAAACAGGTACGGCACGCAATAAGGAAGGCAAATGGTATATTGTCCTTTATGTTAAGGGGGTTGGAGTATAAGAGTAAGGAAGTCTTGCTATAATTGAACAGGGCCTTGATGAGACCACACCTGGAGTACTGTGCACAGTTTTAGTCTCCTTATCTAAGGAAGGATATACTTTCCTTGGATGCAGTGCAACAAAGATTCACTAGATTGATTCCTGGGATGAGAGGGCTGTCTTATGATGAGAGATTGTGTAGAATGGGCCTGTACACTCTCGAGTTTAGAAGGACAGGTGATCTCATTGAAACATGCAAGATTCTGAAGGGGATTGACATGGTAGATGCTGAGAAGTTGTTTCCCCTGGCTGGAGAGTCTAAAACTAGGATGCACAGTCTCAGGATAAAAAGTAGGCCATTTAAGACAGAGATGAGGAATTTCTTCACTCAAAGGGCTGTGAATCTTGGGAATTCTCTGCCCCAGAGGGCTGCGGATGCTGAGTCTCTGAGTATATTCAAGGCTGAGATAGATAGATTTTTGGAATCCAGGGGAATCAAGGGATATGGAGATCAGGCAGGAAAGTGGAGTTGAGATCGCTGATCAGCCATGATCTTATTGAATGGTGGAACAAACTTGAGAGTCATGTGTCCTGTTCCTGCTCCTAGTATGTTCTTATGTAATCACCTTAACTAGTCTATATTGCTTTGCAGCCTCTTTGCATCCTACTCACAGCTTACTTTCCCACCTAGCTTTGTGTCATCAGCATATATATTACACTTGGTCTCCTCATCTAAGTCATTTATATAGATTGTAAATAGCTGAGGCCTTGATCCTAGCAGCACTCCACCAGTTACAACCTGCCATTCCAAAAATGACCCATTTATTCCTACTCTCTATTTTCTGTCCACTAACCAATTCTCAATCCATGCTAATATATTACCCCCAATCCCATGAGCCCTAATTTTGGTTGGCACCTTATTGAATGCTTTCAGAAAATCCAAATAAAATATCTCCACAGGTTCCCCCTTATCTACCGTTCTAGTCAAAAAACTCTAATAGATTTGACAAACATGATTTCCTTTTCATAACACCGTGTTGATGCTGCCTGATCATATTATGATTTCCAAGTAGCCAGTTACCACATCCCTAATAATAGAGTCTATCATATTCCCTACTAATGATGTTAGACTAACTGGCCTACGGTTCCCTTTTTTCCCTCTCTCTTTCTTGAACAGTGTGGTTACATTTTCTGCTTTCCAATCTATGGTGACCATTCTAGAATCTAGGGAATCCTGAAAGGTCAACACCAATGCAACCACTATCTTTGCAGCCACCTTTTTAACAACCTAGGATGTAGGCCACTGGGTCCAGGGGATTTGTCGGCTTTTAGTCCCATTAATTTCTCCAGTACTTTTTCTTTACCAGTATTAATTACTTTAAGTTCCACACACTCATTAAACCCTGGTTCCCACAATTTCTGGTATGTTCTTTGTGTCTTCTACTGTATACTTTAACTGTATCTGTACTGTGAAGACAGATACTAAATATTCGTTTAATGTCTCTGCCCCTTATTCCCCATTATAATTTCTCCTGTCTCTGCCTCGAAGGGTCCCACATTTACTTACGCTAATCTATTCCTTTTTACATACTTCTAAAAGTTCTTACAATCTGTTTTTATATTCCTTGCTAGTTTACTCTTGTATTCTATTTTCTCCCCCTTAATCAATTACTTGGTCATCCTTTGCTGGTTTTTAAAACCCTCCCAATCCTCAGGTTTATTACACTTTTTGGCAACATTAAAAGCCCCATCTGATAATCTAATGCTAAAGTTAACTACTCTAGTAAGCTACGGTTGTACTATTTTTCAGTGGCGTTTTTATTCTTCAAGGGATTGTATAATTTTGAAAATTATGAATTATTTCTTTAAATGTTTTCCATTGCTTATCTACTGTCATATCTTTTGTCCAACTTGCCTGTTATATCTTCATAACTGGCTTTCTTTACATTTAAGATCCTAGTTTCTGACTTAACCAAATAATTCTCAAACTTAATATGCAGTTCTACCATATTATGATCACTCTTCCTAAGAGGATCCTTTATTATAAGATAATATGTCCCATTAATTCATCTGTCTTGTTACAAATGCCTCGTGCATTCAGATATAGCGCCTTTAATGTTAGCATTTTAAGCCTGTCTCATTACACAATACTTGGTCTAAAATAGCCTGTCCCCTAGTTGGTTCCTCGACATATTGCTCTAGAAAATTCTCTCAAATGCATTCCATTAACTTGTCCTTCAAGCTACTTTTGCCAATTTGGTTTGCCCAGTCTACATGAATATAAAAGTCCCCCTATATTATTACATTATTCTTGTTACATATTACTCTGATTTCCTGATTTATAATCTATCCAACACTCTGACTACTGTTCGGGGGGCCTACAAATTACTCCCACCAGTGTTTTCTGTTATTTGTTATTTCTTAGCTCCACTCATAGTGATTCTACATCCTGAATTTCTGGGCTAAGATCCTTTCTCACTATTCCCTTTGTTTCATGCTTTATTATGAGGGCTACCACACCTACTTTTAGATTTTTGCCTATCTTTTCTAAAAGTCAATTACCTGCAATATTTAGTTCCCAACTTTGGTCACCTTTCAGCCACATCTCAGACTCGATCAAACCCAGTATTTCTATTTGTGCCACAAATTTATCGATCTTGTTGTGAATGACTCATGCATTCAGATATAGCACCTTTAATTTTAGCTTTTTACTATTATTCCCCTGATGTGGCCTTAGTCGGTAATGTTATATTACCGTTGTTAAATTCTCTGGTCCTTCCTGACATAATCTGCCTGATTATACCCAAATCGCTACTCTGCCCTGCAGCCTTGACTTTTCTGTTTAGACTTATAAATTTAGCCTTATCTGAACCTTCTATTTTGTTCCGGTTAACTATCTTTTTATAATCCAGTTTATCAATGTTATATGACTTCATAAGATTGGATTTAGATTAACCAGCAGAACCATCGGCCCAAAATTCTTGTGTGGTTTTAATTAAGGGCTTACTAACAAAATTAGAAAATGTACGGCTTTGAAACGTGTGGTTTCTGAGATTGCAAATTAGTAAGTGGGCAATTAATGTTTTATTAAGAAGAATTTCACCACGAACTCTTAATTAACAGATGACTAAGGTTACCTTCTTTTCACCTTAGTTACCATTGAAGAGCCTGCTGGCAACTGTTTGCAGTATGTAAGGGTATGATCATACTGGTTGTTTCTTTTGAACATTTTTAATAAACAACATGGCCCGGAACTTGGTGGAAGCTAAGTTCTGCCCAAGTGCCGTCCAAAAGACCGCTGAGATCATGATGGTACTTTGGGCGGAACTTTCATGAAAAAGTCCTGGAAAGGCTCCCCGGCGGCAGAAAAAGGACTTGCTCCATGAATCTGGATGGCAGCGGGCAGGAGCTCCCAATCTCGGCGGCAAATGTAATCCTCTGCAAAGTACTACCGAGGATTGAGTCTGGCCCAGGGAGAGAGGAACAGATAAAATTACAAATTTCCCAAAAATAAAATACTGGAAAACCTTCAGGGGACTCCATCTACCTGAATCGCTCAGAAAAAAAAATAAAGAAAAGAAGTTTAATAACCTTCTTTTGCAAGTCTTCATACTTACCGTTGAGGTTTGACCTGTCTCCACTCAGCGGTCCTTTCCCCTGCTGCAGCGGACTCCCGCCTGGACCAAACTAGCAGCTCGGTAGGCGGGAGGACACTTGGGTGCGTTGTACACCAGCGGGCGGTCCCCAGCGGTCTTCCCTCCCCGCTGGCGAGAGGCCTCCACCAAACTTGCTCGGAGGGGAGACTGCCCAGAAAACTTGGCGGCAGCGGGTGCCAGTGGGCGATAAGTCCACCAAGTTCGGCCCCTATATATTTTTAATCCTTCAAAGTAGCAGAAGAATTTCAAGTTTCAATCTCTCACCAGGTTAAATACCAATAACAAGATAGTTTATTATTATCTTTTCTAGTCATAAATTGCTAACAACAATGACCTTTTAAAACATGTAACATGACACATTAGAGTAGCTGACAGATGCCTTGATGTCTAAAAACATAAGAAATAGAAACAGGAGTGGGCCATTAGGCTCTTTGAGCCTGCTCCTCCATTCAATAAGATCATGGCTGATCTTCAACCTCAACTCCACCTTCCCATGTCTACATATCTACACATTAATGCACAAATAGTGGCCCAGGGTCCAACTCTGAATATCCTACCCTTTCTCTCCGATATCTAGCAGGTGTAATATCCTTGTGCTTTGAAGTCAATGGGTTCATGATTGGATGAAAATAAAACAAAGTGTTCATTTTAAATTTTATCGATGGATGAAAAATGGGTGATATTTAAACAGCAGCTATTTTATACCTTGCCCAATTTTCTTTTCCATTGACATTCAGTGGAAAAGGAAATTGGGCGAGGTAAAGAATGGGTTGCCGATTCACTATAATCTCATTTTAGCTCGGTCATAAAAGTTAAAATTAGCCCAAAAGGAATTTTGCGCAAACGTGTTCTATATTGCAGTACATGGGGATATTAAACGCTAAGGTTTTATTGTTCTTTGGAGTATATATAAAGCTAGCATAACATTAATGTAATTTTCCCTTTGCATTCATACTCTTGACACAGATTCCAGCATTTTGGTTAAGGATCTGTAAGATTTTGTCTGTTCGCTATTTGTAGCAAACTTGCTCTTTTAGTGCATAGGGCAAATTGCTCCTTACTCTCGGCTAAGTTTCCAGAACAATATTGTTGTAATGCACAACGGCTGTGAACCTTGGTGGACCCTCTCTTAGACTCAGTACATAATGTAATTATGTGCTTTGTAAATCTCAGCTGTTGCACTTGAGTCCTCAAAGCTCATGTGTACCTTAAAGGTGATGGTTGTTAAATCTTTTATATTATATTCAATTACTGGTCAATTGACTTTGAACCATTCTTAAAAGCCTTACAACATAAGCGTGGAGGATCAATAATACAGTAGGGTTTTTTGCACTGTTAAGTTATTGACCACAATAGAGATTTATGATGAAGGTTGAACAAATGAATGAGTTAATAGTACTCGTATAGCTATAATTTTTTTACAAATAGGTAACAAACAACTTGGTGTCACTGAATTATCAGCCTAGATTATGTCCTCAAATCTCTGGAGCGGAGCTTGAACCCACAACAGTCTGATCCAGAAACAACTGAGCCATTTCTGAGTTTATTATAATGTTATGAAAAGATAATTTGTGCACAATGTGGGGTGATTAAAGCTTGTGGTGGCAACAGATTCTTTTCCACTGCTTCTTTGATATAAAGATGAGGCGCTTTCCCGCAATTCCATGTTTGAATGCGTCCAATCAGGTTTCCAGCCCAGCCACGATATTGAAACGGCCCTTGGCAAAGTCACAAATGACATTCTTGGACTGTTACTATGATAAACTATCGCTCCTCAACTTTCTCGACCTGTCTGCAGCCTTCGTCACAGTTGACCACACCATCCTCTTCCAACGCTTCTCTTCCGTCGTGCAGCCGAGCTTGCCCTAGCTTGGTTCCATTCTTATCTATCTAATCGTAGCCAGAAAATCACCTGCAATGGTTTCTCTTCCCTGTCCTGCACTGTTACCTGTGAAATCCCCAAAGGATCTATTCTTGGCCCCCTTCTATTTCTCATCTACATGCTATCCTCGATAATATCATCTGAAGACACAACATCAGGTTCTACGTGTGTGCCAATGACATTCAGCTCTATCCTCAACATTGCATCTTTGGACCCCTCCACTGTCTCTGATTTGTCACACTGCTTGTCTGACATCCAATGTTAGATGAATGGAAATTTCCTCCAACTAAATGTTGGGAAGACTGAAGCCAGTGTCTTTGGTCCCTGGCGCAAACTCCATTCCCTGATGACAGTTTGCATCCCTGGCAACTATCTGTGGCTGAACCAGAACATTCACAACATTGGTGTTGTGTTTGACCCCAAGATGAATTTCCGACCACACATCCGCACCATCACCAAGACTGCCAACTTCCACCTCTGTAACATCGCTCGACTCGGACCCTGCCTCAGCTCATCTGCTGCTGAAATCCTCATTCATGCCTTTGTTGCCTCTAGACTTGACTCTTCCAATGCTCTCCTGGCCTGCCTCCCATCTTCCATTCAAAACTCTGCTGCCCATCTTAACTCGCTCCAAATCTCATTCCCTCTCTCCCGTGTGCTTGCTGACCTTCACTGGCTCCAGGTCTGACAATGCCTCAGTTTTAACATCCTCATACTGGTGTTCAAATCCCTCCATGGTCTCGTCACTCCCAATCTCGGTAGCCATCTACCGAACAATGTGGAAAACTGCCCAGGTATGCCCTGTCCACAAAAAGCAGGACAAATCCAATCGGACAATTACCACCCCATCAGTCTACTCTCAATCATCATCAAAGTGATGGAAAGTGTCATTAACGGTGCTATCAAATACCACTTACTCACCAATAACCTGCTCACTGATGTTCAGTTTGGATTCTGCCAGGAGCACCTGGCTCCAAACAGACAAAATGGACAAAAGAGCTGAATTCCAAAGGTGAGGTGAGAGTGACTGCCCTTGACATCAGAGTAGCATTTGACCGACTGTGGCAACAAGGAGCCCTAGTAAAATTGAAGTCAATGGGAATCAGGGGAAAACTCTCCACTGGCTGGAGTCAAACCTAGCACAGAGGAAGATGGTTGTGGTTGTTGGAGGCCAAACATCACAGCCCCAGGATATCGATGCAGGGGTTCCTCAAGGCATTGCCTTAGGCTCAACCATCTTCAGCTGCATCATCAATCGCTTTCCCTCCATCATAAGGTCAGAAGTGGAGATATTCACTGATGATTGCAGTGTTCAGTTCCAATCGCAACACCTCAGATAAGGAAGCAGTTCATGCCCGCATGCAGCAAGACCTGGATGACATTCAGGTTTGGGCTGATAAGTGGCAAGTAACATTCATGCCACACAAGTGCCAGACAATCATTATCTCCAACAAGATAGAGTCTAACCACTGCCCCTTGACATTCAACGGCATTACCATTTCCGAATCCCCCGCCATCAACATCCTGGGGGGTCACCATTGACCAGAAATTTAACTGGAACAACCAGATAAATACTGTGGCTACAAGATCAGGTCAGCAGCTGGGTATTCTGTGGCGAGTGTCTCAACTCCTAACTCCCCAAAACCTTTCAACCATCTACAAGGCACAAGTCAGGTGTGTGATTGAATACTCTCCACTTGCCTGGATGAGTGCAGCTCCAACAACACTCAAGAAGCTTGACACCATCTAGGACAAAGCAACCCACTTGATTGGCACCCCATCCACCACATTAAACATTCACTCCCTCCACCACCAGTGGATGTGGCTGTAATGTGTACCATCTGCAAAATGCACTGCAGCAACTCACCAAGTCTTCTTCGAAAGAGTTGAAAAAGCACCTCCCCATCCCACAACCTCTACCATCTAGAAGGACAAGGGCAGCAGATGCATGGGAACACCATCACCTGCAAGTTCCCCTCCAAGTCACACATCATTCTGACTTAGAAACATAGAAACATTGAAAATAGGTGCAGGAGCAGGCCATTCAGCCCTTCTAGCCTGCACCGCCATTCAATGAGTTCATGGCTGAACATGAAACTTCAGTACCCCCTTCCTGCTTTCTCGCCATAACCCTTGATCCCCCGAGTAGTAAGGACTTCATCTAACTCCCTTTTGAATATATTTAGTGAATTGGCCTCAACTACTTTCTGTGGTAGAGAATTCCACAGGTTCACCACTCTCTGGGTGTACTTGGAAATATACCCCTATTCCTTCATAATTTCTGGGTCAAAATCCTGAAACTCCCTCCCTAACAGCACTATGGGAGTACCTTCACCACAGGGACTGCAGCAGTTCAAGATGGCCTTCTCGAGGGCAATTAGGGATGGGCAATAAAGGCTGGCTGTGCCAGCGATGCCTACAACCCAGTAATTTCCTCCTTAAATCTCTACCTCTCTTGCCTCTTTTAAAATGCTCATTAAAACCTACCCCTTTGATCAAGCTTTTAGTCATCTGCCCTGATATTGACTTCTGTGGCTTGTTGTGAAAAATGTTTTTATTGCTGTTGCTCTTGTTGAGCACCTTGGGACATTTGACTGCGCTAAATGTGCTATATAAATTCAAATTGTTGTTGCTGTCGTAGTACCAGTACCAGGAGGACTGGAAGGTCTTAGCTATCCTTCCGAAGGTGCTGAATATTTTTCAGAAGACCTAACTCAATCTATTGTCCTATTCTGGAATCCTCAGAAGGTGCTACCTACTACTGTTGCACTGTTTTTCATGATTTATTTGTTTTCCTTCAAGAATTCTAAAAGCATTGTTACTGAAGAATTTGTCATTTTTTTAAAAACTAATGAAGGACCAGATTCACAGTGATATCAAGGTTGAGACGGATGTAGTTATGTTGAATAACTTGAAATCTAGGGGTGTACTCAGCAGAGAAGATTTAGTAGGATGAAATTGAAATGTTCTCAATTTTGAAGGGATTTCAGAGGGCAAATAGGGCAAGATTATTTCCATTGAGCAGTGATCCGTAAGGAGGGCATCAATTTGGGATAAGCAAGGCACATAAAGGGGCAAGTTAAGCATTTTCTTATGGAAAGCATTTTTAGAATATGCTGTATGTTACTACAAATGATTCTGGAAACTAATTCAATCACAGTATTTAAGAGGGAATTAGCATAATATTAAAGGGCATGGTGAAAGATCAGGAAAGTACATTTCGAATTGTGACCTCCAACATGCAACTCACAGTGGCACAGACACGGGATGAAAAGCTGCCTTCTGTGTTGATATGTTAATATATAAGCCAATGATCTAGACAAGCTGATGGTTTCTAAAATAGTCAGACCAAAATCATGCAACCCAATACCAGCCACCGTTACATTATAATGTTATATTTATAATTATGTGCTGTATGGTACATAAAGCACCTTCTACTGCATTAGGTTTATTTTACTTGTGTACGGTAGAAATCTTCAAAACTGTTTATTTTATTAATGTAATTGTCTTTTTATGTGCCTCAAGGTGAATGCTGATTTTTATTTTTTACACATTGTACTGACTGCCAGTATTAAAGTTTTCTACATCAGATTCTGGGTAGATCTACATTGAGCTGTAGCCATTTAACATAGAAGAACACAGGGCTTTTCAAACCCTTTCAGATTTGACTTTTACTTAAAGGTGACACGGTGAGTTACCACAATGGGGTACATTTTCATCTGGGTCCCAGATTGATGGCATGAAAGTCTGCTCTCTCTGTCAGGGGTCTGACGTGAATGAACATGACCACCGCAACTAAGTTCCTGGTAGATTTGTTCTCACGAAACAAAACTATTCACAAAGTGACTTTAATTTGGCAGAGAGGATGTAAGAGTAACTGATGTGAGAAATAGATTGAAATGTAGGAGAACTTGTGTTTAATGTTGCTAGGCATAATAGCTCGATAATGTGATGAAAAGTGACCTGAAGCATCACAGCATTATCGTGTGAGGTCAGCTCACTGGGGCACAGGTTCGTGCAGTGCCTCCAGAACAGTGGTCCCAATGACACTTGTCGTCTTGTATGCCCCATATCCAAAGTGAAAAGTGTTCCATTTCCCACCACTGGTCTCATTCATTTTAATGAACAGAAAAAATTCATTAAAAATGCACATTTGATGGCGTGACTTTCAATTACGATCAGGAATGTTCCTTGTAGTTTTCTGTTTGATTTCTGTAAAACTGATAACTGAGGTGTTATTTCTATATCTTTTCCTTCACATACACTAACTTCCTGCCAAGTCTTCAGAATGACTCCACCACCGATCTCTTGTCTCCAAACTATTTTATACCTTATCTGTTTTGTCAAATAGATAAGTACAGAGGGTTTAGTATGCGGTGTCATGTTTGCTGTTTGTAAGTGTCCTGTCAGAATAGCTCAAGTCTATAAAGTAATGTGAATATTTCGGTTAACTGTCGAACTGTCTTGCACCAGTGATCAGCAAGACCATAAGTGGATTGTTTCACCTTTTGTAAACAATGCTGCATCATGCAATTAAGTGTCAATCTGTGATTTATTCATGATTTTATCACAATATTGTTATCCAGATCATGTCGTTTGTTATTTCTAATGCTCTTTCAAATACAAACAATTATTATGAGTGGAAAGATGACCATCAGGAATGAAAAGAGCCAAGATTAGACTATAAACTTATAGAGTTGAATTGTTATTTTTTTCTGTCATTCGTTCTCTATTATTAAGCACCACGAGCATACAAATGATATCGGAATACAAAAACAAACATAGTTCCTTTCAAAGATAACTCTGCTTTCATAGCAATATTCACCATACAGTAGTTTAATTTTTTTTTAATTGTCACAGTTCAATGAATTTGCAAACATGGATCTCATTCAAGTCATACTTTTGAGGCTGCAGAGATAGTGGATGCATTGATTGTAACCTACCAAAATTCCCTGGATTCTGGGGAGATCCCAGCGGATTGAAAAACCGCAAATGTAACACCACTATTTAAAAAAGGAGACAGACAGAAAGCAGGAAACTATAGACCAGTTAGCCTAACATCTGTCATTGGGAAAATGCTGGAGTCCATTATTAAGGAAGCAGTAGCAGGACATTTGGAAAAGCATAATTCAGTCAAGCAGAGTCAGCATGGTTTCATGAAAGGGAAATCATGTTTGACAAATTTGCTGGAAAAGAACTCCAGCAAATGTAATGAGCAGGATGGATAAGGGGAACCAGTGGATGTGGTGTATTTGGATTTCCAAAGGCATTCAATAAGGTGCCACATAATAGGTTGCTGCACAAGATAAAAGTTCACAGGGTTGGGGGTAATATATTAGCATGGATAGAGGATTGGCTAACTAACAGAAAAAGAGAGTCAAGATAAATAGGTCATTTTCTGGTTGGCGCAGGGATCAGTGCTGGGGCCTCAACTATTTACAATCTATATTAATGACTTGGATGAAGGGATCGAGCGTAATGTAGCCAAGTTTGCTGATGATACAAAGATGGGTGGGGAAGCAAATTGTGAGGACACAAACAATCTGCAATTGGATATAGACAGGCTAAGTGAGTGGGCAAAAATTTGGCAGATGGAATATAATTTGGGAAATTGTGAGGTTATTCACTTTGGCAGAAAACATGGAACAGCAAATTACTATTTAAATAGAGAAAAAAAATCAATGTGCTGCAGTACAGAGGGACCTGGGAGTCTTTGTGCATGAAACACAAAAAGTGAGTATGCAGTTACAGCAAGTAATCAAGAAGGCAAATGCAATCTTGGCCTTTATTACTAGGGGGATAGAATATTAAAAGCAGAGAAGTCCTGCTACAACTCTACAGGGTATTGGTGAGGCCATACCGAGAGAACTGCGTACAGTTTTAGTTTCCGTATTTAAGGAAGGATACACTTGCATTGGAGGCTGTTCAGAGAAGGTTCACTCAGTTGATTCCGGAGATGAGGGGGTTGACTTATGAAGATAGGTTGAATAGGTTGGACCTGTACTCATTGGAGTACAGAAGAATGAGAGGTGATCTTATCAAAACATACAAGATAATGAAGGGGCTCGACAAGGTGGATGCAGAGAGGATATTCCCACTCATAGGGGAAACTAAAACCAGATATAGTCTCAGAATAAGATGCTGCCCATTTAAAACTGAGATGAGGAGGATTTCTTCTGAGGGTTGTAAATCTGTGGAATTCTCTGCCACAGAAAGCTGTGGATGCTGGGTCATTGAATATATTTAAGGTGGAGACAGATTTTTGAGCGATGAGGGAGTAAAGGGTTATGGGGAGCGGGCAGGGAAGTGGAGCTGAATCCATGACCAGATCAGCCATGATCTTATTTAAATGCAGAGCAGGCTCGAGTGCCAAATGGCCTATTCCTGCTCATGTTTCTTGTGTTTATGAAGTAACTATTTTGTATGAAAACTCAATGGGACTTGGCAACTTCTCACTTAAGTGTGATATTTTTTTTGAGAAGGCTTTCTTTTAGGATTTGTTGAATACGTACAAAATTTGGTAAACACAAAAAAGTATTCAATTTTTCTTGCAACAGTGAATAATGAGCTGCAGCTATGGTAGGCTAATGCTTATGGTACTGGACCAGCTGACCAAATGTAGTGAGTTCAAATCCCACCATGGCAAGTTGTGAAATTGAATTAAATAAATCTCGTAATTTGAGGGCTAGCATGAGAAAACAGCTACAAAAGCTGTCGTATTGTCATAAAAATCAACCCACCACACTTGCAGTACTGCCTGTTGCTATCAAGGTGACTGCACCCCTTATTTTCTTTTTCTCTGGCTCCTTCCAGGTGGCAACAGCCGGTATTAGAATGTCTGCAGGCCATGATTCCTCTCAGAAACCCATGATCAGTGACTAATCTGCGCTACAATCAGATCCATGGGTCAACTCGAGCCCTCATCGAGCAGGCCATTGAAGTAATCAAGCAATGATTCTGATGCCCGAATAGGTTTAGCGTCCCATATGATGACAGTTTTGATATATGCTGCATAACTTTGCTCTGCAACAGACACAGCACATGCAGCCACCATTTAATGAGGATCTAAAGCATGAGGGAGAGCACACTGATGGGATCGAGGATGGTGAAATGAGAGGTCCAATAGTCTTAATCAGCAGCTAATTGATGAGCCCTTCAGTGGAACAATCCCTGCTCCCCTGCATTAAGAGTCATGTTCAATATTTTTCCTCGGCCTACCATTCATAAATTTGCAGGTCTATAGGGAAAGGGCGGGGAGTGGGACTAGCTGAAGTGCTCTTGCAGAGAGTCGGCACAGGCTCGACAGGCCAAATGGCCTCCTTCTGTGCTGTAACCTTTCTATGATTCTATGAAATAAATGATATCTGCCCATCGACCAATATTGATATTTATCTCAACTGATATTGCATGGTCAACGGCTACTACAGGATCGTTTGCTGCATGCCAAGATTTCAAAAAAGGTTTATAATTTTACTGGCTTATAGATACTATTCCTGGTGCCATGGAACCTTGCAGAAAGGGTTGAGTTGCAGAATCCACTGAGGTAACCATGTGCTCCATGTTTGACTGTAGAGTGTCGAAGTGATGCACCAGAACACCACCCAAGTTGGTAGTGGACTTCTCTGGCATGTTGCAGAAGCTTGCTGGCAGGCAGTCCAATACATTCAGCAATTGTACTTGGTGATTCACCGAGCATGAATGAGCAAGGTCAGATGCAACCCAGGAAACAACTCATTGGAGAATCATCTTGCATCCCAGCACTGCATTAACCTTTTCTTGCCGGTCTTTATACTTACCGTTCAGGTAAGACCTGCCTCCATGCAGTGGTCTCTTCTGCTGCTGAAGTGGAGGACTGCCCGGACCAAACTCGAGCGGTAGCGGGCAGGAGGACGTTTGTCGGCACATGCCAGCATACTCTCCCCGCCGGCGTGAGAACCTGACCAAACTCACACGGAGACCGGCAAGAAAACTCGGTGGCAGCCGGCGGTAATTCGACCAAACTCAGGCCCTAAGGATTATAGGCCCAATCTACTCAATCTCTCTTCATAGGACAACCCTCTCATGCCAGGGATCAAACTAGTGCATCTTTATTGCACCGCCTCTAAGGCATGTATGTCCTTTCCCAGATAAGGAAACCAAAACTGCACACAGTATTCCAGGTATGGCCTCACCAAAGCTGTAGTAAAACTTCTTTCACACTTGTACTCTAACCCCCTTGCAATAAAGGTCAACATGGCATTTGCCTTCCTTACTGCTTGCTGTGCTTGCATGCTAGCTTTCTGTGTTTCTCATACAAAGGCACCTAAATCTCTTTGAACACCAACATTTAGTAGTTTCTCACCATTAAAAAAACATTCTGTTTTTCTGTTCTTTCTACCCAAGTGAATAACCTCACATTATAATGCATCTTCCACCTTATTTCCCACTCACTTAACCTGTCTATATCCCTTTGGAGGCTCTTTGTGTTATCCTCACAGCTTACTTTCCCACCTAGCTTTGTATCATCAACAAACTTAGATACATTGCACTTGGTCCCTTCATTAAATCATTAATTTGATTATAAATAGCTGAGGTCCCAGCACTGATCCCTGCGGCATCCCACTAGTTCCTGTCTGCCAACTGGAAAGTGACCCGTTTATCCTGACTCTCTGTTTTCTGTGCATAAACCAATCCTCTATTCATGCTAATATATTAATATATTACCTTCAATCACATCAGCCCATATCTTGCCTAGCAATCTTTTATGTGACACCTTATCGAATGCCTTTTGGTATTCCAAATATACTACATACACTGGTCCCCCTTTATCTACCTTGCTAGTTACATCTACAAAAAACTCGAATAAATTTGGTAAATACAATTTACCTTTCATAAAGCCATGTTGACTCTGCCTAATCCTATTATGATTTTCTAAGTGCCCTGTGACCACTTCCTTAATAATGGATTCCAGCATCTTCCTGATGACTGATGTCAGGCTAGCTGGCCTGTAGTTCCCTGTTTTTTCTCTTCCTTTCTTGAATAGCGGTGTTAAATTTGCTACCTTCCAATCTGCTGGGACCGTTCTAGAACCTAGGGCATCTTCTGGATGGTTCTTTTCCTCAGTCGGATGTGACTGGAATGTCTGAGTTTGCAACTAGAAAAACGGGAGAAGGACAGTGGGTTAGCATGCAGTGGCAAGGACAAGCTGAGAGGATGAGTGAAAATGCAATGCACTACCAGGTTTCATGCTGAATGTGTGACTCGGAGTTAAGTAGATAAAGAAAAGCAAGGGAAGATGCCAAAACCCCAAGCTGCACCTGGCCACCAGCTTAACCATCTCCAGTGGTGCATGCAATCTCTCGGCCAATAATATCATGGTGGCCTCTTCCACTGGTGTCAGTATTTGAAGAGTGGTATGACTTCCTCCTCTTTGCCAGCTTCTCTGACAAGAAGCATGGAAGAGGGTTAATATATGCCCTGCTTTAGGGTTTTCAACATGTATAAAGTAGCACAGCATCTTTTGCATGATAATTGAAAGAAGCTGCAAATTTGGATAAGAGAAAGAAACAGTTTGGTTACAGCATGGAGGAAGGCTATTCAGCCCAGTGAGAGGGTGTCGGCTTTATGCAAGAGCACCTCAGCTCATCCCACTCCCCCGCCTTTTCCCCGTTGCCCTGCATTGTTTTTTCTTTCAAATACTTATCCAAATCCCTTTTGAAAGCTGTGATTAAGTCTGCCACCACCCTCCTTTCAGGCAGGGCATTCCAGATCCTAACCACTCGCTGCAATACACACTGTCCTATTCAATACTGGGATCAATGGAGCTAATGCAGAGCAAGTCAATCAGCATCTGAAGGAGGAACATAATGTTGTACCTGCACTGCTAAATCCACTTCCCTTTCAGATGCTGATCGATCTGCTGTGCATTTTCAGTATTCTTGCTTTTCCTTTTAACTTCTGTTCAGGAATGTGCCAGGGTTCTAGTCCACCATTGTATGTTCCTATGGGGCATTGTCATTCTGGTAGAGTACCTGACCAGCTCTCCAGTGCCAAGGATGCCCAGACTTTTTGCCTCTCTGAGCAAGGACCGTATATAAAGTTTAATCTCTGCCCCCATTTAAATTGCTTATGCTTCAAATTACTGAAACTAACATTCAAAAAGTTAGAAGGACAAAAGCAGATTTTAAGGGTGAGTGCAAGCACAGAAGAAGTGCTGATTTCTGAAGAGAAGTGACGAAGAGCAAGATTAATAGCGTTGATGATTAAATAGTGTCCTGCAGGGCGGTACAGAAAGTGTGAAGGGGAAGCTTAATCTTGCCAGTTCTGGTCAGATCATTAAGATTTATTTATACACTGAAGCTACGTCCTGGGGACAATGCATTGATATTTATGCCATTTATTTCCATGCCTGATGGTACTTGTCACCCATGTGTTGAGATAATGGTCACTTGATCAATCAGCACTTCCACTGCTGCATCGAGAACCTTGGAGGGCCTTACTGTAAGGCAATTTGCCTGGTCGTGCATAATCTAACTGGTCTCAGTCCCCCCACAGTAAAAAGTATGTGCCCTTTAAGGTGCTGCTGGAGGCCTTCAAGAAGCGGCTTCCCCACCAGATTCCCCAGCCTAAGCCTTCAGGAAGTGAGTTTTGCAGCTCACTGAACTAATTAAAATCCAAGCCACCAATCGGAATTGCATGGGGCCCACACCAAAACACTTCTGCTTGGCAGTTGTGTACACCCCACCTACCATCTACCTGACGTACACACCACGTGAAAACCCTCCCAGTATACACAGACATCAACAGTAAACTGCGGTCAAAAATGCTTCTTGGGAGCAATGCACAGGACAAAATGAATCTACCTCACAGCTAAACCAGACCCAATAGATGCATATTAATCAGACAAGTAATATACTGGTGGTTGGCATAGTTAGTCTGTAATGAATGAGCTGACCGCAGCCAGTGCAGCCATTAGAGCAGCAGATTTGACCTCTAAGTGACTAGAATTCCTGCTGTTAGATAATGTGTAAATGTTGGGAGAAGAAAGGTGTCCCTCATGGTAGAAGAATTTGCGAACATTCACTGTCCAGACATGTATACACATTTATTGAGCACTTGGGTGAGATACCAAGAGGCTTATTAGTGCTTGCAGAACCAGACCTCATCCAGAAGAAGAGATAAATTAGGAGAAAATTGGGGAAAAGCTGAGAAATCGTCACCTTCTACATGACAATGATTTACATAAACTTGTCATTTTTTTTTTAAAGCTGTCAAAATGAACAATGAAAGGGAAATCATGTTTGCCATATTTGCTGGAGTTCTTTGAGGATGTAACAAGTAGAGTGGATAAAGGGGAACCAGTGGATGTCGTGTATTTGGATTTCCAGAAGGCATTCGATAAGGTGCACAAGATAGGAGCTCACGTGGTTTGGGGTAATATATTATCATGGATAGAGGATTGGCTAACTGACAGTAAAGAGGGAATTGGGATAAATGTGTTATTTTCAGGTCGGCAAATAGTACCTATTGGGGTGCCACAGGGATCAGTGTTGGGGCCTCAACTATTTACAATCTATATTAATGACTTGAATGAAGGGACTGAGTGTAATGTAGCCAAATTTGCTGATGATACAAAGATAGGAAAGCAAGTTGTGTGGAGGATGCAAAGAATCTGCAAAGGGATATAAATAGGCTAAGTGACTGGGCAAAAAATTGGCAGATGGAATATAATGTGGGAAAATGTGAGGTTATCCACTTTGGTAGGAAAAATAAAAAAGCAAATTATTATTTAAAATGGGAGAGATTACAAAATACTGAGGTACAGAGGATTCTGGGGGTTGATGTACATGAAACAGAAAAAGTTAGCATGCAGGTTCAGCTAGCAGTTAGGAAGGCAAATGGAATGTTGCCTTCATTGCAAGGGGAATGGAGTACAAAAGTAGGGAAGTCCTGCTACAACTGTACAGGGTGTTGGTGAGACCACACCTGGAGTACTGCGTACAGTTTTGGTCTCCTCATTTAATGAGGGATATACTTGCATTGGAGACAGTTTGGAGAAGGTTTACGAGGTTGATTCCTGAGATGAAACAGTTGTCTTATGAAGAAAGGTTGAGCAGGCTGGGCCTATACTCAGTGGCGTTTAGAAGAATGAGAGGGGATCTTATTGAAATGTATAAGATTCTAAGGGGGCTTGACAAGGTAGATGCAGAGAGGATGTTTCCCCTCGTGGGGAATCTAGAACTAGGGGGCATAGTTTCAGAATAAGGGGTCACCCGTTTAAAACGGACATGTGGAGGAATTTCTTCTCTGAGGGTCGTGAATCTTTGGAATTCTCTACCCGAGAGAGCTGTGGAGGCTGGGTCATTGAATATATTTAATGTGGAGAGAGACAGATTTTTGAATGATAAGGGAGTGAAGGGTTATGGGGAGCGGACAGGGAAATGGAGTTGAGGCCAAGATCAGATCAGCGATGATATTGAATGGCGAAGCGGGCTCGAGAGGCCAAATCGCCTACTCCTGCTCCTATTTCTTATGTTCTTATGTTCAAACTTTTTATAAACATACAGATAGAATTTATGAAGGAGGACATAACTATGATTAAGAGAAAAGGAAGGACACCCAAGTAAACAATGTTGTATGAGCAGAACTCTCTCCCAAACTTATTGTAGAATAATATGTTTGATAAATCATTCTCTCATGATTAACTACTTCAAGAGGAAGTAGCAACCATTCACTTACTATTGTGTCAGTGTCTAAGGGTACCAGTTTTCACCAGTTTCTATAGAACAAAAATAGAGTTTCTTAATATTATTAGTAAAAATGTTCCAGTTAGAAGTGAGTCCAATGGAATTTAGACAACTCAATATCCATATAACTAGTTAACAAGATCCACAATACTGAGATTGCCATTGGTTAAGACAGGTGTCTTTACAGTAAGTTTGGCAAACTACCTTACATATTATGAACTTGGTTCACAAGATCACAACATACATACAAATGAGTGTGCTGCGATGGCATTTTAACTTGCACATTTGGTTGGCTTGCATAGGGTCTTCCTTGACACATCAACTACAGCAGGAAACATGGAGGTACGTCTGAATAGATAACTTTTTTGCAGAATCCTTGTGGGCCTTAAGGTCTATATTAATGTTGCAATTAAGTTAGCAATTGGATCCATATTGGAAAAGTGAGTCAGTCTGAAATATACAGTTTGTAAATTAGAAATGCAGCATTATTTTCAATCATAATATCTAATTTTTTTGTTCTGTTGTCAATTGTTGCTGCAATGTTATGAACAATATGATAAGAACAATACATTGTTAAAAATACCTCCCAAAAATGTTTGGAGTTCAATTTGAAGCAGTACATCATGCTTTCAGTCACTCTTATTACAGATGACTGATTTTGTTGCATTTTTTAAAGTGAAGCTGTTTGTTACAGTTTTAACAGGATTATTCCACATCAGAGCCCTATGAAACATACAGAAATTGGATTTAGCCATTCTTTCAATTTGTTCAAGTGCAGTATATGTGGTGAGTAATGTTTCTTTCATTGCAAACTGAGCCAAAATGCCTGATAGCGAGAAACTCCAGTGAGACAACAGTACAATCTCGCATTCTAATATGATTACAGGAAGAGCTTGTAGGCATGGATATAACCATTGAACCAACTGCATTCCTCTGAAGGCGAGATAATAAAGAAAGTTACTAACAAATTCTAAACCTCAATTATCCGTAGGCAATATCAAAGTAGGTTTCTTTCCTTTTTTAGTTTTTTCCCAGCCAAAAGTTATATAAAACCTTTATCAGTATAGTGCTATGGTACTAATATTGATTATATTTAAAATACAAGTAACATAATAGCCTTGTAATTGGAAACAACCTTTTAAAAGCCCTACTGCACCAGTGTGATTATCCAATCTACGAGATAACACTTGATATATTTTTTAAAAAGCACGGAAATAATGACTACATATTTAAATCCATTATCTGTCCAGATAAATGGTAAGTGTTTCTAGAGTATTAGAATGTTATAACACAGAAATAGGTCATTTAGCACATTACATCTGTGCATGTGTTTATTTCATGTGAGCCAGTTGGGCCAGGAATTTCTTCAGAGCTTCATTCACTCCACTGCCGTAACTTTGTTGGAATTGCGGCAGAACCCCATTGAAAAACAATGGTTTGTGGCAAAGAAATCCACATTTTAACTGCCTTCTTGATAAAAAAAATGTTTTCTTCCCTCTCCTTTAATTGTTTTTATGTTTGTTATTTTGTTGACACAGCTAGCTGACTAATGGAAAGAATCGGTCTTATTTATGATCAGAGTCCATAAAATGTGAAGACCTCTAACTCTAACATTCTTAGTGCCAGTGGGAAAAGCCCTAACTTCTTGCTACTGTCTTCATAAATGTATCCTCGCGTCACTGGTAACATCCTCGAGAATCTAGACTGCATCTTTACATTATTTATATAATGCCATGCCCATAACTCTACACAATACTCCAGCTGTGACCCATCTAAGTTTAACATTATCTCCTTGCTTTTGTTTTCCATGTCTCTAAATATGAAATGACGGGTTATGTTTGCCTTTTTGCCACCATTAATGTGTTGTGTATCTTTACTCCAAATTCCTTCTCCTTTATTCCATTTAAATATTATTTAAGGTGTGTTTTCTTTCCCTATTATTAGTTCCAAAATGTACTGTTTTACATTTTCTACAAATATATCTGCCATCTATCCACCCATCCTGCTAGGCTATCTAAATCTTCCTGCAATTTTTGCAGTCCTTGTCACAAGTCACCATACTCCCCAGTTTAGTAACATCAGAAAACTTCTACAGTATTAGCTATATTTTTTTTAAATAAGAGAAGCACTTATAAAGGACACCTATTTCATAAAATCATAGCATGATACACGCTGAAGGAGGCCATTTGGCCCATCATGTCTGTGCTGGCACTTTGAAAGAGCTATCAAATTAATCACACTCCTCTGCTCTTTCCCCATAGTCCTGTCATTTTTTTCCCCTTCAAATATTTATCTAATTCTCTTTTGAATGTTACTATTGAATCTGCTTCCAACACCCTTTCAGGCAGTGCATTTCAGATGACAACAATTCGCTGTGTAAAAAAAATGTTTCCTCATATCACAAAAGCAAAATACTGCGGATGCTGGAATCTGGAATAAAAACAAAAAATGCTGGAAATCTCAGCAGGTCAGTCAACATCTGTGGAGAGAAACAGAGTTAACGTTTCAGGTCGATGACCCTTTGTCAGAACTGGAGAGTGTTCGGAAAGAGCACAATCTTAACGAGCACTGAAAGGGGGAGGGGAAGAAAGAATAAAAGGGAAGGTCTGTGACAGGATGGAAGACAGGAGAGATTAGAGGGACAAAAGGGATGATGGCCCAAATTCAAATGGTAATGCCAGGAGTTAGAAAAGCATTAGGGTGTGAATGGCGCGATAATGACCAGTTACCATTAGAGACAAGGAGAAAAAAAGAAAGAACGAAACAGGCTCTGTGGGGAGGGGTGTGGTGAAAGGGAGTTAAAGATGGGCAGCGGCTACGCTCTGACATTGTTGAACTCGATGTTGAGTCCAGAAGGCCGTAAAGTGCCTAAACAAAAGATGAGGTGCTGTTCCTCGAGCTTTTGTTGAGCTTAGTTAGAACAGTATAGGAGACCGAGGACGGAGAGGTCAAAGTGGGAAGGGGAATCCTCTGGTGAGGAAAAAGGAAAACCTGTCAGAGGCACTAGTATGAAAGGTGGCGTCGTCAGAGCAGATGCGACGGAGATGGAGAAACTGGGAGAATGGAATGGAGTCCTTATAAGATGTGGGGTGGGAGGAAATGTAGTCCAGGTAGCTGTGGGAGTCAGTGGGCTTGTAGTGGATACTGGTCGAAAGCCTATCCCTAGAGATGGAGATGGAGAAGTCAAGGAAGGAAAGGGAAGAGTTGGAGATGAACCATGTGAAGGTGAGGGAAGGGTGGAAATTGGATGCAAAGTGAGTGAAATTTTCAAGTTCAGGGTGAGAGCAGGAAAGGGCAAAGATATAGTCATCAACGTACTGGAAAAAGAGGTGAGGGAGGGGATCCGAGTAGGACTGGAACAAAGAATGTTCCACATAACCCACGAAAAGGCAGGCATAGCTCGGACCCATGCGGGTTCCCATAGCAACACCTTTAATTTGGAAGAAGTGAGTGGAGTTCTATCCTCATATCACCTCTGGTTCTTTTAACAATCAGCTTGAATCTGTGTCTTCTGGTTACTGACCCTACTGCCACTCAACAATTTCTCCTTATTTACACTATCAAAACATTCATGATTTTAAACACCTCAATCAAATCTCCTCTTAACCTTCTCTGCTCTAAGGATGCTAAACCTAGCTTCTTCAGTCTCTCCACATAACTGAAGTCCCTGGTATCATTCAAATACATCTCTTTTGCACCCTCTCTAAGATCTTAACATCCTTCTTAAAATGTTGTGGCCAGAATTGAACAGAACAATCCAGCTGTGATCTAACCAGTTGTCTTTTGACAATGGTTTTGCATAAATTCCTTGTTTTTATACCCTATTCCTCTATTAATAAAGCCAAGGAACCCATATGCTTTTTAATAGCCTTCTCAACTTGTCTTGCCACCTTCAAAGATTTGTGTACATACACCCCCAGGTCTTTCTGTTATTGCAACCCCTGTAACACTGTACCATTTTGTTTATAATGCCGCTCCTCATTCTTCCTACCAAAATGCATGAGTTCACACTTCTTTGTGTTAAATTTCATCTGCCAAGTGTGTGCCCATTTCATCAGTCTGTCTATGTCCTCCTGAGGTCTGTTACTATCCTCCTTATTGCTTACTACATTTCAGAGTTTCGAATCATCTGCAAATTTTGAAATAATGCCTTTGTATACACAAGTCTAGGTCATTAATATATGTCAAAAAGAGCAGTGGTCCTAATACTGATCCCTGGGAAACTCCACTGTTTACTTCCCGGCAGTCTAAAAAAACAACCGTTACTCTCTGCTTTCTGTCCCCAGCCAATTTTATATCCACTGTCCCTTTAATCCCATAAGCTTTAATTTTGCTAACAAGTCTATTGTGTGGTAATAGTTCATTTGCATAGTTAAGTAACTTCCCACCAGAAACGCACAGATGTGCTGTTTGCCCATTTACAGGCCCGCCAGAATTTGCTTTATGCAGGCCTTGAACATCGATGAGGCAGCCAAGGTGCCTCGTTCCCATTTCTCAGGTGAGAAATGGATGGCTAGCAGTTGCACCCTCTGTTTTATGAAAAGTTTGCTGAGAAATTGAAAGGACTCTGGATTTTTTTTTAAACAGTCAACACCGTTGCCACGTAATGTAATTCCTGATTGATCTGTATAATATCTTTCCCAACTTTCCGTGAATCACTTTACTTTTCAATAAATCCAGAACAGTAGTTTAATTGGTATAAATTGGGGTAATATTTTCCATCGTCCAATTCAGTAGATATCGTTGGCAACCCAAGTACTTTCCATGGAGTAATCCCACAAACAAAGTTTATTGTTGGAGTGGGTCTGCATTAATTGAGCCAAAGTTACAGCAGGAGATCAGGAGAACTCTGAGGAAGTTCTCTTCCATATTTTCTCATTCAAAGCAGATTCACTCGGCTTACCAAACTGATGTTGAGCCTTTTGCACAAGGAAAGAGGCATGAGAGAGAGTCTGACCTGCAGCACTCTGACTTGGAGCTTGAGCTCCAGAGTGGGAAGGAAGAGAACTGTTTGGAGACTACAATTAGCCTCAGAATTTCTGTATAAGGCAAGGAAAATCAACCCAGGGTTCCTCCTCCTGACTATCGGCTGGTCTCTGCTGGAAAAGTGTTGGTATGAGAACGGTGGATAAGTGCACAATCAGGTTAGGCAATAATGACCCCATGATTGAATAACTTGCAGGCACTTTCAAAGTTCATTTGAGAATATCGATGCCTTGGGTAAGATGCTATAGGCTCTCAGTGCCTGTGAAATAAAACCTGAGCAAGACATACTTGTAATATAGAGATGCCCTAGTGACTACTGTGGTAATGCAACTGATGTAAGTATAATAAAAGGGTCATGGTCGCATGATGACGAGTTCCTGTAGAGCCATCTTGTAGTCTGTGTGTTTGTGATGTTGTAAAGAATATATCACATTGGCAATGTAGGATAGGGTTTCTGGATTTCCTCGCTGACATTTTTGTTGCTGGATGTTACTGCCAACCAACAGAGCAACTTTGAGAGGTTCTCTGCTTTGCAAGGTAAATTACAAGCACACTTGGATGAACTGAAAAGACCAGATGGCCGAGCCTTTTAGAATAATAGGGTGCTTGGGTGAGTTCCATTGCGACCGAGAGACATTTGGAGCATATGTGGAGCGGCTAGAAATGTTTTTAATCGCAAATAGTATCGTCGAAAAGCATAATTGGGTGGTATTGGAAAGAAAACAAGCTACATTCCTGACTGGAGCAGGCCCTGAGTTGTATGAAACCTTGAAGAAGGTGCTTGGTCCAGTCAAACGAAAGGTCATGCCACTGATGGAGATTCTACAGTCCTGTTGAAAGTTATCATTTTGGAATATGAAATATTTTAACTGACAAGGATATCAGTGAGTATATTGTAGCTTAAAAAAAGCTATGCATTCACTGTTACTTTGGAAACTTTCAGGACCGAGCATTGCATGAACAATTTGTTTATGAGATGAAAAATGAAGCAATCAGAAGAAGGTTGTTGACCACCCTTAACTTGACTTTTAGTTTAGCTTGTCAGACAGCTATGTTGATGGATATGACCGACCAATACTCCTGAGAATTTTGTGCCATTTCCCGTCGTCAGCCAACCGAGTTGAATCACCTGCAGGTTAAAAGTAAACGGCAGTTGGGCCTCAAGGCCAAGGTAACAGCACATTGAAGTCATACTATAAGTGTCTGGGACAACACATTGCTCAAAGTTGCCCTTCTTCAGGGTTTCATACACCTCAGAGCCTTCTCCAGTCAAGTTAGATGCAGGTTAGATGTTCCCGATGTTGAGGATGTCCAGAACGAGGCGTCACAGTCTAAGGATAAGGGGTAAGCCATTTAGGACTGAAATGAGGAGAAATTTCTTCACTCAGAAAATTGTGAACCTGTGGAATTCTCTACCACAGAAAGTTGTTGAGGCCAGTTCATTAGATATATTCAAAAGGGATTTAGATGTGGCCCTTATGGCTAAAAGGATCAAGGGGTATGGAAAGAAAGCAGGAATGGGGTACTGAAGTTGCATGATCAGCCATGACCATATTGAATGGTTGTGCAGGCTCTAAGGGCTGAATGGCCTTCTCTTGCACCTATTTTCTATGTGAAGGCACAGTGTTTCTTCTTCAAGAAAACAGGGCATCTTGCAAAGGATTGCCAATTGAAGAGTAAACTGAATTTTAATGCGAAAAGTAGAAATTGCCAGACACTATATAGCAATAAAGAGAAGCAACAGGACATGTCATGGAGAGCACAAAAGGGTATCCAAGTAGACATTGCAGGAACCATGGAAATTGACACTGGTGCATCCATGAACGTAGTACTGGAATCATTATATCTTGACAAGTTGATTGAGTTGCCATGGGAGAAGTTGAAGATAGAGCTCCGAGGCTACTCAGGAGAGCAAATCCCTGTGGTAGGATGTATCACCATCCGGTGAAATACAAGGATCAGTTTCAGAGCTTGTCTCTGTTAATAGTGGCAGGAAACAAGCATGCCTTGACAGGTAGAAATTGGTTGGGATCACTGAAGCGGCATTTGAATGAGGTTTTTCGTGTTGAAACGAGATTTGCATCAAAGGATGATATCATCAAGCAGTATCCGTAGGTGTTCTGTGAAACAGGCAGTCCGATACAAGGCTTCAAGATGAGTGTCAGGGTACAGAAGGATACTAGACTAGTTTACTGCATGCCACGTCCCGTACCATATGAGAGAAAGTTGAGCAAGAACTCAAAACTAGAAATTGAGAACATTAACTCTAAGATAGATCTAAGTAATTGGGCTACACCCATTGTTGTTGTACCTACGTCAGATGGTAAGACAATGTTGTATGGGGATTATAAAGTAACTGTAAACCAGGTTCTAGAGGGTAATCTACCCAATACATTGACAAATGTAGAAGATTTGTTCACAACGGTGACAGGTGGTCAGATATTAAAGTTAGATCTCACAATGCTTACTTACAACTTGAACTAGATGAGGAGTTTAAGTCATGCTTGACTATAAATATTCATCGAAGCCTATGTCAATTCAATAGGCTACCATTTGGAGTGACTTCTGCCCTGCCATATTCCAAGGGGTGATGAACCAGATTTTGTAAGGCCTTGAAGGGATAGTAAGTTACTTAGATGACATACTCATTTCAGCACCAAACAGGCAAATCCATAATAACATATTGAATCAAGTGCCTCAAATGGCTAGAGAAATACAGAGTATGATTGACTGCTCACAAATGTGAGTTATTTCAATTATCAGTGGAGTTCTTAGGGTACAGAGTAGACAAAGATGGTATACATCCAACCAAGAGAAAGCTGGATGCAATCAGAAATGCACCCACTCCCAAGAATGTCACTGAACTTCAATCATTTTTGGGTCAAGAACTATTATGGGAAATTCCTTACACATTTGGCGACAGTGTTATATCCACTGAATGAGCTGTTGAAAAAACAGGTCCATTGGAAAGGGTCAGCAGAATGCGGCACAGCATTCAGAGTGTAAAAGCCAGTTGGTAGAGAACACCATGTTCGTTCACCATGACATATCGAAGGAGATCAAGTTAGCATGTGACGCTTCTCTGTACGGAATTGGGGCAGTGATCTTGTTGATTTCTGGATTCTTTTCCCTCAATCTGGTTCAGTGAAATCACTGAGTCGAATACCGATTGTGCTTTAAACAAAGCAAGCTTTTATTTAAAAAGCAAATCCCGATCGGGGACCTTATCAGACAGAAGGAATGCAACTCTGATAGATCGCACTCACTTCCTACGGACAAAGTGAGTTTACATTGTAAAGGGACGACGGTTATACATTTTCGGTAAAAGATAACGAGATACAATTAGAGTGACATCCTATTTCAGCCTATCCTCTTTGATCCCTCTTTACCATTGTCCACTCATAAGCCAATCTAAGAATGGTATGATTTTACACACAGGCCCATTATGAGTTACTAAGACCTTGAGGTTTTTCTGCAAGCTGTGGGTTTTGTTTCTATATGTGTTAGTGTTGTAACATTTTGCAGTCTCGAGTCTGAGATGTCATGGCTATTCCTCCATGAATTCTTTGTTAGCTTATACTGTCCATATATAATTCCCACGTTCTCAACTTCTCGACTTTAATGTCTGTATACATTTAATATCCATGTTCAGTATGCATTCTCATTCTCTCATGTACTACATAGTGGGGAGGAGAGACCAATTGCTTTTGCTTCATGCACTCTCAGTGCCAGTGAGCATCAGTATGTGCAGATCGAAAGAGAAGCTTTGGCATTGATTTTTGGGGTCAAAAAGTCCCACACATACTTGAATGGTCATAAGTTTACCATCATTACTGACCATAAGCCCCTGACAGCAATCCTCCATCCAAAGTCCCCAATTTCAACATTAGCTGCAACCAGAATGCAGAGATGGGCTTTGATTTTGTCAGCATATATGTATGACATTGAATACAGATGATCAGCTGATCACAGTAATGCTGATGCTATGTCTCAGTTGCCATCCCCATCACAAGTTACACCCAATAAAGAAGAAGTGTTCCATTTTTCATACATTGATGAACTGCCAGTCACAGCTGAAGAGATTGGTAGAGCAACCAAATGTGATCCAGTTATGTCAAAGGTATATGATTACATTGCAAATGGCTGGCCAAACCAGGTATCCGAGGAAGATATTCATCCATATTTCATTTGTAGGAATGAATTATCAGTGGATAAAGATTGTATCATGTGGGGTGCAAGAGTAGTTATCCCGAATAAGTTCAGGTCCAAATTATTAGCAGATCTTCATGACCAACACCTGGGAAAGTGCTTGGCCAAAAGTTTTGCATGCAGTTACTTATGGTGGCCAGGTTGAGATAAAGATATAGAGTACATTGTTAGTCAGTGTACAACATGTCAATTGATGAGCAAGAAACCACCATCAGTACCATTACACCCATGGAAATGGCCTCCCAGGGTGTGGCAAAGTTTACATATAGATTTTGCTGAGCTAGAAGGGGAGCAATTGTTCATTATTATTGATAGCCATTCAAAGTGGGTTGAGGAATTTTTGATGCGGAAAATAACAACAATAAACCACTAGACAATGTGCGAAGATTGTTTTTTTCATATGGCATTCCAGAAGAAATTGTTTCTAATAATGGGCCACAATTTTGTTCAGAAGAATTTGCACAGTTCATGAGCAGAAATGGTGTGAAACATAGCAAGTTTCCACCATACCACCCTGCTTCAAATGGTGCAACAGAGTGCACAGTACAAATTGTATAATATGCCCTCATCAAACAAATGTTGGATCCAAATTTAAAGAAACAGCATTTGGCATTGGACCACAAACTGGCTAATTTTCTAATTACTTATTGTAATACTCTTCATACAATTACTGGTAGAAAACTAGCAGAGTTGGTTCTCAAACAACAGCCACGAACCATGTTCTGGTTGTTAAAGCCGAACTTGGCACAGTCAGTAGAAGAGAAACATTTAAGACAGAAAGATAATCATGTTACAGGTAGAGTAAGAGAGAGAAGTGTGAAATTAAATCAGAAGGTTAGAGTGAAGAACCATCACCATAATCATAGAAACATAGGAACATAGAAAATAGGTGCAGGATTAGGCCATTCGGCCCTTCGAGCCTGCACCACCATTCAATAAGATCATGGTTGTTCTTTCACCTCAGTACCCCTTTACTGCTTTCTCTCTATACCCCTTGATCCCTTTAGCCGTAAGGGCCATATCTAACTCCCTCTTGAATATATCCAATGAACTAGCATCAACAACTCTCTGCGGTAGGGAATGCCACAGGTTAACAACTCTCTGAGTGAAGAAGTTTCTCATCATCTCAGTCCTAAATAGCTTACCTCTTATCCTTAGACTATGTCCCCTGGTTCTGGACTTCCCCAACATCGGGATCATTCTTCCTGCATCTAACCTGTCCAGTCCCATCAGAATTTTATATGTTTCTATGAGATCCCCTCTTATCCTTCTGAACTCCAGTGAATACAGACCCAGTTGATCCAGTCTCTCTTCATATGTCAGTCCTGGGAATCAGTCTGGTGAACCTGCCTGCCATTCTGAAAAGGACCTGTTTATCCCGACTCTCTGTTTCCTGTCTGACAACTAGTTCTCTATCCACGTCAGTACATTACAGCTCATACCATGGGCCCAAGTTTCGGGTTGCGCCTAGAACGGCGCAGCCCCGACCTGGACGCCCATTTTTCGCGCCATAAAATGCGCCTAAAAAAAACTTACAGATTCTCCGGCTCCCTGCTGGTCCTCTTGAGTCGGGCGCGGCACAGCACGAGCTGTGGGGGGCGGAGTTAGGTCCCTGCGCTGAAATCGGTTCCGGGACCTCTGCACATGCGCACTACAGTGGGCGCGCATGTGCAGTAGCTCCAGGTGCCCAAAACTGTGTGGGAGGGGCCCGAAGCACGCAGCCCCTAGCCCTGGCCGAATGGCCTCACTTGGGCTGCGTGCATAAGGCTGCCTCCCACGCCCAGCTCCTGCTTCCTCCCGACCCGACTCGACTCCCACTCCGCCCCCCCCCCCCCCCCCCGCCGGACCTGACCCACGCCCCCCCCCCCCACCCCCGCAACTTACCTGACCTTCCTCTCCCTCCCTCCCTCCCTCCCTCCCCCCCCTCCCGCTGACCCGAACCGAACCGACCTCCCTCCGCCCCCCTGACCCGACCCGCGCTCCCGACCCCGACTCGCGCTGCCTCCGACCCGAGCCGCGTTCCCGACCCCGGACCCCGGACCCAACCCGACCCAACGCCACCTACCT
This sequence comes from Pristiophorus japonicus, assembly GCF_044704955.1. Lineage (NCBI taxonomy): Eukaryota > Metazoa > Chordata > Chondrichthyes > Pristiophoridae > Pristiophorus > Pristiophorus japonicus. The sequence goes on from NC_091982.1 coordinate 24,413,986, forward strand.
GTAAATCTGGTGCTGGGGATAGGCCCTGCCCGAAGTCTTGGGTCCGGCCGGTCCCGGCCCGTTCAGCCTCCCCCCACCCTTCTCCTTTCCCCCCCACCCTTCTCCTTTCCCCCCCACCTTTCTCCGTCCCCCCCTTTCTCCTTCCCCCCCTTTCTCCTTCCCCCCCTTCCCCCCCTTTCTCCTTCCCCCCCTTTCTCCTTCCCCCCCTTTCTCCTTACCCCCCCTTCTCCTTACCCCCTTCTCCTTACCCCCCACCTTTCTCCTATCCCCCTTCTCCTTCCCCCCTTCTCCTTCCCCCTCCTTCTCCTTTGCCCCCTTCTCCTTTGCCCCCTTCTCCTTCCCCCCTTCTCCTCCCCCTTCTCCTTCCCCCCATTCTCCTTTCCCCCTTCTCCTTTCCTCTCCCCCTCTCCTTCCCCTTCTCCTCCCCCTTCTCCTTCCCCCCATTCTCCTTTCCCCCTTCTCCTTTCCTCTCCCCCTTCTCCCCCATCCCTCCCCCTTCTCCCCATCCCTCCCCCTTCTCCCCCATCCCTCCCCCTTCTCCCCCATCCCTCCCCCTTCACCCCCATCCCTCCCCTCCCCCTGCCCCCCCCTCTCGCTCTACCCCCCTCTTCCCCCTCCCCTCGCTGTCAGAAACACAGACACTGACAGACAAAGAGTGAGAGACACACACAGACAGACAGAGAGATAGAGACACTGACAGAGACACACTGGGGGGGGGGGGGGGGGGGGCATCCCAGCATGCTGTTGGAGGGCTCCCGGTGCTGCAGTCGGTAAGTAAAAAAATGTTTTATTGATTTAAAAAAAAATTATTTCTTATTAATTTTTTTGATTGATTTATTGATGTTTTTATCATTTATTATTGATGATGGCTCTTTATTTGTAAAACTGAAGTGTTTAATGTTTGTAAACTACCCTTTAAACACCCACTCCCCTCCATTCCCTACACCTGATTTGTAACCTACGCCTGATTTTCTAAAATGTAGACAAGGTTTTCTCGAGCGTACAAAAATCTTCACTTACTCCATTCTAAGTTAGTTTGGAGTAAGTTTTCGCTGCCGAAACTTTGAAAACAGGCGTAAGTGGCCGGACACGCCCCCTTTTGAAAAATAAATTCTGTTCCAAAGTGAAACTGTTCGAACTGACTAGAACTGGAGCAAACTAAATGCCGAGAATTTAAATTTCTAAGATACTCCGTTCTACACCAGTTGCTCCAAAAAATCAGGAGCAACTGAGGCCGAAACTTGGTCCCCATGTGCTTTAATTTTGCACACCAATGCTTAAAGTGGTTACCAGGAAGAGTAGTGAAGATATGTGGCCATCTCACATATTTGGTCAAGATGTTTGATCATGGGCAGGTTAGGTTTGTTCACATTGATCATATTTTACCTACAGATGTGGCATGAGTTGAAAGTTGGAATGATTCGATTATTTCTGATGAGTCAGATAGTCTTAAAAGTAGAGTACCAGTAGCCAGTCCTACATCAGATGATCGAGAAACAAGTCCAAGAGAAATTCAGAATTTAAGTCTGAGTCTGAGTTAGGCACAATCAGTCTGAAGTTGTAGAGTCTCCAAATATATATCAAGAATTGCTTATGGAGAAAAACTTTCCTTCGACTCAGCCGAGAATGAGTCTAATTTTGACACCATGTTTGGAAGGTTCTGTTCAAGAGAGAAAATATCCTCTTTGAAACAGTAAATAAGTGGTTATGTTTGATTCATAAATATGGCAAAATAAGTCCATGGGCTAGAATTTCCTATCAGCCCACCAGCACCTGGTTGCCACCCAAAAGACCACTGAGATTGGGAAGATTATCGCCGACAAAAACTTTCGCCCCAAAATTTTAAAATCCACTGAGCGAAAAACATGGGTGTTGCACCCCAATTCTGGGTGAAAAAGTGCAATTTAGCATTGATTGGGCGGTTCCTAAACAAAATGAGCGCTAAATTTAAAAAATCAATATAAAGTTACCCCGAGGCTGTGGGTTTTCAAGCAGCAGAAAAACAATAAAAATAATTTTTCAAAAAACATCACCTAAAAAATCAAAAAAATTCCCAAGACTTTTTTAAACTAAATAACCATTGCAAATTTTTAAAATAATTTGTAAAAAACCAATTACTAACCGTTTTCTTGCAGAGATACTCACTTACCACCCAGCTCCACTGATCCTCATAGGTGTTTTTTTTCATACTCACCTACGGGTCACCACTGACCCAAGTATCGCGCCAAGGCAATCTCAGGATGATATACGCCGGTGGTCCGTTCCCCAGTGGTACCTCGAAACCACCGGCCTAACTCAGGCAGGCAATTTTCCATTTGCCTGATTAGCGCCCACAATGGCCAATATTGCCCAGAAACCAGGCGGTAAGCCATAGGAAATTCTAGCCCCATATCTTTTGTGGTGTATCAGCCCATAAGTTATGTATGATGATTATTTTGTTTTGATTACGTCTTCATTAAGGAGAGAGAAGTGGAAAATAGAGCTCCCCGAGTCACATGATGACAAGTTCCTGTAGAACCATCTTGTAGTCTGTGTGTTTGTGATGTCGTAAAGAATATATCACAATTCTGTTCAGGAGAGAAAAAAGTAAGCGCAGGGAACACAGGAACAGGAGTAGGTGATTCAGCCCTTTGAGCCTGTGCCACGATTAAATTATAACATGATTGATCTGTACCTCAACACCATTTATCTGCCAGAGCTTCGTATCCCTCAAATCACTTACCTAACATAAATCTATCGATCTCAGTCTTGAAAGCTCCAATTGCTCACACATGTGCAGCCTTTTCGGGGCGATAATTCTAGATTTTTACTGCCCTTTGTGTGGAGAAAGTGTTTCTTGATTTCTCTCCTAAATGACTTGGCTCAAGTTTTAAAATTATGTCCTTTGTTCTTGACTCCCCCACTAGAGGACATAGTTTCTCTATATTTTCCCCGAGCAAAACATTTTAAACACTTCATTCAGATCACCCCTCAATCTTCTGTACTGTACCCAAGAGAATATTGACCCATCTTATGGGTTCCAATTTTTAATGTGCAGTATTAACATTTTGGACTGGATTTTCGCCGATTTTGCGACCGGGTTATGGCTGCGATTTGACCCTCTGCAGCAAAAACCCGGCGGCGGGATCTTTGGACACCTTTTTGCGGTGGTGCTTTCACGTACCGCCAGAGAGAGGAGCGCCGATGTGCACCGACGTGCAATGCCGCGGATTGCGTTACTGTCATACTTTCGGCTCTCTCCAGACCCATACTCTGCGCCTAGATTACCGACGGGGTCAAACCTGTCAGTGCTGCCCTGCCAGCAGCGGTAAGTATGAAGACTTACAAAAAAGGTATGTGAAAGTTTTTATTTTTAAAATCTTTTTCAGCGATTTAGTAGGTAGGGGTTTGTGAATGTTTTTTGAATGTTTGCAATTTTCACCACCCCACTCCCAAAGCCCCTCTTGCAGCGCTACCAGTCCTGTATTAAAGTTGCCGAAACTCTCTGTTTGCGCCGTGAATCCTCGTGAAATGCCAACTCTACCGATGCCGTATCGGCCGAAAGTTCGGCCTAAAAACGGTAGCACAGCGAAAACGGTAATTTTGTCGAAAAACTAGCGTTTTTGCCGAAATCTGAAAATCTAGCCTCTAATGTGTCAACACTTTTGGATGACATTCATCTTTCTGATATTTGAACAAAATCAAGAAAGACTTGCATTTATATAGCGCCTTTCACGACCACTGGACATCCAAAAGTGTTTTACAGCCAATTAAGTACTTTTGAAGTGTAGTCACTGTTGCAAAGATTCTAACCCCTTTGTTCAAAATCGCTGATATCTTTATCAAAGTAATAGTTGATACAAATGTATGATTGGATTTGTTACCAATATGGAGCTTAGTTTCAATCTTTTTTTCCTTTTTAACTAGCCGCCTTCTCTGGGTACATAAAGGGTCACTGTCTTCTTGGAAAAGTGTGTTTGCTAAACATGCATTTATCAACCTTGCGCATCTTTAAAAGCATTTGATGTCACCTTATAACGTTCCACAAATCTGGAACTGCAATATTCTTCTTTTTTTCTGTCTATTCCTTTTTCTTTATTTCCCACAGGGTCTTACACCAACACGCAACAATGCTCTATGAAATCTTGAATGTACTGATTAAACAATTACCTGCTATTCCATACAGTATAAGAACACTGCTACCTACACAGCAACCACATTGCAACTTTCATAACAGCACGTTATAGAAAAACACCACTTTATTGAAAGGTTTGCTTGCACAATATCGCACGATCTTCTGAAAAGCTTTATAACTAATTATATCACCAGTAAAATGCAACAGAAGGGAATGAAGTAGACTTAAAATGAGACTTCCATGACACAGCAATAACAGTAAGCCATGCCATGCTAGTTGATTGAACCCGAGATTAGAAAGAAAGACTTGGATCTATTTTCACCTTATTATGTCTCAGAAATATCATGAAGCATCCGACAATGAATTACGTTGAAATAACTTACTGTTCTTTTATGCAGGAAAATACAGCATCCATTTTGCACACAATATCCTGCAAACATGAGTGAAATGAATGACCAGTTCATTGTTTTTTCCTGGAGTTGATTGAAGGAGGAATATTGATCAGAACAACTCCTTGTGCTTGTTCCACGAGTGCCTTAGGATCTTTAACATTCATTTGAACCACCAGAGCAAGTAGACAGGCCAAAGATTTTGACAGCATCCCAACACATCTGTGATGGAATGGGAGTTCTACACACCCAATGGCCCAGCCCTGTCTCGGCTGATTTTCCAGATCATAATCACTTGCATTTTTTTAGTGGGCTCCTGACGAGGTTTCCATCTCCATTGAAGATTCCTGCCATTTGAAAACTGCCTCTGGCTGGGAGGAAAATAATTGTAGCAGGCAACTAAGGCCTGCTGCACTATATTTGGCTGGCTGCCGAAGATAAACTTTTACATTTTTATGAGAATATGGAGAATTGAATCGCTAACTGAGTGGGAAAGGAAACATGTTCAAGGCTATGGGGATAGACTGGCAGAGTGGGAATAATTGGATAGCTCTTTCAAAAGAGGCATTTTGGGCTGATTGTGGCCGCCTTCTGTGCTGTGATTCAATAAATTCTAAAAAAAAAACAATCAATCTCTCATGGTGCCGCACATGAGGATTCAAGGCCAAATAGCAAACCTGACAACAATTTGGGAAGCAGAGCAGTAAAGTTGGGGGAAGCAGAGGAGTTTCTCTGCACTACAGACCAATGAGCTGGGAGATGCAAAATTGAGGTACTGCAGCATTGGCCATTGGCGAGAGGATGCAATTACAGGGTGATAAGCTTACGATAGGCAGTTCTCATTATAAACATGAGCATCGGAAGTTATATTGGTAGACGGTGATACAAAAGTGTGACAACATGACAGCAGGACATAAAGTTTTGTAGACAGAAAGGCTGTAATCTTAACTGCCCTGTGAGTGCGGGCTTGGAGGCGGGCCCGATTTGTCAAAATGGTCATAATTGACAGCGGGGTGGGATCCTTCTCTGAACCCACCTCCTTGTCAGTTTGCAAAGTGCCAGGTCAGTCTGCGGTTCACAGATCCGACATCGAGTGGCAGGCCAGCCAATTAACATCATTAACAGATAGAAGAGAGGTATTTAAAAAAATTTTTTTACTAGGTACTTACGACCATTTTTCCAAGGTACTCAGCAGCTTCCTGTTGCTTGGGCTTCACATTGGGTAAGTGTGTCGGGTTTTCAATGACTCTCTATTGCTTTGACGAGTTGACAGCTGCAGAAGTGGTATAAAAGCTACCATTTCACAACTGTTCACTTTCCAATGTCAGAAGCTGGAGCCTTCAGGATTTGGAAGACATTTTTGAGCTGTATGCAGTTTGGAACTGTCAGAAGTGAACTTCTATCCACTGTCACTTTGTTGGAGCTAAATCTCTTACCATTGACAAATCGCTTCTGTCATATCAACTTCAGCTGCCATCTATTCCAGCAGCATCAGTGCCCTTGAGAAATTCTCACTTTGGTCCTTAGAATCCCACCATGATTAACCCCAACACAAACATCACTAAACACACCAGCATCACCACCAACAACACCAAACTTCTCTGCAATCACCTGATGCTGCACGCGACACAGGGCATCAGCATCCAACCACATTGGTACCTGGCATTTACTTCACTTGATGCTGTACACCCTGACTGCCACTTGAAGCACCAGGTTGCTAACACCCCACACCAGCACCATAAGGCATTCTTGAAATGACCAAGTCATTCTTTTCACATTCATCACCATTGTGCGGGAGTACCTTTCTATCTGACCATTCAATACAGCTCACTAAGCCACTTTGAAAGGTACACACAAATCTGTTTAAGAACGCAGTGTTCAAATGAAAGATTCCAATGTTTGACAACGCATTCACAGAAATCCTTCGTGAACATTGGCTAACATACCCAAGTGTGTGTTAATAGTTGGTATAAGAACATAATAGGAACAAGAGTAGACCATATGGCCCCTCGAGCCTGCTTCGCCATTCAATAACATCATGGTTGATCTGATCATGGACCTAGCTCCACTTCCCCGCCCGCTCACCATAACCCCTTATCCCCTTATCGTTTAGGAAACTGTCTATTTCTGTCTTAAATTTATTCAATGTCCCAGCTTCCACAGCTCTCTGAGGCAGCAAATTCCACAGATTTACAACCCTCTGAGAGAAGAAATTTCTCCTCGTCTGTTTTTAATGGGCGGCCCCTTATTCTAAGTTCATGCCCTCTAGTTCTAGTCTCCCCCATCAGTGGAAACATCCTCGCTGCATCCACCTTGTCAAGCCCCCTCATAATCTTATATGTTTCTCTGAGATCACCTCTCATTCTTCTGAATTCCAATGAGTAGAGGCCCTCAACCTTTCCTCATAAGTCAACCCCCTCATCCCCGGAATCAACCTAGTGAACCTTCTCTGAACTGCCTCCAAAGCAAGTATATCCTTTCGTAAATATTGAAAGCAAAACTGCATGCAGTATTCCAGGTGTGGCCGCACCAATACCTTGTATAGTTGTAGTAAGATTTCCCTGCTTTTATACTCATTCCCCCTGCAATAAAGGCCAAGAATACCATTGGCCTTCCTGATCAATTGCTGTACCTGCATACTATCCCTTTGCGTTTCATGCACAAGTACCCCCAGGTCCCGCTGTATTGCGGCACTTTGCAATCTTTCTCCATTTCAATAATAACTTCCTCCTGGATTTCTTTCTGCCAAAGTGCATGACCTCACACTTTGCAACATTGTACTCCATCTGCCAAATTTTTGCCCACTCACTTAGCCGTCTATGTCCTTTTGCAAATTTGTGTGTCCTCCTCATACATTGCTTTTCCTCCCATCTTTGTATCATCAGCAAACTTGGCTACGGTACACTCAGTCCCTTCTTCCAAGTCGTTTATATCGATTGTAAGGTTGGCATGCAGGTACAGCAGGCGGTTAAGAAAGCAAATGGCATGTTGGCCTTCATAGCGAGGGGATTTGAATACAGGGGCAGGGAGGTGTTGCTACAGTTGTACAGGGCCTTGGTGAGGCCACACCTGGAGTATTGTGTACAGTTTTGGTCTCCTAACTTGAGGAAGGACATTCTTGCTATTGAGGGAGTGCAGCGAAGGTTCACCAGACTGATTCCCGGGATGGCGGGACTGACCTATCAAGAAAGATTGGATCAATTGGGATTGTATTCACTGGAGTTCAGAAGAATGAGAGGGGACCTCATAGAAACGTTTAAAATTCTGACGGGTTTAGACAGGTTAGATGCAGAAAGAATGTTCCCAATGTTGGGGAAGTCCAGAACCAGGGGTCACAGTCTGAGGATAAGGGGTAAGCCATTTAGGACCGAGATGAGGAGAAACTTCTTCACCCAGAGAGTGGTGAACCTGTGGAATTCTCTACCACAGAAAGTAGTTGAGGCCAATTCACTAAATATATTCAAAAGGGAGTTAGATGAAGTCCTTACTACTCGGGGGATCAAGGGTTATGGCGAGAAAGCAGGAAGGGGGTACTGAAGTTTCATGTTCAGCCATGAACTCATTGAATGGCGGTGCAGGCTAGAAGGGCTGAATGGCCTGCTCCTGCACCTATTTTCTATGTTTCTATGTTTCTATGTAAATAGTTGGGGTCCCAGCACTGATCCCTGTGGCACCCCACTAGTTACTGGTTGCCAACCAGAGAATGAACCAATTATCCCAACTCTCTATTCTCTGTTGGTTAGCCAATCCTCTATCCATGCTAATATATTACCCCCAACCCCGTGAACTTTTATCTTGTACAGTAACCTTTTATGTGGCACCTTGTCAAATGCCTTCTGGAAGTCCAAATACACCACATCCACGGGTTCCTCTTATCCACCCTGTTTGTTACATACTCGAAGAACTCCAGCCAATTTTTCAAACATGACTTCCCCTTCATAAATCCATGCTGACTCTGTTTGACCGAATTTTGCTTTTCCAAATGTCTTGCTACTGTTTCTTTAATAATGGACTCCCACATTTTCCCAACCACAGATGTTAGGTTAACTGGTCTATAGTTTCCTGCTTTTTGTCTGCCTCCTTTTTTAAAGAGGGGCGTTAAATTTGTAGTTTTTCATTCTGATTGGAAAAGGATCAGGGTGAATGTGATATGTGGCTCATGAGATAGAGATATAATAATGCAGATAGAGAGAGAGAGAGGGATGGGTGGAGGTGCAAGATAAATTGGTGTGAGTAAGGATGTGCAGGATTAGAGTAGGGAAGGCAAAGTGATGGGGATGTGATGAGTGGCACAGCAGGATGAGATTGAGTGTGGCTTTGCAGTAACGTTTTGTGATCTACTGAGATCTTTGAAAGGTTTGTGCCACTACAGCCAGCTCCTCCTGATGATGTCCCTGCTTGTGCCCTCCTGTGCAATGTGCAACCAGGCTGCGTGTTGTGCCTCCCTCGCTCAGCATCTGGAGGGAGCCACGGGAGAGCCTGGGTGCAATGCTCGTCAATGTTTGCAGCACCTCAATGCTGCAGAACACTGACAGAACAACTGTCAAAATCAATGTGGCCATGGTCCCTTTAAGGAAACCGATTAATGATGCGTCATCAAATTACGTCATCAGACCCGCTTCCTTCAATTGGCCGGGATTCTCGCAGGGTGAGCTTAACAAACTCCATCAATGGGAGATTCTTCACACAGTGCGAGCGAAGCCAGGTGCGGCTTCACCACCCACAACCGACCCTAGCCGCCCCGGTCTCGCCACGGTTGACGCGATCACGGCCGAAATTTGCACAGATATACGATTTTTAATGTGTTATTGATTTGAATTGTGGGGCTGGTAGTTTAATTGGTCACCCTGTGAAAAATTAAACTTCCTATTGGTTTTTAAAATGCAATATCCCTCTCCACATGACATGGTCATGCTGGATGCCTTGAATCCTGGAGCATTCCGAGTGCCCAGTGCTGATAGGGTACAAATTATGGAAAAATATGGGTGATGTATTCTCATCACTTACATGCCTGTCTGTATTTGAGTGGACATATTCTATATTCTCCATCACTTCCAGCAGAAAATCCAGCAGGTGGTGGGGGACTGCAGAGAGTCATCAAAGCTGGTCGACCTCCGGTGGGAATCCTGACCAAGATCTTGGGTTTTTACTCCCAACCGTTTTCAATTATATAGCATTCTGAATGTTCAAGAAGAAGTCTCAGAACACTTTACAATAATGAGGAAAGGAATACATACATGAATCGCATATTATCGAGACTAGGATGGAGAACTGAAGGTACAGACAAAGAGAAAAATTTGAGGTAGGCATTTAAAAGAAAGGACGTGGCTAGAGGGTTGCAGAGAGCAGAAGCATAGTCGGTGAATGAGTGACACATAGTCCAGCATGAGGGGAAGTCCAGTTTTAGAGAAATAGGGGGTGTATGGGACCAAAAGGCAGGAGAAGATTGCTAAGATAGAGTGGGGTGAGGCTTTAAAACAAGAATGCAACCTCAAAATTGACATGGGGCATAGGGATCCAGTGGAGCTTGGAGAAGATGAAGATGCGTTAATGGAAATGTGGCTTAGTTTCAGTAAGGATGCAGACTGCACTGCTTTGAAATTAGTTGAAGCAGGGCGTCCTTGTCTCAACCACCATTCCTTACAATCCATCCAGTTATTGATCATCCTCTATGTAAAGAAATACTTTCTGAAGGCTGTCCTAAATTAGCCCGCCATAACTCCAAAACTATGCCCTCGAGTCCAGATGATTTGGCATATTTGAAGCCATTAATTTGAAATTCCTTCCTTTGTCTTGTCAAGCATCTTGTATATCTCTATAAAGTCCCTTTTTCGATATCTCTTTCTGGGACTTGTTAGAATAACCTATTTAAGGCTATCTCTGGTCACTTCAATAATCAGGATGACTGTAAACCAATATGGTGGATATATTGTGTTTAATCAACGTTTAAGACAGAATATAACACATTAGTAATACAGCAAAAACATATAGAAACATAGAAACATAGAAAATAGGTGCAGGAGTAGGCCATTCGGCCCTTCGAGCCTGCACCGCCATTCAATGAGTTCATGGCTGAGCATGCACCTTCAGTACCCCATTCCTGCTTTCTCACCATACCCCTTGATCCCCTTGATGACCATGACAAGTAGTTGGTAACAATCCAATTGGACAAACGGCTGCCGTACATGAGCAGTTTTCTTCCTTTCATCTGGAGCCTCCTTTGTTAGAGCATGGGACTACTCTCAAAAAGAGCATCCGACCAGATCAACTTCTGTATCACTCTCACCTCCACCATCTCTCAGGAGGTGTCTTTTATTCTCTTTTTCGGTGTGGGCTTGAAATGGGATATTGACAAGACCTTTTGGCCGATAGAGGTTCCCCTAAAAACTCAGTACCCAATGGGGCATCGAGTTCTTTGTCTTAGTTCTTGGAACAAAGTCCTCCCTAACGATGTCTTGTGATCTTGTTCACATGCCTTTCCTGCTTATACTTTCTGAATGTTCTTCCTTTGGAATTTGTCTTATCTCTCTCATCCCTATTCTCTTAGGCACAATCATGAGGCCTAAGCCAGAGCTGTTTCACTTTAACCTGGCCGTTATATCCTTATGTTTACCATAACCTCCCCAACTTCCTGCAATTCTAAGTCTTACTGTACTATTTAACTTTTAGTTATCTTTGCAAGTGGTTCTGTTAAGCTAACTTCAATTCCTACCCTAGCATTATACATAAGATACATAAACAAGGTTCAAGTCTTAACTTAAAAACAATAGATATTTGCTTGGCAACACAAAGATTGTATATAGTACAGAATGCTATACCATCCACAGGAAACCAAAACATATTAGTCTGAGGAGACTTCTTGTCTCCAGCTCTAACACAATCATGTAAACACAGCATTATTCGCATCACAGGTTTGTTCATATAACCATATACATTTTGAACACCTCTGAATTCAAACATACTCCCCACCTTGAGAGCGAGAAAACTCTATTTCAACTTCTCATTTTTGGTTTTGTATCCATTGTGCCAGCTCTACATTGTTTGTTCATTGGTATCAGCACCATTCAATTGAACCATTCATGCTCAGCGATGCTGGGTGGCATTTTAAGCTACTTCCCACCACTCATGGTCCCCTAATCTACTTACTGGTTTTTCAACTTGGGCATTCGTTCGTAGAGACACTCAGAAATGAAGATTTCCCCCTTTCTTACAGTCCATTCCTTTGAGGGGGAGGAGCAACCTCTGACTCCTTACTCAAATTCAATTCACTGTTCCGGTGTTTCAATTCTGCCCTGTCTGGGGTATCCTGTTTCTTTTATCTTTCCTGATCTTATGCCACCTGGGGGCAGTGGGGAGGCTGGGGGCTGGGGGGGTGGGGGGGGGGGCGGGATGGGGGGGAGGGGGCGGTCTCTATGTTGCTTCAGATCTTCTCTTTCGGTGTGTTCAATTAATTTGGTACTGCTGGTTAGGCATAGGCATGAGTACACAAATACACTATCATTACAAGTTGGAGAACTACCAGAGCGTGTGAAAGAATATGAACTTAAGGGTTTGCTGATATGTTAAGTCCACATTCCACCAGTGTAAATGTTGCACCAAATTGTGCCACATAATTGTGCATCTTATATTTAATTATCTCATTTACTTTTACTTTTGGTTTCACTTGAGCATAACTTTTGATATGGGACAGGTCTTGTTTGACTCGTAAAGCATGATATAGGAGGCTCCACCAAAACCACCTCATACTGGATTCGTACTGGCTTTTCCCACACTCTGTTACCTACAAAACACAATTATTCAGTCCTACAATCACGAGCAGATCGACGAAGTATTTCGCACGACAATGCTGCAGACAAAGAAAACAGACATTGTAAAGAAAGCTGAAGTTTAACATCTAATCAACAAGTCATGGATTTAAAAGCTTCTCCAGATCTCTTTTACTCGTATCCATCTTGTGGATAATTCTTGCTAAATGTATTTCGCCTTAGCCTTCAATTGTCCCAATCTAAATTCTATATCGTTTTTTTTACAGAAATTTTAATCCCTCTGACATGTACCAGTGTGTTTAACTCTCCTGATTGTTTCATTAATTAGATAGTTTCTCGATGGAGTATGTGTCAATGCTCTAAAAGTTGTCTCATTTTCCTGAGCCACATTAACTATTTCATCCTTTGCTGTTGTCAAATAACTGAGCATCTCTAAGACCCATTCTTCAATGCAAATTCATCATGCATTTCCAGATGCTAATTGCTTCATATAATACAAATCACATCTGCACCCTCACACCGGTATCTATATCATGCCACACAAGCCATCCAATACAAGCCTTTCTCGTTTTCAGGTGATCTTGTCAAAAGATTGTCTGGAGGTCTTTACTCAACTTCCACTGCATGTCTTGGGTAGTGGCTGGGCTATCAATGCAGTTTTCTTAAAAAGTTCAGAGACGAGGACGAAAATGTCTCCAAAAGAAAGCTATCACTTTGCTATCCATAACTACACTTTTCTGACTTTCACTAGATGTTAGGATAATTCCTATTTGGTGGTGTAATTTTCCTGTTTCTATCTTGCAACTTAAGTGGGGCATCCTATTAATTACTATTCATATATCATTTATGAGCTCTGTAGGAACTTTATTGTCCAGTACAATATTAAAGATAGAAAACATAGATCAAACATTCCCACTTGGTCCAAATTACCACATACAAAACAAATATTTATAACCAGCTATAGTGTGCCCGGGTCCATTTTATCATTTCAAACTTATCACAAATTCAAACAGCAGTATTTTATTTCCTCACAAACTTTCTTCCAGAAACCACCTAGACCTTTCTCAACCAGTTTCTTTTAATGAAAATTTGACAATCCGCTTAAAATTCAGTTAGATTTTCCCTTCTCGAGTGCTTGAAATAGCAATCTCATACCAATTTATCTTTATCAAATGAACTTATTCATTCCAGTTTCAGAAGCAAGACATTGCCAAGCTTGGTAGTTTACATGGTGTCTTAACCTGAGAGACACAAGTACTCGCAATTCATTTAAAGGGTAACTTCCATAATCTTCTCTCAACTCCCCACCTCAAGCAACCTGTCCCTCATCAGAGAAAACAACATTTGAGATTATTTCCTTAAAAAAAAGATTCCAAACCCAAGATTTTCCAGTACAACCAAAAGAGAATCACCTCAAATGTCTCAAAATTCCAATTCAAATACTGCCAATCTTATTAACTAATCACAATACAGAGCAGATAACTTACTATGCAATTTTGTTTTATTTTATGTCATTTTTCATATTCTTCAGATGCCTTTCCAAATGACTGTAAAAATACTGAGTACATCTGGAGAAAAATTAGATGTCGCATTTAATAAACATTATGTACATTCTACACAGAAGGAAAAAAGGGGCAGAGCTTCCCTTAGCTTTTAGCTTTGAAACATTCATACAGGTTTTTTTTGAAAGGCATTGCACTGAAAGTAGAAAAGGATCTTTCCCTGTCTCCTGTCTTTATTTTATCATAGACTATTTTTTTTCTCTTTCAACCTAATTCATAATCATTAATTAAATTTTTGACAAGTAAAAAGTAGAGAGTAGGCGTCTCTGACTTGCAATGTCCAAATTGATTTAAAATGAGACCACACATTTTTAATTTAAACTATACAAGACAATGTTTTCACTGTAATCCAATTAAAACAAAGTGCTTTGTAAACAGTCAAATTCATTATTTTTAGCAGACACCATGGCAATTGTAACGTCAAGGCTGCAGCTTATCTTTTGTAAAACACACCATCTTTTGCGCAATTTATAGGTCTGTAAATCAGTCAAAATAAATCCACACTTCCTTAAAACTTCCAGCATCCAGACAAGACTACAAAGGGTTAACCGGCTTTTAGTTCTATGCACAGAAAAATGGGTGGAGCTAAAACAAAACACAACAGACACTTTCCTTTAAAGACAGACTTTCATACTTTAACACACACTTTCGCGCAAACTGAAATTCCAGCATTTTTTTTAAGGTTCATTTCACTCAGCAAATCTTATGTTTTATTTTTCTCGGCACAAAAGTTGAAGCTACTGTGTCGGTTTCATTTTCTTTTTTTTTAATTGTCATCTCAGCAACTTATTTGCTAATTCCCTGTTTTTTTTTCCCTTCCTTTGCTGAGTTCTCAGGTTAGCATGCAGCTTAGATCTTTTTCCCTCTCTATCTCCCACTCTCTCTCTCTCCTGCTCTTTATGCTTCTCCGGTTAGTTCCTCAAGTCTCCATGCTTCGCACAGAGGTGGGTTGTGTAAGCCAGTTTCTATCCGGCTTCTGTAAGCTTAGTCGTCTTCTCATTCACTTGGGATACGATCTTGTCCAAATGTTTGGAGTAACTACATCTATCCTCTTGGACGACTCTGATAACCTCTTTGGCCTCATGGACCCCTAATGAGAGGCTGCTCACGATTTTATCTCTACAATGAGCACCTGTCATTCTGTTTTTGGCTGCAGTTCTGAAACACCCCCTGATGAGATTTTCCTACCCGGTCATCTCGCCTGGCACCTTGTGGTGACGTTATAGACCGAGTCTGTCTCCAACTTGTTTCTCTTCAATAAACCTTTTTACAGGCCTCGATTGCCATTTTGTTCGAAATAACCTATTTAAGGCTATCGCCGGTCACTTCAATAATCAGGATACTTGTAAACCAATATAGTGGGTATATTGTGTTTAATTAAAGTTTGACAAAATATAACACATTAATTATACAGCAAAAACATATGACCATGACAAGTAGCTGGTACCGATCCAATCAAAATGGACAAATGGTTGACAGATATGAGCAGCTCTCTGGCTTGCGGCTTCTCTTCCTTTCATCTAGAGCCTCCTTCAGTAGAGCATCGGACCACTCTCAATAAGGGCGTTTGACCAGCCCACCTTCTGTATCGCTCTCACCTCTACCGTCTGTGAGGACAAGCCCTCAGGAAATTACTTTTATTCTCTTCTTAGGGGTGGGCCTGAAGTGAGATATTGACAAGACCTTTTGGCCCATAGAAGTTCCCCTAAAAACTCAATACCGAATGGGGCGTTGAGTACAATCATAAGGCCTAAGCCAGAGCTATTTCACTTCAACCTGGTCGTTATCTCCTTGTGTTTACCTTAACCTCCGCAACTTCCTTCGATTCTAAAGGGTCGAAATTGATCAAAGGCAAGTTCTGCCCATTTACCGTCGAAAAGACCGCCAAGATCCTGACAGTACTTTGGGCGGAACTTTGGTCAAAAAAGGAGGAAAAAAGCACCTGGCGGCAAAAATGGGAGTTAAACATCAATTTTGGGTGGTAGGTGAGAATGGGTGGCAAATGGAATGCAGGAGAAAGTTACGCTGAGGCTGGAGTTGGGCCCAGGGAGGGGGGGAACGCGCACAAAAAAAAAATTCAAAAAATAAAAAACAAAAAAGCCACAAAACCTTCAGAGGACCCTTTAACATAAAATTGCTGCAAAAGAAGTAAAAAAAAAAATCTCACCTTTTCTTGCAGGTCTTCATACCTACCGTCCAGGTAAGACCTGCTTCTACGCAGCCGTCTTTTCTCCTGCATGAGCGGAGGACCGCTCGGATGAATCTCGGGTGGGAGCTGGCGGGAGGATGTTTTTGAGCATTACACGCCAGCGGACACTCCAAACTGCCGGCGTGAGGACCTCACCAATCTCCCATTGAGGGGAGAGCACCGAAAAAATGGGGAGTGGTAGGACCATCAATTTCGACCCCTATGTCTTTCCATATTAAATAACTTTTACTTATCTTCGCAAGCAGTTCTGTTGAGGTAGCTTCAATTCCTACCTTATCATTATATATAAGATACATAAACAAGGTTCAAGTCTTAACTTAAAAACAACAGATAATCACTTGGCAACACAGAGATTGTATATAGTACAGAATGCTATACCATCTGCAGGAAAGCAAAACGTACTACCTGAGGGGACAGCTTGTCTCCAGCTCTCACAGAATAATATAAAAGCAGCATTACTTGCATCACAGTTTTGTTTGACCATATACATTTTGGACACCCCTGATTTGTAACAGCCACATCTCATGGTTCTTTCCTCTGATTATTCTCCTCTATCCAGGTGCAGGCAGACAGGATACAGAACCCTTTCTATATTTTCTTGGGACATTGCATCAAACTGAATATAATAAGATTGCAATCTGTCCCCCCACCTCACTACCCCACTCTCTCCCCACATACATGTTCACAATCTTAGTTGCAAACATATGATATTTCCTTCAACAGCTTTGATTTATTTTTCTGTCCTTGCTTTTGTGCTGGTCGCATATGTTCACTGTCAACTGGATTATAATAGTATAAGCTCATTTCATTGGTGAGCTTAACAGTTATCAGATAGAAGCGGTCTGCGTTTGATCTTTTAATAGTTTATTTCAACCCAGTTGAAAGTATGGTATTGTAAGTCATCAAATTTATGCTAATCCTTTTAGCATCTTTTCACTAAATATATACATATTAGAAGTTGTAACATACTGGGTAAAGTAGACCTATTTAAAACAACTTGGTCCATTAAGGGATAACATAAGTTGTTTGATTTCCTTGCATGTCATCTCCTTTTTAGTTAACAATAGCACAGACTTATTTTGAGGCATTAAACTGAATCCCATCTGCCTATTCAAGTGGAGGTTAAAGATCCCCCACCATTACTTGAAGAAGAATGGAAGTTCTCCTGGCACCATGACCAAACTTGATATTTGATACTTGAACAAATAAAAAGAAAAGGAAGAACTTACATTTACATAGCTTTTGTGATCTCTGGAGACCCCAAAGCGCTTTACAGCCAATGAGGTACTTTTAAAGTGTAGTCACTGTTGTAATACCATGAAAAAAAGACAAACTGGTCATTGATCTCATTGCTATTTATGAGAACATCTACATGACCTCATCTCTCTCATAGAAACATAGAAAATAGGTGCAGGAGTAGGCCATTCGGCCCTTCTAGCCTGCACCACCATTCAATGAGTTCATGGCTGAACATGCAACTTCAGTACCCCATTCCTGCTTTCTCACCATACCCCTTGATTCCCCTAGTAGTAAGGACTCCATCTAACTCCTTTTTGAATATATTTAGTGAACTAGCCTCAATTGGAGGAAGCAGAGCATGCCGGGAGATCTCAGAGATGCAGTGATTGTGACCATCTTTAAAAAAGGGGACAAGTCCGACTGCAGCAACTACAGGGGAATCTCCCTGTTATCAGCCACTGGGAAAGTCGTCGCTAGAGTCCTTCTCAACCGTCTTCTCTCTGTGGCTGAGGAGCTCCTCCTGGAGTCACAACACGGATTTTGTCCCCTACGGGGCATAACAGACGTGATTTTTGCAGTGCGACAGCTGCAGGAAAAATGCAGGGAACAGCACTAGCCCTTACACATGGCTGTCTCCGACCTTACAAAGGCCTTTGACACTGTCAAACGCAAGGGCTTATGGAGCGTCTTCCTCCGTTTCGGATGCCCCCAAAAGTTCGTCACCATCCTCCGCCTGCTCCTTGACGACATGCAGGTCGTGATCCTTACCAACGGATCCATTACAGACCCAATCCACGACCAGACCGGGGTCAAACAGGGCTGCGTCATCGCCCCAACCCTCTTCTCAATCTTCCTCGCTGCCATGCTCCATCTCACAGTCAACAAGCTCCCCGCTGGAGTGGAACTAAACTACAGAACCAGTGGGAACCTGTTAACCTATGCCGTTTCCAGGCCAGGTCCAAGACCACCCCAACCTCTGTCGTCGAGCTACAGTACGCGGACGATGCCTGCGTCTGCGCACGTACAGAGGCTGAACTCCAGAACATAGTCGACGTATTTACTGAGGCATACGAAAGCATGGGCCTTATGCTAAACATCAGCAAAACAAAGTTCCTCCATCAGCCTATCCTTACCGCACAGCACTGACCCCCAGTCATCAAGATCCACGGCGCGGCCCTGGACAATGTGGACCACTTCCCATATCTCGGGAGCCTCCTATCAACAAGAGCAGGCATTGACGACGAGATCTAACACCGCCTCCAGTGCAGCCTTCAGCCGCCTGAGGAAAAGAGTGTTTGTAGCCCTCAAAACTGCTGCCAAGCTCATGGTCTACAGGGCTGTAGTAATACCCGCCCTCCTGTATGGATCAGAAACATAGACCATGTACAGTAGACACCTCAAGTCGCTGGAGAAATACCAACGATGTCTCCGCAAGATCCGACAAATCCCCTGGGAGGACAGACGCACCAACATTATCGTCCTCGACCAGGCCAACATCCCCATCATTGAAGCACTGACCACACTTGATCAGCTCCGCTGGGCAGGCCACATAGTTCGCATGCCAGACACGAGACTCCCAAAGCAAGCGCTCTACTCGGAACTCCTTCACGGCAAACGAGCCAAAGGTGGGCAGTGGAAACATTACAAGGACACCCTCAAAGCCTCCCTGATAAAGTGCAACGTCCCCACTGACACCTGGGAGACCCTGGCCAAAGACCGCCCTAAGTGGAGGAAGCGCATCCGGGAGGGCGCTGAGCACCTCGAGTCTCATCGCCGAGAGTGTGCAGAAATCAAGCACAGGCAGCAGAAAGAGCGTGCAGCAAACCAGTCCCACCCACCTCTTTCCTCAACGACTATCTGCCCTACCTGTGACAGAGACTGTGCAACTCGTATTGGACTGTTCAGCCACCTAACAACTCATGTTAAGAGCAGAAGCAAATCTTCCTCGAGTCCGAGGGACTGCCTATGATGATTTATATTAACTTGCTGATGGAGAAATACTGCTTCATTCTCTTGCATATAACTACTGACACTGCATATCTAAAGTATATGTGAGTCACTT
This sequence comes from Pristiophorus japonicus, assembly GCF_044704955.1. Lineage (NCBI taxonomy): Eukaryota > Metazoa > Chordata > Chondrichthyes > Pristiophoridae > Pristiophorus > Pristiophorus japonicus. Next base: position 24,433,327 of record NC_091982.1, read on the forward strand.
TGAGACATTTAGATGATGTGATCAGGTGCTATATAAATGCAAGTATTTCTTTCTTAGTACAATATAAGTTAGTGATGGTAGATATTTTGAGAAATGTACACCTGTAACAGTATTATGCACAGCATCACAGCCCTTATGTGAGAATATTCAGAATGCTACTGATGGGATTAGTGGATGATGTGGTATTAGAATCTGTTCTATTATTTCTAGAAGTCTGGTTTGCAATTCAACCCATACTTTGAATTGATAGCCAACTGTCTCTGACAATTGTCCAGGATTTGAAGTGAAATGTTTTTGGGCAGTTTTTCAAATTGGTTCCAAACATTTACAGCCCTTAGCATGAAAATACAAATCATTTAAGGAACAAATAAAAACGTGCATTATATAACACCTTTCATGACATCAGGATGTCTCAAAGCACTTCACAGCTACTTTGAAAGTGTAGTCACTGCTTTATTGTAGGAAAATGCAACGGGCAGTTTGTGCACAGCAGGATCAAAATTATTACTGACCCAGCTATCTTATTCAGGGAAAATAATGACTTGCATTTCTATAGTGCCATTAACATAGCGAAAATGCACTCCATACTTAAGCAAAGGATGCCAAGGAGTTAGGAGAGATAACTAACAGCATTGTAGAAGAGTTAGGCTTTCAAGGTAGGAAAGTCGTCATTATGCAAGAGGGGTTTAAGAAGAGAGTTTCTCAGACTACTGCCAAGATAGCTGAAATATCTGCTTCCAGTTGCAGAGCAGAGGTAGGGAAAGATGCTTGGGAAGCCAGAATCAGAATGCTGGAGGGCTTAGCCTGGGATTTAGGGCTAGGAAAGTTTTTAACGGTTGGGTGGGATGAGGCTGGAGAGGGATTTGTAAGTCATTACAAGGATATTAAATTCAACCTGAGGATGAGTGTATCTTTGCATATTACAAGTAAATGTAGTATTCATGTATACTATAGCTGTGTAATATAATTGAATATCACGTCCATATAAAGCAAGATAAGATAATTGTCCTTGAGACCTATTTATTGTCTGGTCAGGCAACTGTGACTCAGATCCCTATATAATTTAATGTTTTATGTTGTATTGGACTTGTCCTACTTTATATTTTCCCAGTGCTGTGCCTACTGGATTCCTCACTTCTTTGCTGGATGCCCTTCAGTTGTGCCTGTAAAGGACAATTTTTCCCCCATACTGTCAAAGATAATGTGCACAGCATCATTCACCATTCACACGCCTGGCCTTTCTGTGCCTTGCTTTCTCAACCATGCTTCAAATTTGTTAATTCCAACAACAATTTCCATTTATATAGCACCTATAACAGAGAAAAACATTACAAGTCACTTCACACTTGGAACCATATATAATTTACCGTTGTCTTTGTTAATTGCTTTAGCACTTCACCTTAAATCGGACTCTTCATATATTTTACCAATGTTGTCTCCTGTGCCTGTTGGATCCCTTGCTTATTTGCTGGACACCATTCAGACCATGGCTGCTTTTTTCATGGTGTGGTGTTTACAACCCTTGCGTATAAATTGTGCTTGTTAAAGAGTGATTAAACAGATTTCCAGCTTTACCGGAGGGTGGTTAGTACCTTTTTAAACTGTAATCAAGTAAGTACCTTCAGGAGAGGAGGGGGAATGTTGCAATTATAGCATCGTAAAGAACAAGCTGCAGTGTGACCTATTCTAAAGGCATCAATCTTAAATGGCCAACACAGACAAATTATTTAATATCTCCACTTTTCCGCAAATCCAGTAATATACAAAAGGACTTCCTTCTTCACCATTAAACATTACTTAATCATTTCAAATGCTGTACTACCAGGCAGAATTTAGGATGACTTTGAAGTTTAAAAGAACGTTGAGGTGACCTCGTAGTTCAAAGGAGATTTTAAATGATCTGGAACTCAATTAGCTTACAGAATTCTTTTAGGTCTGAATTAATACAGTAATGTATAGGTGTGTCTCATTAGAGCTCTCATTTATATATTATATATTATTATTACATTATTACATTATAAAGATTGCTGGACCATGACTCCTGACTTTGTCTTTAAGCAAAGTTATTGGACAGACATAATAACATACAACAAGTTGTAATGTGTAAAGTGCTTGGTTCCGATTACTTCTAAGAAGAAAAACAGGATGCTGGAAATCTGAAATAAAAGTAGAATATTCTGAAAACACGCAGTCAGCATGAAAAGACAGTCAGCATCTGAAAACACAGCTTAACATTGTGAGTGGAGACTCTTCATAAAACTGCTTTGATAATGGTCTTGGCATAAGAACAAAAGATAAATGTAACTATAGTACCTTTGTCTTGTGTATCTTTTTTACTGGCAGAATATTCCTCAGAACAAAATAAATGCAGTTGGAGGCTTCCCACGGATGTCTCCAACTGAAAAGAAATTTACGAATGTACCTGGTGGTCCCGAAGGAAGGAACACTTCCGGTCCGAGGCTACGCGTTCCAAGAGTGTAAGCGCTTCCTGGGATCACGTGGGCCTGGACTACCAATCACAATATAGAATTCTCAGTCAGAGAAATGGGAGCTCCGAGCTCCCATTACGATCAATGAGAATACCCATAAAAACAAAAAAAAAAACGCACACATAAATAAAAAATACATTTCACTTTTTAAAATGTAATAGAAAGAAAATGTTTTATAAAAACATTTTTTTTTTTTGAAATTTAGAAAATATATACTTTAATAGTATTAAACATAAACTTACCTTCATGGGCAGGGTTTTTAAAATAAAAATAAGCAATAACATTTATTTTTATCTATCTTTTAAAACTCTTACATGGGTAAAAGCAAGCCTTATGCCTGCTTTTACCAGGCGTAAGAGTTTGAAGAACATTCGCTGGGCAGGAGTTGGGCAAATAGCCCAAATCTCTGCCCGCAAAGGCCCTTCTCCCGGGGAGATGTGCAATCTGTCAAAAGAAATTTTGACTGATCGCAAGTGCCGGGTTTAGGCGCGTGCGCTTCGTGTGCCTAAATGCGGAACTTGCGGGGCCTCTTTGGGTGTGTGTACACTGTACGCACCTGGAGAGGCCACAATTTATGGCCCATAGTGACAGAGGATTTCCCAGGTTTGCTATGTGTAAGTGAATCTGGAACTATGGGGGCATAGTTTCAGAATAAGGGGTCGCCCATTTAAAACAGAAATGAGGAGGAATTTCTGAGGGTTGTGAATCTTTGGAATTCTCTACCCCAGAGAACTGTGGAGGCTGGGTCTTTGAATATATTTAAGGTGGAGATAGACAGAATTTTCAATGAAAAGGGAGTCAAGGGTTATAGGGAGCGGGCAGGGAAGTGGAGCTGAGGCCAGGATCAGATCAGCCATGATCTTATTGAATGGCGGAGCAGGCTCGAAGGACCGTATGGCCTACTCCTGCTCCTATTTCTTATGTTCTTATATTCTTATAAATGTACTAAGAAGATTTACTGCTTTTAATTTCTAGCTAAATCACAATTGTTCCAAAATAAATAGCACCGAGAGGAAATCCTCTCTCAGGCCTTGATAATGGACTTTAGTGTACATCAGGCGGACAGGTGATCACACCGCCTGCCCAGTGCAGTTGGCAAGAGGCCTGAACCATTTTGATGGTCAGGCCTTGTATAAATGTAATTGCCAAGCTGCCCACGTGATTTTGAACACTGATAAACAGCTCGCTGCTTTGGAGGTGCAGAAAATGTGACACAAAGCACTGTATTAAAGAGTAGGGCTGGACAGATTGTGGGGTTGTGGAGGGGGGGAGTGGTGAGGGCTGGTGGTGGGCGAAGCAATGAAGAGAATTATTGAAGGGGGAAGGATCTTTCCCGAGGAGGAGGGAGAACAATTATGTTAATCTCTCAAATGCAGAGAGTACCATGTAGATTGCTTTTTTTTTCGTCAATCTTGCTTCCAGTGGGCCTCTTGAAGGACATTGCTTCTGGTCAATTGCCGCTCTGTACACTGGGTGGGACTCAGCAGATGCCTTGCTGTCCTTTACTAAAATGGCTCCCGGGGGTCGCGGGAATGGGACGGTAACAAGACCAAAATTGCAAGAATTGACTTACTGCTGGCTTCTTGCCCACTGTGGGTCTCAATTTACACAGATCCTGTTGGAAACAGAGGGGAGCATTATTACATTATGCAAATTGGGGGGTGTCCAATGCTGTTAGGACCCCAGGAAATCTGACCGGCTAGTCACAAAGCACTGTATTAAAGATGAGGACTGGACAGAATGGTGGGGTCGGGGGTTGGGATGATGGGTGAGGCAATAAAATAGTTTTTAAAAATCGTGCTAGAAGTTGGCCCAGCCCACAAAATTGGTCATGCCCCCAGATCGAATTAATTGCTAATTGTACCTGTTTGCAGGCCTTCGAGGAGGCTCTTAGAATTAATTTTTTTTTTTGATGCTCCTTTTGAAAGCTTTTAAGCTTTCTTTTTAAATTTGCTGAGAAACTGACTACTGCACACCAATGCAATCAGTAAATGGTTCTGGATGGTTTTTTAAAGTCATTTTTAGTCTTTTATTCACAGATGGTGAACTAGACGCTCTGATTAACATACCATTTCAGGCAGTATTTAAAAAAAACTGCACCAGGTTACCATTTGTAACAAGGAATATCTTTTAATGGAAAAATTGTTTAAAAAAAATTAAGTTCACGGCAGATTTTACCTTTGCCGATATGCAAATGAGTTTGAGCTAAAACTTGAGCAAAAAAATCCACTTCTGAAAGCGAGCACAATTTTGAGGGCAATTTATGCCTGGATTGCTGATTGCGGCCAAAGCGGAAACTCTTGGCCACTATGTTTAGTGATACAAATACTTATGGGCCGAATTTGCCCTCTGCTCCAAACGGGCCGCACCTACCATTTTCGAAGGGTTCCGTCTGCCAGTGCATGGGGCAGACAATCTGGAGAAATTCAGGTCTGGTGATATTTTTGGGAGCAGAGTGGAAGTGTCTCATCATCGGGGTGGAAGTGAGGTTGGGTCGGAGTGGCCGCCACTAGCAGGGTGGAACTGGGAGCGGTCCGGAGTGGGTGACGGTCCAAGTCACCAGCGCCGTGCTGATGACGCTGGCGCATCACAGCGTCCCTCCCCTTCAGTTAAAGGGAGGGCCGTTATGAACTCTGCAGCCACTTTAGTGGCAAACACTGGGCCACCAGGGAGGGTTTCGGCCGGGCCCGCAGCCTGGCACCCAAGAAGGGGTGCCAGGCTGCCTGTTGGCGGCCCAGCCAAACCCGCAGGCATAGTTGTTGGCCTGACCTGGCAGTCGACCAACAATAAAAAATAAAATGGAGTTGCTGGCAGTGCCACCTTCCCTTTAAGGGCGGCCATGCCGCCCAGCCACAGAAAGGGTACCAACAGCAAAAGCTGTCAGTGGCTCCAATCGCTGGTGGCACCGCTTCCACGGGACAATTTACGAAAGGGGCAATTTCCTGTGGGGCCAATTTCGGAAAGGATTCGGCGCGTACACGACGCGGCAGGAAAACGGGTGGAGCGGTCCCCTACACCGCTCCAAAACTGAAGGAAGGCAATATCTAAAATGCCAGCCCCTCCGCAGAGACTCAGCGGCCAGTCCGCACTGACCCATGGCCACCGCTTTCTGGTGGCCACAGGTCTTGCAGAAAGGGGCCCCAAGTAACCAGCTCCTCAAAATTGACCCCAATTATTACTACGCTACATGAAAGGAACTTGAGTAATGAGAATCTGATTTTTAAATTCACTGAGTGATTCAGTTACTGCCCTTGACCTGATACATACTTCACATTTTCAATTTTCAATATTAGGACTTCATGTACCAACCTGCATCCTGAAAAGATGAAAATAACTCATGAAACAAAAATGTGTTGGCCAGTTTCTGAATAATTTTATTTCTTGTCTGGATTATTGAGCAGAAAGATACATTTCAGAATAATTTTCTACCTCACCACAGTAAAGACAGGCAACTTTGAGATACAGAACTGGTTTAGTTTGATATTTTTTTGGTGTATCTATCTCCATGTACATCTACAAGAGTACATTTATTAATTTGAAATAAAAACAGAAAATGCTGGAAATACTCAGCAGGTCTGGCAGCATCTGTAGAGAGAGAAATGGAGCTAACGTTTCAGGTTTGTGACCCTTCATCAGAAATGGAAAAAGTTAGAGATGTAACAGATTTTAACCAGGTGCAGAGGCAGGGAAAGGGGAGGAGGCAGGGGGGGAAATAACAAAAGGGACGGCCTGTGATAGGGTGGAAGGCAGGAGTGATTAAATACTGCAACTGGGAATGGCAGAATCGTCAACAGCTGCAGTCTGAAATAATAGGGACACAGGTTATGGTCTGAAATTGTTGAATTCGATGTTGAGTCCAGAAGGCTGTAAAGTGCATCTGCAGTATTCTGCTATTTTATTAATCGGAACTTATATATAAATTGTAACTTCTTTTATGCTTTGTCCAATTGAAGAAGACTTTTGTGATTTCAGAAGTTTAAAAATTTCCAGTTTTATGAATCCATCAAATACATGGGGGAAATTTTGACTTTAGGCAATGGAAATTAAAACCTGGGGATGTGTATAATGGGCGGCTGATCAGATAACGCCTGTTTTACACCATCAGCCAAAGTTAAAGTGGCCCTCTATCTGTGGTCCATTTGGTAAATGGAGAATGTAATTGAACTATGCAAACAAGAAGGTCCCAGGTTTCATTTCTGGTCTTTGAAGAATTGGACAACCTTAGCTGGGGTGGCAGAAACTGACCACAGTGCCACAGAGGGGCACTCAGTGAGGATTCCTGCTTTTGACAGCTATCCATTGATCTGGTTAGAAATTCAGAGAAGGCACTGAAACAAACAAGAAAAGGAATTAAGAGACAAGGGACTGTTTTTTCCATCGAGAAATGGGAGTGAGGGTTATGGTGAGAAAGCATTGGTTGGGGTAGAGATTCATCAAAATGGGACGCACATATAAAAAGAAAGACTTGCATTTAAATGCCGCCTTTGTAACCTCAGCATGTCCCAAAATGCTTTATAACCACTGAAGTACTTTGAAGTGTAATTATTGCTGTAATGTAGAAAATGCCGCATCCAATTTACACACAGCAAGATCCCACCAACAGCAACGTGATAATGACCAGATAATCTGTTTTAGTGATGTTGCTTGAGGGATAAATATTGGCCAGGACACCAGGGAGAACTCTCCTGCTCTTTGAAATAGTTCCATGGAATATTTTACATCTCATCTGAAAGACAATACTTCCAACAGAGCAACACTCCCTCAGTATTGCACTGGGGTGTCAGCCTAGATTTGTGTGCTTAAGTTTCTGGAGTGGAACTTGAACCCACAACCTTCTGACACGGATGCGAGAGGGCTCCCCATTGTGCCGCTGCCCAAGTCTTTCAAATAAATTCCTGGGCTCTTAAACTGAATTGTTCTCAGTAAGTTAAATCGTGATGGCTCTTGGCTGGGCTGCTGGAAAGAGCACTTCACATTATGAAAATCCTTCATCTCCATCAGAAGAAGCAAAGCTATCGGGTGCAGACCCACATTGCACAAACATTTATCCTACAGGAACACTTATGCTGTTAGAATGTCACACCACAGTCCAGCCTGCAATCTTACTTGAAAAACTATAGTGAGGCAACAATTGAAAAGTAATGAATCAAAGTGGAATAAAATAAACAAATTGACATGTGGTGACAAACTTCTTCTAGTACAAACTATGAGTGTAATGTAAAAATTATTGGTGGGAGATCCAGCTATTTTGCAGTATATTTTGCGGTGGTTGCATTTTCTTTATTTGTTAGTCTTTAAAATATATTGGTGAGGCAGTTTTATTTTGGTGTAGACTGTGGATCATTGGTGTTTATTTACTGACTTGGTGTCATTCCAGTTAAATTTTGTAAATGCGATGTGTTCAGCATGTTAAAAGAATGATATGCATCAACAAGCAATGGAAGAGGAGGGCTGACAGGAAAGTAAGAGATTCAAAAAATATGAGAGCTGATAAATGACAAAAAATAGCTAATTAAAATCATAGGTTCTAAAGAGGTGGCATCGTTACTCAAGTGCCTGACAGCTTTATTTGTTTGCCAAACAATGTCGTAAATTGTGTTATTGTCACATTCCTTTGCATACTGTCATCAAGGAAAAAATGGCAGCCTTTTTGGCTCATGCCTCCCTGCTGACGAGGACAGTGGCCCCTTTAAGGACCTTTAATTACATGCATCATTCACCATGTGCAATGTTCGAGATTCTGCACAAGTGAACAGCATTTCATTGCTGTTGGTATTTGAATTGAATCCTTTGTCTGAATTTTAACGTAATTAATAATGGCAAATATTAAAATAAAAATATTATGTGAAAATTCAGACAAAGGATTCAGTTCAAATACCAAAAGCAATGAAATGCTGTTAAGCTAATTTAGTGAATACCATCACATAAAATAAGGAATAGGATTTTGCTTGAGATAAGAAGATATGTTTTTACAACACAAACATGCATGTGAAACCAGTTGCTGTCAACATGTTAAATAATAATAACCTATGTCATGTTCCATTACGTATATTGCAGTGACATACTATAAAGACCAACATAAAGTGTGTTAAAACATTGAAATAGATTGATTTTTGTTTATAATATCAAGTTATGGAGTTAAGGCTCCTGTGAGATGTGATTTAAAAAAAATCACTACAGTGCCTTGTGTTGTAGAAAGCAAGAATCCAGTGAATTAATCCTTGTTTAGTACATCGAGTACACAGGATTATCAAGATTGCATAAATACTAGCCTTAAAGGCTAGGAATGAAAAATAGGTACAACTTTTTCCATGCAGAGTTATTTTTTTAATCAACCAAAACAAAATCCATGTTTTTGTATTTGGTGTACATATGTAAACCGAACATCATGTTTAAGTGTCTCCTAACCAATTACCGAAAAATCCAAACAAGTCGCATCTCCATAAACCCGATATGGAGTGCACTATCTCTCCCCATGGGGATAAAGTCCAATTTCCAAATTCAGAGAGTATACCTGCAGGTTTGCATCCCTCAAGGTATAGGGATCCCCAAGTGCATGGAGGCATGCTGGTGGAGTTCAACCAGCTAAAATGTAACTTACATAGGATAGATATATGGCATAGAAACAGGCCATTCGGCCCAACTAGTCCATGCCTGCGTTTATGCTCCAGTCGAGCCTCCTCCCATCCTTCCTCATCTAACTCTATCAGCATAACCCTTTATTCCCTTCTCCCTCATATTCTTATCGAGCCACCCTTTAAATTCATCTACACTATTTGCCTCAACTACTCCCTGTGGTAGCGAGTTCTACATTCTCACTTTTCTCTGGGTAAAACATTTTCTTCTGAATTCTCGATATAATTTCATGGTGACTATTTTATACCTGCTAGAGCATTGGTAAGCTTCTTGCTGCTTGTCCAACTAAGACTTCAAACTTAGCAAAAGCTTGCTATTTCCTTAACTACATCATCTTTTCATTTCTTATTTTCAACAGCGTCCCTTGGTCATTAACTTGATGCTTCAATAAATTAAATATTATTGTTCCAGTTCTTTTTTATTATTATTCGTTCCTGGCATGTGGGCCGCCTTCTTGAACTGCTGCAGTCCCTGTGGTGAAGGTACTCCCACAGTACTGTTAAGAAGGCTGTTCCAGGATTTTAACCCAGAGACGATGAAGGAATGCCGATCTACGTCCAGTCAGGATGTCATGTGATTTAGAGGGGAATGTGGAGGTGGTGGTGTTCCCATGTGCCTGCTGCCCTTCTCCTTCTAGGTGGCAGAGGTCACGGGTTTGGGAGGTGTGCCGAAGAAGCCTTGGTGAGTTGCTGCAGTGCACCTTGTAGATGGTACACACTGCGATCACAGTATGTCGGTGATGGAGAGCGTTATGCTCAGATTAACTCCACAAGACTGTGTTGTAAGCTCAAACCACTGTGATCTTGGTCTCTTTAATGTAAGTCCAAAATGAAGAAGCAGCATGGTGGATTGCCTTTTATACCTGCTTGCCCAGGGTGCACAGGTGACCCTTAGGTTTCCCACAGGTGTGCCCCTTGGTGGCAAGTCTTACACATTGGTGAGGTTTGCATACATAACATCAGTTCTCCCCTACCCTGCCCCCCCAAAGTCTTATGTACAAGTTATTTACAGGTTGAGGCGATCTGGCATTCTGCGTTCCCGGGTCGATTACCTGAGTTGAAGTCCTGGCATGGGTGAGTTGGTCAGATATTTGCTGCACAGCAGCGCAGTTGGTCTGATCGGACTGTCGGGCATGGTGGGTTCATCCTCGTGGTTGACAGCGAGGTCGATTGCTGGTTGGGTGTGTGTTGGTGGATCATGGATGGTAAAGTCTTCTTCAAACTGTTCTTGGTTGTCAGTGAATCACAGTTTGGTCTGATCCAGTTCCCCTCCTTGGTTAAAACAGTGCCAGCAATCCATTTGAGAACAAACACAGTATCATTAACATCAATGTAACACAATACAGCCGCGCGATCGTGGTACGCGTTATGCCAGTGCCGCCGGGTTTCTACGTGATCATTGAGATCCGGGTGGACTAAGGAGAGCCTGATTTTGAGTGCTCTCTTCATTAACATTTCTGCCGGGGAAACCCCGGTGAGCGAGTGGGAACGCGTCCGGTAGCTGAGCAAGGAGCAGTCCGTTACGCGTTTCAAGCTCTGCTTGATGGTTTGGACTGCCCATTCCGCTTGACCATTGGATGCAGGCTTAAATGGGGCAGACCTGACATGCTTAATGCTATTGTGGGTCATGAACTCGTTGAATTCCGAGCTGGTGAAACATGGTCCATTGTCACTAACAAGGACGTCGGGCAAACCATGGGTGACGAACATGGCCCTGAGGCTTTCAATGGTGGCAGTGGACGAACATGATGATATTATTATACATTCAATCCATTTAGAGTAAGCATCCAGTGCTACTAGAAACATCTTTCCTCGAAAAGGGCCAACAAAATCTACGTGGACCCTGGACCACGGTTTGGAGGGCCATGACCACAGGCTCAGTGGGGCCTCCCTGGGTGCATTGCTCAACTGTGAGCAAGTGTCGCATTGGTGTACACATGACTCCAATTCGAAGTCAATGCCGGGCCACCAAACGTGTGACCTGGCGATAGCCTTCATCATGACTGTGCCTGGGTGGGTACTGTGTAGGTCGCATATAAAGGGTTCCCTGCCTTTTTTTGGACAAAACCACACGATTCCTCCAGAGGAGACAATCTGATTGGATAGACAATTCATCCTCATGTCGGTGGAATGGCTTAATTTCATCGTGCATTTCCCCGGGAACCGTCGACCAGCTCCCATTAAGGATGCAGCTTTTTATTAGTGATAGCATAGGGTCTTGGCTCGTCCTGATCTGGCGAGCCATGACTGGTGACCCCTTGCTCTCAAAAGCATCCATTACCAGAAGCAAGTCTGCGGGTTGCGCCATTTCCACCCCGGTGGTGGGCAATGGTAGCCGACTGAGGGCGTCAGCGCAGTTTTCAGTGCCTCGTCTGTGGCAGATTACATAGTCATACGCAGACAATGTTAGTGCCCATCATTGGATGTGGGAAGAAGCATTGGTGTTGATATCTTTGCTTTCTGAGAACAGTGAAGTAAGCGGTTTGTGGTCGGTTTCGAGCTCGAACCGGAGACCAAATAGGTATTGATGCATTTTCTTAACCCCATATACGCAGTCTAACGCTTCTTTCTCATCCATTACTATAGGCTCTTTCAACCTTGGATAAACTTCTGGATGCAAATGCAACCGGTTGCAGTTTGCCTGACGCATTTGCTTGCTGTAACATACAACCGACCTCATATGACAACGCATCACAAGCTAGTACTAAACGTTTACATGGGTCATACAATACAAGTAACTTGTTAGAGCATAGCAGATTTCTGGCCTTATTAAAGGCTATCTCTTGAGATTTACCTCAAACCCAGTCATCACCCTTGTGCAGCAATAAATGCAAAGGTTCCAGCAAAGTGCTCAACCCTGGTAAATATAGAAACATAGAAAATAGGTGCAGGAGTAGGCTATTCGGCCCTTCGAGCCTGCACCGCCATTCAATGAGTTCATGGCTGAACATGCAACTTCAGTACCCCATTCCTGCTTTCTCGCCATACCCCTTGATCCCCCTAGTAGTAAGGACTACATCTAACTCCTTTTTGAATATATTTAGTGAATTGGCCTCAACAACTTTCTGTGGTAGAGAATTCCACAGGTTCACCACTCTCTGGGTGAAGAAGTTTCTCCTCATTTCGGTCCTAAATGGCTTACCCCTTATCCTTAGACTGTGACCCCTGGTTCTGGACTTCCCCAACATTGGGAACATTCTTCCTGCATCTAACCTGTCTAAACCCATCAGAATTTTAAACGTTTCTATGAGGTCCCCTCTCATTCTTCTGAACTCCAGTGAATACAAGCCCAGTTGATCCAGTCTTTCTTGATAGGTCAGTCCCGCCATCCCGGGAATCAGTCTGGTGAACCGTCGCTGCACTCCCTCAATAGCAAGAATGTCCTTCCTCAGGTTAGGAGACCAAAACTGCACACAATACTCCAGGTGTGGCCTCACCAAGGCCCTGCACACCTGTAGCAACACCTCCCTGCCCTTGTACTCAAATCCCCTCGCTATGAAGGCCAACATGCCATTTGATTTCTTAACCGCCTGCTGTACCTGCATGCCAACCTTCAATGACTGATGTACCATGACACCCAGGTCTCGTTGCACCTCCCCTTTTCCTAATCTGTCACCATTCAGATAATAGTCTGTCTCTTTGTTTTTACCACCAAAGTGGATAACCTCACATTTATCCACATTATACTTCATCTGCCATGCGTTTGCCCACTCACCTAACCTATCCAAGTCGCTCTGCAGCCTCATAGCATCCTCCTCGCAGCTCACACTGCCACCCAACTTAGTGTCATCCGCAAATTTGGAGATACTACATTTAATCCCCTCGTCTAAATCATTAATGTACAGTGTAAACAGCTGGGGCCCCAGCACAGAACTTGTGGTACCCCACTAGTCACCGCCTGCCATTCTGAAAAGTCCCCATTTACTCCTACTCTTTGCTTCCTGTCTGACAACCAGTTCTCAATCCATGTCAGCACACTACCCCCAATCAGACACATTCTGTAGTCTGGGTGCATTCTTGATGGCCTCCGTCTTGGAGTCCATGGGTCTGATGCCGTCTGCCCCAATCTTTCTCCCCAGAAATTCGACCTCTGGCGCCAGGAAAACACACTTGAAGCGTTTCAGCCTGAGTCCCACTCTGTCCAGTCGCTTTAGAATCTCTTCCAGGTTGTGAAAATGTTCGGTGGTGTTGCGACCAGTGATCAAGATGTCGTCTTGGAACACCACGGTGCATGGAACAGATTTCAGCAGACTCCATGTTCCTCTGGAAGATGGCCACATCCGAGCGAATCCCAAAGGGGCATCTGTGGTACAAGAACAGTTCTTTGTGCGTGTTGATGCAGTTCTTTGACGGTTCAGCCAGCTCCTGTGTCATGTAAGCAGAGGTTAGATCTAGCTTGGTGAACGACTTACCCCTGCTAGCGTTGCGAATCGGTCCTCCACTTTAGGTAATGGATACTGGTCCTGTAGCAAGATTGGGTGATCGTTACCTTGTAGTCTCCGCAGATTCTGACCGTCCCATCGCGCTTCAGCACTGGCACGATTGGACTGGCCCACTCATTATTGAACTTGACTGGTGATATGATTCCCTCTTGTTGAAGTCTGTCCAGCTCAATCTCGACTTTCTCTCACATCATTTATGGGACTGCTCAGGCCTTGTGATGAAAGGGTCGTGCCCCAGGAACAAGATGGATCTGCACCTTGGCGCCTGTGAAGTTACCGATGCCTGGCTCAAATAACGCTGGAATTTGTTTTGCACCTGGGCGCACGAGGCGTCATCCACCAAAGACAGTGCTTTGATGTCATCCCAGTTCAATCGGATCTTTCCTAGCCAGCTTCTGCCGAACAGACTTGGGTCATCGCCGAGTACAATCCATAGTGGTAAATCATGCATCATTCCGTCATACGATACTTTCACTGCCGCACTGCCGATAACAGGTATAAGTTCTTTGGTGTAAGTGCGCAGCGTTGTGTGAATTGGGCTCAGTTTTGGCTTCTGTGCTTGTTCTCCCATAGTTTCTCAAAAGCCTTCTGGCTCATGATTGATTGACTCACCCCCGTGTCCAATTCTATGGAGACTGGAATGCCGTGAAGTTTAACTTTTAACATTATCGGAGGGCTTTTGGTGGTGAAGGTGTGTACCCCATACATTTCCTCTTCATCCTCAGGTTGAGTAGCCTGTCCTGCTCGATCAGCGTGATCCTCACTGAATCGGCCGTCCTCTGCTGACTCTGCCATGTGCTGAGTCAGAGAAACATAGAAACATAGAAAATAGGTGCAGGTGTAGGCCATTTGGCCCTTCGAGCCTGCACCACCATTCAATAAGATCATGGCTGATCATTCACCTCAGTACCACTTTCCTGCTTTCTCTCCATACCCCTTGATCCCTTTAGCTGTAAGGGCCATATCTAACTCCCTCTTGAATATATCCAGCAAACTGGCATCAACAACTCTGCGGTAGAGAATTCCACAGGTTAACAACTCTTTGAGTGAAGAAGTTCCTCCTCATCTCGGTCCTAAATGGCTTATCTCTTATTCTTAAACTGTGTCCCCTGGTTCTGGACTTCCCCAACATTGGGAACATTCATCCTGCTTCTAACCTGTCCAGTCCCGTTAGAATTTTATATGTTTCTATGAGACAACGTCTCATCCTTCTAAACTCCAGTGAATACAGGCCCAGTCAATCCAGTCTCTCCTCATATGTCAGTCCAGCCATCCCTGGAATTAGTCTGGTGAACCTTTGCTGCACTCCCTCAATAGCAAGAATGTCCTTCCTCAGACCATGACACCCAGGTCTCGTTGCACCTCCCCTTTTCCTAATCTGCTGCCATTCAGATAATATTCTGCCTTTTTGTTTTTGCCACCAAAGTGGATAACCTCACATTTATCCACATTATACTGCATCTGCCATGCATTTTCCCACTCACCTAACCTGTCCAAGTCACCCTACAGCCTCTTAGCATGCTCCTCACAGCTCACACCGCCACCCAGCTTAGTGTCATCTGCAAACTTGGAGATATTATACTCAATTCCTTCATCTAAATCATTGATGTATATTGTAAATAGCTGGGGTCCCAGCACTGAGCCCTGCGACACCCCATTCGTCACTGCCTGCCATTCTGAAAAGGACCCGTTTATCTCTGCTTCCTGACTGCCAACCAGTTCTCTATCCACATCAGTACATTACCCCCAATACCATGTGCTTTAATTTTGCACACCAATCTTTTGTGTGGGACCTTGTCAAAAGCCTTTTGAAAGTCCAAATACACCACATCCACTGGATCTCCCTTTTCCACTCTACTAGGTCGTTTGCACATTCGCTGGAGGTGCTCCATTCTTCCACAACCTTGCACACATAGTACTTGAATCAACATTCTTGGGCTCTACGACCGCCCCTGCAGCGCCAACATGGTGTTAATGGATGCACATTCACGCCCCACGGCGGACTCTGAATCACCTTAGGCCTGGCCTCTGTGGTCGTGTAGGCCTGCCATGTACAGTTCTGCCTGCTGAAGGCATTATTTTATGCACAGTACTTGCCGGTGAGCTTCGATGCTGTGAAGATATCTGTTTCGTGTTGTCGCCCATGGATATGAAAGGCTGGGCTATTGTGATTGCCTTGCTCAGATCTAGGGATTCGGCAGACAGCCGTTTGTGAAGAATGACCTCGTGGCCGATTCCAAGCACGAAAAAGTCCCGCAACATTTTCCCCAAAGATCCGGCAAATTCGTACTGTCCCGCAAGGCGTCTTAGGTCAGTGACAAAGCTTGCCACGTTCTGGCCCTCAGAGTGATGGTGCGTGTAAAAGCGATACGTGGCCATTAGGATGCTCTCCTTCGGCTTGAGGTGTTCCCAAACCAGCGTGCACAGCTCTGTATAAGTCTTGTTCGTTGGTTTGACCGGTGCCAGCAGATTTTTGAGGAGGCCATATACCGAAGACCCACATACATTGAGGAGAATCGCCCTGCACTTGACCGTCGTCTCAGCCCTGTCCAGCTCGTTGGCCACAAAGTACTGGTCGAGACGCTCAACGAAGGCTTCCCGATCATTAACCTCAACAAATCTCTCAAGAATACCAATGGCAGCCATTACCGCGTGAAAGTTTGTGCTCTGTAACTCATCGCCAATTGTTATGTTCAGAATAACTCCACAAGACTGTGTTGTAAGCTCAAACCATTGTGACCTTGGTCTCTTTAGGAAGCAGCATGGTGGATTGCCTTTTATACCTGCTTGCCCACGGTGCACAGGTGACCCTTAGGTCTCCTACAGGTGTGCCCCCTGGTGGCAAGTCTTGCACATTGATGAGGTTTGCATACATAACAGAGGGAGTGAATATTTAAGGTGGGTAGATGGGTTGCCAATCAAACGGTCTACTGTCATCCTGGATGGTGTCGAGCTTCTTGAGTGTTGTTGGAGCTGCACACATCCAGGCAAGTGGAGAGTATTCCATCACACTCCTAACTTGTGCCTTGTAGATGGTGGAAAAGCTTTGGGGAGTCAGGAGGTGAGACATCCACCGCAGAATACCCAGCCTCTGACCTGCTCTTGTCGCCACAGCATTTATGTTGTTGGTCCAGTTAAGTTTCTGGCCAATGGTGACCGCCAGGATGTTGATGGTGAGGCATTTGGCGATGGTAATGTCATTGAATATCAAGGAGTGGTGGTTAGACTCTCGCTTGTTGGAGATAGTCATTGCCTGGCACTTGTGCTTGTGCAGCTACAGGGAGAAGGCAAAAAAGAAATAGAAAGAAAGAGAAAGATGATTTCACAGCCAAGTGGGTAAATGATTGGCTGGTGATTGGTAGATAGTTTTTCTTTTTTCTTTTCTATATCAGTGAGTAACATTTAGCATTGTTGCCAATTTAAGTGTATCTAAGGGTTAAGTCATGACAGGAGAGCTCAGACATGTGTTATGCTCCTCCTGTACTATGTGGGAAATCAGGGACACCTCCGGTGTTCCTGACGACTACGTGTGCGGGAAGTGTATCTGCCTCCAGCTCCTGACGGACCGTGTTGCGGAACTGGAGCTGCGAGTGGATTCACTCTGGAACATGCATGATGCTGAGAATGATGTGAATAGCACGTTTAATGAGTTGGTCTTACTGCAGGTAAAGGGTTCACAGCCAGATAGGGAATGGAAGACCAACAGGAAGAGCAGTGCAAGGAAGGTAGTGCAGGGATCCCCTGCAGTCATCCCTCTGCAAAACAGATACACCGCTTTGAGTACTGTTGAGGGGGATGACTCATCAGGGGGAAGCGGCAGCAGCCATGGCACCATGGCTAACTCTGCTTCACAAGAGGGCAGGAAAAAGAGTGGGAGAGCGATAGTGATAGGGGATTCAATTGTAAGCGGAATAGATAGGCGTTTCTGCGGCCGCAACCGAGACTCCAGGATGGCATGTTGCCTCCTTGGTGCAAGGTTCAAGGATGTCTCTGAGCGGGTGCAGGACATTCTGAAATGGGAGGGTGAACAGTTGTCGTGTTGCATATAGGTACCAATGACATAGGTAAAAAACGGAATGAGGTCCTACGAGGCGAATTTAGGGAGCTAGGAGCTGAATTTAAAAAGTAGGACCTCAAAAGTAGTAATCTCAGGATTGCTACCAGTGCCACATGCTAGTCAGAGTCGGAATCGCAGTATAACACGTGGCTTGAGGAGTGGTGCAGAAGGGAGGGATTCAAATTCCTGGGACATTGGAACCGGTTCTGGGGGAGGTGGGACCAGTACAAACTGGACGGTCTGCACCTGGGCAGGACTGGAACCAATATCCTAGGGGGAGTGTTTGCTAGTGCTGTTGGGGAGGAGTTATACTAATATGGCAGGGGGATGGGGATCTATGCAGGGAGACAGAGGGAAATAAAAAGGAGGCAGAAGCAAAATATAGAAAGGAGAATAGTAAAACTGGAGGGCAGAGAAACCTAAGGCACAAAACTAAAAGGGCCACATTACAGCAAAAATCTAAAGGGGCAAAATGTGTGAAAAAAACAAGCCTGAAGGCTCTGTGCCTCAATACGAGGAGTATTCGGAATAAAGTGGATGAATTAACTGCGCAGATAGCAGTTAACGGATACGATGTGATTTGCATCACGGAGACATGGCTCCAGGGGGACCAAGGCTGGGAACTCAACATCCAGGGGTATTCAGCATTTAGGAAGGATAGACAGAAAGGAAAAGGAGGTGGGGTGGCATTGCTGGTTAAAGATGAAATCAATGCAATTGTAAGAAAGGACATTAGCCTGGATGATGTGGAATTGGTATGGGTGGAGCTGCTTAATTCCAAAGGGCAGAAAACGCAAGTCGGTGTTGTGTATAGACCACCAAATAGTAGTAGTGAGGTTGGGGACAGCATCAAATAAGAAATAAGGGATGTGTGCAATAAAGGTACAGCAGTTATCATGGGCAACTTTAATCTACACATTAATTGGGCTAACCAAACTGGTCGCAATGCGGTGGTGGAGGATTTCCTGGAGTGTATTAGGGATGGTTTTCTAGACCAATGTGTCAAGGAACAAACAGGGAGCTGGCCATCCTAGACTGGGTATTGTGTAATGAGAAGGGACTAATTAACAATCTTGCTGTGCGAGGCCCCTTGGGGAAAAGTGACCATAATATGGTAGAATTCCTTCTTAAGATGGAGAGTGACAAAGTTAATTCAGAAACTAGGGTCCTGAACTTAAGGAAAGGTAACTTCGACGGTATGAGGTGTGAATTGGCTCGAATAGACTGGCAAACGATACTAAAAGGGTTGACGGTGGATAAGCAATGGCAAACATTTAAAGATCACATGGATAAACTTCAGCAAATGTACATCCCTGTCTGGAATAAACATAAAAGTGGGAAGGTGGCTCAACCATAGCTAACAAAGGAAATTAAGGATAGTGTTAAAGCCAAGGAAGAGGCATATAAATTGGCTAGAAAAAGCAACAAACCTGAGGACTGGGAGAAATTTAGAATTCAACAGAGGAGGACGAAGGGTTTAATTAAGAGGGGGAAAGTAGAGTACGAGAGGAAGCTTGCAGGGAATATAAAAACTGACTGCAAAAGCTTCTCTAAATATGTGAAGAGAAAAAGATTTGTAAAGACAAACGTAAGTCCCTTGCAGTCGGATTCAGCTGAAATTATAATGGGGAACAAAGAAATGGCAGACCAATTGAACCAATACTTCGGTTCTGTCTTCACGAAGGAAGATACAAATAACCTTCCGAAGGTACTAGGGACAGTGGGTCTAGAGAGAAGGAGGAACTGAAGGATATCCTTATTAGGCAGGAAATTGTGTTCGGAAAATTGATGGGATTGAAGGCCGATAAATCCCCGGGGCCTGATAGTCTGCATCCCAGAGTGCTCAAGGAAGTGTCCCTAGAAATATTGGATGCATTGGTTCTCATTTTCCACCAGTCTATCGATTCTGGATCAGTTTCGATGGACTGGAGGATAGCTAATGTAACACCGCTTTTTAAAAAAGGAGGGAGAGAGAAAACGGGTCATGATAGACTGGTTAGCTTGACATCAGTAGTGAGGAAAATGTTGGAATCGATCATGAAGGACGAAATAGCAGCGCATTTGGAAAGCGGTGACAGGATCGGATCAAGTCAGCATGGATTTGTGAAAGGGAAATCATGCTTGACAAACCTTTTGGAATTTTTTGAGGATGTAACTAGCAGAGTGGATAAGGGAGAACCAGTGGATGTGGTGTATTTGGACTTTCAGAAGGCTTTTGACAAGGTCCCGCACAAGAGATTGTTGTGCAAAATCAAAGCACATGGTATTGGGGGTAATATACTGACCCGGATAGGGAACTGGTTGGCAGACAGGAAGCGGAGAGTCAGGATAAACGGGTCCTTTTCAGAATGGCAGGCAGTGACGAGTGGCGTGCCGCAGGGCTCAGTGCTGGGACCCCAGCTCTTTACAATATACACTAACGATTTGGATGAAGGAATAGAGTGTAATATCTCTAAGTTTGCAGATGACACTAAACTGGGTGGCGGTGTGAGCTGTGAGGAGGACGCTAAGAGGCTGCAGGGTGACTTGGACAGGTTAGGTGAGTGGGCAAATGCATGGCAGATGCAGTATAATGTGGATAAATGTGAGGTTATCCATTTTGGGGGCAAAAACTCAGAGGCAGAATATTATCTGAATGGTGGCAGACTAGGAAAAGGGAAGGTGCAACAAGACCTGGGTGTCATGGTACATCAGTCACTGAAAATGGGCACGCAGGTACAGTAGGCGGTAAAGAAGGCAAATGGTATGTTGGCCTTCATAGCGAGGGGATTTGAATATAGAAGCAGGGAGGTCTTACTGCAGTTGTACAGGGCCTTAGTGAGGCTTCACCTGGAATATTGTGTTCAGTTCTGGTCTCCTAGTCTGAGGAAGGACGTATTTGCTATTGAGGGAGTGCAGCGAAGGTTCACCAGACTGATTCCAGGGATGGCTGGGCTGTCATATGAGGAGAGACTGGATCAACTGGGCCTTTATTCACTGGAGTTTAGAAGGATGAGAGGGGATCTCATAGAAACATCGAAGATTCTGACGGGACTGGACAGGTTAGATGCGGGAAGAATGTTCCCGATGTTGGGGAAGTCCAGAACCAGGCGACATAGTCTTAGGATAAGGGGTAGGCCATTTAGGACTGAGATGAGGAGAAACTTCTTCACTCAGAGAGTTGTTAATCTGTGGAATTCCCTGCCGCAGAGAGTTGTTGATGCCAGTTCACTGGATCTATTCAAGAGGGAGTTAGATATGGCCCTTACGGTTAAGGGGATCAAGGGGTATGGAGAAAAAGCAGGAAAGGGGTACTGAAGGAATGATCAGCCATGATCTTATTGAATGGTGATGCAGGCTCGAAGGGCCGAATGGCCTACACCTGCACCTATTTTTCTATGTTTCTATGTTTCCATGAATGTTACTAGCCACTTATCAGCCCAAGCATGAATGTCGTCCAGGTTTTGCTGCATGGCCTGCTCCATTATCTGAGGAGTTGTGAATGGCAAGGAACACTGTACAGTCATCAGCGAATACCCCCACTTCTGACCTTATGATGGTAGGAAGGTCACTTATGAAGCAGCTGAAGATGGTTGGGCCAAGGACACTGCCCTGAGGAACTCATGAGGCGATGTCCTGGGGCTATGGTGATTGACCACCAATACCATCTTCCTTTGTGTGGGCATGAATCCCACCAGTGAAGAGTTTTCCCCCGATTTCCATTGACTTCAGTTTTACTCGGGCTCCTTAGTGCTACACTCGGTAAAATGCTGCCTGATGTCAAGGGCAGTCACTCTCACCTCACCTCTGGAATTCAGCTCTTTTGTCAATGTTTGGATAAAGGCTGCAATGAGGCCTGGAGCCGAATGGTCCTAGCGGAACCCAAACTGGGCATCAGTGAGCAGGCTATTGGTGAGTAAGTGACACTTGATAGCACTGTTGACGACACCTTCCATCACTTGACTGATGATTGAGAGCAGGCTGATGGGGCGGTAATTTGCTGGATTGGATTTGTCTTGCTTTTTGTGGACAGAACATACCTGGGCAGTTTTGCACATTGTCGGATAGATGCCAGTGTTGTAGCTGTACTGGAACAGCTTGGCTAGTGTCACAGCTAGTTCTGGAACACAAGTCTTCACAACAGCCAGGATATTGTCAGGGCCTGTAGCCTTTGCTGTATCCAGAACGCTCAGCCTTTTCTTAATATCACGTGGAGTGAATTGAATTTGTTGAAGACTGGCTTATGTGATGGTGGGAACCTCAGGAGGAGGCCAATATGGATCATCTACTTGGCACTTCTGGCTGAAGATGGTTATAAACACGTCAGCCTTGTCTTTTGCACTCACATGCTGGGCTCCGCTATCGTTGAGGATGAGGATATTCATGGAGCTTCCCTATTATCCCTAATATACAGTTCAAATAAATTCTTATGAGCTGGTTTTGGGCAACATGCAGGAATTAACCACTCAGAACCTCTGCATCAGTAATTTAGTGTTGTCAAGTTTCCCACCAGCCCTTGTGGGAAATAATAAAGAATATGTCTTCAGATTTCTGATCACTGACATTTAGAAGAATAGTAGGTGAACGAGATTAGTTTGTGGTTCAATTACCAAATGAATAATTGCAAAATAAATAACTAATTGTCAGTCAAACAAACAATGCTGAAAACTACATTGGAACTTTAAATTGTTGATAATGAATTGTGTTTTATTTTTAGATTTTCTAGTGGTCTTTGTGTATTCAAGTGAGGAGACCAATGCGTAAACAGAAGATAAGCAAAAGTACAATAATGTTGGATACAGAAAGACAGTAGTTTCATTGTCCAAGACTTTGTACCACAGGCAGATGTGTTTAAAGGAGTCAAAGCTATTTTTATTGGAAGAAAGAATGAAACATGACCATGCAAATTGTACATGGCCCATTGGAAGGAATGGTATTTTTACTGTTTTAAATTGTCTTCTGCTCCCGAAAAATAATAGATCAGGAATTTGAAATAAATAACCATCAGTTTGCCAGTTACCTGTTTCACAGTGAGTAAATGGGAAAATCACCTTCAAATTATTTTTTTCTGACCTTTTTTCTATCAATTGCTGATAATTATTTGGAGATACTTCCTTCTGTCCTTTTCCCCAATCCATAGCCATTTTCCCCCCCAAAGATGATGCTTATTTACATGTTTTTAAAGATGATGATCCACACAGATAGTAAAGTAACTTCACCCTTTTGGGCAGAAGGTTGACTAACAATTTCTTCCTCTTATGGTTGCTTTTGCAAACATAAAAACATAAGAAATAGGAGCAGAAATATGCCATTTGACCCTTTGAGTTCGCTCTGCCATTTAAAAAGATCATGGCTGATCTGATCTTGGGCTCAGTTCCACTTCTCTGCCTGCTCCTCATAACCCTTCACTCCCTTGTCATTCAAAAATCTGTCTATCTCCACCTTAAATATATTCAATGTCCCAGCTTCCACAGCTCTCTGGGGGAGAGAATTCCACAGATATACGACCCTCTGAGAGAAGAAATTCCTCCTCATCTCAGTTTTAAATGGGAGACTCCTTATTCTTTAACTATCCTCGTAGTTCCAGATTCCTCCACGAGTGGAATCATCCTCTCTGAATCCATCTTGTCGAGCCCCCTCAGTATCTTATATGTTTCAATGAGCTCATTCTTCTAAACACCAATGAGTATAGGCCAACCTGCTCAACCTTTCTTCATGTGACAACTCCTTCATCTCAGGAATCAACCTAGTGAACCTTCTCTGAACTGCATCCAATACAAGTATATCCCTCCTTAAAAAAGGAGACCAAAACTGCACTCAGTACTCCAGGTGTGGCCTCACCAATACCCTACACATTTGCAGCAGGACTTCCCTGCTTTTTTTTTTACTCTATCCCCCTTGCAATAAAGGCCAACATTCAATTTGCCTTCCTAATTACTTGCTGTACCGACATACTAACTTTTTGTGTTTCATGCACAAGGATGCCAGGTCCTTTGTACTGCAGCCTTTTGTAATTTATCTCCATTTAAATAATAATTTTGTTTTTTTATTTTTCCTGCCAAAGTGGATAACCTCACACTTTCCCACATTATACTCCATCTGTCAAATGTTGGCCACTCACTTAGCCTGTCTCTATCCCTTTGCAGATTCTTTGTGTCCTCTTCACAACTTCCTTTCCCACCCAACTTTGTAACATCAGCAAACTGGGCTACATTACACTTGATTCCTTCATCCAAGTCATTAATATAGTTTGTAAATAGTTGAGGCCCCAGCACCGATCCTTATGGCACCCCACTAGTTACCGTTTGCCAACCAGAAAATTACCCATTTATCCTGGCTCTTTGCTTTCTGTTAGTTAGCCAATCCTCTATCCATGCTAATATATTACCGCAAACCACGTGAACTTGTATCTTGTGCAGTAACCTTTTATGTTGCAGCAGGGAGGTCCTGCTGCAACTGTACAGGGTATTGGTGAGGCCGCACCTGGAGTACTGTGTGCAGTTTTGGTCACCTTATTTAAGGAAGGATATACTAGCTGTGGAGGGGGTACAGAGACGATTCACTCGGCTGATTCCGGAGATGAGGGGGTTACTTTATGATGATAGATTGAGTAGACTGGGTCTTTACTCGTTGGAATTCAGAAGGATGAGGGGTGATCTTATAGAAACATTTAAAATAATGAAAGGGATAGACGAGATAGAGGCAGAGAGGTTTTTTCCACTGGTCAGGGAGACTAGAACTAGGGGGCACAGCCTCAAAATACGGAGGAGCCAATTTAAAACCGATTTGAGAAGGAATTTCTTCTCCCAGAGGGTTGTCAATCTGTGGAATTCTCTGCCCAGGGAAGCAGTTGAGGCGAGAGGGGATCTCATAGAAACATATAAAATTCTGACGGGACTGGACAGGTGAGATGCAGGAAGAATGTTCCCAATGTTGGGGAAGTCCAGAACCAGGGGACACAGTCTTAGGATAAGGGGTAGGCCATTTAGGACTGAGATGAGGAGAAACGTCTTCACTCAGAGAGTTGTTAACCTGTGGAATTCCCTGCCGCAGAGAGTTGTTGATGCCAGTTCATTGGATATATTCAAGAGGGAGTGAGATATGGCCCTTACGGCTAAAGGGATTGAGGGGTATGGAGGGAAAGCGGCAAAGGGGTACTGAGGTGAATGATCAGCCATGATCTTATTGAATGGTAGTGCAGGCTCGAAGGGCCGAATGGCCTACTCCTGCACCTATTTTCTATGTTTCGATGTTTCTATGTGGCACCTTATCGAATGCTTTCTGGAAATCCAAATACACCACATCCACTGGTTCCCCCTTATCCACCCTGCTCATTAAATCCTCAAAGAACTCCAGCAAATTTGATCAAACAATGAGTTCCCTTTCATAAAATCATGCTGACTCTGCTTGACTGCATTATGATTTTCCAAATGTCCTGCTATCGCTTCCTTAATAATGGATTCCAGCATTTTTCAAATTACCGATTTTAGGCTAACTGGTCGATAGTTTCCTGCTTTCTGTCTCCCTCCTTTTTTAAATAGAGGACTTGAATTTGCATTTTTCCAATCTGCTGTAACCTCCCAGACTCCAGGGAATTTTGGTAGATTGCAATCTATGCATCCACTATCTCTGCAGCTAATTCTTTTAAGGCCCAAGAATGCAGGCCATCAGGTCCAGGGGACTTGTCCACCTTTAGTCCCATTATTTTACTGCGTACTTTTTCTTTAGTATTGTGATTGTTTTAAGTTCCTCCCCCCCTCCCTATAGCCCCTTGATTATCTATTATTGGGATGTTTTTAGTGTCTTCTACCGTGAAGACCCATACAAAATATTTGTTCAAAGTCTCTGCCATTTCCCTATTCCCCATTATAAATTTCCCAGCCTGATCCTCTAGGGGACCAACGTTTACATTAGCTATCCTCTTTATATATACCTGTAGAAGCTCTTACTATCTGTTTTTATATTTCCTGCTAATTTACTCTCATAATCCACCTTCTCTCTCTTTATTATTATTTTTTGTTTCCTTTGCTGGTTGAAAAAAAATTCTCAATCCTCTGGCCTCCCACTAATCTTCACTTCATAGTATGACATTGTTTTCAATTTGATACCATCCTTTTTTTCCTTAGTTAGCCACGGATGCTATCCCTTCTCTTAAAGTCGTTCCTTCTCACAGGAATATATATTTTTTGAGAGTTATGAAATATCTCCTTAAATGCCTGCCACTGCTCATCAACTGTCTTACACTTTAATCTAATTTCGCAGTCCACTTTAGCCAACTCTGCCTTCATACCTTTGTAATAGCCTTTATTTAAGATCAGGACACTGGTTTGAGACCCAACTTTCTCACCCTCCAACTGAATTTGAAATGTAACCATGCTATGATCACTCTTTCCTGGAGGATCCTTTACTATAAGATCATTTATTTATCCTGTCTCATGAAACAGTACCAGATCTAAGATAGCTTGCTCCCTGGTTGGTTCAAGGAAACTGTCATGTGTGTAACCACAATGTAACAGGGGAATAGGGTCCTCGTGGTAAAACTCAACAATGGTCAGATATGCCGTAAGCATCTGGACCAAGCAAAAAAAAGGTTCAGCATCGACACGGAGGAACCTGAAGAAGACCATGAGATGGAGCTCACAACACCGCCAGTGAACGAGGAATAAGAGCAATCAGAAGAATGCACAGTCCCTGCGGTCAGCCCGGACAGGCCAGAATCACCACAGGTGACAGACACTCACGTCAGTGTTCAACAACCAGAGCCCCAACTGCGGCGCTCCACGAGGGAGCGTAGACCACCTGAAAGACTAAACCTATGATCCTAACAAGACTTTGGTGGTGGGGGGGAAGGTGATGTCATGTATGTAACACCACTGTATTACTGTATACACACAACCTAGCTGCACACCTTGACCACAAGGGGTGAACTTGTGGGAGACACTCCTTACCTGATCACTCAGGTATATAAAGGGAGGTCCCACGCAGGGTCATCACTTGTGGAGTGCTGGAATAAAGAGTTGAGGTCACAGAGTGACCTTGTCCCCAGAATGTGCCTCGTGTGGTTTCATGCGGTAGAGTAAGGACTTTACATTGACAACGAGAAACGGGAATTCACGATCCACGAGAATGGCCACTGGTAATGCAGAGGAACCGTACTGTGTTGGGGAAGACTGGGATGATTTTGACGAGAGGCTTCAGCAAAGCTTCGTTACGAAAGAATGGCTGGGGGATGCAGCGACCGACAAGTGAAGGGCTCATCTTTTGACCAGCTGCGGATCATGCGCTCATGAAGGACTTACTAGCACCCGAAAAGCCGTCGGACAAAACCTTTGAAGAGCTGAGCAAACTGATCGGGGAGCACCTCAAACTGGTGAGTAGCATACATATGGCCCGACACAGATTCTACACCCACCAACGTCGTGAAGGACAGAGCATACCGGACTTCATAGTGGACCTCCGGCGTTTGGCCAGCCTCTGTAAGTTCATAGATGCCTGCAGGGGGGAGATGCTGAGGAACTTCTTTATCGAGGGCATCGGTCATGCGGGAATTTTCCGCAAATTAATTGAGACCAAGGATTTGACCTTGGAAGCGACGGCGTTGTTAGCTCAAACTTTCATGGCGGGGGAGGAAGAGACAAAAATAATATACATGCGCAATTCTGCCTCTAACATGGCGATGGATCAGGGAGTCAACATCATCAATGCGACTCAGAGCCCCGCAGGCTGGCAGGGGCAGTCCGACATTCCCCAGGCAGCAATAGTCACCAGAGTCGGACTCCAACAGAAACAATGGCAGGCTGAGCGGACGTTCATGCCATCACAGCGGACAATGCGGCCTGGGATGGGGCCATTGACACCCACTAATAGGGTACTTAAGAGCAGTCAAAGGGACAGTCAGCGCGGAATGCCTGGCCATAGTCCCTTTGTCCCCAACAATGGAAACTTTAACTCATGCTGGAGGTGTGGGGGAAAACACTCAGCCAGATCCCATAGATTTCAACAGTTTGTCTGCAGAATCTGCAATTTCAATGTCCATTTAGCTCGAATGTGCAGGAAGCCTACAACCAGACTAATGTATGAGGCAGAGGGACCAGAAGAGAGTCCTTTGAGGCAGGATGAATTTTGGAGCAAATCGATGGACGCCGAGGTTCAGGTCCATGCGGCGAAGAGTTCATACACCAAAACGCCACCAATGATGATGAGGGTTTTATTAAATGGCATCCCAGTACGCATGGGGCTGGACACTGGGGCCAGCCAGTCACTCATGGGTGTTCTGCAATTTGAGAAGCTATGGCCACTTAAAGCCAGTCGACCCAAATTAGCACGTATTGAGACTCAATTATGGACTTACACTAAAGAAATCATTCCGGTGCGAGGCAGTGCAATGTTGGCGGTCACACACAATGGGTTAGTGAATCGGCTGCCACTCTGGATTGTCCCGGGTAATGGTTCCGCACTGTTGGGGAGGAGCTGGTTAGCCGAGATGAACTGGAAATGGGGGGATGTTGATGCAATGTCATTTGTGGAGCGAAGTTCGTGCTCACAAATCCTACAACAATTCAATTCACTATTCCAACCTAGCGTCGGGTCTTTCAAAGGCACCAAAGTAGTAATACACATCACCCCGAATGCCAGGCCAGTGCACCACAAAGCCAGAGCGGTGCCGTATGTGATGCGGGAAAAAATCGAGAACGAATTGGACCGGCTGATGAGAGAGGGCATCATCTTGCTGGTTGAATTCAGCGACTGGGCGAGCCCCATCGTTCCCGTTCTAAAAGCGGATGGCTCTGTCAGGATCTGTGACGACGACAATCGGGTGTCCCTACAAGATCAATACCTGCTCCCGAGAGCGGAAGACCTTTTCGCCACGCTGGCAGGCAGCAAGCTGTTCACCAGATTGGACCTCACCTCAGCCTATATGACCCAGGAACTGGCCGATGAATCCAAACTACTGACCACCATCACCACGTACAAGGGACTGTTCGTTTATAACAGGTGCCCGTTTGACATTTGATCAGCGGCCAGGATTTTTCAATGAAACATGGAAAGCCTGCTTAAATCCATTCCTGGAACGATCGTATTCCAGGACGACATCCTCATCACGGGTCGAGACATCGAGGTATACCTCCACAACCTGGAGGAGGTGCTACGCCGACTGGACCGAGTAGGCCTGCAACTCAAGAAGTCTAAATGTGTGTTTTTGGCTCCTGAGGTTGAGTTTCTGGGCAGGAGGGTGCTGCAGATGGGATTCGGCCCACCGAATCCAAAACAGGCGATTCGACGAGCACCCAGGCCCTGCAACACATCAGAGTTGTGTTCATTTTTGGGACTGTTGAACTACTTTGGGAACTTTCTGCCGAACTTGAGCACGTTGTTGGAGCCGCTACACGTGCTCCTGCGTAAGGGTTGCGATTGGTTTTGGGGGGACTGTCAGGAACGGGCTTTTGATCGGGTGCGAAACCTACTTTGTTCAAACAAGTTGTTAACCCTGTGCAAACCCTGTTTAAAAAAAAACTGGTTCTGACATGTGATGCATCGTCCTATGGGGTTGGGTGCGTGTTGCAGCAGGGCAATGCTGAGGGTCAACTACAACCTGTGGCTTATGCCTCCAGGTCGCTCTCAAACAGAATGGAAATATGGGATGGTCGAGAAAAAAGCGCTCGCATGTGCCTATGGTGTAAAAAAAAATGCATCAGTACCTCTTTGGCACGAAGTTTGAATTAGAGACGGACCACAAGCCATTAACATCCCTGTTATCAGACAGCAAGGCTGTCAATGCCAAAGCATCAAACCGCATACAGCGATGGGCTCTCATGCTGGCTGCTTATGACTACCCCATCCGGCACCGGCCCGGCACTGAAAATTGCGCTCACGCGCTCAGCAGGTTTCCACTGGCCACCACTGAAGGGGCAGCGGAGCAAAGCGCCGAGATGGTCATGGCTGTCGATGCCTTTGACAGCGCAGGCTCCCCCATCACAGCCCGCCAGATCAAAATCTGGACAAACAGGGATCCCCTCTTATCCCTGATTAAGAAATGTGTCCTGACTGGGGATTGGGCGCCCGCACACGGGACATGCCCTGAGGAGGTCAGACCGTTCCACAGACAGATGGATGAGATCTCCATCCAAGCCGACTGCCGACTATGGGGCAGCCGGGTAGTTATGCCCCAAAAGGGCAGCCGGGTAGTTATGCCCCAGAAGGGCAGGGAGGCATTCATCAGGGAACTCCACAGCGAGCAACCAGGCATTGTGCTGATGAAGGCCACATGTTTGGTGGCCTGGAATTGACTCAGACCCGGAACATTGTGTTCACAGGTGCACGACGTGTGCCCAGTTGGGTATTGCCCCTAAGGACGCCACGCTCAGCCCGTGGCCCTGGCCCACCAGGCCATGGTCACGCATTCATGTTGACCAAGCGGGCCCTGTCATGGGCAAGATGTTCCTTATTGTGGTAGATGCGTACTCGAAATGGATCAAGTGCATCATTCTGAATTCATGCACGTCATCCAGCACCGTGGAAAGCCCACGTGCGATCTTTGCAACCCACTTCTTGTCGGACATCCTGGTTGTGACCATTAGTGATAATGACCCATGCATCACAAGCTACGAATTCCGGGAGTTTATGTCGGGCAATGGCATCAACCACGTCAGGACTGCGCCGTTCAAGCCGGCCTCCAATGGCCAGGCGGAACGTGCGGTCCAAATCATGAAGCAAAGTATGCTCAGGATTCAAGGACCCTTCCTACAATGCCGCCTATCGCGCCTCTTGCTGGCCTATAGATCCCCACCGCACTCGCTCACGGGGGTCCCGCCCACAGAGCTACTAATGAAACGGACACTCATAACCCGGTTGTCCCTCATTCACCCAATCCTGACCGACATAGTTGAGGGCAAGTGCAAGTCACAAAATGAGTACCATGACCGTAATTCGAGGGGAGATGTATAGAAATAAATGATCCTGTATTCGTCCTCAATCACGCCATGGGGCCCAAATTGCTTGAGGGTACTGTAATTGACAAAGAGGGTAATAGGATCCTCGTGGTAAAACTCACCAATGGCCAGATATGCCGTAAGCATCTGGACCAAGTAAAAAAAAAAGGTTCAGCCTCGACACGGAGGAATCTGAAGAAGACCATGAGATTGAGCTCACACCACCACCAGTGAATGAGGAACAAGAGCAATCAGAAGAATGCACAGTCCCTGCGGTCAGCCCAGACAGGCCGGAATCACCACAGGTGAAAGACAATCAAGTCAATGTCCAACAACCAGAGCCCCAACTGCGGCGCTCAACGAGGGAGCGCAAACCACCTGAAAGACTAAATCTATGATCCCAATAAGACTTTGGGGGGGGTGGGGGGAAGGTGATATCATGTATGTAACCACAATGTAACACCACTGTATTACTGTATAAACACAACCTCGATGCACACCTTGACCACAAGGGGTGAACTTGTGGGAGATACTCCTTACCTGTTCACCCAGGTATATAAAGGGAGGTCCCACGCAGGGTCATCACTTGTGAAGTGCTGGAATAAAGAGTTGAGGTCACAGAGTGACCCTGTTCCCAGAATGTGCCTTGTGTGGTTTCCTGCTGTAGAGTAAGGACTTTACAGAAACTATCCTGGATAGAAACATAGAAAATAGGTGCAGGAGCAGGCCATTTGACCCTTCGAGCCTGCACCGCCATTCAATAAGATCATGGCTGATCATTCCCTCAGTACCACTTTCCTGCTTTCTCTCCATACCCCTTGATCCATTTAGCCGTAAGGACCATATCTAACTCCCTTTTGAATATATCCAATGAACTGGCATCAACAACTCTCTGCGGCAGGGAATTTCACAGGTTAATAACTCTCTCAGTGAAGAAGTTTCTCCTCATCTCAGTCCAAAATGGCCTACCCCTTATCCTAAGAATATGTCCCCTGGTTCTGGACTTCCCCAACATCGGGAACATTCTTCCCGCATCTAACTGTCCAGTGCCATCAGAATCTTATACGTTTCTATGAGATCCCCTCTCATCCTTCTAAACTCCAGTGAATAAAGGCCCAGTTGATCCAGTCTCTCCTCATATGTCAGTCCAGCCATCCCTGGAATTAGTCTGGTGAACCTTTGCTGCACTCCCTCAATAGCGAGAACGTCCTTCCTCAGATTAGGTGACCAAAACTGAACACCATATTCCAGGCGAGGCCTCACTAAGGCCCTGTACAACTGCAGTAAGACCTCCCTTCTCCTTTCGTCAAATCCTCTCGCAATGAAGGCCAACATACCATTTGCCACCTTCACCGCCTGTTGTACCTGCATGCCAACCTTCAATGACTGATGAACCATGACACCCAGGTCTCGCTGCACCTTCCCTTTTCCTAATCTGCCGCCATTCAGATAATATTCTGCCTTTGTGCTTTTGCCCCCAAAATGGATAACCTCACATTTATCCACATTATACTGCATCTGCCATGCATTTGCCCACTCACCTCACCTGTCCAAGTCACCCTGCAGCCTCTTGGCGTCCTCGACACAGCTCACACCACCAGCCAGTTTAGTGTCATCTGCAAACTTGGAGATATTACACTCAATTCCTTCATCCAAATTGTTAATGTATATTGTAAAGAGCTGGGGTCCCAGCACTGAGCCCTGCGGTACTCCACTAGTCACTGCCTGCCATTTTGAAAAGGACCCGTTTATCCTGACTCTCTGCTTCTTGTCTGCCAACCAGTTCTCTATCCACGTCAATACATTACCCCCAATACCATGTGCTTTGACTTTGCACACCAATCTCTTGTGAGGGACCTTGTCAAAAGCCTTTTGAAAATCCAAATACACCACATCCACTGGTTCTCCCTTGTCCACTCTGCTAGTTACACCCTCAACAAATTCCAGAAGATTTGTCAAGCATGATTTCCCTTTCATAAATCCATGCTGACTTGGACCGATCCTGTCACTGCTTTCCAAATGCACTGCTGTTTCATCCTTAATGATTGATTCCAACATTTTCCCCACCACTGATGTCAGGCTAACCGGTCTATATTTACCTGTTATATCTCTCCCTCCCTTTTTAGAAAGTGGTGTTACAGTAGCTACCCTCCAGTCCATAAGAACTGATCCAGGGTTGATAGACTGGTGGAAAATGATCACCAATGCATCCACTATTTCTAGGGCCACTTCCTTAAGTACTCTGGGATGCAGACTATCAGGCCTCGGGGATTTATCAGCCTTCAATCCCATCAATTTCCCTAACGCAATTTCCTGCCTAATAAGGATATCCTTCAGTTTCTCCTTCTCACTAGACCCACTGTCCCCTAGTACATTCGGAAGGTTATTCGTGTCTTCCTTCGTGAAGACAGAACCAAAGTATTTGTTCAATTGGTCTGCCATTTCTTTGTTCCCCATTATAAATTCACCTGAATCCGACTGCAAGGGACCTACATTTGTCTTCACTAGTCTTTTGTTATATTCACTAACTCTTCCTCAAGGCTACCTTGGCCAATTTGATTTGTCCAATCAATATGAAGATTAAAATCGCTCTTGATTATTGCCATAGCTTTCTTGCAAGCCTCCATTATTTCTTGATTTATACTTTCTCCAACAGCATAGCTATTGTTAGGGGGCCTATAGACTATGCCCACCAGTGTCTTATTTCTCTTGTTATTTCTGTCTCCACCCAAACTGATTCAACATCTTGATCTTCTGAGCCAATATCATTTCTCACTACTGCACTGATCTCATCCTTTATTAACAGAGCTACCCCACCTCCTTTTTCTTTCTGTCTATCCTTCCGAATTGTCAAATACCCCTGAATATTCTTGGTCATCTTGAAACCACATCTGTGTAATGGCTATCAGATCATACCCATTCATATCTATTTGTGCTGTCAACTCATCTATCCTGTTACAACTGCTGCGTGCATTCAGATAAAGAGCTTTTAATTTTGTCTTTTTACCATTTTCCCTGCTTTAGCCCCACTTTCTGATACACTCTTATTTTTATACATTCTGTCCCTTCCTGTCACACTCTGCATATCCTTTCCCCCACTGCTACCCTGCTCTATTGTCTTCTCCTTGCTCTTTGACTTTTTAAATTTCCACTCACCAGAACCCTCCCCCTACTACATAACATAAGAACATAAGAAATAGGAGTAGGAGTAGACCATACGGCCCCTCGAGTCTGCTCCGCCATTTAATATGATCATGGCTGATCCGATCATGGACTCAGGTCCACTTCACTGCCAGCTCTCCATAACCCCTTATACCTTATCATTTAAGAAACGGTCTATTTCTGTCTTAAATTTATTCAATGTCCCAGCTTCCACAGCTCTCTGAGGCAGCGAATTTCACAGATCCACAATCCTTAGGGAAGAAATTTCTCCTCATCTCAGTTTAAATGGGCGGCCCCATATTCTAAGATTATACATAGAAACATACATAGAAAATAGGTGCAGGAGCAGGCCATTCGGCCCTCGAGCCTGCACTGCCATTCAATATGATCATGGCTGATCATGTAATCTCAGTACCCCACCCCTGCCTTCTCTCCATACCGTCTGGTCCCTTTAGCCGTAAGGGCCAACTCTAACTCCCTTTTGAATATGTCCAACAAACTGGACACCACAACTTTCTGTGGCAGAGAATTCCACAGGTTCACAACTCTCTGGGTGAAAAAGTTTCTCCTCATCTCGGTCCTATATGCCTCATCCCTTATCCTTAGACTGTGTCCCCTGGTTCTGGACTTTCCCAACATCGGGAACATTCTTCCTGCATCGAACCTGTCCAGTCCCGTCAGAATTTTATATGTTTCTATGAGATCCCCTCTCATTCTTCTAAATTCCAGTGAGTATAAGTCTAGCCGATCCAGTCTTTCCTCGTATGTCAGTCCTGCCATCCTGGGAATCAGTCTGGTGAATCTTCGCTGCACTCCCTCAATAGCAAGCACGTCCTTCCTCAGATTAGGAGACCAAAACTGAACACAATACTCAAGGTGTGGTCCTGTACAACTGCAGTAAGACCTCCCTGCTCCTATACTCAAATCCCCTCACTATGAAGGCCAGCATGCCATTTGCTTTCTTTACTGCCTGCTGTACCTGCATGCCGACCTTCAATGACTGATGCACCATGACACCCAGGTCTCATTGCACCTCCCCTTTTATGAATCTGTAACCATTCAGATAATAATCTGCCTTCCTGTTTTTGCCAGCAAAGTGGATAACCTCATATTTATCTATATTATACTGCATCTGCCATGCATTTGCTCATTCACCTAACCTGTCCAAGTCCCCCTGCAGCCTCTTAGCATCCTCCTCGCAGCTTGCCCTGCCACCCAGCTTAGTGTCATCTGCAAACTTGGAGATATTACATTTAATTCCTTCGTCTAAATTATTAATGTATATTGTAAATAGCTGGGGTCCCAGCACTGAACTCTGCGGCACTGCACTAGTCACTGCCTGCCATTCTGAAAAGGACACATTTATTCCCACTCTTGGCTTCCTGTCTGCCAATCGTTTCTCTGTCCACATCAGTACATTTCCATCAATACAATGCCCTCTAGTTCCAGTTTCCCCTATCAGTGAAAACATCCTCTCTGCATCCACC
Source organism: Pristiophorus japonicus (assembly GCF_044704955.1). Classification (NCBI taxonomy): domain Eukaryota; kingdom Metazoa; phylum Chordata; class Chondrichthyes; family Pristiophoridae; genus Pristiophorus; species Pristiophorus japonicus. The sequence goes on from NC_091982.1 coordinate 24,468,507, forward strand.
TTGTCATGCCCCCTCATAATCTTATACGTTTCGATAAGATCACCTCTCATTCTTCTGAATTCCACTGAGTAGAGGCCCAACCTACTCAACCTTTCCTCATAAGTCAACCCCCTCATCTGTGGAATCAACCTTGTGAATCTTCTCTGAACTGCCTGCAAAGCAAGTCTTTCTTAAATATGGAACCAACATTGCACGCAGTATTCGAGGTGTGGCCTCATCAACACCCTGTACAACTGTAGCAAGACTGCCCTGCTTTTATACTCCCTCCCTTTTGCAATAAAGACCAAGATTCCATTGGCCTTCCTGATCACTTGCTGTACCTGCATACTAACCTATTGTGTTTCATGCACAAGTACCCCCAGGTCCCGCTGTACTACAGCACTTTGCAATCTTTCTCCATTTAAATAATAACTTGCCAAAGTGCATGACCTCACACTTTCCACTATTGAGGTTGAAGCCCTGTCGACAGCCCTGGTTATTCGATTCGCCAGTACACTAGTGCCTAGTGAAGCCTGTCCTAATGGAACAGCTCCCTCTCACCCCAGTACTGGTGCCAGTGCCCCATGAATCAAAACCCTTTTCTCCCATACCAGTCTTCAAGCCACATGTTCATCTCTCTGATCTTATTTACCCTATGCCAGCTTAACATTCCATGTTGATGGTCACCTTTTTAATTGAATTCTACCAGTGGCGATAAACTCAATTAAGATTCAGCCACTGTGTCTTGTGACTGAGTTTTCCCCTTGTTGCTGACGTTTATTAATTTTGCATCTTTTAATGAGTAGCAATGTTATTAATTTTCTATAATGCCAGATTGCCGAGGGTTACTCGGTGAGCATTTGGAGAGCACATCTAATGGCATCTTCACCACAGGAAATGGCTTGTTTCATATCATTACTTTTCTATTGAAAGGTTTATGGATGCCCCAAACAGGCAGGACATTACATTTAATTATATGTACTAAGATACTGTGAGTGGTGATGGATTTCACTGCACTCTCAACTTTGAGAAAATGAGCAGAAGAACAGACAAAGTTTGCAAGTGACAAGAGCAATGACATAGATATAGGCATTGTATCCATATGCATTGTCCTTCAGATGAGTATAGTAATCATTTCTGTTCTTTATCCAGTTTCTTCCAAGTGTAATAAGTACAATCGTGGCCTACCGATCTTGTGGGGGAGGGGGTTGGGGGCAAAGTGGAGGGTCGGGGAGGTTGGGCGGGGTGCGTGGAGAGAAAGATTGGTGTGACTGCACCTACAGAGTGCATTGCATCAACACTTTCAATTTCCTTCAGTACTTTTATTCCAATTGGTCCTTGTTGGACATTCATGTTGCTTGGAGTAACGTTTCCCTAGTTGCACTGTCATTAACTAGAGGGACGCCTTTCCAAAATTAACCATCATTATAAATGCCTCCACTGTCTTTCCTGTGCTCCCAATTGCTCAGCATAAATGTTTGACTACAGTCCGCCTACATGTACAAAAGTATTCACGTGTACCAGCTACTGGATTACTTGTTGATGAAAGAAAGCCAGGAAATTTCATAGATCGTAGATTACAGATCTTTAACAGATTACAAAATTTCATAGAAAACCTGATGAAATCTCAAACAATGTTCCCTCTAAACTGCACATGTGCATGAGCACAAAGCAAATTTAAGGTACCGCACATTGAAATAAACAGGCAGCGCACAACGAAGAAAATCTCGAGCGAACATTGCTCTCAAATGGAACATTCTCAGGGAAACAGTTTTTTAAGAGCTAGGATCTAAACTGACCTGGCAATTTGGTAATTTTGCACAAGAACACTTAATGGACTTCCAGATATACATAGCAGACTTTGCTAAGGCTGATAACAGCAATCGCTGTTTTGATCTGATATATATGTTAAACTTCATTTTCCACAAACATATGCATTCCTTCATTGGGTCTTTTGGACTGTCATGTATGTAACCTTCATGTAACAACACTGCAATACTGTATATACATAAGAAATGCATACCTTGGCCACAGGGGGTGAACTTGCGGGAGACACTCCTCACCTGGTCATCCAGGTATATAAAGGGAGGTCCCACGCAGGGTCATCACTTCTTGGTCCTGTGAATAAAGGTTCAGGTCATGGAGTGACCTTGTCCATAGAATGTGCCTCATGTGGATTTGTGGTATTGTGTAAGGACTTTACATTGGCGACGAGAAACGGGAATCAACGACCCACGAGAATGGCCACCGGCAGCACAGATGAACGGTACTGTGTTGGTGAGGACTGGGACGATTTCATTGAGAGGCTCCAGCAGAGTTTTGTCACGAAGGACTGGCTGGGAGACACAGCGGCCGACAAGCGAAGGGCTCATCTGCTGACCAGCTGTGGACCTAAGACTTGGGCACGCATGAAAGGCCTGCGAGCACCCGAGAAGCCGGCGGACAAAACCTTTGAAGAGCTCAGCAAACTAATTGGTGAGCACCTCAAACCGGCGAGCAGCGTACACATGGCCCGACACAGATTCTATACCCACCGACATCGGGAAGGACAGAGCATACCGGATTTCGTTGCGGACCTCCGGCGCTTGGCCAGCCTCTAAGTTCACACACACCTGCAGGGGGGAGATGCTAAGAGATTTCTTTATTGAGGGCATCGGTCATGCTGGGATTTGCAGAAAGCTAATTGAGACCAAGGACTTGACCTTGGAAGCGGCGGCATTGATAGCTCAGACTTTTAAGGCGGGGGAGGAGGAAACCAAGATAATATATGCGCGCAATTCTGCCTCCAACGTGATGATGGATCAGGGAGTCAATATCATAAACGCGACTCAGAGCCCCGCAGGCAGGCAAGGACAGTTCGACACACCCCAGGCAGCAATAGACCTAAGAGTAAGTCTCCAACAGAGACAATGGCAGGCTGAACAGGCATTTATGCCACCCCAGTGGACAATGCGGCCTGGGCTGGGGCCATTGACATCCATTAACAGGGTGCTCAAGAGCAGTCAAAGGGACACTCAGCGAGGAATGCCTTGTAACAGCTCTTTTGTTCACAACAATGGGAATCTCAGTTCATGCTGGAGGTGTAGGGGCAGATGTGCTGCCAGGACTTGCAGGTTTCAACAGTTCGTCTGCAGAAATTGTAACCTCAGTAGCCATTTTGCCAGAATATGCAGAAAGCCTGTAACCAGGCTAATATATGAGACGGATGAACCAGTTGAGGGGACTGCGAGGCAGGATGGTGCTTGGGGCAAATCAATGGACGCTGAAGTTCAGCGGGTTCATGTGGCAAACATTCATAGCTCATATACCAAAACGCCACCTATGATGATGAAAGTCCTATTAAACGGCATCCCTGTATGCATGGAGCTGGACATGGGGGCCAGCCAGTCACTCATGAGTGTTCAACAATTCGAAAAGCTGTGGCCACTCAAAGCCAGCAGACCCAAACTAGAACGCATTGAGACACAATTACGGAGGTACACCAAAGAAATCATTCCAGTGCTCGGCAATGCAATGTTGGTGGTCATACACAATGGATCGGTGAACTGGCTGCTGCTCTGGATTGTCCCGGGCAATAGTCCCGCACTGTTGGGGAGGAGCTGATTAGTTGAGATGAACAGGAAATGGGGGGATGTGCACGCCATGTCATCTGTGAAATGACATTCATGCTCACAGGTCCTACAGCAATTTGAGTTACTATTTCAACCTGGCGTCGGGACGTTCAAAGGTACCAAAGTAGTGATACGCATCACCCCAGATTCCAGACCAGTGCACCACAAAGCCAGAGCAGTGCCGTATGTGATGCGGGAGAAAATTGAGAGCGAGTTGGACCGGTTGCTGAGAGAGGGCATCATCTCGCCCGTTGAATTCAGCGACTGGGCGAGCCCCATCGTTCCCATTTTAAAAGCGGATGGCTCGGTCAGGATCTGTGGCAACTACAAGGCCACTATCAACCGGGTGTCCCTACAAGACCAATACCCGCTCCCGAGAGCAGAGGACATTTTTGCCACGCTGGCAGGCGCAAGCTGTTCACAAAGTTGGACCTCATTTCAGCCTACATGACCCAGGAACTGGCCGACGAATCTAAAATACTGACCACCATCACCACGCACAAGGGACTGTTTGTTTACAACAGGTGTTCCGTTTGGCATTCGATCAGCGGCCGCGATTTTTCACAGAAACATGGAAAGCGTGCTCAAATCCATTCCTGGAACAATTGTATTTCAGGACGACATCCTCATCACCGGTCGTGACACCGAAGAACACCTCCTCAACCTGGAGGAGGTGCCACGCCGACTGGGCCGGGTAGGCCTGCGACTCAGGAAGTCTAAATGTGTGTTTTTGGCTCCCGAGGTCGAGTTTCTGGGCAGAAGGGTTGCTGCAGACGGGATTCGGCCCACCGGGATGGTTGAGAAGGCAGCACTCGCATGTGTCTATGGGGTGAAAAAGATCCATCAGTACCTTTTTGGAAGGAGGTTCGAATTAGAAACGGACCACAAGCCGGTAACATCCCTGTTGTCAGACAGCAAGGCTGTCAATCCCAATGCGTCAGCTCGCATACAGCGATGGGCTCTCACGCTCACTGCTCATCCGGCACCGGCCCGGCACTGAAAATTGCGCTAACGCGCTCAGCAGGCTTCCACTGGCCACCACTGAGGGAGCAACGGAGCAAAGCGCTGAGATGGTCATGACTGTTGATGCCTTTGACAGCGCAGGCTCCCCCATCACAGCCCACCAGATCAAAATCTGGACCAACAGAGATCCCCTCCTATCCTTGATTAAGAAATGTGTTCTGACTGGGGATTGGGCGCCTGCACACGGAGCATGCCCTGAGGAGGTCAGACCGTTTCACAGAAGGATGGATGAGTTCTCCATCCAAGCCGACTGCCTACTATGGGGCAGCCGGGTAGTCATGCCCCAGAGGGGCAGGGAAGCATTCATCAGGGAACTCCACAGCGAGCACCCAAGCATCGTGTTGAAGAAGGCTATTGCCCGGTCACGTGTGGTGGCCGGGAATTGATTCAGACCTGGAACACTGTGTTCGCAGGTGCTCAACGTGTGCCCAGCCAGGTAATGCCCCCAGGGAGGCCCTGCTCAGCCCGTGGCCCTGGCCCACCAGGTCATGGTCACATTTTCACGTCGACCGTTCATGGGAAAAATGTTTCTCATTGTCGTTGATGCATACTCGAAATGGATCGAGTGCATCATTTTGAATTTGTGCACGACATCCATCACCGTGGAGAGTCTGCGTGTGGTCTTTGCGACCCATGGTTTGCCGGACATCCTTGTTAGCGATAATGGCCCATGTTTCACAAGCTACGAATTCCGGGAGTTCATGTTGGGTAATGGCATTAACCATGTCAGGACAGCACCGTTCAAGCCGGCCTCCAATGGCCAGGCGGAACGTGCGGTCCAAATCATAAAACAAGCCATGCTCCGGATTCAAGGACCCTCCCTTCAAAGCCTCCTGCTGGCCTCTCGGTCCCATCCGCACTCGCTCATGGGGGTCCCGCCCGCGGAGCTACTCATGAAACGAACACTCAAAACTCGGTTGTCCCTCATTCATCCAGTCCTGTTCGACATTGTTGAGGGTAAGCATCAGTCCCAAAACGAGTACCACAACAAAAATTCAAGTGGGAGATGTACAGAAATTGATGACCCCGTATTTGTTCTCAATCACGCTTTGGGGCTCAAATGGCTTGAGGGTACTGTCATTGACAAAGAGGGGAATAGGGTCATAGTGGTTAAACTTAACAATGGGCAGATATGCCGCAAGCATCTGGACCAAGTTTAAAAAAAAGGTTTAGCATCGACACTGAGGAACCTGAGGAAGATCATGAGATGTTGCCCACACCACCGCCAGTGAATGAGCAACAAGAACATTCAGCAGCATGCACAGTCCCTGCGGCCAGCCCGGACAAGCCGGAATCACCACAGGTGACAGAGACGCATACCAAGGCTCAATAACCAGAGCCCCAACTGTGGCGTTCCACGAGAGAGCGTCGACCGCCTGAAAGGGGTTAATCTTTGACCCCATAAGACGTTGGGGGGGGGGGGGGGGAGGTGATGTCATGTATGTAACCTTCATGTAACTATACTGCAATACTGTATATGTAAGAAATACACACCTTGACCACAGGGGGTGAACTTGTGGGAGACACTCCTCACCTGGTCATCCAGGTATCTTAAGGGAGGTCCCACGCAGGGTCATCACTTCTTGGTCCTGTGAATAAAGGTTCAGTCATGGAGTGACCTTGTCCATAGAATGTGCCTCGTGTGGATTTGTGGTATTGTGTAAGGACTTTACATGGGCTATTGTGAATTGAGTTTAATTAGTTAGGAAACAGCTGGACTTTAGCTGCAAGGGTCAGTGATTGTACCCTTCTATCTGACTGTAGCTTTCCTGGCAATAGGATAGAGCAACGTATGTATCGTATCCTGAGTTTGTGCCAAAAGTTGCAGCTAGATTCCATTTAGCCTGAGGAGATAAATATTTTATCATTCTGTTCCAGCTTACAGTTCTGAAGTAGAGAGTGAAATTGGGGGAGTATGGATTTGTGAAGGGCACTCGTGCTGTATGGACAGAAATAGTACTGAAAGAAAATCCAGTTGACTGTTAGTCTCCTGTGGGGATATGATATTGGGCCATTCTGTTATGAAGCTAGCATGACGAAGTGCCTGGTGTAATGCATTTACTGTTGCCTTCTGGCATAGAAAGATCCCCATATAAATTCAAGGCACATTCATCAAGAGGGCTAACAATGTTTGTTAACAGTTTAGCAGCACAGTAAAATGTGTGTATTTTATTTATGATTTGTGACAGCAGGGTTGACCACTCGAGCTGAGAAACTTGACCTCGTATATATCAAAATAAAGTGTTGTGAGGCATGGCAAGTGCTGTCAAATTTATTTGAATAAAATATTTATGTTGCAAGTGAAGGAGCCCAAAGACATTTTCAGAGCCACCATTTCAGTGGCTTAGCAGTGGAAATTGATCTGGGTCAGTAATCAGGCTCAGAATCAACACTACACAGGCAGCCTGCAGCTCATTCGGAGGCTAGCTCAAAATTGGGCCTTGGGCCTCTGGTCTCATTTCAATAATTTGGGTGGCAGCTGTCACATGGAGGAGCTGCTGACACCTGTTGTATCTCCTCTCGAAAAATGATTTCGGACCGCTTGCCTCACTCGTGGCAGTACTCAGGTAAGTGCCAAGTGCGGGGAAGAGGACAGTGGGTGGGGGGGGGGCAGGGCAATAGTGGCCGGCAGCGGCCACCAGGAGTGCTGTGGAGCCAGCATGAACATTCCTGCTCCTCTTGCCTCCACATGAATTAAAAAAAAATGAAAACTACCTTTATGGTGGCAGCCTCTGGTTAGGCCACGTCCATGTCTGAAAAACCCAAGGGAAGCCCAGTTTACCTGAAGTGTCCTAAAACACACGCTAGGCCCTCTTGTAGATGCCAATGAGGGGACATGTGAAAAATTATGACCTAATATTGCATTGGATGTATTTCAGGCATCCTTAGTGCACAGGGCACAGCCCTGCAAAATTGGTAATTTCTAACCCCCGTTACATATATGAAAAAGGGCGCAATGATGACCAATTTCTACCCCTTAGTATCTGAACAAAAAACCCCAGATTATCTGGTCATTATCACATTGCTGTTTGTGGAAACTTGCTTGTGCACAAATTGGTTGCTGCGTTTCCTACATTACAACAGTGACTACACTCCAAAGGTACTTCATTGGCTGTGAAGCGCTTTGAGACGTCCTGTGGTCGTGAAAGGTGCTATATAAATGCAAATCTTTATTTTCTTTCTTCGCTATGTTATTGACTATCATAAGAACATAAGAAATAGGAGCAGGAGTAGGCCATTTGCTCACTCAAGCCTGTTCCGCCATTCAATAAGAACATGGCTGATCTGATCATGGTCTCAGCTCCATTTCCCTGCCCGCTCCCCATAACCCTTTACACCCTTATTGCTGAAAAATCTGTCTAACTCCGCCCTAAGTATATCCAATGACCTAGCCTCCACAGCTCTCTGGGGGAGAGAATTCCACAGATTTGCAACCCTCTGAGAGAAGAAATTCCTCTTCATCTCAGTTTTAAATGGGCAACCCCTTATTCTGAAACAATGCCCCCAGTTCTTGATTCCCCCATGAGTGGATCCTCTCTGCATCTACCTTGTCGAGTCCCCTCATTATCTTATATGTTTCAATAAGATTACCTCTCATTCTTCTGAACTCCAATGAGTATAGTCCCAACCTGCTCAAACTTTCTTCATAAGACAATCCCTTCATCTCAGGAATCAACCTGAACTGCCTCCAGTGCAAGTATATCCCTTCTTAAATAAGGAGACCAAAACTGTACGCAGTACTTTTGATGTGGCCTCACCAAGACCCTGTACAGTTGTAGCAGGACTTCTCTGCTTTTATTCTCCATCCCCCTTGCAATAAAGGCCAATATTCCATTTGCCTTCCTGATCATTTGCTGTACCTGCATAATAACTTTTTGTGTTTCATGCACAAGGACCCCCAGGTCCCTCTGTACTGCAGCATTTTGTGATTTTTCTCCACTTAAAAAATAATTTATTTTTTAATTTTTTCTGCCAAAGTGGATAACTTCACACTTTCACACATTATACTCCATCTGCCAAATGTTTGCCCATTCACTTCGCCTGTTTATATCCCTGTACAGATTTTTTGTGACCTCTTCACAATTTGCTCTCCCATCCATCTTTGTATCATCACCAAACTTGGCTACATTACACTCGGTCCATTCATCCATGTCATTAATATAGATTGTAAATACTTGAGGCCCCAGCACTGATACCTGTGGCACCCCACTAGTTACTGTTTGCCAACCGGAAATGACCCATTTATCCCAACTCTCTGTTTTCTGTTAGTTAGCCAATCCATCATCCAGTGCGCCAGTGCAGCCTTCCGGCCGCCTGAGGAAAAGTGTGTTTGAAGATCAGTCCCTCAAAACTGTTACCAAGCTCATGGTCTACAAGGCCATAGTAATACCCGCCCTCCTGTATGGCTCACAGACGTGGACCATGTACAGTAGACACCTCAAATCACTGGAGAAATACCACCAGCGATGTCTCCGCAAGATCCTGTAAATCCCGTGGGAGGACAGACGCACAAACATCAGCGTCCTCATCCAGCCAGCATCCCCAGCATTGAAGTACTGACCACACTTGATCAGCTCCGTTGGGCAGGCCACATAGTCCGCATGCCAGACACGAGACTCCCAAAGCAAGAGCTCTACTTAGAACTCGTCCACGGCAAACAAGCCAAAGGTGGGCAGATGAAACGTTACAAGGACACTCTCAAGCCTCCCTGATAAAGTGCGACATCCCCACTGATATCTGGGAGTCCTTGGCCATAGACCACCCTAAGTGGAGGAAGTGCATTCGGGAAGGCGCTGAGCTCCTCGAGTATTGTCGCCGAGAGCTTGCAGAAATCAAGCGCAGGCAGCGGAAGGAGCGTGCGGCAAACCAGGCTCCCTGCCCACCCTTTCCCTCAATAACTATCTGTCCGACCTGTGACAGAGAATGTGGTTCTCGTATTGGACTGTACAGCCACCTAAGAACTCGTGCTAAGAGTGGAAGCAAATCTTCCTCGATTCCGAGGGACTGTCTATGATGATGATATCCATGCTAATATATTACCCCCAACCCCGTGAACTTTTATCTTGTACAGTAACCTTTAATGTGGCACCTTATTGAATGCCTTCTGGAAATCCAAATACACCACATCCACTGGTTCCCCCTTATCCATCCTGCTTGTTACATCCTCAATGATCTCCAGCAAATTTGTCAAACATGATTTCCCTTTCATAAAACCATGCTGACTCTGCTTGACTGAATTATGCTTTTCCAAATCTCCTGCTACAGCTTCCTTAATAATGCACTCCAGCTTTTTCCCAATGACAGATGTTAGGCTAACTGGTCCTGCTTGACGGATAGACTGATAGACCACAGTTTCCTGTTTTCTGTCTGCCTCCTTTTTTAAATTGGGACGTTACATTTGCGTTTTTCCAATCTGCTGGGAACTCCCCAGAATCCAGGGAATTTTGGTTGATTACAACCAATGCATCCACTATCTCTGCAGCCACTCCTTTTAAAAGACCCAAGGATGCAAGCCAGCAGGTCCAGGGGACTTGTCCTCCTTTAGTCCCATGATCTTACTGAGTACTATTCTTTAGTGACAGTGATTATTTTAAGTTCCTCCCTCCCTATAGCCCCTTGATTATCCATTATTGGGATGTTTTTAGTGTCTTCTACTATGAAGACTGACACACAATATTTGTGTTGATTGTTTAAAATAATAAGTAACATTATCACATCACTGCCTTGGCCTATTCTTCCTTCTATTTTTCATGTCATATCACAATATTGAAAAATCAAAGCAAATTATTTGAGACTTGTCTATCTTTCGGGTGGCCATTGATCTGTGATGCTGTGGTCCAAATTAGCTGTAAGGCAGTATGTTATTAAAATTATACCACTGACTACTAAGATGCATTACTGAGAAAATTAGAAAGTTGGCACTTCAGTTATCAATAATACTATAAATAAAAACAGAAAATGCTGGAACTCAGCAGACCAGTCTGCCTCTGTGGAGAGTGAAACAGAGTTAACATTTGAAAGGTCATGGACCTGAAACATTAACTCTTTGGGCTGAATTTTCATTTGGATTGCGACTCTGTTCGCACCCCGGATGTGCAGTAATGGGTTGTGAAATGTTTAACGCCTGGGCGGTCAGCTTGCAGTGTCCCGCTGGGAAATCTGGTGCCAGTTTTGTGGCAGGGCTGAGCAGTACAGCCTGGGAGAGTCGCACCGGTGTACAATGCTTCTGGTTTCGACAGCGATGCGATATTTACTTGGAGTGGCATCCGTAGCGCCCTGTGGTGAGACCGTCAGAGAACGCTCGCAGCGAGAGCTGTCCTGAGGCGCTAAGGGAAGGAATGATTGAAAAAGGTAAGCAAAATTTATATTTCTTGGGGGTTTTTTTTGCAGTTCACCTTTATTTGGGTGGAGTACTATATCGGGAATGTTTTTTGTCCCGATTCTTTTTTTTGCAGGGAGGCCTCTCTGAGGGCGCTCCAAAGCCGGCTCCTTAGCCACGGATTTTCAGTTGCTCACCCAGCCTAGCTCCCGAAGAGAAGGCCTCCCTTAGCGCTTCACTCCACTCTCTGGGTGCAGCAACCAGATTTTTTGGCTGCCGTCGCAAACCAATTTCCATCGCAAAATTTACCAACCCACTGCCATTAGCACTCTAGAAGCCTCCAACCGAAAATCCAGCCCGGTATTTCTATCACCATAGCGACTTCCTGACCTGCTAAGCATTTCAAGCTTTTGCTGTTTTTATTTCAGATTTCCAGCTTCCGCTCAGTATTATTGGTAAACAAAAGCAAAATATTGAGTCCGTGTCCAAGGTGCCCAGCACAACCCAATAAGCCGAGCCAACAGAATGGGGGCTAGGAGCCTGCGCACAAGATTTGTGTAAAGTTCATTAGAATGTAGACCCTCAATTAAATGATACAAAGAAACTGCACTGCACAGTCCCTACATTGAAAACTTCATTGACTTCACAGAAAACTTAAGGGACACACATGCCCAATATGACTGATGCTCTTCCTACCCAAAATGGACTACATTAAGTGAGAGAGAGAATGGTGTCCTTCAATGAAGTGCATACCTCCATATGCTTCAATACATTTGTCGAAGTATGAAGTTTGTGTGTACTGAAGACATTTTCATATTACTATTGCATTCTGCTGTAAATAATGAAATGGAATCTTATGATTGAATTTTTACCATCAATATTCGCCTGTTCTAATTAGCAGCAATATATTATCAAAGATTACTGTAACTTGTCAAGAAAGTTAATTAGGTGCAGTTTATGACTCCATATGTAACTCATATGGGGAATCTTGCGCATTCTACTTTATCTCATGATGGAAGCTAAACTCATCATTTACATCAAAATCACATTGCAGTCTGTCCTTGATCTGATGCACACATCACTAACATTGACAAATGAGAGCATTACCCAGGAAGAACACTATTTTACTGGAGGATTATGCCTGTCATGATATGAGAGATTTAATGTCACTCAGAAATAGCACACAAAAGGATTGGGGTTTATTCCAATGTGAGGAAGAAAATGGGTTGGTAAAATCAGACACGTTGTCTCTGTAGTTGGCTCAAGAGCTTTCGATACAAGTTTCTGCCAATTTAAAGACATAGGGCTAGAATTTGCAGTGGTTCACCACCCGGTTTCTCGGCGGTATCATAGAAACATATAAAATTCTAACGGGATTGGACAGGCTAGATGCAGGAAAAATGCTCCAGTTGTTGGGGCAGTCCAGAACCAGGGGTCACAGTCTAAGGATAAGGGATAAGCCATTTAGGACCGAGATGAGGAGAAACTTCTTCACTCAGAGAATTGTGAGCATGTGGAATTCTCTACCACATAAAGTTGTTGAGGCCAATTCGTTGGATATATTCAAAAGAGAGTTTGATGTGGCCCTTATGGCTATAGGGATCAAGGGGTCTGAAGAGAAAGCAGGAATGGGGTACTGAAGTGCAAGATCAGCCATGATCATATTGAATGGTGGTGCAGGCTCGAAGGGCCAAATGGCCTACCCCTGTACATATTTTTTATGTTTCTATGTTTTGGGCGAGAACCTGGTAGGGGAGAAATTCCCTAACTGAGTTCCGCCAGCGGTTTCGAAGTACCGCTGGGGAACGGACCGCTCCACCGTCCACAGATCGCCATGGCGCAATTTTTGGCTCAGCAGTGACCCAAAGGTTAGTATTAAAAAAAACACCCATGAGAATCAGTAGAGCTGGGTGGTAGGTGAGTAGCCCTGCAAGAAAAAGGTAAGTAATTGGTTTTTTACTAATTATTTTTAAATTCTCTTGTGGTGATTTAAGTGAAAAGGGTCCTGAGAATGCTTTTATGATTTTTTTTATTTTATGTTTTTTGAAAGGCCACCGCAGCCACGGTGCAAATTTTTAGTAAATTTATAACTTATCACCCAAGAACTGCCCAATTGGTCCAAGATTCCACTTTTTCACGAGAATCTGGGTGCAACACCCAATTTTTTCGCAGGGCGGATTTTTTTCTTTTCTGGGGGAATTTTTTGCCGGTGATAATATTGGGAATGTTAGCAGTCTTTTGGATGGCAATCGAGTGCTGGCGCATTGTTTGCATATTCTAGCCCATAGAGAATCCTTTTATTTTTAAAGTATCTAATTCCACCCCACAATTTTAGTTCCTCGTCTCCTAAGAGTGATGACTCTTGCTTAAGATACAGTTCTGGGTATTCTCTTATATATTGTCCAAGTGGTTATTCTTCATATGTGAACCTACACATTGAGTTGAATGTCAGTAGGCTTTTTGATCAGGATGGCCAAGCAAGCCCCAGGTGGGCAGAGGAAACGTTTCAAGGACACCCTCAAAGCCTCCTTGATAAAGTACAGCAACCCCACCGACACCTGGGAATCCCTGGCCTAAGACCGCCCCAAGGGGAGGAAGAGTATCCGGGAGGGCGCTGAGCACCTCGAGTCTCGTCGCCGAGAGCATGCAGAAACCAAAAGCAGGCAGCGGAAGGAGCATGTGGCAAACCAGACTCCCCACCTACCCTTTCCTTCAACCACTGTCTGTTCCACCTGTGACAGAGACTGTAATTCCCGTATTGGACTGTACAGTTACCTGAGAAATCACTTTTAGAGTGGAAGCAAGTCTTCCTCGATTTCAAGGGATTGCCTATGACGATGATGGTCAGAATGGTGGTCGGGGGAGGGGGGCTGTGTGGGGAAGAATCATAGCCAAGCCCAAGTCTATTTTCACCTAACATTCACAAACGCACACTTTCCACCAGGATGAAATTTAATAGCAGCCTCATAGGAACCATGGCTGACTTTTTCCTCCCGAGCTCAGGGGTCAATTTTTGTGTCACATCTACTGCCCCAGCTGAGATCAGCTGACTCAACACAAATCAGGGATCCAACCCTGGACTATGTGAATTTTTTGGTTGCTCCTTGAATCAGTAGGCAAAACTAATAAAAGCAAAGCTTTACAAGAGGCCGGAATTTGCAGTGGGTAGTTACTACCTCTTTGAAACTGACCGCAACTTCAGGATTTAGCGCATATGCATCCTAATGCGGAAATCCTGAAGTTGTGGTCAGTCATTCACTGCCCCAAATACTGGTTGTGCTGTGCCGCCCCCCCCCCCCCACCAACCCCCATTGCCTCCATAACTGGAAATCAGTGAAATTGACACACACGTGGGCTTTTCCGCAGTAATATCGCTGTTAAATACCCCATTAAATGTTAGGTCTTGTTGGATTAGGTGTTGAGTCAGCTAATCTCAGCTGGGGGAGTTAAACAAACGTTATGGCCGTGAGAAACTAATTTTAATTTTGTGAAGTGTCAAATTTCTCCACAATGATAAAAATTACAATATTGAAGCAACTTTTAAAAAAATTCTATATTTTTTAACGTTTGTTCCTGATACTTCTCTCTGTAACATTTCTAAAAAGTTGGTGTGAAAGCAGATTCCCACTTCCTGCTTCCCCGTCTAAGAATTCTGCAATGTGATTGGCTGCTTAGACAGCTTGTTGATGTCACAGCAGATCACGCTCGGGGATATCAACTATACAACACTGAAATCACTTGCGCGTCGAGAAAGGCTAACTTCTCACCACCGTGATCGTGAGATCTCTGTGGGCAGCTTTCTTTTGGGGCTAGCAGCGAACGCTACTGCTTCACCGCTATCCGGAAATTCCAGGCCAATATCTTTGCATGTATATGAACTGTCCTTATTAAGAATGCCCCATTAACACGCACTCCTTCCTGTTCTATTGATTGAACTCTTACTTTATGAGAGGAATGAGAATATTACAAAATTCACTGCACAGAGTTTTTAACAAAACTCATAATTTAACTTGTTTTATTTAAAAGTTGTTATTTTCTGGTGCTATCCTGTTTAAAGGAAGGCAGAGATTATATGCAGTAGCTTTGATCCTCACTGTGTTGAATTCCCTTTTACAGCTTACAAAATATAGATATGGTTCTTGGTTTTGCTTTTTGAAAACCTGATTGGATAGTTATCAGCAATAGTAACTCAGTGACCTCCCCTGATGGTATTACAGCTGTCAAATTTACCATTTCCCATCTCTCCTGGTATATACTAAATTGGGTAGAGGTGAATTCCATGGCAAGTTGGTGATTATTGTGATCTGCTCTGAGATCTTCCTCTGTTGCTGGTGCTGTCAGTCATGGCTGCAAAATAGCCCACGACACACTGGGCTTGTCTTCCTAGCAATGTGTGAGTCCCAGTCTCGGTTAAAAGAGGAAAAATAAAGTCAAGGACAGCACTCCAACCATGAACTAGTTTGGAGATATATTACAGGGTTATCAAATTCAAACCTTTCTCAATCGGGGGAAGCTTTTTCGCCATGTATTCCTATGAAGACAAACGTAGCCACAACACCTTGTGTTGACATTGAAAATTTATGACAGTAATTGCAGTTCCCGTGTCTGAGAGGAATCTGGCTAGGTGAGCATGGATGCAATGAACTTCTCCCGTGTCACATGTGTCACTCTCGTCCTCTATGGGACTCCCTCCCAAAACCACGTTGCTGCTTTTCTGTTTGCCTGCAAAGACTTTAAAAACTGAGAGGATTTTGAAGTCTCTTTAATTTATCCACTTCCTGCTTAGAATCCTCTTTTACTTGTAAACCTCTTCTGCAAAAAGGACATCATAAACAAGTAAGTTGGTGTAAATTGGCAAACAGCAAAAAAGAAATCTGGGCCATATTTCATGTCCAGGGACAGCTGTCACAACCCGTTCTCTGTACATTCTGGTTTTTAGTATTATAAGGGAGATTTCTAGTGGTGTACAGATGTACAAAATTCTTCCCAATCCATTGCATTCAGAAAAATAGCTGAAAAGGTAGTAACTGTGTATTATTTGTTACTCTGGAGGAACACAGTTAACAGGAAACCTTAGGGATTTTGTTTTGAAAATCAAATGCCTATGAAATGTTGTTCACAGGTTGGTACATGCATTTATATAGACCCATAAAACAAAATGTAATCTTTGAACCTTTTGGTGTAATTATAAATGTCATTGGGGAGCCACAGAATTGTTTTGGCAATTAAAGCCATCTGTTGTTGGTTAGACCTATAGTCTGTGAATATTGCTATTTATTGTGCGCTGTTTCTATCACATTTGAGCAAAGATTGAAAATAAACAATTTTACTCCTTTGTTTCATAATTTTCTCTCTCATGCTCTTTCTCCAGAAAGCATCAACTTCTTTGTGTTATGGTTCCACGGGTTCTGGCAGGCCACCGCTAGCTTGCCCAAGAGACCATTCTTCATGCAGGAGCCGAAACAATTCAAATACTGGAGGCATTGCATCCGAGTGTGATGCTGTTCAAACTTGATTTCCATACACTTGTCAGCATGAGTGCATGGGATAGTGATCAGGCATGCCAACTCTGGATAATGTTCCCCTTCCTAACCTGGAGCACTGAGCCCAGTTGTAGCTTGCCTGATACTAACCCTGGTTCAGATGACCGAATTCAGCACAGACAAAAGATCAAATTTGGAATCTCCCTTGGGTGTATGGCTCAGCTATGCACTGCCTTAACCAGCTGAGTCAACAAGTGACCTGAGAGATAAAAATATTTTAGGATGTCAGCTCATGGAAAAATAACTCTCCCACGTGGCAGCTTTACAAATGCCATTAAAAATGAATGTTTTGTTTGAATGTGATCTTTGGATTACTCAGTATAATTTATAAAGGTCACTGGGGAGCTGCAGTAAATTTTTGGCAGTCAAAGGCATCTGCTGTGGATTCGACCTTTATCTTTTGCATACAGGCTATATACATCCAAAGGCCTCAGAGGTCCCGTGGATTCTTTTTATTCTGTCTAAATTATATTTTTTATGCTTTATAGTTACGGTTATGTTACATTGTATAATCTCCATATATATTGCTCATAAATTTCTACCGATATTGCATCAACTTCCAAAGATCTTGGGGAATAGGTTTCACAATGTATTATTACATTCTTTCCTTTTACATGTGAGACCAGGATTCGAATCCAGACCAGAATGTTGGGATGGAAGTTTTCTCGATTGACTGTAAGGGTAGTAGTGGTGTGAGTTAGATGTAGTCCTTACTACTAGGGGGATCAAGGGGTATGGCGAGAATGCAGGAATAGGGTATTGAAGTTGCATGTTCAGCCATGAACTCATTGAATGGCGGTGCAGGCTCGAAGGGCCGAATGGCCTACTCCTGCACCTATTTTCTATGTTTCTATGTTTCTATGAGTCCGTGGCATAATTGGGGCATAAATTGACAAGTGCGATGGAGAACAGTTCATACCAGTGCTTACCTAGCCATCATATGGGGGATTGTCAGCTAATAACCTCCAGACGGATAAGAAGCAGATCACATATGACCATATCGACAATGGTGGACAGGGAAAGACCCTCTGGTCCATCCAGCCTGTGCCATACAATTGTGCGACCTTGTGTTTCACAATATATAGGGGCCGAAATTGCCCTCCGCCCGAAATGGGGCGCACCTACCGATTTTTAAGTGTTCTGTCCGCCCCGATGCATGGGGCAGAAAATCCGGCGATTTTCAGCACTTTGGTCCGGATTTTTGCCAGGTTTGCGACTGAGTTTTCGCCGCGATTTGACCCTCCATGACAAAAACCTGGTCGGCGGTATCCTCGGGGGGTACTTTGCACTGGTCCTTCCAAGTACCGCTGGGGAGAGGTGCGCCGACTTGCAGCAACGCAGTTTGTGTTGGCTTCGTACTTTCGGCACCCTCCCAACCTGTAAGCCGTGCCCAGAATACCGACAGGTCAAACCTTTCGGTGCAGCCCTGCCAGCAGCAGTAAGTAGGAAAACCTGTATTAAAAAAAAAATACCGTTAATTGTTTTTGTTTTTAATTATTTTTCAGTGATTTAATAGCTAAGGTTTTGCGAATGTTTATTTTAATGTTTTTTGGAATTTTATTTTTTATTTTTTATTTTTTCCCCCCCACTCTCTTGCTGCGCTCCCAGCCACGGACTAAAATTGCCGAAACTCTCATTTTGCGCTGTGAATCATTGTGCAATGTCTCCTTTACCATGTAAAGGCCGAAAGTTCGGCCTAAAAGCGGTAGCGCAACGAAAACGGTAATTCTGACGTAAAACTACCGTTTTCGTCGAAAACCGAAATTCTAGCCCTTTGTTTCTTGGTTCTGGTTGGAACGGTGCTGGTATTGGGAGAGGGGCAGAAGTGATGGAAGGTCGGAGTGGCCTGCTGATGATGTCTGCACGATGCGGACGTGTCACAAAGTCCCTCCCCTTCAGTTAATGGGCTGGGCAGCTGCGAATTCTGCAGTCAGTCACTTTAGTGGCAAACACTGGGCCACCAGGGAGGGTTTCAGCCGGGCCAGCGGCCTGGCACCCAAGTTCGCAGCTCGGCTGAACCCATGGGCATAATTGACGGCCTGACCTGGCAGTCGGACGACAAAAAATAAAATGAAGTCGCCAGCAGCGTGATTTCCCCTTTAAGAGCGGACACAGCGCCCAGCCACAGACAGCTGCCCGCTGGGGAAAGCTGTCAGTGGCACTGCGTGGCAATTTCCAGCAGTGGTCAGAAAGCGGGTTGTCGCCGGTCGGTAAGGGGTCGGTGTGTGCCCAACGCGGTGGGAAAACGAGCAGGGCAGTCCCGTACACCGCTCCGAAAATCAAGGAGATCAATTTACAAAATGACAGCCACTTAGCGCCAACCGTTCAGTGATTCCTTACCAACCATTGCATGGCTCAAAGAAAGGGGCAAATTCAGCCCCATACACTCCACCCCAGCCAAAAAAACATGTAATCTCCTGAAAGAGATGAAAAACCAAAATTAAAAACCCAGACCAATTTTTGGTTAAAAAATCTGGGAATTTCCACCTAGGGGATCATAGAAACATAGAAAATAGGTGCAGGAGTAGGCCATTCGGCCCTTCGAGCCTGCATTGCCATTCAATGAGTTCATGGCTGAACATGCAACTTCAATACCCCATTCCTGCTTTCTCGCCATACCCCTTGATCCCCCGAGTAGTAAGGACTACATCTAACTCCTTTTTGAATATATTTAGTGAATGGGCTTCAACAACTTTCTGTAGTAGAGAATTCCACAGGTTCACCACTCTCTGGGTGAAGAAGTTTCTCCTCATCTCAGTCCTAAATGGCTTACCCCTTATCCTTAGACTGTGACCCCTGATTCTGGACTTCCCCAACATTGGGAACATTCTTCCTGCATCTAACCTGTCTAAAACCGTCATAATTTTAAACGTTTCTATGAGATCCCCTCACATTCTTCCTTCAGTGAATACAAGCCCAGTTGATCCAATCTTTCTTGATATGTCAGTCCTGCCATTCCGGTGAACCTTCGCTGCACTCCCTCAATAGCAAGAATGTCCTTCCTCAAGTTAGGAGACCAAAACTGTACACAATACTCCAGGTGTGGCCTCACCAAGGCCCTGTACAACTGTAGTAACACCTCCCTGCCCCTGTACTCAAATCCCCTCGCTATGAAGGCCAACATGCCATTTGCTTTCTTAACCGCCTGCTGTACCTGCATGCCAACCTTCAATGACTGATGTACCCCATGACACCCAGGTCTCGTTGCACCTCCCCTTTTCCTAATCTGTCACCATTCAGATAATAGTCTGTCTCTCTCTGTTTTTACCAGCAAAGTGGATAACCTCACATTTATCCACATTATACTTCATCTGCCATGCGTTTGCCCACTGACCTAATCTATCCAAGTCACTCTGCAGCCTCATAGCATCCTCCTCACAGCTCACAAAGCAACCCAAATTTGTGTCATCCGCAAATTTGGAGATACTACATTTAATCCCCTCGTCTAAATCATTGATGTACAATGTAAACAGCTGGGGCCCTCGCACAGAATCCTGCGGTACCCCACTAGTCACTACCTGCCATTCTGAAAAGTACCCATTTACTCCTACTCTTTGCTTCCTGTCTGCCAACCAGTTCTCAATCCACGTCAGCATACTACCCCCAATCCCATGTGCTTTAACTTTGCACATTAATCTCTTGTGTGGGACCTTGTTGAAAGCCTTCTGAAAGTCCAAATATACCACATCAACTGGTTCTCCCTTGTCCACTCTGCTGGAAACATCCTCAAAAAATTCTAGAAGATTTGTCAAGCATGATTTCCCTTTCACAAATCCATGCTGACTTGGACCTATCATGTCACCCCTTTCCAAATGCGCTGCTATGACATCCTTAATAATTGATTCCATCATTTTACCCACTACTGATGTCAGGCTGACCGGTCTATAATTCCCTGTTTTCTCTCTCTCTCCTTTTTTTAAAAGTGGGGTTACATTGGCTACCCTCCACTCCATAGGAACTGATCCAGAGTCTATGGAATGTTGGAAAATGACTGTCGATGCATCCGCTATTTCCAAGGCCACCTCCTTAAGTACTCTGGGATGCAGACCATCAGGCCCTGGGGATTTATCAGCCTTCAATCCCATCAATTTCCCCAACACAATTTCCTGACGAAATAAGGATTTCCCTCAGTTCCTCCTTACTAGACCCTCTGACCCCTTTTATATCCGGAAGGTTGTTTGTGTCCTCCTTGGTGAATACTGAACCAAAGTACTTGTTCAATTGGTCTGCCATTTCTTTGTTCCCCGTTATGACTTCCCCTGATTCTGACTGCAGGGGACCTACGTTTTTCTTTACTAACCTTTTTCTCTTTACATATCTATAGAAGCTTTTGCAGTCCGTCTTAATGTTCCCTGCAATCTTCCTCTCGTACTCTATTTTCCCTGCCCTAATCAAACCCTTTGTCCTCTTCTGCTGAGTTCTAAATTTCTCCCAGTCCCCGGGTTCGCTGCTATTTATGGCCAATTTGTATGCCACTTCCTTGGCTTTAATAATATCCCTGATTTCCCTTGATAGCCACGGTTGAGCCACCTTCCCTTTTTTATTTTTACGCCAGACAGGGATGTACAGTTGTTGTAGTTCATCCATGCGGTCTCTAAATGTCTGCTATTGCCCATCCACTGTCAACCCCTTAAGTATCATTCGCCAATCTATCCTAGCCTATTCACGCCTCATACCTTCAAAGTTACCCTTCTTTAAGTTCTGGACCATGGTCTCTGAATTAACTGTTTCATTCTCCATCCTAATGCAGAATTCCACCATATTATGGTCACTCTTCCCCAAGGGGCCTCGCACAACGAGATTGCTAATTAATCCTCTCTCATTACACAACACCCAGTCTAAGATGGCCTCCCCCCTAGTTGGTTCCTCGACATATTGGTCTAGAAAACCATCCCTTATGCACTCCAGGAAATCCTCCACCGTATTGCTTCCAGTTTGGTTAGCCCAATCTGTATGCATATTAAAGTCACCCATGATAACTGCTGCACCTTTATTGCATGCACCCCTAATTTCCTGTTTGATGCCCTCCCCAACATCACTACTATTGTTTGGAGGTCTGTACACAACTCCCACTAATGTTTTTTGCCCTTTCGTGTTCTGCAGCTCTACCCATATAGATTCCACATCATCCAAGCTAATGTCCTTCCTAACTATTGCATTAATCTCCTCTTTAACCAGCAATGCTACCCCACCTCCTTTTCCTTTTATTCTACCCTTCCTGAATGTTGAATACACTTGGATGTTGAGATCAAAACTAGCCCAGATCACTCTGGCCCCGATATTTCCTTGCAGTATCTACTTTTTAGAAGAGATGATCTCTACTGCAGCCAAAACCAGGATCAGCTCTTGCTTGAAGCAATTCAGTGAAATGGTGTCCACTTCATGAGCTGGCAGATAGTTCCAGAGGTCCACTATTCTCTGGGAAGAGAACCACTTCCTAATATCTGGCCTTGTACAACTAAAACTGTGATGCCAATCCTCTCTTACCTATTTAATTGGAATAAAATTGTCAACTCTTACACAATCTATTTCCTTCCTAATCTTATAAACGTCAATCATATCACTCCCTAAGTCTATGCTCCTCTAAATTGTAGAGTCCCAACTCTTTTAGGTTACCCTGATAACCAAAATGCTTTAGGCTGGGAATTAGTCTGGTGGCCCCTCTTTGTACCCTTTCCAAAGCCTCAATTTCACCCCTCATGTGAGGAAACCAAAACTAGACACTGTATTCCAACTGAGGCCTAACCAAGGATAAAATTGTATGCTTTATCTTTTCGTCAAATGCACTCTAACACACTGTTCGCTCCAGCTGTCACTTCTCGGCATTGCTCATGAATCTTTCAAGATATATGTACTAGAATGCCCCGATCTCTAATTTTCTCCACCTTCTTTAATGCTGTTCCCTGAAGCCTGTGTGTTTGTTGAGCATTTGCCCTGCCCACATGCATAACACTGCACGATGTAATGAATCCTATTAGAGCAGCAATTATGCTTCTAGAATCAAATGCATTTCAAAATTATTATTTTATAAGCAGAACACACAATGGACAACAGATTGTGAAAAAGATCTTCATGACTACCCTCACATTCCCTCCTGTGAGACACTCCCAGAACACCCTTCCCACACAAACTAGAATGAGCAGGAGTTGGACTGGCAGAATAATCTTGAGGCTTGGTGATTAAAATCGCCATGGCCTCTTGCCAGGCAGCTCAGAAACAGACTTTTGTGAGGTCACCCAAATCTCTGCTGCCCGTGTCCTAACTCGCACCAAGTCCCGTTCAACCATCACCCCTGTGCTCGCTGACCTACATTGGCTCTCGGTTAAGCAATGCCTCGATTTCAAAATTCTCACCCTTGTTTACAAATCTCTCATGGCCTCTCCCCTCCCTATCTCTGAAATCTTCTCCAGTCCCACAACCCCCCCCGAGATATCTGCGCTCCTCAAATTCTTCCCTCTTGAACAGCCATGATTATAATTGCTCAACCATCGGTGGCCATGCCTTCAGCTGACTAGGTACTAGGCTCAGATATTTCTTCACCTCTCTACCTTTCTTTCCTCCTTTAAGATGCTCCTTAAATCCTACCTCTTTGAGCAAGCTTTTGGTCATTTGCCCGAAATTCTTATGTGGCTCGGTGTCAATTTTTTGTGGATTACCTGAGAGCACAAGTAGACACTTGGGAGTATGAGACATGGCTGAAAGAGGGGCAGGTTTGGCAGCTGAATATTCCTGGTTCCAGGATTTTTAGACAGGACAGAGAGGGAGGTAAAAAGGGTGGGGAAACATTGGGGTATTAATTAAAGAAACTATTACAGCTGTGAGGAGGGTTGATATGTTCGAGGGATCATCAAGTGAGGCCATATGGGTTAAACTGAAAAATGAAAAAGGGGCAATCACATTGCTGGGTGTTTATTATAGACCTCCAAACAGTGGGAGGGAGATAGAAGAGCAAATAGGTAGGCAAATTTCTATGGTCCAAAAACCATAGAGCAGTAATAGTAGGGGATTTCAACTATCCTAATATTGAATTGGACAAATATAGTGTGAAGAAATTCTTAAAATGCATTCAAGAGAACTTTTTTAGTCAGTATGGAGCAAGCCCAGGGGAAAGTTCTGGATTTAGTTTTGGGGAATGAAGCTGGGCAGGTGGAAGGGATATCAGTGGGAGAACACTTGGGTGCCAGGGACCATAATTCAGTCATTCAAAGAGGAGATCTAGAGGGCTCAGGACAAACGTGCCCTTGAAGAAAAAAGGATGGGAATAACAATTCTGGAGCTCCCGGGATGGCTGGGGACTTACATGGGAGGATAAAGAAAAAAAGAGAAGCTTACGTCATATACGGACGGCTAAATGCTGTAGAATCTGTGGAGGAATGTAGAAAGTTCAGAGGTGAACTTAAAAAGGATATTAGGAATACTAAGAAAGAGCATGAAAAATTCTTGGCAAGTAAAATCAAGGAAAACAATTAAGAGCAAAAGGATAACTAAAGAAAGGGTAGGGCCTATTAGAGACCATGAAGGTAATCTGTGTGTGGAGGTGAAAGATGTGGGTATGGTTTTTAATGAATACTTTGTGTCAGTTTTCACAAAAGGAAATGAGCAATGCAGATACTGCTACCAAAGAGGAGTGTGAAATTCTGGATGAAATAAACATAGTGAGAGAAGAGATATTAAGGGGTTTAGCAACTTTGAAAGTAGATAAGTCCCCAGGCCCAGATGGAATGCATCCCAGGCTGTTGAGCGAAGCAAAAGAGGAAAGAGCAGAGGCCTTGACCAACATTTTCCAGTCCTCTTCAGGCATGGTACTGGACGACTGTTAATGTGGTACCCTTGCTTAAGAATGGAGAAAGGGATGGGCCGAGTAATTACAGGCCTGTCAGCCTAACCTCAGTTGTGGGAAAATTATTGGAAAAAATCCTGAAGGAAAGGATAAATCTACATTTAGAAAGGCAAGGATTAATCACGGACAGTCAGCACGGATTTGTTAAGGGAAGATCGTGTTTGACTACCCTGATTGAATTTTTCGAGGCAGTAACCAGGAGGATCGATGAAGGTAGTGCATACGATGTAGTGTATATGGACTTTAGCAAAGCTTCTGATAAGTCCCACATGGCAGACTGGTCACGAAGTTAAAAGCCCATGGGATCCGGGGCAAAGTGGCAAGTTGGATCCAAAAATGGCTTCGAGGTAGGAAGCAAAGGGTAACGGTTGATAGATGTTTTTGTGACTGGAAGGATGTTTCCAGTGGGGTTCCGCAGGGCTCAGTACTGGGTCCCTTGCTTTTTGTGATATACATCAATGATCTAGATTTGAATATAGGGTGATGATTAAGAAGTTTGCAGACGACACTAAAATTGACTGTGTGGTTGATAATGAAGAGGAAAGTCATGGACTGCAGGAGGATATAAATCTACTGGTCAGGTGGGCAGAACAGTGACAAATGGACTTTAATTCGGAGCAGTGTGAGTTAATGCATGTGGGGATGCTAATAAAGAAAGGATATACCCATTAATGGTAGGCCACTTAGAAGTGTAAATGAACAAAGGGGCCTTGCAGTGCTTGTCCGCAGATCCTTGAAAGTAGTAGGCCAGTTGGATAAGGTGGTTCAGAAGGCATACAGAATGCTTGCCTTTATTGGCTGAGGCATAGAATACAGAGCAGGGAGGTTATGCTTAAATTGTATAATACACTGGTTAGGCCACAGCTGGAAAACTGCATGCAATTCTGATCGCCGTATTATAGGAAGGACATGATTGCACTGGAGAGGGTGCAGAGGAGATTTACGAGGATGTTGCCTGGAATGGAGAATCTTAGCTATGAGAACAGATTGGATAGGCTGGGTTTGTTCACCTTGGGATAGAGGAGACTGAGGGGAGACCTCATTGAGGTGTATAAAACTTTGTGTGGCCGAGATATAATGGATAGCAAGGGCCTATTTCCCTTGGTGGAGGGGTCAATTATGAGGGGGCGGAAGTTTAAGGTGATTGGTGGAAGGTTTAGAGGGAATTTGAGCGGAAACTTCTTTACGCAGAGGGTTGTGGAGTTCTGGAACTCACTGCCTGGAAAGGTGGTAGATGCAGAAACCCTCACCACATTTAAAAAGTGCTTGGATGGGCACTTGAAGTGCCGTAACCTGCAGGGTTATAGACCTAGAGCTGGTAAGTGGGATTAGACTGGATGACCTTTTGTTGGCTGGCGCAGATACGATGGCAAGTACTTCAGGGAATCTAATACGGCCAGAGTGATGATCTGGACAGTTTTGAATGCCTGGATGGGTCGGAGAAGAATTTTCCCAGATTTCTTTCCCCAATTGGCCTTGGTTTTTATCTTTTTTTTGCGCCTCTCAGGAGATCGCATGGCTCCAGGTAGGGTGGAGTTTAAAATGTTGCAATATATGGAGTATCGCAGTTGTGTAGGATGGACTGGTTGGGCCAGAGGCTCTTTATCTGTCCACCATTTTTCATTGTTCATAGGTTTATATGTAACCTTCAAGGCTGCTGATCGAGGGCCGTGCGGCTCTTTGTCGGCCGGTGCGGACATGATGGGCCGAAATAGTCTCCTTCCGCGCTCTAAATTTCTATGTTTCTATGTAACATTCCTGTGAAGTGCCTTGGGACATTTTACTACGTTTAAAGGTGATATATAAATACAAGTTGTTGTTTTTCCCATCGGAAACTCACTGGAAGTTAAAATTGACCTCAACAGAAATAAGCTCGGGTGATGAGAGAGCCCATGAGTGTTGGAAATCTAAAACTTAAACAGAAATTGCTGAAAGGCAGCTGAAAGAGCAAAAAATATTTTAATGTTTTCGGTCGGGACCCTTAACTGAAATTGAGCAGCGCAAATAAGATGGGAGAAAGCTTTCGGTAGAATGCAGGAGATATGCTGACTATTTTCACAAAGGGGAGGCTGACAGCCTCTAAATGGATTTTTCAAATTCTAGGAAGAGCTGCAAAGTGCTTGAGACTAGACAAAGATTATCTCAATCAGGCATTTGAAATGGTATTGGAATAAACTGAGGTTTCCATTGTTCTCAATTCTCTCCATTATACATTGTAAAACTGAAATTTAGCTATTAAATAATTTGTAGCACATCTTTGCATACTGTCTGTACCAAACACATACTGCCAGAAATTCTACAAAGTCTTCGAAAGTAACTCAATTGATTTGAATTCCTCTGGTGTTGTCCGTGCATTGGGTGCTATTCTGTGCAATTACAAGCAGGAAAAGCATGGTGGTAAGTGTTATTTTTAGTGTTCATTTCACTGGATCTACAACATGACGATCTGCAATCAGTAATCTAGTTTTGGAAGAAACGAAAAGCTGCATTTTAATAAAGTAGCACAAATTGACTTGGAGAAATTACAGCAATATTTAGTGTGACAATCACAGCATTGCTAACACGTGTGATTATGTTCCAGATGAATTGATTTTATATTTGTGCATTAATATATGTGATTCACCGGAATGGAAACGAAAGGAACTTGTCATCATAAAGATATTTACTGTTAATTGTTGCAAATTCATTTCTCTACACAATGAGCAGCAGGATATGTATTAAATCTGGAATAAACAGCGAGTATCAGTAATGGTGATTAAGGGCCCAAATTTCCCCAGGAGTTGCTCCGTTTTTTTTGGAGCAAATTCATTTTTCTGGACTATCTTTTTAGTTGCAATTCTGGCCATTTAATTTATGCCAGCGTAAGTGAGTTAGTTAGGTTTTTAAGTTTAGTTTTTTTCAAAAGGGGGCTTTGCCAGCCACTTACGCCTGCTTTGGCCATTTAAACAAGTTTAGCCAGCTAAAAGTTACTCCAAACTAACTTCGGCCAGCGTAAGCGGGCACTCTTGTACATTCAGAAAAACCTTGCGGTGACTTAAGAAATCAGCGCAGGCAGCCAGAGATGGCGGGAGGAAGGGGACCTTGCAAAGCACTAAACACCTTCACAACAACATTAAAGAAGCAGAAATACATTTAAAGCACCAAGCACTAAACAAGGCAGTACATTTGCACCAAGCACAAAATGTAATAAGCAATTAATTAACAAATAAAAAATAGAAGGAACCCTGCACCTAAAGCACCAAGACCAAAGTAATAAGCAATCAATCAATCAGTAAATAACAAGTAAAAAATAGAAGTCCGACCTTAGGGAACGCAGCGGGTCGCCAGTGAGGGAGCTCATTCGGCCAGGGCTAGGGACGGCGTGCTTCGGGCCCTGCTCACACAGCCTGCAGCGTTCACTCTCAGATTCGACCTGCCAGGAGCTACTGCACATGTGCGCAGACTCGAGCGCGCATGTGCAGAGGTCCCAGCACTGTTTTCAGCGCCAGGACCTGGTTTCACCCCCAATTCACAAGGCCACGCTACGCCACCACTGAGGAGAGGCTGGGGAGCAGCCAGAATAGGGAGAAAGATTTTCGGCGTGCTTGGAGGTGGACAAAAGTGACACACCTTGGGTTAGGGTGCCAGAAAAAGGGGTTGGGGAAATTTCAGCCCCATGAAACTACTGGATTGTTGTAAAAAAAAAACATCTGGTTTATTCATGTCATTTCGGGAAAGAAATCTGCTATCCTTACTTGGTCTGGACTATAAGTGACTCCAGACCACAGCAATGTGATTGGCTCTTAACTGCCCTCTGAAATGGTGTACAACTGCTACAAAAAACAATAATCAGAATAAAACCGGATGAACCACCCGGCATCGCTCTCTGCACTGGCTACGGACATGACAACAGCACACCCAGCCCAGTCAACCCTGCAAAGTTCTTCTCACCAACATCTGGGGACTTGTCACAAAATTGGGAGAGCTGTCCCACAGACTAGTCAAGCAACAGCCTGACATAGTCATACTCACAGAATTATACCTTTCAGCCAATGTCCCCGACTCCTCCATCACCATCCCTGGGTATGTCCTGTCCCACGAGGAGGGAGTGGACTTGTGAGTCCTCAACATTGTTTCCGGACCCCGTGAAGTCTCATGGCTTCAAGTCAAGCATGGGCAAGGAAACCTCTTGCTGATTACCACCTCTTGTCCTCTCTCAGCTGATGAATCAGTACTCCTCCATGTTGAACACCATTTGGAAGAAGCACTGAAAGTAGCAAGGACACAGAATGTACTCTGGATAGGGGACTTCAATGTCAATCATCAATACTGGCTCGATAGCACCACTACTGACCAAGCTGGCTGAATCCTGAAGGACATAGCTGCCAGACTGGGCCTGCAGCAGGTGGTGAGAGAACCAACACAAGGGAAAAACCTACTTGACCTCTTCCTCCTCAATCTACCTGTCATAGATGCATCTGTCCATGATAGCATTGATAGTAGCAACCACTGCACAGTCATTGTAGAGACAAAGTCCTATCTTCACACTGAGGACACCATCCATCGTGTTGTGTGGCACTACCAAAGTGCTAAATGGGTTAGATTCAGAACAGATCTAGCAGCTCAAAACTAGACATCCATGAGGCGCTGTGGGCCATCAGCCATAACAGAATTGTATTCCACCATAATCTGTAATCTCATAGTGTCGGGTGTGTATTTGTTTTACACTCTACTCTGATTCTTTGACCTCGGAACTTATAGGGGAAAAGGATGACGTGGCACAAAATTTAGGCTTAACCCAGTGTCAGTTTTATTATGCAGAAAAACTAACCAAAACTAGAGAACTAGACTTCTGAGAGAAATCGACTAGAGACATACAATCACCCTTCCTGGTTGTAGCTTGTAAGTTCGTGGTCATTGGTTCCGTGACCGGTTGGTTATTCTTCTGGCCTTTCTCTGCAATGCTGTTCCTTTCATGTACGTACCGTATGACATGTCCTTCTACTACTTCTGTCTTCTGAGTTGCTTTTAGCTCACATATTTATAGCCAGGCTTTGACTGATCTCCCACCACTACGGTTTCTGATAAAGTGTTTGTATCGATACATTGCTTTGTGGTGATCCTGGTTGCCTGACTGCAATAATGGACTCTTCTGTTCCCAGTTTGCACATGGAGTTTATGCGACTCAAAATGACTCCCCATCTTAACACCTCGTTCCCCAAAAATGTGCACCTGTGGTGATTCCTTTGTTGTCCGGTCTTTTTGCAGACTTGGCGTCTCCAGTGAGCTTGTTTTTCTCCACCCTTGGCCAATCAAGTCCAGGATCTCCTGCAACAACTCCATTGTTGTTATGCAAAATGTCAGTTTTGGTTCCTGATCACAGAATGTTCTTAATTGGGATGAATCATCATCTGCCCGAAAGCATTTTTGCTCCCATTGTCCAGTTTAATTCCAAAAGCTTGTATTAAATTCCAACGGTTTGTATTAATCAATTTCTTTTCGTTCATTCTGTGCTTTTCTGACCTTCCAGGGGACCGACCCTGGTTGAATGAAGAGTGTAGAAGAGCATGCCAGAAGCAGCACCAGGCGTACCTAAAAAAATGAGGTGCCAACCTGGGGAAGCTGCAAAACAGGACTACATGCATGCTAAAAAGTGAAAGCAGCATGCTATAGAAAAGAATAAGAGACCTCACGACCAGTGGATCAGATCAGAGCTTGTGAATCCTGCCACATCTAGTCATGAATGGTGGTTGACCATTAAACACCTAACAGGAGGACGAGGCTACATGATTATCCCTATCCTCAATGATGGCGGAGCCCAGCATGTGAGTGCAAAAGGCAAGGCTGAAGCGTTTACAACCATTTTCATCCAGAAGTGCCGCATGGATAATCCATATCAGCCTCCACCTGAGGTTCCCATCACCACAGAAGCCAGTCTTCAGCCAATTCGATTCACTCTACTTGATATCAAGAAAAGACTGAGCGCACTGGACACAGCAAAGGCCCTGACAACATCTCGGCTGTTGTGCTGAAGACTTGTGCTCCAGAACTAGCCAAGCTGTTCTAGTACAGCTACAACATTGGCATCTATCCGCCAATGTGGAAAACTGCCCAGGTATGTCCTGTACTCAAAAAGCAGAATAAGTCCAAGCCGGCCAATTACTGCCCCATCAGTCTACTCTCAACCATCAGCAAAGTGATGAAAGGTGTCTTCGACAGTGCTATCAAGCGACACTTGCTCACCAATAACCTGCTCACAAATGCCCAATTTGGGTTCTGCCAGGACCAATTGGCTCCACACCTCATTACAGCCTTGGTCCAAACATGGAAAAAAGAGCTGAATTCCAGAGGTGAGGTGAGAGTGACTGCCCTTGACATCAGGGCAGCATTTTACCGAGTGTGGCACCAAGGAGCCCTCGTAAAACTGAAGTCAATAGGAATCAGGGGGAAACTCTCCACTGGCTGGAGTCATACCTAGCACAAAGGAAGATGAATGTGGTGGTTGGAGGTCAATCATCACAGCCTCAGGATATTACTGCAGGAGTTCCTCAGGGCAGTGTCCTAGATCCAACTATCTTCAGCTGCTTCATCAATGACCTTCCCGCCATCATAAGGTCAGAAGTGGGAATGTTTGCTGATGATTGCACAGTGGTCAGTGCCATTCGCAACTCCTCAGATAATGGAGCTGTCCATGCCTCATGCAGCAAGACCTGGATGACATTCAGGCTTGGGCTGATAAGTGGCAAGTAGCATTTGCGCCACACAAGTGCCAGGCAATGACCATCTCCAACAAGCGAGAGTCAAACCACCGCCCCTTAATATTCAACAGCATTACTATCACCGAATCCCCCACCATCAACATCCTAGGGGTCAATATTGACCAGAAACTTAACTGGTCAAGCCACATAAACACTGTGGCAACAAGAGAAAGTCAGAGGCTGGGTATTCTGCGGAGAGTGTCTCACCTCCTGACCCCCCCCAAAGCTTTTCCACCATCTACAAGGCACAAGTCAGGAGTGTGATGGAAATCTCTCCACTTGCCTGGATGAGTGCAGCTCATCCACTATCCAGGTCAAAACAGCCTGCTTGATTAGCAACCCATCCACCACCTTAAACATTCACTCCCTCCATCACCAATGTACCGTGACTGCAATGTGTACCATCTACAAGATACACTGCAGCAACTCACCAAAGCTTCTTCGGCAGCACCTCCCAAAAGTGCGACCTCTACCACTTAGAAGGACATGGGCAACAGGCGTATGGGAACACCACCACCTCCATGTTCCCCTCCAAGTCACACACCATCTGGACTTGGAAGTATATCGCCGTTCCTTCATCGATGCTGGGGCAAAATCCTGGAACTCCCTCCCTAACAGCACTGTGGGAGTACCTTCACCACAAGGATTGCAGCGGTTCAAGAAGGTGGTTTACCAACATCTTCTCGAGGGCAATTAGGGATGGGAAATAAATGCTAGTCTTTCCAGCGCTGGCCACATCCCAGGAACAATTTAAAAAAAAAAGTAATCTAGTGATGGAAGTGGATAGAAAAGAGTAGTCTCTGGAGGGTCGAGGGGTGCAATGTCTGAAACAATGGCCTTTCACTTCTGGGAGCTGATCTGGATCGAGGCCTGGCTGATAAGTTGGCAAAGCCTGGGAATTTCCTTGGAGCTGCTCACACTTCACCACCATAACATTGCTGAAAGAGCAGCGGAATCTCAGCTTGCACATAAACAGCGATTCCCCTGCACCTCTGGAGAAGTTATGGTGGTGGAGCGGGAGCAGCTCTGAGAAAACTCAACCCCAGTCTCTTCTATCTGCTAACTGTAGGGGGTCCTATGTCCTACAGGTATGGTCGTGCAGTGGTCATGTTGTGTTACCAGACTAATCCAGAGTACGTGAGTTCAAATTCCACCATGTTGTTTGAGGTTTTTAATTCAGTTTATTAAAAAAAAAGTAATAGCTGGTATCAGTAAAAGTGATCATGAAGCAGTTGGATTGTTCTGGCCTATAAGCGACTCTAGTCTCACACCAAAGTGGTTGACTCTTGAATTACTACTCAATTTTATCACGTCGCTCACCACACGGACTGCGATAGTTCAAGAAGACCCATTACCACCTTCTCTGGACAATAAATGCCAGTCTTGCCAGTGGCACCTACATGCTGAGAGTGACTTTAAAAAAATGACTTTAGGCAGTCTCAATCCAGTTCCCACAGCACAAAACTGAATTGGCACTAATTGGTACTAAACTGGAAACTTCTCATGGAAAGGCCATAGGATAGGATGGCTGTCACTGGTAAAATATCACATTGGTGGAGCACTTTTCCAAGATTTGGCTGAGGCACAATGTCTGTGTGGCTTTGTTTTGCATTTAACTTGAAATACTTGGTGCTAACATTGGGTTTCCAATATGGGAAGGTGTTTCATTTCCTGGCATTAACATCCCTCATCTTGATGAGCACAAAATTCATAAAAAGTTTAAAAAATCTGCCCCTTACAAATTTAATATGAAATAGAAACTTGTATTTACATAGTGCTTTATCACGTTTCAAAGTAATTTATATATCGTCAATTACTTTTTAAGTGCAGTGACTGTGGCTATGAGATATAAACTTAAGGTATATTGTTGATATTGCCTCCCTCAGTCTGAGCTTGAGTCTGCTATTTAGTACAACAACAACTTGTATTTATATAGAATGGAAAACTGTAAATGTAACGCCCCTATTTAAAAAAAGGAGGCAGACAAAAAGCAGGAAACTATAGGCCAGTTAGCCTAACATCTGTGGTTGGGAAAATATTGGAGTCCATTATTAAAGAAGCAGTAGTGGGACATTTGGAAAAGCAAAATTCGGTCATGCAGAGTCAGCATGGATTTATGAAGGGGAAGTCAAATTTGCTGGAGTTCTTTGAGGATGTAATGAACAGGGTGGATAAAGAGGAACCAGTGGATGTGGTGTATTTGGACTTCCAGAAGGCATTTGACAAGGTGCCACATAAAAGTTTACTGCACAAGATAAAAGTTCACGGGGTTGGGGGTAATTTATGAGCACGGATAGAGGATTGGTTAACTAACAGAAAACAGAAAACAGAGAGTCGGGATAAATGGTTCATTCTCTGGCAACCAGTAACTAGTGGGGTGCCGCAGGAATCAGTTCTGGGACCCCAACTATTCACAATCTATATTAATGATTTGGAAGAGTGTAACGTAGTCAAGTTTGCTGACGATACAAATATGGGAGGAAAAGCAATGAGTGAGGAGGACACACAAAATCTGCAAAAGGACATAGACAGGCTAAGTGTGTGGACAAAAATTTAGCAGATGGAATATAATGTTGGAAAGTGTGAGGTCATGCACTTTGTCAGAAAAAATCAAAGAGCAAATTATTATTTAAATGGAGAAAGATTGCAAAGTGCTGCAGTACAGCAGGACCTGGGGGTACTTGTGCATGAAACACAAAAGGATAGTATGCAGGTACAGCAAGTGATCAGGAAGGCCAATGGTATCTTGGCCTTTATTGCAAAGGGGATGGAGAATAAAATCAGGGAAGTCTTACTACAGCTATATAAGGTATTGGTAAAGTCACACCTGGAATACTGTGTGCAGTTTTGGTTTCCATATTTACAAAAGGATATACTTGCTTTGGAGGCAGTTCAGAGAAGGTTCACTAGGTTGATTCCAGGGATGAGGGGGTTGACTTATGAAGAAAGGTTGAGTAGGTTAGGCCTCTACTCATTGGAATTCAGAAGAATGAGAGGTAATCTTATCGAGACGTATAAGATTATGAGGGGGCTTGAAAGGGTGGATGCAGAGAGCATCTTTCCACTGATGGGGGAGACTCAAACTAGAGGGCACGATCTTAGAATAAGGGGCCGCCCATTTAAAACAGAGGTGAGGAGAAATTTCTTCTCTGAGGTTTGTGAATCTGTGGAATTCGCTGCCTCAGAGAGCTGTGGAAGCTGGGATATTGAATAAATTTAAGACAGAAATAGATAGTTTCTTAAACGAAAAGGGAATAAGAGGTTATGGGGAACGGGCAGGGAAGTGGAGCTGATCAGATCAGCCATGATCGTATTGAATGGCGGAGCAGGCTTGAGGGGCCGTTTGCCCTACTCTTGTTCCTATTTCTTATGTTCTTAACGTAGTAAAACATCCCAAGGCGCTTCACAGAAGCATTATAAGACAAAACAAATACATTTGACACCGAGCCACATAAGAATAAATTACAGCAGGTGGGCACAGAAGTAGGTTTTAAGGAGCATCTTGAAGGAGGAAAGAGTGGTAGAAAGGCAAAGAGGTTTAGGGAGGGAGTTCCAGAGCTTAGGACCCAGGCAGCTGAAGGCATGGCCACCAATGGTTAGCAGTTATAATCAGGGATGCTCAAGAGGGCAGATTTGAGGAATACAGACATCTCGGGGCGGGGGTGTTGTGAGGCTGAAGGAGATTACAGAGATAGGGAGGGACGAGGCCATGAGGGATTTGTAAACAGGACGAGACTTTTGATATTGAGGCATTGCTTAACCGGGAGCCAATGTAGGTCAGCGAGCACAGGGGTGATGGATGAATGGGACTTGGTACAAGTTAGGACACGGGCTGCCGAGTTTTAGATTACCTCAAATTTATGTAGGGTAGAATGTGGGAGGCCAGCAAGGAGTGCGTTGGAGTAGTCAAGTTTAGGGGTAACAAAGACGTGGATGAGAGTTTCAGCAGCAGATGAGCTGAGGCATGGGCGGCGAGCGGCAGTGTTACGGAGGTGGAAATAAGTGGTTTTAGTTATGCCACGGATATGGGGCCGGAAGCTCATTTCAGGGTCAAATGTGACACCTAGGTTGCGAACAGTCTGGTTCAGCCTCAGACAGAAGTTAGGGAGAGGGATGGAGTCGGTTGCTAGGGAACGCAGTTTGTGGCAAAGACCAAAGACAATGGCTTCGGTCTTACCAATATTTAATTGGAAAACATTTCTGTTCATCCGATACTGAATGTTGGGCAAGCAATCTGACTAGGTAGAGACCATGGAGGGGTCGAGAGAAGTGTTGGTGAGGTACAGCTTGGGTATCGTCAGCTTGCATGTGGAAACTGACGCCGTGTTTTTGGATGATGTCGCCAAGGGGCAGCATATAGATGAGAAATAGGAGGGGGCCAGAGATAGATCCTTGAGGGATACCAGAGGTAATGATGCGGGAATGGGAAGCGAAGCCATTGCAGGTGATTTTCTGGCTACGATTAGATAGATATGAATGGAACCAGGTGAGTGCAGTCCCACCTAGCTGGACATTGGTCGAGAAGCGTTGGAGGAGCATGGATTGGTCAACCGTGTCAAAGGCTGCAGACAGGTCGAGAAGGACGAGGAGGGATAGTTTACCTTTGCACAGTCACAAAGGATGTCATTTGTGATTTTGATGAGAACCGTTTCTGCACTATGTTAATATTCTGGCTGATGCAGTTTTCTTATGAACCACTGAGCTAAGACAATTTATATTTACTGCTCTCTAGTGTACTGGAGAAGAATCCAAAGACACTTTTGTAACTATTAAGCTGTGAAGCTAATAATAATCATAAGGCTTTTTTCTTCACTTGCTCTATCATCAGCCAGTATAAGAGGACGCTTTTCCCCGCGAGACAGCTTGTCCAGTAACTGAAGATACATGCGACTGGCTTTTTGCTGCATGTGGACGTTTCAAAGCAATTCTGCACTTACAGCCTGCTGTGTGAAATGAAAGTTATTTAAAGTGCATTCTCTTTCTACACTGAAATCAGTGATGAATTCAATGAGATTGTTTTAATGTTATGAGTCACAGAATTGTAAATTCATACAAGCTTTTTAATTCACTGGAGGAGTAAATATGATCTGTGAGAGAGATAGCACTGTAAATGTAATAACTCTTTAAGCTGCATTTAAAATAGGGTAGGAAAGTAACAAACAGTACCTATCATGAGACAATATTTGCTTTATTCCTCCTTTCCTAAAATATTGACATCCACTGGGATACTCTAGTTTTTGTTGCCTCCAGTCCTGATCTAACATTGGAACAAAAGAAAGTAGGGCACTGTTGTCAGATCAGTTTAGATTTGAATTGGAAATTCAGGAAGACTAAAGAAGTGCCTGGTCACATATACTGCCGTTGTGCCTCTGGCAGTCACTGCTTGAATATTGAATTGAACAAAGGTGGTATCACCACTGAAATCCTACCCGTCACTTTCCTTTACTGATCACCCCATTTGATTCTGAAATGAGATTTGACAATGATTACTAATAGCTTTCCATCAGTGGCATTGCTGTAGAAATGAACATTGTTGGTATCTAGGTAGAAGCTATGTTTTGGTAGTCCATCAAGATTTGTGACTAATTGTCGAGCTCACTATTTATGATGTGGGTTTCCAAGCCAGATAGAAAGACAATACTTCATTAAGACTAAATTATATGCAGGTTAATTAAAACTTTACATTTAGAAAAGGCAAAATGTACATTACCTTTTAAGCGTGTGTATGTAAGTCATGAGAATGGTTCCCCTTTATGAAATCTAATTGCAGTTGTGCATTTTGTGTGGATCTGATGTTTTCTTTAATACAGTGGGAAGCTATTGTTGCCGCTGTGTTGTTTTGATTCTTGAAGTGACCCCATTGTCTGAGGTCATTTCAGTGATACAAACCCTGATATTGGCATTCCCACTCACTGTCACAAAAAATATACATCACATTACAGCTCTGTGAAAGCCCAGCACCCATTCTCTGTCATTGCTGCCTCTGATCAACTGGTGGGAGACAATTTGGTGGACAAGTATCAGAGAAACAGTATGTTCCTCATTCCTGAACTACAAGTAGCATTTGGGGTTGTAAGTTTAATAGTAAAATAATAGCATGCTTTCATTCCAGCACTGAGAGCTGACAAACAGTTTTGGACACAGCTAATGCTGCAATTCAGCCCTCAACAGAGCAAGACGCAAGTGTGCGCCACAATACTTCATATATCATTACTGAAACATTGAAAATGATGCACACATGGGTTTAACATTATTACATCTTTGTGTCTGTTTTCTGAACAGGATGTTAGAACTGCAAGGAAAACAAAATGCCATCATCCTGGCAATCCCACTCTTGCAGAGCCTGCAGGTTAGAGATAGGTCTCTGACCGACAGCTCTCCCCCAGGAGTGTGGGATCACTGAATCGGCCCTATTGCCAATGTATATTAATCTTTGTCACATTTTGTCATTTTGCTCTGGCAAAGCAAAACTGTTAAATCAAGAGGTGGTTGCTTTCTGTGTGACGACATAATAAAATGCAAATAGTGTGAAAGCAGCACATTTTTTAAACTAATGTATGAAATAACTCTCAAAACCTTAGAGATTTCTGGTATACGTAATAAAGTAGTTCAAAATTCTTGATTCATTCAGTTAACAATCTAAGGCGTATCTTTTGAGATTGATGAAAATTTAGCTTTGCATAAATTGATTTGACACAGTCAGAGTTCCTTGAATCGGATCAATTAAAAGCCAGCAGTACAGATCCAGTAGAGAGTGTCCACTCGTCCAGATCTATCTGTTGTTTGTCGATGGAAAATTGCATGTAAATTTTCTGTGAAAGTGTCTCTCAATGAGTATTTAATTCATGTAGCACCCATGGAAAATGTTGCATTTTATCTACAAGTACTTTCATGATATTTACTGCAAAAAATTGCAGATAAAACTGAAGTCATCGAAATTTGAAAACAAATCGGTCAAACCATCAAAATATGACTTAATTCTCTACCAGTAAGTTTAGAGTGTTTGATTTTCAACAAATCATGCATCCCCAGGCCTGTATATCACTAACTTTCACTTAGAAACATAGAAACAGAAAATAGGTGCAGGAGTAGGCCATTCAGCCCTTCGAGTCTGCACCGCCATTCAATGAGTTCATGGCTGAATATGCAACTTCAGTACCCCATTCCTTCTTTCTCGCCATACCCCTTGATCCCCCTAGTAGTAAGGACTACATCTAACTCCTTTTTGAATATATTTAGTGAATTGGCCTCAACAACTTTCTGTGGTAGAGAATTCCACAGGTTCACCACTCTCTGGGTGAAGAAGTTTCTCCTCATCTCGGTCCTAAATGGCTTACCCCTTATCCTTAGGCTGTGACCCCTGGTTCTGGACTTCCCCAACATCGGGAACATTCTTCCTGCATCTAACCTGTCTGAACCCGTCAGAATTTTAAACGTTTCTATGAGATCCCCCCTCATTCTTCTGAACTCCAGTGAATACAAGCCCAGTTGATCCAGTCTTTCTTGATATGTCAGTCCCGCCATTCCGGGAATCAGTCTGGTGAACCTTCGCTGCACTCCCTCAGTAGCAAGAATGTCCTTCCTCAAATTAGGAGACCAAAACTGTACACAATACTCCAGGTGTGGCCTCACCAAGGCCCTGTACAACTGTAGTAACACCTCCCTGCCCCTGTACTCAAATCCCCTCGCTATGAAGGCCAACATGCCATTTGCTTTCTTAACCGCGTGCTGTACCTGCATGCCAACCTTCAATGACTGATGTACCACGACACCCAGGTCTCGTTGCACCTCCCCTTTTCCTAATCTGTCACCATTCAGATAATAGTCTGTTTCTCTGTTTTTACCACCAAAGTGGATAACCTCACATTTAACCACATTATACTTCATCTGCCATGCATTTGCCCACTCACCTAACCTATCCAAGTCACTCTTCAGCCTCATAGCATCCTCCTCGCAGCTCACACTGCCACCAAACTTAGTGTCATCTGCAAATTTGGAGATACTACATTTAATCCCCTCATCTAAATCATTAATGTACAATGTAAACAGCTGGGGCCCCAGCACAGAACCTTGCGATACCCCACTAGTCACTAAAAAGTACCCATTTACTCCTACTCTTTGCTTCTTGTCTGCCAACCAGTTCTCAATCCACGTCAACACACTACCCTCAATCCCATGTGCTTTAACTTTGCACATTAATCTCTTGTGTGGGACTTGTCTCAGTTAGCTGCTCCATTTGCTGTCAATTAAAGGCACATTTTGCAGAATTGTGAAGGTTTACTGGACTGATTCCTGGGCTGAGGGGATTGCCCTGTGAGGAGAGATTGAGCAGACTAAGCCTATATTCTCTATAGTTTAGAAGAATGAGAAGTGATCTCATTGAAACATATAAAATTCTTAAGGCACATGACAGGGTAGATGCTGGGAGGATATTTCACCTGGCTGGGAAGTTTAGAACACGGGGTTACAGTTTCCGAATAAGGGGTCGGCAATTTAGGACTAAGCTGTGAAATTTCTTCACTCAAAGCATAGTGAATCTTTGGAATTCTCCACCCTAGAGGGCTGTGGCTGATGGGTTGTTGAGTATATTGAAGACAGAGATGTTAGATTTTTGTATATTAAGGGAATCAAGGGATATGGGGATAGTGTGGGAAGGTGGAGTTGAGGTAGAAGATCAGCCATGATATTGAATGGTGAAGCATGCTCAAAGGGCAAAATGGCTAACCCCTGCTCTTATTTCTTATGTTCTTGTGTTATTAATCAAGTTCTTCCATCTTGTGATAAAGCAAATACTGACAAATAACCTGCTCAACAGCCATTTTTTTCAGAAAATAGTCAACAGCCAAAAAGGATCTCGAGGGCACAGAGAGCCTGGTAAAAAAAAAGTAAAGATAAAATGAAGGAACAAGTAACTAAGAAATAAAAATGGCTAACTGCGTGTTTGATGTTGTTGAAACGCAGTCTAAAGTGTTGATAAGACAATTAACTCCAGCAAAACAGGAATACAATACTAATGGTTGGTACCCATCAATGCTTCGAACCTGAAATAATCGATGGCTGAATTTAGCTTAAGGTGTCGAGCAGATTGTAACTCAATGTAAAGCTGATAATGTTTATGCAAAGATATTAGGGTAAATTTTCATCTTCACTGCCTGGGTGGTAATCTGGCAGGCAGATCACATGCCCTTTATAGAACCAGCCTAATGAGAAACAGGCTGACCCACTAGATGTTCTACAATCTTCACGGATTTAAGTGGTATTAAAAGCCAGGCAGAGGAAAAGGTAAAAACATCTCTGCTGCAGCAACAGGGTCCAGAAGACTCTTTAACATTGTTACAGGGAAATAAAAATGTCTTCACAATGCAGGAAGATTTGATTCCAAATACAAGAGCCTTTTGTAATTTTTGTGACATTGGAAGCAATTCTATGAACCTCTAAATCTAAAAATGTGCAGTAAGTGCAATAAAATAAAATCATTTTATGTCAGTATTTCTCTAAAGGTCATGCAATTTTCACAGCCAGATTACCACCCAGGTGGGAAAGATAAACATTCTCCCCCATAGTATGAAAAAGCTGATAAAAGGAGTTGTATAGCTCTTGTCTAGTATTATAATGGAGCATGTCTAAAAAACAGTGACACAGGCCATAATTCTCCTCCATTGTAGAATCATAGAATGTTTCAGCACAAAGGCAGGTCATTCAGCCCATCAAGTCTGTGCAGGTGTTTTCCTCTCCACGAGCCACCCAGTATAATGTTATTCCTCTACTTCCCATATCGTTTAAAATTCTTCTTTTCAAGCAATGGTCTCCCACTAACCATTGCAAACTATCTATTGTGATTTAGCTGAAGAAAACCCTTCAGATTTTGAATGACCCCGATCAGTTCATTCCTTAACTGTCTCAGCTGTAGTATATTAAAAAAAAAATCTTTAATATTCAAAATCTCCCTTCATAACTGTAACCCCTCATCTCTGGTAAGATCCGAGTGAACCAACATTGCACCTTTTCCATTGCTTTAGAACATTCCTGTAATGAGGTTCTCAAACTGAATGCAACGCTCCAACTGCAGCTTATATTTAAGGTAAAATATTAATGTTACACCTTTGGTTTTGTATTTTCCACGATTAGATATAAAACCAAAGATTAAATTTGTTTTTTGGGCTGCCATCTTCAATGAGTGTAATAAGTTCTCTCTGATTTAGTCTTAACATTTGAGGTGCATTTCCTGTCCTTATTCTTAATGCAGAAATTAATTACATCACATTTCTCCACATTGAACTATGTCTGCCACCTATTTGCCCATCTAGTAGCCTGTCTTTGTTCTCTGCTGCATTTCACAATCCTCCTACAATTTGCCATAATTTGGTGTTGTCTATTCATTTCAATCTTATTCCCTCAATTCCTAAGTCGAAAGTAGATTATGTAAACACGACCCTAGATTATGTAAACAAGACAAACCCCTACAGAGAGCACTGTGGAACAACACTCAGTAATCCTTGCTCACCTGAGAAACCACCCTTTACCCTGATTCTTTGCCATCTCTCTATTCACATGGCCGCATTCTATGTGCACCCCCTTCCATTATTGTGGCAAACTGTCCAATGCCAACATCAGAATATTACCCTGCCACCACAATTACTAACACGATTGAGCCAGCAAAATATTTCCATTTCCCTGCATATCTTTTGAATTTGTGTCTGTATGTACCAACTTTAAGAGTAGTTTTATTGTGTACACACATGGCCGAAATTGCCCCTTTCCTTAATGCCTCTTAACACCATCACTCGCGGGGCGGAAGTGGGGGCGCTGTGGAGTGACCGATGCTGCAAGGCATCAGTGCCGAGCTGATGACGTCATCGTGCTGGCGCACCACAACTTCCTTCCCCATCAGTTAAAAGAGAGGGCCGCTGCGAATTCTGCAGCCACTTTAGTGGCAAACACTGGGCCAGCAGGGAGGGTTTCAGCCGGGCCAGTGGCCTGGCACCCAAATTGACATAATTGTCGGCCCGACCTGGCAGTCGGCCATCAAAAAAAAAAATAACATGGCGGCGCCGGCAGTGACACCTCCCCTTTAAAGGTGGTCACGCTGCCAAGCCACAGAGAGTGTACCGATGACAAAAGCTGTCGGGGGACACTGTAGGGGGATAGCAGAAAGGTTTCTCTTTCCACGAGCGGACCCCCTGATATAAGGGGTCGACACTCATCCCAATCCGTGTAGCAACCCTCGAAGTTAACAGACGGAGACAGAAGGCAAGGTTCCACGATCTTTTAATCACGAACCGTCCGTGAGCAATTTCTCAACACAACCTCCTGTGAGTGGAAATGTTCTCTGAACAGCAAAATGAGCCATCATTTATACACTGTTCAAAAGACCATTTGCTTCCCCAATACAACCTCCCACAACTCCTGATTGGTTACCTCATCAGTAATACCTTGGATTGACAGACCAGTTGCAGGCCTTCCTCGAGTAACCTCATCTTGCTAGAATGTGCTGACCTGGCGACCTTCTGGTTATTGGGGTTATCGAACTTTGTTATAATTACATGGTTAGTATTGTGTTCCTAACACAGATAAGGCTGCACACAGGGAGGTTAAAGTACCAGTGACGTTAGTCTTTAATAAGACACTCCAGAGTGAG
Organism: Pristiophorus japonicus; assembly: GCF_044704955.1. Classification (NCBI taxonomy): domain Eukaryota; kingdom Metazoa; phylum Chordata; class Chondrichthyes; family Pristiophoridae; genus Pristiophorus; species Pristiophorus japonicus. The sequence goes on from NC_091982.1 coordinate 24,511,197, forward strand.
GAACAGACCTGAGAGGCTGGCTTATATACAGTGCTCCCAAGGGATGCTGGGATCCCTTGGGACTTCAGGGGATAAGCTCCCTGGTGGTGGAACATAGGAGTGCATGCTTTACAGATAGATAACACCACTCCCCCCGCCCCCCCCCCCCCTCCCCCAAAGGCAAAATGAAAACTATTTACAAGGTGAGGTGGTCGGGAGCCTTTCTTTCCCTGGTGGACCGCCTCGGTACAAATGTCTGTTCTGGTGTGTTGACTGTGCCCTCGCTGGGCTGGCGTGTTGTTGGCCTCACAGGGCTGCTAGGTGAGCCTAGCCTTGCTGGGCTGTTGGGTGTGATGAGTTTGATTTCCTGGTTCGGCGTGGTGTCGTTGATCCTTTGGGTGTGTGTTGTGGGCTCGAAAAAGGTGGTGTCTGCTGTGGGTTGTTCAGGGCAGTCTGGGAACCACAGCCTCGTTTGGTCCAGGTGCTTTCTGCAAATTTGTCCATTGTCTAATTTGACGACAAACACCCTATTCCCTTCTTTAGCCACCACCGTGCCCGCGATCCACTTGGGACCATGTCCATAGTTTAACACATACACAGGGTCATTCAGATCAATTTCCCGTGACACAGTGGCACGACCATCGTTTACATTTTATTGCTACCACCTGCTCGCTACCTGATCATGCAGGTTGGGGTCAACCAGCGAGAGTCTGGTTTTAAGTGTTCTTTTCATGAGTAGCTCAGCCGGGGGCACCCCTGTGAGTGAGTGGGGTCTCGTGCAGTAGCTGAGCAGTACTCGGGACAGGCGGGTTTGGAGTGAGCCTTCTGTGACTCGTTTAAGGCTCTGTTTGATGGTTTGTACTGCCCGCTCTGCCTGCCCATTGGAGGCTGGTTTAAACAAGGCCGAGGTGACATGTTTGATCCCATTGCGGGTCATGAATTCTTTAAATTCGGCACTGGTGAATGCTGTGTGCTGTGGAGATCCGAGATGAACGTCTCCCTGCCCTTTTTTGGTAGCACTACGCGGTTACCCCACAACAGGCAGTCTGCCTGAATGGACAGCTCGTCCTTTTGTCGCTGGAATGGCTTGATTGGCTCTTGCATTTCAACGGGGATGCTGGCCCAGCTCCCATGCACTGCACAGTTTTTTACAAGGGACAGCAGAGGATCTTGGCTGGTCCAAGTCCTAATCTGGCGGGCCGTGATAGGTGATTTATCATTTTCAAACGCTTCCATGACCATCAACAAGTCTGCGGGCTGCACCACCATCAACAAGTTTTCAGGCTGCGCCATTTCCACTCCCGTGATGGGCAATGGTAGCCGACTGAGAGCATCCACACAGTTGTCAGTGTCTGGCCTGTGGCGGATGGTATAGTTATACGCTGATAGCGTGAGTGCCCTCCTTTGTATGCGGGCTGAGGCATTAGTATTTATCCCCTTGTTTTCAGCGATCATGGATGTGAGGGGCTTGTGATCGGTTTCCAGTTCAAATTTGAGGCCAAACAGGTACTGATGCATTTTCTTTACCCCGAACACACACGCTAATGCCTCTTTCTCAATCATGCTGTAGGCTCTCTCGGTCTTAGACAAGCTCCTGGAAGCATAGGCAACAGGTTGCAACTTCCCCGCAACGTTAGCTTGTTGTAATACACACCTGACTCCGTATGATGACGCATCACATGCTAGCACAAGTCTTTTACACGGATTATACAATAGAAGCAGCTTGTTGGAGCATCAAATGTTTCTGGCTTTCTCAAAAGCAGTTATTTTTTTTTTCCCGATCCCCAGTTCTCACCTTTGCGCAATAACACATGTAGGAGCTCTAAAAGGGTGCTTCACCCCGGTAGGAAGTTACCAAAATAGTTGGAGTCCCAGGAACAACTGCAGCTCTGTGACGTTCTGTGGCCTGGGCGCATTCCTGATAGCCGCTGTCTTGGTGTCTGTGGGCCAAATGCCATCCGTCGCTATATTTCTCCCCAAAAACTCCACTTCTGTTGCCATGAAGACACATTTCGACCTCTTCAGCCACAGCCCTATGCGATCCAGTCGTTGGAGGACCTCCTCCAAGTTTTGTAGATGCTCAGCGGTGTCCCGACCCTTGACCAATATGTCATCCTGAAAGACCACCGTGTGTGGTACCGACTTAAGTAAGCTCTCCATGTTTCTCTAGAAGATCGCTGCAGCTGACCAAATTCCAAACGGCCATCTGTTGTAAATGAACAGTCCCTTGTGCGTGTTGATGCAGGTGAGGCCCATTGAAGACTCCTCAAGCTCCTGCGTCATGTAGGCTGAAGTCAGGTCGAGTTTGGTGAATGCCTTGCCTCCTGCCAGCGTTGCAAATAGGTCGTCTGCCTTAGGTAGTGGGTATTAGTCCTGTAGCGAGAAACGATTAATAGTTACTTTATGATCGCCGTAAATCCTGACTGTGCCATCACTTTTGACCACTGGAACAATCGGGCTGGCCCACTCGCTGAATTCCACTGGGGAGATGATGCCCTCACATTGCAGCCTCTCCAACTCGATTTCCACTCTCTCCCTCATCATGTGAGGTACCGCTCGCGCCTTGTGGTGAATGGGTCCTGCCTCTGGTACCAAGTGGATCCGCACCTTCGCCTCGGAAAAGTTTCCAATGCCTGATTCAAAAAGGGAAGGAAATTTGTTCAGAACCTGGGTACGAGGCCTCATCGACATGTGATAGCGCTCGGATGTCATCTCAGTTCCAGCGGATTTTGCGCAGCCAGCTTCTTCCAAGCAGTTTGGGGGCCATCGCCCGGGACAATCCAGAGTGGCAGTTTGTGCACCGTGCCCTCGTAGGTGACCTTGACCATGGCGCTGCCCAGGACAGTGATAAGCTCTTTGGTGTACGTTATCAGTTTCGTGTGGATGGTGCTCAGGGCTGGTCTGAATGCCTTGTTGCAGCACAGTCTCTCAAACATCTTTTTACTCATGATGGATTGGCTAGCGCCAGTGCCCAGTTCCATGGCTACGGGTAAGCCATTCAATGTTAAGTTTAGCATTATAGATGGACATTTCGTTGAAAATGTGTGCACCCCGTGTACTTTAGCATCTGCCTCCTCTCTCTGAGGCTCGAAATTGCTTTGACCCACCATGGACCGATCTTCCTCTGTCACATGGTGGTTAGCAGGTTTTGCAGAGCTTGCAGCTCGCTTGCAAGCTTGTTGGAGGTGCCCCTTTGTTCCACAGCCCTTGCAAACATACCCTTTGAAGCGGCATGAATATGCTGAATGGAAGCCTCCACAACGCCAACAAGGTGTGAATTGCCTTGCATTCATCCTTTGTTGCGGTCTCTGAGTCATCTGGGTCAACTGAGGCCTGCTGGCAGTTGCAGGCTTGTGGTTTCTGCCCTGGACATTTCTGCTCGCAAACACAGTTCCAGGTAATTTATGAACATTGCTCGCACTTGTGTGCTGAGAGATTTGTTTGGTGTTATCACTGGTGGACATAAACGCCTGTGCTATCGCAATGGCCTTACTGAGGATCGGTGTCTCTACAGTCAAAAGTTTTCGTAGGATGGTCTCGTGGCCAATGCCCAGTACAAAAAAGTCTCTGAGCATTTGCTCCAGGTAGCCATCAAACTCAGTGTCCTGCAAGTCACCTTAGCTCGGCGACGTAGCTCGCCACTTCCTGACCTTCAGATCGCTGGCACGTGTAGAACCGATACCTCGTCATCAGCACGCTCTCCCTCAGGTTAAGATGCTCCCAAACCAGTGTACACAGATCCTCATACGACTTATCTGTGGATTTCACCGGAGCCAGAAGATTCTTCATGAGGCTGTAGGTCGGTGCCCTGCAGACTGTGAGGAAGACCGCTCTCCTTTTTGCAGCGCTTCCTTCTCCATCCAGCTCGTTGGCTACAAAGCACTGGTCGAGCCATTCGACATCGGCTTCCTAGTCCTCACCCTCCGAGAACTTCTCCAGGATGCCCACAGTTTGCTGCATCTTTGCGTTGGATTCGTATTCTCATCGCCAATTATTGTGTTCCTAACACAGATGAGGCTGCACACAGGAAGGTTAAAGTAACAGTGACCTCAATCTTTGATAAGATACTCCAGAGTGAGGAACAGGCCTTAGAGGCTGGCTTATATACAGTGCTCCCAAGGGATGCTGAGATCCCTTGGGACTTCAGGGGATGAGCTCCCTGGTGGCGGAACATGGGAGTGCATGCTTTACAGATACTCAACAGTTTGGACTGGGCCTCACCTTTGAATTTAAATGAGCTAACCTCGGCCTTTGTAGTGCTCAATTTTATAAGGAAGTAACATATCTGAGTGGTTAATTACAAGAGGTCCCATCACAGGAAACCCAGAGGGGTGGGTAAACAGGGCAAGGGGTCAAAAGTGACAATGGACAACTCCATCTGGTCAAGCAAGAGAGATAAGATAATATTCCAATATTCCCATAAACCTTTGAAACACAGTGAGGTTTACTGAGTACTGGAAATAGGATTTCAACCATACCACTTTTCTGGATAACTAACCTAAAACATTTATATTCCCCGAATGCCAAATTTTCCTTCTTACAGCACCGATCGGCAGTGGTGCCGCTCTTGTGGGGCAATTCCGGAAAAGGGGCAGTTTCCCGAGGGGCAATTTTGCGAGGATGTCACCGCACGTTGGTAAGGGGTCGGCACGTGTACACCACGGTGGGAAAATGGGCAGAGCAGTCCCGTACACTGGTCTAAACTTGAAGGAAGGGCAATTTTTAAAATGGCGGCCCCTCCCCGGAGACTCGGTGGCCATTCCATACCGACCCGTGGCCATCACTTTCAGGCAGCCAGAGGCCTTAGAGAAAGGTGTGATTTTGGCCCCGAAGGCTCTCTACTTTGTCTGGACTATATTTATCCCTTTTTGCTCACCAGTTCTGGACTGGCATAATATTTATTTGAACTAAAAAATTAGTGATCCTGTTCAGATTAGGCTCTGGTATCCTTCAATGAAAATAAATTCAGCACAAGGATCTGTCTCTCACTCAGATCCTTCGCCCTCTAGAGCACACAATGGCCTACAAGAACAGAAAAGGATTTTAGTCAGTGAATGTACAGATAGTTTGTGATGTAAGATTGTGCATCCTTCATGATAATGCCTGTTATCCATGGAACTGATGGAACTTTTACATTCTGCAATGGTCAAGATTCAAGATCTCTTCCACACAGATGACAAGCTGAATGGAAGCGTATATCTATCCTTTTCTACGTTGGCTGATCACATAGCCATGACACCTAACAGGGTTGAGAAGAGTTACTATAAGGCCCATGCTAAAACCAGGTGTTTTGAAGAAAATATTGTTGCCCAGATCGGTTGGGAGACACCTTACAATACACACTATGGAAGGCATGCAAGATAGTAATGTTACAACTGTGAATATTTTGGGGGCAATAGGGACTGTGCTAAGAGAAATGGGCTGCATCTAATAAAGTAGAAGCAATAAAACTTGCAAGGAACTTCAAGGCAGCTTTTGAGAATCATTTAAATTAGAAAGATGGCGGGGAGTACAGGAGGTAATTGGATCCCAAATGAGACTGAATGAATAATGAAAGTTGACAACAGGCAGGTATAAACATATCAAAGACATATTCCAAATCATTTGGAATCTGAAATGGTTATCACAATGTACAACTGCTTAACCCAGAGTGTCAGGGAATCCACAAGATACAGTGGAGCCAAAATTCAGCTCCCCAAAAAGGCCTCTTACTGCCAGAAAATGGCGGCCAGGCGATGAAGTTGAGTGACCGCTGACTTCCGGTCCAATGGCCGCCGCCAGCAAAATGCAACTCGGGGATTTTTCTGCCGGTCCCCACTTCCACCCCGCTGCTGCCGATCATCCCAAGTGCATCATCAAAGGGCGCACCACCGATCCCCCACAGCTCCATCGCACCTCCCGCGAAATGTAGGTCCAAGAATCTATAAGTCACCGTGCAGTGCTCCCAACAGCTTTTTCTGTCGGTGCATCTTGCTTTCTGTGAGCCATGGCAGCACGGTGGCCATTCAAGGGGAGGGCGCACTGCTGTGGCCGGCATGTTTTTTTTTGTCGGGCCGATAATTATGCCCCCGGGTTCAGCCGGCTCACCAACAGGCAGCCTGGCACCCCCTCTTGGGTGCCAGGCCGCTGGCCTGACCAAAACCCTCCCTGGTGGCCCAGTGGACTGAAATTTCTAAATGCCTAAGGCTCTCCTCTTAAATTGAAGGGGATGTTAAGTGCATGTTAATTTTCAATGATTCCTGTATGAGGACACCCAGGTCCCTTTGAACACCAACATTTACCAATCTCACACCATTATTTCACATTTCTCCACATTTTATTCCATTTGCCAAGTTCTTACCCACTCACTTAGTCTGTATATATCCACTTGAAGCCTCTTTACATCCTCCTCACAACTTACATTCACACCTAGCTTTGCATCATCAGCAAACTTGGATATATTACATTTGGTCCCCTCATGCAAATCATTGATATAGATTGTGAATAGCTGAGGCCCAAGCACTGATCCTTGCAGTACCCCATTAGTTACAGTCTGCCAACCTGAAAATGACCCGTTATTCCTACTCTCTGTTTACTGTCCATTGACCAAACCTCAATCCATGCTTGTATACTATCCCCAATTTCTTGTGCCCTAATTTTGTTTAATAACCTCTTGTGTGGCACTTCATTGAATATCTTCTGAAAATCCAAATACACCAGATCCACTGGTTTCCCCCATCCAATTTTTTAGTTACAACCTCAAAAAACATTAACAGATTTGTCAAAAATGATTACTCTTTCATAAATCCATGTTGATTCTGCCCAATCCTATTATTATTTTCGAAGTGCCCTGTTACCACGTCCTTAATAATAGATTCTAGCATTTTCCCTACTACTGATATTAGGCTAACTGATTTATCGTTCTCTGTTTTTTCTCTTAAATAATGGAGTTACATTTGCTACCTTCCAATCCATGGGAATGGTTCTAGAATCTATGGAATTTTGGAAGATGACAACCTGTGCATCCACTATCGCTGCAGCCACATCTTTCAATACTCTAGGATGTCAGTCATTGGGTCCAGGGGATGTAAAGGAGTAAACAAAGAAAAACGACATTTAATAATTTTTATGTTAAAAACCGTCCATTGAGGTAAGTTTATTTTTACCCTATTAAAACCCATTAGAAAAACTTTCCAAAGAATATTTTTTTATTTAAAACATTTTATTACATTTAATTTCAATTAATTTTAAATATGTGAGGTGTTTTTTTTATTTATTGTGCTGTGTTTTGGTGTTTTAGGGGGTTATTCACATTGATAGTAATGGGAACTCTTACAAACGGTGTCCCCATTATTATCAATGAGAATACTAAATGATGATTGGTAGTCCGGGCGCACGTGATTTCAACATAGATGTCCATACCTGAAAGACAGAACCCCGAAAGCTGCACAACGAATGAAGGCCTCAGATCAGAGTCTTTCAGTCCCGTTAATTTCTGCAGTACTTTTTTTTACTAACACTAACTTCTGTTAGTTCCTCATTCTTGCTTAGACCCTTGGTTCTCCACTATTTTCGGGAGGTTTTTTGCGTCGTCTTCTGTGAAGACAAACACAAAGTACTTGCTTATTTTCTCTGCCATTTCCTTCTTCCCCATTATAATTTCTCCTGTCTCAGCCTGTAAAGGACCCACATTTACTTTTGCTTATCTTTTCCTATTTAAAAACCAATTTAAGCTTTTACAATCTGTTTTCATGTCTCTTGCTAGTTGATTTTCATATTCTATTTTCCCTTTCTTGATCAATTTCTTGGTTCTTCTTTGCTGAATTCTAAAATCCTCCCAATCCTCAGGCTTACTGATATTTTTGGCAACATTATAAGCTTCTTCCTTTGATCCAATACTATCTTTATTTTCTCTCATTAGACACGGTTGGACCACTTTTCCTGTGGGGTTTTTCTGCCTTAAAGAGGTATATATTTGTTGGAAATTATGTATTAATTCTTTGAATAATTGCCATTGCTTGTCTCCTGTCATACCTTTTAATGTAGTTTCCCAATCTACCTTGGCCAACTCGACCCTCGTACCTCCGCAGTTTGCTTTGTTTAGATTTAAGACTCTCGTTTTAGATTTAACAAGTCACTTTCAAGCTTGGGGAAATTGCTGTCGGAGGCTTTCTACGTATGAACGCATCCGACCCCCAAAAAATCTACAAAACTATCTGTTGGTCCCGGAGAAACGTAGAATTCTGGTCTTTTTCCCCGAGCACCGGCTTTTGCAAGGCCTCGCCGGGTCCATGCGCACTTCGTACGGACCTGGCGAGGCTGCAATTTCTGGCTCGTTATAAAATTCTATTATATTATGGTCACTGTTCCCTTAGGGCCCCTTAACTACAAGGTTATTAATTACCCCTTCTCATTGCATAATACCAGATCTAAAATAGTCTGTTCCTAAGTTGGTTCCTCAACATACTAATCTGGAAAACTATCTTGTATATATTCTATGAATTTGTCCTCCACACTATCACTGAAAATTTGGTTTGCCCAGTCTAAATGTAGATTAAAATCCCCCATGATTATTGTATAACCCTTGTTACATGCGCCTCTAATTTTCTGATTTATACTCTGAGTCACAGCAACAGAGACGTAACTAAAAATAAAAAGCAAAAAACATACATCCTTTGTTTCAGGGTTAATTAAGGTGAAAGAGCGTGCGGCAAACCTGTCCCACCCACCCTTTCCCTCAATGACTATCTGCTCCATCTGTGACAGGGACTATTTCCAGTGATGTTTTGGGCCTCGTTACCATTTTTTTTGAAAATGGGCGATAGATGTCCGTTTTGAGCGATATATGAGCCTTAGATGGGCGATGAGAAGTGGAAAGTCTAGCCTGGAAAGTAGTTCTCGTATTGGAATGTTCAGCCACCTAAGGACTCATTCTTAGAATGGAAGCAAGTCTTCCTTGATTCCGAGGGACCGCTTATGATGATGAATTAAGGACAGCCAACATGGATTTGTAAAAGACAAGTCACATCTGACAAAGTTAATAGAGTTAATTAATGAAATAATGCAATGTACTGAAAAACAAAATACAGTGGATGTTGTGTATATGGATTTTCAAAGAGAGTTTGATAAAGTATCCACAGGAGGCTTGATGACAAAATTAGTGCACTTGATATGTAAGGGAGTATAGCAGCATGAATATTGTATTGATTAAAGAGCAGAAAACAGAGAGTAGTGGTTAATTGATACACTTTGGATGATATTAACAGTGCAGTTCTCCTGGCAGTTAGTATTGTGATAATTACTCTTCTTGATACATATGTATTGAGAAGAGCATTGCCCCCAAAACTGAACCCCATTGGAACTCCACGGTTTATATCCCTCATATTCTGGACTTGAGTGTGGGAGAAGAACATGAAAATTTGTAGATGCTCCAAAACTGGGAGTATTGTTAACTGCGAAGAGAACTGTAAACAACTTCAGGAAGACAGATTAATTTGATTGGGAAAATAGAAGCCAAATGAAATGGGAAGTGATTCATTTTGGGAGCATTGTGTTCCTAACACAGATGTGGCTGCACACAGGGAGGTTAAAGTAACAGTGACCTTAGTCTTTAATAAGACACTCCAGAATGAGGAATAGGCCTTAGGGGCTGGCTTATATACAGTGATCCCAAGGGATGCTGGGATGAGCTCCCTGGTGGCGGAACATGGGAGTGCATGCTTTACAGATACACAATATCACTCCCTCCCCGCAAAGTCAAAGTGAAAACTATTTACAAGGTGAGGCGGTCGGGAGCCTTTCTTTCTCTGGTGGACCGCCTCGGTACAAATGTCTGTTCTGGTGTGTTGGCAGTGCCCTCGCTGGGCTGGTGTGTTGTTGGCCCTGCAAGGCTGCTAGGTGAGCCTGGCATTGCTGGGCTGTTGGGTGTGATGGGTTTGATTTCTGGGTTCGGCGTGATGTCGTTGATCCTTTGGGTGTGTGGTGTGAGCTCGAAAAAGGTGGTGTCTGCTGTGGGTTGTTCAGGGCAGTCTGTGAACTGCAGCCTCGTTTGGTCCAGGTGCTTTCTGCAAATTTGTCCATTGTCTAGTTTGACTACAAACACCCTATTCCCTTCTTTAGCCATCACCGTGCCCGCGATCCACTTGGGACCATGTCCATAGTTTAGCACATACACAGGGTCATTCAGATCAATTTCCCGTGACACAGTGGCGCAACCATCGTTTACATTTTGTTGCCGCCTGCTCTCTACCTGATCATGCAGGTTGGGGTGAACCAGCAAGAGTCTGGTTTTAAGTGTCCTTTTCATGAGTAGCTTAGCCCGGGGCACCACTGTGAGTGAGTGGGGTCTCGTGCGGTAGCTGAGCAGTACTCAGGGCAGGCGGGTTTGGAGTGAGCCTTCTGTGACTCGTTTAAGGCTCTGTTTGATGGTTTGTACTGCCCGCTCTGCCTGTCCATTGGAGGCTGGTTTAAACAGGGCCGAGGTGACATGTTTGATCCCATTGCGGGTCATGAATTCTTTAAATTCGGCACTGGTGAAACATGGCCCGTTGTCACTGACCAATATATTAGGCAGGCCGTGGGTGACAAACATGGCCCTCAGGCTTTCAATGGTGGCGGTGGCGGTGCTTCCCGACATTATTTCACATTCAATCCACCAGGAACATTTTACCGAGAAACGGGCCCGCATAGTCGACATGGATGCTCGACCATGGTCTGGAGGGCCAGGACCACAAACTGAGTGGTGCCTCTCTGGGCGCGTTGCTTAACTGAGCACATACGCTGCATTGCCGTATACAGGACTCTAAGTCAGAGTCGATATCGGGCCACCACACGTGGGATCTGGCTATCGCTTTCATCATTACTATACCCGGGTGTGTGCTGTGGAGATCCGAGAGGAACGTCTCTCTGCACTTTTTTGCTAGCACTACGTGGTTACCCCACAACAGGCAGTCTGCCTGAATGGACAGCTCGTCCTTTCGCCGCTGGAACGGCTTGATTTTCTCTTACATTTCAATGGGGATGCTGCCCCAGCTCCCATGCAGTACACAGCTTTTTACTAGGGACAGCAGAGGATCCTGGCTTGTCCAGGTCCTAATCTGGCGAGCCGTGACAGGTGATTTATCATTTTCAAATGCTCCCATGACCATCAACAAGTCTGCGGGCTGCGCCACCATTTACAAGTTTGCAGGCTGTGCCATTTCCACCCCCGTTCTCGGTGCCTGGCCTGTGGCGAATGGTATAGTTATACGCTGATAGCGCGAATGCCCGCCTTTGTATGCGGGCTGAGGCATTAGTATTTATCCCCTTGTTTTCAGTGAACAGGGATGTGAGGGGCTTGTGATCGGTTTCCAGCTCAAATTTGAGGCCAAACAGGTAATGATGCATTTTCTTTACCCTGAACACACACGCTAATGCCTCTTTCTCAATCATGCTGTAGGCCCTCTCGGCCTTAGACAAGCTGCTGGAAGCATAGGCGACAGGTTGCAACTTCCCCACAATGTTAGCTTGTTGTAATACACACCAGACTCTGTCTGACGATGCGTCACATGCTAGCACAATCTTTTATACGGGTTATACAATACAAGCAGCTTGTTGGAGCATAAAATGCTTCAGGCTTTCTGAAAAGCAATTACTTGTTTTTTTTTCCCCATACCCAGTTCTCACCTTTGCGCAATAACACATGTAGGGGCTCTGAAAGGGTGCTTAACCCCGGTAGGAAGTTACCAAAATAGTTGAGGACTCCCAGGAACGACCGCAGCTCCAAAACATTTTGTGACCTGGGCGCGTTCCTGATAGCCTCTGTCTTGGTGTCTGTGGGCCGAGTGCCGTCCGCCGCGATCTTTCTCCCCAAAAACTCCACTTCTGTTGCCATGAAGACACATTTCGACCTCTTCAGCTGCAGCACTACGCAATCCAGTCACCGGAGGACCTCCTCCAGGTTTTGTAGGTGCTCGGCGATGTCCCGACCCGTGACCAATATGTCGTCCTGAAAGACCACCGTGTGTGGTACCGACTTGAGTCGGCTCTCCATGTTTCTCTGGAAGATCGCTGCAGCCGACCGAATTCCAAATAGGCATCTGTTGTAGATGAACAGTCCCTTGTGCATGTTGATGCAGGTGAGGCCCTTCAAAGACTCCTCCAGCTCCTGCGTCATGTAGGCCGAAGTCAGGTCGAGCTTGGTGAACGTCTTGCCTCCTGCCAGCATCGCAAATAGGTCGTCTGCCTTAGGTAGCGGGTATTGATCCTGTAGCGAGAAACGATTAATAGTTACTTTATAATCGCCGCAAATCCTGACCGTGCCATCACTTTTGAGTACTGGAACAATCGGGCTGGCCCACTCGCTGAATTCCACTGGGGAGATGATGCCCTCGTGTTGCAGCCTGTCCAGCTTGATTTCCACTCTCTCCTTCATCATGTGAGGTACCGCTCGCGCCTTGTGGTGAATGAGTCGTGCTTCTGGGACCAAGTGGATCCGCACCATCGCCCCGGAAAAATTTCCAATGACTGGTTCAAAATGGAAGGAAATGTGTTGAGAACCTGGGTACATGAGGCCTCATTGACATGTGATGTCATCCCAGTTCCAGCGGATTTTGCCCAGCCAGCTCCTTCCAAGCAGTGTATGGCCATCACCTGGGACAATCCAGAGTGGCAGTTCGTGCACCGTGCCCTTGCAGGTGACCTTGACCATGGCGCTGCCCAGGATAGTGATAAGCTCTTTGGTGTACGTTGTCAGTTTCGTGTGGATGGGGCTCAGGGCTGGTCTGAATGCCTTGTTGCACCACAGTCTCTCAAACATCTTTTTACTCATGATGGATTGGCTAGCCCAGTGTCCAGTTCCATGGCTACGGATAAGCCATTCAATTTTATGTTTAGCGTTATAAGTGGACATTTCGTCGAAAATGTGTGCACCCCGTGTACTTCAGCATCTGCCTTCTCTCTCTCAGGCTCGAATTGCTTTGATCCACCATGGACCGATCTTCCTCTGCCACATTGTGGTTAGCAGGTTTTGCAGAGCTTGCAGCTTGTTTACAAGCTCGTTGGAGGTGCCCCATTGTTCCACAGCTCTTGCAAACAAACCCTTTGAAGCAGCATGAATAGGCTGAATGAAAGCCTCCACAACACCAACAAGGTGTGAATTGCCTTGCATTCATCCTTTGTTGGGGACTCCGAGTCATCTGGGTCACCTGAGGCCTGCTGGCAGTTGCAGACTCGTGGTTTCTGCCCTGTACATTTCTGCTCGCAAACACAGTTCCAGTTAATTTATGAACATTGCTAGCACTTGTGTGCTGAGAGATTTGTTTGGTGTTATCACTGGTGGACATAAACGCCTGTGCTATCGCAATGGCCTTATTGAGAGTCGGTATCTCTACAGTCAAAAGTTTTCGTAGGATGGTCTCGTGGTTAATGCCCAGTACAAAAAAGTCTCTGAGCATTTGCTCCAGGTAGCCATCAAACTCACATTGACCTGCAAGTCGCCTTAGCTCGGCGACGTAGCTCGCCACTTCCTGACCTTCAGATTGCTGGCATATGTCGAACCGATACATCGTCATCAGCACACTCTCCCTCCGATTAAGATGCTCCCGAACCAGTGTACACAGCAACTCATACAATTTATCTGTGGGTTTCACCGGAGCCAGAAGATTCTTCATGAGGCTGTAGGTTGCTGCCCCGCAGACTGTGAGGAAGACCGCTCTCCTTTTTGCAGCGCTTCCTTCTCCGTCCAGCTCGTTGGCTACAAAGCACTGGTCTAGCCATTCGACATCGGCTTCCCAGTCCTCACCCTCCGAGAACTTCTCCAGGATGCCCATCTTTGCTGCATCTTTGCGTTGGATTCGTATACTCGTCGGCAGTTATTGTGTTCCTAACACAGATGAGGCTGCACACAGGGAGGTTAAAGTAACAGTGACCTCAATCTTTAATAAGACACTCCAGAGTGAGGAACTGGCCTTCGGGGCCGGCTTATATACAGTGCTCCCAACGGATGCTGGGATCCCTTGGGACTTCAGGGGATGAGCCCCCTGGTGGCGGAATAGGGAGTGCATGCTTTACAGATACTCAACAGGGTGGATGAAGGAGAAGATTTGAGTCATCAATAAATTTAATATAGAGCTCCGTATGTCCAAGACCATATCGCCGAAATGCACCTACAAAACAAATGGCCCAGCACTGATCCTTAAAGTACGCCATTTCTGATCTTTCTCCAATACTCATTAACCCTCACCCTTGGTTTCCTGCTATATTTCCTCTTCTGCCATTTGCACAAAGTACTTATGTCGCTAAAGATTTTTTTAATGTGGAGTACTTTACGATTGTCAATATTATATTTCATTTGCCATTGATTTGTTCACTTGCATGTTTTGTCTAAGCCCTTGTAGTTCCCAAGCTGCATTCATCAGAGTTAATTTTCCCTCCTAATTTGGTATTTTCTGTGAATTGGGCAGATTTGCATTTAGCTTCTGAATCGAAGGAATTAACATAAGTTTCAGATAGTTGGGTTCCTAACACATTAACATCCTCTTCAGCATTTGCACCCACCCTCACCTAACTAACCTAACAAATGCTCACTGCTTTCTACCTTCAACCTTTTTTTAAATTCATCCCGGTGTTATCCTAAATTACAAGCTATCTAAGCTTAAATAGTAACCTAAGTCTATTATGGCAAACTTAGATGCACCATATTATAGAGCTTTACACAGTTTACTTGTTATGGCACTACCTTAAAAAATGTCAAGAAGAAAGGTCAGGCAGGATTTTCCCCTTATTACCTTTCTGCTTCTATTTTCCATGATATCTGTGCTTTACTTAATTACTCCTTCACCTTAATCTTCAATGTTCTCGTCACCAGCAAGATTTTCATCATATTCCATCCTTGTGATTTCCCCAATATGGCCACCATTTTGTTCCCTCAAGTATAGGGGGTGCATTTTCGTGTACCTGATTCAACCACTGGCTTAGCCATCCAATGCTAGATTTGCCATCATCACCAATGCCTCATAAAGCCACTCTTGATGCTTCTGTCCTGCAAACTACCACTCCATCTCCAATCTCTATCCTCACCAAAGTCCTTCACTGTGGTGTTGCTTGGCAGATCTATGTCCATTTTTCCCGTAATGCGAAGTTTAACTCCCCCCAATCAGGTTTTTGCCTGTTCAACAGCAATGAAGTGGCCCTAACCACAATTAGGAACAAAATTTGTGAGCATGCTATATTATTCCTCCTTGTCCTGTCTGTAGTCTTTGACACAGTTAATGAGAGCATAAGAACATAAGAAATAGGAACAGGAGTAGGCCATATAGCCCCTTGAGCCTGCTCCGCCATTCAATAAGATCATGGCTGATCCGATCATGGACTCAGCTCCACTTCCCCACCCGCTCCCCATAACCCCTTATCCCCTGATTGTTTAAGAAACTGTCTATTTCTGTCTTAAATTTATTCAATGTCCCAGCTTCCACAGCTCTCTGAGGCAGCGAATTCTACAGATTTACAACCTTCTGAGAGAAGAAATTTCTCCTCATCTCTGTTTTAAATAAGCGGCCCCTTATTCTAAGATCATGCCCTCGAGTTCTAGTCTCGCCCATCAGTGGAAATATCCTCTCTGCATCCACCTTGTTAAGCCCCCTCATAATCTTATACATTTCGATAAGATCACCTCTCATTCTTCTAAATTCCAATGAGTGGAGGCCCAAGCTACTCAACCTTTCCTCATAAGTCAACCCCCTCATCCCCGGAATCAACCGAGTGAACCTTCTTCCGAACTGCCTCCAAAGCAAGTATATCCTTTCGTAAATATGGAAACCAAAACTGCACGTAGTATTCCAGGTGTGGCCTCACCAATACCTTGTATAGCTGTAGCAAGATTTCCCAGCTTTTATACTCCATCCCCTTTGCAATAAAGACCAAGATACCATTGGCCTTCCTGATCACTTGCCGTACCTGCCATACTATCCTTTTGTGTTTCATACACAAGTACCTCCAGGTCCCGCTGTACTGTGACACTTTGCAATCTTTCTCCATTTAAATAACAATTTGCTCTTTGATTTTTTTCTACCAAAGTGCATGACCTCACACGTTCCGACATTATACTCCATCTGCCAAATTTTTGCCCACTCATTTAGCCTATCTATGTCCTTTTGCAGTTTTTATTGTGTCCTCCTTACACAATGCTTTTCCTCTCATCTTTGTGTCATCAGCAAACTTGGCTACATTACACTCAGTCCCTTCTTCCAAGTCGTTAATATAGATTATAAATAGTTGGGTTCCCAGCACTGATCTCTGCGGCACCCCACTAGTTACTGGTTGCCAACCAGAGAATGAACCATTTATCCTGACTCTCTGTTTTCTGTTAGTTCGCCAATCCTCTATCCATGCTAATATATTACCCCCAACCCCGTGAAATTTTATCTTGTGCAGTAACCTTTTTTGTGGCACCTTGTCAAATGCCTTCTGGAAGTCCAAATACACCACATCCACTGGTTCCCCTTTATCCACCCTGTTCATTACATCCTCAAAGAACTCCAGCAAATTTGAATTCCCCTTCATAAATCCATGCTGAATCTGCATGAATGAATTTTGCTTTTCCAAATGTCCTACTACTGCTTCTTTAATAATGGACTCCAACATTTTCCCAACCACAGATGTTAGGCTAACTGGCCTATAGTTTCCTGCTTTTTGTCTGCCTCCTTTTTTAAATAGGAGCGTTACATTTGCAGTTTTCCCATCTGCTGGGACTTTCCCAGAATCCAGGGAATTTTGGTAAATTACAGCCAATGCATCTACAATCCCTGCCATTACTTCTCTTAAGACCCTAGGTTGCAAGTCATCAGGTCCAGGGGATTTATCTGCCTTATTATGTCTATAAGCACTCTAGTAATGACTCCAAGAGGTAAGGTATTGTACTTGAACTGTGATGACCTTAGTCCATTTATTACAACTCCTGATTGAGGGTACAGCATGATGAGCTCCCTTTTATATCTGGTTACCTGTCGTTTTCAGGTGACCCCTAGGTCTCCACCAGTTGCACCCTCTGGTGGTACAAGCATAGTGTATACATTGTGAAGGTACATCCAGTAGTCTAATGTAAGCCTCTGGCCTTTGCATTGTGTGCTCTGGCCCGAGACTTGACTGTCCAAAGCCTTTGCACCTTGTCTATGCTTTGACTAGGATCTCTCCCTGTTGACCCCCAAGTCTTTATTGCCACAACATTGGGAAATAATCAGCAGTGGACGGTTTGAGGTTGCACTGGTGGCTGAGTGGGTTCTGGGTGTGATCCATGTGTGTCCATGGCTACATCCATTTCCCCCCCCCAGCCTGCCCCCCACCCCCATACATAGACCATGTGTGTGGCTCAACACCTGCATGTGCATACGTGTACAGAAAGAAAGAACAAAGAAAAAATATAGGATTAATTACATCACTGTTTGGGTTCTGCAGTAGTGGAACAAGTACATTTTACAGGTAAGGTACATACGTGGTATCATAGTCTTGCCCCTGGGTTGTGTAGGTGAAGGTGGGTGAGGACGCTAGTTTCAGAGTAACTGGACTGTGTCCAGGTTGTCTGATGGCGGTGCTGCGCCCCCTGCCAGCTGGGTGGGTTCGGATAGCTCATCTGACTGAGTCTCAGGGCCTTTGCCGTTGCCTAGTGGTGGGCAGAGCCACAGGAGTGTGTGGCCTCCCTGTCCTCCTTTGAGGGCTGTGGTGTCTCTTTGCTGCCCTTCAGCGATAGTGGGAGACTGATCATCCCAGGTCCCTTTGGGAAAGTTGGGGGGTGCTAGCCTCTTGCTCCCAGTACTGGCCCTGGTGGCCAGAGAGGTAGAGCCGATCAGGAGCAGGGAACCAGTAGTGGTGCCTTTGCCGTCCGCTGACCGCTGCTCCTGCAGCTGGTATGCTCCCTCTGTATGTGGCCACGTTCCCTGGGGCATCACATTGGTCCTGGAGGCACAGGCTACATAGTTGGGTAGCCCACTGGACCTGGGTGCTTCCGATGGGAGGTTGCCCTTGGTTTTGTTGGCATGCATGTAAATCCCAGCATCGCCCATCGTCACTTCATTTACTCTCTCAATACATTGGTTCCGACCGCAATTGCCCAACTTATCTTGGTTAGTTACATTTACAAACTTGAAAATGTCAGTTACATCTTTTGCATATGTATCACTGGCATCGCTGTATAAAGAGTGGAACTGTCCCTTTAATTGTGATGGGTTGCCGGTCTCCTTTAAGAGGGCCTTGCACTCTTTACCCCAATCCAGTTCGCTGCTCGGCATCACGTGGTGAACTTAGTCCATTTATTACAACTCCTGAGTGAGGGTGCAGCATGGTGAGCTCCCTTTTATACCTGGTTACCTGTCGTGTACAGGTGACCCCAAGATCTCCACCAGTTGCACCCTCTGATGGTACAAGCGTAGTGTATACAGTGTAAAGGTACATGCAGTAGTCTTATGTAACTGTACATTGAGTGTACAGGGAGTATACTTATGTTATACATACACAACATGCCTTTCGTCCTATTATCTTACTGAGTACCACCTCCTTAGTGATTGTGATTTTGTTAAGTTCCTCCCCCCCATAGCCCCTTGACTATCCACTGTTGGAATATTGTTAGTATCCTCTACCTTAAAGACTGATACAAAATATTTGATCAGAGTTTCTGCCATGTTCCCCATTACTAATTCCCCGGTTTCATCCTCTAAGGGACCAACATTTATTTTAGCCACTCTTTTCCTTTTTCTATTCCTTTAGAAACTCTTGCTATCTGTTTTTATATTTTGTGCTAGTTTACTTTCATAGTCTATATTTCCTTTCTTAATCATCTTTTTAGCACATCATTCTCCTCCAACACCTCTCCTCTTGTTCACTAAGGTCAGACTCCTTTGCTTGTTTCTATTCTTACCTATCCAATCTCTACCAAGTCTTACCTAGTGAACACTTGGAAGAAGTAACAATTTACTATATTCACAACATTATTCTCATGTCAATGTCAGCCTCAGGAGCATCCTTTCGAGTTCTCATCACTTCTGACTGCCCTTATGCTGTTGTTGTATTGAAATAATTTCTCATTACTCTGTTTTGTACCTGCAGCTCTGTGTTTTTTCTCAGACTCTTTGCTTTTCTGACTTTTTTAACATGTTTCTACATATTATTGTACTCCTCCCACTGAAGCCTTTTACTTTGTACAGGTCATTTTTCCTCTTTCACTTTTGATTAATTTGGTAATCCATTTCGAGTCATGTTTGTTCAGTCTGTGTCTCCTAATCAGTACATATTTATCCTACTTGTTCAGTATTATTCTTTTAAAGGTGTTCTGTTCTGTACGTGACTCTGTATCCAAATCATCATGTGAAAAATAATGCAATTGCTTTAACTTGGCTCTGTTCACAGGCTTGGTATTGAAATGTAGACAAAGTTAAATTAAATATTTAATAATATTTCCTTGTACATTTCCCAGTGGCTTTGGAAGATATCAAGCTGAGTCTATGTTCTCATGGTGACTTAACCACACATTAACAATAATACAAAAGGATGCTGGAAATCTGATATAAAAAGCGAAAATACTGGCAATACTTAGCACGTCAGGCTTATATTACATAGGATATTCGGCCTAACCAGTCCATGCTGGTGTTTATGCTCCAATCGAGCCTCCTCCTGTCTTTCCTCATCTAAATTTGTCAGCATAACCCTCTATTCCCTTCTCCCTCATAGGTTTGTCGAGCCTCCCTTTAAGTATGTCTATACAATTCGCTTCAACCACTCCCTGGGATAGCAAGTTCACCACTGTTTGGGTAAAGAAGTTTCTTCTGAATTTCCTATTGGATTTCTTGGTGATTACCTTATATTGATGGCCTCTAGTTATGCTCTTTCCCCACAAGTGGAAACATTCTCTCTGTATCCACTCTATCAAAATCTTTTATAATTTTGAAGGCCTCTATTAGGTCACCCCTCAGCCTTCTTTTTTCAAGAGAAAAGCGAAGCAGCCTGTTCATCCTTTCCTGATATCTATACTCTCGCATTTCTGGTCTCATTCTTGTACATCTTCTCTACACCCCCTCCAGTGCCTCGACATCCTTTTCATAATATGGCGACCAGAACTGTACGCAGTACTCCAAATGTGGTCTAACCAAGGTTCGATACAGGTTTAGCGTAACTTCCCTACTTTTCAATTCTATACCTCTCGAAATAAACCCTAGTGCTTGGTTTGCTTTTTTGCGGCCTGTGTCGCAACATTTAGTGATTTGTGTATTTGTACTCCGAGATCCCTGTGTTTCTCTACCCCACCTAAACTCGCACCCTCCAAGTAATGTGATCTCCCTATTCTTCCTACCAAAATGTAATACCTCATAGTTATCTGTGTTGAACTTCATTTGCCAATTATATGCACATTCTGCAAGTTTATTAATGTCCTCCTATAATTTGTTGCAGTGCTCCTCAGTATTGACTAATGCCTCCAATTTGGTGTCACCAACAAATTGAGAGAAATTGTGTTTTTGATTCCAAAGTCGAAATCGTTTAATCAGAGTTAACGTTTCAGGTCAATGACTTTTTGTCAGAACGGGAAAAAGTTCGAGATGTAAAAGATTTTTCAGCAAGTGCTGAGGCAGGGAAAGGGGGAAGGGGAGGAAAGAACAAAAGGGAAGGTCTGTGATCAGGTGGAATGCTGCCTGACCTGCTGAGTATTTCCAGCATTTTCTGTTTTTATTCCACACACTAACAATCTTCAGTTTCTGCCTTCAGATTCAGGTAATCAGGATTTCGATCGTTTCAAATCCAAGATGAGTCCCAGTATTCATACATAGACCAAATAGCATTATCTGGTACAAGTCTAGGTTTCCAATTGTAACTAAGTTTCATTCTTAATGGAATGCTAGTGATTACCAATCATTTTAATCAATATCGGGGGCAAAAAAATATTTATTTATTAAATGGACCAGTGCGATTTAGCAGTCCGGGACAGAGCTGACTATTTCCCAGTATTCACAATGAACTGGCTTTTAAACTCCCATTTTGTTGAACCCTTTTCCCTTTCATGCACTCAAAGATACAAGGTTTCACTGAGTTTTAAGTGCATTAAATGAGCTCTGTAGATTATTAATAATTTTCTATTAAGGGAATTTTCTGAAGCTGAAGCTGATTGTATTTTTTCCTTTGCCATTCATTAATTGTAGACAGCTGTCAAAAGGAGAGTTTGAACTTTATGCTCCCAACTGGGATCCAAGTACTATTTGTCTTAATGTTATGAAGTCTGCATAGCTTGAATATCAGTGAGCTTATGTTTAAAATGTCATATTCAGATTCAGCATCCAGAACATTTACAGCAGATATTCGGTTCCCTGTTTGAATCTAATAATTAGGAATAAACACCAGGTGTGAAAAAGGAATAGGGAAAAAAATCAAAGTTAATGCATTTTCTGATGCAGCAACAAAAGGAATCCGACTCTCGTCTTTCATACATTTTAATTGGTTTCATGTTTAAAAAGCTGTGAAAACTGGTTGTGCAGGCATGATAAACCAAAACAACATTCAGTTTTATGCACCACTGTGCAGCATGTGATTGTGATGGGACATGTTGATAATTCTGCTTTTTTTGTCTGAGCAGTGAGAGGGATTTAGATATCCACATACATCGTATGTTTTAATTTGTGCCATTTTTGAGGTAGCTTACTGACCAGTAGTAATCACAGAAGTACTTCAAATGTTAGTGTCGCTTTCTAGCAGGCCCACTGGCTGCTGGTAAGGGCATGACTGATTTGATTGCCAGAGATCTAAGCAAATGCTGGTTAAGGAAAGTCAGGCCAAATAGGAGCAGGAATCGAGCAGGTTTCAGTTTATACAATTGAAGCTCATTGTCCTATCACATCACTGGTTTTGAGCAATGTGATTAGTCCACAGGAACAAAGTAATTGCAAAATCTCTCATTTCCCAGGATCTATAGTATCAGCTGCTCATTGGTTCCTTGATAACCATGTGACTGAGACAAAAAATAATGCCATAATAATGAAGTCACATCAAGGAGCAGTTTCAACTAAATTTCTTTGGGCTATAAAATAAGTCACTTCAAATATTTGTTAGCTTGGCCTTAAATGGAATAAAAGTTAGAGTTATGGGGCTAGAACCTCCACTTTTTTTGCATGCTTAATGCCCACTTAATGCCCATTTTACCACTGAAATGACGTATAGCGCTCATTTTGGCACAAAATGGAAACTGACGGGCATTTTTAGGAAACTTATCGCTGAGCGTTACTTTCCCCATGTGCTTCCCGCCGGGAAAAAATATTACCACCCGCCTACTTTTTTTGGGCGGAATCAGCAAAATGGGCGAAATCAACGCCCATAATATAGCTCTGCCTCAATTTCCGCACGGATTTAACGCCGAGATTCAATAATACTGCCTGTCCACTTTTTTTTGTCGTAAAGAGCATATTTACTGAAACTAGCGACGATGGAGATCGCCCAGCATCAATTTCACCACCTCGCACACATATCGGCCACAATATCGTTCGCCCAAAAAACCACCTAGAAAAAGTGGAACTGACCGGAACTAATCACAGCGTTATGGACGCCATGTTTTAGATCACATGTCGCGTCCTTTAAAAGGCTGCTGTGCTTCAACTTCGGTGGAGTTCGGATGTACTCTGCAGGTCATTGGAGTTGATGTGAACATCTCTACAAACATCTTGAGCATACTGTGACCAATTGGAATTGAATAGGTGTCTTCGTCCTTGTTTGTGACCAATCGGTGGAAAACAGAGCTACTGCAATGAGGCCTGTCCTTTCTCACCCTCTCTTAGTGACCAATTACATGCAGCAGACTCGAGATCACCAAAGGTATGCTCCACTGCATTACGTGCCCAATGTAAGATGTGACAGACAGATGAGGAGGACCAGACATTACACCTCCCGCAAGTACAAGGAGAAGCATTCTTACCTTGACTTGCCCGACACCACCTGCCTTCGGAGACTACGCTTCCAGAAAAAGGTTATCACCGAGGTATGCCAGCTGATAAGAGCAGATTTGCAGCCTGCCAGCACCATCAGTACTGCACTCTCCATCGAGGTCAAAGTCACCGCGGCACTATCATTCTATGCCTCGGGTTCTTTTCAGGCCACAGTTGGAGACATTTGCAGACTTTCTCAGCATGCCACACATTGTTGCATTAGACAGGTCACTGAAGCCATGTACGCATGCAGGAGGGACTTGATCAGCTTCCCTATGACCAGGGAGGCACAGAGTGAGGGGGCTCTAGGATTCTCCAGAATTGCAAACTTCCCCAAGGTGCAGGGAGCAATAGACTGTACGCACATCGCGATGCGGGCACCTTTTCAGGATGCAGAGGTTTCAGGAACCGCGAGAGATTACACTCCCTGAATGTCCAACTGGAGAGGCGATACAACGAGAGCCACAGAGCAACTTGCAATATCATGGAGAAAGTCATTGGAGTACTGAAGCAGCACTTTAGATGCCTGGACCATTCAGGAGGCGAGCTCCAATACCACCCTGAGCAAATAGCTCAATTCGTGGAGGTGTGCTCCATGCTGCACAACTTGGCTATCAGGAGGGGACAAGAATTGCCTGATGAGTCCGACAGTCCATCTCACCAGAGAGAGGAAGAGGAGGATGAGGAGGAGGACGCTGACATCAGGCTGATGCTGAAGCCATGCCCCCGCCCCCCCCCCACCCCTGTAGACTGCATGAAAGGGCCCATGGTGGCATTATAGCTGCAAGAGCCTTAAGTCAGGAGCTCATCAATGAGCGCTTTGCCTGAAAGTACATTGGTGTTATTTACAAGGCTGACACGCTGCTGGGTTTGCAGGAGAGACATCAATGGTGGGCATCACCTTGGTGACAGGTAAAGTTTAAGTTGATTGAAGTTATGTGTAATTATACTCTTTGATAAGGAATCACCAGCGTGTAGCGGTGCAGATATCTGAGCCAATGCGCTACAAAGTTTTGTTAAATAAAAAACATTTAAACCAAACATTAGTCTGAAATCATCAGTATTTCTGTACAAACCAACCCTTCCCCCCCCTCCCCCCGCCACTTCTTCTCCCCACCTGTACCCCTTCCCCTCCTGACTCCAAGCCGCCTGGCCGAGGAGCTCCTCAGGCGATGCTTCATTGCGGGGGCGGGGGGAGGCCGGGCGGGGGGGGTGCGCGCGGGGATGGATACGGGAGAGGATGGTCCCGAGGCGGGAATGTGCTCTGAGCCAGCAGCAAAACCTTGGGATGCAGTGCCGCACTCCGGGACCACTGGGAGCCCTCTGCCACCAATGTTCCTGGCTACCAGCTCCAGGGCCTCCTCCATCCCTTTCATGTTATATCTTATTTGTTGGACAAAAACTCGGTGCCAACTATGTTCTTGGTGCTTAGTAGGCTTTTTGCGACTGGTGAATCTCCCTCGTGTCTCCCACAACAGCCAGATAAGCACACACCACAGCCACACACGCTGTCAGTGCCTCTGAGCTCCCTTTCTCTCTGTCTCCTCTTCTGCGTTTGTCATGATGACCCTTGACCACCTGAATCGCGGGAGTCGAGTGTTGTCACGCCGTTGCTAAGGACGGTGACACTTTATGGCAGCAGGTCAAAAAAATTTAATGCTAATGCCCATTTCAGATCGCTCGCGATAACGCCCATTTTCAAAAATGGAGACTAGGTGTTTTGAGAATGGGCGAGAAACCGACGATCTGAAAACTCTTTTTTTATCGCCCATGCCAGATATATCACCAATTTTTGGACGATAAGCACAAAAACGGAGGTTCCAGCCCATAGAATGGTTACAGCACTGAAGGAGGCCATTTGACCCATCGAGCCTGTGCCAGCTCTCTGAAAGAGCACTTCAGCTAGTCCCACTCTCCCGCCGTTTCCCCGCAGTCCTGCAATTTTTTTTCCTGCAGGTACTTCTCCAATTCCCTTTTGAAAGCCACAATTGAATCTGCTGCCACCACTCTTTCAGGCAGTAAATTCCAGATCCTAGCGCCTCGCTGCGTAAAAAAGTTTTTCCTCATGTCGCCTTTGGTTCTTCTGCCAATCACCTTAAATCTGTGTCCTCTGGTTCTCGACCATTTGCCAATGAGTAGATAGAATTCTATCTACTCTGTCTAGACCCTTCATGATTTTGAACACCTCTATCACATCACATCTCTCAACCTTTTCTGCTCTAGGGAGACCGACACCAGTCTCTCCAGTCTATCCACGTAACTGATGTCCCTCATGATGTGTTCACAATAAAAGATGAAACTGAGTACTGTGTACAATGAGCAAGTGTGACCTTAGCTCCTTTGATAAGATTCCAGAGTGCAGGCGCCTCACGGGTGACCTGCTTATAGACCGTGCTCCGAAGGGATGCTGGGATCCCTTGGAACTCCAACAGGTAGGCCCTCTGGTGGTAGTGTAATACATCATCATCATAGGCAGTCCCTCGGAATCGAGGAGGACTTGCATCCACTCCCAAAGTGAGTTCTTTGATGGCTGAACAGTCCGATACGAGAGCCACTGTTACGGGTGGGACAGACATTCGTCGAGGGAAGGGGTCAGTGGGGCTCCTTCCACTGTCTGCACTTGGCCTCTTCATGCTCTTTGCATTGAGACTCGAAGAGCTCAACGCCCTCCCGGATGTACTTTCTCCACCTCAGGCGGTCTTTGGCCAGGGTCTCCCAGGTGTCAATGGTGATGTTGCACTTTACCAGGGAGGCTTTGAGGGTGTCCTTATAATGTTTCTGCTGTCCTCCTTTGGCTTGTTTACCATGAAGGAACTATGTGGCCTGCCCAGCGAAGCTGATCAAGTGTGGTCAGTGCTTCAATACTGAGGATGTTAACCTGTTCGAGGACACTGATGTTGGTGCGCCTGTCCTCCCAGGGGATTTGCAGGGTCTTGCGGAGACATCATTGGTGATATATTTCCAGCGACTTGAGGTGCCTTTTTTCCACCTCATGCCTCAGATCCATACAGGAGGGCCGGTATTACGACAGCCCTGTAGACCATGAGCTTGGTGGTAGATTTGAGGGCCTGGTCTTCAAACACTGTTTTCCTCAGATAGTCGAAGGCTGCGCTGGTGCACTGGAGGCGATGCTGAATCTCCGCATCAATGTCTGCCTTTGTTGATAAGAGGCTCCCGAGATATGGGAAATGGTCCACGTTGTCCAGGGCCGTGCCGTGGATCTTGATGATTGGAGGGCGGTGTGGCGGTGACAGGCTGGTGGAGGACCTTTGTCTCACGGATCTTAAGCGTAAGGCCCATGCTTTCATATGCCTCAGTGAATACATTGACTATATCCTGGAGTTCAGCCTCTGAATGTGCGCAGACGCAGGCATCGTCCGCATACTGCAGCTCAACGACAGAGGTTGGAGTGATCTTGGACCTGGCCTGGAGGCGGGATAGGTTAAACAGCTTCCTACTGGTTCTGTAGTTTAGTTCCACTCCAGCGGGGAGCTTATTGATTGTGAGGTGGAGCATGGCAGCGAGGAAGATTGAGAAGAGGATTGGAGCAATGACGCAGCTCTGTTTGACCCCGGTCCGGACATGACTTGGGTCTGTAATGGATCTGTTGGTAAGGATCACAGCCTGCATATCATCGTGAAGCAGACGAAGGATGTTGACAAACTTAGAAGATCTCCTCAATCGAGACTCTGCCTTTGACTCGAGTGTTCTCGACTCCATCCCGCAGCATGCGACCCGCCACCAACTCAGTGAAACTCCAACGCTGCACGAGATAGGCAAAGCCATAAAACAGCTCAAGAATAACAAGGCTACGAATGCGAATGGAATCCCTGCTGAGGCGCGAAAATATGGCAGAGAAGCGCTGTTGGCACGGATACATGACCTCATCTGTCTGATCTGGAGGGAGGAGAGTATGCCGGGAGATCTCAGAGATGCAGTGATTGTGACCATTTTTTAAAAAGGGGACAAGTCCGACTGCGGCAACTACAGGAGAATCTCCCTGCTATCAACCACTGGGAAAGTTGTTGCTCGAGTTCTCTTCAATTGTCTTCTCCCTGTGGCCGAGGAGCTCCTCCCGGAATCACAATGCGGATTTCGTCCCCTACGGGGCAGAACAGACATGATCTTTACAGTGCGACAGTTGCAGGGAGCAGCGCCAGCCCTTATATATGGCCTTTTTTGATCTTACAAAGGCCTTTGACACTGTCAACCGTGAGGGTCTATGGCGAGTCCTCCTCCGTTTTAGATGCCCTCAAAAGTTTGTCAACATCCTTCGCCTGCTTCACGATGAAACGCAGGCCATGAGTGTAATACAGGTTGCAAGGGGTTAAATACATAACACCTCAATTCTTGTCATCCTCTGCACCCTCTTCAAGGGCTTCATATAATTCCTAAAGTGTGGTGCCCAGAATTGTACACAATACTCCAGTTGAGGCTGAACCAGTTCATCATAACTTCCTTGCTTTTGTACTCTGTGCCTCTATACATGCATCCTAGGATCCCGTAAGCTTTTTTAACTGCTCTCTCAACCTGCCCTGCCACCTTCAACAATTTGTGCACATATACCCTCAGGTCTCTCTGTTCCTCTACCTCCTTTAGAATTGTACTTTTTAGTTTATATTGCCTCACCACGTTTTTCTTATCAAAATGTATCACTTCGCACTTTTCTGCGTAAAATTTCATCTGCCATGTGTCTGCCCATTCCACCAGTCTGTCTGTTTCTTCTTGAAGACTATCACTATCCTTCTCACTGTTCACTACACTTCCAAGTTTTGTGTCGTCTGCACATTTTGAAATTGTGCCTTGTACACCCAAATCTAAGTCATTAATCAAGAAAAGCAGTGGTCTTAGTACTGATCCTGGGGAACACCACTGTATACCTTGCTCTCGTCCAAAAAACAACCTTTCACCACTACCCTCTGTTTCCCGTCACTTAGCAAAATTTTGTATCCATGCTGCCACGATCCATTTTATTCTTCAACTTTTCTGGCAAGCCTATTATGTGGCACTTTATCAAACACCTTTTGGAAGTCCATGTATACTATATCAACTGTATTGTCCTCATCAACTCTCTGTGTTACCTCATCAAAAAACGCAATCAAATTAGTTAAACATGATTTGCCTTTAGAAAATCCATGATGGCTTTCCTTAATGAATCCATATTTGTCCAAGTGACTTTTAATATTGTCCCTGTTTTTTTTTAAAAGCTTCCCCACTACCAAAGTTAAACTGACTGGCCTGTAGTTGCTGGGTTTATCCTTGCAGATTTTTTTTGAACAAGGGTGTAACATTTACAATTTTCCAGTCCTCTGGCACCAGCCCCATACCACATGACCAGCATCTCCACAATTTCCAGCTTTACTTTCCTCAGCATCCTTAGATGCAGCCCATCTGGTCCTGGTGACTTATCTACTTTAAATATAGACTGCCTTTCTAATACCTCCTCCTTATCAATTTTTGACACATCCAGTATCTCAACTACCTCCTCTTTCACACTGACTTTGGCAGCATCGTCTTCCTTGGTAAAGACAGATGCAAAGTGTTCATTTAGTACCTCGGCCATGCCCTCTGCTTCCATGCATTGGTCTTCATTTTGGTCCCGAATCAGCTCCACCACTCCTCTTATTACCCGTTTACTATTTATATGCCTATAGAAGACTTTTGGATTCCCTTTTATGGTAGCTGCCAATCTATTCTCATACTTTCGCTTTGCCCCTCTTGTTTCCTTCTTCACTTCCCTTCTGAACTTTCTATATTCAGCCTGGTTCTCACTTGTATTCTCAACCTGACGTGTGTCATATGCCGCCTTTTTCTGCTTCATTTAACTCTCTATCTCATTCGTCATCCAGGGAGCTCTGGCTTTAGTTGCCCTACCTTTCCCCCTTGTGGGAATGTACCTCCACTGTACCTGAACCATCTCCGCTTTAAAAGCAGCCCATTGTTCAATTACAGTTTTGCCTGCAAATCTTTGATTCCAATTTACCTGGACCAGATCCATTCTCAACCTACTGAAATTGGCTTTCCTCCAATTAAGTATTTTACTCGAGATTGCTCCCTGTCTTTTTGCATAGCTAATCTAAACCTTATGATACAGTGATTACTGTTTCTGAAATGTTCCTCTACCGACACTTGTTCTACTCAACCCATCTCATTTCCCAGAACCAGATCCAGCAATGCTTCCTTCCTTGTTGGGCTGGAAAGTATTGATCAAGAAAGTTCTCCTGAACACACTGCAGAAATTCTTCCCCATCTCCGCCCTTTACACTATTACTATCCCAGTCTTTATTAGGATAGTTGAAGTCCCCCATTATCACTACTATATAGTTCTTGCACCTCTCTATCATCCTTCCCATCAGTTGATGGCGTATAGAATACACCTAGTAATGTAATAGCACCTCTATCATTTCTCAACTCTAACCAAATAGAATCTGTCCTTAACCCCTCCAGGACATCCTCTCTCTCCAGCACTGTAATATTCTTCTTAATCAATACTGCCAACCAACCTCCTTTCTTTCCTTCCCTCTCTTTCTTGAACACCTTATATCCAGGAATATTTAGTATCCAATCCTGCCATTTTTTGAGCCAGGTCTCCATTATCACCAAGACATCATATTTCCATCTGTCTATTTGTGCCTGCAGCTCACCAATCTTATTTACCACACTTTGGCATTCACACACTTGGATTGTAAACCTATTAGACATTCTTGTATTTTCTTAGTCTGACCTCACATAATACCATAGTATTTCTTACTCTGATGCCTGCTGTGTCTCTCAATCATTTGTGCACCTTGTTTTTCCTTTCTAATGATACATCCTGGTGTCTTATCCCCCTGCCAAATTAGTTTCAACCCTCCCCAACAGCACTAGCAAACCTCCCCGACGAGGATATTGGTTCTGGCTCTGTTGAGATGCAACCCGTCCACCCTGTACAGGCCCCACCTCCCCCAGAAACGGCCCCATACTACAGGACTTTCAAGCCCTCCCTCCTGCACCATCTCTCCAGCCACGCATTTACCTGCTCTATCCTCCTATTACTATACTCACTAGCTTGTAGCACTGGGAGTAATCCAGAGATTACTACCTTTTGAGGTCCTGCTTTCTCATCTCTTTCCTGGCTTTCTAAAATCTGCTTGCAGGATCTCATCCCTCTTTTTACCGATGTTGTTGGTACCGATATGGACCACAAGCTCTGGCTGTTCACCCTGCCACCTCAGAATGTTCTGCAGCTGCTCAGTGACATCCTTGACCTTGGCACAAGGGAGGCAACATACCATCCTGGAATCCTGTCTGCGGCCACAGAGATGCCTGTCTGTTCCCCTAACTATCGAATCTTCTATCACTGTTGCTTTCCCAATCTTCCTCCTCCTCCACCACCGTACAGCTGAGCAACCCATGGTGCCATGGCACTTGGCTCTGACTGTACTCCCCAGAGGAACCATCACCTTCATCAGTATTCAGTAGTGAATACTAGTTGGAGGGTGAGATGCACTCTGACGACTGCACTACTTGCTCAGGCCTCCTTGTCTGTATGATGGTCAGCTATTCATCTCTCTGCCTGCACACTCTTACGATGCGGGGTGATCACCTCCTGAAACGTAGCTCTCAGCCTCACCGCAGTAACACAGCTGCTGCTCAAGCTCCAAAATTTGGAGCTTGAGCTCCTCCAGCTGACGACACCTCCTGCACATGTGGTTGTCCAGGACACAGGAAGCATCCTGGAGACCCCACATGTTACAAGATGTGCATTCCATGGGACCGAGGTGCCCTGCCATGCCTCTAGTTGATAGACTATTAAATAATTTAACAGAACTAAACTCCAGATTTAAAAAAAGAACAGTCACTAACTAGTCACCAATCAGCTTCCATCCTTTGCGCTGACTTCACTTATCTCACCCCCTGACACTTGCACTTCCTCCGTGGAGGTTCTCGGGCCGACCTTTATCTGCGGCCGCTCCTCTCGCTTTCCTGCAGGTCCGCTCTCGTGTCTATTAACTTAGAGACCTTGGAGAAGAAATTTGGATAATTTGCGCCGCCCGTTAGTGTCCCCGGGGGCAGTTTAGCGGCGCTGGCAACTTCAGGGGGCACTTATATGGCAGGTGGGCGCAAGTTAAAGGGGAGGGGGCGTGTGCGTGAATAAAAAATCGTCCGACTTGCTTGTTGCAGCCCGTTGACTCCTTGAACCTGGGGTCTGTGCCGGGATTGGCAACCCGGCACTCCACTTGAGTGCCGGGCTGATGGCATGGTAGGACCCCGCAGAGTCTGCAGCTTGGCCCTCCCTTATAATGAAAGGAGGGACTCTCCTACATGGCAGTGCTACATGGCCCAGTGCGTGGCGCTGCACCCCACTTATTTTGTTCCTGCCCCATTAATGCCCCAGAGAGGAAGTTGAGTGCTTTTTTTTGTGCTTGAGTTCCTCTCGGGGGTGGTAACCCCAATTACGTGAGCAGGGCGGGACTTCCCCGACTGGCACAGGAAGTCCTGCTTCACAGATACTACCACCCCCAAACTTGCTTCTACGCAATTTTCCGGCCCTTGGGTTCTGTGGCTTTACTTCTCCTTTTTAGTCAGACATTTCCACCGCCTTTCTCCTCTCCACCAATTCCCATCTTCACAAAGTTGTGAATCGAGGGTTCATTATTTTCTTCACATTTACTGCAAAATAATAGGCCAGGAATTTCTGTACAATTTTTCCAATATCTTTCCACAACTTCACTGGGATATCAGCAAAACCCCCAGCGAAATGGTGGATATGACCATTTTTAGCCATTTACATTATTTATCCAGCAGTTCTGCTGATCTCCTGTTGGAGAACCCATGTGAACGTCCCAGGTTAATAGTCTATAAATACAGACAGGTGAGCAATGGTACAGCAGAAATAATGTAAATATATACAGTAGTACGAACATAACTTCAATAAAATAACTTGCATTTATATAGTGCCTTTAACATCCCATGGCGCTTCACGAGCGCTTTCAAACACAATTAGACATCGAGCCACATAAGGTGATGTTAGAGCAGATGACCAAAAGCTTGATCAAAGAGGAGTTTCTTAAAGGAGGAAATAATGATGGACTGGTAAAGACTCTCTGGTCCATCCAGCCTGTCACACATAATTGTGATACCTTGTCTATCACAATATATACACTCGCCACCCACACAAAAACAAATGATGTCCTATCCGCCCCATGGTTAATTTGTCCCTGCTTAAGTCTATGCTTCTCTAAAATGTAGAGT
The DNA here is from genome assembly GCF_044704955.1 of Pristiophorus japonicus. Taxonomy (NCBI): domain Eukaryota; kingdom Metazoa; phylum Chordata; class Chondrichthyes; family Pristiophoridae; genus Pristiophorus; species Pristiophorus japonicus. The sequence goes on from NC_091982.1 coordinate 24,543,314, forward strand.
CCCAACTCTTGTAGTCTATCTTGATAACTAAGATGCTTTAAATTGGGAACTGGTCTAATAGCCCTCCTCTGCAACATTTCCAAAGCCTCAATATCATCCACCATGTGAGGAGACCAAAACTGGACACAGTATTCCAAATGAGGCTTGACCAAAGAACAATACAAATACAAATAAATTCAGTGCCTCAGGCTTTCGCATATACCCCAATCAAGGAAACACATTGTTGTGTCTTTAATACTCTTATGAATAACTCCACGAAGTCCAGTATTGTACTTGAGCTGTTTTGACCTTCGTCCCATTTATTGTAACTCCAGAGTGAGGCACAAGCACGGTGGGCAGCCTTTTATCCTGGGTCCTGCACATCTATCCAGGCGACCCTCAGGTCTCCCACTACAGTGCCCTCTGGTGTCACACCTTATGTGACTATACAGTTAGTATACATGGTCTACATACATGACACACATGTTACGAGTTAGGTCTACAACACTGCAGCCTTGATTCTCTAATCCACAATCCATTTAAGCACAGTTCCCCGTTTTCTTTTTAAATGTCTATGAACAATGTCAAAAGAGGTCAATTAGTAAAATCTATTGTCTTTTTAAGGTTGCTCTTAAGCTGATGTGGGGCCGCATAAAATGAAAAGTTAATTTGTGTTTGGATGAATCTTAACTTTTTGAGGCGCAAAATTTAATCTTGGCTTCTTGGAATATAGTCATGTAATACTGCACTGGGCACAAATCTTTAACTTTTATTACCTCTATTCATCTTTAATCTTGGAATCAATTGGAAATTCTCACAAGATACAGTACTTTTATATTGCGCTGATAAATCTGTTTATGAACTTATTACGGCAAAAATGCTAGGATTGTAAATTACTTAAACACTGGAGATGATTGATCATTAAATAATTCCTTGACTAACCTTCAAGGTGTTCTCTTTCAGCTTTTTCCACATGTTTATATTCCTAGGGGCAGATCATAAATCCAAATAAATATACACCTTATATTAGAATCTCGATATATAGTAATTATGAATTTGGACTAAAATATGAAATACAGTTATGGAAAGTGCATTTTTAAAGAAGGCTGTTAAAGGTCTCAAAAGGGATTTCCAGAGCAGTTGCTGAGCTGTGCATATCAGATTTGAATTTCCTCCTAAGTTGTTGGGCTGAGTTATCTGATCTCTGTCAGGACCACAGCTGGAGCTTTACAAATGGCCTTTGTACCTCTGGGTTAAGATTGGGAAAAATCAGCCAGAAATTGTGCACCCAATAACGATCCAACGATCTGCAGTGGGTATGGAAGAGAGAAGGATCAGGCTTGGCTTTGATACCAACTCACTTTAACAGTCAGCTGACACTCACTGCCTGTGCTCACAATTGTTTTACTAGGCTACGAAGGGAAACATTTGCCAGGGTCCCCACTCCTGGCAAATATCAAGTAATTCTTCTCAAAGTGGCCATGTGTGGACTCTTGGTGAGAGCAGGATAGGATTCAGTTGCAATATCAATGTTCCACCATCCCAATGATGAATACTAGGCTGACATTTTCTGTTTAGGTATGTGTGTAATTGTACCCCAGCAAGAAATCAACTTCTTCATGAAAGGAGTAGGGTGGGGAGTAAAAAGAAGCAGAAAAAGTTCTCAATATGGTGGAAGTACACCTAACATTCTTGTGTTGTGAAGATTGTTGGAGTACAGTAATGTAGTGGTTATGTTAGTGTATTATTAATCCAGAGGCCTGGACTAATAATCCAGGAAATGTGTGTTCAACTTGCACCATGGCTGTTTGAGAATTTGAATCCAGCTTATTAAAAAAAAAAGGAAATAAACAGTATCAGTGACCATGAAGCTTTCTGATTGTCGTAAAAATTCAAGTGGTTCACTATTGTCCTGTTAGGGAAGGAAACCTGCTGTCCTTGCCTGGCCTATATGTAACTTCAGTCCCACACCAATTTACTTGCTTCTTACTGTCCTCTGAAGTCACCAAGAAAGGCACACAGTTGTATCAAACCACATTCAAGAAGTACGACCATCACCATCACCTCAGGACAATTAGGGATGGACAATAAATCCTGGCCTTGCCAGTGATGCCCACATCCTGAGAATAAGTTTTTAGAAATGGAAGATGTATGAATACTCTATATAATCTGACTGAGAGACATGAGTCAAGTATTGGAAATAATTGATCTAGAAAAGAATAGAAATTATTGTATTAAGCTGAAAGAACTGTAACTTTAAAAATAAGCAAATTACCAGGAAGGTAGGAGTTCAGAAGAAACCTTTTATTATTTCTCTTATTGTGTATAATTTATGGAATTTATCACCGAGGCTATGAAGGCTGTATCAGTCAACTGACTGAAAAAGAAGCTGAAGCTATTTTTATTTGAGAAGAAATTTGATAGGACTAATTCCGAATCTAGGGCAAGACTTTGATAAGCATGGCCATGGATAAGGTCCAGATAGTATGATGGTAATCTTAAATTGGCATGTGAATAATAGGACATGAATGACTGGCTGAAGCATCGATCCAGAGCCCTGTCAGAATAGGGGCAAGATGGAAAGACGGGTCTTTTCTCATCCTTAATCTTACGATTTCATTCAGTAATATTAAAGGGCAGTAGAAAAATACAGCCCTCTGAGTACTGTCATAGTGGGAACACTTTTTTTAATGTCACAGTGAAGGCTTTTGCCCACTGCCACATTCATTACACATTTACATTCGAATCTTTGATAAAATAAAATATAATAATGCAGCAGTGCAATTCCAGCTATAATTATTCAAACATTCATCCCTTGTGAATATTCTTGGTAATTTCTAACCTCGTCATATTTGTAGCATGATGGTGATAACAAATGAAGTGAATGAAAAAAAGAAAGACTATTTATATATCCCAAAGCGCTTGAGAGCCAATGAAGTACTTTTTGAAGTGTAGTCACTGTTGCAGTGTAGGAAACATGGCAGCCAATTTGTGCCCAGCAAGCTCCCACAAACAGCAATATGATAATGACCAGATAATCTGTTTTAGTGATGTTTGTTGAGGGATAAATATTCGCCAGGACACCAGGGATAACTCCCCTGCTCTTCTTCCAAATAATGCCATGGGATCTTTTACGTCTATGTGAGAGAGCAGATGGGGCCTCGATTTAATGTCTCATCCAAAAGGTGGCACCTCTGACAGTGCAGCACACCCTCAGCTCTGCACTGGAATGTCAGCCTAGATTTTTGTGCTCCAAGTCTCTGGAATGGGACTTGAACCCATAATCTTCTGACTCAGAGGCGATGATGCTATCCACTGAACCACAGCTGACACAGTGAGAAAAATAGAGGGACTGCACAAGACTATGGAACATGCCTTATCATTATCATAACAGCTAAGAAGATAAATATCATAATTAGAAAGTAATAAGCCATCTTTTGTCTCTAACAAACATTAGTGAGGATCAATTAATGGGCTTTAAAATTGTGTCATCAGCTTTGTCTCAATATAAATTGTTGCACTGCACAATATTAAGCTGATTGTGACTTTTGTACAAAAGTTATCAAAAAGTTTGGGCTACTTTACATTAATTGTTCATAACAATATCTGCTGAAGAGCTTTCTATTACAGATGTGTAATGTCCGTTGTCTTGAGGCTATGAACTAATGGATTATGCTGAATGTTCAGATGATGTGTGCCAATATGCAGGTCGATGCCAGGTATCCTGGAGGTTGCCACGATGCCTTCATCCTGCGCCAGTCCATAATTCCACCTCCCATCCTCTTTCACCCAGACCATCATCATCATCATAGGCGGTCCCTCAAAATCGAGGAAGAATTGCTTCCACTCTAAAAGTGAGTTCTCTGGTGACTGAACAGTCCAATACGGGAATTACAGTCTCTGTCACAGGTGGGACAGACAGTCGTTGAAGGAAAGGGTGGGTGGGAAGACTGGTTTGCCGCACTCTCCTTCCGCTGCCTGTGCTTGATTTCCTAATGCTCTCAGCGACGAGACTCGAGGTGCTCAGGGCCCTCCCGGATGCTCTTCCTCTACTTAGGGAGGTCTTTGGCCAGGGACTCCCACGTGTCTGTGGGGATGTTGCACTTTATCAAAGAGGCTTTGAAGGTGTCCTTGAAACGTTTCCTCTGCCCACCTTGGGCTGGCTTGCCATGTAGGAGTTCTAAGTAGAGCACTTGCTTTGGGAGTCTTGTGTCAGGCATGCGAACAATGTGGCCTGCCCAACGGAGCTGGTCGAATGTGGTCAGTGCTTTGACGCTGGGGATGTTGGCCTGATCGAGGACACAAATGTTGGTGCATCTATCCTCCCAGGGGATTTGCAGGATCTTGCGGAGACATCGTTGGTGATATATCTCCAGTGATTTGAGGTGTCTACTGTAAATGGTCCATGTCTCTGAGCCATACAGGAGGGCGGGTATCACTACAGCCCTGTAGACCATGAGCTTGGTGCCAGATTTGAGGACCTGATCTTCGAACGCACTCTTCCTCAGACAGCCGAAGGCTGCGCTGGCGCACTGGAGGCGGTGTTGAACCTCGTCGTCGATGTCTGCCCTTGCTGATAGTAGGTTCGTGAGGTATGAAAAGTGGTCCACGTTGTCCTGGGCCGCACCATGGATCTTGATGACTGGGGGCAGTGCTTTGTGGCGGTGTCAGGTTTCACCCAGATCATTGGGTCTGCGCTGGCTGCTTGGGGGAAAAGTTTATACCCGCTAGACCGAGCTAATGACACCTCTGAGGAGCCTGAGCACAGATGCAGAGATGAGGTATAATCCATGCCATGCCTTCTCTGATAGTGCAGATCAATGCAGGCCTCCTCAATCATCTGAAGGTGTCCTGCAGTTGTCCCCAGAGTGGTCTGCTGTATGCTGCACAAGTTTGCCATCTAGAGGGGTTAACCCTTCAAGCAAGCTGCAGAGGATGTAAAAACGGAGCAACATAAGCATCAGGAAGATTGAAGGTGTGAGCATCGCTGGCAAGGCAACCATTTATTGGCCATCACTAATTGCCCTTGAAGGTGGTGGTGAGCCAACTTCTTGAACTGCTGCAGTCTGTGAGGTGAAGGTACTCTCATAATGCTGTTAGGGAGAGAGTTCGAGGATTTTAACTCCGTGACAATGAAGGACGGTGACATATTTCCAAGTCCGTGTGACTTGGAGGAGAACATGGAGTGATGCTGTTCCCATGAGACAGCTGCTCCTGGGTGACAGAATTAATGGGTTTGTGAGGTGCTGCAGAAGAAGCCTTGGCGAGTTGCTGCAGTGCATCTTGTAGATGGTGCTCACTTCAGCCATTGTATGCTGGTGGTGGAGGGAGTAAATGTTTAAGGTCGTGAATGGGGTGCCAAATCAAGCGGGCTGGATGGTGACGAGCTTCATGAGTGATATTGGAGCTGCACTCATCCAGGCAAGAGGAGAGTATTCCATCACAATCCTAACTTGTGCTTTGTAGATGGTGGAAAGGCTTTGGGGAGAAAGGAGGTGAGTCAGTCACAGAATACCCAGCCTCTGACCTGCTCTTGTAGCCACAGTATTTATGTGGCTGGTGCAGTTAAGTTTTGGGGCAATGGATGTTGATGGTGGGATGTTTGATGACAATGCCATTGATTGTCAATTGGACTCTCATATTGGAGATGGTCATTGCCCAGCACTTGTGCGGCGTGAATATTACTTGCCACTTTACAACCTAAGCCTCGCTGTTGTCCAGGTCTTGTTGCATGCGGGCACGGACTGCTTCATTATCTGAGGAATTATGAATAGCATTTAGCAGTGATTATCCCCACTTCTTACCTTGTGATGGAGAGAAGATCACTGCTAACGATACAAAGCTAAGTGGGACAGTAAACTGTAAGGAGAACACAAAGGACCCCAAAATTCCCTGTTGTGCATCTCCCATTAATGCCTCCAGGGGGTGCTAATGGGGCATGATAGTCTTTTCGCTCACGGCGGGTGGGGGGGGGAGGTGTGGTCACTACCGGCTCCCACTAAATGGCGCGGGAGTTAGCAGAGCTGCCAATGCAATAGCGGCGCCCCCCACTGGTAGCACCCCAGGCCACCGTGCCAGCGTTGATGACATCGTTGTCAAGCGCAGCAACTCCTTTTCACCCCGTGGTGGCTACTATCCGCCCCAGGGCGGATATTGGCCAGTGCACCGTGAGCCCGCCACGGGCGATACCCGGACCAACCTTGCAGGTCGCGAACCGGGTCGGTCACCCATCGCAGGGCGAAACTTAAAGGGAAGGTGCACTGCGCCGCACGCCGCCATCTTTATTTCTTACCCCCCCTTTACCGGTCGGGCTGTTCGCCGCCAATTTTGTGGGGTCCGGGCAGCGATTGTGCAGCGCGGCACTCCCTTTCAGTGCCGGGCTGCAGCCACGAAACCCCTTAGCTCTGGTGACCCAGTGGGGGCCATCAAAGGGCCTACACAGCTCACAGTGTCCCTCCCCTTTAATGGAAGGTGAGGGGTGTTAAAATGCGCCAGCGCTGCGCAGAGCATGCACTACATCCTGAAGTTGTGGTCAGTTTCAATGGGGTAATAACAGTTAACGCAGTTAGTCCACTGATATTACCCACCACAAATTCCAGCCTAATGCCTGTGCCCTCTGCAGCAGGGCTAGGGTGTGAACTCACTCTCTGGTGAGATGTGTTCTGATCTATCATCTCTTCTGGCCCTTGCTCCTGCACGCTTGTACATGACCCACTGTTGACCCCTCTACTTCACATCCTTTGATCGTAGGGTGCCAATTTGTGTTAGTGCTTGCAAGGAGAAGAATGGCCGATCGGACATCCTCCTTTTGCTTTACCGCCATTGGGCCCATGTCTTTGGCAGGACCTGGAAAGAGAAGATAGAGAAAATGATTAGTAGCTCGAGGCAATGGTGTATCATTGCAATGTGTGATTGTTCAGTGCTATGCTGTGATGCAGATTAAGTGAGGTAGATAATTGAGTGCTAAGAGAATTGAATGGGTATAGGGCCAAACATCCTGTGGCACTGTTCCTCCTGCCTTTCTATGTGTGACTGCTTTGGCTCTCTTGCTCCACATGATATCCTCTACAGCCTCTTCGGCAGATGTTAGCATTTGAAAGAATGAAGTCCCTCCACTAGTGAGGGTCCTCTCCCTGGCATTGTGAGCAAGTTTGTTCTTCAAGAAGAGTTGGAGGGGGTGAAATCCGGGTACTTTGTTTTCGCCTGGGTGCAGCGAGAACAGCACACCCTGCCAAATTGGATGGGGCTTTTGCGGAGGCAGTAACCGTAACCAGTAGCACCCCGCTTGGCTGCGCCCAATGACATTATCGCCATGCACAATGCTGAGTTACTGACCCGGAAGAGAAATTTGGTCGTCCTCCCTGACTTACCGCCTGGCGCTGACAACAACAGCTTCAGTTTCAATCGGGAGTTGGCTGGAGGAGTGCTATTGAAAGGTGCCATCTTTAGAAATAATTTTTTGGGGCCATTACTGTTTGCAGCTTCCTTGCACATGGGCAGATTTGTTCGACTTTCAGTTCCATTGAGGACAGGTTTGAAACAACAACGTTTCATGAAGGCTATGTTGGCACTCAACCTCCTGCTCCCATGTCACTGTCTGAGGCAACATAGGCAGCAAAATGTGGCCAGAGGGAGGAGCCCCAACGAGGCTGTCAACAGGAGACCTTACCCTCCCAGGGTATTCCGGCAGCAGTTCTCCTATAGCAATTTCACTAAGAAACAGTGTGTTTGAAGGCTGCACTTCAGCAAGGACATGGTCACAGAGCTCTGCCATCTGCTGCAGCCAGACCTCGAGTCTTAGACTAGGGTGAGGACGGTTTTCTCAGTGACAGTCAAGGTCACCATTGCGCTCAAATTCTACGCCAATGGATCCTTCCAGTGTGCAACAGGAGACGTCTCCAACATCACCCAGTTTGCCGTCCATTGCTCCATCTGCGAGGTCACAGATGCTCTGTACAGAAGGAGAAGGGAATACATTTCCTTCCCCATGACCAGAGAGAAGCAGCTGGAGCAAGCATGTGGCTTTTCCAGGATACCGGGCTTCCCCTTATTGCAGGGTGCCATTGACTGCGCCCACATGGCTTTGCAAGCACCGCAGAACAATCCTAAGGTATTCCACTCACTGCGTAATTGACACATGCATAATCCTCACCATCAATGCCCGCTATCCTTGAAGCAGCCACAAAGCTTTCATCCTGCGCCAGCTCTCTGTCAGATGAAGCTCACAGTTGGCTGGTCGGAGACAAGGGCAATCCACTCTCCATCCTTCTGCAACCCCAACACTCTTGCCCAGGACTCTCATAATGAAAGCCATGCCGCGACCAGGAACATAATTGAGAAGACCATAGGAGTGCTCAAACAATGGTTCTGCTGCCTTGACCATTCGGGGGGGTGGGGGAGTCCTCTGCTGAGTGGGTGTCCCTATTCATCATTGTCTGCTGCGTGCTGCATAACTTGCCATCATGAGGGTGCAGCCATTTCCCCCAGGCATAGCTCCACCACCTCAGAAGGAGGAGGAAGAGGAAGAGGAGGAGGAGGCGGTCACAGAGGAACAGGAGCAGCAACACCAGCGATGGAGGAGGCAGGCAAACAATCGGGATTCTGGAAGGGCAGTCCGTAACCGTCTCATCAGACTTCAGTTCCAGTGAATTCCATCCCACTTCCCAGTTCCTCTGGATGTCCCCATCACCACATCAATTTGTGCTTCCATACCAAGGCCCCAAAACTGAAATGTGAGACACCAGCAAAGATGAAATATTCCAATTAAAATTTATGTCATAACAATTAAGAGTATCATCAAAACCAAATATGTTTAAGAATCACGCTTGTGCATTTCTTTATATCCCCTCTTTCGTTTAACTATTCGACAACTCCTCTGCAGTGTGTCCTCTGTGGCTGCAGCATGGTTGGTGGAAGGCTGCTGAGTGTCAGGGCCAGAGACTACAGATGGCCTTGCAGGATGACCTCAATTAGCTCTGGGCCTGGAAGGCCCGGCTGCAGACTGCGCTGGGCGGAGTCTGGGCTGGCTGAATGACAGGCAATGACAAGTGCAATGGCAGAGTGGCAGTGGTGGGAACACAGTCATCCTGAGAGAGGACAGCAGGTTCCTGATCCACTGACCCACTGCCTCTGCCCAGGGGCCTCGCCTCAGCATCCCCACCAATCTGCTGGAGCACAGATTGGTGGGCTGTGGCGACACCATGAGATCCCCGATGAACTGTGGTAGATCCAGCAGCTTTGGCAGCAGTCAGAGTATGCATGGCATCCAGCTGAGACTACATGAGACCAGTCTGAGACTCAATGTCAGCAGTCATTGACTGCATGACAGCACCAAGACGTTGTGTTGCTTCTGCCTGTGCTGCAATAGAAGCTGCTACATCACCCATGACATGGGTCATGAAGTCTGGAGCCACACAGTCTCTCTGGGAGTCGACCATCGTCTGCAGACTGGCAATGATGGGCTCCATGGTGCACGCAGAGTTCTGTGCAATGGTGGAGGCGGACTCCTCCACGCTCCTTACCATAGTGGAGAGGCTATCGGGCACCCTTGCCATTGCACCCATCATGTCAGAGAGCATGGCCAGCTGAGACTGCATGAGACCAGTCTGAGACTCTGTCAGCAGTCATTGACTGCATGACAGCACCAAGATGTTGTGTTGCTTCTGCCTGTGCTACAATAAAAGCTGCCACATCACCCATGACATGCGTCATGAGTTCTTCTTGTGAACGCCTCCCCATCAAGGTCCTCATCTGAGTCCTGTGCAGCAGAACTCGTGCTCAAACTCTCCCTCTGGGGAGCTGGCTCCCAAGTACCCTTTCCCCTTGAAAATTCTGCATTACCCAGTGCAGACCCCTCTGCTAACCTAACCTCAAAGGGCCATGTAGTGCCAGTCTCTGAGTTGGTGATTGCGGATGAGAGATGCAATGACACAGTGCTTGTGTCCTCCTACTCCTGCTCCTCCTCCTCTTCTCCCTCCTGAGTTTTCTGCGGGGGCTGGGGGGGGTTGCGAGTGGGGGGTTGCGAGTGGGGGCGTTGCTCAGGTACAGGCTGCACATCTTCTGGCTGATTATCTGAAAGCATAAATGGCACAAGACTCATGTTAAGGTGGGGGCAGGAATGGAGCAAGGAAGGCAGGCAGTATCAGGAGCTGGAAAGTGATAAAGCCGACTGGTGTGACGGGGAAGTGGGATGAGAAAAGGAGAGGGGAAAGAGCTACCATTGTTTCCGCCAGCAGGGTCAACGTCTCCACCGGCTACGGTGCCCACCACCTGTGGGCCAATGAGCCGCAGCACTCGCTCATCCAGGTCAGTCAGCTGCCGCAGTTGGAGGTTCTCCCCCTCCAGTCCTCTGCTGCTCCCTCCTATTATGTGCCATCTTGGCCTGCGAAAGAAAGGAACTTGTGTGAGTAAGAGTTCAGCTATGTATGTGGAAGGTGGAAGATATACCTGCCATGATTGAATAACTGTGATCGTCGGCGAAGGGTGTGTTGTGAGTCTGAGCAACTGCACTTGTTTGGTGGGTGAATGGAGAGGGAGAGGTGGTTTGTGCAGTGTGCACAGACAGAGGTTGAGAGGCTGGTATGGAGGAGGTGGGGGAATGGTGTGCACAGACAGAGGTTCAGAAGTGTGGAAGCATGTACTCACCTTGACCAACCGACTAAGGTTGTTAAACTTCTTGCGGCACTGTGTCAGGGTTTGGGCTACAATAGTGCTGGCCGACTTCTCACCACATAGCCCTAAATACTTGTGGCGATGGCCTCCTTCCAGATGCAGGGAACGGTGATTCCCTCCTTCTCTCCACTGCCCATACCAATGTCTCCAATGTCACATTGTTGAAATGTGTGGCCCTCTCCCTTGCAGCAGGATTTGTACCAATCAGCCCACAAAGTTATCTCAGTAGCTCAGCAAATTTCTCTCAGTAGCTCAGTGATTTCACTCAAGTGCAGTAATGCTGAAAATGAGCAGCTGCAGCTTGGTATTACCTTCCCTTTAAGATCTAGAATCAACCAGTGTGATGGGTTGAAGGATGATTACTGAATACAAGTCAGCTGAATTTGGGTAGCGCTCTGCATTTACTGTCCCAGCAGTGCCCCACTGAGCTCATTGGTGCCTCATTTACCACCCCCTTCCTTCCAGGGAAGCCCAATTTAGCTGAAGTTCAGAATCGTTTGCTCCTGGCGCTAACTTTTCAAACTTTTAAAAGTTAACGCACCAAACAGGACACTAACGAATTTTGCCCCTGAAGTGTGTTAATGAATGGTATGCTGAAGAGTCCACATGTATGTGAGAGTTGAATAGTTTGTCTGCTGCTATGAAGAAGTATTGGGTGTGTGCATGAGAGGGATATACTTGTCGGAGCAAGTGGCTGGGTTTTGAAAAGGCAGCAGGAGGAGAGGCATTGGATGGTGTTACAATGATTGGATGAGAGGAATGTGAAGTGAGGCGGACAAGATTTAAGCTGTTGCAGTAAAGTGCTGCAAGGCTACATTGACCCAAGCAGCCGCATTCACATAATTGCATTTTTATATTTTGGATTTTCTGTTTTTGCTTTTTGTTGGGTGTATTTGTTTGTTCTTTTGGTTTTCACACATGTTTTGCCTTTCTTAGCTTTTTTTGGTTTACTTGTTTTTTCTACTTGGCAGCATTTTACCAAACTTATTTTAAGCATCTTGATGTGTTACCAGGAGTTCTGAAATACCTCTTGTCATCTGTGAGCTTGGGGATAAGGAGGAGTTGCAGGGGAATGATCACCGGGAAGTCTGCCTGTATCTGAGGCGGGCACCATAGACCTACTGTTACCCAAGTATGTGGCTTCACATACCCACAGCTACTTGGGCAAGTCAGAGGTGATGTGCCCTTGAATTGTGTGTCACCTTGTTGGACAAACTGGAAAAAAATAGCTTTAAAATGTTGCAAGTTAAAGGAGCACATGCACAGTGATAGGTGCCCAACCTATACATGCAATCAAGGCATTTGGCTCAAATTCCCTTGTCCGTGATCACAATTTAGGAATGTACTCATTAAAATAAATGAAAGTAGCAGACAGTTGATATAAATCCAATAAGCCTTCATATTGCACAGAATTGCATCCAGGTTTGAGTCCAATCTTCTGTTTCTCAGTAATAGGGAAGGGACGAAACATGGAAACAAACCTTGTCAAGTGCTCGATCTGAGATACAGGAAAAAACGACCACTTGCCTCGCACAGTCACCGTAATTCTAGGGTCACAGGTCCGAATGCTGTCAATATTTTGTGCTTTTGGTGCCAATGCGGTGCAGAGATTTTCGTTGATCCACCATTATAAGTACAATGCCATTGATGTGACCCTATTCCTGAAGTATCTATGTAGAGAGAAATATTTTTGTAGCAATGTAACTGGAGTGCAATAAACTTTTAAAAATTCACTTTGAAATATTTTTAAAACCTTAAGTAGCCTCATGTATTGTCATTAAATTGTGCTCTGTCGACAAGCTTGTGTGTGTGTGTAAGTGTGTAACCCTGCCTCTCCACAAAATGGTGTGAGCCAGCAGTATAACTTCATTTGCATCAATAAATAGTACAATGATGGCATTATATGCAGCAAGACTGGAATTGATGCCAGAGAAATGAAGAGAATTCAATGCAATGAAGGAATAATTTATGCAATGTCAGTTCTCACTTTTCACGTTTCTCAATATGCTTTGTTGGGGTTTAAAAATGTACTTGTTATCTTGCAAAATTCTTGGAAACTGGCTTACAGGGGAAATCCTATTGTGCCCTTGTCTATGTACCAGTCTGCTTGAAAAAGAACCTAACACACACAGTTTTAATGAAATATCGGATAACATGTTTGCTCACCTATTGTCCCATTTTTTGACATGAACAAGAAGGTAACGAGTTGAATTTCTTTTTGAAGGAAGCTTTGTGCTGATTTTGTGCCGGCAGCCCACTATGCAATCAGCATGAGCTCAGTACGAATCTTTGATCAATAGCTTAAACTGAGAGGGCTCTTTCATCAGGTCTCAAGTTGCATTTTATGATTTCTCACTATTGATATTCTTACTTTGACTCATTTGATAAGTGTTTGTCTGGATGTGTGATAATTAGTAATGATCTTTATTTCTGTGCATCACTGATTGTACTTTAATTGTTTTAACACAGATTAATTTCAGTTTAACGAAGGATTGATTAAATGTTCATCAGTGCATGACTCGGATGATAACAAACTTTTCAGCTGTTAATGGAAAAGTAGGACAGCATTTTAATTTGCAGTAAATCCTGAGTCTCTTGCCAAGCAGAAAGAACAATATTGTCCAAAGTGTGTAAACATTTGTACATGTGGAAAAAAAAGACTTGAAATTTTGCTGTGCAATATTTTTGTAACAATCGTATCAGCACATCCATCTGAAAATCTACTGAATACCATTTTAACTCATTTAAAATGAACATGCAAGGCCTGGTCTTCAACTGCCAGTGGGTTTCTGGCATTAAACCATGCTGGCGAGTTAATTTCCCAACTGCCCACAGCAGCATGAGTCCAGGCCAATTTTAAATCCTGTTGGACAACATCCCACCCATTCCAGGCAGGAAGCGGCAGAAAATTGCGAGCCCAGAAGCCAAGTGCTGACAACAGGTAAGTGGCAGGATCGGCTGCTGGGCCATCACACGGGGGCCCTGAAATTGGGAAGGGGATAAATGTTTGTGGCAGGGCAGTCCTAAGCTTTCATTGTGGGACCCAGGGGAGTGCGTCTTTCTTTTATGGGCCTTTTTTTTGCCCCAATCCTCTTCAGCACTGGGTCGGTCTGGCAAAAAACTCACTGCTGTTTCCCGCTACGGCCACCTGGTAAATATTGCAGTTAGGTCCTGCTGAAGTCACCGGGATCTGCCCAGTATATTTTAAAAAGGACTCCTCTGCCTTTCGGTGGGTGTCCTTGCTATCAGCTCAGGAAAGCAGGTAAAGTCGAAGGAAGAGAAAAAAATGGAGGAGTCACTGGTCTGTACTGAGCTGATATCACCCAAGGTAACAGTTGGGGCTCCCAAGTAGGCTTCCCTTCTGGTTTAAAGAAAGGAAAAATCAGCCAGTATCTGCATTCTGTAATGCAATGTCATGACTGCAGTTGAAAAGTATGCAAGTGTGGAAAGCAGGTGAGGACAGGATCAGGCTTGGCTGTGTGATGTCCTTCATAGTTCAATAGTCTTTTGACAGTCTAGGATGAAACATGGAGAGCTGCCAGCACCCAAAGGGACCATATTTCAGCAACATCCTGCATCTTTAAAACAGGAGGCGAGATAAAGGAGAATGTTAGCAAAAATAATCACTGCTCAAGTACTTAACCAGTGTCAAAAAATGAATTTACCCCATCCAGATAGCCTGTGGCCTAGACGTCCCTCATTGGTGCAGTCACAAATAGAAGTGCCTTCTGTAGCCATTTAAATTTTGTTTCGTGCTCCATATTTCCTAACAATCCTGAACACAATGGCCTGGAATTTGCAGCCAGTGGCAAAGTGCAGGCATTCTTCGCTGGGCCCAACGTACCCTTTGCAAAAGGATCTCGCGATCCCTGTTGTTGTGTATCTGTAAAGCATGCACTCCCATGTTCCGCCACCAGGGAGCACATGCACTGAAGTCCTAAGGGATCCCAGCATCCCTTGGGAGCACTGTATATAAGCTGGCCCCTAAGGCCTGTTCCTCACTCTGGAGTGTCTTATTAAAGACTGAGGTCACTGTTACTTCAACCTCCCTATGTGCAGCCTCATCTGTGTTCAGAACACAATAACTGGCGACGAGAATATGAATCCAATGCAAAGACGCAGCAAACTGTGGGCATCCTGGAGAAGTTATCTGAGGGTGAGGACTGGGAAGTCTATGTCGAACGGCTAGACCAGTACTTTGTAGCCAACCAGCTGGACGGAGAAGGAAGCGCTGCAAAAAGGAGAGCGGTCCTCCTCACAGTCTGCGGGGCATCGACCTACAGCCTCATGAAGAATCTTCTGGCTCCGGTGAAACCCACAGATAAGTCGTATGAGGAGCTGTGTACACTTGTTCGGGAGCATCTTAACCCGAGGGAGAGCGTGCTGATGGCGATGTATCGGTTCTACATGTGCCAGCAATCTAAAGGTCAGGAAGTGGCGACTTCCAGGACAATGTGAGTTTGATGGCTACCTGGAGCATATGCTCAGAGACTTTTTAGTACTGGGCATTGGCCACGAGACCATCCTACGAAAACTTTTGACTGTAGAGACATCGACCCTCAGTTAGGCCATTGCGATAGCACAGGCGTTTATGTCTACCACTGATAACACCAAACAAATCTCTCAGCACACAAGGCCTGGCAATGTTCATACATTAACTGGAACTGTGTTGGCGAGCAGAAATGTACAGGGCAGAAACCACAAGTCTGCAACTGCCAGCAGGCCTCAGGTGACCGAGATGACACAGAGTCCGCTACAAAAGATGAATGCAAGGCAATTCACACCTTGTTGGCATTGTGGAGGCTTCCATTCAGCCTATTCATGCTGCTTCAAAGGGTATGTTTGCAAGAGCTGTGGAACAATGGGGCACCTCCAACGAGCTTGCAGACGAGCTGCGAGCTGCAAGCTCTGCAAAACCTGCTAAACACCACGTGGCAGAGGAAGATCGGTCCATGGTGGATCAAAGTAATTTTGAGCCTCAGAGAGAGGAGGCAGATGCTGAAGTACACGGGGTGCACACAATTTCGACGAAATGTCCACCTATAATGCTAAAATTAAAATTGAATGGCTTACCCGTATCCATGGAACTGGACACTGGCACTAGCCAATCCATCATGAATAAAAAGATGTTTGAGAGACTGTGGTGCAACAAGGCATTCAGACCAGCCCTGAGCCCCATCCACACGAAACTGAGAGTGTACACCAAAGAGCTCATTACTGTCCTGGGCAGCGCCATGGTCAAGGTCACCAAGAGGGCATGGTGCACGAACTGCCACTCTGGATTGTCCCGGGCGATGGCTCCACACTGCTTGAAAGGAGCTGGCTGGGCAAAATCCGCTGGAACTGGGATGACATCCGAGCGCTATCACATGTCGATGAGGCCTCATGTACCCAGGTTCTTAATAAATTTCCTTCCCTTTTTGAACCAGGCATTGGAAAATTTTCTGGGGCAAAGGTGCGGATTAACTTGGTCCCAAAGGCACGACCCATTCACCACAAGGCGCGGGCGGTACTTCACATGATGAGGGAGAGAGTGGAAATCGATCTGGACAGGCTGCAACGCGAGTGCATCATTTCCCCAGTGGAATTCAGCGAGTGGGCCAGCCCGATTAGTCCAGTACTCAAAAGTGATGGCACAGTTAGCATTTACGGCGATTATAAAGTAACTATTAATCATTTCTCGTGACGTGACCAATACCCACTACCTAAGGCAGACAACCTATTTGCGATGCTGGCAGGAGGCAAGGCGTTCACCAAGCTCGACCTGACTTCGGCCTACATGACGCAGGAGCTGGAGGAGTCTTCAATGGGCCTCACCTGCATCAACACGCACAAGGGACTGTTCATCTACAACAGATGGCCGTTTGGAATTCGGTCGGCTGCAGCGATCTTTCAGAGAAACATGGAGAGCCTACTCAAGTCGGTACCACACACGGTGGTCTTTCAGGACTACATACTGGTCACAGGTTGGGACACCGCCGAGCACCTACAAAACCTGGAGGAGATCCTCCAACGACTGGATTGCATAGGGCTGTGGCTGAAGAGGTCGAAATGCGTCTTCATGGCAACAGAAGTGGAGTTTTTGGGGAGAAAGATCGCGGCGGACGGCACTCGGCCCACAGACGCCAAGGCAGAGGCTATCAGGAATGCGTCCAGGCCACAGAACGTCACAGAGCTGCGGTCGTTCCTGGGACTCCAACTATTTTGGTAACTTCCAACTGGGGTTAAGCACCCTTTTAGAGCCCCTACTGTGTTATTGCGCAAAGGTGAGAAATGGGTATGGGGAAAAAAACAAGTAACTGCTTTTGAGAAAGCCAGAAACATTTTATGCTCCAACAAGTTGCTTGTATTGTATAACGTGTGTAAAAGACTTGTGCTAGCATGTGATGCGTCGTCGTACGGAGTCGGGTGTGTATTACAACAAGCTAACGTTGCGGGGAAGTTGCAACCTGTTGCCTATACTTCCAGGAGCTTGTCTCAGACCGAGAGGGTCTGCAGCATGATTGAGAAAGAGGCATTAGCGTGTGTGTTCGGGGTAAAGAAAACGCATCAGTACCTTTTTAGCCTCAAATTTGAGCTGGAAACTAATCACAAGCCCCTCACGTCCCTGATCGCTGAAAACAAGAGGATAAATACTAATGCCTCAGCCTGCGTACAAAGGTGGGCACTCACGCTATCAGCGTATAACTATACCATCCGCCACAGGCCAGGCACCGAGAACTGTGCGGATGCTCTCAGTCGGCTACCATTGCCCACCGTGGGGGTGGAAATGGCGCAGCCCGCAGACTTGTTGATGGTCAGGGGAGCGTTTGAAAATGATAAATCACCTGTCATGGCCCGCCAGATTAAGACTTGGACCAGCCAAGATCCTCTGCTTTCCCTAGTAAAAAAACTGTGCACTGCATGGGAGCTGGGCCAGCATCCCCGTTGAAATGCAAGAGCCAATCAAGCCATTCCAGCAACGAAAGGACGAGCTGTCCATTCAGGCAGACTGCCTGTTGTGGGGTAACTGCGTAGTGCTACCAAAAAAAAGGGCAGGTAGACGTTCATCTCTGATCTCCACAGCACACACCCGGGTATAGTAATGATGAAAGCGATAGCTAGATCCCACGTGTGGTGGCCCGGTATCAACTCTGACTTAGAGTCCTGTGTATGGCAATGCAGCGTATGAGCTTAGTTGAGCAACGTGCCCAGAGAGGTACCACTAAGTTTGTGCTCCTGGATCCATGTCGACTATGCAGGCCCGTTTCTCGGTAAAATGTTCCTGGTGGTGGTGGATGCTTTTTCAAAATAAATTGAATGTGAAATAATGTCGGGAAGCACCGCCACCGCCACCATAGAAAGCCTGAGAGCCATGTTTGCCACCCACAGCCTGCCTGACATACTGGTCAGTGACAACGGGCCATGTTTCACCAGTGCCGAATTTAAAGAATTCATGACCCGCAATGGGATCAAACAGGTCACCTCGGCCCCGTTTAAACCAGCCTCCAATGGGCAGGCAGAGCGGGCAGTACAAACAATCAAACAGCGCCTTAAACGAGTCACAGAAGGCTCACTCCAAACCCGCCTGTCCCGAGTACTGCTCAGCTACCGCACGAGACCCCACTCGCTCACAGGGGTGCCCCTGGCTGAGCTACTCATGAAAAGGACACTTAAAACCAGACTCTCGCTGGTTCACCCCAACCTGCATGATCAGGTAGAGAGCAGGCGGCAGCAACAAAATGTAAATGATGGTCGCGACACTGTGTCACGGGAAATTGATCTGAATGACCCTGTGTTTGTGCTAAACTATGGACATGGTCCCAAGTGGATCGCGGGCACGGTGATGGCTAAAGAAGGGAATAGGGTGTTTGTCGTCAAACTAGACAATGGACAAATTTGCAGAAAGCACCTGGACCAAACGAGGCTGCGGTTCACAGACTGCCCTGAACAACCCACAGCAGACACCACTTTTTTCGAGCCCACAACACATACCCAAAGGATCACCGACACCACCCCGGACTAGGAAATCGAACCCATCACGCCCGACAGCCCAGCAAGGCCAGGCTCACCTAGCAGCCCTGCAGGGCCAACAACACGCCAGCCCAGCGAGGGCACAGCCAACACACCAGAACAGACATTTGTACCGAGGCGGTCCACCAGGGAAAGAAAGGCTCCCGACCGCCTCACCTTGTAAATCAGTTTTCACTTTGACTTTGGCGGGGAGTGATGTGTATCTGTAAAGCATGCGCTCCCATGTTCTGCCACCAGGGAGCGCATCCCCTGAAGTCCCAAGGGATCCCAGCATCCCTTGGGAGCACTGTATATAAGCCTAAGGCCTGTTCCTCACTCTGGAGTGTCTGAATAAAGACTGAGGTCACTGTTACTTTAACCTCCCTTCGTGCAGCCTTATCTGTGTTAGGAACACAACACCTGTCGTGAGAACTTTGAGTTTTGCAACATTCAATTCAAATCAACGAAGTATAGTGGAGATCCCCTTGAATGAGCTGTTGTGATGTCAACAAGCTGTCTAAGCTGCTAATTAAAATGCAGAATTCTCACAGACAGCCAACAAAGAAGTGAGGAAGCCCTTAAAATTTTAGCTTTTTAAAAATGTTGGAGAGAGCAAAACAAAGATTGATGCTCTCACATGGGGAAAGAGCAAACGTGAAATAAAGATGGACAAACTTTTTTAAAAAATCATAATTTATTTTAAGTTTCTTACATTTTAATTTTTATTAAAATGGACAAATTTCACACTGCACAAATTTACAATTAGATTTCCCTTAACATGTTTTGCAGTCATAATGCAGTCGAAACTCCAGTTACACTTAATCCCTTTGGGTCTAACTTTTAACTTAATAGCGACTTACTACGGAAGAGCTGAAGTTTCCATCAGTTTCAATGGTTTGGTTGATTACACAGATTGCCGGCTCTGTGTGGGAGCAGCGGCGGGAGCGGGGGCTCCACAGCACAGCCTGTTTCGGAGCTGTTGATGACAGACCGCAACTTCAGGATTTCCGCGTGCGCTTGCGGATGCGCCAAATGCTGAAGTTGTGGTCAGTTCCAAAAGCAGAATTGACAGCGAACACTGCCCGCCAGCCATCATCCCAACTGCAAGTACCGAGCCAATGCATTTGGGTGGGTGCTTCCAATGTCCAGCAGAAGTGATGCCAGAAAAACAGGACAGCTTAAAAAATATAGGTGGGATCTGACATTATGGATTCCAGCCCCATTTTTCATCTGTAGGAAACTGGGGAAGAAATTGAATACAAATTCAGTATTTGGCTGTTACAAAACAGCTTTACTCTACTAAAATCTGTAAAGCATTTATTAATATCCTTTGCTGTAACTGTAATCTCATACTATCATTCATTTTGATCACCTGAAATAGAGTACAGCTCCTCTAGGAGCAGTATGAATCTGTTCTGGTGGTTAGGAAAGTGAAGCAAGAGAAGCTCCAATATTCATTACTATGATCAGACGACTTTAGAGCAAGGCAACATGCAGTAATTGTACATTTTGTGATGAGAGTGATGTTTGGAACAGGCAAAGAAACTGTATTTGGAAAGCTCCAAGTGTAATCTTAATTATTTTTCTATAGGAAATAACAGAATTCTTCTGTGATGTTTGGATTTGTCAGTTTAATAAATATTTGTGTTGTAGGAAATTTCTGGTCGGAGAGATTGGGTTAGTTCTGTACTAAAGATTGAATCTAAAGCCAAATTAAATAACTTGTGATTCCTTGTCGAGACAGCAATTACATATTCTGATCTAATCATTTTGACATTACTTTCTGTCTATTTTAATTAACGGGGTCCCCATTTGAATTCAATATTTACAAAAAAAGACATCTTGCCTTAATTTTTATTACATTAATAAACAAATAAGTTGTTTTGATTATTTGGAGGAGAGGATGCAACATATTGGAGACAGCATTGGTAATGGGCTGAATTTTCGGTTCTGCTCATTTCACGGCAGAAACGTTTGCGCCCGGGAAACGGTTTGCATCTCAGTCAGCAAAATTCATCAACTGGGCCCTTAGTGTGGGGTGGAGCACTAAGGGAGACATTACATACCTCTCTTAGGGCACTAGGCAGCTGAGTAAGCGAAATTCCTAAGTTAAACAGCCCACTTCGGAACGTTGTAAGAGAGGTCGGGGTTTGGGGCGGGGGTCGCGGAAAAAGACCTGGAAAAAAATAGCAAAAACATTCCCAATAAATAACTCACGCAAGATAAATCGCAAAAATATAAAATAAAAAACAATCACACTTACCTGACATTACTTATCTCACCGCGGTCACTACAGCTCGGAACGCCCACTTCACAGGAGGGCGCGCTGCGGGGTGCTCAGGGTCAGGCGGCAGCCAAAAATCGATCTGGTGTCACAACCAGGGGCGTTCCACACCGGCTCGCCTCTTCCAGGCGCTAATGCTCCGCGCCCCCTCAAAACCGGTACTCGAAGTCCCAGCGGGGTGCTTACCACCGCCATTGCCGTCCCTCTGGGGTGCTAACGAGCCAAACATCCAGCCCAATGTGTGTAGTAAAGATTACGTAAACTGCTGGGAAATTTGGTGATCTTTTCAAGCTTTAGACCAACTAGGACACACAATTATCTGCTTTTTGAACTTTATAACCTTGGTGTAAAAATTGAAGTCTTTGTGGTGTCTGATTTAAATGAGAAATATATTACAATTGAGATCATTGGCAGGTGATGTGCAGCCAAGAGCTTAGCGATGATCAGATTGCAGTTGAGCTATAACACTGAGAGATGGTGAGGATTCATCTTATAAAATATATCGGCATTCAACAGTCTGCGAGCTTGATTTGCTGTGTTTTGCATCTGGAGAAACTTGGGAATATTTGCAGCAAAATCATAAATGCTTGAAAGAATTTGTTTACAATATAATTTTAAATAACAGTGGAAATCTTCCCTCCTAATTTCACATGCAGTTGTTGCTGAGTTCCCTTCTGTAAAGTCTCTTTCAGTAGCAATAGAAGAGATAGAGAATAGAAAAAAATTAAAATGAAATGATGATAGATGCCCATTTGGATGGATGTTGGGAGTATTATTCTGAAAACACAAAATAAACTTTTAAGTACAGCCTCCCTCCTTTGTTTCGAATTAGTTTCAAAACCAAACTCTTGTATTATTTTCTTTCACAATTAATACTTTATGAATTGTCAAATTGTCCCGCTGCAGTTGAATTAAGAATGTGGTGATTCTGTGATGCATTCTGTTGTTCTGTGTTAGGACTGAGTGGTAATATTGTTGCTGCCCACAAATATCCATACACATCTCTGCTCGCAATTGGTTCAGGTTCAGCAATGGACTCATGGACATAATCTCACATGGCTGACAGATATCATTTAGAAAACAAATTATATTGTGCATATTTATGACAACAACAAAGGGTACTCATGAGTGGTCCACTTTAATGGCTTAAAATCTTGCTCAGTCTTATACATATCTGTTTAAGACTGATTCTGATTGTGTGTTACATAGTGTGTGAATTTAAATAAAGGAGGCATTGCAAGGACTTCTCCACTTTCTAAACCTTACCCATCGAATGGTCATGACATGAGGTTTACAATGATTCGTGTTAGAATTGGTTACACTGGATTACCATTGGTAGCTGATATGTCTCAAGCTTTCGAAATATCTATTACAAACACTTTTTCACCTTATAATATAAGCTGTTCACAATTTTTGCATTTTTTTTTTAACAATTGCAGCATCACTAGTTTTGCTACTGTTATCGAATCGGGATTGTCCACTGAATCTGCCATTGAAACATTCATCTATAACGTTTTGGATTTAGGTTCCATAGTGCACCCAGTGGTTGTGGGTCCCTGCTAGAAGTTAACTACTGTTCAACAACATCAATCTATCTCACATGTACACAATCTGCAGGGTCCATCCAGATTCAAACAGTTACAGCAGAATCTTGTATCGACCCGAGGATGGTTAGTAACCTTGCATCCAAAAAGTTAAAGGCAATTCTACATGCATGATGCAGGTGCACAAAATTACAGATTAAGAGCCCAAGTTTCAACAGGAGTTGCTCCTATTTTTTTGGAGCAACTAGTTTTTTTTGGAGTATCTTTAAAATCGCAATTCTTCACATTTAGTTTGCTCCAGTTTGTGAGTTTGTTCAGTTTCTTCTTAGTTCAGTTTTTTTTTTCAAAAGGGAGCGTTACCAGCCACTTACACCTGTTTTGGCCATTTAAGCAAGTTTAGACAGCGAAAAGTTATTCCAAACTAACTTAGGCCAGCGTATTTGTCCGCTCAGCAAAACCTTGCGGACACTTTAGAAATCAGGCGCAGGTAGCCAGAGATTGGGGGGGAGGGAAGTTAGAGGACCTTGCAAAGCACTAAACACCTTCACAACAACTAATACAGATCTTGTACTGTAACTTTTGCATCATTTACACAGACCACTATATAAAGCTTCATAAATTATGCATTTTTTAATATCATTTACATCAGAAGTTGAATTTTGATGGTGCTGACTGCCTTTCTTACTGCTTTTATCAGCAGACAGTCTAGGGCCAACTTTTCTAATTCGAGCAGCTTCTTCTTTTTCGAAGTCATTTAAAGAAACTCTCCTTCTCCCCCTTCCGCAAAAAAACTCCCCCTTCCCGATCAAAAGTCTCCCCACACCAACCTGTTTCTTGTAGCCCTCAGAGTGGATTGAGTCTTGAACTCGATTTATATAGCCCAAAAGGGATACTGTCTTTAGGCATTAATGCTTTGAAATTTCTTGACATAGATGTGATCAGTGGCACAAACCACGAGCTACATCCCTCCAGTATCGTGTCTCGAAGAATTCCGCCGTAAACGAGCTGTCTGACTCCTGGTGCTGATCTGGTAGCCCGGACACGAGTCGCGCCCAATGTGGGCTCCTCCAGTTCCTGCTCCCCGGGCTCCCCGGCAAGCTTCCCTCGGCACACACTCTGCTAACTGAATGGGAGAGGCAGTACTGGCAGCAGAGGATGCAGGCAATGGGGGTGCAGGAGGCTACAACAATGAACTAGTGTGAGTGTGGGAAGGCAGCGGCCGGCCTGTGCGGCAGGCCACTCGGCCCGGGATAAGGGTGGTGAACATAGGACAAAAATAGACAGTGTTTATCTTTAAGATAATGGGTGTCAAAACTTGGAATATTTTTTGAAGCATTGCGAAATATCTGTTTTCTGATGCTTTTTGATATGTTTTTTGAATCATTCAAAGTAACTTACATATGTATCACGGTCTTGTCTACAACAAAAGTGTTCAGAAAACCTTGACTGTGTATGTATTAAAATTGCACTTTAGCATGCTGTATCAAGAAAGCTGTGTAACCTGCTTGGATAAAGGATTTAGATGAAGGAATTGAGTGTAATATCTTCAAGTTTGCAGATGACACAAAGCTGGGTGGCGGTGTGAACTGTGAGGAGGACGCTAAGAGGCTGCAGGGTGACTTGGACAGGTTAGGCGAGTGGGCAAATGCATGGCAGATGCAGTATAATGTGGATAAATGTGAGGTTATCCACTTTGATGGCAAAAACACAAAGGCAGAATATTGTCTGAATGGCGGCAGATTATTAAAAGGGGAGGTGGAACGAGACCTGGGTGTCATGGTACATCAGTCATTGAAAGTTGGCATGCAGGTACAGCAGGCGGTGAAGAAGGCAAATGGTATGTTGGCCTTCATAAGCTAGGGGATTTGAATATCGGAGCAGGGAGTTATTACTGCAGTTGTACAGGGCCTTGGTGAGGCCTCACCTGGAATATTGTGTTCAGTTTTGGTCTCCTAATCTGAGGAAGGATGTACTTGCTATTGAGGGAGTGCAGCGAAGGTTCACCAGACTGATTCCCGGGATGGCAGGACTGATATATGAGGAGAGACTGGATCGTCTGGGCCTATATTCACTGGAGTTTAGAAGGATGAGAGGGGATCTCATAGAAACATATAAAATTCTGATGAGAGTGGACAGGTTAGATGCAGGAAGAATGTTCTCGATGTTGGGGCGGTCCAGAACTAGGGGACATAGTCTAAGGATAAGGGGTAAGCCATTTAGGACTGAGATGAGGAGAAACTTCTTCACTCAGAGAGTTGTTAACCTGTGGAATTCCCTACCGCAGAGAGTTGTTGATGCCAGTTCATTGGATATATTCAAGAGCCGTTAGATATGGCCCTTACGGCTAAAGGGATCAAGAGATGTGGAGAGAAAGCAGGAAAGGGGTACTAAGGTGAATGATCAGCCATGATCTTATTGAATGGTGGTGCTGGCTCGAAGGGCCGAATGGTCTATTCCTGCACCTATTTTCTATGTTTCTATGTTTCTAACATCGCGTCATCCCTTCGGCCAGGGATAGGGTCGCCCGGAGCCAGGATGCGCTGGGAGGGCCAGGAGCTACTGCGCACGCGCGCAGACTCCACTGCCCATGCTTACAGCTGCCGGCACTCTTTTCAGCGCAGGGCTGTAGCTCCGCCCCCCCGCTGGTTCTGCTGCGCCGAATCCCAAGGAGGCCTGATCAGCGTGGAAAATACCACGGGAAACATAGAAAATAGGTGCAGGAGTAGGCCATTTGGCCCTTCGAGCCTGCACCGCCATTCAATGAGTTCATGGCTGAACATGCAACTTCAGTATCTCATTCCTGCTTTCTCGCCATACCCCTTGATCCCCCTAGTAGTAAGGATTACATGTAACTCCTTTTTGAATATATTTAGTGAATTGGCCTCAACAACTTTCTGTGGTAGAGAATTCCACAGGTTCACCACTCTCTGGGTGAAGAGGTTTCTCCTCATCTCGGTCCTAAATGGCTTACCCCTTATCCTTAGACTGTGACCCTTGGTTCTGGACTTCCCCAACATTGGGAACATTCTTCCTGCATCTAACCTGTCTAAACCCATCAGAATTTTAAACATTTCTATGCGATCCCCTCTCATTCTTCTGAACTCCAGTGAATACAAGCCCAGTTGATCCAGTCTTTCTTGATATGTCAGTCCCGCCATCCAGGGAATCAGTCTGGTGAACCTTCGCTGCACTCCCTCAATAGCAAGATTGTCCTTCCTCAAGTTAGGAGACCAAATCTATCCTAGCCAATTCACGCCTCATACCTTCAAAGTTACCCTTCTTTAAGTTCTGGACCATGGTCTCTGAATTAACTGTTTCATTCTCCATCCTAATGTAGAATTCCACTATATTATGGTCACTCTTCCCTAAGGGGCCTCGCACAATGAGATTACTAATTAATCCTCTCTCATTACACAACACCCATTCTAAGATGGCCTCTCACCTAATTGGCTCCTCGACATATTGGTCTCGAAAACCATCCCTTATGCACTCCAGGAAATCCTCCTCCACCATATTGCTTCCAGTTTGATTTGCCCAATCTACATGCATATTAAAGTCACCCATGATAACTGCTGCACCTTTATTGCATGTACCCCTAATTTCCTGTTTGATGCCCTCCCCATCATCACTACTACTGTTTGGAGGTCTATACACAAGTCCTATGAAGGTTTTTTGCCCTTTGGTGTTCTGCAGCTGTACCCATATACATTCCACATCATCCAAGCTAATGTCCTTCCAAACTATTGCATTAATCTCCTCTTTAACCAGCAATGCTACCCCACCTCCTTTTCCTTTTATTCTATCCTTCCTAAATTCTGAATACCCTTGGATGTTGAGTTCCCAGCCCTGATCATCTTGGAGCCACGTCTCTGTAATCTCAATCACATCATATCTGTTAACATCTATTTGCACAGTTAATTCATCCAACTTATTACGGATACTCCTTGCATTATGACACAGAGCCTTCAGGCTTGCTTTTTTCACACACCTTGTCCCTTTAGAATTTTGCTGTAATGTGGCCCTTTTTGTTTTTTGCCTTAGGATTCTCTGCCCTCCGCTTGTACTATTCTCCTTTCTATCTTTTGCCTCTGTCTCCCTTTTATGTCCCTCTGTCTCCCTGCATTGGTTCCCACCCCCCTGCCATATTAGTTTAACTCCTCCCCAACAGCACTAGCAAACACTCCCCCTCGGACATTGGTTCCGGTCCTGCCCAGGTGTAGACCGTCCGGTTTGTACTGGTCCTACCTCCCCCAGAACCGGTTCCAATGCCCCAGGAATTTGAATCGCTCCCTTCTGCACCACTCCTCAAGCCACATATTCATCTGAGCTATCCTGTGATTCCTACTCTGACTAGCGCATGGCACTGGTAGCAATCCTGAGATTACTACTTTTGAGGTCCTACTTTTTAATTTAACTCCTAGCTCCCTAAATTCATCTCTTAGGACCTCATCCCTTTTTTTACCTATATCGTTGGTACCTATGTGTACAACGACAACTGGCTGTTCACCCTCCCTTTTCAGAATGTCCTGCACCCTATATTCAAAAAGGAGTTAGATGAAGTCCTTACTACTAGGGGGATCAAGGGGTATGGTGAGAAAGCAGGAATGGGGTACTGAAGTTGCATGTTCAGCCATGAACTCATTGAATGGCGGTGCAGGCTAGAAGGGCCGAATGGCCTACTCCTGCACCAATTTTCTATGTTTCTATGTTTCACTCCGAGACATTCTTACCCTTGCACCAGGGAGGCAACATACCATCCTGGAGTCTCGGTTGCAGCTGCAGAAACGCCTATCTATTCCCCTTACAATCGAATCCCCTATCACTATAGCTCTCCCACTCTTTTTCCTGCCCTCCTGTGCAGCAGAGCCACCCATGGTGCCATGAACTTGGTTGCTGCCCTCCTCTGATGAGTCAGCCCCCTCAACAGTACTCAAAGCGGTGTATCTGTTTTGCAGGGGGATGACCCCTGCCCTACCTTCCTTACACTGCTCTTCCTGCTGGTCACCCATTTACTATCTGGCTGAGTATCCTTTACCTACGGTGTGACCAACTCGCTAAACGTGCTATTCACGTCATTCTCAGCATCGTGGATGCTCCAGAGTGAATCCACCCACAGCTCCAGTGCCGCAATGTGGTCCGTCAGGAGCTGCAGGCGGATGCACTTCCCGCATATGTAGTCGTCGGGGACACCGGAAGCATCCCTGACTTCCCACATAGTACAGGAGGAGCATAACACGTATCCGAGCTCCCCTGCATGACTTAACCCTTAGATACACTTAAGTTGGCAACAACAATGCTAAATGTTACTTACTGATAAAGAAAGAAAAAGAAAAGCTACTCAACAATCACCAGCCTTACCCCCTTGGCTGTGACGTCACCTTTCGATTTCTTTCTACTTCTTTTTTGCCTTCACCCTGTAGCTGCACAAGCACGCCTCTCGCCGACGCACCATGACTCCTGACGACTCTCAGACATTGGGCCTTTTTATAGGCCTCTCGCCGACTCACCTCCCGAGCCTCTCGCCGACACACCATGACTCCTGACGACTCTCAGACACTGGGCCTTTTTATAGGCCTCTCGCCGATGCACCATGACTCCTGACGACTCTCAGACACTGGGCCTTTTTATAGGCCTCTCGCCGACTCACCTCCCGAGCCTCTCGCCGATGCACCATGACTCCTGACGACTCTCGGACACTGGGCCTTTTTATAGGCCTCTCGCCGACTCACCTCCCGAGCCTCTCGCCGACACACCATGACTCCTGACGACTCTCGGACGCTGGGTCTTTTTATAGGCCTCTCGCCGACTCACCTCCCGAGCCTCTCGCCGGAGCACCACGACTCCCGACGACTCTCGGACACTGGGCCTTTTTAATAGGCCTCTCCACGCACCTCACGAGCCTCTCGCCGGTGCACCACGACTCCCGACGACTCTCGGATGCTGGGTTAGGCACGCTTTTTGTTCGAGAAAATCGGCGGACCTCACAGAGGTGCACCGTTCTCAGGGTCGGTGGAAACTTGGACCCTAACTTCCTAAGCCTTTTTGTAAAAAACAAAATCATTAGCCACAATGTTATTTTCAGCAGCACGATACTGCTTAACGGGGATGTGGTAATGCGTTTCTTAACCCTTACATTTTATTTACTTTGGAAGCTGTTTTGCAATAGAGGCTGAGGTTGTGAGCAACAGACAAGTAACTGTGAGATTTCATATCTGGCACTTATACCTTCTCCAGTGTCTAGGGAAGGAACTACAGATCAGTGAGCATTGCTGACCTGAACAGGTCAGAAAAGATGATAATATCTGGTCTTAGTGGTGGTGTTTATATTTGGTGGCATTGTTTATATTTGGTGGCATTGTTTATATTTGGTGCTTTGAGCACCATTTTCTCAAAAGGTGCTGATGAAAGCCCTCTCTCATATTTGTGTGGGCTGCTGTTATGTGCGACATTGTAATATTAAACAGGCATTAAATCTTGGCATCTCCACAATATTTCCTAGCTTGCAATACATTGCAGCTTTTGGAAAGTTAACATGTTGGCCCAGATTTTGTGGTTGGAATAACAGTAAGGCTCACACACTCACCGTTTTTATGGAGTAATTAGGACAGCAACTTCTAGCGTACACACATATGCAATTAAACGCGGAAATCTGGAAGTTGCTGTCAGATTTGCCTTGCTCCTCCACAAGATTCGCTACAACAGTATCTTGCCAATAGACTCGGCACTGAAACACATGAAGGGCATGAATTTTTGAGGTAGTTACCCAATATTTACCTACTAAACATGCCAGAAAAAGTATAAGTGAATATTTAATGGTGTGATATGTCTTAATTACTGCCAAACAACCTCTCTGACCCTAAAAATTTAATTTTACAAGTGTGGAGTCGCATTCCTTCAGATTTTAGTTGTTGCCAGATGTTTTTTCTTTTTTTTACTTTCACACTCTTGTTTCTTTCACCTCCCTCTTTTAATCCCTTCTTTCTTTCCCACTCTTTATTTTGCTTTCTGTACATGATTTAACATTGAATTAAATATACTAATTTATACTTCCTGGTTTAGACTCTGCGGCAGGAATCTTCCCAGCACTGCGAGTGCGTGTTTGGAGGCGGGTCCACTGTCAAAATATCCGTGATTGACAGTGGGGCAGAAGTCTGCTCTGAACTTGCTTCCTTGTGAATTTCCAAAGTGCCGGTTCTGGCTGTGGTTTGCAGACCTAGCAATAAGCGGCGTGTCAGGCAATTGTAATAGTTGAGAAGTTGTTTAAAGCTATTTTAGCAGCATTTTACCAGGTCCAAAGGATGTCAACTACCTCGGAACCGCCGAGGTTGGTAAAATCCAACCCTGCACGTCTCAGTGAGGATTCTTCAATCTGATTGGTTGAAAAGACCGCTGTTGCTTTCCCAACTCTCACACAATGCAGATCACCTGTACAGGGCGCTGCACTGAAAAGGATCTCTTGCAATCATAAGTTTCTACTCATAAGCGTGCAAAAATTCTGGGGACACCTTGAAGTGGAATAAATGATGAGCGCCGTTCCTTCACCGCTGACTGCAAAATCCAGGCCATGGTGTATTAAATACATGTTCCAGCTTAAATTTACCCATGCTGATGCAAAAAAAATGTTCTGTCAATTACTTGTTGTTTAAAATTGTAAAAACATTTACAATAACTTTGCAATCAATATAAGTGAATAAACTGAGGTTATTTGCAATGCAGCCATATGTAAAGCACAAACATAGCCATACACACACCTGAGTTAACATCCACTTCTCATTTTAATTATTATATTTTTCTCCCTTACAATTAATTTTCATTTATTTTCTCTTTATAGCTGGATCACATAACAAAACAGGTCCCTTGATCAGTGTTCTTCAATAAAGCTTTGGCTCTGGTAGATCATCCATTACAACCCTCCCTCACAACATATTTCTCAATGAGTGCGTGGGGAAATTAGTGATCTATCACTTAAAATATGCTTTGGGCTGGTTGAAACCAGTTTTTAACAGGCTGCTTATCAGCAGTTCAGAAAGGGGCTTTTAGAAATTTATCTGATCCTATAAGAAAAGTGACAGATCAAGTTTTGGAATATAATTTTGAGGAGCTTAGGAGTGCTGACTGCAGAATAAAATGTCTTGCCAATGGCTGAGGTATGCAATTTCATTGGAACAAATGTTCACAGTGCAGAGTTCAGTGGGTTCCTGTTTGCAGCTCAGGGCACTCTGTACCCAGCTCACTCTGTTCCCAAACAACATAGAATCTACACTGAGGAATGATTACAAATAGCATTTTAAGTCAAAAACATCAATGCTACCCACCCTGGCAAAGTTTAAAGAAGGCCAAAATTGCAGTAAGTAGCAGAAAGACCATCCCATGAATAATAGCTCTTTTCATTTTTTGTGAAAACATTTCTAATTTATGGGAATATACCTGTTGCACAACTTCAAAATTCTTGCCGTTGAGGCCGCTGGAAAAATATCTGTGAGCTGCTGAAAAAAAAATTCTCAATTAACAAAGGGCAGGTCTGTGGAAATGATCGTATGCTTGTCCCAGTCCAAAAGACATTATGCAGAAATCCTATAGCACCCATTAATGCGAAGATTAAATGACATTAAAATCGACTGTTGCACACGGTGGATTAATGTTACTTCATGGTGCTCACCATGGTGTGAACAGTATTTATTTATGGCCCAAAGGGAATCCAATTCTGTCCAATGATTTTCAAAGTAGGTAGATTTTTAACATTAAAAAATAGCCATGGGGCATTTATTTCTCTTGACCAAATTGGTACCTATCCATCTGTTTTACTGATCTCATTGGCATGCATCCTTGCATTCCAGAGGGAATGCACATACAAGGCATCCATTATCTTGGTGGCTCAGAGATCTGATTATACTGCAGTTTAAGAAGGACTAAAATTTGCTCAAAGCATTTGTTTGGATTGAATCCAATCACAAAACCAGTGAATACACATCTTGATTTACTAATTCAATTTTTATGCTCAATAAAAAGAGACTTGGTGCTACAGAATGAAATACTTTTCCATTTTGGGCACTTAATGTCAGCATAAAATACTCCCAGGTCAGGTAAAGCACAGAGAGATGCTGAATGAAGCTCCCTGTACTCTTGCCCAATGATATACTTGAAACACAATCCCTATAAAACCAATTTCCTTTCTCACAACAGCCATTCTTGCTCTGGTGCAGTCTCATCATTCTCAACACTAGTTTTTCATACCAAATGTAAAGGCAGCTTCCAGAGGCTGGCCTGTGTTCCCCTGAACCAAAAACAAATCCTGTGTGTGAATTGACTGGGGTTGGTTACCTCAAGGTTACTAATCTACCCTTCTGGACAATACACCAAACATAGTATTGACTGCCCACAATATACTCCTGAAGTATCCAATAAACAGAAAAACAGTGGTGCATATATGGTTACCTTTACCACCTCTGGGTGTTGACCAGAGCCTTGGCAGAATGCAGAAAGGTTCACATGCTGGGTTCAGGAGCTAATTGCTTTTCCTTCCATTGAAATTAATGGAAGAAATATCTGGCAGGTTCTGTAAGGGGTGTTCAAACCTTCCCACCAGATAATTATTTGTGCACTCAATCCAGGCAATGCTTAACATCCCAGCAGTAAAGAGTAAAATCTGCCCCAACTATATGGAGTGACTATAAGGCTGAACTTCAAGTTGTAAAAGATACATTTATATAGAAGCCAAAATAAAGCTTCCGATACAGATCAATATAAATACTGAACTTCCACTGATATAGAAAACCATTTTCTGAAGCCAAAATAACAAATGTGTTTAAATTCTTTAGAGTCCCTAAACGGAGTCTTTTGATGAATTTATGTCCTCGATGCCGAGGCACTGCCGAAGAAAATGTTGAGCATACCTTTTTCCCAAACAGAGTCCAATCTTACTATAGTGGCACAGACAGTTGAACTGAGTGAACCAAAGATATGATAAAAAGCTATCATAACTATATATGGTTCTGACCCCCTCCGATCAAAAGCAGACCTTTCACAATATGCAAATATCCAGGAATCAACAATATTTTTTTCTATTACCTAGATGAATGGCAGGTTGTTTGAGTTGTTTATTTGTTCACATGTGAAACAAAGCTAACAGTCATACACTTCTAATTATCTCATCTACATCCTTCCACACATTACAACTCATCTACTGCTATTGACTTGCTTAACAATTTATTTTCCTGATTCCGACTAAATCTCTCCTCGTCTCCCGGGTACAGTCTCCATCTTCATACTCAACCAAGGCCTACAAATTTGAGAGCACCTGATGTTCATCTGATTTAGCTACCCATCACCAGATTTGATTTGGCCACATCAAGTTTTACCTCGAGCCTGACTCTCTTCAAACAAATGTGCCTACCACTCCAGGATGGCAACAATTACAACTTGTATTTATATATTGCCTTTAATGTAGTAAATAAATACCAAGTTGCTTCACAAGAACAAATTGAACAAAGTTGACATTGAGCCGCATAAGGAGATATTACGACAGGTGAGCAAAAGCTTGATCAAGGTGGTAGATTTTAAGGAGCACCTTAAAGAAGGAGAGCAAGATAAAGAAGTGTAGGGGTTTCGGGAAGGAATTCCAGAGCTCAGAGCCGAGGCAGCTGAAGGCATGTCCACCAATGGTGGAGCGATTAAAATCGGGGATGCGCAAGAACAATCGCAAACTAGTTTTCTTCATGACTAACCGATTCATCAGTCACCTTTTTCCCCCACTCCTACCATCCTCATCTCCAGCACAAAGTTCTTACCATTAACTCCAACCCCTCACTCAAGCTGAATTAGACTCTGCAAAACATTGACATGTTCTTTGATCCAGAGTCGAGCCAAATTCATTTACCACCAAAACCATGGACTTCCACCTCAACAATGTTGCCCATCTCTTCCCCCACCACTGCCACACTGCCTCTAAAACCCTTATCCACACTTGATTGCTCCCATGTGCTCCTTGCTAGCCTTCCATTATCCACTCTCCAAAAATCCCAGTTTGACCAAAACACAGCGGGCAGACTCCACAACAGCTTTTAAAAAGAGAGTGTATAACTAATTGAAGAAAAATTTAAAAGACATGGGGAAATGGCAAGGGAATGGGACTAAGTGGATATCTCTTTCGGAGAGCAGTGCAGATGCGAAGAGCTAGGTAGCCTCCATCTGTGAGGTAAATATCCATGATTCTGTGCAAGAGAAATATTTCACTTTAAAATTCGTCTTAGTCATTATAGTATTGAAATGCTGTTGATACAACAATTGGAATATCAAGAGCAGAGCAGGGCCACAGAGGTCAACACCTCTTCTCTCGAGACAGGAATATAAAGTTGAAATTTGTGACTCTCAGAAAGTTCTTCACATGAAGAGTGATCAACACTTGAAATAGACTAGTGTTTGGTATAATGCAGGCAAAAACCCATTTAATAACAAGTTGGGTGCTATGATAGGGCTCAGAGGAAACCCCTGAAGGATAGGCTGAATGTTTTCCTCATCTGTAGCTATCTTGTGATGTGCAAACAAAATAGACACAAAAGCATACTTTCAAATAAAAATATTAATATGCGTATTCTCACCCTGTCTTTTTTGTTCTCAATCCAGAACACTGCCGAATGAGTAATTGTGTCCCTGTGTGCACTAAGGTATTGGCTCTATAAACTAGTTTTACATGGGATAATTATTTTGATTGAGCATTTATTTTGAATAGCATAATTTTCCTTACTTTGTAATGATACTAATTGATCATCCATGAATTTTGTGCCATGGACAACATTAAAATATATATATTTACTATATTATTGATGTTACATTTTGCTCATTTATATATTTCCTCCTATTCCATTGCTCACCTATTTATTAATGTTATAATAGGACAAAAAGGTTGAATCTTCCTCTCCCAAAGTATATTTCCTTTATTACCCTGCTTAATCATTTTTGCAGGAATTTGTCTTCTGCAGCCCAAGAAAAATTGCTTGAAACTGTATTGTAATGTAACTTTCTCATTATAATGTCATTTCCTGTTAGTTGCTAGCAACAAATTTGCACTGATTAACATGAGCCAGAGACAAGTGATATTTTGTAATCCTATTCTTCACACAGACCAATCACAATGATCAAAAGCAATTAACTGAGGTTACTGGGCAGCAAGTGGACTCCTGTCATTGCTCCATGTTTCTGTAGCTTTATTGGCATTGGCTCAGAGTCCAATCAATCATGCCATAGGTGATTGTTTGTAACCAATGAGATAGCTAGAAAGTCACTGGACTAAAAGGCTTCGATTGGCCAATACGATTCCTCTAAAGGAATGCAAAGCTTTTTTTTCTTACATTAATAAAAGCCAGTACATTATTTCTCCTGAAGGAGAAGAAGGATTAACCAATGTTCATTTTATTTTTCAACATATAATTTAATAAAAGTTCCAAACTGAAGGCAGCATGAAATCTTGCTAAAGTTTAAATAATATCCAAAGCAGCACGACAAAAACTAATTTGAAGAACATTGTTTGATGGTTGCCCAGGTTGAATGTGAGATTATTAGAAATGATTTTAATTTAATTTAGTACATTTTAGCAATATGCAGGAGCGAATTGTTAATAAGAACAAAACCTATTTACTTTTGGCCATTCTGAGAGATTTCTTATTTGAAATTACAATTCAAAACTGGGATTCAGTGTTGCGATGTTGTTTTACAGTGTCCTGCAATATGTAGGGGGCAATAGAGACCAAGGGCTAGAATTTGGTGAAAAACCGCCACCGTCGGTATACCGCCCAAAAAACCACTAAAATTATTAAATTAAGGCCAGTGGAAAATTATACAAAAAATGAAAAAATATTCACCCGGTGAGAAAAATCGCCATTGTACGCGGATTCCCGGCAGAAAACGCGAGCCTCTTCAAATTTAGACCGAGGTTGCAAGTTGGGCCAAGGGAGGGGGGGAAAAACACACACAATATTTTTCAACAAAACAAAAAATAAAAAATTGGAAAACATTCTCAGGACCCTTTTCCACTTAATTGCTGTAAAATAATTTTTTTAAAGAACTTTAACTTACCTTTTTTTGCAGGGCTTCGTACCTACCACCTAGCTCCGGCTGGTTTCTCGTGGGTGTTTTTCTTTCTACTTACCTACAGGTCACAGCTGTGACCAAATTTGGGCGGTAGCGTTTTATTTCGGCGGTGCACACCGGTGGTACGCTCCTCAGCGTTATTTTGAAACTGCCAGTGGAAAACTTCAAAGAAATTCCCGTCGGGAGGTTTTCTGCCGAAAATGAAGAATATTGCTGAAAAACCCGGCGGAAATGCTCACCAAATTGCAGCCCCAAGTAATCAATGAGCTGGGTTTGGATTGCAATCACTGTGGATAATTGCGTATTGTACAACTTCAGGCTGAACGCGAGTGCCAAAATGGAGCAACTAACCTGACATTGTAGCATTAAATAAATCAGGACAATACTTGACACTGACATCTTGTAAGGAAAATACACGAATATGATAATCTTGTGCAAAAGCAAAATACTGCAGATGCTGGAAATCTGAAATAGAAACAGAATATGCTGCAAATACTCAGCAGGTCAGGCAGCATCTGTGGAGAGAGAAACCGAGTTAACTTTTCAGGTCGATAACCCTTCGTCATCGACCTGAAAATATAACTCTCTTTCTCTCGCCACTGATGCTGCCTGATGATAATCTTGCAGACTATTGTTTCCTACAAGTATTTATTTTAGGGGGATAGTGAAAATTCCACAACCAAGTATTGTGAAAATTAAATTAAGCAAAATTTCCTAAAAAGTAACTGGAGATAATTATAACTTAAGAGACTAGTGATTGGAACTAGTTTCAGAATACACAATTTTATTGTTTTTGTCTTAACTTGCTATTAAAGATGAATCTGAAAACTGCATTTCAATAGTTTGCACTACAGTAGGTACAGCCTTGAGACTATCCTCACCCCAGTGCGCCTTCACCGGGCAAGCATACACACTTTACAGCAGGGGTCACTGGATAGTGGTCTGGAGCAGAAACTCCAGCTGAATTTTTTCCTACCAAGCCTAACACACAGAGATTATTTGTAGCACTCCAGTTACTACTGCAACTAATTCAGCAAAGGTCAGATATTCTCATCTTTCTCTTTGGTACAACAGTCAAACTACACGCCAGTAAAAAGTTGGCGCCTTCAGGAGAGGAATGAGAAACTTGGAGATAAATTGATTAGAATTTGTCCAATGCCATGGTGTACAAACCTATTCAAACAGAAACATGGCACCACGATGGCAATTAAAAAAAAAGAAAATTCACTACAATTTGTATATTGGGTGACATTGTCCATGGACAAAAGTAACCGTCTTTCATTTTGTTTCTGCTTGTCTACCACTCTTTCTTTAAATGCATGTTTCTTTCTGTTTCACCCCCACTTTTTGTCATCTCTCTATCTTTATTTGTCACAAGTCTTTTGCTCATTCGGTACAATCAGCTGTTTGACATTTCCACACACAGGAAACGTTTGTTTGTAGTTTCTTTTTTGTAATTCATTTCAAAATATTTCAACTATGTCAAATAGCCATAAACATCAGTCACATCCTCTTTATCTTTCTCAGTTTGTTACTCTATCCAGGGTAACCATATCTGGTGAAATATGTCACTATGATATCATAGTAGAGGAGGGATATTGGATAGAGAGGCATAATTACGACTGTGAAAATTTGTTATTTATCTGCAGCGTGTAAGGTAAGCACTATTTTCCAGAAACCATTTCCAGAAACCAATCAAAAAACACTTACTTCAATGTCTCTGTGGATATCTCTTTTATGTTAGCAGATCTCAGAATTTACGAGTCCTGTATCTATACGGATAAGACACAAAAACAAATACTCTGCTGAAAAGGGAAGTGCAGAAAGGAGATGGGGTAGGGGAGGAGAGCTGGTAGAGGGATTGAATGGAAGAGAGGAGGAAGGTAAAGGGAAGGGTAGAAAGAAGGAGGAGGAGGGGTAAGAGTGAAGAGGAAAAGAAGACCAAAGGGAGAGGGGACAAAGGGGAAAGTGAAGGGTGAGGGGAGGACAGGAGTTGAGAAGGAGGATTGGAGGAAAGTGGAGCAGGTGAACAGTGGGAGGGGAGGTGAGAGGAGAGATTTTTTTATAAACTCAATCCAAATAATTAAAATGATTTTTATTTTAAAATTTAAAAATTGCAGATGTATCGAAATGCGGATTTTTATGTAAAATTACCCAGCAAATCTTTTCTGACCGGAAACTGAAAGGTAATAGGAATCAAAGGCCAGAGATACAAACAGATGCATTCTTGTTGAACTGGCTTCAAATGAATATCAGCAGAAGAAATGCAGAGCTCAAAATTATTAGGCATTCAAGAGGGAACCTCCACTAATTTACAACAACAGCAACTTGTATTTATATAGCGCCTTTAACGTAGGAAAACTTCTCAAGGCACTTCACAGGAGTGTTATATAACAAAACTTGACACTGAGCCAGATAAGGAGAAATTAGGACAGAAACTTGGTCAAAGAAGTCGGTTTTAAGGAGCATCGTAAAGAAGGACAGAGAGGGTAGAGAGTTGGAGAGGTTTAGGGAGGGAATTGCAGAGCTTAGTGCCTAGGCAGCTGAAGGCACGGCTGCTAATAGTGGAGCGATTAAAATCAGGGATGCTTAAGAAGCCAGAATTAGAGGAGCGCAGATATCTGAAGAGAATTGTGGAGCTGGAGGAGATTAACGATAGGGAGGGGCAAGGCCATGGATGGATTGAAAACAAGGATGAGAATTTTAAAATCGATGCATTGGTTAACCGGGAACCAATGTAGGTGAGTGAGCACTGGGTTGATGGATGAACTGGAATTGGTGCGCGTTAGGACACGGGAAGTCCAGTTTGGATGACCTCCAGCTTACATAGGGTAGCGTGTGTGAGGCCAGCCACCAGTACATTGGAATAGTCAATTCTAGAGGTAACCAAGGCATGGATGAGGGCTTCAGCAGTAGATGAGCTGAGGCAAGGGCAGAGACGGGCAATATTATGAAGGTGGAAATAGGCGGTCTTAGTTATGGTGCGGATATGTGGTTGGAAACTAATTTCAGGCTCAAATATGACACCAAGGTTGCGAACAGCCTGGTTCAGCCTCAGACAGATGCTAGAGAGGGGGATGGAGTCAGTGGCTAGGGAACAGAGTTTGTGGTGGGGACCAAAAACAATGGCTTTGGTCTTCCCAATATTTATTTGGAGGAAATTTCTGCTCATCCAGAACTGAATGTCGGACAAGCAGTCTGACAATTTATAGACAGTGGAGGGGGTCAAGAGAAGTGGTAGTGAGGTAGAACTGGGTGTCGTCAGCGTACATGTAGAAACTGACACTGTGTTTTCATTGTGATGTCGCCGAGGGGCAGCATGTAGGTGAGAAATGGTGGGGTCGCCAAGGATAGATTTTTGGGGTCGCCAGAGGTAATGATATGGGAGTGGGAAGAGAAGCCATTCCAGATGATTCTCCAGCTACAATTATAGTCCCACCCAGTTGGACGATGGTGATCAACTGTGTCAAAGGCTGCAGACAAGTCAAGTAGGATGAGAAGGGATAGTTTACCTTTGTCACATCGGATGTCATTTGTGACTTTGATAAGAGCCATTCAGTACAGTGGCGGAGTGGAAACCTGATTGGAGAGATTCAAACACATAGGAAAGATGGGTACAGATTTGGGAGGTGACAACACATTCAGTGACTTTGGAGAGGAAAGGGAGGTTGGATTTGCAAGGGGTCAAGCGTTGTTTTTTTGAGGAGGGAGCGATGATGGCAGATTTGAGGGAGAGGGAGACAGTACCTGAGGAAGGAGAACCGTTAACAGTGTCAGCTAACATGGGAACCAGAAAAGGAATTTAGAGCAGAACAGCAGTAGCAGTATGAAGAACAGGCTGTGGTTAAGTCCATAGCAGGGCATAAACAAAATCTGGAAGAAGAAGCCCAATAGTGGCAGAGATTTCCGAGGACCAGACGTGCGGTGAATGTTTGTGGCGGAGCAGCGGCGAGAGATCGTGGCGGAGATGCGGCAAATGAGGGTACGGGGCCCAGAAAAGCCAAGGGCCCGGGGTAGTATGGGCTAGCCCACACTGTGATATGTGTGCACACTAGGTCCGTGCAGCAGAGCAGGTCTCCAGTCATCCTGGTTGACCCTTGCCAGTGGACCAAGACCTAGTTCTGTCAAGCCCGTGTGGTGGCTGATGTGCAACGGTCAGCACACGTTAAAAAAGTCCATGCACAGGCATCTTCCACCCCTTCAATTGGAGTTCAGGACTGGAACATCGGGTCCTTCATTGAAACATCTGTGAACTCATGTCAAGCAAGTCATCCTCGTTCGAGGGACCGCCGGTCATGATAATGGGTTGGAGCAGCAGAATCGGTTTTACAAATC
Source organism: Pristiophorus japonicus (assembly GCF_044704955.1). Taxonomy (NCBI): domain Eukaryota; kingdom Metazoa; phylum Chordata; class Chondrichthyes; family Pristiophoridae; genus Pristiophorus; species Pristiophorus japonicus. Next base: position 24,583,205 of record NC_091982.1, read on the forward strand.
CCACCATGATGTTAACAATGTTACCTTTGAAATCTTCTCCAGCCCCTGCCTTTCACTTCTCCAACTCACTTTGGTTTCTTTTGCAACTCTCCTCAGACTGCTTCTTTGAGTGGCAGAGGCTTCAGCAGCCTCAGCCCTCGTTTTCAAATTCCCTCCTTAAACCCTGCTGCTTTGTTAATTCTGCACCACCTTCCAAAGGTTCTTTTCAACCTGCCTTTACAAATATCCTTGTGGATAACTCTTCGAATGAGAGTCCAAATCCATTTCTCCTCTGAAGTACCTGGATGTGCTAAAGCCCTACAAAATGTTGTTTATTTGATGTCAAAGATTTTGCTAACAACTTAGGTGCAAATGCTGTATTTATCAACAATATTGTTGAATGTAGGACAGTTGAGCGGTACTTTTACTAATTGAATAACTCCTTCAATTCTGAAACACCATTAATTCTGGAATATCAATATAATTACCTTTTAAAATAATAGTGGTGTGGTTGCTGATATTGTCAATAACACCAATAGAAAAAATATAAATGTAATTTCAGAGTGCTAAAATCTTAAGATACAAATATCCTCAGAATAGATTGTGAGAAAAATCATTGAGTTTTAGATCAGCCAGAATGTGTATTACATGAAGATACTGATTGTTATTATGTTCTATGTTACCTTAAAATAGTAGCAAGGGTTAAATTAGCAAATTGCTGTTCGTCTTCTTTCTTTTAATAACTACTTTGAGAATTTTGAGTTCAAAATGACCAGTGTTAGTGGTAGGGGATGGAATATTTTCCAGTTGTTGGAACTAGTATCAGCATCAAGCAATCATCGATCAGACACAGTACAGTTAGATGCAGAATAAAGCTGCTTTTATTCGACACCAACAGTGTGACTCAGCCCCAAATTCCAAAAAAGCACTTCTTATTTCATGTGATACAGTTCCAGGTGCCATACCAATCATCCTGTCAGCTCTGAGTTAGACTGGCAATTTAGTGCTACAGGCACATACTCATTAGGAACTAGACTTAAGCTGCTTGGACTCATTTCTCATCAGATACATATGGCCAACACAATGTAAGTATCCTGTGGGAAATAAGTTTCAGTCTAGTTCCACTCATCCCACCTCTCAGAAGCATCTCAAAAGTGCTTCACATGCATTAATTAGTTTGAAGTTGTGTTACAACCCTTTGCTGCTCAATATTTAATCATACAGTAGTGTGACCTGGAGTGACATGAAACTCCTTGTATGAACTGGATACTGTTGTAATTGCTATTGAGGGAGTGCAGCGAAAGTTCACCAGACTGATTCCAGGGATGGCTGGACTGTCATATGAGGAGAGACTGGATCAACTGGGCCTTTATTCACTGGAGTTTAGAAGGATGAGAGGGGCTCTCATAGAAACGTATAAGATTCTGACGGCACTGGACTGGTTCCCGATGTTGGGAAGTCCAGAATCAGGGGACATAGTCTTGGGATAAGGGGTAGGCCATTTAGGACTGTGATGAGGAGAAACTTCTTCACTCAGAGAATTGTTAACCTGTGGAATTCCCTGCCGCAGAGAGTTGTTGATGCCAGTTCATTGGATATATTTAAGAGGGAGTTAGATATGGCCCTTACAGCTAAGGAGATCAAGGGGTATGGAGAGAAAGCAGGAAAGGGGTACTGAGGTGAATGATCAGCCATTAACTCATTGAATGGCGGTGCAGGCTCGAAGGGCCGAATGGCTGACTCCTGCACCTATTTTCTATGTTTCTATGTTTCTATGCTCCTTTGAGGATGCTCACAGGTTTGTAAAGCTGTTGCATGCCATGGCACACCAACTTGCCATCCGGAGGAGGCAGGGTCCCCAATGAAGTGTTCTCTGCGGGAGTCCTCCCCTTATTTATTGGGGACTTGGCCTGGAGGGTGGTGCACGGAGCAGTCCCGTGCAACAAACTTTTAAGTCGGTTCACGGGCGCCCAGGCCGCCTGCAATTTCTGCGGCCTGGAGGAGTCCGCGTTCCATGTTTTTATGGAGTGTGCGAGGTTGCAGACTCTATTCCAATATCTGACGGGGCTGCTCCTAAAATTCTGGATGCACTTCAGTCCCACACTCCTGATCTTTGGGTACTCTGTGCGGAGGGGAGCGGGCAGGTCCGAGGGCCTCCTCATAGGACTGCTCCTGGGTCTGGCCAAGGTGGCCATTAACAGGCCCAGGCGGTCGAGGGGGTCATTCAGCTTGACTGCCTGTCTCTCTTCCGCCACTACGTTCACGCCAGGGTGTCCCTGGAGATGGAGCACGCGGTGTCTACCGGTATGCTCGTGGCCTTCTGAGAAAGGTGGGCACCAGAGGGACTGGAGTGCATCATCACCCCCGGCAATCATATTTAATTTGATCTGTTAAGGTTCCTTTAAAGTTTATTTTGTAATTTGTGGGTTCTTGTGTGCTTGTAATAAGGGGGCATTCGGCTTTATCTGTTAATTAAAATAGTTGCAGAGCTGTTCCATTGTGAGTGGCTTAGCCAGTCACGTGATGTTCACAAGATTCAGTTAAACCCCAGTCAGTTGGGTCTAGGTCATCCACGATGAGGTATGCAGTTGTAAGTCTAGTGGATGAACTGCAATGTGTAGTGTGATTGTTAAACCTTTGTAAATAAACCAACTCGTTCTTAATAGCAATGTGTTGCTATGAATTCTTAAGCAAAGAACAGATGAAGCAAATACATTACAACTGTAATCCTGCAATGACTACCAAGTGCACATCTTCAATCAGAAAACCGGTCCAGTGAACACGTTAGTGAGATGAGGCCAATTTAAAATCAACAGGCTGAAAAAATCAAAGAGCAAGTTATTTAAATGGAGAAAAATTGCAAAGTGCCGCAGTACAGTGGGACCTGAGGGTCCTGGTACATGAAACACAAAAGGATAGTATGCAGGTACAGCAATTGATCAGGAAGGCCAATGGAATCTTGGCCTTTATTGCAAAGTGGATGGAATATAGAAACATGGAAACATAGAAAATAGGTGCAGGAGTAGGCCATTCGGCCCTTCGAGCCTGCACCACCATTCAATTAGTTCATGGCTGAACATGCAACTTCAGGACCCCATTCCTGCTTTCTCGCCATACCCCTTAATCCCCCTAGTAGTAAGGACTACATCTAACTCCTTTTTAAATATATTTAGTGAATTGGCCTGAACAACTTTCTGTGGAAGAGAATTCCACAGGTTCACCACTCTCTGGGTGAAGAAGTTTCTCCACATCTCGGTCCTAAATGGCTCACCCCTTATCCTTAGACTGTGACCCCTAGTTCTGGACTTCCCCAACATCGGGAACATTCTTCCTGCATCTAACCTGTCTAAACCCGTCAGAATTTTAAACGTTTCTATGAGATACCCTCTCATTCTTCTGAACTCCAGTGAATACAAGCCCAGTTGATCCAATCTTTCTTGATATGTCAGTCCCGCCATCCCGGGAATCAGTCTGGTGAACCTTCGCTGCACTCCCTCAATAGCAAGAATGTCCTTCCTCAAGTTAGGAGACCAAAACTGTACACAATACTCCAGGTATGGCCTCACCAAGGCCCTATACAACTGTCGTAACACCTCCCTGCCCCTGTACTCAAATCCCCTCGCAATGAAGGCCAACATGCCATTTGCTTTCTTAACCGCCTGCTGTACCTGCATGCCAACCTTCAATGACTGATGTACCATGACACCCAGGTCTCGTTGCACCTCCCCTTTTCCTAATCTGTCACCATTCAGATAATAGTCTGTCTCTCTGTTTTTACCACCAAAGTGGATAACCTCACATTTATCCACATTATACTTCATCTGCCATGCATTTGCCCAATCACCCAACCTATCCAAGTCACTCTGCAGCCTCATAGCATCCACCTCGCAGTTCACATTGCCACCCAACTTAGTGTCATCCGCAAATTTGGAGATACTACATTTAATCCCCTCATCTAAATCATTAATGTACAATGTAAACAGCTGGGGCCCCAGCACAGAACCTTGCAGTACCCCACAAGTCACTGCCTGCCATTCTGAAAAGTACCAATTTACTCCTAGTCTTTGCGTCCTGTCTGCCAACCAGTTCTCAATCCACGTCAGCACACTACCCCCAATCCCATATGCTTTAACTTTGCACATTAATCTCTTGTGTGGGACCTTGTCGAAAGCCTTTTGAAAGTCCAAATACACCACATCAACTGGTTCTCCCTTGTCCACTCGACTGGAAACATCCTCAAAAAATCCCAGAAGATTTGTCCAGCATGATTTCCCTTTCACAAATCCATGCTGACTTGGATCTATCATGTCACCTCTTTCCAAATGCGCTGCTATGACATCCTTATTAATTGATTCCATCATTTTACCCACTACTGATGTCAGGCTCACCGGTCTATAATTCCCTGTTTTCTCTCTTCCTCCTTTTTTTAAAAAGTGGGGTTACATTGGCTACCTTCCACTCCATAGGAACTGATCCAAAGTCTATGGAATGTTGGAAAATGACTTTCAATGCATCCGCTATGTCCAAGGCCACCTCCTTAAGTACTCTGGGATGCAGACCATCAGGCCCTGGAGATTTATCGGCCTTCAATCCCATCAATTTCCCCAACACAATTTCCCGACTATTAAGGATTTCCCTCAGTTCCTCCTTCTTACTAGACCCTCTGACCACTTTTATATCCGGAAGGTTATTTGTGTCCTCCTTAGTGAATACCGAACCAAAATACTTGTTCAATTGGTCCGCCATTTCTTTGTTCTCCGTTATGACTTCCCCTGATTCTGACTGCAGGGGACTTATGTTTGTCTTTACTAACCTTTTTCTTTTTACATATCTATAGAAGCTTTTGCAGTCCGTCTTAATGTTCCCTGCAAGCTTCCTCTCATGCTCTATTTTCGCTGCTCTAATCAAACCTTTTGTCCTCCTCTGCTGAGTTCTAAATTTCTCCCAGTCCCCAGGTTCACTGCTATTTCTGGCCAATTTGTATGCCACTTCCTTGGCTTTAATACTATCCCCGATTTCCCTTGATAGCCACGGTTGAGCCACCTTCCCTTTTTTATTTTTACGCCAGACAGGGATGTACAATTGTTGTAGTTCATCCATGCGGCCTCTAAATGTCTGCCATTGCCCATCCACTGTCAGCCCCTTAAGTATCATACGCCAATCTATCCTAGCCAATTCACGCCTCAAAGTTATCCTTATTTAATTTTTGGACCATGGTCTCTGAATTAATTGTTTCATTCTCCATCCTAATGTAGAATTCCACCATATTATGGTCACTCTTCCCCAGGCAGGGAAGTCTTGCTACAGCTATACAGGGCATTGGTGAGGCTACACCTGGAATACTGTGCGTAGTTTTGGTTTCTATATTTAAGAAAGGATATACTTGCTTTGGAGGCAGTTCAGAGAAGGTTCACTAGATTGATTCCGGAGATGAGGTGGTTGACTTATGAGGAAAGGTTGAGTAGGTTGGGCCTCTACGCATTGGAATTCCAGAAGAATGAGAGGTGATCTTATGGAAATGTATAAGACTATAAGGGGGCTTGACAGGGTGGATGCAGAGAGGATGTTTCTACTGATGGGGGAGACTCGGGGACATAATTTTAGAATAAGGGGCCACCCATTTAAAACTGAGATGAGGAGCAATTTCTTCTCTCAGGGTTGTCAATCTGTGGAATTCACTGGCTCAGAGAGCTGTGGAAGCTGGGTCATTGAATAAATTTAAGACAGAGATAGACAGTTTCTTCACCGATAAGGGAATAAGGGGTTATGGGGAGCGGGCAGGGAAGTGGACCTGAGTCCATGATCGGATCAGCCATGATTGTATTAAATGGAGGAACAGGCTCGAGGGGCTGTATGGCCTACTCCTGCTCCTATGTCTTATGTTCTTATTTTCTTAATTTCAAAGTTTTCAGATGTTACGAAACTCAGAAATGCAGTGAACACTGGGGAATAGCAGCAAACTTTAGGAGGATACGGACTGATGAAATGGGGCATATACATGGCAGATGAAATTTTACGCAGAGAAGTTTGAAGAGATGCATTTTAGTAGGAAGAATAAGGAGAGACTATATAAATTAATAGTACAATTTTAAAAGGGGTACAGGAATTGAGAGACCGGAGGATATACGTACACAAATCTTTGAAAATGGCAAGACAAGTTGAAAAGGCTCTTAGAAAAGGATATGAGATCCTTGGCATAGAGTACAGAAGCAAAGAAGGCATTCTCGACCTTTATCAAACACTGGTTAAATCTCAGCTGCAGTACTGTGTTCAATTTCAGGCACAGCACTTTAGGAAAGATGTCAAGGTCTTAAAGAGGCTGCAGAAGAGATTTGCTAGAATGGCAGCGAGACTGGAGGAGTTGGGGTTGTTCTTCTTGGAGCAGAGAAGTTTAAGAGAAGATTTGATAGTGGTGTTTAAAATGACAAAGGGTTTTTGTTGTGTATGGATAAAGAGTCAGACTGAACATTGTGAGCTCAAAGTAAAGTGTGACCTTAGTCTTTTATTGCAGGTCTCCAGAGTGCCTCTCCAACCAGTGAAGCCTCCTTAAATACCTGTGTTGCCAAGAGATTATGGGATCCCTTGGAACTCCAGGGGATGAGCCCTCTGGTGGCTGTACAGGGTAAATTTAAGTCCACATATATAACAGTTTTGATGGAGTAAATAAAGAGAAACTGTTTCCAGTGGCAGAAGGGACAGTAACCAGAGGACACAGATTTAAGATGATTGGCAGTAGAACCAGAGGTGACATGAGGCAAAATATTTTTACACAGCTAGTTGTTATGATCAAGCCCGATAGGGTGGTGGAAGCAGATTCAATAATACCTTTCAAAAGGGAATTGGATAAATACTTGAAGGGAAATAATTTACAGTGCGAAAGGGAAAGAACAGGAGAGTGGGACGAATTGAATAGTTCAACCAAGGAGCCGGCCTAGGCATGATGGGCCGAATATCTCCTTCTGTGCTGAACTATGATATGAACACAGTCTCCCTATTAGTGGGTTAAATGCACTCTTCGAACCAGAAATTTCTCTCAAACTCTTTGACCCAGAATTTAGAGAGTACTCTGCTCTCTAGGTCGGGATTCGTTGCTTGATGGAGCTAGATTGGCTCAGATCATGTGTTTTTTTGTTCCTTAGCTGCACAGGAAGGCAAAGGTTTGCCTTGTCCTGCTTTTTGTGTCAAGGTTGAGCTATGTGTCAAACTGGTTACCACCCTCCTAGGAGTGGATTATAGTGAGACAGCCTCTTAACATAGGATGTGTGAATGCTTATTGGAAATATTGCAGTGTGATAACAAAATACCTATGTCCCAAACTGTTACGGACAACAGTTTTGATGGCTCGCTCATTGCCTACTCATTCAGACTCATTGCTCTGTATTGTTTTAGCAGCTTCAGTTTTTTTTTGTTGAGAAGAAAGGATACTGATTCTTGGGGAATTGGTCTCAGAAGTTTGAATGTGATTCCAAAGTCATATTATAGCTATGACTCCTGTGAAGCATCTTGGGAAATTTTACGACATTAAAGGTGCTATATAAATGCAAGTTGTTGTTGTTATTAGACAGGAAAGGTAAAGGAATAGACTATGAGCTAGTGAGAGATAAAAACACTTGTAGAAAGACCAGGGGATATCAAAATTTAAATGAGAAAACCAGGAAAAATGTTCCAACAACTTAGTCAGGATTGAGTGTTATATGTATATGAATCTTCAAAGTATTCAAGGCAAAATTGGAGATTTAGAGGCATTAAAAACCAAGGAGGGATATGATTTAATAGCTACGACAGAAAGGTGGGTTCAGTTTGGACAGATGGGAATTTAATATTCTTGCTTATAACATGTTTCGGAAAGATAGGGAGTGCAAAAAAGGGGGAGTGGGATGGCAGTATTAGTGAATGATTCTATACATTAGAACGTAAAGGTGTCTTGGGAGTCGTATTACAACAGAATGGATAAAGTTAAGAAATAGAAGGAAATGATACAATCCTTGGTGTGCAAAATAGGATACTCAATGGTGGAGGTGACATAGTTGTCAAGATCTTCAGACATTTCAGAGTGATATGTAAGAACAACAGGGCAATAATATTAAATGATCTTAACTATCCCAAGGTAGACTGGAATCAAGGTAATGCATGTAGTCAAAGTAGGGAATGCTTTTTTGAATGCATCCAGGACTGCTAATCCAACGAGGAAAGAAGCATTGCTTCATTTAGTTCTGGGAAATGAAGTATGGCAAATAACTGATCTGAGAGTAGAACAATTGGGAAATAATGACCGCAGCATAGTTTGGTTCAATGTAAGAATAGTAAACGGTAATGGAGAGTCAATGATCAGGCTGGACTGAAAAATGGTAAAATTCAGTGAGATAATGGGGGATCAAGCCCAAATTAATTGTGCAGGAAACTTAGCAAACAGATTGACAGATAAGAAGTGGGAAATTTTCAAATATGAGATGCATAATATAACTTAAAAGGGAGACAAATGATAAAGTTAGGGCTACAATACTAAAGATAGTGATGAATATAGTAAGTGCATTAGGGAAATTAGAAGTGCTTAAAGGGAGTATGATAAAGGACAATCAGATAATATAAAAGGAAATAATGGCTTTTATAAGCCTATAAAAATAAGAGAGTAAAAAGGATAGGATCACACGGTAAAAGAGTGGTGTCTGGTTGTGAAGGATAAAGGTCAAGTGGAGATATTAAATACATATTTTGCACTGGTTTTTACAAATGATGTGGAAGTGAGAACATAGGTGCTCTAGAGAGGGATATAGAACTATTGATAAAACTATAGAGAAGGGATTGGTTCTGAGAATATTAATGTGGATAAGTCACTGGGCCTGATGACTTCACCAACACTGTTGAAAGAAGTCAGAGATTATAGTTATATAATTGAATATATTTACGGTGGAGATAGACAGATTTTTGAATGATAAGGGAGTGAAGGGTTATGGGGAGCGGGTGGGGAAGTGGAGCTGAGCCCATGATCAGATCAGCCATGATCTTATTAAATGGCGGAGCAGGCTCGAGGGACCAAATGGCCTACTCCTGCTCCTATTTCTCCTATTTCTATGCTCTTAGTTACGGCATCTGCAATGTGCTCACCTACTTTCTTTAAAACCCTGGGATGGAAACCATCTGGTCCTGGGAATATGTCACTCTTTAGTGCCATTATTTTCTTCATTATTGTTATTTAACTAACATTAATTTGAGTCCCCGTCACTGATTCAATATTAGTTTCCTTTAGATTTCCGGAATGCTATCCTCTTTGGCTACTGTAAATACTGACGCAAAGTAATTATTCAACATGTCTGCTATTTCTTTATTACCATTGTTAATATCACCAATATCAGTTTTCAGGGGGTACACATTACTTCTGTGTATGTATTGGCACATGCGGCAGAGGCTGGTCTCCAGTTGTCTTGGATCCCCCTTGCCACTGGACCAAGACCTTGCTCCATCAAGCCCGTGTGGTGGCTGGTGTGCAACGGCCACCCCACGTTAAAAAAATTAACGCACAAGCATCTTTCACTGCTTAACATGAGTTCATCAGTCACCGGAGTACTCATTTTTATTGTAGAAGCAAGTCATCCTCGACCCCGAGGGACATGATGATGATGATATAGCTTAAACCAAAAGTCCCTTCTGAGCGAAATGGTTGAAATCCTAAAATGATATATGAAGTGACTATTGTTATGTAGGCAAATGCAGTGGCTGTTTGTTCACTGCAAGATTCCACAAAGGCCAATGAAATGAATAGCTAATTAATCTATTTTTTAATGGAATAAAAACCAGAAAAGGCTGGAAGTACACAGCAGGTCTGCCATCATCAATAAAAAGAACAGACAGGTTAATGTCCAGGGAAAGCACTTCTTCAAAATTGTAAATAGAAAGAAAAACAAGCCTCCAGATATGGAAAGAAAACATCACTATCAATGTTTGTTGAAAGAGGAATGTTGGTTGGTTGGTTGGTTGGTTGGACACAAGAAGAGTCTTCTTTGAAAAGTTACATGGGAATTTTCATCCACCTAAACTACCAGATCAGATGAAACAGCTGAAGAACAGCACCTCTAACAATCAGCATCACCCCATTAGTGCTTTGGAGTGTTAACTTAAATCATTAATTGAAGTCTTGGAGTGGGGTTTAAAGCCACAATCACCAAACTCAAAGGCAAGAATCCTACACCTGGTCCACCAAATGGAATTTCATCTTGTCAGTCTGTCTGGAATCGTGCCAAATTCGCTGAGATGATACGCTCGTGTTCAATGCATTGCATCATCAAGCCTCCATTGTCTCCTTTTTTTTCTCCAAAAAAACCAAAATTATTCCAGAGTTCTGTGAAAAGAATTTATCTAACAAATGCATTGACTGTATCTCAGCAGATAAAATCCCAATTTTATTTGTGCTGCTAAAACAGTTGTGACCTTTAAATTTTGGCTGAGAGAGAATAGAAGTATAGCTTAATGTGCCCAAAACAATTTTCATAATTACATAATTGTATGGAGGCCTTTTAAGTGAAGAAATGAAAATTGTTCCTGTTGTTGTTGGTTATTTTCTTCTATTTGAAGCAATTACTTCCATGCAAATGCAGATAGCTCTAATGCATTGGCTTTCAGTTAATTGCATGGAGCAAAATACTACAATTACATGAGACTTTTGTTCGAGTTTATTCAGCTTTTTGTGACAACTTTTCACTATCTTACAAATAGACCAGGATACTACAACCTCCTCATGCCAGTAAGATCAGACTGGTTGAATTTTTGGAACACTAGGAAAGTCTATTGGGTCCAAACAAGCCTGTCTTTTTTTGCATAGATCAACTTTTGCTTGGTTCTATTTTCTCTCCATTGCCCTCAAACCCTGCTCTCTTCAATGACATATCTAATTATCTCTGGAACCCATTTCGACTGACTGTTTGTTTTTTGTTTGAATGGCTTTTCCTTGTAAATTATTCCACAATTGTGATAGCCCTCTGATCAAGAATTTCCATCTGACTTCTCTTCTTACTCCAAATTTCGTTAAACATTAACCTGGAATTGAACCCAGCCCGCCTGGCAGTAATCGGCTGGCAGGTAGTTAAAATGGCGGGCAGTGGTTTGAGTCACCTTCCTGAAGAGCACTTACCCACCACCATTTGTAATTATCAATGAACAGAACAGAAGGGCCACCTGTCCCAAGCAGGAGGGAGCCGACTTTACAAGCAAAATTCACGGCTCAATTATGTCATCATAATGTGTTTTTTGCTTCAAATCATGGGAGACTTGTACATCAGCAAACTGTCAGAAAAAGCTGGTGGGAATGCAATATTTTACTTGTGGATCACATGTATTAGTGGCATGTAGTATTATTGTGTTAACATTGAGCAATCATCGCATAAAGTAACTATTGCCATAAAAGAAGAGATTTTTAAATGTAGTTGAAATCAGATGGACAAAGGTACAAATACTAAAATTGATCTTTTATAAACAACCTATAGAAATCCTGATTAAAACATTTATTTCCTTAGCGAACTATTGACACATTTAGATACTGTTGTAACTGGGTGGTCTGAGCGTTCGGGAGGCCCAAGAGATCGGGAGGCCCGGGGGCCTGAGAGTTCGGGAGGCCTGAGGGTTCGGGAGGTCCGAGAGATCGGGAGGCCTGAGGGTTCGGGAGGCCCGAAAGATCAGGAGCCCAGAGGCCTGAGAGTTCAGGAGGCCCGGGGGCCTGAGAGTTCGGGAGGCCTGAGGGTTCGGGAGGCCCGAGAGATCAGGAGCCCAGAGGCCTGAGAGTTCGGGGGGCCTGGAGACCCGAGAGTTTGGGAGGTCAGGAGTTTGAAGATTAGGAGTATCAGAGGTCAGTGAGGAGATCACTTCTGGTGAGGAGCTCACAGCCCTCGTCCGGGCAGGTAAGTGATTGGCTGTTTGATTGGTAAGTATCTTTCTTTCTCTTTTATAATCAGATAAGTCGAATTAGAGGGATGGCAGGTCAGCTCAATCCTGTCGAGAGCATATCCTGTTGAGAGCATGTCCTGTGGCATGTGGGAAGTCCTGGATGCTTCGTGCGGCCGAGACAACCGTGTGTATGCAGGAGGTGTCTCCAGCTTCAACTGCTCCAGTTCCACATTTCGGAGCTTGAGCAGCGACTGAAATCAATACGGTGCATCCATGAGGCAGAGAGCTACATGGATAGCATGTTTCAGGAGGTGGTCACCTTGCAGCTTAAAAGCACGCAGGTAGAGGGGAAGTGGGCGAACACCAGACATGAGAAGAATGCTAGGCAGGTAGTACAGGAGTCCCCCTGTGAATCGATCTCACTATCCAACCAATATTCTCTTCTGAGCACCGGTGAAGGGCGATGGTGACTCTGGGGAGTGCAGCCAGAGACAAGACCAAGGCACCACAGGTGGTTCAGCTGCACATCAGGGGGGAGAAGAAAAGAGTTGTAGAGGTAGGGGATTCAATAGTTAGGGGAATAGAGAGGCGTTTCTGCAGCCGCACACGTGACTCCAGGATGGTATGGTGCCTCCCTGATGCCAGGGTCAAGAATATCACAGAGCGAACGCAGGGCATTCTGGGGAAGAAGGTAAACAGCTAGAGGTCGTGGTCCACTTCAGGACCAATGACATGGGTAGAAAGAGGGATGAGGTCCTGCAAGCAGAATCTGGAGAGTTAGGAGGAAAATTAACGGGTAGGACCTCAAAGGTACTAATATCCTGGTTAATACCAGTGCCACGTACTAATGAGTACAAGAATAGAAGGATAGAGAGGATGAACACGTGGCTGGAGAGTTGGTGTCGGAGAGAGGGCTTCAAATTCCTGAGGCATTGGGACCGCTTCTGGGGGAGATGACACCTTTACAAACCGGATGGGTTGCACCTCAACAGCGCCGGGACCAATATCCTCGTAGGGAGATTTGCTAGTGCTGTTGGGAAGAGTTTGGCAGGGGGATGGGAACCTGAGAACAAATTCAATAGGGAAGGAAGTAAAGCTGAAATTGGGAAGCTAGAATGTTGAAAGTGAATTTGTAAGACAGAGGAAACAAGTGTCATTAAGTAGTAATCAAGGAGGTCCTCCTGTGCTAAATGGTATATACTTCAATTCAAGGAGTATAGCGAATCAGGCGGATGAGCTGAGGTAGACACTTGGGAGTATGACATTATAGCCATTACAGAGACATGGCTGAAACAGGGGCAGGTTTGGCAGTTAAATATTCTTGGTTTCAGGATTTTTAGACAAGACAGAGAGGGGGGTAAAAAGGGAGGGGGTCACGGTATTGATTAAACTATTACAGCTGTGAGGAGGGATGATATGTTCAAGGGATCATCAAATGAGTCCATATGGGTCGAACTGAAAAATAAAAAAAGGGGCGATCACACTGCTGGATGTGTATTATAGACCCCCAAACAGTGGGAGGGAGATAGAAGAGCAAATATGTAGGCAAATTTGTATGAAGTCAAAAAACCATAGGGCAACAATAATAGCAGGGGATTTCAACTATCCTAATATTGATTGGGACAAATATAATGTGAAGGAATTCTTAAAATGCATTCAAGAGAACTTTTTAAGTCAGTATGTAACAAGCTCAACATGGGAGAGGACGGTTCTGGATTTAGTTTTGGGGAATGAAGCTGGGCAGGTGGAAGGGGTATCAGTGTGAGAGCACTTGGGTGCCAGTGACCATAATTCAGTCAGATTCAAGGTAGTTATGGATAAGGACAAGGATAGACGAGGAAGCTTCCTGGGAACATAAAAACTGACTGCAAAAGCTTCTATAGATATGTGAAGAGAAAAAGAATAGTGAAGACAAACGTAGGTCCCTTGCAGTCAGATTCAGGTGAATTTATAATGGGCAAGAAAGAAATGGCAGACCAGTTGAACAAATACTTTGGTTCTGCCTTCACGAAGGAAGACATAAATAACCTTCCAGAAATACTAAGGGACCGAGGGTCGAGTGAGAAGGAGGAACTGAAGGAAATCCTTATTCGGCGGGAAATTGTGTTAAGGAAATTGATGGGATTGAAGGCCAATAAATCCCCAGGGCCTGATAGTCTGCATCCGAGAGTACTTAAGGAAGTGGCCCTAGAAATAGTGGATGCATTGGTGATCATTTTCCAACAGTCTAGCGACTCTGGATCAGTTCCTATGGACTGGAAGGTAGCTAATGTGACACCACTTTTTAAAAAAGGAGGGCGAGAGAAAACGGGTAATTATAGACCGGTTAGCCTGACATCGGTAGTGGGGAAAATGTTGGAATCAATTATAAACGATGAAACAGCAGCGCATTTGGAAAGCAGTGACAGGATCAGTCCAAGTCAGCATGGATTTATGAAAGGGAAATCATGCTTGACAAATCTTCTGGAATTTTTTGAGGATGTAACTAGTAGAGTGGACAAGGGAGAACCAGTGGATGTGGTGTATTTGGACTTTCAAAAGGTTTTTGACAAAGTCCCGCACAAGAGATTGGTGTGCAAAATCAAAGCACATGGTATTGGGGGTAATGTATTGACGTGGATAGAGAACTGGTTAGCAGACAGGAAGCAGAGAGTCGGGATAAACAGGTCCTTTTCAGAATGGCAGGCAGTGACTAGTGGGGTGCCGCAGGGCTCAGTGCTGGGTCCCCAGCTATTTACAATATACATCAATGATTTAGATGAAGGAATTGAATGTAATATCTCCAAGTTTGCAGATGACACTAAAGTTGGGTGGTGATGTGAGCTGTGAGGAAGACGCTAAGAGGCTGCAGGGTGACTTGGACAGGTTAGGTGAGTGGGCAAATGCATGGCAGATGCAGTATAATGTGGATAAATGTGAGGTTATCCACTTTGGTGCCAAAAACACAAAGGCAGAATATTATCTGAATGGCAGCAGATTAGGAAAAGGGAAGGTGCAACGAGACCTGAGAGTCATGGTACATCAGTCATTGAAAGTTGGCGCGCAGGTGCAGCAGGCGGTGAAGAAGGCAAATGGCATGTTGGCCTTCAAAGCTAGGGGATTTGAATACATGAACAGGGAGGTCTTACTGCAGTTGTACAGGGCCTTGGTGAGGTCTTACCTGGAATATTGTGTTCAGTTTTGGTCTCCTAATCTGAGGAAGGACGTTCTTGCTATTGAGAGAGTGCAGCGAAGGTTCACCAGACTGATTCCCGGGATGGCAGGATTGACATATGAGGAGAGACTGGATCGACTGGGCCTGTATTCATTGGAGTTTAGAAGGATGAGAGGGGATCTCATAGAAACATATAAAATTCTGACAGGACTGGACAGGTGAGATGCAGGAAGAATGTTCCCAATGTTGGGGAAGTCCAGAACCAGGGGACACAGTCTAAAGATAAGGGGTAAGCCATTTAGGACTGAGATGAGGAGAAACTTCTTCACTCAGAGAGTTGTTAACCTGTGGAATTCCTTACCGCAGAGAGTTGTTGATGCCAGTTCATTGGATATATTCAAGAGAGAGTTAGCTATGGCCCTTACGGCTAAAAGGATCAATGGGTATGGAGAGAAAGCAGGAAAGGGGTATTGAGGTGAATGATCAGCCATGATCGTATTTAATGGCGGTGCAGGCTCGAAGGGCCGAGTGGCCTACTCGTGCACCTATTTTCTGTGTTTCTACGTAAAAATTCCAAATTGGGGAAAAGCTAACTTTGCTAAGTTGAGAAGTGATTTGGCCATAGTGGACTGGAAACAGCTACTTGTGGGTAAATCAGTGTCGGAACATTGGGAGGCATTCAAGGAGTAGATACGGAGGGCTCAGGCCAAACATGTGCCCTTAAAGAAAAACGGTGGGAATAACAATTCTAGAGCCCCCTGGATGTCTAGGGACTTACAGGGGAGTATAAAGAAAAAAAGGCAAGCATACAACATATTCCGACGGCTAAATACTGTAGAATCGCTGGAGAAATATAGGGCTAGAATTTCCCCAAAGCCCGCCAGCACCCGATTGCCGACCAAAAAAACGCTCAGGCTGTGAAGATTATTGCTGGTGAAAACATCCCGAAAAAAGTTTTTAAAACCCGCCCAGTGAAAAATATGGGCCTTGCACCCCTAATCTGGGCGGGAAAGTGCAATTTAGGCTAGATTGCGTGGTGCCTAAAGAAAATGTGTGAAAAATAAAAAAATCTATAAAAATTTACATAAATTTTCACAAAAACCTAACTAAAAAATCCCCAGAAATATTCCCAAGACACTTTTAAATTAAATCACACCAACAGATTTTGAAAATAATTGGTTAAAAACCAATCACTTACCTTTTTCTTGCAGAGCTACTTACCTAGTGCCCAGCTCCGCTGATCCTCGAGGGCGTTTTTTGTTATACATGCCTACGGTTCACCACTCAGCCAAAAATCACACCAGGGTCATCTGTGCACACTGGTAGTCTGCTCCCGAGCGGGATTTCAAAACCGCCAGTTTACCTTAGCTGGGGAATTTTTCGCCAAACCGGTTCTTGCCCAAAAAGGCCAATACCACCAAGAAACCGGGCGGTGAACCACTGCAAATTCTAGCCCATAGAAAGTTCAGAGGTAAAATTAAAAAGGATATTAGGAATGTTGAGAGAGCATGAAAAATTCTTGGCAAGTAAAATTAAGGAAAACCCAAAGATGTTTTATAAATATATTAAGAGTAAGAGGATAACTAAAGAAAGTGTTGGGCCTATTAGAGACCAAGAGGGTAATCTCTGTGTGGAGGCGGAAGATGTTGCTATGGTTCTTCATGAATAATTTGCGTCTGTTTTCAAAAAGGAACGGGGCAATGCAGATACTGCTATCAAAGAGGAGTGTGAAATTCTGGATGAAATAAACACAGTGAGAGAGGAGGTATTAAGTGGTTTAGCAGCTTTGAAAGTGGATAAGTCCCCAGGCCCGGATGAA
Organism: Pristiophorus japonicus; assembly: GCF_044704955.1. Classification (NCBI taxonomy): domain Eukaryota; kingdom Metazoa; phylum Chordata; class Chondrichthyes; family Pristiophoridae; genus Pristiophorus; species Pristiophorus japonicus. Next base: position 24,600,031 of record NC_091982.1, read on the forward strand.
ATGCATCCCAGGCTGTTGAGCGAAGCAAAACAGGAAATAGCAGAGGTCTTGACCATAATTTTCCAGTCCTCTTTGGATTTAAGCATGGTGCTGGAGGACTGCTAATGTGGTACCCTTGTTTAAGAAGGGAGAAAGCGATAGGCCGAGTAATTACAGGCCTGTCAGCCTAACCTCAGTGGTGGGAAAATTATTGGAAAAAATGCTGAAAGACAAGATAAATCTACATTTGGAAAGGCAAAGATTAATTTGGGACAGTCAGCATGGATTTGTTAAGGGAAGATTGTGTTTGGCTAACCCGATTGAATTTTTTGAGGAGATAACCAAGAGGGTCAATGAGGGTAATACATACGATCTCGTGCATATGAAGTTTAGCTTTTCACAAGGTTCCACATGGTATTCTGGTCACGAAGGTTAAAACCGATGGGATCCAGAACAAATTGGCTAGTTTGATCCAAAGTTGGCTTAGAGGTAGGAAGCAAAGAGTAATGGTTGATGGATGTTTCCAGTGGGGTTCCGCAGGGCTCAGTACTGGGTCCCTTGTTTTTTGTGGTATATATCAATGATTTAGATTTGAATATAGGGTGATGATTAAGAAGTTTGCAGATGACACTAAAATTGGCTGTGTGGTTGATAATGAAGAGGAAAGTCATGGACTGCAGGAGGATATCAATCTACTGGTCAGGTGGGCGGAACAATGGCAAATGGAATTTAATTTGGAGAAGTGTGAGGTAATGCACTTTGGGAGGGCTAATAAGGAAAGGGTATACACATTAAGCGGTAGGCCACTTAATAGCGTGGATGAACAAAGGGACCTTGGAGTGCTTGTCCACAAATCTCTGACCGTAGCAGGCCAGGTGGAAAAGGTGTTTAAGAAGGCATATGGAATGCTTGTCTTTATTGGCCGAGACATAGAATATAAGAGCAGGGAGTTTAAGCTTAAATGGTATAATACTCTGGTTAGGCCACAGCTGGAATATTACGTGCAGTTCTGGTCGCCATATTATAGGAAGGACATGATTGCACTGGAGAGGGTGCAGAGGAGATTTACGAGGATGCTGCCTGGAATGGAGAATCTTAGCTATGCGGATAGATTGGATAGGCTGGGTTTGTTCTCCTTGGAACAGAGGAGGCTGAGAGGAGACCTCATTGAGGTCGATAAAGTTTTGAGGGGCCTGGATATAGTGGATAGCAAGGGCCTATTTCCCTTGGTGTCGGGGTCAATTACGAGGGGGCATAGCTTTAAAGTGGTTGGTGCAAGGTTTAGAGGTGATTTTAGGGGAAGCTTCTTCACGCAGGGGGTTGTGGGGGCCAGGAGCTCATTGCCTGGAAGGGTGGTAGAGGCAGAAACACTCACCACATTTAAAGGGTGCTTAGATGGGCACTTGAAGTGCTGTAACCTGCAGGGTTACGGACCTAGAGCTGGTAAATGGGATTAGACTAGATAACCTCGTGTTGGCTGGTGCAGATACGATGGTAAGTTCTTCAGGGAATCGAATATGGCCAGAGTTATCTCCTGGACTAGTTTTGATCACCTGGGTGGGTTGGAGAGGAATTTTCCCAGATTTGTTTCCCCAATTGGCCTGGGTTTTTAGCTATTTTTTGGCCTCTCCCAGGAGATCGCATGGCTCCAGTTGGGGTGGAGTGTAAAATGTTGCGATGCATGGGTTATTGCAGAACGGAGTGGTTGGGCTGGATGCTCTTTACCTGTGCACCATTGTTCATTGTTTTATATGTAACCTTCAGGGCTGCTGACCGAAGGCCGTGTGGCTCTTTGTCGGCCGGCGCGGACACGATGGGCCGAGATGGTCTCCTTTTGCACTTTAGATTTCTATGTTTCGAAATTAATTCTCTCTCTAAGGCAGTCTCTCGGAGTCGAGGATGACTTGCTTCCACACTAATATGAGTTCTCAGATGACTGATGAGTCCAATGCAGGACCTACAGTCTCTGTCACAGGTGGGGCAGACGGTAGTTGAAGGAATGGGTGGGTGGGGTGCTTGGGTTGTTGTTCGCTCCTTCCGCTGTTTGTGATTGGCATCCGCTTGCTCCCGGTGAAGAAACTCGAGGTGTTCGGCGCCTTCCCGGATGTTTCTCCTCCACTTTGAGCAGTCTTAGGCCAGGAATTTCCAGGAATCGGTGGGGATGTTGCACTTTTTCAAGGTGGCTTTGAGGGTGGCCTTGAAGTGTTTCCTCTGCCCACCTTGGACCCGCTTGCCGTGTCTGATCTCTGAGTAGTGCGCTTATTTTTGGAGTTGAGTATCGGGCATGTGGACGATGTGACCCATCCATCGGAGCTGATCGAGTGTGGTCAATGCTTCGATGCTGAGGATGTTTGCCTGAGTGAGAACACTAACATTGGTGCGTCTATCTTGCCAATGGATTCGCAGGATCTTGCGCAGGCAGCGTTGGTGGTACTTCTCCAGTGCTTTGAGGCGCCTGCTGTAACAGCAATGAATTGTAACAGCAATGAAGATCAGTCCAACATTCAAGTGCTTAACTATTGCAATTTCTTCTTTAACTTGGCTATTGAGATATGCTGACTAAAAAAATATAGTTTATTATAATTAATGAGTGAAGGTTGTGTTTCCAGCAAGGCAGATCTGGTAACGGATTTTCTTGAACGGCTTTGGCTCGATGGTAGCACTCTGGCCTTTGAGTCAGAAGTTTATGGGTTCAAATCCCACTCCACAGATTCAGGTACATAATCTAGGCTAACACTTCAGTGCAGTACTGAGGGAACGCTGCACTGTCAGAGGTGCCATCTTTTCGATGAGACATTACGTCGAGGCCCCATCTGACATGTAAAAGATCCCACGGCACTATTTGAAGAGCATGGAGTTTTGTCCTGGCCAATATTTATTCCTCAACCAACATCACTAAGAACATTATATTAGCTCATAATTGCTCCGCATGCGCGAAAACTCAGAGCTTACGATCCGTCAGGTTTCAGCGTGACAGATCATATGAATCCGCAGGAAATGGACATTAACTGGTGCAGATTTGAGCTAATTGCCTAACTGCAGTCCAGCGAATGCCCACAAAACTCTTACGCCTGGTAAAGCAGGCATAAGGATTTTACCAGCGTAAGGATTTAAATAAATATTAAAATACATTTATTTAAATGATTTAAGCATACATAAACCTTTAAAATTACTTTAGGTTATTTTTGGCCCCTTGAAAAATGTTTAATTTTATTTTTCAAAAAATTTAATTTTTGTTTTAAATGTTTAATTAAATTGTATTTTAATTAATTTTGACCTTGTGATGATTTATTTTTATTAAGTGTTGTGAAAGTGTGTTTTTTAGGAGATTCCTATTGTGCTTATGGGGATTCTGTACGTAAATGGAATCACCATAAGCAGAATGGGAATCCCACTTTGTGATTGGTTGGGCTGGCCCATGTGATCCGAGGGACGCTTGTGAATTGTATGCGCTCCTGGGATACGTGGGCCTTTATGCAGGAATACGCCTGCAGACTCAGGAGCGTGAGTCTTCGAAGGTGCGGAGGCACCAGGTAGGTGCAGCGATTTCTTGCGATTCGGTGGCATTTGCCCATGGGAAGCCTCCGACCGCAATTTCCAGTCCATTATCTGGTCAATACCTCATTGCTGTTTGTGGGAACATGAGGCTACATTTTCCTACATTACAACAATGACTGCATTTCAAAGGTACTGATTTCAGGGCACAATTATAAAGTGGTTTATGACATCCGAAGGTTTCTTCTTGCATGGCTGAGAGTGAGTGGGTGAATGAGGTGTGAGATGAGAAAGAGAGATTTCTTCTGCATTCACAGAATTGTGTGGGTAAATGAGGAGAAAGTGAGTGTAAAAAGAGAACGAGACATTGAAAAACAGATAGACAAGAAAGATATAGAAAAAAGGATATAAATGGGAAAAGAGGCAGATAGAAAGGAGAGAGTGATAGAGATGGAAAAGGAGAGAAAAAAGAGAAAAGAATGAGAGAGAAGAAACCTTATAAATTCAAGCACATTGTAAAACTAAATGCACGATTGAAATGAAACCCCTAAAAGACAAGGAGCAATATAATTGGACATCACTGCTAATAAAAAAAAATGGCATTTGAACTATTTGCACTGAATGTCTTGTTAGTTGTAATATTTAAAAAGGTGAACATCATCATCATCATAGGCAGTCCCTCGGAATCGAGGAAGACTTGCTTCCACTCTTAGAATGAGTCCTTAGGTGGCTGAACAGTCCAATACGAGAGCCACAGTCCCTGCCACAGGTGGGACAGACAGTTGTTGAGGGTAAGGGAGGGTGGGACAGGTTTCCGTTGCCTGTGCTTGTTTTCTGCAGGCACTCGGCGATGAGACTCGAGGCGCCCAGCACCCTCCCGGATGCACTTCCTCCACTTAGGTCGGTCTTTGGCCAGGGACTTCCAGGTGTCGGTGGGGATGTTGCACTTTATCAGGGAGGCTTTTAGGATGTCCTTGTAACGTTTCCTCTGTCCACCTTTGGCTCATTTGCCATGAAGGAGTTCCGAGTAGAGCGCTTGCTTTGGAAGTCTCATGTCTGGCATGCGAGCTATGTGGCCTGCCCAATGGAGCTGATCGAGTGTGGTCAGTGCTTCAATGCTGGGGATGTTGGCCTGGTCGAGGACACTAATGTTGGTGCGTCTGTCCTCCCAGGGGACTTGTAGGATCTTGCGGAGGCATCGTTGGTGGTATTTCTCCAGCGACTTGAGGTGTCTACTGTACATGGCCCATGTCTCTGAGCCATACAGGAGGGCAGGTATTACTGCAGCCCTGTAGACCATGAGCTTGGTGGCAGAGTTGAGGGCCTGGTTTTCAAACACACTTTGCATCAGGTGGCTGAAGGCTGCGCTGGCGCACTGGAGGCGGTGTTGAATCTCCTCATCAATGTCTGCTTTTGTTGATAAGAGGCTCCCAAGAGGAGATTAACGCAATAGTAAGGAAGGACATTAATGTGGATGATGTGGAATCTATATAGGTAGAGCTGCGAAACACCAAAGGGCAGAAAACGTTAGTGGGGGTTGTGTACAGACCACCAAACAATAGTAGGGAGGATGGGGATGGCATCAAACAGGAAATTAGGGATGCGTGCAATAAGGGTACAGCAGTTATTATGGGTGACTTTAATCTGCATATTGATTGGGCTAACCAAACTGGTAGCAGTACTGTGGAGGAAGATTTCCTGGAGTGTATAAGGGATGGTTTTCTAGACCAATATGTCGAGGAACCAACTAGAGCGCTGGCCCTCCTAGACTGGTTGTTGTGTAACGAGAGAGGAATAATTAGGAATCTAATTATTCGTGCTTGGAGAAGAGTGACCATAATATGGTAGAATCCTTCATTAAGATGGAGAGTGACACAGTTAATTCAGAGACAAGGGTCCTGAACTTAAAGAAAGGTAACTTTGATGGTATGAGTCGTGAATTGGCTAAGATAGACTGGAGAATGATACTTAAAGGGTTGACGGTGGATAGGCAATGGCAGACGTTTAAATATCACATTGATGAACTACAACAATTGTACATCCCTGTGTGGAGTAAGAATAAAAAAGGGAAGGTGGCTCAACCGTGGCTAACGAGGGAAATTATGGAAAGTGTTAAATCCAAGGAAGAGGCATATAAATTGACCAGAAAAAGCCGCAGACCTGAAGACTGGGAGAAATTTAGAATTCAGCAGAGGAGGACTATGAGAGTAAGCTTGCAGGGAACATGAAAACTGACTGCAAAAGCTTCTACAGGTATGTGAAGAGAAAAAGATTAGTGAAGACTAATGTAGGTCCTTTGCAGTCAGAATCAGGGGAATTCATAATGGGGAACAAAGAAATGGCAGACCAATTGAACAAATACTTTAGTTCTGTCTTCACTAAGGAAGACACGAATAACTTCCCGAAAATACGATGGGACCGAGGGTCTAGTGAGAAGGGGGAACTGAGGGAAATCCTTATTCGTCAGGAAATGGTGTTCGAGAAATTGAAGGGACTGAAGGCTGATAAATCCCCAGAGCCTGATAGTCTGCATCCCAGAGTACTTAAGGAAGTGGCCCGAGAAATAGTAGATGCATTGGTGGTCATTTTCCAACATTCCATGGATTCTGGTTCAGTTCCAATGGATTGGAGGTAGCTAATGTAACCCCACTTTTTAAAAAAGGAGGGAGAGAGAAAACTGGGAATTTATAGACTGGTTAGCCTGACATCGGTGGTGGGAAAATGCTGGAATCAATTATTAAAGATGTAAGAGCAGCGCATTTGGAAAGCAGTGACAGGATCGGTCCAAGTCAGCATGGATTTATGAAAGGGAAATCATGCTTGACAAACCTTCTAGAGTTTTTTGAGGATGTAACTAGTAGAGTGGATAAGGGAGAACCAGTGGATGTGGTATATTTGGACTTTCAAAAGGCTTTTGACAAGGTCCCACACAAGAGATTAGTGTGCAAAATTAAAGCACATGGTATTGGGGATAATGTATTGACATGGATAGAGAACTGGCTGGCAGACTGGAAGCAAAGAATAAACTGGTCCTTTTCAGAATGGCAGGCAATGACGAGTGGGGTGCCGCAGGGTTCAGTGCTGGGACCGCAGCTATTTACAATATACATGAATGATTTAGATGAAGGAATTGAATGTAATATCTCCAAGTTTGCAGATGACACTAAGCTGGGTGGCAGTGCGAGCTGCAAGGATGATGCTAGGAGGCTGCAGGGGGACTTGGACAGGTTAGGTGAATGGGCAAATGCATGGCAGATGCAGTATAATGTGGATAAGTGTGAGGTTATCCACTTTGGTGGCAAAAACAGGAAGGCAGATTATTATCTGAATGGTGACAGATTAGTAAAAGGGGAGGTGCAACGAGACCTGCGTGTCATGGTACATAAGTCATTGAAGGTAGGCATGCAGATACAGCAGGCAGTAAAGAAAGAAAATGGCATGTTGGCCTTCATAGCAAGGGGATTTGAGTATAGGAGCAGAGAGGTCTTACTGCAGTTGTACAGGGCCTTGTTGAGACCACACCTTGTGTATTGTGTGCAGTTTTGGTCTCTAATCTGAGGAAGGACATTCTTGCTATTGAGGGAGTGCAGCGAAGGTTCACCAGACGGATTCCCGGGATGGCAGGACTGACATATGACGAAAGACTGGATCGACTAGACTTATATTCACTGGAATTTAGAAGAATGAGAGGGGATCTCATCGAAACATATAAAATTCTGACGGGATTGGACAGGTTAGATGCAGGAAGAATGTTCCCAATGTTGGGGAAGTCCAGAACCAGGGATCACAGTCTAAGGATAAGGGGTAAGCCATTTAGGACCGAGATGAGGAGAAACTTCTTCATTCAGAGAATTGTGAACCTGTGGAATTGTCTACCACAGAAAGTTGTTGAGACCAGTCGTTAGATATAGTCAAAAGGGAGTTAGATGTGGCCCTTAAGGCTAAAGGGATCAAAGGGTATAGAGAGAAAGCAGGAATGGCGAACTCAAGTTGCATGATCAGCCATGATCATATTGAATGGCGGTGCAGGCTCGAAGGGACGAATGGCCTACTCCTGCACCTACCTTCTATGTTTCCATGTTCTATGTAAGATGAACAGACAGGACCTCAGTTTAACGTCTCATCTGAAAGACAGCACCTCCGACAGTGCAGCACTGAACATGAACAGGTTAAGTCTTTGAAAGGGTTTGAAAAGTAATCTCTCCTTTTGTTTCTCCAATCATATGCTGAGGTCAGTGTCAGCTGTGGCTCAGTGGGTAACACACTCACCTCTGAGTCAAAAGGTTGTGAGTTCAAACCTGAAGGGACTTGAGTACAAAAAATCTAGGCTGATGCTCCAGTGCAGTGCTGAGAAAGTGCTGCACTGTCGGAGGTGCTATCTTTTGGATGAGACGTTAAACTGAAGTCCCGTCCGCTCTCTCTCTGGTGGACGTAAAAGGTCCCATAGCATTGTTTCAAAGAAGAGCAGAGGAGTGTGTCCTGGCCAATATTTATCCTTCAATTAACATAACAAAAACAGTTTATCTGGTCATTATCACATTGCTGTTTGTGGGAATTGCTGTGTGCTAATTGGCTGCTTGAGTTTCCCACATTACAATAGTGACTACACTCCAAAAGTTCTTAATTCTCTGTAAAGCGCTTTGAGACGTCCGGTGTTTGTGAAAGGTGCTATATAAATGTAAGTCTTTCTTTCTTTTCCTACTCATTGTGGTCATACATTTGCGATCTAGTCTGCATAACTTGGCAGGATACATCTTGCCACTATTGATTTCCACTTCATTGTGATGTAGGCTGCTGATAGCTTTATTACTGACTGTGGCCTCCATTATGCCAAGAACGATTTCCTTGGGTCGCTTGCACATCTGGCTCCTGCGCAAACTTCCACTCCACCCCAGTAGCTATGATGTTACTCCCACGGGTTTCAGGCAGGAGACCGAACTAAACTATTTAAATCAAAAGCAAAATACTGCGGATGCTGGAATCTGAAATAAAAACCGAAAATGCTGGAAATCTCAATTGGTCAGGCAACATCTGTGGAGAGAAAGAAAGTTAACGTTTCAGGTCGATGACCCTTTGTTTGATGAAGGGCATCACCTGAAACGTTAGCTCTGTTTCTTCCACAGATGTTGCCTGACCCACTGAGGTTTCCAGCATTTTCTGTTTTTATAAACTATATAAATGTAGGCCCAGGAATTAAAATACCCTGGGCCTCATGATGAGGAGTCCATGGGGTGACCCACCCACTCCGAATGCACCCCAAGTTTAAAATTGTGGCTTCAGAATCACAATTCTCCTGAGGTGTTCATTTTTTTTTAAGTAACAACTTCTTTTCCACGGATTTGGTACCCTTGTTAATATACCACACATCTCGGAGATATTGGCCTTTGCCTCATCGAAACATGCTTGTTCCCAGAAGCTATGATAACAATCATCCCCGAGTGCGCAGATTTCCAGTTGCTGTGCATCATTACCATATGTCACCATGCCACTTACCCACCATACATCTCAATTCTATTTCCAATCAGAAATGCATCAGTTGTCTTTTGAATACAATTATACGGTCTGCTTCAATAGCCTTCCCGGGTAACTTATTTCCACAAGTCTGTTTCTATAAACTGAACAATTTTCGTGTTTCCGGAGGACGGTCTCCCCAGCATGGAAATTAAATTTCTGGGGAGCAACAGAAAAATTAACAAATTAGATAAGGCAGTCACAGATAGGCTGATGAAGTCAAAGGAAGTCAAAGCTGGTCCAGAATAGATTTAATACAAGGGTATTTAAAGAAATGACTACCAAAATCATAGCAACATGAATAGGCCTTTGAATCCCTCAAGCCTAAACTCAAGGGATTACATGTCTGGTTTATGCAACCTGTCCACATAATTTAACATTTTCAAATTCTGGTGAATTCTGCAGAGAGATCTTGCCTAATAAATTTACTGAAGCCCTTTGAGGAAATGACAGATCTAGTTAACAAGGAAATGTGATATTTTTAGATTTCAACAAGTATTTTCATACCATGCCACATTTGTGGAGAGACCAAAAAGTCGGAAGCTATGGAATAGGATTGAAAATTGGCTAAACAAGAGTAAGCAAAGGGTAGTTGTGAATGGAGTCGAGGAATGAGTGCCCTGTCAACATGGCAAGGGATGCTACATGCCAGAATTCATTTACTATATAATAATGGGGTTCTGTACTTGGGGCTTTGCTGTTTACAATGTAGATGAATGATTTGGAGCTGGGCACATCAATAAAGTTATCTAAATTTACATACAACATAAAATGTAATAAGCGGTGACTTTCCACTGAGATCTCCCGCTTGTCCACCGTAACTTTCGTGGATCAGCTGCCTAGACCCAGAAAATTGGCATGAATAGTGCTTACACTATTTTCCCTGGGTTTCCACAGCATTTACACTGAGGTTACAATGAACAAACCAGCGAACTCCTGCAGAACTCCATCCTGGGGTTTCACAGAGGAGTAGGCAATCCAAATAAAAAGGTGATTTGGATTGATTGAGAAGACAATGGCCCTGAAATTGCGGGTGGATGTCTCCGACCATAAAAATATTGACGAATGTACCTGGTGGTCCCGGAAGAACAAACACTTGCGCTACGAGACCTCCATGCACATCCTGGGATCATGTGGGCTGGACCAAGTCATGAAAATGGCATATCCCCATTCATAGCAATGGTGAGTTCTGCTTGTACGGAGATCACCATTACTGTGAATGAGGATACCCCCCCAAAACACAAACATTTAAAATAATTAAGAAAAACACTTCACATATTTAAAGTTGAATTTCATTAAATGTTTTAGACAAAAATCTATTTTTTGAAATTTTTTTAATGTTTTAATCGGGGTAAAAATTAAACTTGCCTTAGTGGCTTTTAATATAAAAATTATTGATAACATTTTATTTTTCTATCTTTTAAAACTCTTATGCTCGTAAAAACCGGCCTTACGCCTGCTTTTACCAGGCGTAAGAATTTTAAGGACATTCGCTGGGCAAAAGTTGGGCAAATAACCCAAATCCCTCCCTGTGAGGGCCCTTCTCCCGGAGATGCGTTGGAACCGTCCAAAGAAATTTTGACAGTTTGCAAGTGCCGAATTTTGGTACATGCGCCTTGCACACCTAAACCCGGAACTTGCGAGGCCTCTTCGGGTGCATGCGCATATTGTACGTACCCGGAGAGGCCACAATGTCAGGACCAGTGATGAATGAAAAATGACAGTTAATGTGGACAAGTGCAAAATAACGGGGGAGATTTTCTATGTCACTGCATGGGCAGTAATCTGGCAGAGAAGATCAACCATACATTGAAATTTAAAACTGAGTTGAGAAAGAATTTTATTCTCTAAGGGTTGTAAATCTGTGGAATTCTCTGCCCCAGAACACTGTGGAGACCTCAACTCCACTTCCTCACCCGCTGCTCATAACCCTGGACTCACTTATCATTCAAAAATCTGTCTACCTCCACCTTAAATACATTCAATGACCAAGCTTCCACAACTCTCTGAGGTAGATAGTTCCAAAAATTCACGACCCTCTGAGAGAAGAAATTCCTCCTCATTTCTGTTTTAAGTGGCGACCCCTTATTCTAAAACTATGCCCTCTAATTCAAGATTCTCCCACTAGGGGAAACATCCTCTCTGCATCTACCCAGTCAAGCTCCCTCAGAATCTTATACATTTCAATAAGATCACCGAAACATAGTATAGGTCCAACCTGCTCAATTTTCATATGACAACCCCTTCATCTCAGGAATCAACCTCGTGAACCTTCTCTGCACTGCAAGTAGATCCTTCCTTAAATAAAGAGACCAAAACTGTATGCAGTACTCCAGATGTGGTCTTACCAACACCCTGTACAGTTGTAGCATGACTTCCCTACTTTTATACTCCATCCCCCTTGAAATAAATGGCAACATTCCATTTGCCTTCCTAATTACTTACTGTATCTACATGCTAATGTTTTGTGTTGTATGTACAAGGACCCCCAGATCTCTCTGTACCTCAGCATTTTGTAATCTCTCCCCATTTCAATAATCATTTGCTTTTTTATTTTTCCTACCAAAGTGGATAACCTCACATTTTCCCACATTATACTCCATCTGACAAATGTTTGCCCACTCACTTAGCCAACCTATGTCCCTTTGTAGATTCTTTGCGTCCTCTTCACAATTGGCTTTCCCACCTGTCTTTGTATCATCAGCAAATTTGGTTACATTACACTCGGTCTCTTCATTCAAGTCATTAATATAAATTGTAAATAGTTGAGACCCCAGCACTGATCGCTGTGGCACCCGTCGTTACAGTTTGCCAACCTGTATGACCCATTTATCCTGACTCTATGCTTTCTGTTTGTTAGCCAATCCTCTATCCATGCTAATATATTACCCCAACCATGTGAGCTTTTATCTTTTGCAGTTAGCTTTTGTATGCAATTAATGTTTGCCAGACTACAGCAATGATACTTGGGTATTGGAGGTAGTGCAGCAAAGGGCACCCATTCCAATACCTAACTTAAAACATCTAAGCTGAAGGGATGGAGATTTAAAGATATGAGATTTGCAAGGAACAGCACCAACCCCTGTACATGGCTGCCTTTGACCTCACAAAGACTTTCGACACTATCAACCATGAGGGATTACGGAGCATCCTCAAATTTGGCTGCCCTCAAAAGTTTGTCACCATCCTTCACCTGCTTCATGATGATATGCAAGCTGTGATCCTGACCAACGGATCCATCACAGACTCAATCCAAGTTCGGATCGGTGTCAAGCAAGGCAGTGTCATCGCACCAACGCTCTTCTCAATCTTCCTTGCTGCAATGCTCCATCTCACCCTCACGAAGCTCCCCACTGGAGTGGAGCTAATATACAGAACCAACAGGAATCTGTTCAACCTCTGCCGCCTCCAGGCCAGATTCAAGATCGTCCCATCCTCTGTCATTGAATTACAGTACGCAGACGACATTTGCGTCTGCACACACTCTGAGGCCGAACTCCAAGCCATCGTCAACACCTTCACCAAAGCATACGAGAGCATGGGCCTTACACTACACATCCATAAGACAAAGGTCCTCTACCAACCTGCCCTGCCACACATCACTGCCCCCCGATTATCAAAATCTACGATGAGATCTTGGACAACGTGGACCATTTTACATACCTCGGGAGCCTACTGTCAAACAAGGGCAGACATCGACGACGAGGTCCAACATCACCTTCAGTCTGCCAGTGCAGCATTTGATAGCCTGAGGAAGAGAGTGAAGCCCAGGATCTCAAACCCAGCACCAAACTCATGGTCTACAGAGCAGTTGAGATACCCACCCTCCTATATGGTTCAGAGACATGAACTATATTCAGCAGACATCTCAAATCACTGGAAAAGCACCACCAACACTGCCTCCGCAAGATCTTGCAAATCCATTGGCAGGATAGGTGCGCCAGTGTCGGTGTTCTCGCTCAGGCCAACATCCCCAGCATCGAAGCACTGACCATGCTCAATCAACTCCATTGGACAGGCCACATCGCATGCCTGATACAAGATTCCCAAAACAAGCGCTCTACTTGGAGCTTCAACCTGGCAAGCGAGCCGCAGGTGGGCAGAGGAAAAGCTTCAAGGACACCCTCAAAGCCTCCTTGAAAAAGTGCACCTGGGAATCCCAGGCCCAAAGCCGCTCGAAGTGGAGGAAAAGCATCCGGGATGGCGCCAAACTCCTCGAGTCTCTTCGCCGGGAGCAAGCTGAAGCCAAGCGTAGACAGCGGAAGGAGTGCGTGGCAACCCAAGCACCCCACCCACCCGTTCCTTCAACCACTGTCTACCCCACCTGTGACAGAGATTGTCGGTCCTGCATCGGACTCATCAGTCACCTGAGAACTAATTTTTTGTGTGGAAGCAAGTCATCCTCGACTCCGAGGGACTGCCTAAGAGAGAGAGAGAGCATTGGAGGTAGTGCAGTAAAGGTTTCAATACCTAATTTAAAGCATCTGAGCTGAAGAGGTGGAGATTTAAAAATATGAGATTGTTTACTCTGAAGAAGCAAAGGCTCAGGGGAAATATTACTCCAGTATTCATGATTCTTAAGGGAAGAGATAAGTTGGACACTGCTAACATTTTGAGATTGTCTCAAACTTTAGAGCAAAGAACATGGAGCAAGCTTAGAAAAATGATTTTCAGACAATTTAGATTTAAGTAATTAATGCATAATAGGAGGCATGTAGAAACATAGAAATTTACAGCGCAGAAGTAAGCCATTTCGGCCCATTGTGGCCAAGCCGGCCGACAAAGAGCCTCACAGCCCTTGCAGCCCTAAAGGTTAAAGATGAAATCAATGCAATGCAAAGTAAGGACATTAGCCTGGATGATGTGGAATCGGTATGGGTGGAGCTGCGGAATACCAAAGGGCTGAAAACGCTAGTGGGTGTTGTGTATAGACCACCAAATAGTAGTAGTGAGGTTGGGGACAGCATCAAGCAAGAAATAAGGGATGTGTGCAATAAAGGTACAGCAGTAATCATGAGCGACTTTAATCTACATATAGATTGGGTTCACCAAGTTGGTAACAATGCGGTGGAGGAGGACTTCCTGGAGTGTATTAGGGATGGCTTTCTAGACCAATATGTCGAGGAACCTACTAGAGAGCTGGCCATCATAGACTGGATGTTGTGTAATGAGAGAGGACTAATTAGCAACCTTGTTGTGTGAGGCCCCTTGGGGAAGAGTGACCATAATATGGTAGAATTCCTTATTAAGATGGAGAGTGACAAAGTTAATTCGGAAACTAGGGTCCTGAACTTAAGGAAAGGTAACTTCGACAGTATGAGGCGTGAATTGGCTAGAATAGACTGGCAAATGATACTAAAAGGGTTGATGGTGGATAAGCAATGGCAAACATTTAAAGATCACATGGATAAACTTCAGCAAATGTACATCCCTGTCTGGAGTAAAAATAAAACTGGGAAGGTGGCTCAACCATGGCTAACAAAGGAAATTAAGGATAGTGTTAAAGCCAAGGAAGAAGCATATAAATTGACTAGAAAAAGCAACAAACCTGAGAGAAATTTAGAATTCAACAGAGGGGGACTAAGGGTTTAATTAAGAGGGGGGAAATAGAGTACGAGCGGAAGCTTGCAGGGAATATAAAAACTGACTGCAAAAGCTCCTATAAATATGTGACGAGAAAAAGATTAGTAAAGACAAACGTAGGTCCCTTGCAGTCGGATTCAGATGAAATTATAATGGGGAACAAAGAAATGGCAGACCAATTGAGCCAATACTTCAGTTCTGTCTTCATGAAGGAAGATACAAATAACCTTCCAAAGGTACTAAGGGACAGTGGGTCTAGTGAGAAGGAAGAACTGAAGGATATCCTTATTAGATGGGAAATTGTGTTAGGGAAATTGATGGGATTGAAGGCCGATAAATCCCCGGGGCCTGATAGTCCGCATCCCAGAGTGCTCAAGGAAGTGGCCCGAGAAATAGTGGATGCATTGGTGATCATTTTCCAAAGTCTATCGACTCTGAATCAGTTCCCATGGATTGGAGGGTAGCTAATGTAACACCACTTTTTTAAAAAGGCGGGAGAGAGAAAACGGGTAATTATAAACTGGTTAGCTTGACATCGGTAGTGGGGAAGGTGTTGGATCATGAAGGACGAAATAGCAGCGCATTTGGAAAGTGGTGACAGGATCAGATCAAGTCAGCATGGATTTATGAAAGGGAAATCATGCTTGACGAATCTTCTGGAATTTTTTGAGGATGTAACTAGCAGAGTGGACAAGGGAGAACCAGTGGATGTGGTGTATTTGGACTTTCAGAAGGCTTTTGACAAGGTACCGCACAAGAGATTGTTGTGCAAAGTCAAAGCACTTGGTATTGGGGGTAATATACTGACGTGGATAGGGAACTGGTTGGCAGACAGGAAGCAGAAAGTCGGGATAAACGAGTCCTTTTCAGAATGGCAGGCAGTGACGAGTGGAGTGCCGCAGGGCTCAGTACTGGGACCCCAGCTCTTTACAATATACATTAACGATTTGGATGAAGGAATTGAGTGCAATATCTCCAAGTTTGCAGATGACACTAAACTGGGTGGCGGTGTGAGCTGTGAGGAGGACACTAAGAGGCTGCAGAGTGACTTGGACAGGTTAGGTGAGTGGGCAAATGCATGGCAGATGCAGTATAATGTGGATAAATGTGAGGTTATCCATTTTGGGGGCAAAAACACAAAGGCAGAATATTATCTGAATGGCGGCAGACTAGGAAAAGGGGTGGTGCAACGAGACCTGGGTGTCATGGTTCATCAGTCACTGAAAGTGGGCACGCAGGTACAGGAGGCGGTGAAGAAGGCAAATGGTATGTTCACCTTCATAGCTAGGGGATTTGAATATAGAAGCAGGGAGGTATTACTGCAATTGTACAGGGCCTTAGTGAGGCCTCACCTGGAATATTGTGTTCAGTTTTGGTCTCCTAGTCTGAGGAAGGACGTTCTTGCTATTGAGGGAGTGCAGTGAAGGTTCACCAGACTGATTCCCGGGATGGCAGGACTGTCATATGAGGAGAGACTGGATCAACTGGGCCTTTATTCACTGGAGTTTAGAAGGATGAGTGGGGATCTCTTCGAAACATTTAAGATTCTGACGGGACTGGACAAGTGAGATGCGGGAAGAATGTTCCCGATGTTGGGGAAGTCCAGAACCAGGGGACATAGTCTTAGGATAAGGGGTAGGCCATTTAGAACTGAGATGAGGAGAAACTTCTTCACTCAGAGTTGTTAACCTGTGGAATTCCCTGCCGCAGAGAGTTGTTGATGCCAGTTCACTGGATATATTCAAGAGGGAGTTAGCTATGGCTCTTACGGTGAAGGGGATCAAAGGGTATGGAGAGAAAGCAGGAAAGGGGTACTGAAGGAATGATCAGGCTCAAAGGGCTGAATGGCCTACTCATGCACCTATTTTTCTATGTTTCTATTTTTCTATGTTTCTATGTTTCTATAAACCTATGAACAATGACGGAAAGGCAAAGAGCACCCAGCCCAACCAGTCTGCCTCACACAACTGTGACACCCCTTATACTGAAACATTCTACACTCCACCCCAACTGGAGCCATGTGATCTCCTGGGAGAGGCAAAAACCCAGGCCAATTTCGGGAGAAAAAATCTGGGAAAATTCCTCTCCGACCCATCCAGGCGATCGAAACTAGTCCAGGAGGTCATCCAGTCTAATTCCAATTACCAGCTCTCGGTCGGTAACCCTGCAGGTCACTGCACTTTAAGTGCCCATCCAACCATTTCTTAAAAGTGGTGAGGGTTGCTGCATCCATCACTCTTCCAGGCAGCGAGTTCCAGATCCCCACAACCCTCTGCGTAAAGAAGCTCCCCTCAAATCCCCTCTAAACCTTCCATCAACCACCTTAAAACTATGCCCCCTCATAATAGAC
Organism: Pristiophorus japonicus; assembly: GCF_044704955.1. Classification (NCBI taxonomy): domain Eukaryota; kingdom Metazoa; phylum Chordata; class Chondrichthyes; family Pristiophoridae; genus Pristiophorus; species Pristiophorus japonicus. The sequence continues at coordinate 24,616,949 of NC_091982.1, forward strand.
CGCTCCGCCAATGGAAATAGACCTTTACTATCCACTATGTCCAGGCCCCTCAATATTTTGTACACCTCAATGAGGTCTCCTCTCAACCTCCTCTGTTGCAATGAGAACAAACCCAGCCTATCCAATCTGTCCTCATAACGATGTCCCCAGCATCCTAGTAAATCTCCTCTGCACCCTCTTTAGTGCAATCACGTCCTTCCTATAATACGGCGATCGGAACTGCCTGCAGTACTCCAGCTATGGCCTAACCAAAGTATTATACAATTTAAGCATCACCTCCCTGCTCTTATATTCTGTGCCTCAGCCAATAAAGGCAAGCATTCCGTATGCCTTCTTAACCACCTTATCCACCTGGCCTGCTCCTTTCAAGGATCTGTGGACAAGCACTTCAAGGTCCCTTTGTTCATCTACACTATTAAGTGGCCTACTGCTTAATGTGTATACCCTTTCCTTATTAGCCCTCCCAAAGTGCATCACCTCACACTTCTCTGAATTCAATTCCATTTGCCACTGCTCTGCCCACCTGACCAGTAGATTGACACCCTCCTGCAGCCCATGACTTTCCTCTCCATTATCAACCGCACAGCCAATTTTAGTGTTGTCTGCAAACTTCTTAATCACACTCCCTATATTCAAATCCAAATCGTTGACATATACCACAAAAAGCAAGGGACCCAGGACTGAGCCCTGCAGAACCCCACTGGAAACATCCTTCCAGTCACACAAATATCCATCAATCATTACCCTTTGCTTCCTACCTCCAAGCCAATTTTGGATCCAACTTGCCACTTTGCCCTGTAACCCATGGGCTTTAGCCTTCATGACCAGCCTACTATGTGGGACCTTATCAAAAGCCTTGCTAAAGTCCATATATACTACATCGTACACATTACCCTCATCGACCCTGTATAACTAAAAAATGCAAGGAAGAACAGGATAGATATTTGAGGGAGTGGACAGTTGTGGGGCATTAGTTTTTGAGTTGACCAGATGTACTACAGATTGTTTTCCTGTGCTGTACTTTCCTATGCCACTATTACTTGGAGTGAAAAACAAAGTTCAGGAAACCTTTCCTTAAATATACCATTTGGAGGCAATGTATTTTTTTACCATAATTGGACATTTTGTTAGCAAACAGTCTTGTCAATAAGTCATGAGGAAGTAAATATTCTTGTTTGAGTCAGACTGAAAGCTTCATGATTTGCAAAAAAGCTTTCTGATAAGCAGCATTCACGCAATATAATTTATTCATAGGCATATGCTTGTTCAGTTTGAGAAATATGGATTTCAAGTGAATGCATGTTGTAATGCAACTTACATCTTCACATCTAACAATGTCATTGTCTTTGATTAATTAATCAGAGTGAGGATTGTGCTGTGTGAAGTATTTGTGGAATAGCAATGAGAATAATAGTAATGTACTATATCTTGGATATGCTGAGCTTCAAATTAGATTAATTCAATCACACCACCGACACTGAAAAAGTTCTATTATATTTATTTATGATATGCTTATTTGTGACCTTAGTCAGTGAGTGGAAGGACAGTTTTGTTTTTACATTTTTTTCTCATCAATTTTCTCCTCTTTCCCATTTGCACCTCCCCTCCCACTGCCCACACTTTGTTGTTCCATAGATACCAGATATATTCCAGTACCTCAACCAAGCAGCCCTAACTAATGTGTGACCTTTGCCAATGCATATTGGCAGGCTATTCAACTTCAGGGGGAACATCATAGCTGTGCTTATTACTTTCCACACCTAATGCTCATTCATGCAGCAGAGGTCACTGCAATTGGGACTGGAAACTTTGGTTGCTGTCCCCTTCTATGTCCCAGGGTGTTTAGACCACTACCATTAACAAAGCTGAAATCAGCTCACTTAGCACAAACCAGAGATTATACTTCGGTCCTCCTGTTGCTGTGACAGCACCAATGGCTTAGCAAGTTTTGATTGATAGCCAGGTGGGCTCCTGACTCATTCGACTTGGTAATTATGATTGGGAGAATCAGCCCTTGTCCGGGTGTATTATGCAACCTCTATTATCTGTTACAATGGCTGTGACCCTCTTCCCCCTCCATCCCCCAAATAGATGATGGAAATTGGTGGGTACTCTAGATTCTGAAAATGTTGAAACTCAGCATATCCTAGATACAGTACATTACTACTATTCTCATTGCTATTCCACAAATTCTTCACACACCACAATCCTCACTCTGATTAATTAATCAAAGACAATGACGTTGTTAGATGTGAATATATATATTGCATCACAACATGCAGATAATACAATGGCACAGGAATGTAAACAATTATAATACAAATGAATTTAAACACCCAAGAAAAAGATATGAAATACAAAGAACAAAAGAAGCTATGTAATGAGGTGACAGTCCATGTATCGCGCAGGGCTTTGTGTGTGTGAAGGTTCAACCAGATAATGAGGATGATGGAAAATAGAAGTGTATAGATATACAATACGAAACATCTTAATTTATGCTGGTAAACAATGCTGGTTATCCGCTCTTGTCTTACCCCACTGTAAGATGTGCGGAAATCACCCATCATCCGACAGTTTACAGAGTTCAAACCGTAGAACAAACAACACAAATCCCAATGGATTTGTGAAACAAACTTCTTTTACTTAAAAACAGCAAGAAACTACAAGTAAATGCACACAGAACTGTAGTGTCTAATACTTCTCTGATTACACTTCAGCATACAGTAATATTCCATTACTTTAAAATCAAGTGATAAGCAAATACCACAACATTCTAACACCAGCGAGTGGTCGGTTCTTTGATGACTAAACACATGACTTTAACTGGCAACTGACCAAGTCGCCCTCTCTCGACTGCAGCCCCAAGTGACTTTTGTCCGTACTCTTTATAATCCAAACCTTGGTAACTGCCCACTTCATACTTGTCCATAACTAGACTAGTAGTTGCTTTTCATTCCATCTTATTAATAATCCATTATTCATTAGTGAGTTCAGGGTTGGCCACTGTCTGCAAATGTTCTGGTTTTTCCGTGATGGCTCACGAGTTCATTCCTGCTCAAGGTCTGTTGTTTCATTATCTATGAGAAAGGCAGCTTGCAGAGTTCAGCAGTTTTATTCTACAAGGTTCCCACAGCAGCCTCTAGGCCTCACAAGGCATGCTGGGTTATAAAATTGTGTCAATTTTTAGTTTTGGCCAACTTATAGCAAATTTACAGCAATCTTATACAGTGAAAAATGGTGCATTTTTACAGTCCACCCTCAAGTGGCGGTGCAACCGAATTCTGGGTCACAGCCACTTACACCTTGTCGTCATTGTCTTCTTCCTTCAGTGTCTTATGTAATAACTTGACCCACTCACGCTGTTTGCATCTCCTATTAACATGGCAGGTCATTATCATTAGATTAAACACGATCACTAATTGAACAATGACCAAAATGTGTGAGATAATCCTTATCCAAGGATGAACCTTGATATTCATACCGATATCCCACCAGGACAAATCTTAGATATTTCTTCACGCAAATCACGGTTTTCCTAGGCCAAGGTATAATAGTGCTTTTGGGACTGTTTAGCGCATCTCATCAAGCTTTCAGGCAGAGGTGGAATGTCCGAGCCAAACCGACTCACATACTGGTGTAACTGTTCTTTTTACTCATCTTTTAAAGTGATATCTACTTGCCCATGTGAATAAATGCTTAATAAAACCCCGCCCCAAGTCTCACACGTTGGAATGGGGTAAAGCAAAAAGTTCCCGCTGCGATGGAACAAGTCAGCTCTAACCAATTCTGTAGAATAATGCAAAGAAGAAGCAGAACCTTTCTTCTCTCATGGCCATGCTGTGATGGAGGTTCGCCCTCAAATCCCCAATCAATGGTGCTCTCATCCCGTGTGGCACATCTCTTCTCGATGCTCCAGTTGATGTTGACATCACAAAGAGAAAAATATATTTTAAAAACTTTTACTGCTGATCCATTGAAACCAGGAAAAATGTGGCTATTTATATTTCTGGTCTTGCTGACTTAATCTGATCTGAGCTGGTAGCAGTTAGGATGTGAAAAGCGCCCTTAGTATCCTAAAGCTCAAAGGGGAGAAAACCAGTTGGAGTTCTGCTCATGATAATCAAATGATTCCCTGAAGGCAAGTGGTATATGTGTGGATGTTGGCTGAGAACAGGATTGTAAAGTCCTTATTCTACAGCATGATACCACACAAGGCACATTCTGGGGACAAGGTCACACTGTGACCTGCTCTCTTTATTTATAGGACTCCAAGGACGATGACCCTGCATGGGACCTCCCTTTTTATACCTGTGTGATCAGGTAAGGAGTGTCTCCCACAAGTTCACCCCTTGTGGTCAAGGTGTGCATCTAGGTTGAGTGTATACAGTAATACAGTGGTGTTACATTGTGGTTACATACATGACATCACCTTCCCCCCCCCCCCCCAAAGTCTTATTGGGATCATAGGTTTAGTCTTTCAGGTGGTCTACGCTCCCTCGTGGGACTCCGTAGTTGGGGCTCTGGTTGTTGGACACTGACATGAGTATCTGTCACCTGTGGTGATTCCGGCCTGTCCGGGCTGACCGCAGGGACTGTGCATTCTTCTGATTGCTCTTGTTGCTTGTTCACTCGCGGTATTGTGAGCTCCATCTCATGGTCATCTTCAGGTTCCTCCGTGTCGATGCTGAACCTTTTTTTTACTTAGTCCAGATGCTTACTGCATATCTGACCATTGTTGAGTTTTACCAAGATGACCCTATTCCCCTCTTTGTCAATTACAGTGCCCTCAAGCCATTTGGGCCCCAGGGCATGATTGAGGATGAATAAAGGGTCATTTATTTCTATACATCTCCCCCTCGAATTACGGTCATAGTACTCACATTGTGACTTGCGCTTGCCCTCAACTATGTCGGTCAGGACTGGGTAAATGAAGGACAACCGAGTTTTGAGTGTCCCTTTCATTAGTAGCTCTGCGGGCGGGACCCCCGTGAGCGAGTGCGTTCGGGATCTATAGGCCAGCAGGAGACGCGATAGGCGGCATTGTAGGGAGGGTCCTTGAATCCTGAGCATGCCTTGCTTAATGATTTGGACCGCACTTTCCGCCTGGCCATTGGAGGCCGGCTTGAACGGCGCAGTCCTGACGTGGTTGATGCCATTGCCCGACATAAACTCTCGGAATTCGTAGCTTGTGAAACATGGGCCATTATCACTAACCAGGATGTCCGGCAAGCCATGGGTTGCAAAGATCGCACATAGGCTTCCCACAGTGGTGGATGACGTGCATGAATTCAGAATGATGCACTCGATCCATTTCGAATAGGCATCTACCACAATAAGGAACATCATACCATGAATGGGCCCACGTAGTCAAAATGAATGCGTGACCATGGCCTGGTGGGCCAGGGCCACGGGCTGAGCGGGGCCTCCCTGGGGGAATTACCCAGCTGGGCACAGGTCGTGCACCTGCGAACACAGTGTTCCAGATCTGAATCAATTTCAGGCCACCAAACGTGTGACCGGGCAATGGCCTTCATCAGCATAATGCCTGGGTGCTCGCTGTGGAGTTCCCTGATGAATCCCTCCCTGCCCTTCTGGGGCATAACTACCCAGCTGCCCCATAGTAGGCAGTCGGCTTAGATGGAGAGCTCATCCATCCGTCTGTGGAACGGTTTGACCTCAGGGCATGTTCCGAGTGTAGACGCCCAATCCCCAGTCAGGACACATTTCTTAATCAGGGATAGGAGGGGATCTCTGTTTGTCCAGATTTTGATCTGGCGGGCTGTGATGGGGGAGCCTGTGCTGTCAAAGGCATCGACAGCCATGACCATCTCGGCGCTTTACTCCGCTGCCCCCTCAGTGGTGGTCAGTAGAAGCCTGCTGAGCGCATCAGCGCAATTTTCAGTGCCGGGCCGGTGCCGGATGGAGTAGTCATGAGCAGCCAGCGTGAGAGCCCATCGCTGTATGCGAGCTGATGCATTAGCAATGATAGCCTTGCTGTCTGACAACAGGGATATTAATGGCTTGTGGTCCATCTCTAATTCAAATTTCCAACCAAAGAGGTACTGATGCATTTTTTTTACACCATAGACACATGCAATTGCTTCCTTCTCGACCATCCCATATCCCCGTTCTGCTTGAGAGAGCGACCTGGAGGCATAAGCCACAGGTTGTAGTTGACCCTCAGCATTGCCCTGCTGCAACATGCACCCAACCCCATAGGAAAATGCATCACATGTCAGAACCAATTTTTTACAGGGGTTGTACAGGGCCAACAACTTGTTTGAACAAAGTAGGTTTCGCGCCCGATCAAAAGCCCGTTCCTGGCAGTCCCCGCAAAACCAATCGCAACCCTTACACAGGAGCACGTGTAGCGGCTCCAACAATGTGCTCAAGTTCGGCAGAAAGTTCCCGAAATAGTTCAACAGTCCCTGGAATGAACGCAACTCCGATGTGTTGCAGGGCCTGGATGCTCGTCGAATCGCCTCTGTTTTGGATTCGGTGGGCCGAATCCCATCTGCAGCAACTCTCCTGCCCAGAAACTCAGCCTCAGGCGCTAAGAACACACATTTAGACTTCTTGAGTCGCTGGCCTACCCGTTCCAGTCGGCGTAGCACCTCCTCCAGGTTGTGGAGGTGTTCCTCGGCGTCTCGACCCGTGATGAGGATGTTGTCCTGGAATACGATCGTTCCAGGAATGGATTTAAGCAGGCTTTCCATGTTTCGTTGAAAAATCGCGGCCACTGATTGAATGCCAAACAGACACCTGTTATAAACGAACAGTCCCTTGTGCGTGGTGATGTTGGTCAGTAGTTTAGATTCGTCGGCCAGTTCCTGGGTCATATAGGCTGAAGTGAGGTCCAACTTGGTGAACAGCTTTCCACCTGCCAGCGTGGCGAAGAGGTCCTCTGCTCTCGGGAGCGGGTATTGATCTTGTAGGGACACCCGATTGATGGTGGCCTTGTAGTCGCCACATATCCTGACAGAGCCATCCGCTTTTAGGACGGGAATGATGGGGCTCGCCCAGTCGCTGAATTCAACAGGCGAGATGATGCCCTCTCTCAACAGCCAGTCCAATTCGCTCTCGATCTTTTCCCGCATCACATACCGCTCTGGCTTTGTGGTGCACTGGCCTGGCATCCGGAATGATGTGCATCACTACTTTAGTGCCTTTGAAAGTCCCGACGCCAGGTTGGAATAGTGAATCGAATTGTTGTAGGACTTGTGAGCATGAACCTCGCTCCACAGATGACATTGCGTGAACATCCCCCCTTTTCCAGTTCATCTCAGCTAACCAGCTCCTCCCCAACAGTGCGGGACCATTGCCCGGGACAATCCAGAGCGGCAGCCGGTTCACGAACCCATTGTGTGTGACAGCCAACATTGCACTGCCTAGCACCGGAATGATTTCTTTAGTGTAAGTCCGTAATTGTGTCTCAATACGTGCTAATTTGAGTCTACTGGCTTTAAGTGGCCATAGCTTCTCAAATTGCTGAACGCCCATGAGTGACTGGCTGGCCCCAGTGTCCAGCTCCATGCGTACTGGGATACCGTTTAATAAAACCCTCATCATTATTGGTGGCGTTCTGGTGTATGAACTGTGAATATTCGCCACATGGATCCACTGAACCTCAGCGTCCATCGATTTGCCCCAAAAGTCATCCTGCCTCAAAGAACCCTCTTCTGGTCCATCCACCTCATATATTAGTCTGGTTGCAGACTTCCTGCACATTCGAGCTAAGTGATTGCAATTCCTGCAGACAAACTGTTAAAATCTGCAAGATCTAGCTGAGTGTTTTCCCCCACACCTCCAGCATGAGTTAAAGGGCTAGACTTTCACTTTCAGGCTAAAGCCGAAAAAAATGGGCCTTGTTCCAGCGGTGCGGGGCCTATCACCCGTGTTGATCACCGGCTCAGGGCCCATTTTTCTTTTTGCGATTTTCCACTCAGCCTGAGCCCAGCGATGTCAAATGGGCGATGTCATTTCTCGGCGATCTCCTGATCGCCCAAAGAAAACAGAAGTGAATGAAAAAAAAGCTTCCCTAGCAACACACCACTGCGCATGTGCAGGTTGATTTTTTTTTTCAGATTGATGCTTCTTCCCACGTTTTGAGAGGTCAAGAGACTTCACACATGCTCAGAAGCTCTGGGTGGGTCTGTGAGAGAGAGAGAGAGAGAGAGGAGAAAGGAAGCAGGTCAGAAAGTCTTATCCAAATTACAGATAAATTTAAAGAATGGAGGGAGGTGCAGGAAAGAGAAGGGCCAAACCCTTCAACGAAGAGACAAATGAGGCCCTCGTAAATGCTGTCAGCTCCAGGTGGGAGGATCTGACACGGGGTGGGCAGGGAAACCTCCACCCCGTGCATATCACAGGAATTGGTCCGAAATAGCCGACGTCGTCACATCGGCCTCCAATGAAACGCGCACACCGGACCAGTGCCGCAAACGGTGGAACAGCCTTCTGGCAGTTGCGAGAGTAGTTGAAATTTATATTTCTGTATTATTTAATAATCTAAATCGTAACTAGAATCTGCAATGTTATTAGGTTACATTTAAACATAACTAAATTTTACGCAACCCAGCATAAAGTTAAATGTTCACTTGTTATCATTACTTAACTGTTCCCTTTCCATTCTTTCTGAAATGGTCACTTGTTGTCATGACTGAAATGGTCACTTGTTATCATCACTGAAATGATCACTTGTTGTCATGACTGAAATGGTCACTTGTTATCATCACTGAGATGGTCACTTGTTGGCATGACTGAAATGGTCACTTGTTATCATCACTGAGATGGTCACTTGTTGGCATGACTGAAATGGTCACTTGTTATCATCACTGAGATGGTCACTTGTTATCATTACTTAAATGGCCACTTGTTCTGTAAAATGTTCATTTCTTCTTCTTGTAACGTTTTGGGGATTTTGAGGGAAGGGTGGGTTGGTGCGGGGGGTGGGGGGTTGGAGGGAGGGTATTGTTCATTCGTTCTTTGTTAATTAAAAAAAACATTTTCTACAACTTTTGAACCTTCTCTCTTCCTTACATAAGTTTTACAACGTACAGTTCTTCATGCAGATTTGTTTGTTCTGTTTCCCCATGTAATATCATTAAATAACTTCACTCTGTAAAAGCTATTTAATAAATAATTCCAATATATGCATAAATAAGGTGATAATACCGATTTATATTCCCTGTCCCAAATTTCTGAGTACAATTTGCATCAATTTTACTCTCTAAATAACTCAGAACAATTCTCCACCCTTCCTCAGAGGCTAAAAATGGTGTCTGTAGTGCCCATTTCCCTCTCTAAGGCTCTGAAAAAGCAACTATTTTTGAGCACTCTTTTGGGCCTTGCATCGGTCCAGCGAAGTGCATGCTAAGTGCTGAAACTTGGGATAGACCTTGTGTGGGCGATCATTTGATCATCTCAGCGATCAAAGTGGAAACTTGGGGGCCTATTTTTCCAGCGATATTTTGGGCCTAGTTTCCACTTTTTGCTCAAAATGGGCGTTAGAGGTCCATTTTGGGCCATAGATGAGCCTTAGATGGGCGATGTGAAGTGGAAAGTCTTGCCCAAAGTTTCCATTGTTGGGAACAAAGGGACTATGGCCAGGCATTCCGCGCTGACTGTCCCTTTGACTGCTCTTAAGTACCCTATTGGTGAGTGTCAATGGCCTCATCCCGGGCTGCATTGTCCACTGTGATGGCGTGAATGTCCGTTCAGCCTGCCATTGTCTCTGTTGAAGTCCTACTCTGGGGTCTATTGCTGCCTGGGGAGTGTCGGACTGCCCCTGCCTGCCTGCGGGGCTCTGAGTCGCATTGATGATGTTGACTCCCTGATCCATCGCCGCGTTAGAGGCAGAATTGCACGCGTATATTATTTTCATCTCTTCCTCCCCCGCCATGTAAGTTTGAGCTATCAACGCCGCCGCTTCCAAGGTCAAATCCTTGGTCTCAATTAATTTGCGGAAAATTCCCGCATGACCGATGCCCTCGGTAAAGAAGTCCCTTCGCATCTCCCCCCTGCAGGTATCTGTGAACTTACAGAGGCTGGCCAAACGCCGGAGGTCCGCTATGAAGTCCGGTATGCTCTGTCCTTCACGACATCAGTGGGTGTAGAATCTGTGTCGGGCCATATGCATCCTACTCGTCGGTTTGAGGTGGTCCCCGATCAATTTGCTAAGTTCTTCAAAGGTTTCGTCCGTCAGCTTTTCGGGTGCTAGTAAGTCCTTCATGAGCGCGGAAGACTTTGGTCCGTAGCTGGTCAAAAGATGAGCCCTTCACTTGTCGGCCACTGCATCCCCCAGCCATTCTTTCATAACGAAGCTTTGCTGAAGCCTCTCGACAAAATCGTCCCAGTCTTCCCCAACACAGTACCATTCCTCTGTGCTACCAGTGGCCATTCTCGTGGGTCGTGAATTCCCGTTTCTCATCGCCAATGTAAAGTTCTTACTCTACAGTATGAAACCACATGAGGCACATTCTGGGGACAAGGTCACTCTGTGACCTTAACTCTTTATTCACAGGACTCCAAAGATGATGATCCTGCGTGGGACCTCCCTTTTTATACCTGTGTGATCAGGTAAGGAGTGTCTCCCACAAGTTCACCCCTTGTGGTCAAGGTGTGCATCTAGGTTGAGTGTATACAGTAATACAGTGGTGTTACATTGTGGTTACATACATAACAAGGATCATGTTTTTTATGGTCAAAAAATCTCTAATGCGGCCATGGGAGCTGAGTATAAATAAGTTTGGAATGGGAACAAGACATTCAGCTGACCATACCTGTTCCTTCCACAGCATGACTATTTAAATCATGGACTCTGCTATCCAAGATTGAACTTCCTAAGCCCATGTATTTCAAAGAGATCTATTAATATAAAAGCAAAATACTGCAGATGCTGGAAATCTAAAATAGAAACAGAAGCCTGAATCTTACCAGCCCTGTGAGTGTGGGTTTGCAGGCTATGATCGACAGCGGGACGGGGTCCCACTCTGAACCCGCCTTCTTGTAAGTTTCCAAAGTGCCGAGTCTGGCTGCGCTTCACAGACCCGACTCCAAGCGGCGGGTCAGCAAATTAAAATCATTAAGAGGTACTTTAAAGGTATTAACCAGGTACTTAGCATTTCCCAAGTTTTTTACGAGGTTCACACCCCCCTGGAAACACGGGTTTCGGGTTTTCAATGAATCTCTATTGCTTTGATGAGCTGACTGCTGCAGGAGTGGTATAAAAGCTACGATTTCATAGCTGTTCACGTTCCAATGTCAGAAGCTGAAGCCTTCAGTATTTGGAAGACACTTTTTTGAGCTGTATGTAGGTTGAAAGTGTTTGCAGTGAGTTCTTTCTATCCACTGTCACCCCCTTGGAGCAACCTCTCTTACTATTGACAGATCGCTTCTGTCACCTCAACTTCAGCTGCCATCTATTCCATCAGCATCGGTACCCTTGAAAAAAACTCACCTTTGTCCTCAGAAGCCCACCACGATCAGCTCCAACACCACATCACAAAACACATTAGCATTACCAACAACAACACCAAACTTCTTCACAATCACCTGAAGCTGCACAGGGCACACGGCATCTGCACCTGACCACATTGCTGCCTGGGATGCCAGGGATGGCCTCACCATGGCCAGATTTAGTTCACTTGACCCCGTATAACCTGGCTGCCACATGATGCGCCAGGTTGGCACCACCCCACACCAACACCATAAAGCATCCCTGCAATGCCCAAGCCATTCCTTTCACACTCATCACCATTGTGGGGGATACTGTTATGTCTCACCATTCACTACAACTCACGAAACAACTTCCAAGGGTGCACACACATCTGTCCAAGAACGCAAAGCTTTTTAAAAAAAAGTGTCAATTTTTGACAACATATTGGCAGAAACTCAACATTAACACTGGCTAAAATACTCTGTCAGTTTGTAAAAAGGAAGAGACAGTTAAATACGTGGCTTAAAGAGTGGTGTAGAAGGAAGGGGTTTCAATTCATGGGGCACTGGCACCAGTATTGGTGAAAGAGGGAGCTGTTCCGTCAGGACAAGCTCCATTTTAACTGGGCTGGGACCAACATCCTAGCAAATGAAATAACGAGAGTTAGAGATAGGGCTTTAAACCAAAAAATGGGGGCAGGCGAGGTGGGGGATAAGGTGGGGAAAATTTGGATATCTAAAGAGAAAGGTCAATGCAATAGATCACTGTTGCGATTTGGGTAAAAATAAGCAGAGTGCGACAGGATGGGACAGAGAGTTTAATGGTAGCAGTGCAGCAAAGAATAATGTCAAAGCAGGGAATAATGGTAAAAAAAATTAAATTAAAGGCTCTTTATCTGAATGCACGAAGCATTCGTAACAAGATAGATAAAGTAGTGGCACAAAAAGAGATAAATGGGTTTGATCTAAAAGCCATTTCTGAGACGTGGTTGCAAGGTGACCAAGGTTGTGAACTGAATGTTCCAGCATACTTGACATTTCAAAAAGACAGACAGAATGATAAAGGAGGTTGGATAACCCTGATAATAAAGGTTGACATAAGGAGAGCAGAGAGAAAAGATCTTGGTCTGGAAAATCAGGAAGTAGAATCAGTATGGATGGAGAAAAGGAATAATAAGTTGCAGAGATCTTTGGTAGCAGTAGTATATAGGCCCTGTAACAGTAGCTATACCATTGGACAGAATATTAATCAAGAAACAGAAGGCGCTTGTATCAAAGGTAATGCAATAATCGTGGGTGACTTTAATCTTCATATAAACTGGACAAATCAAATTGCCAAAGGTAGTGTGGAGGATAAGTTTGTAGATGCATTCAGCTCAGTTTCCTAGAACAATACATCATAGAACCAACAAGGGAACGGGCTGTTTTCGATCTTGTGTTGTGTAATGAGACAGGGTTAATTAGCAATCTCAGAGTAAAGGATCCTCTGGGGCAGATTGATTATAAAACAATATAATTTCACATTATCTTTTGAGAGTGCTTTGCTTAAGTCCGAAACTCGAGTCTTAAACTTAAATAAAGCCAAATACATAGGTATGAAGGGCGAGTTGGCTAAGGTGGATTGGAAAAACAGATTATAAAGTATGGCAGTAGAAAAGCAGTGGCTAGCATTTAAAGAAATATTTCAAAACTCTCAACAATGTCTTCCATTGAGAAACAAAAACTCCACAGGAAAAATGATCATCAGTGGCTAACTAAAGAAGTTAAGGATAGCATTAGATTGAAAGAAGAAGCTTATAATATTGTGAAGAATTGTAATAAGCCTGAGGATTTGCAGAGTTTCAGAAACAATCAAAGGATGACCAAAAATTTGAAAAAAGTGAAAAAATAGATTGGGAGAAAACTAGCAAGAAATCTACAAACAGATTTTAAGAGCTTCGACAAGTTTGTGAAAAGGAAGAGAGTAGCAAAAGTAAACATTGGTCCCTTAGAGGCTGAGGCAGGAGACATTTTTATGGGAAATAAGGAAATGGCAAGAAACATTAAATAAATATTTGTATCTGTCTTCACAGTGGAAGATGCAAAAAGCATACCTAAATGATCGGTGCCAAGGGTGTAATGAGGAACTTAATGTAATTAATATAAGTAGATAAAAAGTACAAGAGAAACTAATGGGACTAAAAGCCGACAAATCTCCTGGACCTGACGGCTTACATCCTAGGGTTCGAAAAGCGAAGTGGATTAGAAGTAATACCGCTTTTCAAGAAAGAAAGGAGCGAAAAAATAGGAACTACAGGCCAGTTAGCCTGACATAAATTGATGGGAAAATGCTGGGATCCATCATTAAGGAAGTGGCATCAGGGCATTTAGGAAATCATAACATGATTAGGAGGAGTCAACATGGTTTTATGAAAGTGAAATTGTGTTTGACAAATTTGAAGATGTAACGAGCAGGGTAGATAAAGAGGAACCAGTGGATGTAGTATATTTTTGGATTTCCAAAAGGCATTCGATAATGTCTCACATAAAAGATTACTACACAAGATAAGTACTCATGGGATTGGAGGTAATCTATTAGCATGGATAGAAGATTGGTTAATGGACGGAAAACAGAGAGTAGAGGTAAACGGGCCTTTCTCAGGTTGGCAGGCTGTAACCAGTGAGGTGCCGCAAGGATCAGTGCTGGGGCCTCAGCTATTTACAATCTATATTAATGACCCAGATGAAGGAACCGAATATAATGTATCCAAGTTTGCTGATGATACAAAGCTAGGTGGGACAGTAAGACACAAAGCGTCTGCAAAGGTATATAGATAGACTAAGTGAGTGGGCAGATGGAGTATAATGTAAGGAATTTTAAGGTTATTCACTTTGGTCGGAAGAATAGAAAATCAGAATATTTTTTAAATGGTGGGAAACTTTTAAATGTTGGTGTTCAGAGAGATTTGGTCGTCCTTGTGCAAGAAACACAGAAAGCTAGCATGCAGGTACAGCCAGCAATCAGAAAGGCAAATGGCACGTTGTCATTTATTACAAGGGGGTTGGAGTATAAGAGTAAGGAAGTCTTGCTACAATTGTACAGGGCCTTGGTGAGATCACACCTGGAGCACTGTGCACAGTTTTGGTTTCCTTATCTCAGGAAGGATATACTTGCCTTGGAGGCAGTGCAACAGAGGTTCACTCGATTGATTCCTGGGATGAGAGGGCTGTCTTATGATGCGAGATTATGATGATATAGAATGTAGAGAGAGAAACAGAGTTAACGTTTCAGGTCGATGACCCTTCATCAGAACTGGAAATAATATCTATTAATATCTCTGAGACACTTGTGATGGTAAATTGGACAAGTTGGAATGTGGATTGAAAATAAATGCAAAGACAGACAGTGATCATCATCAGAAAGATGCATAATAACAATTAATCAACAATATGGGACGACATCAAGTTGTTTACTTTCATAGTCTAATAACATCAGATGGCTGAAGTAACAAAGAATTTAAACGGGGATAGAAATTGCAATCGAGGTAGTTAATATCCAGAAGGAGATTCCGTAGAATTGTAAAAATTAAACTGGTGATAAGAAGTAGAAGGGTAGAAATTCACCTAACGTTTTTAAAGTTATTTTCCCGCCGCGCTGGATGAGATGGCCTCTTTCGCGAAATTTAGCTCTTTGTCATTTTTTTTAGGCGGACCGGAAGTAGGTCATAATAGGGGCAGAAGTGGGGCCGTAAGCAGAAGATGGACCATGAGAGGGGCAGAGGTGGAGACAGAACAGAGTCACCGCCACTGTCAATCATCAGCGGAGCAGTGATGATGTCAGGATGCGTGTGCATCACCACGACTCTCCCCTTTATTTCAAGGGGAGAACCTTTGTCATGTTAAAACTTCGGTGGGCCACCAGGGAGGGTTTTGGCCGGGCCAGTGGCCTGGCACCCAAAAGGGGGCGCCAGGCTACTTGGTGGCGGTCCAGCCGAACCCAGGGGTATAATTGTTGGCCCGACCTGGCAGTCGGCCGACAAAAAAACACAGGATGGCCACGTCAGTGGGCCCTCGCCATTTACAACCGCCATGCAGCCATATCCCACACACTGAAAACAAGGTGCACTGACGGAAAAAGCTGTCGGGGGCACCACGAGGCGGATCTACAATTTTTTGTGCTGAATTTGGCTGGAGCTGCGGGAGATCGGTGATGCGCGCTTTTATTTCGCACTTAGGATGGGTCGGCAGCAGCGGGGCAGAAATGGGGACCGCCAGAAAACCCCCCGAGATGAATTTCGCTGCCGGTCATTCGACCCCAAATTGGCAGCCATTTGACTCTGCTGCATGGCCTCCGCGTTCTGACAGTAAGCGGGAGGCTGAATTTCGGCCCGAGAATGTTTACGTGTTATGTGTGGTCTGATGTGAAAATTGGACCTTGAGTGCTGAAATAAGAAAACTGGAGGCATTTCAGTTGTGGTGCTGCAGACATGTGCTGAAAATTAGGTAAACAAGAAGAACGACTAATGAGCGAGTTCTTGAACTAGCACAAGTATCAAGATTCAATATTAGGGCTGATTATGATGAGAAGAATAACATACTATGGATACATTATTCATGCCTCACAAAGAAATTTATTGGGGTTATTGCTGTCAAGAAAAGTTGATTGTTTGCATTTTGAACTATTACCAAGAACAGTATAGCTGAGGTGATGAATGACAAGGTGTAGCTTAATCCAACTGCATACTATTGTGTTTCTAACACAGATGAGACCGCACACAGAGAGGTTAAAGTAACAGTGACCTCAGTCTTTATTAAGACACTCCAGAGTGAAGAACTGGCCTTAGGGGCCGGCTTATATACAGTGCTCCCAAGGGATGTTGGGATCCCTTGGGACTTCAGGGGATGCGCTCCCTGGTGGTGGAACATGGGAGTGCATGCTTTACAGATGCACAACATCACTCCCCCCCCCACCCACCAAAGTCAAAGTGAAAACTATTTACAAGGTGAGGCGGTCGGGAGCCTTTCTTTCCCTGGTGGACCGCCTCGGTACAAATGTCTGTTCTGATGTGTTGACTGTGCCCTCACTGGGCTGGCATGTTTTTGGCCCTGCTGGGTGAGCCTAGCCTTGCTGGGCTTTTGGGCGTGATGGTTTCGATTTCCTGGTCCGGGGTGGTGTCGTTGATCCTTTGGGTGTGTGTTGCAGGCTCGAAAAAGGTGCTGTCTGCTGTGAGTTGTTCAGGGCAGTCTGTGAACCGCAGCCTCGTTTGGTCCAGGTGCTTTCTGCAAATTTTTCCATTGTCGAGTTTGACTACAAACACCCTACTCCCTTCTTTAGCTATCACCGTGCCCGCGATCCACTTGGGACCATGTCCATAGTTTAGCACATAAACATGGTCATTCAGATCAATTTCCCGTGACACAGTGGCGCGACCATCGTTTACATTTTGTTGCTGCCTGCTCTCTACCTGATCATGCAAGTTGGGGTGAAGCAGCGAGAGTCTGGTTTTAAGTGTCCTTTTCATGGGTAGCTCAGCCGGGGGCACCCCTCTGAGCGAGTGGGTTCTCGTGCGGTAGCTGAGCAGTACTCGGGACAAGCGGGTTTGAAGTGAGCCTTCTGTGACTCGTTTGAGGCTCTGTTTGATTGTTTGTACTGCCCACTCTGCCTGTCCATTGGAGGCTGGTTTAAACGGGGCCGAGGTGACATGTTTGATCCCATTGCGGGTCATGAATTCTTTAAATTCGGCACTGGTGAAACATGGCCCGTTGTCACTGACCAGTATGTCAGGCAAGCTGTGGGTGGCAAACATGGCCCTCAGGCTTTCAATGGTGGCGGAGGCGGTGCTTCCTGACATTATTTCACATTCAATCCATTTTGAAAAAGCATCCACCACCACCAGGAACATTTTACCGAGAAACGGGCCCGCATAGTCGACATGGATCCTCGACCATGGTCTGGAGGACCAGGGCCACAAACTTAGTGGTGCCTCTCTGGGCGCGTTGCTCAACTGAGCACACACACTGCATTGCTGTACACAGGACTCTAAGTCAGAGTCGATACCGGGCCACCACACGTGGGATCTGGTTATCGCTTTCATCATTACTATACCCGGATGTGTGCTGTGGAGATCCGAGATGAACGTCTCCCTGCCCTTTTTGGTAGCACTACGTGATTACCCCACAACAGGCAGTCTGCCTGAATGGACAGCTCATCCTTTCGCCGCTGGAACGGCTTGATCAGCTCTTGCATTTCAACGGGGATGCTGGCCCAGCTCCCATGCAGTACACAGTTTTTTACTAGGGACAGCAGAGGATCGTGGCTGGTCCAAGTCCTAATCTGGCGGGCCGTGACAGGTGATTTATCATTTTCAAACGCTTCCATGACCATCAACAAGTCTGCGGGCTGCGCCACCATCAACAAGTTTGCAGGCTGCGCCATTTCCACCCCCGTGGTGGGCAATGGTAGCTGACTGAGAGCATCCGCACAGTTCTTGGTAGCTGGCCTGTGGCGGATGGTATAGTTATACGCTGATAGTGTGAGTGCCCACCTTTTTATGGGGGCTGAGGCATTAGTACTTATCCCTTTGTTTTCAGCGAACAGGGATATGAGGGGCTTGTGATCGGTTTCCAGCTCAAATTTGAGGCCAAACAGGTACTGATGCATTTTCTTTACCCCGAACACACACGCTAATGCCTCTTTCTCAATCATGCTGGAGGCCCTCTCGGCCTTCGACAAGCTCCTGGAGGCATAGGCGACAGGTTGCAATTTCCCCGCAACGTCAGCTTCTTGTAATACACACCCGACTCCGTACGATGATGCGTCACATGCTAGCACAAGTATTTTACACGGGTTATACAATACAAGCGGCTTGTTGGTTGTTTCTGGCTTTCTCAAAAGCAATTACTTGGTTTTTTCCCCATACCCAGTTCTCACCTTAACGCAATAACATATGTAGGGGCTCTGAAAGGGTGCTTAACCCCGGTAGGAAGTTACCAAAATAGTTGAGGAGTACCAGGAACGACCGCAGCTCTGTGACGTATTGTGGCCTGGCCACATGTTCCTGATAGACTCTGTCTTGGCGTCTGTGGGCCGAATGCCGTCCGCCGCAATCTTTCTCCCCAAAAACTCCACTTCTGTTGCCATGAAGACACATTTCGACCTCTTCAGCCGCAGCCCTACGCGATCCCGTCGCTGGAGGACCTCCTCCAGGTTTTGTTGGTGCTCGACGGTGTCCCGACGTGTGACCAATATGTCGTCCTGAAAAACCACCATGCGTGGTACTGACTTGAGTCGGCTCTCCATGTTTCTCTGGAAGATCGCTGCAGCCGACCGAATTCCAAACGGGCATCTGTTGTAGATGAACAGTCCCTTGTGCGTGTTGATGCAGGTGAGGCACTTCGAAGACTCCTCCAGCTCCTGCGTCATGTAGGCCGAAGTCAGGTCGAGCTTGGTGAACACCTTGCCTCCTGCCAGCGTCGCAAATAGGTTGTCTGCCTTAGATAGCGGGTATTGGTCCTGCAGCGAGAAACGATTAATAGTTACTTTATAATAGCCGCAAATCCTGACCGTGTCATCACTTTTGAGTACTGGAACAATCGGGCTGGCCCACTCGCTGAATTCCACTGGGGAGATGATGCCTTCGCATTGCAGCCTGTCCAGCTCGATTTCCACTCTCTCCCTCATCATGTGAGGTACCGCTCGTGCCTTGTGGTGGATGGGTCATGCCTCTTGGACCAAGTGGATCTGCACCTTCGCCCCGGAAAAGTTTCCAATGCCTGGCTCAAAAAGGGAAGGAAATTTGTTCAGAACCTGGGTACATGAGGCCTCATCGACATGTGATAGCGCTCGGATGTCATCCCAGTTCCAGCGGATTTTGCCCAGCCAGCTCCTTCCAAGCAGTGTGGGGCCATCGCCTGGGACAATCCAGAGTGGCAGTTTGTGCACCGTGCCCTCGTAGGTGACCTTGACCATGGCGCTGCCCAGGACAGTGATAAGCTCTTTGGTGTACGGTCTCTGTTTCGTGTGGATGGGGCTCGGGGCTGGTCTGAGTGCCTTGTTGCACCACAGTCTCTCAAACATATTTTTACTCATGATGGATTGGCTAGCGCCAGTGTCCAGTTCCATGGCTACGGGTAAGCCATTCAATTTTACACTTAGCATTATAGGTGGACATTTCGTCAAAAATGTGTGCATCCCGTGTACTTCAGCATCTGTCTCCTCTCTCTGAGGCTCAAAATTGCTTTGATCCACCATGGACCGATCTTCCTCTGCCACGTGGTGGTTAGCAGGTTTGGAGGTGCCCTATTGTTCCACAGCTCTTGCAAACATACCCTTTGAATGGGCATGAATAGGCTGAATGCAAGCCTCCACAACGCCAACAAGGTGGATATTGCCTTGCATTCATCCTTTGTTGCGGACTCTTAGTCATCCGGGTCACCTGAGGACTGCTGGCAGTTGCATACTCGTGGGTTCTGCCCTGTACATTCCTGCTAACACAGTTCCAGTTAATTTCTGAACATTGCTAGCACTTGTGTGCTGAGAGATTTGTTTGGTGTTATCACTGGTGGACTTAAATGCCTGTGCAATCGCAATGGCCTTGCTGAGGGTCAATGTGTCTACAGTCAAAAGTTTTCGTAGGATGCCCAGTACAAAAAAGTCTCTGAGCATTTTCTCCAGGTAGTCATCAAACTCACATTGTCCTGCAAGTCGCCTTAGCTCAGCGACATAGCTCTCCACTTCCTGACCTTCAGATCGCTGGCACGTGTCGAACCGATACCTCGCCATCAGCACGCTCTCCCTCTGGTTAAGATGCTCCCGAACCAGTGTACACAGCTCCTCATAAGACTTATTTGTGGGTTTCACCGGAGCCAGAAGATTCTTCATGAGGCTGTAGGTCGGTGCTCCACAGACCGTGAGGAGGACCGCTCTCCTTTTTGCAGCGCTTCCTTCTCCGTCCAACTCATTGGCTACAATGTATTGGTCTAGCCGTTCGACATAGGCTTCCCAGTCCTCACCCTCCGAGAACTTCTCCAGGATGCCCACAGTTTGCTGCATCTTTGCGTTGGATTAGTATACTCGTCGCCAGTTATTGTGTTCCTAACACAGATGAGATTGCACACAGGGAGGTTAAAGTAACAGTGACCTCAGTCTTTATTAAGATACTCCAGAGTGAGGAACAGGCCTTCGGGGCCGGCTTGTATACAGTGCTCCCAAGGGATGCTGGGATCCCTTGGGACTTCAGGGGATGCGCTCCCTGGTGGTGGAACATGGGAGTGCATGCTTTACAGATACACAAGACATATATACTGCAAAGTATGATGTGTACTAATCATCAACTGCCAGAATGTAGAAGGTATATGGAGTAAGAGCTAAAGATTACACTGATGATGCATGGTACAAAAAAAGATTAAAATTACTAGAATTCACTTGCACACATCTAAATTTTAATACAATTTTTAACTACTATTTTATGATTTAGGAAAAGTAACTTGCACTATTTGTTTTTATTATCCCTGACATTAACTGGAATTACCCATCAGTGGTTACTATGTTGACAAATTACCTTGTTTTGGTTCAAAGCTCTGTGTGTGTGCTCAAAAGCATCACTGCAGTATTGTAACTTGCTGAGCTTGAGCATCAGAATGAACACTGGAACAGGAGTAGGTCTTTCAGCCCTTCAATTCAATTAGATCATGGTTGATCTGTACCTCAACTACATATCGTCTAATACAAAAATCTATCGATCTCAGTTTTAAAATTTTTCAACTGATCTAGCCTCAACAACATTTTGGGCCCAAGTTTCGGCCTCAGTTGCTCCTGATTTTTTGGAGCAACTGGTGTAGAACGGAGTACCTTAGAAATTCAAATTCTCGGCATTTAGTTTGCTCCAGTTCTAGTCAGTTAGAACAGTTTCACTTTGGAACAGAATTTTTTTTTCCCAAAAGGGGGCGTGCCCGGCCACTTACGCCTGTTTTCAAAGTTTCGTCAGTGAAAACTTACTCCAAACTAACTTAGAATGGAGTAAGTGAAGATTTTTGTACGCTCGAAAAAACCTTGTCTACACTTTAGAAAATCAGGCGTTGGTTACAAATTAGGCGTAGGGAACGAGGTGGGGGGGGGGGGGGGGGAAGGGAAGTCATTAAATTCTACAATCAATCCTTAGTTATACTTATACAAATATTATACAAATAAATCCAACCTGAATAAAAATTTATAAGCAAAGAAAAGATTAAATAAACCATATTCCTACCTGTGTGAAACAGCAGCAGCCTTCGAGCTGCTGTGCTTCAGGCAGGCCTTTCATGTTGGAGACCTGCAGGGGTGTGGCGTCAGTGTCTCGACAGCAGCCCCAACAGCGGCAGCAAGCAGCCTTCGAGCTGAGCTGCTGTGCTGCAGGCAGGCCTTCATTCTGTTAGTGGCTGGCCGGCAGCCGAAGGATCAACACCGGATGCACGCAGCGTTTCAAGGGGGTTGAGGCCATTCGGCCATGGGATAAGAGCGGCGTCAGTGGCTGGCCGGCATCCGAAGGATCAACACCGGATGCACGCAGCTTTTCAAGGGGGTTGAGGCCATTCGGCCATGGGATAAGAGCGGCGTCAGTGGCTGGCCGGCAGCCGAAGGATCAACACCGGATGCACGCAGCGTTTCAAGGGGGTTGAGGCCATTCGGCCATGGGATAAGAGCGGCGTCAGTGGCTGGCCGGCAGCCGAAGGATCAACACCGGATGCACGCAGCTTTTCAAGGGGGTTGAGGCCATTCGGCCCATGCTTAAGGGGCGGTGTCAGTGGCTGGCCGGCAGCCGAGTCCTTTTAAAAATGGCCGAGTGCCAATGTTTGTTTGACACTGCGCGTGCGCGAACGCTCCAACGCGCACGCGCAGGTTTGCCGGCACCACGTTGGCTCATTTAAATTGGACCCGCCCCCCACTACTTACAGAATCGGCGTGAGTGTTTGGCTCCGCCCCCCGCTGTGAAGAGCGCGCCGCGCCAAGCTGAGATCGAGCTCCGAGGAGCCGGAGAATATCAACGTTTTTTTCTAGCGCACTTTTAGGCACGAAGAACAGGCGTCCAGCTCGGAGGTGCGCCGTTTTCGGCGCGGGCCGAAACTTGGGGCCTTTGAGGGAGAAAGTTCCACATTTCCAGCACCCTTTGTGTGAAGAAGTGTTTCCTGACATCACCCCTGAATGGCCGAGCTCTAATGAAAACATTATGCCGCCTTGTTCTGGACTTCCCCACCAGAGGAAATAGTTTCTCTCTATCTATGCTATCAAATCCTTCAATCATCTTAAATTATATCACCCTTTAATCTTCTATACTCGAGGCTATTCAAGCCTAGTCTATGCAACCTGTACTCAAATTTAACCCATTTTAGCCTCAGTTTCATTCCGGCGAATCTGTGCTGCACCCCCTTAAAGGATGATGGGTCAGGTGTTGTGGTTGGTATGATGGTGTACTCTGTACTCTGAGAGTACACCATCATACCGCCTTTGAAATTGACCACACGTTTGGGATTTCCGCATGCATTGTTGGGAAATTCGAATCCGATTTTCATTTGAATGGCTTTCTTCTTCTCCCCTCCCCCCAAAAAAAATCTGTTGGATTGAACTATTTTTATTCAGTCCATTATTGGGAACCTGTTGGCAAAAAAAATGCAACAGCCTAAATCGGTTTTGCCCAATAAAGGGATGTGAATTGGACAAAACTGACTTCAAATTGGGGCAGAGATCTGTTACAACAGTTCTCTGCCCATTTATCCTTGTGTCCAGTCTCCCAATATTATAATTGAAGGACACTAGAAGCAGCTACCAGTTTGTTGCTGCAGCCATGAAAATTCGATTAAAATGACATAGCGCCATGCATGACGTTTACCCTTGTTCAAGCTGGCACAGCTTTGCTCCATAGAGCTATCAGTATACAATGGGCCTCCAGAGTTGCAAGAGTCTGTACTATTTATGGAAGTAGCTTAAAAGAGCCCTGTGAAAAGATTCTTAGAAGCATTCGGGTGCTATTTCTGCACTGTTTTTGTTGCACAGTTGTATCTACTTACACTTCAGCACTGCCCTTGCACACACTTGGGGATCTATCAGCCTTGATTCTGCCAATCTGCACCTCAGCTTTCTGGAGTTCGGTAAGTGCAATCATAGAATTATACCCACAGAAAGAGGCTACTTGGCCCATCGTGTCTGTGCTGGCTCTTTGAAAGAGCTATTCAATTAGTCCCACTGCCCTGTTCTTTCCCCAAAGTCCTGCAATTTTTCCCCTTCAAGTATTTATCCAATTCATTTCTGAAAGTCATTATTGAATTTGCTTCCAGCACTCTCTCAGGCAGTGTATTCCAGGTCAGAACAATTTGCTGCATAAA
Source organism: Pristiophorus japonicus (assembly GCF_044704955.1). Lineage (NCBI taxonomy): Eukaryota > Metazoa > Chordata > Chondrichthyes > Pristiophoridae > Pristiophorus > Pristiophorus japonicus. The sequence continues at coordinate 24,640,721 of NC_091982.1, forward strand.
AATGTTTTTTCTCATTGTGCCTCTGGTTCTTTTGCCAATCATCTTAAATCTGTGTCCTCTGTTTACTGACCTTCCTGCCACTGGAAACAATTTCTCCTGATCTACTCTATCAAAATCGTTCATGATTTTGAATACATCTATCAAAACTCCTGCACCTTCTCTGTTCTAAGGAAAACAACCCAATGCTTCTCCAGTCTTTCCACATAACTGAAGTCCATCAACCCGAGTACCATTCTTGTAAATCTCTCCGGCACTGTCTCTAACACCTTGACATCTTTCCTAAAATGTGGTGCCTTACGAGTGTTTATAAAGGTTTAGGCATAAATTCCTTGCTTTTGTACTCCATGCCTCTATGAATAAAGCTAAGGATTCCATGCTTTTTTTCAATAGCTTTCTCAACTTGTCCTGCCATACTAAGGATTTGTGTACATACACCCCCAGGTCTCTCTGTTACTGCAACCCTTTTAAAACTGTACCATTTAGTTTATATTGCCTCGCCTCATTCTTCCTACCAAAATGCATTAGTTCACACTTCTGTGTTAAATTTTAAATGCCATGTGTGTGCCTATTTCATCAGTCTCTTTACGTCCTCCTGAACTCTGTTACGAGCCACCTCATTGTTTACTACATTCTCGACTTTCGTATTATTGGCAAACTTTAAAATCATACCCTGTATACACAAGTCCAGGTCATTAATATATATCAAAAAGAGCAGTGGTCCTAACACTGATCCCAGGGATACTCCACTGTATACCTCCCTCCAGCCAGGGAAGGCCTCAGGACCGGGAACTCGTGTGGGCGCAACAGCTCCGGGGAAGTGCATTTCTTTTTTCTAGAATCCAGTCGAACGCCTGCGAGAAGGAGAAACCGGGATTTCTGGGCCAATATATCAATTCACACTTTCGTTAAATTTCATCTGCATTGTGTCTGCCAATTCCACCAGTCTATGTCCTTCTGAAGTCTGTTAACTATCTGCCTCATTGTTTATTCCATTTCTGATTTTCCTGTCATCTGAAAACTTTGAAACTATGCCCTGTATCCCCAAATCCAGGTCATTAATATATATTAAAGAACAGTGGTCTCAACACCGACCCCGGGTAACAACACTGCACACTTCCCACCAGTCTGAAAAACATCCCTTCACCATTACTCTGTGCAGAGCTCCCAGTGTCTCCCCCCCCCCTTTAATGGAAGGGAAGGGCCCGTGGAACATGGATGTGAAATTGAGCTTACCGTCCCTGACAGGAAGTGGAGCGCAATGTCGCCCGCTCTACTTCCTCTCAGAGCGGGCTCGGGGGCACTACCCAGGCGAATGTCGGAGCACTATGTGGATCATAGCGCTGACGTATTCCACGGGCCCTCCCCTTCCATTAAAGCGGAGGGACACTGGGAGCTCTGCATGGCTCCTAATGGGTGTCCACAAGGCCACTGGGGATGCGTGGTGCCATGGCCGCAGCCCGGCACCGAAACGGAGTGCCGGGCTGGTGCCATGGCCGCAGCCCGGCCCCGAAACGGAGTGCCGGGCTGTCTGATCGCGGCATGGACCCCGCTAAATCGGCAGAGAAAGGCCCGGCCACTAAGTCAGCAACAACAAAAAAAGTGGCAGCACGCACAGCGCACACCTCCCCTTTAAGTTTTGACCCGCGAGCAAAGTGCGGCCCGGTTCGCGATTCGTGAGGCTGGTGCTGACTTTGCCCGTGGCAGCCTCACGGGATGCTGCCCAATTTCTTCCGCGCGGCAAAAACGGGCTGGCTGGGCGAAAAGGCGTCGCTATGCATGAGGATGACATCATCAACGGAGGCGTAGTGACCTGGGGCACTATCAACGGGGGTGCGGCGCCTCCACTAACTCCTGTGCAGTTTCCCAGGAGCCGGTAGCGCCACCACCCCCCCCCCCCCCCCCCCCCCAGGTCGAAAACACTTCCGCGCCCCGTTAGCTCTCCCTGGAGGTACTAACGACAGGCGCGCAGCAGGGGAATTCCACCCCCGAAAACCGTGTCGTTGCCACATGGGTTTTCAAATTATTTGAGAAGAAGGTTATTTTTTTGGACAATTGTATTTATTAAATGTATTGGGGAATTGATGCCATAAAGTTCTTTCAGAATCAAACATGGTGATAAAGCAGCTGATTCTCGGTCAATTAGCACCTTACAGAGCAGGATGTCAATTCAAAACAAGATGGAGAAAGGACAAGAAACAAGCGCAGAGAGAGAGATGATTGAATGCTGTGCGGAACATATTGACTTCTGAGATATTGCTCTGTGGAAGTCATGGAATGGAAAAAGGTGATGAAGGATATAATAACAGAAACAACAAATAGCACCTTTAATGCAGTAAAACACCCCAGGCACTTCATAGTAGAGGAAACTTATTATCTGGGCAATCCATGGTGTTACAGGCTTTGTACTGCACCCTCTTTCCTTCACAGTACTTCCCACCGTTCCTTGGGACTGGATTATCACAGTGCCGAAACGAGTACTGTAATGAGTTGGATAAAGTTCTTTAGAAACATAGAAACATAGAAAATAGGTGCAGGAGTAGGCCATTCGGCCCTTCTAGCCTGCACCGCCATTCAATGAGTTCATGGCTGAACATTCAACTTCAGTACCCCATTCCTGCTTTCTCGCCATACCCCTTGATCCCCCTAGTAGTAAGGACCTCATCTAACTCCTTTTTGAATATATTTAGTGAATTGGCCTCAACAACTTTCTGTGGTAGAGAATTCCACAGGTTCACCACTCTCTGGTTGAAGAAGTTCCTCCGCATCTCGGTCCTAAATGGCTTACCCCTTATCCTTAGACTGTGACCTCTGGTTCTGGACTTCCCCAACATTGGGAACATTCTTCCTGCATCTAACCTGTCTAACCCCGTCAGAATTTTAAATGTTTCTATGAGGTCCCCTCTCATTCTTCTGAACTCCAGTGAATACAAGCCCAGTTGATCCAGTCTTTCTTGATAGGTCAGTCCCGCCATCCCGGGAATCAGTCTGGTGAACCTTCGCTGCACTCCCTCAATAGCAAGAATGTCCTTCCTCAGGTTAGGAGACCAAAACTGTACACAATACTCCAGGTGTGGCCTCACCAATGCCCTGTACAACTGTAGCAACACCTCCCTGCCCCTGTACTCAAATCCCCTTGCTATGAAGGCCAACATGCCATTTGCTTTCTTAACCGCCTGCTGCACCTGCATGCCAACCTTCAATGACTGATGTACCATGACACCCAGGTCTCTTTGCACCTCCCCTTTTCCTAATCTGAAGGATTACAAGGAAACAATTAGGTGGATTGGTCAGAGTTGCTATAGGAAGAGATGTCATTTCAGTATGTTGATGTCTGATTCATAAATTATAAGGAAGAGTGCTTTCTGCCTCACACAGTTTGTAAGCCTGCTCTCTCACTCAGTATTCAGCAGTATGTGGTATTAAAGGAATGTACACAAACACAGGCTAAGACTCTTGGGCAAACTCTTAACTTGAAGGTCAAATGGCGAGAACATATGATGCTGGGGCGTTATATTTTATTGTGTACTAGTACCTCCAGAGTTCTGTGTTTTGTGGTGAACACTTCAGCTGCACACAGACACTCGTATCGTGGAACAAACATGTCAATAAATGCAAGCAAAACCTCCACACTCAGGCCCAATACAGGTACAGGAAGTCCAAGGTCGCAAAGAGTTTTGACTATCATTCACTTCCCTTTATCTTTAAGCACCAGGAAAGTAAAAATACTGAAGTTGCACTGGCATTTGTAATGTTCAAAACCAAAATGGAGGGTTCCTGAAAGTTACGCTTTGACGTCATGTCATGAATAATAACAAGTAGGAAAGGAAAGAGGTATATCTTATCATGTTTGCTTCTTGTTATATATGTAAACCTGTATGTACCTTGAATAGCCACCAGAGGCCACATCCCCTGGAGTCCCAAGGGATCCCAGAATCCCTTGGGAGCACAGGTACTTAAGGAGGCCTCACAGGCTGGAGAGGCACTCTGGAGACCTGCAATAAAAGACTAAGGTCACACTTCACTTTGAGCTCACAGTATCCAGCCAGACTCTTTATTCATATATCACACTTCTATAAACTGGGTATTAATAACAACTTGTGTATATACCTTTGTTACTCCAACAACCTATATTGGAGCAGTGTTCCCTATATTAAATGCAAGATGTTTGGAGTCTAAAGGTTTTCTTTTAATATGTTAATTAAACATTTAGAACTGACACCGACTTCTCTGAGCCTGTACATTCCCATGTTCTTGTTCACGGAATAACATTTGAAATAGGTACTTTTTCAAAGTTGCTTTTTGTTAAAATTTTTACCCTCAAGTTTCCTTCACTTCTCTTGCTGGTGCTGACTCTTGTTGGGATTAAGTTGGACATGTGTTGGGAGCCCTTTTGTACTTTGCCCTTACAGCCCTCAACCATTGCTGAGCCTGGACAGTGATTGTCAATTAGCTCTTTGACCACGGGGAGCATCATAATCCACCACAATCCTATTTTCACCCATCATTCACACACCCACACTTTCCAGCAATGCCCATTAACAAATTAAAAAAACAAATTAGATAATCAGAAGCAAGAACTTTGGCTATCTTTGCCCCTTCCCAGCCAAGAAGAGTTTGACGAATTATGTCGACCCAATGGCTGTTCCTGTTGACATCAACTATCTCAGCTTAGACTGGACATGAAATGGAACCTTACTGTTCTGTCTGGCTCAGTTCCTTGTTGAGCAATACACTTACAAACTAAATTGTGTTTTTTAATATAAAATGAGGTAATATTTTAATGAAACAAAAGTAAAACACTATGGTCACAGTTTTCTGCTTCTGTTCCTGCTAGCCTACAAATTTCTACCCTTTCAAGTTAATAGGTGGAAACCCGGGAAATGACGAGTACATAATCAGAAAACCTTGGCTTACATGGCTTTGATGATGGTATAAAGAATCCCCATAAATTTTGCAGCCTGTCTTATACAACAGTGAACAAGTCTGTTCAGTTTTTTTTTTCCTCTTGAACTCTGCAGCCATACTCTAAAGCCTGTAACAATTTTTTCATAATAAAAATGTAAATATTTCCATTTAGTCATTTTGATAGTGCAGGTCCACACTGAATTCTGCATATTAAGCAGGTGACATATTTCAAAATGGTTTTAATCATACGGAATTCCGAGCAAACTCTCACTATCACAGTAATAATCTCTGTGTGATAAATATCACACGTCAAAACAGGCTTCGAATGCTGGATATAATAGATGAATAATTTGGAACTCCAAGTCTCCTTTGAATTTTAGTCCTGCAACATCATTATTTATGTTCTTCAGTTGAATATATTCCTATTTCTGCTCTGATAACCAGAGATTAATATGAGAGACACAAAAGCCCAGTAGAGTTTGACAATGTTTATCTAAACTCACAGCTGAGAGACAAATGAGTCAGTCACATTTGTTTAATATACTTATTGCATAGTAAGGCTTGGATAACGAGTTTTTCCACAGAAACATTTTCTTAATGAAGATGTGAGTTACGTACTGGCATTTCTCCAACATACCATTGACTAATGAGGTGATAAAATAATTTGTCTCCATTCATCTTTGACCTATGCAGATCATTACCCCACAGCAATGCTGCAGGTTATTATCAAAAAATATTGTGCATAGATTTAAATTATTAATATATATATGTCCGACTTTCTTTTTAGCAATTTTCTCCTCTCCTCTGCTGGGAGATGGCTCCAGGAGCTCCTGCAACACTCCAGTTTCATGCTCAAGTGGTCACTTCTCATAGTGACTTTTTTTTGGCAAACTATTTGACCGTAAAAGATATTATAGTCAAACTTAATCCTGTTCTCAGCTGACGGCCACACAAACATTTTTCATTGGATTGGTGGATAGTGATTGACAGTGGGGACTCTGGCTAATTTCCTCATTTTTAATACATGAGGTGCTGATCCAGTTGTAGCAACCCAACTGCACCATAGCAGATATCATCTAAATTAGGGCAAATGAGAGATCAGCCTCGTTCCTTCTAGTCTGTACAGCTCAGTGCTACTCTGGGCATTGCCTTGAACCACTGGATCATCAAGAAAGCTTCTCGGTGAAATTTGAAAAGCAATGCTGATTGGCTTGTTTAATTTTTTATATACTTAACCCCTTCAATTTCTAGTGTGGGATTAAATATATTCTATGTTGTTCCCAAGACTTTTCATGATGCACGGTTTTGTTCTCCTGGACCAAAAATTTCAGTGACCATGCCAGAAGGAAGCATCACCCCAGAAAGAGGAATGGAAAATTAGAGGCCAGACCACTCATTATGCCTCCTACTGGCCAGTTCAATAATACCCTGGTAAGCGACTGGGGAACAGGTCATCTGTCCACTGTCAAAGATATAGTTCAGCGGATCATTTGAGACAAAAAAAAAGTTTGGGTAAAAATAATGGGGCTGAATTTGCAGGCGGAGGCTTCCTGTGGCTGGATGCCTCTGACCTGCAAAGTATCTGCAAACTTACTTGAGGGTCCCCGGAGGTTTGGACTCTTGCACTCCTGGGAGCCTCCAGGTACCCGCGGGTAGAGGCCCACACATCCCAGGGGCGCATGCAGTTCTCCAGCACCCCTGGGATCACGTGGACTTGCCCAACCAATCAATGAAGGGAATCCCCATTCACGCTTATGGGGATTCCGTTTGTACGGAATGGGGATTGCATAAAAAATATTTCCACACATCAAATAAATAAATAAAAAGTTACATATTTAAAATTAATTAAAATGGCATTAAAATAAATATTTAAAAACAAAACTTCAATTTAAAAAAAATTGCATGTTTTAACGGGGCTAAAAATACACTTATCTTACTGCACAGGGTTTTAATGTATAAATGATTGCAAAAATTTTATTTTTAAGTTTTTTAAAACTCTTACGCTGGTAAAAGCAGGCCTTGCACTTGCTTTTACCATGCATAAGAATTTCATGGGCATTCACTGGGCAGAAGTTGGGCAAGTAGCCTGCGGACGCCCTTTTCCTGGGGATGCGTTGAATCATTCAAGATGATTCTTCACGAATCGCATGTTCCGGGTTTCAGTGCATGCGCAGCTCAAGCATAAGCCCAGAACTTGTGCGTCCACTACAGACGCGTACGCACCCATTATACCCCCATGTTTCATTTCAAAATGAAGTTTGAGAAAATGAATGTACCTTTTTTTGATTCCTTCACAAGCTTGGTGTTACTTATGCTGATAAGGTTTTGTTTAGGCTGGAGGCCAGTATACAGTGGTGTTCCCAGTGATCGGTGTTGGGACCACTGTTCTTTTTGATATGAATGACCTGGATTTGGGTATACAGGGCATAATTTCAAAGTTTGCAAATGACATGAAACTCGGAAATGTAGTAAACAATGAGGAGGACTGTAAACGACTTCAGAAGGACATAAACAGAGTGGTGAAATGGGAAGACACATGGCAGATGAAATTTAATGCAGAGAAGTGTGAAGTGATGCATTTTGGTAGGAAGAATGACAAGATACAATATAAACTAAATTTAAAGGGGGTGCAGGAACAGAGAGACCCGGGGGTGCATGGACACAAATCTTTGAGGGTGACAAGGCAAGCTGAGAAGGCCATTTAAAAAAAAAAAACCATATGGATCATTGGTTTTATTAATAGAGTACAAAAGCAAGAAAATTATGCAAAATCTGTCTCAAACACTGGTTAGGCCTCACATGGAGTGTTCAATTCTGAGCACCACAATTTAGGAAAGCTGTCAAGGCTCTTAGTGAGGGTGCAGAAGAGATTTACTAGAATGGTACTAGGGCATGAGGGACTTCAGTTATGTGGAAAGACGAGAGAAGCTGGGCTTGTTCTCCTAGGAGCAGAGAAGAGTAAGAGGAGATTTGATAAAGGTATTAAAAATCATGCCGCCTGACATCACCCTTCCACTCACCTGCCGGCTGATGCTTCCCGCGGCAACCTGATTGAGGCTATGAGATGGGGCCTGGGATTTAAAATCTCCCAGGCCTCATGCTGCAGAGGTCGGGACAGCTTGCCATCCGCCTTGGCTCCCGCCCACCCGGTTCCCTCCCCACTTTAAAATCGGACCTTTATTTTAGTATTTCTGAAGTGACTGATTGCTTGTACTCAAACAATATTTCGCAGTCATCAAAAATGTTTAAGGTGGTTTGAGATGCAATAAACTGGTGTCAAACCTGGGGAGGGAGGGAGCAAGAGAAATTAGTTTTAAAAACACAAAGATAGCTTTCTCTCGACATTTTAAACTGAAAGATTCAAGAAAAATGGTTCCATAGGTGTCTTGTGAACCGTGAGGAACTCAGGAGAGCAATAGTCCGGCCGACATGGAAGTTGGATGGCAAAAAAAATAAGATGGCAGCTGTCATGTATCTCACACTACTGTACATAACTGTATCTTACCATGCTATACATGACTGTAACTAGAGATGACCTGTAACCACAAGCTTACCTTACCACCAGGGGTGCACTTGCAGGAGACACTGGATACCTGTCCCAGACAGGTATATAAGGACAGGTCTCAGGCAAGTGTGGCATTCGAGAGCTGTGTAATAAAGGTGCAGGTCCTGAGTGACCTTGACTTCAGTATGTGCCTTATGTGAATCTGTACTACGGGGACAGGACTTTACAGTGGCGACGAGTTACGGGATTACAAAATCCACAGAATGGCGAACAACGGCTCAGATGAAAAATACAATGCTGGAGATAATTGGGAGGACATTATAGAAAGGCTCCAGCAAAGCTTTGTAACCAAACACTGGTTAGGCAACGACAAGGCAGACAAGAGAAGAGCCCATCTCTTGACCAGCTGTGGCTCAAAAACATACGCCTTAATGAAGGACCTGCTGGCACCCGAGAAACCAGCAAGCAAGTCGTTTGAAGAATTGAGCACACTGGTAAGAGACCACCTGAAGCCAGCGAGCAGTTTACACATCGCCAGACACAGGTTCTACAACTACAGACGCTGTGTGGGCCAGAGCATACCCGACTTCATGGCGGAACTTCGGAGGTTGGCTAGCTTATGTAAGTTCTCCGATGAACTAAGGAGAGAAGTACTGAGAGACTTTTTTATTGACGGAATAGGCCATACAGGCATATTCCGAAAGTTCATAGAAACCAAGAACTTGACCCAGGCAGCTGCACTGGTTGCACAGACATTCTTGGCAGGAGAAGAAGAAACGAGGTCGATCTACACTCCGGGAACGACAACCAACGAAACATCGGAACAAAGCGTGAAAGAAGCTGCTACCCCACACAGAGACAAAGGCAGGAGAGCAGGCCCTCAACAGCAGGCAGTGGCGCCAGAAGCCATCAAGAGCCACATGAACGGCCATTCACACCTCATCAACCCACAATGAGAGCAATCAACTACATACTGAGAGAACCACAAGAGAGATCAGTCAGACGCAGCTCATCCTTTGGAAACAATGGAAACGGTCTATGCTGGAGATGTGGGGGAAGGCACTCATCAAGCGGGTGTCGATTTCAGCATGCTGTTTGCAGAAACTGCGACCAAACAGGGCATCTAGCCCGCATGTGCAGAAAAACGGCAGCTTGGCTGGTATACAAATCGGAAGGGTCGGAAAGCGGACCAGAAGACGTTGGGGACAGTACCCGGGACACCGATGTACAGAGGGCCAACACGATCAATGGCCACTGCTCCTACAACAGGACGCCTCCAATAATGATGAGGGTCCTACTCAACGGGATACCCGTCAACATGCAGCTGGGTACGGGAGCGAGTCAATCTCTCATGAGCGCTTAACAATTTGAACAGCTGTGGCCGCACAAAAGAGACAGACCAAAACTCACAAGGGTCGACACCAAACTAAGGACCTATACCAAAGAAATCGTCCCAGTCCTTGGCAGCGCCATGCCCTCGGTTACACACAAAGGGACAGTGAACCGACTTCCCCTGTGGATTGCCCCGGAGAAGTCCCAGCACTGCTGGGGAGAAGCTGGCTGGCAAAACTAAACTGGAAATGGGATGATGTTCACGCCATGTCGTCAGAGGAACGGACCTCCTGCTCAACAGTTCTAAGTCGGTTTGAACATCACTTTCAGCCAGGTGTGGGCATCTTCAAAGGGGCTAAAGTCAAAATCTACATCACACAGGATGCTAGACTGGTCCATCACAAGGCCAGAGCTGTGCCCTATGTGATGAGGGAAAAGATTGAACATGAACTGGACAAGCTTCTGCAGGAAGGCATTATCTCACCCGTGTAATTTAGCAACTGGGCAAGTCCCATGGTCCCAGTCATGAAGCCTGATGGATCCGTACGAATCTCTAGGGACTACAAATCTACCATAAACAGAGTCTCCCTACAGGACCAATACCCGCTGCCCAGAGCAGAGGACTTATTTGCCACATTGGCTGGAGGAAAACTTTTCTCAAAACTAGATCTCACATCTGCGTATATGATGCAAGAATTGACCGACGAGTCTAAGCTACTCACCACCATCAACACGCATCGAGGCCTTTTCATGTACAATCGATGCCCATTCGGCATCAGGTCGGCAGCTGCTATATTCCAGCACAACATGGAGAGTCTGCTCAAGTCCATCCCGGGGACGGTTGTATTTCAAGACGACATACTTATCACGGGCAGGGACACCGACTCCCATCTCCTTAATTTGGAGGAAGTACTAAAGCGGTTGGATCGGGTAGGCCTAAAAGTTAAGAAATCCAAGCGCCCGAGGTTGAATTTTTGGGCAGAAGAATTGCCGCTGATGGAATCCGCTCAACAGAGTCCAAAACCAAATCAATTCGCCTGGCACCCAGGCCCCGGAATATCTCAGAACTGCGCGCCTTTCTCGGGCTGCTCAATTACTTTGGGAACTTTATGCAGAACTTAAGCACACTGCTGGAGCCTCTCCACGTGCTACTCAAAAAGGGGTGCGATTGATTTTGGGGGGACCCCAAGAACGCGCCTTCAACAAGGCACGCAACCTTCTGTGTTCCAACAGTGTTTTGACTTTTTTTGATCCAGGTAAAAAGCTAGTTCTTACATGTGATGCATCAGCGTACGGGTCAGGTGTGTTTTACAACATGTCAATAGTGCGGGTAAATTACAACCCATAGCTTATGCCTCCAGATCACTTCCGGCAGAGCGCGGGTACGGAATGGTGGAGAAGGAGGCGCTCGCGTGCGTGTACGGTGTCAAAAAGATGCACCAATACCTTTTCGGGGCCAAGTTCGCGTTAGAAACTGACCACAAGCCCCTCATGTCACTACTATCCAAGAGCAAGGCAATAAACAGCAACGCCTCAGCGCGCATTCAACGGTGGGCACTGATGCTGGCCTCTTACGATTACACCATGAGGCACAGACAACTGTGCCAACGCGCTTAGCAAGCTACCCCTGGCGACCACAGAAGGGTCTGACGAACAGGACTGTGAGATAGTCATGGCAATCAATGCCTTTGAGTCCACAGGTTCGCCCATGACAGCTCGCCAAATCAGAGCCTGGACAACCAGCGACCCCACGTTATCCCTCGTAAAAAGATGTGTCTTAACTGGTGACTGAGTAAAGGCTCTCAATGCCTGCCCCGAGGAGATCAAACCTTTCCATAAGCACGTGCATGAGCTGTCACTACAAGCAGACTGCCTGATGTGGGGCAGCCGAGTTGTTATGCCTCTGCGAGGCAGAGAGGCATTTGGCCGGGAGCTCCACCGCGAGCACCCGGGGATTGTTCTCATGAAGGCCATAGCCAGATCCCACGTCTGGTGGCCTGGCATTGATGCGGACTTGGAGCTCTGCGTCCGACAGTGCACCATTTGTGCCCAACTCAGTAATGCCCCCAGAGAGGCCCCCCTGAGTCCCTGGCCCTGGCCCACCAAACTGTGGTCGCGTGTGCACGTAGACTACACGGGCCCATTCATGGGCAAAATGTTCCTCGTAGTTGTAGATGCATTTTCAAAGTGGATCGAATGTACCATTTTAAACTCGAGCACCACCTCCACCACTGTGGAGAGCCTTGGAACCATGTTCGCAACGCACGGGTACTCCTGACATATTGGTCAGTGATAATGGTCCGTGCTTCACCAGCGCAGAATTTCAAGATTTCATGAGTGACCACGGCATAAATCATGTTAGGACAGCACCGTTCAAGCCAGTCTCCAATGGCCAGGCGGAGCAAGCAGTGCAGATCATTAAACAAGGCATGATCAAAATCCAAGGTCCCACGCTGCAGGGCCGCTTGTCGCGACTGCTGCTGGCATACAGATCTCGTCCACATTCATTGACTGGAGTTCCCACCGCACAACTATTGATGAAACGGACCTTAAAGACAAGGCTCTCATTAATCCTCCCAGACATGCATGAAATTGTTGAGGCAAAGTGCCGTAAGCTAATTGAGTACCATGACCGAAATTCGAGGGGGAGGTGGAATGAGATAAGGGACAAAGTGTTTGGGCTAAACTATGGCAGGGGTCCCAAATGGCTTGCATAGACAGTAACAGGCAAGGAAGGAAACAGGCTATTGGTGATGCAAATGGACAATGGCCAAACCTGCCGGAGGCATGTAGACCAAGTCAAAAGTAGATTTACCAACAATACTGCTGAACCAGAAGCAGACTACAATGTAGAACTCTCACCACACCTGGTGGACAGACAGAGGGAACAACCTGAGGAAAGGGCAATCCCAACAGACAGCTCAGGCGAGACACCAACAATCATACTGAACGAAACAGACAGCCCAGGCGAGATACCAGCAATTACACCGAAAGAAAAACAGGCATCAAGGCAAACGAACCACAACTAAGACGCTTCACGCGAGAGCGTAGACCACCTGAGAGACTGAACCTATAAAGACAATAAGACCTTGGGGGAGGGTGATGTCATGTATATACTGTACATAACTGCACCTTACCATGCTATACATGACTATAACTAGAGATGACCTGTAACCACAAGCTTAGCTTACCTTACCACCAGGGGTGCACTTGCAGGAGACACTGGATACCTGTCCCAGACAGGTATATAAGGACAGGTCTCAGGCCAGTGTGGCATTCGAGAGCTGTGTAATAAAGGTGCAGGTCCTGAGTGACCTTGACTTCAGTATGTGCCTCGTGTGAATCTGTACTACGGGGACAGGACTTTACAGCAGCTGCGGCATTTGGTATGGAGTATAAAAGTAGGGAAGTCCTGCTACAACTGTACAGGGCGTTAATAAGACCACACCTGGACTACTGCATACAGTTTTGGTCTCCTTATTTAAGGAAGGATCTACTTGTACTGGAGGCAGTTCAGAGAAGGTTCTCGAGGTTGATTGCTGAGATGAAGGGGTTGTCATATGAAGAAAGGTTGAGCAGGTTATGCCTATACTTATTGGAGTTTAGAAGACTTAGAGGAGATCTGATTAAAACATGTAAGATTCTGAGGGGGCTTGATAGGGTAGATGCCGAGAGAATGTTTCCCCTCATGGGGGAATCTAGAACTAGGGGGCATAGTTTTTGACCAAGGGGTCACCCTTTTTAAACGGAAATGAGGAGGAATTTCTTCTTTGAGGGTCATAAATCTTTGGAATTCTCTGCCCCTGAGAGCTGTAGAGGCTGGATCATTGAATATATTTAAGGTGGAGATAGACAGATTTTTGAACGATCAGAGAGTTGAGGGTTATGGTGAGCAGACAAGGAAGTGGAACTGAGCCCAAGATCAGATCAGCCATGTTCTTATTAAATGACGGAGCAGGCTCGAGGGGCCAAATGGTTACTCTTGCTCCTATTTCTTATGTTCTTATGTTTAATGGCCGCCACACCACCAGGGCAGAGAGAGAGCAACAAGTTGCACCGACAGAGAAAGTTGTCAGGGCACGTGCGGTGGGGACAATGATTTTTTGACCTAAATTTCGGTCAGAGTATTCTGGAGGTGAGGGAGAGTGGCAGTGCATGTTTTGATGATGCACTTGCGGCGGTTGGCAGCAGCAGGGCGAAAGTGGGGACAGGCTGAAAAGTACCCGACCTGAATTTGGGTCGTGGCGGCCAATGGACTGCAACACGGTGGCCACTCGATTCTGCCGCATGGCAGCGACAAAACGGCGGAAATGGGCCTTACTCGGACCCTGAATTTCGGCCCCATTACCTTGTGCAGCCCGATATTCAACTTGTGGATGGGGGGAGAGGGTGTTGCAGGGGATGAAGCAATAAGAGACAGATTGCTCAGTGGTCTTCAGAAGACCCTTTGTCAAAGCTTCAACCACATTTCGTTATAATGATACTTTACAAGATCGCAATTTGACACTATGAAGATAAATTTATCTGAAACTTGACAAATCTAGAAATAAGTGAAAAATGTGTTGCCATTACTGCAATATTATGTGCAGGCCTGCATCTAGCACTGATATAAGTATTCATGTAATATTTAGAGTTCGAGAAAGATTTGGAAATTAAAATACGTATTGCAATTTTGGGGAAAAATAGCTGTTAGGCTGTACTAGCCCGTAAATGTAACTCTACCTGATTCCTTGAATAGCAGTGGACAACAATAACTTACATTTCTATAGTGCTCATTAATACACACAAGATTTTTTAGACGCTTTAAGGGGTAGATAGTGACTGTGAGTTGAAAGGAAAAGATTAATTTGGGGGAAAAATACATTCAAAGAAATGAATCTTAGTTTCTGAATGCTGGGAGGGAGTTTGAGACAACAGGTCAAAGAGTGACTATGAGCACAAGGAGCACAAAACAAGGAATCGCAAACATTGAATGATCAGACGGTGCACACAGTGACAGTTGGCTGGAGGAGATCAAAGAGATGTGGGGGATGAGGTCTTGGAGGGATTTGAAGGTGAGAATGAATGCTGAAGTTGATTCGTTGCGGATGGATCTGTGTACAACTGCAGTAAGACCTCCCTGCTCCGATACTCAAATCCCCTAGCTATGAAGGCCAACATACCATTTGCCTTCTTCACCGCCTGTTGTACCTGCATGCCAACCTTCAATGACTGATGAACCATGACACCCAGGTCTCGTTGCACCTCCCATTTTCCCAATCTGCCGCCATTCAGATAATATTCTGCCTTCGTGTTTTTGCCCCCAAAATCGATAACCTCACATTTATATACATTATACTGCATCTGTCATGCATTTGCCCACTCACCTAACCTGCCCAAAGCACCCTGCAGCCTCTTAGCATCCCCCTCACAGCTCACACCGCCACCCATCTGCAAACGGAGATATTACACTCAATTCCTTCATCCAAATCGTTCATGTATATTGTAAAGAGCTGGGGTCCCAGCATTGAGCCCTGCGGCACTCCACTAGTCACTGCCTGCCATTCTGAAAAGAACCCGTTTATCCCGACTCTCTGCTTTCTGTCTGCTAACCAGTTCTTTATCCACATCAGTACATTACCCCCAATAACATGCGCTTTGACTTTGCAGACCAATCTCTTGTGTGGGACCTTTCTCAAAAACCTTTTGAAAGTCCAAATACACCACAACCACTGGTTCTAGCTTGACCACTCTGCTAGTTACAGCCTCAAAAAATTCCAGAAGATTTGTCAAGCATGATTTCCCTTTCATAAATCCATGCTGACTTGGACCGATCCTGTCACTGTTTTCCAAATGCACTGCTATTTCATCCTTAATGATTGATTCCAACATTTTCACCACTACTCATGTCAGGCTAACTGGTCTATAATTATCCATTTTCTCTCCCTCCTTTTTTAAAAAGTGGTGTTACATTAGCTACCCTCCAGTCCATAGGAACTGATCCAAAGTCAATAGACTGTTGGAAAATGATCACCAATGCATCCACTATTTCTAGGGCCACTTCCTGAAGTACTCTGGGATGCAGACTATCAGGCCCCAGGGATTTATCAGCCTTCAATCCCATCAATATCCCGAACACAATTTTCCACCTAATAAGGATATCCCTCAGTTCCTCCTTCTCACTAGACCCACTGTCCCCTAGTACATTCGGAAGGTTATTCGTGTCTTCCTTCATGAAGACAGAACCGAAGTATTTGTTCAATTGGTCTGCCATTTCTTTGTTCCCCATTATAAATTCACCTGAATCCGACTGCAAGGGACCTACATTTGTCTTCACTAATCTTTTTCTCTTCACATATTTATAGAAGCTTTTGCAGTCAGTTTTTATGTTCTCTGCAAGCTTCCTCTCGTACTCTATTTTCCCCCTCTTAATTAAACCCTTAGTCCTCCTCTGTTGAATTCTAAATTTCTCCCAGTCCTCAGGTTTGTTACTTTTCCTAGCCAATTTATATGCCTCTTCCTTGGTTTTACCACGATCCTTAATTTCTCTTGTTAGCCATGGTTGAGCCACCTTCCCCATTTTATTTTTACTCCAGACAGGGATATACAATTGCTGAAGTTCATCCATGTGATCTTTACATATTTGCCATTGCTTATCCACCGTCAACTCTTTAAGTATTCTTTGCCAGTCTATTCTAGCCAATTCACGCCTCATACCGTCAAAGTTACCTTTCCTTAAGTTCAGGCCCCGAGTTTCCGAATTAACTGTGTCTCGCTCCATCTTAATAAGGAATTCTACCATATTATGGTCTCTCTTCTCCAAGGGGCCTCGCACAACAAGATTGCTAATTAGTCCCTTCTCAGTACACATCACCCAGTCTAGGATGGCCAACTCTCTAGTTGTTTCCTCAACATATTGACCTAGAAAACCATCCCTAATACACTCCAGGAAATCCTCCTCCACCGCATTGCTACCAATTTGGTTAGCCCAATCAATATGTAGATGAAAGTCGCCCATGATAACTGCTGTACCTTTATTGCATGCATCCCTTATTTCTTGTTTAATGCTGTCCCCAACCTTACTACGACTGTTTGGTGGTCTGTACACAACTCCCACAGCGTTTTCTGTCCTTTGGTATTCAGCATCTCCACCCATACCGATTCCACATCATCCAGGCTAATGTCCGTCCTTACTGCTGCATTAATTTCCTCTTTAACCAGCAACGCCATGCCGCCTCCTTTTCCTCTCTGCCTATCCTTCCTAAATGTTGAATACCCCTGGATGTTGAGATCCCAGCCTTGGTCACCCTGGAGCCATGTCTCCATGATTCCAATTACATCATATTCGTTAACTGCTGTCTGCACAGTTAATTCGTCCACCTTATTCAGAATCCTCCTCGCATTGAGGCACAGAGCCTTCAGGCTTGTCTTTTTCATACACTTTGCCCCTTTAGAATTTTGCTGTAATTTAGCACTTTATGTTTTTTGCCTTGGGTTTCTCTGCCCTCCATTTTTACTATTCTCCTTTCTATCTTTTGCTTCTGCCTCCATTTTATTACCCTCTGTCTCCCTGCATAAGTTCCCATCCCCCTGCAATGTTAGTTTAAATCCTCCCCAACAGCACAAGCAAACACTCCCCCTCGGACATTGGTTCCAGTCCAGCCCAGGTGCAGACCGTCCGGTTTGTACTGGTCACACCTCCCCGAGAACCGTTTCCAATGTCCCAGGAGTTTGAATCCCTCCCTTTTGCACCACTCCTCAAGCCACGTATTCATCTGAGCTATCCTGCGATTCCTACTCTGACTAGCACGTGGCACTGGTCGCAATCCTGAGATTATTACTTTTTTGAGGTCCTACTTTTTAGTTTAGCTCCTCGCTCCCTAAATTCATCTCGTAGGACCTCATCCCGTTTTTTACCTATATCGTTGGTACCTATGTGCACCACGACAACTGGCTGTTCACCCTCCCTTTTCAGAATGTCCTGCACCCGCTCCAAGACATCCTTGACCCTTGCGCCAGGGAGGCAACATACCATCCTGGAATCTCGGTTGCGGCCGCAGAAACACCTATCTATTCCCCTTAAAATCGAATCTCCTGTCACTATAGCTCTCCCACTCTTTTTCCTGCCCTCCTGTGCAGCAGAGCCACCCATGGTGCCATGAACTTGTCTGCTGCTGCCCTCCCCTGATGAGTCATCTCCCTCAACAGTATCCAAAGCGGTGTATCTGTTTTGCAGTGGGATGACCGCAGGGGACCCTTGCACAACCTTCCTTCCACTGCTCTTCCTGTTGTTCACCCATTTACTATCTGGCTGTGCACCCTTTACCTGCGGTGAGACCAACTCGCTAAATATGCTATTCACGTCATTCTCAGCATCGTGCATGCTCCAGAGTGAATTCACCCGCAGCTCCAGTGCCGTAATGCGGTCTGTCAGGAGCTGGAGGCGGATACACTTCCCGCACACGTAGTCATCAGGGACATCGGAAGTGTCCTTGACTTCCCACACAGTACAGGAGGAGCATAACACATGTCCGAGCTCTCATGCCATGTCTTAACCCTTAGACTAACTTAATTTGGCAACAACAATGATAAAGGTTACTTACTGATAAAGAAAAAGAAGAAAAACTACTGACCAATCACTTACCCCCTTGGCTGTGCTGTCACCTTTCGATTTCTTTCTACTTCTTTTTTGCCTCCCTACTGCAGCTGCACCAGCCCGCCTCCTCGATGCTGCTGCTGCTCCCTGCAACTGCTGGGCCTCTTCCAGTGAGGAAAGCCCAGAAGGACGCTTTTTCTTTAACCATGCCAATTTTCATTCTTTCATGCTCTCCTGAACATAAGAACATAAGAATTAGGAACAGGAGGAGGCCATCTAGCCCCTCGAGCCTGCTCCGCCACTCAACAAGATCATGGCTGATCTGGCCGTGGACTCAGCTCCACTTACCCGCCCGCTCCCCATAACCCTTAATTCCCTTATTGGTTAATAATCAATCTATCTGTGATTTGAATACATTCAATGAGCTAGCCTCAACTGCTTCCTTGGACAGAGAATTCCACAGATTCACAACCCTCTGGGAGAAGAAATTCCTTCTCAACTCGGTTTTAAATTGGCTCCCCCGTATTTTGAGGCTGTGCCCCCTAGTTCTAGTCTCCCCGACCAGTGGAAACAACCTCTCTGCCTCTATCTTGTCTATCCCTTTCATTATTTTAAATGTTTCTATAAGATCACCCCTCATCCTTCTGAACTCCAATGAGTAAAGACCCAGTCTACTCAATCTATCATCATAAAGTAACCCTCTCATCTCTGGAATCAGCCAAGTGAATCGTCTCTGTACCCCCTCCAAAGCTAGTATATCCTTCCTTAAATAAGGTGACCAAAACTGCACAAAGTACTCCAGGTGCTGCCTCACCAATACCCTATACAATTGCAGCAGGACCTCCCTGCTTTTGTACTCCGTCCCTCTTGCAATAAAAGCCAACATTCCATTTGCCTTCCTGATTACCTGCTGCACCTGCAAACTAACTTTTTTGGAATTCATGCACAAGGACAGTTATACGCCGTTTGCGTGGCGCCTTTCCTGCGCCTCTTGCGGACGAGGTTGACGGGACTGGCTCTGCAAGGGCCGGGCGTGGAGGTCGTCCTCTCGGCTTACGCCGATGGCGTGCTCCTCGCGGTAGAGGATTCCGCTGACCTGCGGAGGATGCGTGAGTGCCAGGAGATTTACTCGGCCGCGTCCTCCGCCAGGATCAACTGGGAGAAATGTTCCGGACTCCTGGTGGGTCAGTGGCGGGTGGACTGCCTGCCGGAGGAGCTCAGGCCTTTTGCCTGGAGCACGACCCATTTCCTCTATCTGGGAGTCTACCTTAGCCCCGACGAGGGAGCCTGGCCGGCGAACTGGCAGGAGCTGGAGGCCAAGGTCGCCGCTCGCCTAGGGCGCTGGACAGGACTGCTCCGAGTGCTGTCCTACAGGGGTCGAGCGCTAGTCATAAACCAGCTGGTGGCCGCAATGTTGTGGTACCGGCTGGTCACTTTGACCCCTCCCCCTGCGTTTGTCGCCAAGATACAGAAGAAGCTGGTGGACTTCTTTTGGAACAACAGGAAGCACTGGGTCTCTGCTGCGGTCTTGAGTCTCCCGCTTGAGGAGGGCGGTCAGTCGTTGGTGTGCGTCAACGCCCAGCTCGCGACTTTCCGTCTTCAGACCCTGCAGAGATACCTTTACGTCGAGCCCCCTCCTAGGTGGTGTGCTCTGGCGAGGTATTTCTTCCGCCAGCAGCGCGACCTCAATTATGACACGCAGCTCCTGTTTGTGAACTTGGGGGGTGCTAGGACCGCCCTCCGGGAGCTGCCTGTCTTTTACAGGGAACTCATCAGGGTCTGGAACAAAGTCTCCACCAAGCGCAGCTCTCCGCCGGCTGGAGTGGCGGCCGTCCTGCAGGAGCCGCTGCTCGGGAATCCGTACCTCCACGACCGAGGTTTTATGTGGCGGTCGGAAGAGAGGGCTGTGGCTGGTGAGGTGACCAGGGTCAGGGACCTGCTCGATGGCGGAGGAGCGGGCTGGATGGCGCCAGACACGCTGGCGCGGCGCCTAAATTCTGCCAACGTCCGCCGTGCGGCCGATGCCATCGAGTCGCTAAAAACAGCTCTGGGCCCTGACTCCGTTAGGTGCATCGAGGAGGCTCAAGCACGTGGGGAGATCCCGTCCGAACTGACCCCCGTCCGGACGGAATTCCTCATCGGCGCCAAACCCCGGAACCTCCCTCGGGGGCCGGCGCCTCACAACTTGAGCCGCCTCGGGGAAATCCCCTCCGTGCCTTTCAGTTCCGCGCGGAGGGGTTTCTTGTACGGGCTGCTCCTGCACACTCTCAACTTTGCCATCCTTGCCTGCCGTCCGGACACGCCATGGCGTACCATCTTGCCGTCCGGAGGAGGCAGGGGTCCCCGATGAAGGGCACTCTACGCAGGGGTCCTCCCACTATTCATCGGGGACTTGGCCTGGAGGGTGGTGCACGGAGCAGTGCCGTGCAACAAATTTTTAAGCCGGTTCACGGACTCCCAGGCCGCCTGCAATTTCTGCGGTCTGGAGGAGTCCGTGTTCCATGTTTTTATTGAGTGCACAAGGTTGCAGCCCCTGTTCCATTATTTGAAGGGGCTGCTCCTGAAATTCTGGCTGCACTTCAGTCCCACTCTCCTGATCTTTGGGCACCCTGTGCGGAGGGGAGCGGGTAGGTCCGAAGGCCTCCTCGTAGGACTGCTCCTGGGCACGGCCAAGGGTGCCATCAGCCGGTCCAGGCAGCGGGCGGTCGAGGGGGTCGTTCAACCTGACTGCCTGCCTCTCTTCCGCTCTTACATCCGGTCCAGGGTGTCCTTGGAGATGGAGCACGCGGTGTCCACTGGTACGCTCGCGGCCTTCCGCGAGAGGTGGGCACCGGAGGGACTGGAGTGCATCATCACGCCCGGCAACCAAATTTTAATTTAATTTTACGTTTTAAAGTTTAATTTGTTTTAATTGCCGGTGCTTTTAGTGTCCCCCTCTCCTTTTATAGGGGGCACTGGAAAAAGGAAAAAATTTGATTTTAGTGCCCAAAAAAAAAACAAAAAAAAAACATTAAAAAAAAGAAAAAAAGAAAAAAAGGGCCTTGTAAATGTCTGGTGTGTCATCCAGGTCGGGTGGCACGGATACATGTTTTATGTTTTGCAGGTAGACTCTAAAAGAGTTTCATGCACAAGGAGGGTGGCACGGTTTAATGTTTTATGTTTTTGCAGGTGAACTCCAAAAAAAAAGAGTTTCATGCACAAGGACCCCAAGGTCCCTCTGCACCGCAGCATGTTGTAATTTCTCCCCATTCAAATAATATTCCCTTTTACTGTTTTTTTTCAAGGTGGATGACCTCACATTTTCTGACATTGTATTCCATCTGCCAAACCTTAGCCCATTCGCTTAACCTATCTAAATCTCTTTTCAGCCTCTCTGTGTCCTCTTCACAACCCGCTTTCCCACTAATCTTTGTGTCATCTGCAAATTTTGTTACACTATACTCTGTCCCCTCTTCCAGGTCATCTATGTATATTGTAAACAGTTGTGGTCCCAGCACCGATCCCTGTGGCAGACAACTAACCACCAATTTCCAACCCGAAAAGGACCCATTTATCCCGACTCTCTGCTTTCTGTTAGCCAGTCAATTCTTTATCCATGCTAATACATTTCCTCTGAATCCGCGTACCTTTATCTTCTGCAGTAACCTTTTGTGTGCACCTTATGGAATGCCTTTTGGAAATCAAAATACACCACATCCATCGGTACACCTCTATCCACCATGCTCGTTATATCCTCAAAGAATTCCAGTAAATTAGTTAAACATGATTTCCCCTTCATGAATAGATGTTGCGTCTGCTGGATTGCACTATTCCTTTCTAGATGTCCCGCTATTTCTTCCTTAATGCTTCAAGCATTTTTCCCACTACAGATGTTAAACTAACCAGCCGATAGTTATCTGCCTTTTGTCTGCCCCCTTTTTAAACAGAGGCGTTACATTAGCAGCTTTCCAATCCGCTGGTACCTCCCCAGAGTCCAGAGAATTTTGGTAGATTATAACGAATTCATCTGCTATAACTTCCGCCATCTCTTTTAATACCCTGGGATGCATTTCATCCAGACCAGGGGACTTGTCTACCTTAAGTCCCATTAGCCTGTCCAGCACTATCCCCCTAGTGATAGTGATTATCTCAAGGTCCTCCCTTCCCACATTCCCGTGACCAGCAATTTTTGGCATGGTTTTTGTGTCTTCCACTGTGAAGACCGAAGCAAAATAATTGTTTAAGGTCTCAGCCATTTCCACATTTCCCATTATCAAATCCCCCTTCTTATCTTCGAAGGGACCAACATTTATTTTAGTCACTCTTTTCCGCTTTATATATCGATAAAAGCTTTGACTATGTGTTTTTATGTCTTGTGCAAGTTTATTTTCGTAATCTATCTTTCCTTTCTTTATTGCTTTCTTAGTCATTCTTTGCTGTCGTTTAAAATTTTCCCAATCTTCTAGTTTCCACGAACCTTGGCCACCTTATACGCATTGGTTTTTAATTTGATACTCTCCTTTATTTCCTTGGTTATCCACGGCTGGTTATCCCTTCTCTTACCGCCCTTCTTTTTCACTGGAATATATTTTTGTTTTGCACTATGAAGGAGCTCCTTAAAAGTCCTCCACTGTTCCTCAATTGTGCCACCATTTAGTTTGTGTTTCCAGTCTACTTCAGCCAACTCTACCCTCATCCCACTGTCGTCCCCTTTGTTTAAGCATAGTATGCTCGTTTGAGACACTACTTCCTCACCCTCAATCTATATTACAAATTCAACCATACTGTGATCACTCATTCCAAGAGGATCTTTTACTTGGAGATCGTTTATTATTCCTGTCTCATTACACAAGACCAGATCTAAGATAGCTTGCTTCCTTGTAGGTTCTGTAACATACTGTTCTGAGAAACACTCCCGTATGCATTCTATGAATTCCTCCTCAAGGCTACCCCGTGCGATTTGATCAATCGATATGTAGGTTAAAATCCCCCATGATTACTGCCATTCCTTTTTCACATGCCTTCATTATTCCCCTGATTATTGTCCGCCCCACCGTGAAGTTATTATTTGGGGGCCTATAAACTATGCCCACCAGTGACTTTTTCCCCTTACTATCTCTAATCTCCACCCACAATGATTCTACATTATTAGAGCCAATATCATCTCTCACAACTGCCCTGATATCATCCTTTATTAACAGAGCTACCCCACCTCCTTTCCCTTCTTGTCTATCTTTCCGAATTGTCAGATACCCCTGTATGTTTAATTCCCAGTCTTGGCCCCCCTGCAACCACGTTTCTGTAATGGCCACCAAATCATACCCATTTGTAATGATTTGTGCCGTCAACTCATTTACTTTATTCCGAATGCTGCGTGCTTTTAGGTAGAGTGTTTTAATATTCTGAAGTGAAAACATTACTTCATTCTTGGGTGATGCTTTACAAGAAAGAGGCACTCTCTGGAGCTCACTCAAGTGTTCATTATACACATGGGATCCTTGCCATCATGCACAAGCACTTACAACAAGAATTGTGGGCTAGCAAACAGGATCAAGAACTTGGGATGATTTTCCCTTCCATAAGCCAAGTACATTAATGTAATTTGTCACATTCCCAACACCACCCCACTCTCAATTGTACATCCCTGTCTGGAGTAAAAATAAAACAGGGAAGGTGGCTCAACCGTGGCTAACAAGGGAAATTAAGGATAGTGTTAGATCCAAGGAAGAGGCATATAAATTGGCCAGAAAAAGCAGAAAACTGAGGACTGGGAGAAATTTAAAATCCAGCAGATGAGGACAAAGGGTTTAATTCGGAGGGGGAAAATAGAGTACAAGAGGAAGCTTGCCAGGAACATAAAAACTGACTGCAAAAGCTTCTATCGATATGTGAAGAGAAAAAGATTAGTGAAGACAAACGTAGGTCCCTTGCAGTCAGACTCAGGTGAATTTATAATGGGGAACAAACAAATGGTAGACCAATTGAACAAATACTTTGGTTCTGTCTTCATGAAGGAAAACACAAATAACCTTCCCGATGTACTAGGGGACGGAGGGTCTCGTGAGAAGAAGGAACTGAAGGATATCCTTATTAGGCGGGAAATTATGTTGGGGAAATTGATGGGATTGAAGGCCGATAAATCCCCGGGGCCTGATTGTCTGCATCCCAGAGTACTTAAGGAAGTGGCCCTAGAAATAATGGATGCATTGGTGATCATTTTCCAACAGTCTATTGACTTTGGCTCAGTTCCTATGGACTGGAGGGTAGCTAATGTAAGACCACTTTTTAAAAAAGGAGGGAGAGAGAAAACAGGTAATTTTAGACTGGTTAGCCTGACATCAGTAGTGGGGAAAATGTTGGAATCAATTATTAAGGATGAAATAGCAGCGCATTTGGAAAGCAGTGACAGGATCGGTCCAAGTCAGCATGGATTTATGAAAGGGAAATCATGCTTGGTGAATCTTCTGGAATTTTTTGAGGATGTAACTAGTAGAGTGGACAAAGGAGAACCAGTGGATGTGGTGTATTTGGACTTTCAAAAGGCCTTTGACAAGGTCCCACATAAGAGATTGGTGTGCAAAATCAAAGCACATGGTATTGGGGGTAATGTACTGGTTTGAAAACAGAATTGGTTGGCAGACAGGAAGCAGAGAGTCGGGATAAACTGGTCCTTTTCAGAATGGGAGGCAGTGATTCGTGGAGTGCCGCAGGGCTCAGTGCTGGGACCCCAGCTCTTTACAATATACATTAATGATTTGGATGAAGGAATTGAGTGTAAAATCTCCATTTGCAGATGACACTAAACGAGGTGGCAGTGTGAGCTGTGAGGAGGATGCTAAAAGGTTGCAGGGTGCTTTGGACAGGTTAGGTGAGTGGGCAAACGCATCACAGATGCAGTATAATGTGGATAAATGTGAGGTTGTCCACTTTGATGGCAAAAACACGAAGGCAGAATATTATCTGAATGGCGGCAGATTTGGAAAAGGGGAGGTGCAACGAGTCCTGGGTGTCATGGTTCATCAGTCATTGAAGGTTGGCATGCAGGTACAACAGGCGGTGAAAAAGGCAAATGGTACGTTGGCCTTCATAGCTAGGGGATTTGAGTATAGGAGCAGGGAGGTCTTACTGCAATTGTACAGGGCCTTGATGAGGCCTCACCTGGAATATTGTGTTCAGTTTTGGTCTCCTAATCTGAGGAAGGACATTCTTGCTATTGAGGGAGTGCAGCGATGGTTCACCAGACTGATTCCCAGGATGGCTGAACTGACATATGAGGAGAGACTGAATCAACTGGGCCTCTATACACTGGAGTTTAGAAGGATGAGAGGGGATCTCATAGAAACGTATAAGATTCTGACGGGACGGAACAGGCTAGATATGGGAAGAATGTTCCCGATGTTGGGGAAGTCCAGAACCAGGGGACAGAGTCTTAGGATAAGGGGTATGCCATTTAGGACTGAGATGAGGAGAAACTTCTTCACTCAAAGTTGTTAACCTGTGGAATTCCCTGCCGCAGAGAGTTGTTGATACCAGTTCAGTGGATATATTCAAAAGGGAGTTAGATATGGCCCTTTCAGCTAAATGGCTCAAGGGGTATGGAGAGAAAGCAGGAAAAGGGTACTGAGGTGAATGATCAGACATGATCTTATTGCAGGCTCGAAGGACCGAATAGCCTATTCCTGCACTTATTTTCTACTTTTCTATGTTTCTAATGTTAGCTAATTCAGCCAGCCAGGTATCAAATCTGGGATATCTGTGCTCTGAATGCTTCATCTATACATTGAATCAATTTGATAGCCATTTGAGGAAGTTCCCTTGAAGAAAGTGGTGTATGCAACCAATAGGATGATAATTCTTAAAAATCAGGTAACTCTTTCAAGAGGAAGATTTCACTACATGTGGGATCTCTACAGTTTTCTCCTTCTTGCAAAACTTGTTGCATTTAAGCTCTGAATACAAGAACACAAGAAATATGAGCAGGACTAGGCCATTTGGCCCTTCAAGCCTGCTCTGCCATTCAATAAGATCATGGCTGATCTTCTACCTCAACTCTACTTTTCTGCCTTATCCCCATAGCCTTTAATTCCCTTGAATGTGCTGTAAGATGATATGAAGCAGTAATTTACTCCCTTTTTGGAGTCAGTAATTTCTGATGTTAATGTTTGTGAGCTTGAGCGCCTGAACTGTGCTCCAGCCACTCAATACCCATATAAACTGGCTGATGCAAGGAAGTCTCTTGTTACATGGCTAAGACGATAAATCACATAACAGGTTTATTAAAAATAACAGATAAGCAGCAGCAGGAAATAGCACAGCAGTTTGCACTATTTTTACAGAACATTTAACTCCTGTTCACTCCTTGAGTACAGAAGTAATAAAAGACGTGATACTTTGCTAATTCTACTGATACTAAATCTGGTCGGGTATCTGTACTGTAGTTCTTGTACACAAGGATACAAGAACAACTAGTGAGCAAGAAGTCCCTTTGGGATTATAACCCTGCTTGTCCCCTTAGATTTCAGGAGTCAAGGTAGTGAACAACACATTACACTTTTAAACACAGCTATCCAAAAAGAGAGGTTTTATGAAGCACCCATTCACCGATATAGCCAAGCAGAAAGTTATTGGAAAGTGCTTTGATCAAAGCTAATGGGCCTGAAATTCAGTACTGCTGGAAAGCTGGTGCTCCCCCCAGCTTTTTGTGGTCATTAGTGCCAAAGTTTTTTCATGGCTGGACCACGCCATATTCAGCTTCAAATGTGAACAAATGCGTTCCAGCGCTAATGAACCCTTCCAAAGTGGATTTTTCAGCAGTGTGGCTGTCTTCATTTGAGCGTTATCACCACTGAGAAATTCAGCATGCAGGTAAGGGTTTCTAAAGAGCCAGCTCGCCTTTTTATAGGCCAGGGTTTGCAGCAAGGCTGTGAGGGGGAAGGAGGTTGGAAGGCTGGCTCATGTAAAAGCTGCAAAGAGAGCCAACAGATTCACTGATATGGAGCCGGAGACACTGATGGACGGTGTGGAGGACAGAAGAAGAATACTGTTTCCTGACGTGAGGAGATCTGGCAGACAGGCAGTACATAATGCATGGAGGGAGATTGCAGGGGAGGTGTCAGACACCTCCATGTATGTGAGGACGCACCCTCCCAGGAGGGTACTGGCCGGTCTGCACTGGCCCTTCCAGGGTGGCGATGGGTCAACGCCTCCTAACTCTGGGGCGACGGGGATCCTCCTCCTCCTCCTCCTCGGGTGGTACTGCTGTTGGACCTCCAGCGGCTGTCCCCTCATGATGACCAGGTTGTGCAGCATGTAGCAGACCACGACGATTATGGAGACCCATTGAAGAGAGTACTGCAAGGCGCCACCAGAGCGGTCCAGGCACCGGAACCGCTGCTTAAGGATACCTATGCACTGCTCGATAATACACCCGGTGGCACAATGAACGTCATTGTATGCATGCTCTGGCGCTGTCCTGGGATTCCGCAGAGGAGTGAGCAACCGCAGTGGATATCCCTTGTCCCCAAGCAGCCAACCGCAATGCTGATTCGGGCCGGTGAATATGGCGGGCACACTGGGCTGGCGCAGAATGAACGAGGCTGCTGCCTCCCTTGCCCGCTGCCTGTCTGCATGGTGCTGATGGCGACCTCTTCTGCTGCATGCGGCTCTGCTTCTGATCAGATGTACCAAGTGTCGCCCGCCCTGCACTCCTCCCATCCTCAGGGTGAACCCTGCCAAGCAGGTCTCTGCAGCCCATGAAAGAGTCAGACCTGAAAGTTGCACAAAAGTCCAGGGGTATGTGCAAACCTCTGAGCAGTACTCAGCAGGTTTAATGGAGCCAAAACAATTAATAAAACGACATCAAAAACTAAATACTGTGGACATTGGAAAATCAAATAAACACACTAATAACTGATAAAACGATATCAAAAGATAAACATTGCAGATTGCTGAAAAATGAAATAAAAACAATAATAAACAATAAAACTTATTACCTATCAAAGGGCTCCAGCGGTGTTGCGTTCGAGCACCTCATCGAAAACCTGATGGGGGCACTGCCGGATCTTTTCCTCGGTGAATTTAGCTGCACATTGCAGAGCTCACCGCTGGAAACATTGCTTTACAACGGCTTCACTGCGCCATTTATGACTGCTGAAGTCCTCCCCAAGCTGAATATGGCTCGGGGTGGGAAACGTACCCGACCGCGGTGGCCGATCGATTTTTTTCGATCGACCGCCCAAAATCCGCAGTCGCCGTCCCTTCGGGTACAGTGAATTTTGGGCTCAATGCCTTTGCAATTAAAACATTAAGGCAACTCGACTTCTGACTTAATTGACCCATCACAGAACAAAACAAGTAAACAAGGTTGCAATTATCACATTAAAATATGAACCATTCCCTCTTAGTTGCTGAGTTTCCTGATGATTTTTTGAAAATCTAATTTGTTCATAGGATTTGGGCGATGCTGGTGAGGTTACATTTGTTGCCCATTCGTGGTTGCCCTGAGAAGGGCTCAGTTCTTAAACACTTCAATCCTTGTGGAATAGTGCTTCCCAGTATTGTCAGCAGAGACACCCTTTGTTTGCCCAAGCAGCAGCTGAAGTAAGATAAATTTAAAGTGACCAGCACCTTTTCAAAGATTTTGGGGCCGAAGTTGCCCCTTTGCGCAGTGCCAGTTGGCATCGCTAGCCGGCGATAATTGTGCGTGAATGAGTTCGCACACAGGTGCGGCAGCCACATTGACCCACGTGGATTTGCCCTCGGGGCTCCGCTGTCAAAAAGTGGTTTGAGTCGCACCCCGTGATTGGCGCACCGGCGGGCGCAAACACGTCGATGACATCATAGCCCGTACGCGCTAACCCCTTATCGCCCCACGCCGATCCCTTTGTGCCCCTCGGGGGAAATTGTGAGGTTGGCGTGCGGTGATGCCATCAACAGCTTCTTGGTGCGAGAAGCTGTGGTGGTTATGGCGCCCCGGCCTCCCTTAAAAGGGAGGTGGTAGCGCAGCAGCCGCCATCTTTTTAGTCGGCCTGACAACGGCGGCCACTGGTTTGGCCGGGCTGCTAATATGGGTGCTGGGCAACTGGCCCGGCCCAGACCTTCCCTGGTGGCCCAGTGGGCAGCACTGAAGTTGCTTCTCGGATTGCAGTGGCCCTCCCCGATCAGAGAAGGGGACGGACATTGCGTCACAACCCCGCCGCGATGACATCAGCACCGACGCGTTGATATCATCAGCGCCACACTGATGTGCGGAGCGTGGCGCTCAGTGTCGCCGCCATGTGCGCTGCGCAATCGCCCCAATAACGCACGGTTACCACAAGCAGCATTTTTTTTCTTTAAAGCGCCCAAATCCACGCCGTGACTACGCGTCCCACGCCGTCGCTAAAAAACACTTACTTCGAATGATGCGCTCCAAACCCAGCACGGGGCAAATTCGGACCCTTTTTTTTAAATAGATTGTTTATGATTTTAATATGTAATTAAGCTAATTTGTCATAGACCTTTCCCCCTGTTAGCCTGGATTTTCTGATTCGTATTATTTTAATACTTAAGGCAACCCACTTAAGCTAAATAAGCAATCAGAAAACACAGACATTGGCCCTTTACTCTGAAAGTGGCCTGATTCTGTTAAACGTGCTACCAGTGCCTGCTGTGTATTTTTCTATCTACGTCGGTGTTTCTTGCTCTTTTGTCACAAAGGAAGCAGTCAGCTACTGAAAGCTGTTGAGTCTGTCTGCTTTTCCAGGAATCATTTATTATGTGCTGTATCTGTGGGCATCAGCGATATGTATTTGTAGGTTTTATCGAAGGAGGACAGTTGAGACTAGAACTGATAATACATGTGTGTAGGGCTCGGCAATCACACATGGGCATAGTGAAGGCAAGGTGATAGGGAGACAATGAGGGGGGGGACGGCGGAGGGAGGGTCATCTTCACTGCCTGGGCCATTGACTCTGGATCAGTTCCTATGGAGTGGAGGGTAGCTAATGTAACCCACTTTTTAAAAAAGGAGGGAGAGAGAAAACAGGGAATTATAGACTGGTCAGCCTGACATCAGTAGTGGGTAAAATGATGGAATCAATTATCAAGGATGTCATAGCAGCACATTTGGAAAGAGGTGACATGATAGGTCCCAAGTCAGCATGGATTTGTGAAAGGGAAATCATGCTTGACAAATCTTCTGGAATTTTTTGAGGATGTTTCCAGTAGAGTGGACAAGGGAGAACCTGTTGATGTGTATTTGGGCTTTCAGAAGGCTTTCGACAAGGTCCCACACAAGAGATTAATGTGCAAAGTTAGAGCACATGGGATTGGGGGTAGTCAGCTGACGTGGATTGAGAACTGGTTGGCAGACAGGAAGCAAAGAGTAGGAGTAAATGGGCACTTTTCAGAATGGCAGGCAGTGACTAGTGGGGTACCGCAGGGTTCTGTGCTGGGGCCCCAGCTGTTTACACTGTACATTAATGATTTAGATGAGGGAATTAAATGTAGTATCTCCAAATTTGCGGATGACACTAAGTTGGGTGGCAGTGTGAGCTGCGAAGGGGATGCTATGAGGCTGCAGAGTGACTTGGATAGGTTAGGTGAGTGGGCAAATGCATGGCAGATGAAGTATAATGTGGATAAATGTGAGGTTATCCACTTTGGTGGTAAAAACAGAGGTAGACTATTTTCTGAATGGTGACAGATTAGGAAAAGGGGAGGTGCAACGAGACCTGGGTGTCATGGTACACCAGTCATTGAAGGTTGGCATGCAGGTACAGCAGGCGGTTAAGAAAGCAAATGGCATGTTGGCCTTCATAGCGAGGGGATTTGAGTACAGGGGCAGGGAGGTGTTACGACAGTTGTACAGGGCCTTGGTGAGGCCACACCTGGAGTATTGTGTACAGTTTTGGTCTCCTAACTTGAGGAAGGATATTCTTGCTATTGAGGGAGTGCAGCGAAGGTTCACCAGACTGATTCCCGGGATGGCGGGACTGACATATCAAGAAAGACTGGATCAACTGGGCTTGTATTCACTGGAGTTCAGAAGAATGAGAGGGGATCTCATGGAAACGTTTAAAATTCTGATGGGTTTAGACAGGTTAGATGCAGGAAGAATGTTCCCAATGTTGGGGAACTCCAGAACCAGGGGTCACAGTCTAAGGATAAGGGGTAAGCCATTTAGGACTGAGGATGAGGAGAAACTTCTTCACCCAGAGAGTGGTGAACCTGTGGAATTCTCTACCACAGAAAGTTGTTGAGGCCAATTCAGTAAATATATTCAAAAAGGAGTTAGATGTAGTCCTTACTACTAGGGGGATCAAGGGGTATGGCGAGAAAGCAGGAATGGAGTACTGAAGTTGCATGTTCAGCCATGAACTCATTGAATGGCGGTGCAGGCTCGAAGGGCTGAATGGCCTACTCCTGCACCTATTTTCTATGTTTCTATGTAACCTGGTGGACTAGATCAGATGCTCATTATAGAAAATGTCCAATTTTGAAACCTATTGTTTCAACGGAATGAAAATCATGTGGGTTTGACAACAGGTGGGTGATCCACTCCATCAGGTGATCATTGTTGAAAATGATCGCCAATGATTCTCAAAGGAGGCCATTGCTGTAACTATGCACACAGTCAGAAATAGCTCTGTCAATGGTTGTGAAGGCAACTGCTTTATTGAACCCCGAACGCCTCTGGGTCATTCCAAGCAATAGCAGGAGATATCGCTCAACTTTCCCAATCTGTAGTACACAGTTACGTCGTGCAGGTCATAAATGCTTTGCTTTCTTATTCATGCATTTTCCCCATGGAAAATCTGTAAGAACAGAAGAAACCCCAACAGTTATAATATTTGGCTGGATTC
Organism: Pristiophorus japonicus; assembly: GCF_044704955.1. Classification (NCBI taxonomy): domain Eukaryota; kingdom Metazoa; phylum Chordata; class Chondrichthyes; family Pristiophoridae; genus Pristiophorus; species Pristiophorus japonicus. The sequence continues at coordinate 24,672,861 of NC_091982.1, forward strand.
CCAAAATGCAAGGCATTAATGATGGCATGAATGCGATGATACGGGCCCTGACCTCCCAATACTGCTCACTTTATGAACAGAATATAGTACCACTCAAATCAATTTGTGGCAGTCTGTGACCATAGCTATAGAATCATGCAGGTGAATGCCTGTGCCAGCTGCCATTATTTCTTCATTTTACGGCAATCTACTGTGCAACCATGATTTCAAGTGTCAGAAAAAGAAAGAAATAATTTCATTTTCTAGTGCCTTTCATTAGGTCGAGGTGTCCCATAGCACTTAAAAGCCAATAATGTACTTTTGAAGCAATCGCTGTCGTAATGTAGTGAAATGCAGCAGCCAATTTGTGCTCAGCAAGGTCCCACAAAAAGAAATGAAATAATTGACCAAATAATTCGCTTTTTTTTAGTGATGTTGCTTGAGCATTGAACAGAACTCGGAGAATTCTCCTGCTGCTCTTGGGATCTTTTACATTCACCTGAGAGGGGTTTAATGTGTGATCTGAAAGCTAGCACCTCTGACAGTGAAGTATTCCTTCAGTACTGTGCTGAAGCGTCAGCCTAGATGATGGACTCAAATCTCTTGAGCGAGGCTTAAATGCACAGCCTTCTGAGAGAGGTGAAGGTGCTACCACTGAGGCAAGGCTGACACCTATAGGTACTGGATCAAAAATCAAGCCCTCAATGGCAGTAATCTCTGGACTGCTTCCTTTGCCACATACTGGCCAGGTTAATGACAGGAACATTAAGACGGTCAATGTGGCTGTAGGATTGGTGCAGCAGTGAATGATCCACATTCCAGGGGCGTTTCAGGGAATTCTGCAACAAGGGAGGCTAGATTGAAGGGATGGCCTTCACCTGCAACCACAACTTTTAACTCGTTGATGCAAGACATGAAGAGCAATATCATGAGGTGCACACTGCTATCACTATTTTGGTACATGTCAGAATGAATGAGGGGAATTTTAATCGGCTAGAATGGGTGGGTTGTTGTCAGGTATGTCATTAAATTCACATCCTGTGCGGAGGGGATCAGGCAGGAGGGGATCAGGCAGGTCGGGAGGACTGTTCCTGGGCGTACCCAAGGTGGCTATTTAACTGGTCCAGGCAGCGGGCGGTCGAAGGGGTCGTTCAGCCCAACTGCCTGCCTCTCTCCTGCAGTTATGTTCAAGCCAGGGTGTCCCTGGAGATGGAGCCGGCAACCAAATTTTTATTTGATTTAAGGTTTTGTTCAAGTTTAAAATTGTTTATTTGTGGGTTTTAGTGCCCTTATCAAAAGGGGGCAGTTGATTTAAGATTCAACAAAAATAGTTGTAGTTAAATTCAGAGAAAAATAATTGCAACCGCATCCCAGATCCAATGCGTCGTCTTCCGGGTTTCCCAGAGGCGTGTTCGGCTGTGTATGAGTGAGCTGCTCGCCAGAGTCAGCACGATGATTAGCACAGGTGGGTGAGCAATGAAGACATCATTGACGGTGATAATTACATGCAAATGAAGGCCTTTTGGCATGAATTTGCCTTTCCTTCAGATTTAATGCCTCCAGCACAGGTTTCCCGGGGATCGGGGAACCAATCAGTGAAAAGGAGGTGAGTTTCAGGTGCAGTTCATGTGGGTCTTAAAACTACAGATTGCCCAAAGGCAATAAAGGTTCGCTGCTTACAGCTGCATTATCAGTTCTCTCTGGCAAAAGTTTAGAGGCTGTGAAACAGGCACCAGCAGGATGGGAGGCACCATGTATATTTTTGACAGTACATCAGAAGAGGAAGGGAATCACCATCATCATAGGCAGTCCCTCGGAATTGAGGAAGACTTGCTTCCACTCTTAGCATAAGTTCTTAGGTGGCTGTACAGTCCAATATGAGTGATACGTCCTTACTATACAGTATAAATGCACACGAGGCCCATGCTTGAGAGAAGGTCAGTCTGTGACCTGTCCTTTATTCCTTAGCACTCAAGTGATGAAAGTGGGTGGAGGTTCCCCTTTTATACCTGAAGGTCCAGGTTAGGAGTGTCTCCCACAAGTTCACCACCTAGTGGTCATTGTTCTCACAGTGTACAACTTAGGTCAGATTATACATGGGTTACAATGACAGTTGAATACATGACATCACCTCCCCCCAAAGTCTTATTGGGATCACAGGTTGAGTCTCTCTGGTGGTTTACGCTTTCTTGTAGAGCGCCTGAGTTGGGGCTCCGGTTGTTGGGCGCTGGCCTGAGTTTCTGCTGTTTGCGATGCCTCAGGCCTATCTGGACTGACCACAGTGACTGGGCTCTCCTCCCTTTAATTCCGGTGTTCGGTCACCTGTGGTGGAGTTAACTCGATATCGTGTTCTTCCTCTGCTTCTTCTATGGGTTTGCTGAACCTCCTTTTTGTTTGATCCACATGTCTGCGGCAGATTTGTCCATTGGTAAGTTTAACTACCAGAATCCTATTTCCCTCTTTGGCAATCACAGTGCCTGCGAGCCATTTGGGCCCTGCAGCGTAGTTGAGGACAAAAACAGGGTAATTGACATCAATACATCGTGCCCTCGCATTCCTGTCATGGTCGTCATATTGTGACCGGCGCCTGCTCTCAACAATTTATTTCATGGTGGGGTGTATAAGGGATAACCGGGTTTTGAGTGTCCTTTTCATTAGCAGCTCTGTGGGTGGAACTCTTGTGAGCGAGTGTGGTCGGGATCTGTAGGCCAACAGGAAGCGTGATAAGTGGCTTTATAGGGAACCCCCTTGGATTCTGAGCATCCCCTGTTTGATTATCTGCACTGCTCATTCTGCCTGGCCGTTTGAGGCCGGCTTGAATGGTGCCGTTCTGACATGGTTAATTCCATTGCCTGCCATGAAATCCTGGAATTCAGTGCTTGTGAAGCATGGGCCATTGTCGCTGACCAAGATGTCCGGTAGACCATGGGCGGCGAACATTGCCCGCAGACTTTCTTCCATGGCAGAGGATGTGCTTGAATTTAAAATGTCACACTCGATCCATTTGGAGTAGGCGTCTACTACAACCAAAAACATTTTTCCCATGAAAGGACCTGCGTAGTCCACATGGATGTGTGAACAAGGCTTGGCGGGCCATGGCCAGGGGCTAAGGGGGGCTTACCTGGGCACATTGCCCAGCTGGGCGCACGTGTTGCACCTGCGAACACAAAGTTCCAGATCTGCGTCTATCCCTGGCCACCAAACGTGTGACCTGGCAATTGCCTTCATCGTGACAATGCCCGGGTGCCCATTGTGGAGTTCTCTGATGAACACCTCTCTGCCTATCTGTGGCATGACTACGCGGTTTCCCCACAGTAGGCAATCGGCCTGAATCGAGAGTTCATCCCTGCGTCTGTGAAATGGTTTAAATTCCTCAGGGCATGCCCTGTACGTGGCTGCCCAGACTCCATTCAGGACACATTTCTTGACTCGAGACAATAGCGGGTCTCTAGTTGTCCAGACTTTAATCTGACGGGCAGTCACGGGTGAGCCTTCGCTTGCAAAAGCTTCAACAGACATGACCATCTCAGCAGCATGCTCGGTAGCCCCCTCAGTGGTGTTTAGTGGGACCCTGCTGAGTGCATCGGCGCAGTTTTCGGTGCCCGGTCTGTGCCGGATTGTATAGTTATAGGCGGCTAACGTGAGTGCCCACCTCTGTATGCGGGCTGATGCGTTTGCATTTATGGCCTTGTTGTCGGCCAAAAGGGACGGTAGGGGTTTGTGATCTGTCTCCAGCTCAAATTTCCTGCCAAACAGTTACTGGTGCATTTTCTTTACCGCATATACACATGCGAGCGCATCCTTTTCTACCATCCCGTAGCACCTTTCTGCCTGGGACAGACTTCTGGAGGCATAAGCTACCGGCATTGACATGCTGCAACATACAGCCGACACCATAGGATGACGCATCGCACGTTAACACAAGTTTCTTACATCGGTCATATAGCATTAACAGATTTTTGGAACATAACAAATTGCGCGTTCTATTAAAAGCCCTTTCCTGGCTGTCCCCCCAGACCCATTCGCGACCTTTGCATAGGAGCACGTGTAGTGGCTCTAGCAGCGTGCTCAATTTGGGAAGAAAGTTACCAAAATAGTTCAGGAGCCCCAGGAACGAACGCAGCTCCATCGTGTTACGGGGTCTGGGTGCTCTCTGGATCGCTTCCATCTTGGACGCAGTAGAGCTGATCCCATCTGCTGCTACCCTCATCCCCAGGAATTCTACCTCTGGAGCTAGGAAGACGCACTTCGCCTTTTTCAGTCGCAGCCCTACCCGGTCCAGCCTACGCAGCACCTCCTCCAGGTTGTGGAGGTGTTCTTCAGTATTGTAACCCGTGATGAGGATGTCGTCCTGAAAAACCATCGTCCCTATAATCGACTTGAGCAGGCTTTCCATAGTTCATTGGAAGATCGCGGCGGCCGAGCGAAACCCGAACGGACATCAGTTGTACTCAAACAACCCCTGTGTGTCGTGATGGTGGTCAGCTTCTTCGACTCACTTGCCAGCTCCTGGGTCATGTAAGCTGAGATCAGGTCCAATTTTGAAAAAAGTTTGCCACCAGATAGCGTCGCAAAGAGGTCCTCCGCTCTCGGTAGCAGGTACTGGTCTTGGAGTGACACCCGATTGATGGTGGCCTTGTAATCACCATATATTCTGACCAACCCATCCACCTTGAGCACCGCACAATCGGGCTCGCCCAGTCATTGAATTCGACTGGCGAGATGATGCCTTCCCTCAGCAGGCGGTCCAATTCACCTTCTATCTTTTCCCGCATCACATACGGCACCGCTCTGGCCTTGTGGTGTACTGGCCTGGCGACGGGTTTATGTGAATCGCTACCTTGGCCCCCATGAAAGTGCCAATGCTGGGTTGAAATAATGAGTCAAATTTGTCCAGGATCTGTGAGCATGATACTCGCTCCACAGAGGAAATTGCATTGACATCGCCCCATTTCCAGTTCATGACAGCAAGCCAACTCCTCCCCAGTAGTGCGGGACCGTCCCCCGGGACAACCCAGAATGGCAACGTGTTCTCCGAATCTTTGTGGGTCACGACTACCGTGGCGCTGCCTAGCACCGGAATGATCTCCTTTTTGTATGTCTGTAGCTGTGCGTCAATTGGCGATAATTTTGGCCTCCTGGCCTTGGACGCCCACAACTTTTCGAACTGTTTGATACCCATCAGGGACTGGCTGGCCCCCGTGTCTAGCTCCATTGATACTAGGATGCCATTGAGGAGCACTTAATTCATATAAATACAAATATCTAAACATGCCATCGCTCTTGAATATATTAATTTAAAGTTATAAAAAAAATCTATTGATTGAATGGAGAATGGATACAATGCTTGGATATATAATTAGCCGAAAATTGCGGCATTGCCGGGTCCGTATGAAGTGCGCACGGACTCGGTGAGGCCTTGCAAAAGCCGGTTTTCGGGGAGAGATGCACATGTGCTGAAAACTGGCTTTTCAGATATGTCAAGATTTCTCTTGACAGATCCTCCACATGCCGGGGAGAAGGATATCTGCGCGGGCGAGATTGGGCTATTTGCCCAACTCATGCCCAGCGAATGTCCTTCAAACCTTTACACCTGGTAAAAGCAGGCGCACAGCTTACTTTTGCCAGCGTAAGAGTTTTAAAACATAAACATTTCATTTAATTATTAATTTTTATGTTAAAAACCTTGTCCATTAAGATAAGTTTATTTTTAACTCTATTAAAACACATTTAAAAAAAATACAAAAAATATATTTTTTCTAAAACATTTGATTACATTTAATTTCAATTAATTTTAAATGTGAGTTTTTTTATTTTTTCTGCTATGTTTCTTGTTTTAGGAGGATTTTCTGATAGTAATGGGCTCTCGTACAAACAGAAATTTCTATTTTTCAATGTGAATACTATCCAGTGATTGGTGGTCCAGGCCCACGTGACTCCAGCATTTCTGTACATACAGGGAAGTCATCGCCCCGTATGCTGTACATCGAATTTGTCATGTATTCAACTATCATTGTAACCCATGTATAAGCTGACCTAAGTTGTGCAACTTGAGAACATTGACCACAAAGGGTGAACTTGTGGGAGACACTCCTAACCTGGACTTTCAGGTATCAAAGGGGAAGCTCCACCCACCTTCATCACTTGAGGTCTTGGTAATAAAGGTAACAGGTCACAGAGTGACCTTCTCTCAAGTATAGGCCTCGTGTGCATTTATACTGTATAGTAAGGGTATATCATTGGCGACGAGAAACTGGGATTTAAACCACACGAGTATAGCCACTAGCACTACAGAAGAGAGGTACTGCGTTGGTGATGATTGTGACGACTTTATTGAGAGACTACAGAAAAGTTTTGTCACTAAGGAATGGTTGGGACAGGATTCGGCCAACAAACCCAGGACTCATCTCCTGACGTTTGGTGGATCCAGAATGCACTCCCTGATGAAGAACCTTCTAGCGCCAGGGAAGCCGGCAGACAAGACGTTCGAAGAGCTCAGTAAGTTGATCGGGGGACACCTTAAACCGCACATGGCGAGAAACCGGTTTTACACGCACTGGCGGCGAGAAGGACAAAGCGTTCCAGGCTTCGTGGCAGATCTCCGGCGACTGGCGAGCCTATGTAAGTTTCCAGATTCATGCAGAGCGGAGATGCTGTGAGACTATTTTATTGAGGGCATCGGACACGCTGGGGTTTTCAGGAAACTGATTGAGACCAAAGACTTGACCTTGGAAGTGGCGGCTCTGATAGCCCAGACATTTATCTCAGAGGAAGAAGAGACCAGAATGATGTATGACAAAAATCTTGGCTCAAATGCGGAAAACGACCAGGGAGTCAACATTGTTAACACGGCACACAGTTCTCTCGGCAGACAAGGGCAATCGGACATGCCCCAGCATGTAGTCGAACCCAAAGGGGGAATTCAACAGAGACAATGGCGAGCTGAACAGCGATTCATGCCATCGCAATGGACAATGCGGCCAGTTAAGAGGCCATCAACACCTATTAATGGTGGTTGGAGTGATCTTGGACCTGGCCTGGAGACGGTGAAGATTGAACAGATTCCCACTGGTTCTCGAGCTAAGCTCCCCACTGGAGTGGAACTAATCAACTGTGAGGTGGAGCATGGCAGCCATGGCAATGACAACATGCTGTGATGGGATCAGCAGGCGCATTGGAGAGAAACTCGCCTCCTTTTGACTGGTCAGTTTCCTGAGCCCTGGGAAACCTATGCTGGAGGCATTAAATCCAAAGGCCTTCATTTTCATGTAATTATCACCTTGAACAATGTCTTTGTTGTCCACCTGCCTGCGCGAATGATTGTGCCTGCTACATGCTGGACCTGGCTGTGAATGTCACCACCGCCCTCAATTTATTTGCCTCTGGTTCCTTGCAGGGCACTACTGGGGACATCTTGGAGATCTCTCAGTTCGCTACTCATAAATGTATAAGGTGCGCAGGTTACTTGCATGCAACCAAGGAAAGTGGTGTAGAGGAGACCAAAAGAGAGGTTGGGGGTCACAGGAGGCACTACCACGTTACAGGGTGTACAGACAGAGGCTCAGCTTCCTTGACCTCTCTGAAGGACTTCCGCAGGCTGAAGTTATCACATCAGGTGGTCACAAACATCTGAAGCTTTCGAGAAGAAGACCTGCTCCATGCTGGACCTGGCGGACATGCATTAGCAGTAACTGTGAAAGTCATTACTGCTCTCTATTTGTTCACCGCTGTTCCCTGCAGTGCATTAACAGCAACATCTCGAGGGTCTCTCAGTCCATTACACAGAAATGTATAAGACAGATGGACTTTTTGACAGGGCTGGGAGTTAGGTAACCTTTGCCGATATAGCCAGAATAACCGTGCACTCGGATTCAGCTCTCTCGCTGGATTCCCACAAGTACAGAGTGACATTGATTGCACACACGTGGCAATCCAAGCACTACCACAGCAACCAGGAGATTCATCAACCACAAGGGATATTATCACACCAATGCGCAGCTGGTGCGCAACCACAAGAAGAGGTTGATGTGGGTCTGCACCAGATTCCCAGGGTGCTGTCATGATGCTTCATATTGTGGCAGTCCAACATTACAGACCTTTTTGTTCCAGGAAGCAGCCTCAAGGGCCGGATCATTGGAGACAAGAGATACCCATTCAAACTTGGCTCATGATACCTGTGAGGTGCTCCAATAATCAGACGCAAGAGCATTACAACAAGAGCCTCATGACCAACAGGTATATCACCAAGCAAGCCATCGGAATGTTGAAGATGCGTTTCAGGTGCTTGGATAGGTCTGGAGGCACCCTTCAGTACTCACCAGCAGGGGTGTCCAGAATATTCGTTGCATGCTGCATCTTGCACAACATTGCCACAGCAGAAAGGATTGCAATTGGAGGTGCACGCAGGCACTCATCAGGCATCTTCGATGAAGAGAACATTGAAGAATAGGATGATTATGAAGATGTGGCACCCATCGCCATCCAGTTGTGTACATTGCTACCCAGGGTGCCCTCATAGCTCGAAGGTTTAGCTAGTGGTGACTCTTACAGGAAAAAAAAATCACAAATGAAATCCTCCTGCTGGCTCCTACCACAAGCAACAATCCCCCCCACCCCCCGACCCCCCACCTCAACCCACTTTGCATTCAACTGTCCTTCGACCACTCATCCAATCATGACACATCCGCCCAATACATCATGTATTGACATTCATCATGAGACAAGTGAAAGGGTAAGTTGACAATCGGGATGCAATAACAATGAAGACGTGGAAGTGGTGCTCATCAATATATTTTATGTGGCGTTAATAGGAAATGAAACTTAACATAATATTTTGTCAAACTCCCAGCTGCATACCCTTAATGAGTTACAATAGCTTATTGCCTTTCCTGCCATGGTGCATCCCATGTAGCTTCAGCAGAGGTACAGGCAGGCTGCTTCGATCCCTGTCCTGACTGCTGAGATGCTTTTGGCCTAGGTTCTCTGAGATTTGGATCCCCAAGGACCCCACCAAAGACTGCTCCACCTGCACTCGGCCATTGGGAGATGAGGCAGCATGTTGGGTAGGGAGGGGCGGGGTGAATGGGTAAGAAGTGGGAGTGCTTTGAGTAGAATTCCTACTTCCACGTCCCCTTTCGCCATCATCCTTCTCCTGGGCCAGCACCACATCATTCCTACCACTCTGCTGCAGATCAGCCTGGTGAAGATCAGTGATGCATTGTAAGGCAACTGATAGGGTATGTCATCCTGTTTTAGGCAGAAGACAAGTTGACATCCAAAGTCTGCACAGCCATGGCCTACATGGACCGGTCATGAAGATAAAAGCCCATGGGTTCCAGGGCAGAGTGGCAAGTTAGATCCAAAATTGGCTTAGAGATAGGAAGCAAAGGTTAATGGTTGATGGATGTTTTTGTCGCTGGAAGGATGAATATATGGGGCATGATTAAGAAGTTTGCAGATGGTACTAAAACTGGCTGTGTGGTTGATAATGAAGAGGAAAGTCAAGGACTGCAGGAGGATATCAATCTACTGGTCAGGTGGGCAGAACAATGGCAAATGAAATTTAATTTGGAGAAGTGTGAGGTAATGCACTTGGGGAGGGCTAATAAGGAAATTAAACACATTAAACGGTAGGCCACTTCGAAGTGTAGATGAACAAAGGGACTTTGGAGTGCTTGTCCACAGATCACTGAAAGTCGCAGGCCAGGTGGAGAAGAAGGCATACGGAATGCTTGCCTTTATTGGCCGAGACATAGAATACAAGAGCAGGGGGGTGATACTTAAATTGTATAATATACTGGTTAGGCCACAGCTGAAATACTGCATGCAGTTCTGGTCGCCATATTATAGGAAGGATATGATTGTGCTGGAGAGGGTGCAGAGGAGATTTATGAGGATGTTGCCTGGAATGGACAATCTTAGCTATGAGGACAGATTGGATAGGTTGGGTTTGTTCTCCTTGGAACAAAGGAGGCTGAGGGGAGACCTCATTGAGGTGTATAAAATTTTGAGGGGCCTGCATATGGTGGATAGCAAAGGCCTATTTCCCTTGGTGGAGGGGTCAATTAAGAGGGGGTATAGGTTTAGGGTGGTTGGTGGAAGGTTTAAAGGGGATTTGAGGCGAAGCTTCTTCACGCAGAGGGTTGTGGGGGTCTGGAACTCATTGCCTGGAAGGGTGGTGGAGGCAGAAACCCCCGCAACATTTAAAAGATGCTTGGATGGGCACTTGAAGTGCCATAACCTTCAGGGTTACAGACCGAGAGTTGTTAAGTGGGATTAGACTGGATAAACTCTTGTTGGTTGGCGCAGACACGACGATAAGTACTTCAGGGAATCGAATACGGCCAAGGTGACCTCCCGGACTAGTTTTGATCACCTGGATGGGTTGGAGAGGAATTTTCCCAGATTTCTTTTCCCCAATTGGCCTGGGTTTTTATCTTTTTTTTTGCCTGTCCCAAGAGATCGAATGGCTCCGAGTGGAGTGGAGTGTAAAATGTTGCGATACATCGGGTATCGCTGTTCTGTGGGGCAGACTGGTTGGGCCGGATGCTCTTTACCTGTCCACCATTGTTGATTGTTGATAGGTTTATATGTAACCTTCAAGGCTGCTGACCGAGGGCCGTGTGGCTCTTTGTCGGCCGGTGCGGACATGATGGGCCGAAATGGCCTCCTTCTGCACTGTAAATTTCTATTTTTCTATGCTTGTATGCTTGACGTTCCATGGAGCTGGCCAGAATACATAGTGGGCATTCTTGCAATTATCTGCGCCACCAATCCACTAGTCATCGAGTTGGACTCTTATATCTCTTCGCAATTGTGAAGAGTGTGCACGGCACGTCTGCATGTATCATAGAATCATAGAATGGTTACAGCTCAGAAGCAGATCCATTCGGCCTGTGTCGGCTCTCATCTCGACCCGATCCCCTGCTCTTTCCCCGTGGCCCTGCAATTGATTTTCTTTCAAGTACTTATCCAACACCCTTTTGAAAGCCGTGATTGAGTCTGCCTCCATCACCCTTTCAGGCAGTGCATTCCAGATCCTAACCACTCACTGTGTAAAAAACTTTTTTCTTACGTTGGGATAAACGGGTCCTTTTCAGAATGGCAGGCAGTGACGAGTGGGGTGCTGCAGGGCTCAGTGCTGGGACCCCAGCTATTTACAATATACATCAATGATTTAGATGAAGGAATTGAGTGTAATATCTCCAAGTTTGCAGTTGACACTAAGCTGGATGGCGGTGTGAGCTGTGAGGAAGATGCTTAGAGGCTGCAGGGTGACTTGGACAGGTTAGGTGAGTGGGCAAATGCATGGCAGATGCAGTATAATGTGGATAAATGTGAGGTTATCCACTTTGGTGGAAAAAACTTGAAGGCAGAATATTATCTGAATGGTGGCAGATTAGGAAAAGGGGAGGTGCAACGAGACCTGGGTGTCATGGTACATCAGTCATTGAAAGTTGGCATGCAGGTACAGGAGGCGGTGAAGAAGGCAAATGGCACGTTGGCCTTCATAGCTAGGGGATTTGAATACAGGAGCAGGGAGTTCTTACTGCAGTTGCACAGGGCCTTGGTGAGGCCTCACCTGGAATATTGTGTTTAGTTTTGGTCTCCTAATCTGAGGAAGGACATTCTTGCTCTTGAGGGAGTGCGGCGAAGGTTCACCAGAATGATTCCCGGGATGGCAGGACTGACATATGAGGAGAGACTGGATCGACTGGGCCTGTATTCACTGGAGTTTCGAAGAATGAGAGGGGTTCTCATAGAAACATATAAAATTCTGACGGGGCTGGAGAGGTTAGATGCAGGAAGAATGTTCCCGATGTTGGGGAAGTCCAGAACCAGGGGTCACAATCTAAGGATAAGGGGTGAGCCATTTAGGACCAAGATGAGGAGAAACTTCTTCACTCAGAGAGTTGTTAGCCTGTGGAATTCTCTACCGCAGAGATTTGTTGATGCCAGTTCGTTATATATATTCAAGAGGGAGTTAGATATGGCCTTTGCGGCTAAAGGGATCAAGAGGTATGGAGAGAAAGCAGGAAAGGGGTACTGAGGTGAATGATCAGCCATGATCTTATTGAATGGCGGTGCAGGCTCGAAGGGCCGAATGGCCTACTCCTGCACCTTTTTTCTATGTTGCTATGTACTTGTGTTCCAGGCATGCCATTGCAGAACACTGTAATGAGATGGCAGCCACCTCTTAATTTTGCAAACCTCTTAAAAATGTTGGATTTCATCTGGGAGAGGGACCTCTTTGTTGGAGAAACTGCATTCACCTCACAGACAACTCTGACTGCTTATTTCTAAGGAAGGTGCTTCTTGCAACCAACAATGGCAACCCTTTTTGCCATCACCTCCTTCAGCATGGCTTCCAAGGAACTCTCAGATAAAGGAGACGCCACCTCTCGCCCAGCTTCCATGCTCCCAGTGCAGTTTGCATCATGCACTGAAGCATATTCGCAATGTGCAAATGAAGAGATCTTGGAAATCCCAGGGGTCCTTTTTCTACGTCAGGAATGTGAAATATTTTCAGACAAAAGCACTTGTCCCATCCCTATGTCCCCTCCAGAATTTTATCCCCTTTATTTGAAAAGGTTGGTGCATTGTATTTAGTATCTACTGGACGGCTTCTGAACATTTTCTACCACATATTGTATATTATCTAAAATAGCAGCAAGCAATACTGGAAGGTTTATTTATTATGGAATCACTCCAGGGAAATTTTATGATTAAATTATTTTCAACTAATAGTGAGAAGGCATTTTTGAGAAAGCACCGTTATAATACAAAATAGCCAGTTAAAAGGATTTCCTCTGGTGTCAGTCCGGTTAATGCTGGTTTGTCAGCTGTGGCTCAGTGGGTAGCACACTCACCTCTGAGTCAGAAGGTTGTGGGTTCAAGTCCCACTCCAGGAACTTGAGCCTAGGCTGACACTCCAGTGCAGTACTGAGAGGTGTCGTCTTTCAGATGAGATGTTAAACTGAGGCCCCGCCTGCCTTCTCAGGTGGACGTTAAAGATCCCATGGTACTATTTCAAAGAAGAGGGGAGTTATCACCACGCTATATAAATGCAAGTCTTTCTTAATGGCTTCACAGAAAATTCCTTTTCATGTTTTAATAAGATTGTCAACCTGTTTATTGATCAGTTTAAAATTGCGCTCAAAGTAATTTTACACGTGCAATAGACAACAGGATACCAGGGGATCTAAACCCCCAACATCTATAAGTTTTATACATAAAAAAACAAATTAGAGGATTTGTTTTTAAAGTAAAACAAATTGTTTTCAGTTCTCAAAAACTATCTCCACGCCTGAAATGTTTCTGATTCTGGTGAACATATGGCGCAGCTGTGAATCAAGTTGTAGCTTCAAATTAAATAATTTTTTGAAGAATATCACACTTTTGGCACAGTAACATTTTTCCATATTGAAATAGATTCGAAAAAGCTTGAGATTTTGGAGTAAAAACAAATGGCGTAAATACACAATAGATCAAACAACATCTGTGAAGAGAAAAGACAGGCTGATGTCATGCATGTAGACTGTTGATCGGGATGGCCTGCACCTGCACGAGTTTTAAAAGGCAAGGTGAGAATTTCAAGCATTTCCTCTCTTTGTTTTAAATCTCCAGCTGTATTGTATTTGCTTCATGGGTTCTTTGCTTAAGAATTCATAGCAACGCATTGCTATTAAGAACGAGCTGGTTTATTAACAAAGGTTTAACAATCACACTACACATTACCAGTTCATCCACTCCAGAATTTGCAATTTGTTTTAAATTATATCTTGAGACTTTGAAGCTCATCAGGTTGATTTTAACTCCCAGTGCTCTTTGACAAGAAACTGTGGGAGTCAATTAATTCCCCACGTGTCCATGGCAGAATGAGGTCATGGCCATTTTTACTGCCGGGTCTCATTAACATGCCGCTGGTCAACTTCCAGAACGGGCAGGAAGTGGGTGGGAAGCGATTGGCGACCAGTGGAAATTTGGGTGTGTAGTGAATGGGTTCTGAGGGTATTTCACGGTAGGGAAGGGTTTTTTTCTTGTGGTGCCCAGAGGAACACTCCTGCTCCTCCTGGCCCGACAAAGGAAAATAAAATTTTAAAAACTTACCTGGAATGTCCTCTTCCACTTTTGGATCCTCTTCTGACAGGCCTTGACCTGGTGGGAAAGCCACAGCTGCTTCCCAAGTCAGGCCATGATGTCATTAGCTCTGATTTGTATATTTAAAGAAGGACCCCACTGGCTTTGGGTGGGTGGCTTCGCAGGCTTTCCAAAAGTGCCAGTAAAAATTGGCAGGTCAGTTATCTGGTAGATTTTAACTTGCCTGATTTCACTTGGGATTTTTTTTATTCGTTCCTGGGATATGGGTGTCGCTGGCAAGGCTAGTATTTACTGCCCATCCCGAATTGCCCTCGCAAAGGTATTGGTGAGCTGCCTTCTTGAACTGTTGTAGTCATAGTGGTGAAGAAACATAGAGCATAGAAATGCAGAAGGAGGCCATTTCGGCCCATCGTGTCACCGCCAGCAGACAAAGAGTCACACGGCCCTCAGTCCGCAGTCCTGAACATTACATATAAACCAATGAACATTGGCAGAAAGGTAAAGAACGTTCGGCCCAACCAGTCCACCCCACACAACTGCGATATCCCTTGCATCGCAACATTTTACACTCCACCGCAACATTTTACACTCCACCCCAACCGGAGCCATGCGATCTCCTGGGAGAGGCAAAAAAACAGATAAAATCCCAGGCCAATTGGGGAAAAAAAATCTGGGAAAATTCCTCTCCGACTGATCAAGGTGATCAAAACTAGTCCAGGAGATCACTCTGGCCAGATTTGATTCCCTGATGTACTTCCATCGTATCTGTTGCCAGCCAACAAGAGGATATCCAGTGTAATCCCACTTACCAACTCTAGGTCCGTAACCCTGCAGGTTACGACACTTTAAGTGCCCATCCAAGCACCATTTAAATGTGGTGAGGGCTTCTGCCTCTACCACCCTTTCAAGCAGTGAGTTCTAGACCCCCCACAACCCTCTGCGTGAAGAAGCTTCCCCTTCTTCAGGGATGGCCGGGCTGTCATATGAGGAGAGACTGGATCAACTGGGCATTTATTCACTGGAGTTTCGAAGGATGGGAGAGGATCTCATAGAAACATATAAGATTCTGACAGGACTGGACAGGATAGATGCGGGAAGAATGTTCCCAATGTTGGGGAAGTCCAGAATCAGGGGCCATAGTCTTAGGATAAGGGATAGGTCATTTAGGACTGAGATGAGAAGAAACTTCTTCACTCAGAGAATTGTGAACATGTGGAATTCCCTGCCGCAGAGAGTTGTTGATGCCAGTTCACTGGATACATTCAAGAGGTAGTTAGATATGGCCCTTACGGTTAAGGGGATCAAGGGGTATGGAGAGAAAGCAGGAAAGGGGTACTGAAGGAATGATCAGCCATGACCTTATTTAATGGTGTTGCAGGCTCCATTAGGGCCGAATGGCCTACTCCTGCACCTATTTTCTATGTTTCTATGTTTCTTGCATCACCTCTAAACCTTCCACCAACCACTTTAAAACTATGCCCCCACGTAATTGAACCCTCCACCAAGGGAAATAGGCCCTTGCTATTCATTATATCCAGGCCCCTCAAAACTTTATAGAACTCAATGAGGTCTCCTGTCAGACTCCTCTGTTTCAAGGAGAACAAACCCAGCCTATCCAATCTGTCCTCATAGCTAAGATTCTCCATTCCAGGCAGCATCCTCGTAAATCTCCTCTGCACCCTCTCCAGTTCAATCACATCCTTCCTATAACATGACGACCTCAACTACACACAGTATTCCAGCTGTGGCCTAACCAGCGTACTATACAATTTAAGCATAACCTCCTTGCTCTTCTATTCTATGCCTCGGCCAATAAAGGCAAGCATTCCTTATGCCTTCTTAACCACCTTATCCACCTGGCCTGCTACTTTCAGGGATCTGTGGACAAGCACTCCATGGTCCCTTTGTTCATCTACATTTCTAAGTGACCTGCTGTTTAATGTGTATACCCTTTCCTTATTAGCCCTCCCCAAGTGCATTACCTCACACATCTCAGAATTAAATTCCATTTGCCACTGTTCTGCCCACCTAGCCAGTAGACTGATATCCTCCTGCAATCCATGACTTTCCTCTTCATTTTCAACCACACAGCCAATTTTAGTGTCATCTGCAAACTTCTTAATCATACTCCCAATATTCAAATCTAGATCATTGTATACCACAAAAAGCAAGGGACCCAGTACTGAGCCCTGCGGAACCCCCCTGGAAACATCCTTCGTCACAAAAACTTCCATCAATCTTTACCCTTTGCTTCCTACCTCTAAGCCAATTTTGGATCCAACTTGCTATTGGATCCCATGGGCTTTTATCTTTGTGACCAGTCTGCCATGTGGGACCTTATCAAAAGCGTTGCTAAAGTCCATATACACTACATCATGCGCACTACCCTCATCCTGACCCTCCTGATTACCTCCTCGAAAAATTCAATCAGGTTAGTCAAACACGATCTTCCCTTAACAAATCTGTGCTGACTGTCCCTGTTTAATCCTTGCCTTTCTAAATGTAGATTTATCCTGTCCTTCAGGATATTTTCCAATTATTTTCCCACTACTGAGGTTAAGTTGACAGACTTGTAATAACTTGGCCTGCCCCTTTCTCCCTTCTTAAACAAGGGTATCACATTAGCAGTCCTTCAGCACCATGCCTAAATCCAAAGAGGACTGGAAAATGCTTTGCTCAACAGCCTGGGATACATTTCATCTGGGCCTAGAGACTTATCCACTTTCAAAGCTGCTAAACCACTTAAAACCTCCATCTCACTGTGTTTATTTCATCCAGAACTTCACACTCCTCCTCGATAGCAGTATCTGCATTGCACCTTTCCTTTGTGAAAAAAGAGCCTGAGTATTCATTAAGAACCATGCCAACATCTGCCCCACACAGAGATTACCCTCATGGTCTCTAATAGGCCCTACCCTTTCTTTAGTTATCCTCTTACTCTTAATATATTTATAAAACATCTGGTCTCTTGGCTGTGCTTGTCACTCTATAAAAATAGAAATGCTATTGAGACGCTGGGAATCTGAATTAAGGAATTAAAAATAAATAAATAAAGTACAGACAGAAAGGCAGTTCAGAGAAGGTTCACTAGGTTGATTCCTGAGATGAAGGGTTTGACTTACGAAGAAAGGTTGAGTAGGTTGGGCCTACACACATTGGAGTTTAGAAGAATGAGAGATGATCTTATTGAAACATATACGATAATGAGGGGGCTCAACCAGTTGGATGCAAAGAAGACGTTTCCACTTATGTGGGAATCTCGAACTAGGGGACATAGTTTCAGAATAAAGGATCGCCCACTTAAAACTGAGATGAGGTGGAATTTCTTCTCTCAGAGGGTTGTAAATGTGTGGAATTCTCTGCCCCAGAAAGCTGTGGATGCTGGATCATTGAATATATTTCAGGTGGAGATGGACAGATTTTTGAGCAATAAGGAGTAAACGGTTATGGGGAGTGGGCAGGGAAATGGAGCTGAGCCCATGATCAAATCAGCCATGATATTGAATCGCGGAGCAGGTTCGAGGGGCCAAATGGCCTACTCCTGCCCCTATTTCTTATGTTCTTATGTTCTTAAAAAGGGGCCAACCATTTGCCTTCCATTCCCCAGCCTCAATCGGAACAATGGCAGTTGTCCTCTGCAATAATAATGCTATGCCCGGGGCCCCAATTAGTTATGCTGAAATTGGGTGGTTCCTTTAAGCCGATTTTCATATTGCAGTGTAAGCAAATGAGACATGCTGGAAATGTTAGCATTTGTTCCCATGTTTCTGTAATATGTCTCAGGGGCTTATTCAGAACAGACTTTCTTAAAACTATATTTAATTTGAAGGGGATAAAATAGCTCAAATAATGTGCACTTTTGAAGTATGTTAAATCATATTGTATATATGCATTTTTTAAGGTGGAATTTATTTAAAACGATTTACAGATGCTCTTAAAAGGGCAGGTCTTCTTTCTAACCTGTGTGTGTGTACGTATAGTACCTGGTGACTGAGATGGTCGGAAAAACATAACTCTAGCCTGGTGCAATGTGCCCAGGTGTTGCATTTGAATTTGTGCATCTATAGAAAGTTATTTTAAACATTTTTAATATTATAGCAATGGAAATATTTACACCATACTTTACTTATGTGTAAAAATATTCTGAGCGTGCATACATAGAACTCCTTTGGAACTGACCTCGTTGCAACCTACAACAACGTGCAGTCGGCAGTATAACTGCAGTCTAAGCATGCAGGCTTGCTGACGGCTGGATCATGGGAGTTTCAGATTGTCTGTATTAGGACTATGGAATTAATTTCCTGAATAGCACCCAGTGGCAATTGTGCAGGGACACCTCAGGTACAGAATTTTAAATTTTAATATAACTTGGTTGAAATGGTAAATTTTAGAATTATTTTTCCCCTTGCAACAAATCTCTGACAAATTGAAATACAGGTGTAGAAGTAAAATTGCATATCCAATTTAAAATGTTTTGCTTTTTAAATTATATCTCAAGGACTTAGTTTAATGCTGGTCCATTTTATTCATACCACAGTTGATGTACAATATTCTCCACCTCAAAAGCCTTTAAAGCCAGGAGAGATTTTGTCAGTACTTGTAGAGTCATTTGCACGAGCTGAATGAGAAGAACAATTAATGAGAGGGCCCTTGAACTAACACAAGAAAAGAGAGTTCATTTTGCTGAGAAGAATGACATATAGTGGGCACATTATTTGAGAGTATTCAGGAAAGTTGTTATTGTCTGGAAAGGTTAATGGTCATGGATCAAAAGAAAAGCAAGATATAGCATGGCTGGATAATGTGATGGAAGAGGCAAGTGTAACTTCAGGAACCATGAAGTGTACTGGTGATCATCTGCACTAGAAAAGCAGAAGGAGAGGAGAGAGAGAGAAAAAATGGAATCAAGAACTGCAGAAACCCCTAAACCTAGAGCTTCGAAGCTGGGCATGTGCACTTCTCAGTGTCTGTGGGATAAAGTTAGAGACTAATACCAGAATGTAACATGGGCCCAAAGTGATTTCACCCCAAGACAAAGATTTTTGTCGAAAGGCTGCTTGATTGGCATTTCATCCACTAGCCTAAACATACACTCCCTCCAATGTACCATGTCTGCAGTGTGTCTTTTTCAAAGGATACATGGCAGCAACTCATTCGCCAAGGATTTTTCAACTGCCCCTCCCAATTGCACGACCTCAATCAGCTAGAACAGTAACAGATGCATGGGAACACCATCGCCTCAAAGTTCCTCTCCAAGTCACACACCATCCCGACTTAGACATGTATCGCCATTCCTTCATTGTCATTGAGTCAAAATCCTGAAACACCAAACTAACTGCATTGTGGGTGCACCTTCACCGCACAGACTGCAGCGATTCAAGAAGGCAGGCCACCACCACGTTCTTGAGGGCAATTAGGAGTCGGCATTAAATGCTGGCCTTGCTACCAATGCCCACATACTGACAAATTTTTTTCAAGGGTTGAGATTAGAGAGGGAGAGCAGGATTAATAAAGCAATTGGAAATGATGCAGAATAACACTGAGGAAATATGGGAGCAAGGGAAAGAACGAGACTTGGAGTGAGTGTGAGATTAAAATGCTGTTGTAGAAAATATTTGAGGAGAAAACCAGGAAAAAGAATAATGGTCAATATTTCATAATATTGGAAATAGGACTGAGTGATATGTATGTGACTGCACAAAGCATTCAAAACAAAACTGTAGAATTAGGAGCATTAATATTTATAGACAAATATGATAGAGTAGCTATAACAAATGGTGCTGAGAACTTAATGGCCTGGAATTTACAGTTAGTGGCAAAGCATAGGCGTTCGCCATTGGCTCTGAAGAAAACTGCCCACAGAGATCTAATTTCGATGCGCATGCACTACATCCTAATGTTTCAAAGAGATATTAACAGCGAGCGCTGTTAGTTCGCTGCTATTACCCACTGCAAATTCCGGCCCATTATTCCTGTTAAAACATTTTCAGGAGAGGTAGGGAAGGGAAAAAAGGATATGGTAACAATGTTGGTAGAGGTTTATATCACAGTGCCAGGTTGTTTGAATGCTTTAGATGGTTCCGGCAAGCAGAATACATGTGGATAGAATTAAGAAATAGGAAGCGAAATTGTGCTATACTCAGTGTGCATTACAGGCCAACAATCAGTGAAGATGATATACAAGTGGAGATTTGCGGACATTTCAGAGACATGTACAAGAACAACAGGGCAATAATATTACATAATTTTCACTATCCCAAGATAGACTGGAATACAGGTAATGCATGTGTTCAAAGTAGGGATTTCCTTTTAGAATGCATCCAGGGCTGCTTCCTAAATCAGTATATTTCTAGTCCAACAAGGGAAGAGGCTTTATTTGATTTAGTTCTGGGAAATGAAATGGGGAAAGTAACTGATGAGAGTTTAAGAACAATTGGCAAATAGTTACCAAAAAATAGTTAGATTCAAAATATTAACAGTACATAGACATACATAGAAGTTGCAACATGGAAACATGCCCTTAGACCTAACCAGCCTGTCAGCGTTTATCTGAAACGTGAGCAAACTATTCTAATCATCTCAATCTGCCCTTTATCCCCTTTTCATTCATTCATCTATCAATCTAATCTTGAAGGTTACATATTTTCTGCCTCAATCACCAACCTTGCAAGTGAATTCCATAGCCTTTCAACTCTCTGAATAAAGAAATTTCTCTTGCTCTCTGGTCTAAATCTCTTTCATTTAACCTTGTATCTATGGCCCTGCATTCCAGATGTAGGAACAAAGAAAGAGTAGATGATTCAGCTCTTCAAGGCTGTTCCACCATTCAATTCATGCCTGATCTGTACCTCAACTCCATTTACCCCTTCATACCTTACCCAATTAACAGTCATCAATTTGTGTTGAAAATTTCACTTGATCTTTGGAGATAGTTGTGTTGTGCTCTGTGAATATATCACATTTGGCGGTGAGATGAGATTTTTCGGATGATTTAAAGCTGAAATTTTGTTGGTGAAAGATTCAGCTAGCCGACAGAGAGACTTCGGAAGCTTCTGTCTTTGGAAAAATCTACAAAATCCAAGGTAAAATACAGCACACTGTGTGAACAGATAGAAATTAAAATGGCAGCACCCGCGGGTGTAATGGGACATTTGGGTGAATATAGACACGGCCGGGAACAGTTTAAAGCGTATGTGGATTGGCTAGAAATGTATTTCACTGCAAATAACATAATCGAAGTTCCAGAGAATGCAGTGCATAATCAGGCGATATTGGAACGGAAGCGAGCTACCTTCTTATCTGCAGCTGGACCAGAATTGTATGAAACCCTGGTAAATCTGCTTGTGCCTGATGAGCCAAAGGACACAACGCTTAAAGAGATTTTAACGAAGCTGTAGCAGCACTAAAACCCTAAACGGTTAGAAATTGCTGAAAGCTATAGTTTCGGTATACGAAATCAAAAGGCTGATGAAAATATCAGTGATTACATTGTAGCATTAAAAAAGCTGTAATTTCGGAAACTTTCCAAACCGCGCATTGAGGGATCGTTTTGTTTGTGGGGTGAAAAATGATGCAATCACAAGAAAGTTATTGACGACGGATGACTTGAGATTGCTTGTCAGATAGCGAGGTCGATGGGTATGGCCGAACAATATTCCCGAGAATTTCATAATAATTACGGTTGTCAGTCAACCGAGGTAAATCGCCTGCAGGTTCAAAGTAAAAGGCAGTGGGGGCCCAAAGTCTCAGAAACTGGAAATTCTAACAGAGCGTCAAAGTCATGCTATAGGTACCTGGGACAACACATTGCTCAAAGTTGCCCATATGTGAAGGCAGAGTGTTTCTTCTGCAGAAAGACTGGGCATCTTGCGAAGGCCTGACGATTGAAGGGTAAACCAGTTTTCAAAGCCATGAGTCCAGCATTTAAACCTATGAGTAGAAATCCCCAGAGACTACATAGCATGGAAGAACAATAACAGGGCGTGGAGATTTAGAGTTACATGTCATCAGGAGCACGAGGTTAACGGACACCGATTCGGAAAGTATCAAAATCCACATAGATGTTGTGGGATTCAAGATACCAATGGAAATCGACAATGGTGCACCTGTAAGTGTAGTACTGGAGTCGATATACCTTGACAAATTGCGTGATTTCCAACTGGAGAAATCCAAGATAGAGCTGTGAGGCTACTCGGGAGAGAAAATTCCTGTGGTAGGTCGTATCACCATAATGGTGAAATACAAGGTTCAATTTCAGAACTTGCTTCTAAGAGTAGTGAAATGAGACCAGCCTGCCTTACCAGGAAGAAATTGGTTGAGATCTCTGAAGCTGGATTGGAGTGAGATTTTCCGTGTGGAAGCGAGATTTGCATCAACGGATGATGTTATCAAGTGGTATCCGAAGGTGTACTGCGAAATGGGCAGACCGATCCAAGGCTTCAAGGCGAGTGTCAGGGTACAGAAAGATGCTAGATCGGTTTGCTGCAAGCCATGTTCCGTACTATATGCACTCGAGGAGAAATTTGAGCAAGAACTCAAAAGACTAGAGACTGAGAACATTATTTGTAAGATAGATCGATGTAATTGGGCTACACTCATTGTTGTTGTACCTAAGTCCGATGGTAAGGTAAGATTGTGGGGTGATTATAAAGTAACCATAAACCAGGTTCTAGAAGGTAATGTCCCCAATACATTGCCAAATATAGAAGATTTTTTCACAATCTGACAGGTGGTCAGATTTTCTCAAAACTGGATCTTACAAATGCCTACTTACAGCTTGAACTCGATGAGGAATCCAAGTCATGTTTGACTATAAATACTCATCTAGGCCTGTGTCAATTTAATAGGCTACCGTTTGGAGTGTCTTCCACCCCGCCATATTCCAAGGAGTGATGAACCAGATTTTACAAGGTATTGAAGGGGTAGTATGTTATTTAGATGACATACTAATTTCAGCACCAAATAGGCAAATTCATAATAACATATTGAATGAAGTCCTCAAACGGCTAGAGAAGCACAGAGTAAGAGTGTCTGCTCGTAAGTGTGAGTTATTTAAAAACTCAGTGGAGTACTTAGGGTAAAGAGTAGACAAAGATGGTTTACATCCAACCATGGGAAAGCTGGATGCAATCAGAAATGCACCCACTCCCAGGAATGTCACTGAACTTCGTTCATTCTTGGGTCTTTTGAACTATTATGGGAAGTTCCTACCAAATTTGGCAACAGTATTACGTACACTGAATGAACTATTGAAAAAGCAGGTCCGTTGGAAGTCGTCAAAAGAATGCGATACAGCATTCAAGGAGTGTAAAAGCAAATTGGTTGAGAGCACCATGTTAGTTCACTGTGACATATTTAAGGAGATTAAGCTAGCATGTGTAGAGAAGCAAAAGCCTCTCTGTATGGAGTTGGGGCAGTAATCTCTCATGTATCACGTAGTGGGGAGGAGAGACCAATTGCTTTTGCTTGATGCATTCTCAGTGCCAGTGAGAGTAATTATGCGCAAATTGAAAGGGAAGCTTTGGCATTAATTTTTGGAGTCAAGAAGTTTCACAAATACTTGTATAGTCATAAGTTTACCATCGTTACGGACGATAAGCCTCTAACAGCAACCCTCCATCAAAGTTCCCAGTTCCAACATTACCTGCAGCCCGAATGCAGAGATGGGCTTTGATTTTGTCAGCATATACATATGATATTGAATACAGACGATCAGCTGATCATAGTAATGCTGATGCAATGTCTAGATTGCCTTCCCCATCACAAGTTACACCGGATAGGGAAGAAGTGTTCTATTTTTCATACATTGATGAACTGCCAGTCACAGCTGAAGAGATTGGTAGAGCAACCAAACATGACCCAGTGATATCAAAGGTGTATGATTATATTGCAAATGGATGGTCAAACCAGGTTACAGACAAAGATATTCATCCATTCTTCATTCGAAGGAATGAATTATCAGTTGATAAAGATTACATCATGTGGGGCGCAAGAGTGGTTATACCAAATAAATTCAGGTCCAAATTATTAGCAGACCTCCATGACCAACACCTGGGAATGTGCTTGACCAAGAGTTTTGCACGTAGTTACTTATGGTGGCCAGGTCTTGATAAAGATATAGAGTATATCGTGAGTCAGTGTATGACATGTTAATTGGTAAGCAAGCAACCACCATTTGTACCATTACAGCCATGGAAATGGCCTCCCAGGGTGTGGCAAAGACTACATATTGATTTTGCTGTGTTAGAAGGACAACAGTTGTTCATTGTGATTGATAGCCATTCGAAGTGAGTTGAGGTGTTTCCAATGTGGAAAATAACAACAAGTAAGACATTGGACATTTTGCGGAGTTTATTTTCTTCATTTGGCCTCCCAGAAGAAATTGTTTTGGATAATGGACCACAATTTCGTTCTGAAGAATTTGCACAGTTCACGAGCAAAAATGGGGTGAAACATATCAAGGTTGCACTGTACCACCCTGCTTCGAATGGTGCAGCAGAGCGCACTGTACAACTTGTAAAACGTGCCCTCACAAAACAAATGTTAGATCCAAATCCAAAGAAACGACAGTTGCCATTGGATCACAAATTAGTGAATTTTTTTATCATATATCGTAATACTCCTCATACAACTACTGGTAGAACACCAGCAGAGTTGTTTCCCAAATGACAGCCATGAACCAGATTCTCGTTGTTAAAACCAAATTTGGTACAGTCCGTAGAAGAGACACAATTAAGACAGAAAGAGAATCATGATAGAGGTAGAGTAAAAGAGAGAAGTGTGAAATTAAACCAGAAGGTGAGAGTGAAGAACCATCAACATAAATGGTTAAAGTGGTTACTAGGATGAGTGGTGAAGATATGTGGTCCTCGCACATATTTGGTAAAGATGTTTGATAATGGACAGGTTAGGTTTGTTCATATTGATCATATTTTACCTACAGACATGGAAGGAGTTGAAGGTGGGAATGATTCAATTATTTCTGACTCATTAGATAGTTTTGATACACCAGTAGCAAATCCTACATCTAGTGTGTTGGAAACAATTCCAAGAGAGAATCAGAATGAAAGTCTGAGTCCGCGTCAGGAAAACAAACAGTCTGAAGTGAGAGTGAGTTCAAATGAAAATCAAGGAAATTCGTTGGAGGAAAACGTTCCTCAGGATGAGCCTCGAATGAGTTTAGATTCGACACCATGTTTGGAAGGTTCTGTTCTTCGAAACAGAAAACAAGTGGTTAAGTTAAATTTGTAAATATGGAAAAAAATAAGTCTATATCCTTTGTTATGTATAAACATGTAAGTTATGTATGATGTTATAATAACTTCTTCATTAAGGAGGGAGGAGTGTAATGTCTTTGAACTTGTAATGTTTGTAGCTCCACACTGTGGATGTGGACGTATTGTGTACTGCAACTACAGAGTTGATCATTAAACAGAAGCAGGAGTTCCGGAGGTTTTCGAGAGCTGCATGCCATGTTAGAAAGCTGTGTGTGCTGTGCTTTGTGAATATATCACAATAGTCTCCCCTGTCCCATCATTTTATAATTTTAAACACTTCTATCATATTGTGCCATAATCTGCAATGTTCCGATTATTACTATTTTATTTAAAAAGACAATTTTAAAAATCTTTCTTTGTATTTGTATTTCCTCGTCACAGGCAGCATCCCATTGGGAGAATTGGTGTTCTCCCTAAAGTCTCAATACACTGTGTATGAAGCACAATATTCTACTGGGGTCTTATTAAGGTTTTATATTGGCTCGGCCTTACTCCATCGCTTTTATATTCTACCGCTCTTAAGATAAAATTTGGAATTATATTAGCTTGTTTTTAAACAGCCTTAACAACCTGAGTTTGTTGCTTTCAATGTCCTGTGAACATGTACACCGAAATCTCTCTGCTCTTCCACAGGAATAAAGCTATTTCCATTCAGTGTCTAATCACTGCCGATATTTGGTTTAACCAAAATGCAACACCTCACACTTACTGACATTGAATTCCGTCTGCCATTTCTAGCCCATTCCTCCGTCTTTTTGCAGCTTCATTGGACTTCCAAAGAATTAACTATGGGGCCGAAATTCAGCTCCCCAAAAAGGCCACTTACTCCCAGAATGCGGCCATCAGGCGACGCAGTTGAGTGGCCGCCGACTTCCGGTCCAATAGCCGCCGCCAGCGAAATTCACCTCGGGGATTTTTCTGGCCGTCCCCACTTCCGCCCCACTGCTGCCAACTATCCCAAGTCCATCATCAAAGGGTGCTCCGCCGATCTCCCGCACCTCCATCACACCTCCCGCGAAATTTAGGACCAAAAATCTATAAGCCTCTGCGCGGTGCCCCCGACAGTTTTTTCTCTCGGTGCTCCTTGCTTTCACTCTGTGAGCCATGACAGCACGGCGGCCCTTCAAGGGGAGGGCGCACTGTCATGGCCGCCATGTTTTTTTTTTGTCAGCCGACTGCCAGGTCAGGCTGACAATTATGCCCCCGGGTTCGTCCAGTCCGCCATCCTCATCATAGGCAGTCCCTCGAAATCGAGGAAGACTTGTTTCCACTCTAAAAGTGAGTTCTCAGGTGACTGAACAGTCCAATATGGAAATTACAGTCTTTGTCACAGGTGGGACAGACAGTCGTTGAAAGAAAGGGTGGGTGGGACAGGTTTGCCGTGTACTCTTTCCACTGCCTGCGCTTGTTTCCTACATGCTCTCGGCGATGAGACTCGAGGTGCTCAGCACCCTCCCGGATGCACTTCCTCCACTTGGGGCAGACTTTGGCCAGGGACTCTCAGGTGTCGTTGGGGATGTTGCATTTTATCAAGGTGGCTTTGAGGGTGTCCTTGAAACATTTCCTCTGCCCACTTTGGGCTCGCTTGCCGTGTAGGAGTTCCGAGTAGAGCGCTTGCTTTGGGAGTCTTGTGTCAGGCATGCGAAAAATGTGGCCCGCCCAACGGAGCTGGTCGAGTGTGGTCAGTGCTTCGATACTGGGGATGTTGGCCTGTTCGAGAACGCTAACATTGGTGTGTCTGTCCTTCCAGGGGATTTGCAGGATCTTGCGGAGACATTGTTGGTGGTATTTCTGCAGCATTTTGAGGTGTCTACTGTATATAGCCCATGTCTCTGAGCCGTACAACAGGCAGCCTGGCACCCCCTCTTGGGTGCCAGACCGCTGGCCCGGCCAAAACCCTCCCTGGTGGCCCAGTAGATCAAAGTTTCTAAATGCCCAAAGGCTCTCCCCTTCAAGTGAAGGGAAGAGCATGGTGACGCACTGGCGTCATAAAGTCATCTCCGTTCCACTGCTGACTGACAGTGGCGGAGACTCTGTCCTGCCTCCACTTCCGTCCCTCTACAGTACTTCCCGCCCCACTTCCACCCCTGTTATGACCGACTTCCAGTCCCCCGAAAAAAAATGACAAAGAGCTGAATTTGCCTCGAGTCCACCTCATCGCGCCCGGCTGAAAAAACACTCATGGAGCACAAGGTGCGATCCGTTTCGGGCGAAGGTAAATTTCCTCTCCTCTGCCTACTATTTTGGTATCATCTGCAAATTTCAACACCAGTGCCTCTCGGCTATGTCCAAATCTTAGATATACAAGTGACCCTAAACTAAATCTTCCAGCCACTCCGGAAAAATTGGCCCAAATTCCTGGGGCCGAAATTCACTGTCCCCCAATGGACGGCGACCGTGGAGTTTGGGCGGCCGATCGAAAAAATCGCTCGGCTACCGCAGTCAGATGATTTTCCCTCCCTGAGCCATATTTAGCTCGGGGGGGGGGGGGGAATTTGAGCGGTACCCACTTCTTCCGGAAAAAGGTAAGACTTTTCCCAAAAGTGCCCCCGCGAGGTATTCGAGTCGGTGCTCGAACGCAACAGTGCTGGAGTGTTGCTACGATCGGGGCCGTTTGGTAGGGAAATAGTTTTATTAATTTTTGTGTTTTTATTTCAGATTCCAGCATCCACTGTATTTATCTTTTCATATAGTTTTATCAATTATTAGTGTTTTTATGTCAGATTACATCATCCACTATATTTATCTTTTCATAGTTTTATGAATTATTAATGTTTTTATTTCAGATTCTAGCATCCACGTATTTCTGTTTCATATAATTTTATTAATTATTATTGTTTTTATGTCAGATTACATCATCCACTGTATTTATCTTTTCATATAATTTGATTAATTGTTTTGGCTCCATTCAACCTGCTGAGTGCTGCTCAGAGGTTTGCACATACTTTTGTACAACTTTCAGGTCTGACTCTTTAGTGGAGGCCTGTGGGCAGCAGAGACCTGCTTGGCAGGGTTCACCCTGAGGATGGGAGGAGTGTTGGGAGGGCGACACCTGGTACACCTGCTCAGAGGCAAGGCAGCATGCAGGAGAAGGTGTCGCTGTCAGCACCGTGCAGAGAGGCAGCAGCCGTGATTCGTACATTCTGCACCAGACCAGTGTGCCTGCCGTGTTGACCGGCCCAAATCAGAATTGAGGTTGGCTGCTTAGGGAGAAGGGATATTTCCGATCCACTTAGCTGCTCACTCCACTGCGGAACCCCAGGACAGTGCCAGAGCATGTATACAATGACGCTCATTGTGCCACCAGGTGCATCATCGAGCAGTGCATCGGCATCCTTAAGCAGAGGTTCTGGTGCCTGGACCACTCTGGTGGCAACTTGCAGTACTCTCCTCAACGGGTCTCCATCATTGTCGTGGTCTGCTGCATGCTGCACAACCTGGTCATCATGAGGGGACAGCTGCTGGAGGTCGAGCCAGCAGTACCACCCGAGGAGGAGGAGGAGGATCCCCAGAGTTAGGTGGCGTTGTCAAATCGCCACCCTGGTAGGGCTGGGTGCAGACTGGCCAGTACCCTCCTGGGAGGGTCCATCCTCACATATATGGAGGTGCCTGACACCTCCCCTGCAATCTCCCTCCATGCATTATGTACTGGTGGTCTGCCAGGTCTCCCCACATGAGGAAACAGTATTCTTCTTCTGTCCTACACACTGTCCATCAGTGTCTCCAGCTCCATATCAGTGAACCTGTTGGTTCTCTTTGCAGCTCTTACATGAGCCAGCCTTCCAATCTCCTTCCCCGCCGCCACCCCCCCCTCACTCAGGGCCTTGCTGCAAACCTTAGCTTATAAAAAGGCTAGGGAGTAGCTGGCTCGTTAGAAACCCTTACCTGCATGCTGAATTTCTCAGTGGTGATAACGCTCAAATGAAGACAGCCACACCGCTGAAAAATCCACTTTGGAAGGGTTCATTAGCGCTGGAACGCATTTGTTCACGAAACGCTAATGAGCGCTTCCAAAGGTGGGGTGATCACCAGCTTTCCAACCGGTCCCGACTTTGTTTTATCCACACGAACCAATTTTTAATCCATTTGCTGTCTTCCCCCATAATTCCATACCCCTTAATCTTCTCTCATAATCTACCGTGCAATACCTGTCGAAGGATCTTCTAAAATTCATGTAAACTACAACCATTGCAGTTCTCCCAATTACCATGTCTGTTACCTCCTAAAATAATTTGGTGCAATTTGTCAAGCATGATCACCCTTTTTGAAAGCTAGCTACTTCTAACTATTTTCTCTTTATCTAAATGCATGGCAATTTCATCCGTAATTTGTGACACAAAATTTTCCCTACCATAACTGTTAAAGTAATTGGCCTGTAATTATCCAGATTAACTCTGTCTGCTTTTATAAAAATCGGCACTCATTGGCAACTCTCCGATCCTACGGCACACAAGGAGGGTGGAGGATAAAAGTTAGGAAGTCCTGCTACAACTGTACAGGACGTTGGTGAGACCACACCTGGAATACTGTGTACAGTATTGGTCTCATTATTTAAGGAGGGATATGCTTGCATTGGAGGCAGTTCAGAGAAGGTTCATGAGGTTAATTCTTGAGATGAAGGGGTTGCCATCAGATGAAGAAAGGTTGAGCAGGTTGTGCCGATACTCATTGGAGTTTAGAAGACTGAGAGGTGATCTTATTGAAATGTATACAATTCTGAGGAGTTTTGACAGGGTAGATGCAGAGAGAATATTTCCCCTCATGGGGGAATCTAAAACTAGGGGGCATAGTTTCAAAATAAAGGGTCGCCCATTTAAAACGGAAATGAGGAGGAATTTCTTCTCTGAGGGTCGTGAATATTTGGAATTCTTTACTCCAGAGAGCCATGGAGGCTGCGTCATTGAATATATTTAAGGTGGAGATAGACAGATTTTTGAGCGATAAGGGAATAAAGGGTTATGGGAAGTGGGCAGGGAAGTGGAGCTGAGTCCATGATCAGATCAGCCATGATCTTATTAAATGGTGAAGCAGGCTCAAGGGGCCAAATGGCCTCCACCTGCTCCTATTTCTTATGTTCTTACATCTGAAATATAAATTCTAAAGCCTCTGCAATGTCCTCCCTCAGGATGCCCGGACGTATCCTGTCAAGCTGTCATGTTTTGATTCCTTTAGCCTATCTAACTTATCGCTAAAATCACTAAAGATTTCATCTCCTCTCTCATTTCCTTTTTAATAAAAAAAACAATGCAAAATACTTATTACATGGCTCCAACATTTTTTGACCATCTACAAATTTATACAAAAGCTAAATACTGCGGATGCTGGAACCTAAAATTAAAACAGAAAATGCTGGAAATCTCAGCGGGTCAGGGAGCATCTGTGGAGAGTAAAACAGAATTAATGATTAAGGTCGATGACCCTACATCAGAATTAGCAAATGTTCGAAAAGAACATTCTTAAGGTGCACTGAAAGGGGGGGGGGGGAAGAAAGAACAAAAGGGAAGGTCTGTGATAGGGTGGAAGGCAGGAGAGATTCGAAAGACAAAAGGGATGATAGGCCGAATTGAAATGGTAATGGCAGAAGTTAGAAAAAGGTTAGTCCAGATTCGGTGTGAATGGCGGAATAATGACCAGCTGCCATTGGAGACTAAGAGAAAAAAAACATAAAATCGGGGAGGGAGGCGGGGCGGGGGGCGCAGAAAGGGAGCCAAAATGGGTAGGGATCATCTGAACAACTCGATGTTGAGTCCAGAAGGCTGTAAGGTGCCTAAACAGAAGATGAGGTGCTGTTCCTCAATATTGCTTTGAGCTTCATTCGAACAGTGTCGGAGGCAGACGATGGAGATGTCGGAGTGGGAGTGGCGCGGGGAATTAAAGTTCCTTTTGATTTTTTTTAAATAATTCTCATATTCCCTCTTATCTTTCTCTTAACTTTTTTTTATTTTCTCTTTTTTTCGTTCATGGGGTGTGGGCATCGTTGGCACAGCCAGCATTTATTGCCCTTGAGAAGGTGTTCCACATTTAGATTTTTTCATTATCACTCTTATAGCACTTATAAGCTCTCTTCAATTTTAATTAGTTTCTCGCCCCCAATATATCCATAACATTCTAAAATGACAGTGGTGAGTCAGCTAGAAACAGTATAAAAAGAGAGGGCTTGGTGCAGACTTGCTCGGAGTGCAGCAGCAGGTCAGAGTGCAAAGGTAAGAGTTTAGTAAGTGGGAGAGTTTGGCCAAGTGGAAGCGAAAGGTGTTGTTTTGTCTTGTTTTCCCCACCAATGCTGACTCCCTGATCTGGGAGGAAAAGAAAATGAAATGTGATGTCACAGCCAAGAGGGTAAGTGATTGATTGGTGAATCATTTTTCTTTTTTCCTTATCTTGTCAGTAAGAAACCTTTGGCATTGTTGCCACATCAGGTTATTTTAAGGGTTAAGCCATGGCAGGAAAGCCCAGACCCATGTCATGCTCCTCCTGTGCCATGTGAGAAATCAGGGAAGCTTCCAGTGTCCCTGACGATTATGTGTGCAGGAAGTGTATCCAGCTGCAGCTCCTGTTGGATCGCATGATGGCACTGGAGCTGCGGATGGATTCACTCTGGAGCATGCGCGATGCTGAGGATATCGTGGATTGCACGTTCAGTGAGTTGGTCACACCACAGGTAAAGGTTACAAAGGCAGATAGGGGACGGGTGACCACCAGGCAGAGCAGGAGAAGGAAGGCAGTGCAGGAGTCCCCTGTGGTCATCTCCCTCCAAAACAGATATATCGCTTTGGATATTGTTGGGGGAGATGGCTCATCAGGGGAAGGCAGCAGCAGCCAAGTTCATGGCACCCTAGGTGGCTCTGCTGCACAGGAGGGCAGGGAAAAGAGTGGGAGAGCTATAGTGCTGGGGGATTCTATTGTAAGGGGGATAGATAGGCATTTCTGTGGTCGCAACCAAGATTCCAGGATGGTATGTTGCCTCCCTGGTGCAAGGGTCAAGGATGTCTCGGAGCGGCTGCAGGGCATTCGGGAGTGGGTGGGTGAACAGCCAGTTGTCGTGGTGCATATAGGTACCAACGATGTCGGTAAAAAACGGGATGAGGTCCTACAAGCTGAATTTAGGGAGCTAGGAGTTAAATTAAAAAGTAGGACATCAAATGTAGTAATCTCAGGATTGCTATCGGTGCCACGTGCTAGTCAGAGTAGGAATTGCAGGATAGCTAAGATGAATACGTAGCTTGAGGAATGGTGCAAGATGGAGGGATTCAAATTCCTGGGACATTGGAACCGGTTCTGGAGGAGGTGGGACCAGTATAAACCGGACGGTCTCCACCTGGGCAGAACCAGAACCAATGTCCTAGGGGGAGTATTTGTTAGTGCTGTTGGGGAGGGGTTAAATTAATATGGCAGGGGAACCTATGCAGGGGGAAAGAGGGAAATAAAATGGGGCAGAAGCAAAAGATAGAAAGGAGAATAGTAATAGTGGAGGACAGAGAAACCCAAGGCAAAAATCATAAAGGGCCACATTACAGCAAAATTCTAAAGGGACAAAGAGTGCAAAAAAGACAAACTTGAAGGCTCTGTGCCTCAATGCGAGGAGTATTCGTAATAAGATGGATGAATTAACTGCGCAGGCAGCTATTAACGATTATGATATAATTGGGATTACGGAGACATGGTTCCAGGGTGACCAAGGCTGGGAACTAAATATCCAGGGATATTTAACATTCAGGAAGGAGAGACAGAAAGGAAAAGGAGGTGGGGTAGCGTTGCTGGTTAAAGAGGAACTGAACACAATAGTAATAAAGGACATTAGCTTGGATTATGTGGAATCTATATGGGTAGAGCTACGGAATACCAAAGGGCAGAAAACGCCAGTGGGAGTTGTGTACAGACTATCAAACAGTTGTAGTGAGGTTGGGGATGGCATCAAACAGGAAATTAGGGATGCGTGCAATAAAGGTACAGCAGTTATCATGGGAGACTTTAATCTACATATAGATTGGGCTAACCAAGCTGGTAGCAATGCAGTGGAGGAGGACTTCCAGGAGTGTATTAGGGATGGCTTTCTAGAGCAATATGTCGAGGTACCAACTCGAGAGCTGGCCATCCTAGACTGGGTGTTGTGTAATGAGAGAGGACTAATTAGCAATCTTGTGCGAGGCCCCCTGGGGAAGAGTGACCATAATATGGTAGAATTCTTTATTAAGATGGAGAGTGACAGTGTTAATTCAGAGACTAGGGTCCTGAATTTAAGGAAAGGTAACTTCGATGGTATGAGACATGAATTAGCTAGG
This sequence comes from Pristiophorus japonicus, assembly GCF_044704955.1. NCBI lineage: Eukaryota > Metazoa > Chordata > Chondrichthyes > Pristiophoridae > Pristiophorus > Pristiophorus japonicus. Next base: position 24,706,495 of record NC_091982.1, read on the forward strand.
ATAGACTGGAAAATGATGCTTAAAGGGTTGACAGTCGATAGGCAATGGCAGACATTTGTAGATTACATGGATGAACTTCAACAATTGTACATCCCTGTCTGGAGTCAAAATAAAACAGCTCAACCGTGGCTAACAAGGGAAATTAGGGATAGTGTTAAATCTAAGGAAGAGGCATATAAATTGGCCAGCAAACCTGAGGACTGGGAGAAATTTAGAATTCAGCAGAGGAGGACAAAAGGTTTAATTAGGAGGGGGATAATAGAGTATGAGAGGAAGCTTGCAGGGAACATAAAAACTGACTGCAAAAGCATCTATAGATATATGAAGAGAAAAAGATTAGTGAAGACCAACATAGGTCCTTTGGAGTCAGAATCAGGTGAATTTATAATGGGGAACAAAGAAATGGCAGACCAATTGAACAAATACTTTGGATCTGTCTTCACTAAGGAAGACACAAATAACCTTCCAGAAATACTAGGGGTTCGGGGGTCTAGCGAAAAGCAGGAACTGAAGGAAATCCTTATTAGTCAGGAAATTGTATTAGGGAAATTGATGGGATTGAAGGCCGATAAATCCCCAGGGCCTGATAGGCTGTATCCCAGAATACTTAAGGAAGTGGTCCTAGAAATAGTGGATGCATTGGTGATCATTTTCCAACATTCTATTGATTCTGGATCAGTTCCTATGGACTGGAGGGTAGCTAATGTAACACCACTTTTTAAAAAGGGAAGGAGAGAGAAAACAGGGAATTAGCCCGACATCAGTAGTGGGGAAAATGTTGGAATCAATTATTAAAGACAAAATAGCAACGCATTTGGAAAGCAGTGACAGGATCGGTCCAAGTCAGCCTGGATTTATGAAAGGGAAATCATGCTTGACAAATCTCCTAGAATTTTTTGAGAATGTAACTAGTAGAGTGGACAAGGGAGAACCAGTGGATGTGGTGCATTTGGACTTTCAAAAGGCTTTTGACAAGGTCCCACACAAAACATTAGTGTGCAAAATTAAAGCACTTGGTATTGGGGGTAATGTATTGACATGGATAGAGAATTGGTTGGCAGACAGGAAGCAGAGAGGGTCCGTTTCAGAATGGCAGGCAGTGATCAATGGGGTGCCGCAGGGTTCAGTGCTGGGAACCCAGCTATATACAATATACATTAATAATTTAGATGAAGGAATTGAGTGTAATATCTCCAAGTTTGTAGATGGCACGAAGCTAGGTGGTGGTGTGAGCTCTGAGGAGGATGCTAAGAGGCTGCAGGGTTACTTGGACAGGTTAGGTGAGTGGGAAAATGCATGGCAGATGCAGTATAATTTGGATAAATGTGAGGTTATCCACTTTGGTGGCAAAAACAGGAAGACAGAATATTATCTGAATGGTGACAGATTAAGAAAAGGGGAGGTGCAATGAGACCTGGCTGTTATGGTACATCAGTCATTGAAGTTTGGCATGCAGATACAGCAGGCGCTGAAGAAGGCAAATGGCATGTTGGCCTTCATAGCTAGAGGATTTGCATACAGGAGCAGGGAGGTCTTACTGCAGTTGTGCAGAGCCTTGGTGAGGCCACACCTGGAATATTGTGTTCAGTTTTGTTCTCCTAATCTGAGGAAGAACGTTCTTGCTATTGAGGGAGTGCAGCGAAGGTTCACCAGATTAATTCCCGGGATGGCAGGACTGACATATGAGGAGAGACTGGATCAACTGGGCTTGTATCCAGTGGAGTTCAGAAGAATGAGAGGGGATCTCATAGAAACATAAAAAATTCTGACGGGATTAGACAGGTTAGAGGCAGAAAGAATGTTCCCGTTGCTGGGGAATTCCAGAACTAGGGGTCAAAGTCTAAGAATAAGAGGTAAGCCATTTAGGACCGAGATAAGGAGAAACTTCTTCACTCAGAGAGTGGTTAACCTGTGGAATTCTCTACCGCAGAAAGTTGTTGAGGCTAGTTCGTTAGATATATTCAGAAGGGAGTTAGATATGGCACTTATGGCCAAAGGGATCAAGGGGTATGGAGAGAATGCAGGAAAGGGGTACTGAGGTTGAATGATCAGCCATGATCTTATCGAAGGGCTAAGTGCCTGCTCCTGCACCTAATTTCTATGTTTCTGTGTTTCTATGTTTCCTTTTTTAATGGCATATACTTATTCTGTAGGCTGGATTTCAAGGAGGAAGATGGGTCGCGGGCAGGGGCGCTCTGAAGTGGTCAGAAAACTTGGGAGACAGGGTTTCCCGCAGACCTTGCTGACTTTAAATGGCAGGGCCTGACTTACACACGAGGCCTTGGTTTCCCGCCTGCAGTCAGCCAGATGGAAAGGCTGCACAGAGGAGGGAGGGGGGGGATCAGGGTTGGTGGGGGGACTGCAGTGCCAGCACCAGCGTTTGAAGGATGGCAGGCGGGGACGGGGTCTCTGATCATGGGGGTGGGTTTGGCAGGCATCCTGGATCCAGGAGGTAGATAAAAAGACACTTGCCTCCTGGATGCAGCAGTCATCGTCTTGCTGTAAGTGCCAGGATTTACGAAGTGCGTAAAAACTCAACCAGTTATAGTTAAAAACAAAATGGAGGTTAAACACCAGGCTTCCACCCTCACTATACAATTTAAATTGATGCCCCGCCTCCTGGCAGCGGGTGGCTACCCACCCGTGTCCTCCTTCCCATCCTGCCTCTGTTAAACCAGAAGTGGGCGGATGGTAGGTTGGAGGTGGCTTCAGTTCAAGAACCCGAATTTTAACTATTTAACTATTCCCACACTCCAAACCTACCTGTTTTCTTCAGGTTAAAATGTCCCTTGTATCTCTGCTATTTATTTTTTAAACATATCCCACTGTTGTTCCACAGTCCTGCATGCCAATTTCTCCTTCCAATCATCTAGCTTGCAGTTCACCTGACTAAATTCTGCCCTAATTCAATTTGGTGTGCCAGTTTTTGCACTGACTTTTTGCCTTTCTCGTTGGATCTTAACAACATATCACTTTGGGATCATTGCTCCCCAAGTGTTCAATTACATTTAGCTCACCTGTCTGATCTAATTCATTACTCATAACCAGATCTAACAGGCCAACTAAAATCATGCTTGACGAAAGGGTCGATGTATACATTTTAGGAACTCCAATCCCTTTTCTCCAGTTACTCTCTCTCTGAATCGATAAATGGATCATTAAAATCTCCAAGAATATCTTTGCTCGTCTAATTTCTCTAATCTGACTGCAGATTACCACTTCCTTTCCTTCCCCACAATGGGGAGTTCTGTCATGCACCCCTGGTGACAGCATTCTTTCCTCTGGAATGAGAAGGGAAAGGTTCAAGCTCCACTCCAGTGGAGACTAGAATGTGATCTTCAGATTCTGGGTTGGCATCTACTGGGATACTCCCGTATGGGTAGAGTGATGACTGGCTGATTTGTATGACCAACCTGCCTCCTGCGAGTGGGTTGGTTACCCGCTCCCTCCCGTCTCCTTTAAAACTGAAAGTGTGCGGGTTGGGGTCGGATTTCAGATTTTTAACAGTTTTACATCTCATGTGACCCAAACCCATCCATTTTTGAGGGTTAAAATCCCCCCCCCAATTAATCAGAAATGGCACAATCAGGGTACAATTTTTCATACCGGGTCGGGAGCGAGTCGGGCGACTTGGAGTGCGGACTGGAACTTTGCTCCCTTCTTCATCCGCCTCTGTCCAAGGGAGTTTACGTGGCTGGGGCTTGTTAAGCCTGCCCTGCAATGTTCCCAGCCAATTAAAAGGAAGAGGGTCTGATCATGTCATCTGATGATGGGTCATCAGCCGGTTTTCTGAAAGAGACCATGCCCACATATATTTTGACAGTTGTGTTGTCAGTGTTCTGCAGCATTGAGGTGCTGCAAACACCTGAGTCCATAATCAGATCAGCCATGACCATTTTAAATGGCGGAGCAGGTTCGAGGGGGTCAAATGGCCTACTCCTGTTCCTATTTCTAATGTTCTTATTGTACAGGAGGGAACAAACAGGGAGGTCATTGGGAGAGCCAGGCTGCAGTGACGCAAACCTTTCAATGATCTCAGTAGATCACAAAACGTTACTGCAAAGCCACACTCAACCTCATCCTACTGTGCTACTCATCATATCCCCATCACTCTTCCCTGCACTACTCCTGCACATCCTTACTCACACCAACCTATCTTGCACCTCCACCCAACCCTCTCTCTCTATCTATATTATCACATCTCCATCTCACTAGCCTCTCACTAGCCACCCCTCACACTCATCCTGATCCAATCATACAAACTAACAACACACAAGGATAGGCACTTGGGTATTCTCGCCAATGCTGATGTAAAGTTTCTGCTAATGTGTTGTCAAACATTGAAGTATTTATTTTCAAAACTTTGCCTTCTTGGTCAAATCTGTATGCACCTTTGGAAGTGGCTTAGTGAGTTGCAGTGAATGGTGAGACATAACGGTACCGTGAGCAGTGTGGATAAGGGGGAACCAGTGGATGTGGTGTATTTGGATTTTGAGAAGTCATTTGATAAGGTGCCACATAAAAGGTTACTGCACAAGATAAAAGTTTACGGGGTTGGGGTTAATATATTAGCATGGATAGAGGATTGGCTAGCGAACAGAAAACAGAGCGTCGTGATTAATGGTTCATTTTCCAGTTGGCAAACTATAACTAGTGGGGTGCCACAGGGATCGGTGCTGGGTCCTCAACTATTTACAATCTATATTAATGACTTGGATGAAAGTACCGAGTGTAATGTAGCCAAGTTTGCTGATGATACAAAGATGGGTGGGAAAGCAAATTTTGAAGAAGACATAAATAATCTGCAAAGGGATATAGACAGGCTAAGTGAGTGGACAGAAAATTGACAGATGGAGTATAATGTGGGAAAATGTGAGGTTATCTGTCATGTATGTAACCTTCATGTAACTGTAACCTTCATAACAACACTGCATACTGTGTACACCTAAGAAATGCACACCTTGACCACAGGGGGTGAACTTGCGGGAGACACTCCTCACCTGGTCATCCAGGTATATAAAGGGAGGTCCCACGCAGGGTCATCACTTCTTGGTCCTGTGAATAAAGGTTCAGGTCACAGCGTGACCTTGTCTGCAGAATGTGCCTCGTGTGAATTTATAGTAGTGTGTAAGGACATTACATTTGGCGACGAGAAACGGGAATCAACGACTCACAAGAATGGCCACCGGTAGCACAGAGGGATGGTACTGTGTTGGTGAGGACTGGGACAATTTCGTTGAGAGGCTTTAGCAGAGCTTTGTTACGAAGGACTGGTTGGGAGATGCAGCGGCTGACAAGCGAAGGGCGCATCTACTGACCAGCTGTGGACCCAAGACATACGCGCTGATGAAAGACCTGCTTACACCCGAGAAGCCGGCGGACAAAACCTTTGAAGAGCTCAGCAAACTGATCGGTGAGCATCCCAAACCGGCGAGCAGTATACACATGGCCCGACACCGATTCGAAACACACTGACGTCGGGAAGGACAGAGCATAACAGACTTCGTTGCTGACCTTTGGCGCTTGGCCAGCCTCTGTAAGTTCACAGACACTTGCACAGGGGAGATGGTAAGGGATTTCTTTATTGAGGGCATTGGTCATGCTGGGGTTTTTAGAAAGCTAATTGAGACCAAGGACTTGACCTTGGAAGCGGCAGCGTTGATGGCTCAGACGTTCATGGCATGGGAGGAGGAAACCAAGATAATATACGCGCACAACTCTGCTTCCAATGTGGCAATGGATCAGGGAGTTAACATTGTAAACGCGACTCAGAACCACACAGGCAGGCAAGGGAAATTCGACACCACCCAGGCAGCAACAGACTCTCGAGTAGGTCCTCAACAGAGACAATGGCAGGTTGAACTGACATTTACACCATCACGGTGGACAATACATCCCGGGATGGGGCCATTGACACCCATTAACAGAATGCTCAAGAGTAATCAAAGAGACAATCAGAGAGGAATGCCTGGTAACAGCCCTTTTGTTCACAACGATCTTAGCTCATGCTAGAGGTGCGGGGGCAGACATGCTGCAAAAACCTGTAGGTTTCAACAATTTATCTGTCGAAATTGTAACTTCAGTGGACATTTAGCAGAATGTGCAGTAAGCCCGCAGCGAGGCTAATTTATGAGGCAGATGAACCACAAGAGGGGTCTGCAAGGCAGGTTGATACTTGGGACAAAGCAATGAACGCTGAAGTTCAGCAGGTTCATGTGACAAACATCCACAGCTCATATACCAAAACGCCACCTATGATGATGAAAGTCCTATTAAACGGCAGCCTGGTACGCATGGAGCTGGACACGGGTCAGCTAGTCACTTATGAGTGTCCAATAATTCGAGAAACTATGGCCACTCAGAGCTAGCAGACCCAAACTAGAACGCATTGACACGCAATTACGGATGTATATCAAAGAGATCATCCCAGTGCTCGGCAGTGCAATGTTGGTGGTCACACATAATGGATCAGAGAACCGGCTGCCACTCTGGATTGTCCCGGGAAATGGTCCCGCGCTTTTGGGGAGGAGCTGGCTAGCTGAGATGAACTGGAAATGGGGGGATGTGCACGCCATTTCATCTGTGGAGCGAAGTTCATGCTCACAGGTCCTACAGAAATTTGAGTCATGATTTCAACCTGGTGTCGGGACTTTCAAAGGTACCAAAGTAGTGATACGCATCACCCCGGACGTCAGACCAGTGCACCACAAAGCCAGAGCTGTGCCGTATGTGATGTGGGAGAAAATTGAGAGTGAGTTGGACAGGTTGCTAAGAGAGGGCATAATTTCGCCCGTTGAATTCAGCGACTGGGCAAGCCCCATTGTCCCTGTACTAAAAACGGATGGCTCAGTCAGGATCTGTGGCGACTACAAGGCCACTATCAACCGAGTGTCACTATAAGGCCAATACCCGCTTCCGAGAGCGGAGGACCTTTTTGCAACGCTGGCAGGCAGCAAGCTGTTCACCAAGTTGGACCTCACTTCAGCCTACATGACTCAGGAACTGGCCAAAGAATCCAAGCTACTGACCACCATCACCACGCACAAGGGGCTGTTTGTCTATAACAGGTGTCCGTTTGGCATTTGATCAGCGGCCGCTATCTTTCAAAGGAACATGGAAAGCCTGCTCAAATCCATCCCTGGAACAATCGTATTTCAGGACGACATCCTCATCACGGGTCGAGACACCGAGGAACACCTCCAAAACCTGGAGGAGGTGCTACGCCGACTGGGCCGGGTAGGCCTGCGACTAAAGAAGTCCAAGTGTGTGTTTTTGGCCCCAGAGGTCGAGTTTTTGGGCAGTGGGTTGCCGCAGACAGGATCCGGCCTACCGAATCCAAAACGGAGGCGATCGTCGTGCGCCCAGGCCCAGCAACACGTCAGAGTTGCGTTCATTTCTGGGACTCTTGAACTATTTCGGGAACGTTCTGCCGAACTTAAGCACATTGTTGGAGCCCCTGTTGGTTTTGGGGGGACTGTCAAGAATAGGCTTTCAATTGGGCGCGGAACCTGCTTTTTTCTAATAAGCTGTTGACTCTGTACAACCCCTGTAAGAAATTGGTTTTGACATGTGATGCATCATCCTATGGGGTTGGGTGCGAGTTGCAGCAGAGTAATGATGAGGGCCAACTCCAACCTGTGGCTTATGCCTCCAGTTTGCTCTCCCAAGCAGAACGGGGATATGGGATGGTTGAAAAGGAAGCACTCGTATGTGTCTACGGGGTGAAAAAGATGCACCAGTACCTTTTTGGCAGAAGGTTCGAGTTAGAAACGGACCACAAGCCGGTAACATCCCTGTTGTCAGACAGCAAAGCTGTCAATGCCAATGCGTCAGCTCGCATACAGCGATGGGCTCTCACGTTGGCTGCGTATGACTACACCATACGGCACCGGCCAGACACTGAAAATTGCGCTGACGCGCTCAGCAGGCTTCCATTGGCCACCACTGAGGGGGCAGCGGAGCAAAGCGCTGAGATGGTCTTGGCCGTTGAAGCCTTTGACAGCGCAGGCTCCCCCATCACAGCCCGCCAGATCAAAATCTGGACCAACAGAGATCCCCTCCTATCCTTGATTAAGAAATGTGTCCTAACTGGGGATTGGGCGCCCGCACACTGAGCATGCCCCGAGAAGGTCAGACGGTTTCACAGATGGATGGATGAGCTCTCTATCCAAGCCGACTGCCTACTATGGGGCAGCCGGGTAGTCATGCCCCAGAAGGGAAGGGAAGCATTCATCAGGGAACTCCACAGTGAGCACCCAGGTATTGTGCTGATGAAGGCCATCGCCTGGTCACATGTATGGTAGCCGGGAATTGACTCAGACCTGGAACATTGTGTTCGCAGGTGCACGATGTGTGCCCAGCTGGGCAATGCCCCCAGGGAGGCCCCACCCAGCCCGTGGCCCTGGCCCACCAGGCCATGGTCACACATTCACGTAGACTACGCGGGCCCATTCATGGGAAAAATGTTCCTCATTGTTGTTGATGCGTACTCGAAATGGATCAAGTGCATCATATTGAATTCATGCACGACATCCACCACTATGGAGAGTCTGCGTGCGGTCTTTGCGATCCATGGCTTGCCGGACATTCTGGTTCGCGACAACGGCCCGTGTTTCACTAGCTATGAATTCCGGGAGTTCATGTCGGGTAATGGCATCAAACATGTCAGGACGGCACCGTTCAAGCCGGCTTCCAATGGCCAGGCGGAACGTGCGGTCCAAATCATAAAACAAGGCATGCTCTGGATTCAAGGACCCTCCCGTCAATGCCTCCTATCGCGCCTCTTGCTGGCCTATAGGTTCCGACCGCATTCGCTCACAGGAGTGCCGCCCGCGGAACTACTCATGAAACGAACACTTAAAACTCGGCTGTCCCTCATTCACCCAGTCCTGTCAGACATTGTTGGGGGCAAGCGCCAGTCCCAAAATGAGTGCCATGCCCGTAACTCAAAGAGGAGATGTATCGAAATCGATGACCCTGTATTTGTTCTTAATCACGCTTTGGGGCCCAAGTGACTTGAGGGTACTGTAATTGGCAAAGAGGGGACTAGGGTCATAGTGGTCAGACTTAACAATAGACAGATATGCCACAAGCATCTGGACCAAGTAAAAAAAAGGTTTAGCATAGACACTGAGGAACCTGAGGAAGATCATGAGATGTTGCCCACACCACCGCCAGTGAACGAGCAACAAGAACATTCAGCAGCATGCACAGTCCCTGCGGCCAGCCCGGACAAGCCGGAATCACCACAGGTGACAGAGTCGAATGCCAAGGCTCAACAACCAGAGCCCCAACTGCGGCGCTCCACGAGAGAGCGTCGACCGCCTGAAAGACTTAATCTTTGACCCAAAGACGTTGGGGGGGGAGGTGATGTCATGTATGTAACCTTCATGTAACTGTAACCTTCATAACAACACTGCATACTGTATACACCTAAGAAATGCACACCTTGACCACAGGGGGTGAACTTGTGGGAGACACTCCTCACCTGGTCATCCAGGTATATAAAGGGAGGTCCCCCGCAGGGTCATCACTTCTTGGTCCTGTGAATAAAGGTTCAGTTCACAGAGTGATCTTGTCTGCAGAATGTGCCTCGTGTGAATTTATAGTAGTGTGTAAGGACATGACATTATCCACTTTGGCAGAAATAATAGAAAAGCAAATTATAATGAAAATGGAGAATCATTGCAAGGTGCTGCAGTACAGAGGGACCTGGGGCTCATTGTGCATGGAACACAAAAATTTAGCATGCAGGTACAGCAAATAATCAGGAAGGCAAATGGAATGTTGACCTTTATTGCAAAGGAGATAAAGTATAAAGGCAGAGAAGTCCTGTAACAACTGTACAGGGTATTGGTGAGGCCACGTGCTGGAGGAGGAGAGGAGACTAGGTCGTCAGTGGGGAAGGAGAGGTCCAGATGGCAGGGTGATGGTGGAGGCCCGATTGCCAGGTCCTACTGCCCAGTCGCCACAGGAGGTCCAGCCGGGAGGCACAGGTCCATGATGTGCGAGGATTCTTCATCGCAATCAAGGGCACCTATGCTCCAAACACCCAAGGCCCCACCCCGCTGCTGGCCAAGCACGGGGAAACACTCATCAAGGGCACCGAGGCGTTCAGGGCCAACTGGAAGGAACACTTCAAAGATCTCAACCGCGACTCTACCTTTGACTCGAGTGTTTTCGACTCCATTCCGCAGCATGCTACCCGCCACCACCTCAGTGAGACCCCAAGGGTTCTGGGGAGTGGGCAGGGAAGTGGAGCTGAGTCCATGATCAGATCAGCCACGATCTTATTAAATGGTGGAGCAGGCTCGAGGGGACAAATGGTCTACTCCTGCTCCTATTTCTTATGTTCTTTCCCCCCCCCAATGGTGATGAGTGTGAAAGGAATGGCTTGGGCATAGTAGGGATGCTTTATGGTGTTGGTGTGTGGTGGTGTGAACTTGGTTCATCATGCGGCAGTCAGGGTGTACTGCATCAAGTGAAGTAAACCTGGCCACGGGCGGGGCCATCCCTGGCATCCCAGGAAACCATGTGGTCGAGTGCTGATGCTCTGTGTCCTGTGCAGCATCAGGTGATTGTGGAGACAATTGATGTTGTTGTCGGTGCTGCTGTTTTGCCTGGTGATGTTGGTGTTGGGGCTGATCATGGTGGGATTCTGAGGACCAAGCTGAGATTTTTTGAAGGGCACCGATGCTTATGAATTTGCGATGACAGAAACAATCTGTCAATGGTGACAGAGGTTGCTCCAAGGAGGTGACACTGGTCAGAGAGTTTACTTCAAACCTCCATAAAGCTGAAAAGTGTATTCCAAATCCTGAAGGCTCCAGCTTCTAAGATTGGAAGTTGAACAGCTGTGAAATGGTAGCTTTCATACCACTTCTGCAGCTGTCAACTATTCAAACCAATGCAGAGTTGTTGAGAACCCGACACACTTACCTGACACTTACGTTTCCCGAGGGACGAGAGCCTTGTACAAAACTTGGCTAAATGGTTAGGACCTGGTAAAATGTTGCTTAAATAGATTTATGCAGCTTCTTGACTATCCCAATTGGCTGACACATCGCGTAGTGCCAGCTCTGCATTCCGCAGGCAGTGCCGGCACTTGGGAAATTCACATGGAGGCGGGTTCAGAGCAGACTTCCGCCCCGCTGTCAATCACGGCCATTTTGACAATGGACCCACCTCCAAACTCGCGCTCGCAGCGCTGGGAAGATTCCGGCCTAAGAAACAGTGCAAAATCTAAAAAAATTCAACACAAGTCGACACTGAACCAATTAGAAGACTCCTGCAGGAGACTTTGGACAGACAGGTCACGCAGAAGAAATATTGTTAGATATAGGTTTTAGTGATTTTACACAAGTCCTACTTTTGGAACTTGTGACCTGTAACATTAAACACTCCCAAGACAAGAATGACATGAATTATTTATAGGTACTCTGCCTTGATCCATTAACTTTAGAAGAGCTTTTCTTATTATACCAACATGAATTTTTAGTCTCCCACCCTGTTCCCTCTTTGAGTGAAATTGCCAATTAGTGCCAAATTATGGGCACTTTTGTGCTGTGAATCTCCATCCAACTGAACTCATTCCACTCAGGATCCTTTAGGTTGAAATAGAGGAACTCACCCCATTGATTCCAGACATGATAGAACAGTGCAAAGTCCAAGATAATGCATTTAGACAATTTCAAACTTACTTTTCAAAATAATAATATAACCTTATGAAGAAAACATTGACACAATGTTCAAAAATGTTGTTTTCTTCCAAAGTGTTTGTCTTGCATGATATTTTTGCAAGCAATTAATCCTGAACCCCCACCCCTCTTTTTTAAATGAATGATTCTGTGTCCATGAACAGTTTCTATGTAAATGGAAATCTTCATTCCTAGTCTTTTCGAATAAATTCATGGCACACAAGAAAAGGACAATTTAAGTGATATTCAAATTTGCCCAGGTGTTGCTCCATTTTTTTTTGGAGCAACTTGATTTTTCTGGAGTATCTTAAAAATCCCGATTCTGCACATTTAATTTGCGCCAGTGTGAGTTAATTAGGATTTTTTTTAGTTTAGTTTTTTTTTTCAAAGGTGGGTGTTACCAGTCACCGACGCCCGTTTTGGCCATTTAAGCCAGTTTGGACAGCTAATAGTTGCTCCAAACTAACTTAGGCCAGCGTATGTGGCCACTTGTGGCTGCACAGAAAACCCTTGCGGAGAGTTAAGAAATAAGCGCAGGTAGCCAGAGATGGGGGGTGGGAAGGGAAGCGGAGAGGACCTTGCAAAGCACTAAACACCTTCACAACAACATTCAAGAAGAATAAAAACCATCAATAATAAATAAAATGTAAAACTTAAGTCCTACCTTCCTAATTCGGCCCCGGAAAGTCAGCGGGCCGACTCCGACTCCGACTCTCTCTCCGACTCTGACACTCTCTCGAGGACTCTCCGAGGACTTCTCTCCAAGGACTTCCAGGAATTCTCTCCGAAGACTTCTCTCCGACGACTTCCAGGACTTCTCTCCGAGGACTGACTTCTCTCCGAGGACTGCTGACTTCTCTCTCCAAGGATAGGTGCGGGACTCTCTCCATGACGTGCAGCAGCCCGGTGCATGTCGTGACGCCACTCAGCCTGGGATAGGGGCGGGACATCGGGTCCCACGCTGCTGAGGTGCTACTCCGCATGCGTGAAACCTCCAGTGCGCATGCGTTGAGCTGCCAGCACTCTTTTGAGCGCAGAGCCTTGGCTCCGCTCCCTAATTGAATTGCCACGCCGCGCCAAGCCATGGGAGAGGCCACAGAGTGGCCAGAATCTGGGGACAACTTTTTGCCACCGTTTTTATCCTGAGTGCGCCGAAAAAATGGGTGGGCCAAATTTGGGCCCGAGGTTACCATAGCAGGAAAATTATTTGAAGAGATTTGCCTGTCATACTTCAATTAATAGTGTTAAATCAAATCATTACTGGCAGAATAATCATTACTTTCCATCTCGAGCTAGGAAATACTTGCTGTGAAGGGGGAAAATAATCACTGACCAGTACCTCGATGAGCCTAGAATGAACAGAAATGTCCTGTTTTACCTGCAGAAGTTAAAGTAAATAAATAAAATTTGAAACGTTTGAAAGCCAGATGCTGCCTTATCTAATTACCATTTTAGCATAAAATTTCTCAGTGAGAGTCCATCAGTATTGAAATAATAAGGCAATATGGGCAATTTTAGCAAATCTTACTGTCACAATTTGGCTATTCATGTGAAAAATTGCCACTTTAGAGGAATTTTGAAGGCAGACTAAAACAGTCCTACTAACAATATCTTCACTGGAAAATTAGATTCTCATGAGAATCATCATCTTTCTTGCAAACGACATTACAACATATAATTAGCTTATGGACAGCACTATTCTTTTTAAATTAGGCTGTCAATCCGTAACTTCTCTAGATTTAAATGAAAAGAGCCAGAGACCATGATAATTACAATCCAAGGCGATTCTTAAATAGTAATAACCATTTTTAAAAATGCATTCATGCTCAATCTAATCTATTCTTTTATTAAGCAATTTTCAGTTCGAACCCAAGTCTTCGGTGTCTAATCGTAGGTCAACTTGTATTGCATAAATTATTTAACATTTGTTAAGTCTGTTTTATTTTTTGACAATCACAACTGATGTACTAAGTTGGAGTTTTGATTTTTTTAGCTATACAAGTGAAGACTGTTACTTTAACCTCGTACAGAAGCCACAGCCTTTTACATACACAATATCACGGAGAAATGCACAAAAGTATTAATTGAGTGGTGAATTCACCAATTACTTTCCAGCTGTTATTCATTACTTAATAATCTGCCAGTGATATTTGATTGCACTGCATAGCTAGATGTTAGAAAAGGAGAGAGCAAGTTCAGATTTATTTTTCGAGGTCACCCAACCGGAAGTTGAAGTGATCAGATCAGGTACCTGTTTTATACTCTGCTTGATTCCACTTCCCATTGAGGAGGTAAATTCAAACCAACTTTCAGATTCAGTACTAGAGCGGGATATAAGAGAACGGGTTGATATTTTGAAGGACAAATTAAGGATCGAGTGAGGAAGTATTCCTTTATGAGGAAGGTGATCAGAAGGTGTGCTTGAGGCCAGGATACTGGATCTGTTAGAAATGGTTAAATGCTGTAATGGGAAGGTGGTCGAGTTGGCATTCTAGAAGGATGAGATCAAATGGGCTGAATGGTCTTCTTTATCTGCAATTATGTGACCTTGTATTATGCATAGTTGTACTTCACTTAGGCTGATGTAATCCAAGAGTACATTTTTAAAAAGGCATCGATTCATTTAGGTTTAAAACATTATATATGATAGTTATTTGCCTGCATTTCAGCTTCTACAACTCGCTCTGAGGGTCAAAGACCCACGCATTCTAGGAGCAATGATATTGCTGTACAATACATTCTGCATGATCCATACTGCACATACACAGAAGAGATAAGGCAGAATGTATTATGCAATGAGTGTATCGGTCTTCAAAGCTCTCACTTTGAAATTATGTCCTGTTCCCTCTGATTCTGATTACCATGTTGCATCTGCTCTTCCTCTCCTGCATAAATGGTAATAATGGCAGGCAGTAATGAGCATGAATTTTTCAGAGGAATTAGTTTGCCGATTCATTTTTGTGAACCACTTTGCCTCCTGGTAGGTGTGCTTCCACCTGCGGGTATCATTCCTGGGCTTGTGAGCCAAGGACGAGGCCCTGCCTGCTGCTGACTTTAAAGGCATTCTCATTTCACAAAACAAATGACATGGAAAGGAAACTACAGACTCCAGGGGGGCAATTCAGAGACATCGAACCTTGAGGGCCTGAGTGGAGTGTGTGTGTAAAGACTCTCTGTTCAATTGACCCAAAGTTATTGGGCAACATCACCGCAGAGCCCCTGAATGAAACACTTTCAATCTGCTTCTTGCAAAAGAAATATTAAACCATACCGATGAAAATAACTAATTTCATTTGTTTTTTGTTTTTGTTTCATTTTCTTAATTATTGGGTAGTTTTCCCGACTTTTATATTTAATTTTTTTTGTCCACACACCCTAATGTTATGAGCTGAGAAGGCAAGGGTCACAACCTGCCCCACTCCCCATTCAACACACCATGCCCATTGGCACACTCTGCATATCTTGAACACGCTATCCATCCTGCATACTTTACTTTGATGAACGTCCGACACTTGAATATAGCAGCAGCTCGAGTAATGATCAGTTTGTATCCCTCCACAATCCCATTGTAACTGCTTTTTTCCTACACCATAAATGAGGATGTTGGGTTTCACTTTCACAGAAAAACAAACTGAATTGTGGAATGTGATCCACAACTCAGCACTACTCAAAATCCTGAAATCCAATATGATTAAAATGAATATAACTTATTCAGTAACCTTGAGACAGTGGCCGTGAACATACGCCTTATTCAGATCTGTTTATCAGTTATGCATTATTTTTGAGCATTCAGCTTTTTTGGAGCTGTGTATCAGCTTTACCAAGTTTTGTTGTTTGGTGTCCGTGTTCCATACAGTAACGTTCAGCCTCTGCTGGCAAAACTCAGTACCCTTTCTGTGGCTTGGTGGCGCTGCCGCCCTTAAAGGGGAGGTGGTGCTGCCAGCGACTCCATGTTTTCTGTTTTGTCGGCCGGCTGCCAGGACGGGCTGACAATTATGCCTGTGGGTTCGGCCAGGCCGCCAACAGGCAGCCTGGCACCTGCTCTTGGGTGCCAGGCTGCTGGAACAGCTGAAACCCTCCCTGGTGGCCTAGTATTTGACACTGAAGTGGCTACAGTGTTTGCAGTGGCTCTCCGCCTTTAACTGACGTACCAGCGCAATGACATCATCAGCGCAGTGATGATGACTTTGAGTATCGCCAACTCTGACCCGCCCCCAATTTCTTCCCGCTAGTGGTGGCTACTCCAACCCGACCTCACTTCCGCCCTGATGATGAGACCACTTCCGCCCCGCTCCTAAAATAGCCACAACCACCTGAATTTCTCCGGATTGCCCCATGCATTGGGACAGATGGAATACTTGGAAAATGGTAGTTGGGACTCGTTTCAGGCGGTGGGCAATTTCGGCCTCACTGACTGCTTGTCCCATATTTCAAACTCTGGTACAAGCTTGGGTGACTCTGTGGTATAAACATGTAATGGTGCCTTCCATATGTGGGAACCACTGGATATTGATGATTTCATTGGCAAATAAAACCAAATTGTTATTCGAACTTAGCAGCACGTATTTTTAATTTGGACAGGTGGTCTGTTTTTTATTGATGGTATTCTCCTTTGGAGGAGAGCAATTGCAGTTGTTCTGGTGCTATTAAACCAGCCAATCTATCAGCCCGGAAAAAATTAAACGTATTGAAATTCTGCAAGTGACGGACAACACAGGATAGCAAATACTTTGTAGATTCAAGTTGTTATTTGCTTTTTTTCCCCAGTTTTGGGGGGCCGAAATTGGTGGAGGTTGCACCCACAGCTGCTGAGGGTCTGCCGGAAATGTAGTTTTTTTTGGCCGATTCCTCCGGAATCGCTCATCCACCATCCACGTTCTGCCCGGCGGGAGATTGGTCATGGAGGTTCCGCCGGTGTCACGTCATGCCGCCCACCAATGCCGGAGGCTGGAAATCTGGCATTTCCTCAGGGATGATGGACTCCGATCAACCTGCCGCCCGCCAGAAGGACCGCTGGCAAAAAGCAGGTGTGAGCTGGTCGTGATTCGGGCGGCAGGGAGAATGGCTCCGAGTGCTGCAGCGCTGCACATCCGGGTATCGTGCAGATGCTGCAGCATTATCAGTGGCACTGTTAGAAAAAACTTTGCTGGATGTTGCTTATTTTATTGATAATGCTTTTGTTTAAGTGGTATCTGATAAAAACAACTGAAATGTGTGCAAGCTCACGGTAACCATTTTTTTTAACCTTGATGAAACACCTTCATTTAGAACCACAATGGCCAAGGCCAAATGATGATCAATAACAGAAAAGTACGCAGCATGTCACATTTTGTAAAGCTAAGCTCATTCATTAATTCCGTGACACAGTCTTTGTAAAAGTTCTCAGTGAAGAACTAGAGATGACATAGAAGGTCAGAGGCACAGACTTAGAATCTATTGTAAGCCTGAGACAGCTGCAGACTCTCACAGCATATTTGTATGGGAGGAAAAGGGTGTAAAGTTACAGCTATTTGACTTTGGGGGCAGTGCTAATACAGAGGAATCTGAGGAAGGACTATGGTCAATAGAATACAGCAAGAGACAAGCGCCACAGAGACTCAGTGGCCGACTGTTGAGGTTTCAATGAAGAGACTGTCACTATCGCCTTATTTCTTGGTACTGCAAGGAAACTATTGAATAAAATCTATCAGCTTAATTACAAAATACCTGTACCCAGCATGCTTTGTTGTGGTCATGGACATAAGTCTATTCTGAGAGATGTAATAAATCTGACAGATTGAATAAACCTCACAGCACATAAAGAGTAATGTGATGGACCTTAACCCGCACAGAAAAAGTTCAGATATGTTACTCCATATGACTCTGTTGAAGGGAAGGTGTGGTCGAGGAAGAGGCGATGAATAGCAAAAGATGGTAAAGGCTCAATGGAGATGCCCTTCAAGAGTTTTGAGACCATTTAATGCGGGACATATTTAGGGATATATTGTGATTGCGCAGATGGTATGGGATTATGTCAGGATGAATAAGCGAAAGTTAGAAGATGTATAGATATGGCACATCGCTGCAAGGGATAGTCAGAAGGACAGCTTTACATGAGGTATGGAAGACGGGAAAGTACATTTAATAAACTTAAATGTAACTGATTAACATGTTATCTCAGGGGTGGCACTCCGCCATGTTTGGCCTCGGAAAAAGTAGGTTGAAGTGCAAGCCTTAAGGTCTGCCCAGCAAGTAGTTCAAGTGAGTGTCATTGAATGGGGCAGCCCTTCTGCATTGGTGACCCTTCCTTGTCATGTCGCGATGGCCTGATGACAAGCTCCTCTTCTTAGCCCTGCCTTCACCACAGCGTCCCACTCCCCTGCCCCTCACTACCACTGCTTGACGAGGTTGTGCAAGAGGGCAGCTGGATCTCTGCAGATGTGTGCGTCTTGGCGAGAAGGTGAGGGGCATGACTGAAAGTGCAGGGATCTCCTGCTCCTCTGGATCTGTCTGTCTTGAGGGTGTGGGGTCGGGGGCTTGCATGACGTGCCCAGAAGCCATCGCTTGCCTCATCGCCTCAACAGACTCAGTTGTGCGCTCCAACACACCAATGAGCCAGTCCATCCTGTCATCATGGTGCTGAGTGAAGGTCGCGATGCTGGCAGCGATCCCATCCATGGCCTGGAGCATATCGCGACCTACGTCCATGGTCATCCTCGATAGCTGGACCATCTCCTGAATAGCAAAGAGCCATCCTGCATCCTCAGCTGATTGCTCGGTCCTTGGTTGCCTTCGTGCCACAGCCTCTGTGCTTAGAAGTGCTTGCTCATGTGGAGTCCATTTCAAACCCCATGAACTTGGAGCCTGAGGCCGAGGTTCTCTGGGCAGTTGGCACACATTGCAGGAGGCTGGTGCCATCCTCTTCCAGCTCCTCGAGCCCATATCCTCAAACATGTGCCCACCATCTCTCCTCTTCTTCGTGGCTCTGGGTGGCGGAGTTAGGAGCGGGGGGAAGTGGAAAAAGGAGCCACTGTCTTGGGCTGAGGGCAACATCGGGGTGGGAGATGTTGGAGTCTGATGGCTTCTTTGAATGCCAGAGATGGATGGTGTGCATTGATCCATGCTGTCCGACTCATCATCTGCAAGCAGAGGACAACATTTCAGTCGGTGGGGGCGGGGGTGGTAGGGGTGGTGGTGCTGGTGAAGCTGACATGTGAATCGTGCCAGCTCACATTGTGCCAACAAAGAGTTCTATCTCTACATGGGCACACCAATAATGGGCAACAAAGTGTGCGTAAAACCGGAATTGCCTTACCATTGCATGACCTTTCATGCCATGAGCGTCGCTCACACCGGAGATTAGTATAACCTTACCATGCTGTAGCACGGGATCTGCATCACCCTTTGTAGTTGTATGGCGGCGGTCACCCACCAATGCCAATGCACGCTCCTCCAGGGGCTGCTCAATTCTATCACCTCTGCTGGGCCCCCTCCCGTGGCACTCAGGCTTGCTGACTTGGACGTATTTTTCTTCTGCACAAAGAAACGTTGCAGCCTTTAGCCCCTTTGCTGATGCCCCCCACACACACATCTGGCACAGAACCTTTTTGGAGTTGGACAGGAGGGTGCACTCAATTTTTACTCACTCTTGCTGACGCCACCAAATTGTTCCAACATTTCCTACATTGTTCCCCATCCCGCACAATGTTGCCCATTGAGGACACAGCCTCACCAATCTCCCTCCAAATGCATCTGTATTAGGGTGGTGGAGGCTTGCCATGACCATCCTGGGTAAGGTCTTTATACCTGTGCTCCACCACCGATACTAACTCCTCCAATTCCTCTTCATTAAACCAGGGAGCTCTGGGCCTGGTTTTGACAGTCTTCATTGAAGCTTTTTCCCCACTCATCCTCAATGATTAAAGAAATGGCTGCTGAAGGCTCTGTGGCTCTCAATTGACAACAGTCTCCCCTCTCCAACTCGCAGATGCAAGAGTGCTGTGCCTTTAAGCGCATGCGCCAATGTCCCATGAGCCTCAAATGCGGCTAAACTGACGTCCGGTGGGGAAAAGACTACAAAAAAAAACACATCTCGTGCCTGCGCGTTGCAGGGCCTCCGACGTTCTCCAATTCGAGAGGCCTGCACATGCCGCCCAATGATGTTTGCGCCTGCTTCAGCCTGCCAACTCCCGCTGCCTGCCGCTGCTACAGCCGCCCACACAACCTCGCCAAAATTGGCTTATGACGGGATCTGGCGGCAGCGGGCGCCAAAAAGGTAGGTGCCGCCCGGGGACCGCTGAAAAATGGGTGGGCCTTACTGTTCATCAATTTCGCGGCCTATGAGATTCAGGTTGGAGTTTCAGGGATAGTTTCTATAGTTTGTAACTTGAGAATTATACTCTAAGATGCCTGGTCTGTTATTTACAGTGGTGTCCTCCTTTAGTGGGATGCTTATAATTATTCTGGTGGCTGTCCAAGGCCTTAATTTTATAACCTATGGAAAATAGGACCCTCAGTGAAATAACTGGTAAGCACTTGGGTGATCTGTGAGAAGCTTTTCATGATCAATGGGCATCATAGCAAGTTCATTGGTCAATCTTCATTTTCAGGTGTAATTCTCCTTCAGTTTGCACTGCTTCAGGACCTGCCAGAATCTCGGATCCAAGTTTATTTGCTTAATTACTCAGAACTCCAGGTGAAAACGCAAATGGGTGGAGGGATGACAGCACTGGTAGAAGAGTAAAATTATTGGTTTACCCAAAATCTGCTACAATGAGGAAACATCTGTAAATGTTCTTACAAGGCCATTACTTAAAAACCAAAAGATAGAGCTGCTTTGACAGTTTATTGAATAAAAGCACCTGCAATACTATGCTATATAGACCAGAACGTGTTTGATTTGATTCCCAGTGTTGTTCTGTGGTCGCTGATTTCAATCAGGCTAGCAATTGAGGCACTGTAAGTCACCTCAGTGTCCCTCTGTCAGAGAGGAGAAAATCAGCTTAGATTCCTCCTTCTGATCTCTATTGAGTGACTCTGACTGAACTGTGTATGTGTGTGGGCATCAGCTGTGATGTTGCCATGATAGAATAGGCTCGTATATCAAGAATAGCCATTTGCGTAACGTACTAGAGAGGAAGCAGTGTTCATGGAACAGTATTCCAGTGCCTTCAACAGAGCAGAGGAGAGAGAAAAATGACAAAAGTACAAGCCAAACAACCTGTGAGTGGCGAAAGAGATGAGAAGAATGCTTTTAATGCTGAAGGTTGTTTCGGGCTAGGAATGCCCTACCAGAAACTGTGGTGGAAGCAGACTCCATAATACCTTTGAAAAGGCAAGTTGATGAATTTATGAATAAGATAAATTGTAAAATTATAAGGAAAGGACTGCAGAATGGGATTCGGTGGATAGCTCCTTCAGAGTGCTGGCACAGGTATAATGTGCTGAATGGCTTTACTTTCTGCTATAAATGCTATGACTTTTATATGATATCCTGACTATAATAATCTACATGAGTACTTACTATCATGTGAATTCTATACTCGGTGTCATTTACTAATATAAGAATCATGTTCAACCTGTTATAGTCTTGTAGATTTAAAAACGTAACTATATTCAGGTGTAGATGGGTTAATTCTTGATTGAGAAGTTCCCTTGATTCTGGGAAGGTCCCAGCAGATTGGAAAACTGCAAATGAAATGTCCTATTTAAAAAAGGAGGCAGACAAAAAGCAGGAAACTGTAGATCAGTTAGCCTAATATCTGTGTTTGGGAAAATGTTGGAGTCCATTCTTAAAGAAGCAGTAGCAGGACATTTGGAAAAGCAAAATTCAGTCAGGCAGTCAGCATGGATTTATGAAGGGGAAGTCATGTTTGACAAATTTGCTGGAATTCTTTGAGGATGTAATGAATAGGGTGGGGATAAAGGGGAACCAGTGGATGTGGTGCATTTGGACTTCCAGAAGGCATCTGACAAGGTGCCGCATAAAAGGTAACTGCACAAGATAAAAGTTCACGGGATTGGGGTAATATATTAGCATGAATAGAGGATTGGCTAACGAACAGAAAACAGAGAGTCGAGATAAATGGTGCATTCTCTGGTTGGCAATCAGTAACTAGTGGGGTGCCGCAGAGATCAGTGCTGGGACCCCAACTATTTGCAATCTATATTAACAACTTGGAAGAAGGGACTGAGTGTAACGTAGCCAAGTTTGCTGACGATACAAAATGTGTGAGGAGGACACAAAAAATCTGCAAAAGGACATAGACAGGCTAAGTGAGTGGGCAAAAATTTGGCGGATGGTGTATAATGTTAGAAAGTGTGAGGTCAAGCACTTTGGCAGAAATAATCAAAGAGCAAGTTATTATTTAAATGGAGAAAGATTGCAAAGTGCCGCAGTACAGCAGGACCTGGGGGTACTTGTGCATGAAACGCAAAAGGATAATATGCAGGTACAGCAAGTGATCAGGAAGCCCAATGGTATCTTGGCCTTTATTGCAAAGGGGATGGAGTATAAAAGCAGGGAAGTGACCCTTGAAATAGTGGATGCATTGGTGATCATTTTCCAACAGTCTATCGATTCTGGATCAGTTCCCATGGACTGGAGGATAGCTAATATAACACCACTTTTTAAAAAAGGAGGGAGAGAGAAAATGTGTAATGTTAGCTTGACATCAGCAGTGGGGAAAATATTGGAATCGATCATGAAGGACAAAATAGCAGTGCATTTCAAAAGCAGTGACAGGATTGGATCACGTCAGCATGGATTTATGAAAAGGAAATCATGCTTGACAAATCTTCTGGAATTTTTTGAGGATGTAACTAGCAGAGTGGACAAGGGAGAACCAGTGGATGTGGTGTATTTGGACTTTCAGAAGGCTTTTGACAAGGTCACACACAAGAGATTGGTGTGCAAAATCAAAGCACATGGTATTGGGGGTGATATACTGACATGGATAGGGAACTGGTTGGTAGATAGGAAGCAGAGAGTCGGGATAAAAGGGTCCTTTTCAGAATGGCAGGCAATGACTAGTGGAGTGCCGCAGGGCTCAGTGCTGGGACCCCAGCTCTTTACAATATACATTAATGACTTGGATGGAGGAATTGAGTGTAATATCTCCAAGTTTGCAGATGACACTAAACTGGGTGGCAGTGTGAGCTGTGAGGAGGACGCTAAGAGGCTGCAGGGTGACTTGGACAGGTTAGGTGAGTGGGCAAATGCATGGCAGATGCAGTATAATGTGGATAAATGTGAGGTTATCCATTTTGGGGGCAAAAACACGAAGGCAGAATTTATCTGAATGGCGGCAGACTTGGAAAAGGGGAGGTGCAACGAGACCTGGGTGTCATGGTTTATCAGTCACTGAAAGTGGGCACGCAGGTACTGCAGGCGGTAAAGAAGGCAAATGGTATGTTGGCCTTCATAGCCAGGGGATTTGAATATAGGAGCAGGGAGGTCCTACTGCAGTTGTACAGGGCCTTGGTGAGGCCTCACCTGGAATATTGTGTTTAGTTTTGGTCTCCTAGTCTGAGGAAGGACGTTCTTGCTATTGAGGGAGTGCAGCGAAGGTTCACCAGACTGATTCCAGGGATGGCTGGGCTGTCATATGAGGAGAGACTGGATCAACTGGGCCTTTATTCACTGGAATTTAGAAGGATGAGAGGGAATCTCATAGAAACATATAAGATTTTGACGGGACTGGACAGGTTAGATGCGGGAAGAATGTTCCCGATGTTGGGGAAGTCCAGAACCAGGGGACATAGTCTTAGGATATGTGGTAGGCCATTTAGGACTGAAATGAGGAGAAACTTCTTCACTCAGACAGTTGTTAACCTGTGGAATTCCCTGCCGCAGAGAGTTGTTGATGCCAGTTCACTGGATATAGTCAAGAGGGAGTTAGATATGGCTCTTACGGTTAAGGGGATCAAGGGGTATGGAGAGAAAGCAGGAAAGGGATACTGGAGGAATGATCAGCCATGATCTTATTGAATGGCGGTGCAGGCTTGAAGGGCCGAATGGCCTACTTCTGCACCTATTTTTCTATGTTTCTCAGTCTTGCTTCAGCTATACAAGGTATTGGTGAGGCCACACCTGGAATACTGCGTGCAGTTTTGGTTTCCATATTTAAGAAAGGATATACTTGCTTTGGAGGCAGTTCAGAGAAGATTCACTCGGTTGATTCCGGGGATGAGGGGATTGACTTATGAGGAAAGCTTGAGTAGATTCGGCCTCTACTCATTGGAATTCAGAAGAATGAGAGGTGATCGTATTGAAACGTATAAGATTATGAGGGGGCTTGACAAGGTTGTTGCAGAGAGGATGTTTTCACTAATGGGGGAGACTAGAACTAGAGGGCATGATCTTAGAATAACGGGCCGCCCATTTAAAACAGAGATGAACAGAAATTTCTTCTCTGAGGATTGTAATTCTGTGGAATTCACTGCCTCAGAGTTGTGGAAGCTGGGACATTAAGACAGAAATGACAGTTTCTTAAACGTTAAGGGGATAAGGGGTTATGGGGAGCGGGTGGGGAAGTGGAGCTGAGTCCATGATCAGATCAGCCATGATCTTATTGAATGGCGGAGCAGGCTCAAGATGCCATATGGCCTACTCCTGTTCCTATTTTTTATGTTCTTATGTCATCTGGAGGGTAGAGTTTCATAAAGTCTGTGTTCTGTGGCAGGTTTCAGTGTCCAAATTTTGTGTGTTTCATCTTCAGATTCTTGAAGTTCAAACTTAAAGCCTGATGTAATTAACTGCAAGTTGCACAAATGCTGACCAAAAACACAATATTCTCTCTTTCCTTGCATGTTCATGGGTGCCATATTGTGCACTTACCATTTTACCATAACACCATCTATCATTTTAATTCACAGTTTTTGTTAATCACTTGAGCTCTGCATTTCTTTGGCAATTTGTAAAGATGGCTGCTTTCTGCAGCTGCTCCACCCCCATTTGTTCCCACCTCAGTAGGGGAAGAAATTCCAACTAAAAATAAAACATTGATAACTCTTTATAAACAAGGATGATCGACCAGTTAAGAATATCATCGGTGAGAAAAATCACACTTGGGATTAGTTGAAGAAAAACCCTTTGACCCATTGTTCCAGCTATTGATCACCCACCCTCTGTGTGAAATCTTGACTAAATTTTCACTTTGCAGCCTGAACCTATCACCTGTTCTTCTGCCTGATATATCTGAAGTTGTTTCATGTTTACTCTCTTTTCCATTACTTATGTATCCATAAGATGCTCTCTGAGATGTCTCCATTTTTGTCTGCTGAGCCTCAGTATTCCCTGAGTAAAAGAAAATATTCTATTTACATAATGGGGCATTTTTTTACTTTATAAAGTTCAGACCTTGTACTGTCAATGTAAATTACACATTCAGTCATTAGTAGGTACAGCAATATAAATTTGAATGTAATTAAACTTATTTATTTACATCAGTGCACAAAACCTTATTTAGACCATGCAATTATGTTCCTTGATGTTGCTGAAAGGAATTTCTGTGGTGTTTATTATTGAGAAAATCCTTCCCTGCTCTGTGCAGCTGCAGTATTGGAGGCAGCCTACAGGATGCTTGAGTGTTACTTACTAGAATGTGATTTCTTTTTAATCTCCTTTTTGTTCTGTGCTTTTGTGCTGATCAAAATGAGAGATGACAATGCTGACAAACAGATTTTTCTTTTCGAGCCTAGCGATTGTATCCCATGTAATGCATAGCATGACTCTGGAGCGATGAAAAATCAGACTTCAAATATGGGATTGTGCTTCTTAAGATCATATCGTTAAAATTTGAATAAAAAATGGGAAAACGTGAATAGTATCATAAGTATGAAATCGATCATCTTTAGACCATTAGGTCTGAGTAAAATATATTTTTGTGAGGGGGTGGTGAGGTTTCTACATTTTCTCGATTCACTCCTGAGGATGTTGACTCCTTGCTGTGGTAAGCTTCTCTAGCTACATGCTGACCTCTGGTACCTCGGTCAATAGGCCAATCTTCATATGTGAGCCTATACAGTGAGGCCAGAATCGAACCAGCCCTGCGTGTGTGAGTTTGGAGGCGGGTCCACTGTCAAAATGACTGTGATTGACAGCGGAGTGGAAGTCTGCTTTAAACCCACCTCCATGTGAATTTCCACAGTGCCGGCCCTGGCTGAGGTTTGCAGACCTGGCACTAAGCAGCACGTCAGTCAATTGTGTTAGTTAAGAAGTTGCTCACAACAACTTAAGCAGCATTTTACCAGGTCCAAAGGATTTTTCCAAGTGTTTTTACGTAGTTCCCGTTGCTCGGGGATCTCATCAGGTAAGTACATTGAGTTTTCAACAACTCTGGATTGGTTTGATTAGTTGACAGATGCAGAAGTGGTATAAAAACTACCATTTCACAGCTGTTCAATTTCCAAGCTTAGAAGCAAGAGCCTTCAGGATTTGGAATACATTTTTGAACTTTATGGAGGTTTGAAGTGTTTGTAGTGAACCCTCCTTCGAGCAACCTCTCTCACCATTGACAGATCGCTTTTGTCATCTCAACTTCAGCTGCCATCAATTCCATCAGCATTTGTGCCCTTGAAAAAATCTCAACTTGGTCCTCTGAATCACACCACCACCAGCCCCAACACCGACATCACCAGACACACCAGCAGCACCAGGCATACCAGCATTACCAACAACAGCACCAACCTTCCCCGCAATCAACTGGTGCTGCACAGGACACAGGGTATCAGCACCTGACTACATTGCTGCCCATGATGCCAGGGATGGCTTCACCTTGGCCACATTTACTTCATTTGATGCTGGCCACCCTGGCTGCCATATGATGCACTAAGTTGGCACCACCCCACACCAACACAGTAAAGTATCCTTACAATGTCCAAGCCATTCCTTTTACACTTGTCACCATTGTGGAGGGTACAGTTATGTCTCACCATTCTCTGCAACCTATTAAACCACTTCCAAAGGTGCACACAGATCTATCCAATAAGGCAACATTTTGAAAATATATATTTCAAAGATTGACAACACATAAGCAGAAACTTTACATCAGCAATGGCAATAACACCCAAGTGCCTACCTTTACGAACATGAGAACATAAGAAATAGGAGCAGGAGTAGGTCATTTAGCCCCTCGAGCCTGCTCCGCCATTCAATAAGATCATGGCTGATCTGATCAAGGACT
This sequence comes from Pristiophorus japonicus, assembly GCF_044704955.1. NCBI lineage: Eukaryota > Metazoa > Chordata > Chondrichthyes > Pristiophoridae > Pristiophorus > Pristiophorus japonicus. Next base: position 24,733,355 of record NC_091982.1, read on the forward strand.
CAGCTCCACTTCCCTGCCCACTCCCAATAACCCTTTACTCCTTTATCGCTCAAAAATCTGTCTATCTCCGCCTTAACTATATTCAATGACCCAGCCTTCACAGCTCTCTAGGGCAGAGAATTCCATAGATTTACAACCCTCTGAGAGAAGAAATTTCTCCTCATCTCAGTTTTAAATGAGCGGTCCCTTATTCTGAGAATATGTCCCCTAGTTTTAGCTTCCCCTGTGAGTGGAAATATCCTCACTGCATCCACCTTGTCGAACCACCTCATTACCTCATATGTTTGAATAAGATCACCTCTCATTCTTCTGAACTTCAATGTGTATAGGCTCAACCTATCCTCATAAGTCAACCCCCTCATCTCCGGAATCAACCGAGTGAACCTTCTCTGAACAGCTTCCAATGCAAGTATATCCTTCTTTAAATACGGAGACCAAAACTGTACGCAGTACTCCAGGTATGGCCTCCCCAATACATTTTACAGTTGTAGCAGGATTTCAATGCTTTTTTACTCTAGCCCCCTTGCAGTAAAGGCCAACATTCTATTTGCCTTCCTGGTCACTTGCTGTACCTGCATACTCACTTTTTGTGTTTCATGCGCAAAGACCCCAGGTCTCCCTGCACTGCAGCACTTTGCAATTTTTCTCCATTTAAATTTAATTTGCTTTTCTATTATTTCTGCCAAAGTAGATAACCTCACATTTTTCCACATTTTTCTCCATCTGCCAAATATTTGCCCACTCACTTAGCCTGTCTATATCCCTTTGCAGATTTTTTGTGTCCTCTCACAAGATGCTCTCCCACCCATCTTTGTATCGTCAGAAAAATTGGCTACATTACACTCGGTCCCTTCATCCAAGTCATTAATATAGACTGTAAATAGTTGAGGACCCAGCACCGATCCCTTCGGCACCCCACTAGTCACTGTTTGCCAACCGGAAAATTACCCATTTATCTCGATTCTCTGTTCGTTAGCCAATCCTCTATCCATGCTAATATATTACCCCCAACATCTTTGTGTGTTGTTAGTTGGCATGATTGGACGAGGATGAGTGTGAGGGGTGGCTAGCACGATGGAGATGTGATAATGTTGATGGAGAGAAAGAGGTACAAGGTAAGATGGTGTGAGTAAAGATGGGTCGGGTAGGATCGGGAAGGCAGAGTTATGGGGATGTGTTAAGTAGCACAGCAGGATGAGGTTGAGTGTGGCTTTGCAGTAATGTTTCATGATCCACTGAGATCATTGAACGCTTTGCAGCACTGCAGCCAGGTCCTCCTGACAACATCCCTGCTTGTGCCCCCATGTATAATCTGCAACCAGGCTGCACTGGTGTCCTGAGGACGTCTATTCCACAGATTGGAAGGGAAGAAAACCTCCTTGCATGCTGTGACTCACTCCATAAGCATTTGGAGGAAGCGATAAGAGAGCCTGGGTTCAGCCATGCACCTTTGTGCAGTGCATGTCAGTGTTTGCAGTACCTCAATGCTGTGGAACACTGACAACACGACTGTCAAAATCAATGTAGGCATGGTCCCTTTAAGGAAACCAGCTGATGACGCATCATCAGATGACGTAATCAGACCCACTCCCTTTTAATTGGCCGGGAACCTCACAGGATGGGCTTAACAAGCCCAATCAAGTTAAGATCATGTCGGAGGCCCAGATCAACATCGCTGCGAGGTCGGGACGTGCCAAGGACGTTGCCCTCCCTGGACCCGCCGAGGGTGGTAAAATCTACTATGGGCAGGTTACTCCACCATCCTGTGGCACTGAGGTTAATTGGACTGTCCCAATTGCTAACCTGGTTATTTGGCATCACCTTTGATAACCTTTTATATTTCATGCACAATGTATTGTTTTTAACTTTTTTGAATCTGGCTGAATGAAGGTCAGTTGCACAGTGTAATATATTCCTAAATTTCCATTCTTAAAACTTTTTTCCCCAATAGTTATCTATTTTTACTGTATTACTGAGAGAGTTTTTTAAAATATGCAATCAAAGCCCGAAGCTGGTTGTCGAACCTTGATTGCAAATTTTCAGGTACAACTAGGTGGATTGTGCATGGTACATGCTTTGCCTAATTGTACTAGAATCATAGAAACAAAGACATTTACAGCACAGAAGGAGGCCATTTCAGCCCATAGTGTCCACACCGGCAAACCAAGAGTTATCCAGCTTAATCCTACTTTTCAACTCTTGGTGGGTAGCCCTGTCGGTTTCGGCACTTTAAGTGCACATCCAAGTATTTTTTAAATGAGGTGAGGTTTTCTACCTCTACCACCCTTTCAGGTAGTGAGTTCCAGACCCCCGCCACCCTCTCTGTGAAGACATTTCCCCTCATATCTCCTCTAAACCTCCCCCAAATTACTTTAAATCTATGTCCCCTGGTGGTTGACCCCTCCGCCAAGGGAAACTGGTCCTTCCTATCCACTCTATCCAGGCCCCTCATAATTTTATACACCTCAATCAGGTCTCCCCTTCGCCTCCTCTGTTCCAAAGAAAACAGACCCAGTATCTCCAATCTTTCCTCATAGCCAAAATTCTCCAGTCCAGGCAACATTCTTGTAAATCTCCTCTGCACCCATTCCAGTACAATCACATCTTTCTTATAATGTGGTGACCAGAACGGCACACAGTACTCCAGCTGCGGCCTACTAGTGTTTTATGCAGTTCAAGCATAACCTCCTTGCTCTTGTATTCCATATGTCTTCTTAACCATTTTATGTACCTGGCCTGCTACCTTCAGGGATCTGTGGACCTGCACTCCAAGGACACTTTTTTCATCTACACTTTTCAGTGTCGTACCATTTAATGTGTATTCCTTTGCCATTTTAGACCTACCCAAATGCATTACCTCACACTTACAGGATTGAATTCTATTTGCCACTGTTCTGCCCACCTGACCAATACATTGATATCTTCCTGCAGTCCAGAGCTTTCTTCTTCATTATCAACTATCTTCTTCACACAACCTATTTTAGGGTAATCTGCAAAGTTCTTAATCATGCCCCCAATGTTCAAGTCTAAGTTATTGATATATATCACAAAAGGCAAGTGACCCAGCACTGAGCCCTGTGGAACCCCACTGGATACAGCCTTCTAGTCACAAAAACACCCATCAACCATTACCCTTTGCTTCCTGCCTCTGAGCCAATTCTGGATCCAACTTGCCACTTTGCCCTGGATCTCATGGGCTTTTACTTTCATGTCCAGTCTGCCATGTGGGACCTTATCAAAAGCTTTGCTAAAATCCATATACACTACATCATATGCACTGCCCTCAACCATCCTCCTCGAAAAATTTAATCAAGTTAGTCAGACACGACCTTCCTTTAACCATGCTGACTGTTCTTGATTAATCCATGTCTTTCCAAATGGAGATTTATCCTGTCCCTCATGATTTTATCCAATAATTTTCCCACCACTGAGGTTAGGCTGACTGACCTGTAATTACTTGTTCTATCCCTTTCTTCCTTTTTAAACACAGGTACAACATTAGCAGTCGGCCCCACTCTTTCTCGAGTTATTCTCTTGCTCTTAATGTATTTATAAAACATCTTTGGGTTTTCCCTGATTTTACTTGCCAACATTCTCTCATGCTCCCTCTTTGCTTTCCTGATATATTTTTTATCTGCACCCCTGCACTTCTTATACTTCTCTAGAATTTCTGTAGAATTGAGTTCTCGGTTTCTGTCATCAGCATTCCTTGTTTTCTTTATCTTACATTGTATGTCCCTTGACATCCGGGGGGCTCTAGATTTGTTAGTCCCACTCTTTTTCTTTAAGGGAACATACTTGCTCTGTACCCTGAGGATCTCCTCCTTGAATGCCTCCCACTGCTCTGACACTGATTTACCATCAAGTATTCATTTCCAGTCCACTTTGATCAAATCGCATCTCAGCTCAGCAAAATTGGCTTTACCCCAATTGAGAACTTTGTCTCCTGGTCTACGTTTGTCCTGTTCCATAAATACCCTAAATCTTACTAAATCATGATCACTAGCACCAAAATACACTCCCACTGATTCCCCTTCCACCTGCCCCTCTTCATTCCCCAAAACCAATTCCAGAACCGCTCCCCTCCCTTGTTGGGCTTGTTACATACTGGCTAAAGACATTCTCCTGCATGCATTTTAGGAATTCCGCACCCTCTGTACCATTTACACTACTTTTTTCCCAATTAATATAAGGGTAGTTGAAATGCCCACTATTACAGCTCTATAGTTTTTGCACTTTGCTGCAATTTTCCCACAATTTTCCCACATTTGTTCTTCTATCTCCCTCTTACTGTTTGGGGGTCTATAGTAACTCGCCTTTTTTGTTCTTCAATTCAACCCATATGGCCTCTTTTGATGACCCTTCGAACATATCATCCCTTCTCATAGCTGTAATTGTTTCTTTAATTAATACTGCGACCCTCCTTTTTTACCACCCTCTCTATCCCGTCTGAAAAGCCTGTAACCAGGAATGTTGAGCTGCCATACTTGCCCTTCTTTCAGCCATGTCTCAGTAATACCTATAACATCGTACTCTGTGCCCTCTGCCTTATTCCCTACACTTCTTGCATTGAAGTATATACCATTTAATGGTGTCATAGAAACATAGAAAATAGGTGCAGGAGCAGGCCATTCAGCTCTTCTAGCCTGCACCGCCATTCAATGAGTTCATGGCTTAACATGAAACTTCAGTACCCCCTTCCTGCTTTCTCGCCATAACCCTTGATCCCCCGAGTAGTAAGGACTTCATCTAACTCCCTTTTGAATATATTTAGTGAATTGGCCTCAACTACTTTCTGTGGTAGAGAATTCCACAGGTTCACCACTCTCTGGGTGAAGAAGTTTCTCCTCATCTCGGTCCTAAATGGCTTATCCCTTATCCTCAGACTGTGACCCCTGGTTCTGGACTTCCCCAACATTGGGAACATTCTTCCTGCATCTAACCTGTCTAAACCCGTCAGAATTTTAAACGTTTCCATGAGGTCCCCTTTCATTCTTCTGAACTCCAGTGAATACAAGCCCAGTTGATCCAGTCTTTCTTGATAGGTCAGTCCCACCATCCCGGGAATCAGTCTGGTGAATCTTCGCTGCACTCCCTCAATAGCAAGAATGTCCTTCCTCAAGTTAGGAGACCAAAACTGTACACAATACTCCAGGTGTGGCCTCACCAAGGCCCTGTACAACTGTAGCAACACCTCCCTGCCCATGTACTCAAATCCCCTCGCTATGAAGGCCAACATGCCATTTGCTTTCTTAACCGCCTGCTGTACCTGCATGCCAACCTTCAATGACTGATGTACCATGACACCCAGGTCTCGTTGCACCTTCCCTTTTCCTAATCTGTCACCATTCAGATAATAGTCTGTCTCTCTGTTTTTACCACCAAAGTGGATAACCTCACATTTATCCACATTATACTTCATCTGCCATGCATTTGCCCACTCACCTAACCTATCCAAGTCACTCTGCAGCCTAATAGCATCCTCCTCGCAGCTGACACTGCCACCCAACTTAGTGTCATCCGCAAATTTGGAGATACTGCATTTAATCCCCTTGTCTAAATCATTAATGTACAATGTAAACAGCTGGGGCCCCAGCACAGAACTTTGCGGCACCCCACTAGTCACTGCCTGCCATTCTGAAAAGTACCCGTTTACTCCTACTCTTTGCTTCCTGTCTGACAACCAGTTCTCAATCCACGTCAGCACACTACCCCCAATCCCATGTGCTTTAACTTTGCACATTAATCTCTTGTGTGGGACCTTGTCGAAAGCCTTCTGAAAGTCCAAATATACCACATCAACTGGTTCTCCTTTGTCCACTTTACTGGAAACATCCTCAAAAAATTCCAGAAGATTTGTCAAGCATGATCTCCCTTTCACAAATCCATGCTGACTTGGACCTATCATGTCACCATTTTCCAAATGCGCTGCTATGACATCCTTAATAATTGATTCCATCATTTTACCCGCTACTGAGGTCAGGCTGACTGGTCTATAATTCCCTGTTTTCTCTCTCCCTCCTTTTTTAAAAAGTGGGGTTACATTGGCTACCCTCCACTCCATAGGAACTGATCCAGAGTCAATGGAATGTTGGAAAATGACTGTCAATGCATCCGCTATTTCCAAGGCCACCTCCTTAAGTACTCTGGGATGCAGTCCATCAGGCCCTGGGGATTTATTGGCCTTCAATCCCATCAATTTCCCCAACACAATTTCCCGACTAATAAGGATTTCCCTCAGTTCCTCCTCCTTACTAGACCCTCTGATCCCTTTTATATCCGGAAGGTTGTTTGTGTCCTCCTTAGTGAATACCGAACCAAAGTACTTGTTCAATTGGTCTGCCATTTCTTTGTTCCCCGTTATGACTTCCCCTGATTCTGACTGCAGGGGACCTACATTTGTCTTTACTAACCTTTTTCTCTTTACATACCTATAGAAACTTTTGCAATCCGCCTTAATGTTCCCTGCAAGCTTCTTCTCGTACTCCATTTTCCCTGCCCTAATCAAACCCTTTGTCCTCCTCTGCTGAGTTCTAAATTTCTCCCAGTCCCCGGGTTCGCTGCTATTTCTGGCCAATTTGTATGCCACTTCCTTGGCTTCAATACTATCCTTGATTTCCCTAGATAGCCACGGTTGAGCCACCTTCCCTTTTTTTTATTTTTACGCCAGACAGGAATGTACAATTGTTGTAATTCATCCATGCGGTCTCTAAATGTCTGCCATTGCCCATCCACAGTCAACCCCCTAAGTATCATTCGCCAATCTATCCTAGCCAATTCACGCCTCCCTTGGTGTCTATTTGCCCGCCCTTGTTTCCTCTGTCTTCCAGATTCACTTTCTACTTTTCTGCTGCCCAATTCCAGCTTTGCTTCTCTCCCTACTGAATCTATTCTCCGGTTCCCATCCCCCTGCCAGGTTAGTTTAAACCCTCCCCAACAGCACTAGCAAACCCTCCGCATGTTGGTAAAGAGGAAGAGTCCCAAAGTAGATGCGAAAATTATTTGTGCAGAGCCGGAATGAGCAAGAATGTTCCACATAGACATTGTGGGCAAGCTGCCACCCCAGTCTCCTTCCCCCACCGACCCTCTGCGATCCGTCTCACAACCCTCTGGACCTGTCTTCCTGTCAATTGGATCGGCTTACAGGCTGTACAATATTGCACCAGCTGGAGGTGATGTTTGGTGATGGTTGTGCAATCTTTCTTTGAAATCCAAGTGTGTGCATATCACAGAATGGGTGAAATAGAAAACATTATTAGAGCAGGTTTTCCTCTTCCCTGCTCTCATTTAGCACTCATTGATGCAATACAAAGGACAAATATGTGCTAATCGATCTATTTGAGAAAGCCCAAACTGCAGAAAACAAAATTATAGTACAGAAGAGGTGAACTTTCTTTTACTCATTGCTGACTCTCCTTATGTTCCTATTTCACCCAGAAACCTTAACGACTGTCGGAGTCAGATGATCTTTGCAGTACTGAACATTCTGGACTTGGATTGGAGAAATAATCAGTTCCACATGTATTTTATCATTGTAATTTGGTGCACACATTCAAACCTGGTTCTTAAACAGTTAATTTGACTGTCAACAAAATAAGGCTGGATTGTTGAGTCATCATCGCTCTGCAGTAATGTGTCCATTTGTCGAATTAGTAATATCTATAATTATAGCCTGACTGCTGTAATATTTTATTTTGATGAATGCGCCATCTCACACAAATAGGAAGATATCAGGACAAGCTGAATTATGTTATGTTGAAGATTTTTTTCCTAAAAACAAATATTGGTCTACACTAGTGAATGGGTAAAATCACAATATGCCTTGGTCCTTAAAAGAACTTTACACTGCTTTGATGACGGAAAGAAAATGCCCATCAAGTGCATAAAACAGATGTATATTTGCATAATTTACAGATTTAGTCAGAGTTGCACAAATAAATGCATCTTTTATCTTCACCGCAACTAATGTTTATGCCAAGAAGTGCTGAGCCCCAAAACATTTAGGAGATTTATTTGCTAATTGCATTAGAGTTTTTGTCTTGACACGTTTTATTCCATTTTTATTCCAGAAGAGACAACGGGGACACTGTCAAAGTTTGAGATGCAGAAGTTTGTTCCTTTTTGAGTACAGTTGCACAGGGTCTTATTGTAAATCAACATACCAAGGGGAAGGACCCAAGGTTGAAAATAGTAAAAGACAAGTCTATATTCACCAGAAAGTAGTAGTACAGGAGACCATTCAGCCCATCATGTATGTGCCAGTTCTTTGCTTGAACAATCCAAAATTAATCTCATTGCACCACCATCTCCCCACAGCTCTGTGTCTTCCTTTTTTTTCAAATAGTTATTCAACTTTCCCTGGAACAAAGTAATGGTCTCTATCTCAATCATTCACCTTCATTTCATTCTCCATCAACCCGCTGCATAGAGAAGTTTCTCCTAAACTCTCTCCTTACTCTTATTGACAATTTTCATCACGGACTTCCTGAAAAGAGGAAATAGTCTCTCCCCATTCACATTATCAAAATATTTCATCCATAATATATTAAAAACCTTACATCTGTGCATATTTCTTGTCAATATTTTGCATTATAAATTCCTATGTCCACATTTATAATGGAAACTGCCAATGTAAACTTGTCACAGTGTAATTAACACTACCCGAGTAAAAGTGCTGTCAGCACCATCACTGATTTTGAGCAGGTGATGGGCGATCATAATGTGACAAGTTTACAGGGGCACTTTCCTTTATAAATATGGGCATAAGGAAATATGGATAGGATAGAATATGTTGGCTAGGATCTTGCAGTAGGAATAATGGTGAGGCTATCAGTGCTCACCGTTATTGAGGAGTAAATTAGACACTAACTTCCCGCGTCCACACATGCACAGTTAAATGCAGAAATTAGGAAGTTGCTGTCCAGTTTGCCCTGCTCTTTCACAAGCCTCACTACACCGGTACCTCACCGAGAGACATGAAGGGCGGTACTTACCCATTAGATACCCACTAAACACACCAGAAAAAGTTAGGGCTGGTCCATTCAAGTGTAAATGAATTTTTAAAAGCGTGATGAATCTTAATTACTGCCAAACAAACTCTCTGCCACTGAATATTTAGTTTTACAAGTGTGGAGTCTCAGAGTTCCTTCAGAGTTTAATTATTGTTGGAGATTTAAAAAACTTAAAATTAAAATAATGATTTGTTTTACTTTTTCTTTGTCTCTTTTATCTCTCTTTCCCTTAATCCCATCATTTTTCCTTCTCTTCATTTTGCCTTCTGTATACGATTTTACATTAAATGAATGATTTTAGCTTGCTCTTTCTAGTTTAGACTGTGTGTGCCTCAGCAAGGATTCTTCAATCTGATTGGTTGATGAGTCATGTTGTTGTTTGCCCAAAATCTCCTGTAGAGGGTGCCTTGCTGTTTCAGACACACGGGCGCGATTTCGCCAGCCGAGACGGGCTAAGTATGGTCGAGATAGGTGGCGAACTGAAACCCTGCTCCCGGTTCCATCCCACTCTGTTGAAATGACCTTGTTAAGCCCACCCTGCAAGGTTCCCGGCCAATTAAAATGAAGCAGGTTTGATGACATCATTTGATGACGTGTCATCAGTCGGTTTCCTTAAAGGAACCATGCCCACATTTATTTTGACAGTTACGCTGTCAGTGTTCTGCAGCATTGAGGTGCTGCAAACACTGACGAGCACTGCACAAAGGTGCGCGACTGCACCCAGGGTCTCCCATAATCCCCTCCATATGCTTATGGAGGGAGTCAGAGCAAGCAGAGAGGTTCTGTTCCCTTCCAATGGGTGGAAGAGACCTCTCAGGACACCGATATGAACATAACATAAGAAATAGGAGCAGGAGTAGGCCATTTGGCTCCTCAAGCCTGCTTTGCCATTCAATAAGATCATGGCTGATCTGATCTTGGCCTCAACTCCACTTTCCTGCCTGCTCCCCATAACCCTTCACGCCCGTATCATTCAAAAATCTCTCTGTCTCCACCTTAAATATATTCAATGACCCAGCTCTCTCGGGTAAGGAATTTCAAAGATTCATGACCCTCTGAGAGAAGAAATACCCATCATCTCCATTTTAAATCGGCAATCCCTTATTCTGAAACTATACCCTCTATTTCTAGATTCCCCATGAGGGGAAACATCCTCTCTTCATCTTCCCTGTCAAGCCCCCTCAGAATCTTATATCTTTGAATTAGATCATCTCTCATTCTTCTAAACTCTGTATCGGCTCAACCTGCTCAACCTTTCTTCATAAGACAATCCTTTCATCTCAGGAATCAACCTGTGAACCTTCTCTGAACTGCCGCCAATGCAAGGTTATCCCTCCATAAATAAGGAGACCAAAACTGTATGCAGTACTCCAGGTGTAGTCTCACCAATACCCGTCAGTTGTAGCACGACTTCCCTACTTTTATACTCCATCCCCTTTGCAATAAAGGCCAACATTCCTAGTTGCACATTGCTGGTGTGGGGTGGTGCCAACCTGGTGCGCACTGTGTACAGTTTTGTTCTCCATATTTAAGGAAGGATATACTTGCATTGGAGGCTGTTCAGAGAAGGTTCACTAGGTTGATTCCAAAGATGAGTAGGTTGACTTATGAAGATAGATTGAGTATGTTGGGCCTATACTCTGGAGTTCAGAAGAATGAGAGTTAATCTTATCGAAATATATAAGATAATGAGGGGGCTCGATAAGGTGGATGCAGAGAGGATATTTCCACTCATAGGGGAAACTAAAACTAGGGGACATAGTCTTAGAATAAGGGGTCACCCATTTAAAACTGAGATGAGGAGGAATTTCTTCTCTCGGAGGATTATAAATCTGTGGAATTCTGTGTCTCAGAGAGCTGTGGAGGCTGGGTCATTGAATATATTTAAAGAGGAGATAGACAGATTTTTGAGCAATAAGGGAATAAAGGGTTATGGGGAGCGGGCAGGGAAGTGGAGCTGAGTCGATGATCAGATCAGCCATGATCTTATTAAATGGTGGAGCAGGCTCAAGGGGTCAAATGGCCTACTCCTGCTCCTATTTCTTATGTCCTTATTGTACAGGAGAGAACAAACAGGGATGTGGTCGGGAGGAGCTCGCTGCAGTGGTGCAAACCTTTCAATGATCTCAGTAGATCGTGAAACGTTACTGCAAAGCCACACTCAACCTCATCCTGCTGTGTCATTCTTAACATCCCCATCATTCTGCCTTACCTACCCTCCTCCTGCACATCTTTACACACACCAACTTACCCTGCATAGTCCCATTTATTTTCTTTCCCCTCAGTATCTCGCATTTTTCCACATTAAATCACCTCTGCTGTCTTACTGCTCATTCTGCTAACCTGCTTATATCTTCGGGATGTATTTTACAGCCCTCGTTACTGTTTGCCTAATCTCCTAATCATCTGGTGTCAAGCTTTGGTTTTAAAGGCTTCATGATGGTAGGAGGAAGGAGAGACTGAGGGAGATGAGAAGTTCCAAAATGTTGGGAGACTGATATGTTTTATCTACACATTGGAGTCGTAGGGACGATAAAGAGTGTATGATGACCATAAGCTCTGGAATTCCGTCCCTAAACCTATTCGGCTCACCACCCCTCTCCTTATTAAGACCCTCGTTAAATCCTACCACTTTGACCAAGCTATTAGTTACCCCTACATAAGAACATAAGAAATAGGAGCAGGAGCAGGCCATACGGCCCCTCGAGACTGCTCCACCATTCAATACCATCATAGGTTGGGAGCTGCCACAGTTTATTAATAAGCATTAATTAAATATAAGTGTTACATCATGTTTTTCATGTTTAATAGTGGAGGAGATGTGGAGATTTTTTGTGGTTTCAATATTGCAGAGTAGAATGGTCTTTTGGTAGAATGAGATTTACTTAAATCACAAAAATAACCAATCAGAAATAACAATGTAGACATCAGTCAAATAATGGAAACATTGAATCAATCAGAAAGCTTCCTGATTGGCACTTCAAACATTTATTGGTAAGGACAGATGCACAGGATAAAGAAAGGAAAGGATTTCTTTCTTCGTCACCTCCTCCAGCCCTATAACCCTCAGTTCTCTGCACTCCTCCAATACTGGCCTCTTGCACATCCATAATTTTAATCATTCCACCATTGGTGGCCGTACTTTCAGCTGCCTGGGCCCCAAGCTCTGGAATTCCCTCTCTAAATCTCGTCACCTCTCTACTTCTCCTCCATTAAGACACACCATAAAACCTAACTCTTCGACCAAGCTTTGGAGCTTCTGTCCTAATATCTCCTTATGTGGCTCAGTGTCAAATTTTGTTTGGCAATGCTCCTGTGGCCGTTTTACTGCGATAAAGCTATTATATAAAGTTGTTATTGTTGTTTAGAGTTGGTTTTATTTAATTTGGGGTCTGTGGGGACTGGATGATGAAATGAAAGCTTTCTCTTTGTCAACTCCAGGAGCCCTACATCAAGTGGGTAGAGAGCTGACGTTTGCAGAATACAACAATGGCCAAAGCCTAAAGCAAAAAGGTATTTGTAATGAGGTAGTTTGATGGCCAACACTTTTCAAAGCTATCCTGGAACACTGCCACATTCCTCGAAGTAACTGCACACCATTGGTGAATACCTAAGTACAAGTAAACCATCCAACTATTAGAAAAAGAAAGAAAGACGTACATTTATATAGTGCCTTTCATGACCACCGGACATCTCAAAGTGCTTTACAGCCAATGAAGTACTTGTGTAGTGACTGTTGTAATGTGGGAAACGCGGCAGCCAACTTGCGCACAGCAAGTTCCCACAAACAGCAATGTGATAATGACCAGATTCTCTGTTTTTGTTACGTTGATTGAGGGATATATATTGGCCAGGTCACCGGGGATAACTCCCCTGCTCTTCTTCAAAATAGTGCCATGGGATCTTTTACGCCCATGTGAGGGGGCAGTCAAGGCCTCGGTTTAACGTCTCATCCGGTCACAAGTGGCATATAATGTGTTTTGCAATACCATGCTTTTTGCCTTTTCTTTAACATAATTTATCAAAATAATTAAAGCTATATTTATGCTGCATGTGTTACATGAAGCAAAATCAGCATCATTCTGATGTCACAGCTGAACAGAATAATGATTTAATGATTTACATATGAGAATTTAGAGATGTTCCTTTAACACCAGCAAGGGCTGTTTTAATGTTGCAATTATGGATAGTTAGATTCTGACTAGATAAGTGAGACAGTCTGGAAAAATGTTGTTTGTAATGAGAGGATGAGTTGCTTAATTGTGGAATTGTTTTCAACTGCAATGAATGTGGTTGATTTTTCTTTTTTGATCAATGCTGGATTATTAGGAATCCTAAAATCAATATAACACACCTAATACTCTATGTTTGCAGCAGCTTTGTTGCCATGGTAGTGATAGACTGGGTTGCAGTGACCAGTCGTCCACGGTGTGTGCCTGAATATATTGTGCTGGCAAAAACTATACCATTGAAAACACTATTCGTATATACTAAGAATTTTATGGCACTATTTAAAGAAGAATTGTCAAGTCAATTGCATCTTTGAATGGAAATACTGATTCATGTTTGATATGGAGGAAGATACAGGACAGAAGAATTAGGTTTTGACTGCTGGCACAGACATGGTGGGCAGATTGACCACCTACTGTGCTGTAAAGCTTCTATAGTTCTATCTGTGAATTCTCGCAGTGTCTTGGCCAATATTTCTCCCTCAATTAACACCAACATAAAACAGACTAACTGGTCATTCATTCTTTTGCTGTATGTGGAGTCTTTCCATGAGCAAAATGGCTGCCACATTTACCTACATAAAAACTGTTGCTACACTGGAAGATAGTTAATTGTATGTGAAGTTCTGCAAGATATTTCTGAGATGTGATGAGGCACAATGTAGATGCAATTTTTTTTAATGAATAATTTCAGTGTTCTTGCCAAATGCACCTTTTGTTGAAACATGTAAACCTTTTAATGGCTTTTGTTTTCTTGGTAGGTGTTTTTGATGCGAATAAAAGTGGACTGTGCCAGAACTTTTATTTTTTATTGTTTCCTGCAGTCTAGCAGAATTTCAATTTGATCACACTGTCTGGGTGAGAAGATTTATTGTGCGCAGTGTGATTGAATAGATCTGTGTGGAAGATAGCCAGAAAAAGTGACACTCTGTACTCTCCAGTGGCAGTTTGCCACACTGTAAAAATGTAGGAGGTCAAATTATTTAAAGTAAAATCACATTGCATTTAATGCTACTTCTCTTGGCATATCTGCATTTTTATATAAATGTCAAACCAATTATTATATTGAGGAAAATATAATAGCTGTTGGGGAGGCAGAACAGCAGACCTATCATTTTCATTTGGATAACAAGATCATAATGTCGATATGGATGAGGAAGGCCAAATGGGCCAGTGCTGGTTTATTCATCCGAAAGAAAGCTGCTATTTCACCATCATAACACCCAGGTTTTTCTGCAATGATTCCAGGGCTTTTTCTTCCATTACTTTACCCAGAGTTCAGTTTCATGTATTGATCACTCAAGTGCAAAGGACTTCCTGAATGTACCTGTTGTTTGTTTGAAGCTGTGCCCTCTTGTCTGCTGTCGATTTAATTTTGGATTAGTGTGCTGCTTTCACGTTTTCTGGGCTATGTATTATTTTATATGCTTCTATGATGTCTCTTCTCCGTCTTTTTTTTCCAAGGCTGGATATCTCCTAGTCCTCCAGTTTTTACTGATAATCTAGTTAGTTGACACTTGGGCTCAGTCATGTGGTTCTGTTCCACACTACCTTTGGATTTGACATGCTCAAGTGATTACTGTGACATTGCTCAACTTGCATCATTATATCACAATGTTTGACAGACACAGAAAAATAAGTTTGAACACTTTTTCCGGAAGACTGTGCCCTTTTAAATCTCGATTACACTTAGGACAGAAGTTCAATGAAACGTGAATCTTCCAGCTGGCTGCGATTTATGCTGCTGGGGTTTGTCATCACAGAAAGCAACATTGCAGAAACGTTTAATGGTGAAGGAACCCGCAGCGGTTTCATTCAAATGACCAAAATGCAAAGGCACTTCTCTAGTGTAGCTTTCCACAAGGATACAAATTGTAACCAGCTGGAGGATTTGCATTCCATCAGATGCTTTCCGTCAGTTTGCACTGAACTAATAGCTTTGAACTGTGTGTGTGCTTGTGTGGTAGCTATGTCGGAATAAAGGTGTTGACAATATAAGTGCGATTTAGAGTTTTCTGAGGATTCCAAACCAAAGCAATTCTAGGTATCTGTGTGCAACTCGTCATTCTTAGTCTATGGGCTAGAATTTGCGGTCGGATGCCTCCGACCGGATAAAAATCTATAAAGAACATAAGAACATAAGAAATAGGAACAGGAGTAGGCCACACAGCCCCTCGAGCCTGCTCCGCCATTTAATACGATCGTGGCTGATCCGATCCTGGATTCGGGTCCACTTCCCTGCACGCTCCCCATAGCCCCTTATTCCCTTATCGGTTAAGAAGCTGTCTATCTCTGTCTTAAATTTATTCAATGTCCTGGCTTCCACAGCTCTCTGAGGCAGCGAATTCCACAGATTTACAATCCTCTGAGAGAAGAAATTCCTCCTCATCTCAGCTTTAAATGGGCGGCCCTGTATTCTAAGATTATGCCCCCTAGTTCTAATCTCCCCTATCAGTGGAAACATCCTCTCTGCATCCACCTTGTCAAGCCCCCTCATAATCTTATAGGTTTTGATAAGATCACCTCTCATTCTTCTGAATTCCAATGAGTAGAGGCCCAACCTCCTCAACCTTTCCTCATAAGTCAACCCCCTCGTCTCTGGAATCAAATTAGTGAACCTTCGCTGAACTGCCTCCAAAGCAAGTATATCCTTTCATAAATATGAAAACCAAAACTGCCGCAGTATTCGAGGTGTGGCCTCACCAATACCCTGTATAACTGTGGCAAGTCTTCCCTGCTTTGATGCTCCATCCCCTTTGCAATAAAGGCCAAGATTCCATTGGCCTTCCTGATCACTTGCTGTATCTGCATACTTTTGTGTCTCATGCACAAGTACCCCCAGGTCCCGCTGTACTGCAGCACTTTGCAATTTTTCTCCATTTAAATAATGACTTGCTCTTTGATTTTTTTCTGCCAAAGTGCATAACCTGGCATATACTCCATTTGCCAAATTTGTGCCCACTCACTTAGCCTGTAAACTAGCACAAAATAAAAAGTAATATCTTCTGAAATGCTATGTAATGTTTTCAGATTTTTTGTATCCTCCTCAGACATTGTTTTTCCTCCCAACTTTGTATCGTCAGCAAACTTGGCGACATTACACTCGGTCCCTTCTTCCAAGTCGTTAATACAGATTGGAAATAGTTGGGGTCCAAGCACTGATTCCTGTGGCACCCCACTAGTTACTGATTGCCAACCCGAGAATCAACCATTTATCCCGACTCTCTGTTTTCTGTTAGTTAGCCAATCCTCTATCCATGCTAATATATTACCCCAACCCCGTGAATTTTTAACTTGTGCAGTAACCTTTTATGTGGCACCTTGTCAAATGCCTTCTGGAAGTCCAAATACACCACATCCACTGGTTCCCCTTTATCCACCCTGTTCATTACATCCTCAAATTTGCTGGAATTCTTTGTCAAACATGACTTCCTTTTCATAAATCCATGCTGACTCTGCCTGACTGAATTATGCTTTTCTAAATGGCCTGCTACTGCTTCTTTAATAATAGACTCCAACATCTTCCCAACCACAGATGTTAGGCTAACTGATCTATAGTTTCCTGCAGTTTGTCTGCCTCCTTTTTTAAATAGGGGCGTTACATTTGCAGTTTTCCAATCTGCTGGGACCTCCCCAGAATCCAGATAATGTTGGTAAATTACAACCAATACATCCACTACTTCTCTTAAGACCCTTGGATGCAAGCCATCAGATCCAGGGGATTTATCTGCCTTTAGTCCATTATCTTACTGAGTACCACCTCCTTAGTGATTGTGATTGTGTTAAGTTCTCCCCCCCCCCCCCCCCCCCATAGCCCCTTGACTTTCCATTGTTGGGATATTGTTTGTGTCCTCTACCGTAAAAACTGATACAAAATATTTGTTCAGAGTTTCTGCCATTTCCATGTTTCCCATTATTAATTCCCTGGTCTCATCCTCTAAGGGACCAACATTTACTTGAGCCACTTTTTTCCTTTTTATTTACCTATAAAAACTCTTGCGATCTGTTTTTATATTTTGTGCTGGTTTACTTTCATAGTCTATCTTCCTTTTCTTAATCATTTTTTTAGTCATTCTTTGCTGGCTTTTAAAAGCTTCCCAATCTTCTGTCCTCACACTAGTTTTGGCCACTTTGTATGCACTTGTTTTTAATTGGATACAGTCATTTATTTCTTTAGTTAGCCACGGATGGCTATCTTTTCTTTTGCACCCTTTTCTCCTCACTGGAATATAAACTCACTTTCTGCCTCGGGATCCACGGAGACTCTGGCTTCTGGGCCTCTGTGCGCAGACATGTGTAGAGGCCCACATATCCCGGGGTGCATGCGGTTGGCCAGCGCCCCTGGGCTCATGTGGGCCAGCCCAATCAATGAAAGCAGGGGATCCCCAATCATGCTTAGGGGGATTCTGTATGTATGGAAACCCCCTAAGCATGATTGAGGGTAACAAAAATGATACATTTAACATAACAAATAAAATTTTTTTAAGTTACATATTTAAAATGAATTAAAACACAATATAATTAAACATTTAAAACAAAAATTAAATTTTTTGATAAATTTAAATGTTTTAAAGGGGCTAAAAATAACCTTACCTTGTTTTACATTTGTTTTAATGTTTAAGTGAAGAAAAAAAATATTTTTATGTTTTTTAAAACTCTTTTACCAGGCGTACGTATTTCATGGACATTCGCTGGGCAGAAGTTGGGCAAGTGGCCCAGCTCTCCGCCCGCAGAGGCCTTTTTCCCGATGATGTGGATGATCTGTTAAGAAAATTCTTGACAAATTGCAAGTGCTTGGTTTTAGCGCATGCCTAAATTTGGAATATGCGCATCCCCAATGGGCGTTTGCGCACCTCGTATATTATGGCCCAATAATGTAATCTTGTTGTGGGAGTTTCTGGTCCATGTAGGTATAATAGTTGGAAAAGATTGTTCAATTAAATATTTATTGAATTTCCAGAATGACTTGGAATCACTTCGACAATTCCAAATTGAGAATTGCCAAATTCATACCATCATATCCTTTCATGAATGTTAACTGAGATCATCTTTAAAGATTGCATATGCTAGGGCTCCGGTATATTTCAACTGGATGTGAAAAGGGTAGATTATTAAATAGAGTGTGAATTTCAATAACACCTCAACAAGACCAATATTTGTCACTAAGTTAAATATTTGCAAAACCTGAAGTAATCAATGTCTTTCTTGATTCATCTTGGATACTGATCAGCATTAAATCTGTGCTGCTAACTATTGAATTTATTGCAACCCTCGCAAATCTTCATGCAGATTTTATCACACTTGTTATCTTTCCTGTCCCACTCCAGGGACTTGAGCACATAAATCTAGGCTGACACTCCAGTGCTGTGCTGAGGGAGTGCTGGACTGTCGGAGGTGCCGTCTTTCAGATGAGACGTTAAACTGAGGCCCCGTCTGCTCTCTCAGGTGGATGTAAAAGATCCCATGGCACTATTTGGAAGAAGAGCAGGGAGTTATCCCTGGCGTCCTAGCCAATATTTATCCCTCAATCAACACAACAAAAACAGATTATCTGGTCATTACCACATTGCTGTGCGCAAGTTGGCTGCCGCGTTTCCAGAGAGGTTTAGGCAGGGAGTTCCAGAGCTTGGGTCCTTGGCAACTGAAGGCATATAATCAGGGATGCTAAAGAGGGCAGAATTAGAGGAGAACAGATATCTCGGGCGCGGGGGGGGGGGGGGGGGGGCAGGAGGGGTGGTTTGTGGGGCTGGAGGAGATTACACAGGATGTTGCCAGAAAGGGGCAAGGCCATAGAGGGATCTGAAAATAAGGATATGAATGAGGAAAGATGTGATTGCACTAGAGAGGGTACAGAGGAGATTTACGAGGATATTGCCTGGATTGGAGAATTTTAGCTATGAGGGAAGATTGTATAGGTTGGATTGTGTTTTATTTGGAACAGAGGAGACTGAGGGGAGACTTTATTGAGGTGTATAAAATTATGAGGGGCCTAGATAGAGTGGATAGGAAGGACCTATTTCCCTTAGCAGAGGGGTCAACGACCAAGGGGCATAGATTTTAAAGTAATTGGTAAAAGGTTTAGAGGGGATTTGAGGGGAAATTTCTTCACCCAGAGTCTGGAACTCACTGCCTGAAAGGGTGGTAGAGGCAGAAACCCTCACCACATTTAAAAAGTACTTGGATGTGCACTTAAAGTGTCGTAATGGCCCAAGAGCTGGAAAGTGGAATTAGGCTGGATAGCTCTTTGTCAGCCAGCACAGACACAATGGTCCGAAATGGCCTCCTTCTGTGCTGTAAATTTCTATGATTCTATTATTCTAAAAAAGTCTCATCTTCTGATTAATGGGTTTCTGAGCCCTCTTGCCTGCCACCCTCAGCATAAAATATTGCTCCATCTTCCTGCTTTTATTCTCTATAGTGAGCAAGATTCTGGGAGCACCTCTAGGAGCCTAGGCTAACAACCTTTCCATAAAAACTGAGCTATTTTGCACAGTAAAAATAGACAAGATCTGAAGCACAAGAAGCGGCTGGAATATCTCTGCTTGCCTGTTGTGATCTTGATCTCTGTCAAGGAAAGGGAGAACAGGAGGTCTAGGAAAAGCGAGGCACATCAGGAGGAAGAAATGAAAACTTGGATTATGGAATGGAGTATATCTGGTATCAGAGGTACATGTGGACATTAAAGGAATGAAGAGAGTTATATCAGAAAACAGAGTTATCCGAATAATATCATCAGGATTTACTGTTTATAACTGAATTTTAAAATGGGGATACGAGCTCTTTAAGGGGCAATCAAGGTACTATTACTGATCCGGAAAGAATGCACTGGTATCTAGCTCAAAAAATGGCAAGTTTTCAATAGTCAGTCCAACATTTATTTGTCAAAGTCCTTTGTTATTTGCCACTGTCATGCATTGCTATAGGAATATGCAAGGATTAGGCTTGGGATTTGAAATCATGGACATTTAGAGACAATAGCTCATGTTTTCCACTTTAACACTCAACCAACCAGCAACTTTTCATCCATTACAGGGAATGGGTGGAAAGTTAAAGGCTGGTGAGCACTGAAGCAGGAGACCGGTAACCCCACATCAAAAATGTTTTAAATCTTCGCCGGCTTCCCTGAAGTTCCTGTTCCAAGTGAGTGCTTGGTGACTGGAGTCAAGAATATTAAGGAAAGTACCTTTAAATTACATTAATTTGGGGCCCTTAATAAGCCTTGGGCAGCCAGTAATATATGGGGCATTGGCACTCAATGAGTTTTATTGATCTCACTGTCACCTCCAGTATCGTTCATTATTAAAATGTTGAATTTGCTATCCTATATATTATACAATACTACCTGGCTATATTATAGATAATGATCTAGTCTTGGCATCATAGTTTATGATCTTATCTTAGGACTGGATTTTCAGCTTTCGGGGTTTTTCGGCGGAAACGATAGCAATATGTGAAAATTACTATTTTCGCTGTGCTACCATTTTTAGGCCGAACTTTCGGACTTTAGGGCATCGGTAAGGGAGGCATTCCACGATTATTTGCGGAGCAAAACGTGAGTTTCGGCAACTTTAGTCTGGGGTCGTTTGCGCTGCGAGAGAGGCCTTGAGGGGGTGGGGGGGGAGACAGGTGGGGGTGGGGGTGGAGACAGGTGGGGGGGAATTTCGTACTTACTGCTGCTGGCAGGGCTGCACCGACAGTTTGACCTGTTGCTATTCTGGGCACGGCATAAGGGCCGGGAGAGTGCCGAAAGTCAATCGCAAATGCATTTGGAGTCGTTGCACATCTCCCCAGTGGTACTTGGAAGCTCTGCCACAAACGGGTACCCAAGGATCCCGCCCGGGCTTTGCGACCGGGTTTTCGCTGCGGACGGTCAAATCGTGACGAAAACCCGATCGCAAACCTCTCAAAAATCCGGCCTTAATTTTTTTATTGGATTATTGCCGTACAAATTGCCGTAGACTGTCCCACCCTCCAGAGAGTTAAATCTGAGCTGTGGTACAATGACTCTCTCACTAGAGCTTTAAAATGTTCAAAGTCTTTATTTCACAATTGGCGATAACCTCAAAAGAAGCAGCAATCAGTCAGATACTCGGCAGAGCAGTTTTTTGTACCTCTCCGAAAATGAAATCAAACCATTGAAAGGCTCCATTTGTGTATACGTTGGCGGTCGGTCATGTACAATTTTCTCCATGTTTGATATATGGTCATTAATCAGCCTAATAAATTATTTAAAAAGGTGTGTTTTATTACGAATTGACAGCAGCAGTGAACTAAGGAATTACAAGTGTCAATGAAAGTGTCAATTTGATTTGTACTGTACCATGTTGTCTCCTGTGCTGTGTCATGCCTGTGTAAACTACCCTTGGGCACAAGTGCATGTAAACAAGCTGTTGGGCATAACTGAAATAGTCTGTATAAATACAATATAAATAAAAGACAGAGGGCCCAAATTTGATGCACTCACTGCCCACTGCCACCGACATTCCTCCTCGGGATCCGCCCAGTGCCAGTTTCGATCTGATCTGGAGCGGGTGGGAGGGGAGAGCCAGCGGGAACCGCCCGCTGACGTCAGCAGACGGCCGAATAGCGTAAGTGGACTCCCGCCCCCTGAGATGCCAGGTTAGTGCTGGGGGGGAGTCAGCGGGAATTGGCGCCGGAATGGGGGTGGACCACCGCGAGGAGGTTGCTCTGTCCCCGACGGCAGGTATGAAGAGCTGAAAAAAAAAGTTGGTAAACATTTTTTTCTTTTTTTCTTTACAGGGACTTACATATATGGGGTCCCCTGGAGGTGTTCCAATGTTTTTTTTAAATGCTTTTTCTTTGCAGATCCTTGGCGGCACTTGGGTGGCAAGTGCCTTTGCCGCCGAAATTGGGAGCTCTCGCCGGCTGCCACCCAGATTAGCGGCATAAGTACCTCTTTTGCCACCCGCCGACCTTTGAAGGGCCTCTTGGATGAAAACCCCGCCCAAAGTACCGTCATGTACCTCGGCGACCATTGGCGGTTCTTTGGGTGGTACTTGGGCGGGTGGGGGCTTCACCAATTTCGGGCCCAGAGGTTTTATAAATAAAAACTGAAAACATAATGTAATACTGCTTTGTGTAAGGACTGCAGTAAAGCTTTGACTGGTAGAGGGTTCAAATGTTAAGTGTCAGTGAACTGAAACAAAATGACCAAGTATAATTTGGTTTTGGTCAGTACGTAAAGTAACAGGGTTGGTCTGGAGAAGAATCACTGAGAAAGGTGTACATTTGAACATGAAGTAACACTTCAAAACATACACGGTGTACTTATTAGTGTTAGTATTACATGAAGACATCAGAGGGCTGCCAACTTATCTGCACCAAAGAAAAAAAATTAGCAATGAGATGGCAAACTTAAGTTATATGTAAGTAGACAATTAGGCAGTGCTTGGATAACAAAGCCTAAAACTAGATGCTGTGCAAAGTGACAGGACCAATCACCACTAAATAGACTTCCTCATAAAAAAACAAGGCTTTTGATAAGATCGCACACGGCAAGCTGGTCACAAAAGTAAAAGCCCGTGGGATCTAAGGAAAAGTGGCAAGTTGGATCCAAAATTGGCTCAGAGGCTGGAAGCAAAGGGTAATGGTTGATGGATATTTTTGTGACTGGAAGGCTGTTTCCAGTGGTGTTCCACAGGACTCAGTGCTGGGTCCCTTGCTTTTTGTGATATATGCCAATGATTTAGACTTGAATGTTGGGGTATGATTAAGCAGTTTGCAGATGATACTAAAATCAGCTGTGTGGTTGATAATGAAGAAGAAAGCTGTAGACTGCAGGAAGATATCAATGAACTGGTTAGGTGGGCAGTGTTATATATGAATAAAGAGTCTGACTAGCTACTGTGAGCTCAAAGTAAAGTGTGACCGTAGTCTTTTATTGCAGGTCTCCAGAGTGTGTCTCCAGCCTGTGAGGCCTCCTTAAGTACAAGTGTTCCCAAGGAATTGTGGGATCCCTTGGGACTCCAGGGGATGAGCCCTCTTGTGGCTACACAAGATATATACAGGTTTACACATATATAACAACACTCCCCCCCCCCAAAGTCAATAGTGTAATTATTTACAAGGTGAGTCGATCTGGGGCTTTTCTTTCCCTGGTTGATCGTCTGGGTGCAATTGCTGGTTTTGGTGAATTGTTTGTTAGGCCCTTGCTGGGCTGCCTGGTGTGGTGAGTCCTGCTGGGATTCTATAGGTGATGGGTTCTGCTTTGTGGCCAACCGTGGTGTCGGTTGCCACTGGTGTGTATGTTGGTGGGTCAAAGAAGGTCGGGTCCAATGTGGGTTGTTCTGGATAGTCCGTAAATCTGAGTTTGATTTGGACCAAGTGTTTCCGGTGGGTGAGTCCATTTGAAAGTTTGACCCGAAACACCCAACTCTCCTCTTTGGCCACAACAGTGTCGGGAAGCCACTTGGGACTTTGTCCATAATTCAACACAAATGCAGGATCATTGATTTCA
Source organism: Pristiophorus japonicus (assembly GCF_044704955.1). Taxonomy (NCBI): domain Eukaryota; kingdom Metazoa; phylum Chordata; class Chondrichthyes; family Pristiophoridae; genus Pristiophorus; species Pristiophorus japonicus. The sequence goes on from NC_091982.1 coordinate 24,757,072, forward strand.
ATTTTGCGTGACACATTTGCGCTATCATGATATGTACTTTGTTGAAGCCGCCTGCTCTCTACCTGTTCATGTAGATCAGGGTGGACTAACGAGACCCTTGTCCTAAGTGCCCTTTTCATGAGCAGTTCAGCAGGTGGAATCCCAGTGAGCGAGTGGGGTCTCGTGCGGTAGCTAAGCACGACTTGGGATAGGCGAGTCTGCAGTGAGCCTTCAGTTACCCTCTTCAAGCTCTGCTTGATGGTTTGCACTGCTCTTTCTGCCTGACCATTGGATGCTGGTTTGAACGAGGCAGATGTAACATGTTTGATCCCATTATGGGTCATGAACTCTTTGAACTCGGCACTGGTAAAACATGGTCCGTTGTCACTCACCAGGACATCGGGTAACCGTGTGTGGCAAACATGGCCCGCAAGCTTTCAATCATGGCAGCGGACATGCTTGTCGACATTATCTCACATTCAATCCATTTGGAGTATGCATCTACAACCACTAGGAACATTTTAGCCAAAAACGGGCCTGCGTAGTCGACGTGGACCCTGGACTACGGTTTGGAGGGCCAGGACCATAAACTTAGTGGTGCCTCCCTGGGTGCATTGCTTAACTGCGAGCATGTGTTACATTTGTGCATGCAAGACTCCAAGTCTGCATCGATACCGGGCCACCACACGTGGGATCTGGCTATCGCTTTCATCATTACAATGCCTGGGTGGGTACTGTGGAGATCATTGATGAAAGTGTCCCTGCCCTTCTTGGGGACCATTATCAATTACCCCACAGAAGGCAGTCTGCCTGTATAGACATTTCATTTTTGCGCCGCATTTCCATTGGGACACTGGACCAGCTCCCGTGAAGCACACAATTTTTTACTCGGGACAGTAAGGGGTCCTGGCTCATCCAGGTTTTAATCTGTCGGGCTGTGACAGGTGATTGCTCACTCTTGAATGCTTCCATAACCTTGACTAAATCTGCGGGCTGTGCCATTTCCACCCCAGTGGTGGGCAATGGCAGCCTACTGAGAGCATCGGCACAGTTTTCTGTGCCTGGCCTGTGGCAGATGGCGTAGTTGTATGCGGACAACGTGTGCGCTTATCTCTGGATGCGGGCCGATGCATTGGTATTTATCCACTTACTTTTGGAAAAAAGGGATATCAGTGGCTTATGGTCCGTTTCCAATTCAAATTTGAGCCCAAACAGATATTGATGCATTTTCTTTACCCCATAAACACACGCTAACGCTTCTTTTTCAATCATGCTGTAGGCTCTCTCAGCCTTAGACAGACTCCTGGATGCATAAGCAACCAATTGCAGTTTCCCAGATTCATTCGCTTGTTGCAATACAGACCCGACCCCGTACGATGACGCATCACATGCTAGTACCAAACGCTTACATGGATCATACAACACAAGCAATTTGTTTGAGCATAACAATTCTCTAGCTTTTACAAAGGCATTTTCTTGGCTTTTGCCCCAAACACATTCGTCTCCTTTACATAGTAAGACATGCAGTGGTTCTAACAGTGTGCTGAAACCCGGTAAGAAGTTATCAAAGTAGTTCAGGAGTCCTAGAAACGACCGCAGCTCCGTCACGTTCTGTGGCCTCGGTGTGTTCTTGATTGCCTTCGTCTTCGAATCGGTGGGCCTGATGCCATCCACCACGATTCTTCTCCCAGGAACTGCACTTCAGGCACCAGGAAAATGCACTTTGAGCGTTTTAACCTGAGCCCCACGTGGTTGAGTCGACTAAGAACCTCCTCCAGGTTCTGCAAATGCTCGACTGTGTCCCGACCTGTAACCAAGATGTCGTCTGGAAGACCACAGTGCACGGGACCGACTTCAGTAAGCTTTCCATGTTTCTCTGGAATATCGCCACAGCTGATCGAATTCCAAACGGGCGTCTGTTTCAGATGAAGAGACCTTTGTGCGTGTTGGTGCAGGTGAGGCCTTCCGGTGATTCCTCCAGCTCCTGCATCATGTAGGCTGAGGTCAAGTCCAGCTTCGTAAATGTCTTTCCTCCCGCCATCATAGCAGAAAGATCATCAGCCTTTGGTAGTGGGTATTGATCCTGCAGGGAGAAACGATTGATAGTTACTTTTTAATCTCCACACATTCTGACGGTGCTGTCTCCCTTGAGGTCTGGAACAATCGGACTGGCCCACTCGTTGAATTCGATCGGCGAAATGATGCCCTCTCATTGCAGCCAGTCTAGCTCGATCTCTACCCTTTCTCTGATCATGTACGGTACTGCTCTCGCCTTGTGATGGATGGGTAGTGCCCCCGGAATTAGGTGGATCTGCACTTTTGCTCCTTGGCACTTCCCGATCACTGGTTCAAACAGCGAAGGGAACTTGTTTAAGACCTGGGCGCACGAAGTGTTGTCAGCAGATGAGAGCGCTCGGACGTCGTCCCAGTTCCAGCGTATTTTTCCCAGCCAGCACCTGCCGAGCAGCATGGGACTATCGCCCGGTACCACCCAGAATGGTAGCTTGTGCATTGCTCCATCGTAGGAAACCTTTACAGTCGCACTGCCGATTACGGGAATCAGTTCCTTTGTGTAAGTTCTCAGTTTCGTGTGAATGGGAGTCAAGACTGGCCTTGAGGCCTTGCTGCATCATAATTTATCGAAAGTCTTTCTGCTCATAATGGACTGGCTCGCTCACTTTTCCAGCTCCGTTGACACCAGGAGTCCATTTAATTCAACCTTCAGCATTATCGGGGGGCACTTTGTAGTAAATGTGTGCACCCCATATACCTCTGCCTCGTCGGTCTGAAGCTCTGGTTCATCGTGATCCATCGTGGATCTGTCCTCCTCTGCAACATGGTAGTTTGCAGGATTAACATGGTTTGCAGCTCGCCTGTACATAGGTTGGAGGTGTCCCATTGTTCCACAGCCCTCGCAAATGTACCCTTTGAATCGGCATGAATGGAAATGATGATCACCCCCACAGCGCCAACAAGGTGTTAATGGCCTTTCATTCATCACCCTTGATGGTGGACTCTGAGACATCTGTGGATGTGCAGCTGCAGGCATGTGGGGCCTGCCCTGTACATTGCAATTTGAAAACAACATCACTTTGTTCACAGTACTTGTAGCAGCACTCGTGTGCTGAGAGATTTGCTTAATATTGTCATTGGTGTCAATGAACGCCTGGGCTATCGCTATGATTTTACTCAAGCTTGGGATCTCTACAGTCAAAGTTTGCGAAGTATCACTTCATGGCCAATGCCAAGTACGAAAATGTCTCTGAGCATGTGCTCCAAATGTCCTTCAATTTTGCAATGTCTGCAAGGCGTCTTAGCTCGGCGACATAACTCGTCACTTCCTGGCCTTCAGATCTTTTGTAGGTGTAGAACCGATACTTCGCCATCAGAACACTTTCCTTCGGGTTCAGATGCTCCCGGGCCAGTGTGCACAAATCATCATACAATTTCCCTGTGGGTTTCACTGGAGCAAGCAGATTTTTCATGAGGTCATACGTTGGTGCCCCGCAGACGGTGAGAAGACTCGCTCTTCGTTTGGCAGCGTTCGCTTCTCCTTCCAGCTTGTTGGCCACGAAGTATTGGTCGAGTCGCTCCACGAAGGTTTCCCAATCATCGCCCTCCAATATTTTCTCCAGGATGCCCACTGTTCTCTGCATCGTTGGTTTCGTCATCTGTATCTCGTCACCAGTTATTATGTATGAATAAAGAATCTGACTAGCTACTGGGAGCTCAAAGTAAAGTGTGATCTTAGTCTTTTATTGCAGGTCTCCGGAGTGCCCCTCCAGCCTGTGACGCTTCCTTAAGTACCAGTGCTTCCAAGGGATTGTGGGATCCCTTGGGGGTCCAGGGGATGAGCCCTATGGTGGCTCTGGTGGTACAAGGTATATACAGGTTTACACATATATAACAGGCAGAACAGTGGCAAATGCAATTCAATCCAGAGAAGTATGAGGTAATGCATTTGGAGAGGGTTAAAAAGGCAAGGGCATATACATTAAATGGTAGGACACTGAGAAGTATAGAGCAACAAAGGGACCTTGGAGTGCATGTCCACACATCCCTGAAAGTAGCAGGCCAGATAGTAGATAAGTTGGTTAAGATGGCATATGGAATAATTGCCTTTATTAGCCGAGGCACAGAATACAAGAGCAGGGAGGTTATGCTTGAACTGTATAAAACACAAATACAAAAGCAAAATACTGCAGATGCTGGAATCTGAAATAAAAACAGAAAATGCTGGAAATCTCAGCAGGTCAGGCAGCATCTGTGGAGAGAAGCAGAGTGAACATTTCGATCCAACCCGAAACGTTAACTCTGTTTCTTTCCACAGATGCTGCCTGACCCGCTGAGATTTCCAGCATTTTCTGTTTTTATTATGCATAAAACATTAGTTAGGTCACAGCTAGAGTTACTGTGTGCAGTTCTGGTCACCATAGTACAGGAAATATGTGATTGCACTAGAGAGGGTACAGAGGAGATTTTACAAGGATGTTGCCTGACCTGGAGAATTTTATCTATGAGGAAAGATTGGATAGGCTGTTTCTTTGAACAGCGGAAGCAGAATTATGAGTATAAAATTATGAGGGGCCTAGATAGAGTGGATAGGAAGGACCTATTTCCCTTAGCAGTGGGACCAACAACCGGGGGCATAGACTTAAGGTAATTGGTAAGAGGATTTGAGGGGAAATTTCTTCATCTAGAGGGTGATGGGGGTCTGGAACTCATTGCCTGAAAGGGTGGTAGAGGCAGAAAGCCTCACCACATTTTTAAAGTACTTGGATGTGCACTTGAAGTGCCGTTACCTACAGGGCTACAGACCAAAGCTAGAAAGTGGGATTAGGCTGTTTAGCTTTTTGTCGGCCGGCATGGACACAATGGGCTGAATGGCCTCCTTCTGTTCTGTAAATTTCTATGATTCTATATGAGTTTTCTTATGATTGTTGGACACGTGCTCAGGCTTTGTAACACATTCTTCTTTCCTGTTGTGTTTTTTTTCTGTCACTGGAATCATAAACCATGATCTTGCTCGTGACCTCTGACACCTACCAAAGATAGAACCGCATTCTTTAGAAACTAAAATAAAAGGCAAGTCAAGCACAGATCCTTGGATTTGTAGCTTATATCTTACCTAAGTATTATCTACCAGACATCTGTAGCATCAATTTCCTGTCTAGGTTAAAACTGGCAATTATATTTTTTTAAATGTGGGTCATGCCACAGTAATCAGCACAGGCATTTGTGCCTTTGTAAATTAGAAATGGCAACATTGATAGTATTATTATTGACCAATCCAAGATTATAACATGTCTGTTAGTTGTAAAGGTCTTAGGTGAAATGAGCTTGGGTCATCTCAATCCAATTCTGCTCAAGTTCACAGCAGAAAACTATCTCTAATTTGCTACTAAATTGAAAGTCTTAGTCAGAGAGCCACAGGATGGTGATTGCAAGAAATAGGAAAATGACATACTGCCCTAATAGGCAATGCCCTTGAGCTCAGGCACTTTGTCGAGGCACTGTGGAGTAAGCTTTACTTTGCATTTAATCATGCTGTACCTGGCTTGAGAGTGCTTGATGTTGGCACTGGTTGATCGAAATGGAAAGTAATCTCCTCACCAGTGCTAACATCTCTCATGTCAATGAAGCACATCTTTTTCACAAAGAAAATCATTTAGAAAAATTGGATGTACTTACAATAGATAAGGGGCCTGAAATTCCGATGTCCCAGGCCAGTACGAAGTTTCTACGCACCCGGGAAGGCATTGGAAAAGCCGGGTTTCAGCGTGCAATGCGCATGCGCTGAAAACCGGCTTTTCCGATCTGTCAGTTTCTGGCTTGACAGATCATCCGCAGATCAGGAGCGAGGACACTTGCAGGGCAAGATTTCCGATATTCACGCATATCTTGCCCAGCAAATGTCCTCAAAAATCTTGCGCCTGAAAAAGTAGGCATATAGTTTATTTTAAGGCATAATTTTTTTTAAAAGTCAGGAAAATATTTTTTTTTATAATAACTTTAATTTAAATGAATCTTAAATATGTAGTGTATTTTCCATTTTTTTAATTGTGTTTTGGTGTTGGCGGGGGGGGGGGGTTGCTCATTCATAGTAATAGGAGTTCCGGCCTTACGGACTTATTGGCTGCTCAGAGCCATTTGCCTCCAGCTCCCGGCCTGCGCACGTCCTGACGTGCACGCGCTGCGATGCGCAGTCACGAGAGGTCTCAGGCTTGGAATTTCGAACGGGCGTAGCAGCAATAGGTAAGTGCGCATCTTTTTTCCCTTTTTCAGTCGTTTGCCCGCGGGAAGACCTCGATGGTCATTTCTACCCATGAATTCTTGCAGGTCCACAGCTGGGTAAAGCCCAGTCTATTCTGAGACTTTAGAAAATTAGCATTTCTCAGAAGAATGCATCTTCTGGGACTGCAGTAGGGATGTTGGGAAGTTGGGTAACCTCCTGTATGAAGCAACAGAGAACATGAAACATTGTTTGTGTAATACTGACTGATGTCAACAGTGGTTCTGGAGAATCTGAAATGTGTTGCTAGCATAGGAGAATACACCAATGTCCTTTACACACAGAGAGTATGTGAGCCTGACACTCCAAATCCTGTTTTAATTCATCAGACATTTTCTTATTAGGTCTAAACCTCAAAAAACAATGAATGTCACACTAATCGATATAAAACTAATGCAACGCCTGTAAATGCTGAGGAGTGACAATCTCTGCTCAATGTATGTGTGCCTCTTGCACTGTCAATAATCATCTGCCATGGTAAAATCCATGAGAACTAAAAACAACACCCATTTATACTCTGCACCATAATTTATTCCATCTCAATGGATTTATTTTATAAATTGTGTAATTTTGTAAGCTTGGCTTTATTTATCAAAATGTATTGTTTCACAAAAGAAACTAATAAGTCAACAATAATAACTTGCATTTGTATAGCACCTTTTAAGTAGTAAAATGTTACAATTGCTTCACAGGAGTGTTATCAGACCAAAATTGACACTGAGCTAAAGCAGATGAGATTAGGATGGGTGACTAAAAGCTTGGTCAAAGAGGTCGGTCTTACGGAAACTCTTAAAGGATCAGAGTGATGTGGAGGTTTAAGGAGGGAATTCCAGAGCTTCGCGCCTCGATGTGAAGTCATGACTATCAATGGTGGGATGAAGGGATGGGTGAGGCGGTGGGAGGTGGGGTGCAGTGCATAAGAGACCAGAGTTGGAGGAATGCACAGTTCTTGGAGATTTCGAAGGCTGGAGGAGGATACTGAGATAAGGTGGGGTCAAGGCCATGGAATGATTTGAACACAAGGATGAAAATGTTAAAACTGAGGAATTGTTGGACTGGGAGCCAGTGTAGGTCAAAGAGCACAGGGATGATTCGTGAATGGAACTTGGTGCAAGTTAATATATGTGCAGCAGACATTTGTATCAGCTCAAGTTTATGAAGGGTGGAAGATGGGAGGCCAAATAGGAGAGCATTGGAATAGTCAAATCTGAAGGTAACAAAAGCACGAGGGTTTCATCAGAGATGGACAAAGGCAGGCTGGAGTTGGTTGATATTTTGGAGGTGGAAATAGGCAGTCTTTTGACAGAGAAGATATGAGGCTGTAAGCTCAGCTCGGAGTCAAATAGGATGCCGAGGTTGCGAACAGTATGGTTCAGCCTAAGAGAGCAGTCAGAGAGGGGCTAGTTCATCTTCTACCACCCTGGCAGTATATGCATGATACAATAGTAATGGAGTTGTTGACTAAACATGGCATCAATCTCTATCAGTTAGTTTACCACAGACCGAGACATGAGGCAAGAAAAACTCCCAATGGTGGAGAGCTTTGGGAACCGAGGTCCAAAGTCACCTGTTCCTCTCAAAAAGCTACAACTTAGCATATGTCATTTCTAAAATTACTCATAGAAAATAATATGTTTGGATATATTATGCTAGAAATGTATCTAATTTGCATTTGAATGAATCAACACTATCTGCTTTCATTGTCTCCTTAGGGAGGCTGCTGCATAGACTTACCGAAATAATGAGAATTTTAACAGTCAAAAACATGCGGATTTGGGTTCGAGAGGGTTGTTAAATTTGCTGAAAATGGAAGCACAACCGGAAGCCGGATCCAATGTACCATTGATCTCGGGCATACTTGGCTGCGTATGCGTAACTCCCTCCAGAGAGGCAGGTTACTGACTATAATATTAAATGCGGCTATTTTCAATGAAATATTCACCGGCATTTCAACTTAACATCACATGCATGGGTTTCCCGGACTTCCTGGAAGTCGCCATTAAAAGGAAGACAAGAAGATTGTACGTCAATTCATGGGGCTAATTAAAAGGCACAAATAGAGAGATCAATAAATACTCAGTGCTCAAAGCTGCTTTCTTACCTTCCACTGGGAAATGCTTTAATGAGACTAATTTTTGTGAGAGGATCATTTGTGGACTTTAGAGATATTGACACTCAGAACATCAGGAATGGGTGGCGCCATGGCGGCCTTAGATTGGAGTATTTGTCAACCGCAGGTGATTTCATTCGATCAATGAGCAACTGGTGTGCAGCCAGAGGAAAAGGTTTATACAGCTGTGTGTTAGATTCCCTAAAAGCTTATCATGATGCTTTAATTCTCTGGCCGTCCAAACTCCACTAGTTCTGTTACCTGCAAATAGATTTAAGGGGTGGCTGCTAGGAGACAAAGGATACCCCCTTTAAACTTGGCTGGTGACATCCATGAGAAAGTCCACCAAGGAAACTCAAGAGCGTTACAATGACAGCCATGTGATCGCCAGATGTGTCATTGAGCAAGCCATTGCTCAAGCTGCGTTTCATCTGGCTGGACAGATCTGGAGCTCCCTTCATCACTCGCCAGCCTGGGTCTCGAGCACATTGGTGGTGTGCTGCGCTCTGCACAATATTGTGCAGCAGCGAGGATTGGAGCTGCAGGAGGAACAAGGCACTCCACCCCATCCGCGGATGACTCCAATGAGGAGCATCGATGTGCACCCTCGGAAGGAGTCGGCTCCTCTGAGGAATCATCGTCCAGGGGCTCCCCGATGTCTGCTGCATGTGTGAAGGCCTGGTGAAGAGAAAAGATATGAATTGGTCATAGTAAAGTCAGAATGTTGCAACTTAGCATTCAGAAGATGATATTTCAATTGTTGCTGAAATCAAGTCAACATGACTGAGTATGATTTGTGAGTCACTGATATTTAATTTTATCACCAGGTAGCTGCGAGGTCCCAGTGTCCAATGGTCAAGGATGGAAAAATGCCATTAATTGCCATTGCCTCCCCCTCTGCAACTGCCAACTGCACAATCTGCGGAAGACCATCTCTGGTTCTTTCCCTTTCCCTAGTGTTCTGTGCTATCTTCTCCTGCAACAGGGGAAAGAACAGACCTATGAGTGATTTTAATGGCATGTATTCACCTGATGGATGCAGTGCATTTTCTGAGGGTGATTATTAAGGTGAGGCATCAAATTGCATAAAGATTATGGTAAGGCGGCAGTGATGGATGGGTAGATCGGGATGTGAGAGTGAGTAGAAAGAGAAGGATGAGCGTGCTGCCAAGGTAAGTAGGTGTGAGCAGTGATGTGATGATGTCGGCTTGACAAGGCAGAGTGGGGGTGAGGGGTGATGTGCATAACAGGATGTAACTGCAACTGTATTCACCTTTCTGACCTGGTTAGGTCAGTAAAGCGCTTCCTGCACTGAACCCAGGAGCATGTCATAATGCTCCTGCTGTGGACTTCCTCGACCACCTCCAGCCAGGCCCTCTTTGTTGCAGCAGCAGGTTTTATTTTCCCATTGCTGGGGAAGAGTATGTAACTCCTTCTCCACACTGCACCCTGCAGTACACCAAGACATGCATGTTGAATCTTGACTTAGCCCATGTCTGTCCTGAACCCATCACAACACTTCTCCTTCAGTTTGCTGCAGCTTCTAACTCCTCCAAATTCCATCCTTGGATTGGTTCTTTAAATGCTCGAGTTGAGATTGCACCATGCAGGTCTGCATCACGCCCGCTGTCGTGCACTGGAAATGCAAAACCCCAAAGTATAATTATGAGGTTGAAATTGCACATTCGCCGAGACTACTTCCTGGTTTCGCATTCCCACCCCGCACTGAACACGCCTCAGACTTATTATCGGGCTCAATATTTCTGCAGATTAGTTTTCAATTTAACCCTTCAAGAGGAGGCTGCGACTTCTATTTCTATTGTTCTGGACAAGGTGAAGCAGCTTGAAATGGTCTACATTATCTAATTCCTTTAGAATTATGAAGTCAACAATCATATCACCTCTTGACCTTTTTTCCAGTGAGAACATGACCAAATTACATGATCGCTCGTCATAAACCAATTTCTCCATCCCCTCAATTATTCTGGTTGCCCTTTTTTTGTATCCTTTCAATAGCTGCAATATGCTTTTTGTACTGTGGCGAACAAAATTGCTACATAGCATTCTAAATGCGCACAATGACATTTATGTGTGAACTTGATGTAATGAGTTGCACCTTTGGGAATGCGCTGCTTTTAGGTGTATTAAGAAAGCAAACAAATTCAGCACTTGTTAATTGATTAGTTTGCTTTTAAAATATGCCATTTCCATATATTAATTCTTCAGGAAACCAGTCACTGTAAATGCCAAGTGGGACGTCTTGTGTTGAGAGACATCTAAAAGGACAGACGTTTGATAAATGGGCTGCAAAGAAATGTCTTTTATTTAGAAAGTTAACAATGAGGGAGCTCTACCTGGCTCAGCATTGTTGTATCAGGTTTAAGTGGGAAGAAAGCACTGTCTTAATCATGTGTGTGAGTATCTGACACAGTTGAATTGAACAAGGAGCATTGTGACTTCATTTACTTCAATAGTAGTGATGGCTCATTCCTGATGTGGGCAGCATTTTACATAGCGACAGAGAAAACAATTGAATCACAAAGCAACACAAAGGAAAACAATTTCCTTTCCTTCACTTTTCATTTGAATAAAGTGTGAAATGCACTAAAGCTAATATCTGAACTGCACACTACATGTCTCTCGTTAACTTTCTCTGTAATGTATGGCAGAATATATATATATATTTTAAGTGTTTTTGCTTATTCCCATTTTCTCCCTTTCTCTCTTGAACATGCTGACGGCTGCTGTGATACAGGTCCACAGACACCAGAAGCCCTCTAGTATTTTACCCATGGGACCATTCTGCATTTGTGAATCCAGAAAAGTGTCAATTGGTTATTCAACTATGTAGAGCATCATTGCCAAGCCTAATCCTGTCCTCACCCGATGTCCACACACATGCACATTCCACCATGGATTATATGATAGCAATTTGGAGCCAAAATCTTGACTGGTTTCCCTCTCTCCAATACAGGAACTCTGAGGGCAGAGGTAGCATTTTAACAGCTGCACCTGAGATCATCTAACTTGGCACAAACCTGGATTAAAGCTTTCAAGCTTGTGGTCTGTATAGTTTAGTACAATACCGAGCAGTGTGTTTAACCACTAGACCATCGGGAGGAGATATTGTTCTAAATATTTTTTTAAACATTTGATTTTGTGCAAAGATAATGATATTGTTTTAATTTAGAATTAATGAAAATTAATACACAATGCCTTCCCTAAATCTGACCCTGGCAGTCATTGTTTTTAATTAAAAAAAAGATCATACCAAGATAACTATTCATTATTAATTTTGCGCACATCAAGGGGAGAGATGTTATAGTGGAGGAATGGGAAACATTCCCATATTGAATGCCAATGTCAGCATCACAGTCCTTGGTCAGATATCGCACCGGCAGCTGCAAAACTGTCGTGTCCTGGCTCTTTGTTTACAACATGCCGGAAAATATTGTGTATTGTATCAGACTTGGTGCGATGTAAACAATTCGGACAGAGGGAGGTCATTGGACCTTGAAATGCAAAATAATAGTTAGTGTAAGGGAATAGCGGAAAAGCTTCTCTTTCCACGAGCGGACCCCCTGATATAAGGGGTCGACACTCATCCCAATCCATGTAGCAACCCTCGAAATTAGTAGACGGAAATGGATGGCAAGGTTCAATGATCTATTAATCTCAAACGGTCTGGGAGCGATTTCTCAAAGAGTCGCCTATGAGTGGAAACGCTCGCTGAACAGCAAAATCAGCCATCTTTTATACACTGTTCAAAAGACCATTTACTTCCCCAATACAATCTTCCACGACTCCTGATTGGTTACCTAATCAATAATACCTTGGATTTACAGACCAGGTTTCGACCTTCCTAAAGTGACCTCATCTTGCTATAATGTGCTGACCTGGTGGCCGCCTGGTTATTGGGGCGAGTGAACTTTGTTATAATTACATGGTTAGGACTGGACCTTACCTCGGAATTTAAATGAGCTAACATTGGCCTTTGTAGTGGTCCATTTTATAAGGATGTAACATATCTGAATAATTAATTACAGCAGGCCCCATCACAGGAAACCCAGACGGGCAAATAAACAGGGCAAGGGGTCAAAGGTGACAATGGAAAACTCCATCTGGTCAAGCAAGAGAGATAAGATAATATTCCAATGTGCTAATAAACCTTGAAACACAGCGAAGTTTATTTTTCAACTATCTCCCTTTTCTGTCTAACTGAAAACATTTTGCATATACCCCCCAATGCCAAATCTATTTTTTCCTCTTAGTTAGTTTATTTGATCCCAAAAAAAAACTTCTTATACTGATGTCTCACTCACATCCTGCTATGTACTATAAGGTCCAACATCACATTTATTTCTATTATCATAGTAATGGTGCTAACCATTTAGTTTAAAATAGTGAATGAAGCAATTTCATGCAACATTTATATAGTGTCTTTAATGTCGTAAAATGTCCCAAGGTGCTTCATAGGAGCGTTATCGAACAAAATTTGACACCAAGCGACATAGGGCGATATTGGGACAAAAGCTTGGTCAAAGAGGTAGGTTTTAAGGAGCATCTTAAAGAAGGAGAAAGAGGCGGAGAGATGGTAAGGCTTAAGAAGGGAATCCCAGAGGGAGGTGAAGGTGCAGCAATGAAAATCAGGGAAGTGCAAGAGACTAGAATGGGAGGAGTGCATAGATCTCAGAATGTTGTAGGGCTGAGGGAGAGCTGAGGCTATGGAGGAAATTGAAAACGAGGGTTAGAATTTTAAAATCAAGGTTTTGCCAGACTGGGAACCAATGTCGCAAGGGTGCTGGGTGAGTGGCACCTCGTGCCATTTAGGATACAGGCAGCAGAGTTTTGGATTTGCTCAAATTTACAGAGGGTGCAAGGTGGGAGGCTGGTCAGGAAAAAATTGAAATAGTCAACTTGAATAAGTGCCCTCGCACCACACAAACATTAGTGTTATTACAAGAACAACTATTTGCATTTATATAGTGCCTTTAATGCAACAACAAAAAAATCCCCAAGTGCTCAACAGAGGTGTAGTCAGAAAAAAAATGTATACTGAGCCAAAGAAGGAGTTATTGGGGCAGGTGATAGAAAGCGTGGTCCAAGATGTGGGCCTTAAGAAGGGTAGAGAGGGAGGTGGAGGGGTGGTGGAGTTTATTGAGGGAGTTCCAGAATGTGGGGCCTAGGTACCTTAACGTACAGCAGCTGATGATGCAGGAATGGGGAGGGGGGGGAGGTTATGCAGAACAACAACAACTTGCATTTCTATAGAGGACAGAGTTGGAGGAACTGAAAGTTCTGTGGAGGGCAGGTTGTAGGGTTGAATAAGGTTACAGAGATGATGGGTGGGGGTGTGGGGGGTGGGGGCGGGGACCATGAAGGGATTTAAACCCATGGATGAAAATTTAAAATTGGAGGTGTTGAGGAACTGGGAGCCAACATAGTTTAACGAGGACAAGGGTGATTAGTGAGCGGGACCTGGTGCGGAATAGCATATAGGCAGCAGAGTCTCAGATGAGCTGATGTTTGGGAAATAAGGGAATTAAGGGTTACGGGGAGCGGGCGGGTAAGTGGAGCTGAGTCCACGGCCAGATCAGCCATGATCTTGTTGAATGGCGGGGCAGGCTCGAGGGGCTAGATGGCCTACTCCTGTTCCTAATTCTTATGTTCTTATGCGGTGAGCGGAAAATGGGAGACAGCCCCGAAAAACATTGGAATATCAAGTCTGGAGATGACCAAGGCACGGATGAGATTTTCAACAGCAGATGGGCTGAGGTAGGAGTGGAGGAGGGAGTTGTTATGGAGGTGGAAGTAGGCGATCTTTGTGATGGTGAGGAATACGCTAATATTGCACAGCATAATTTCAGGACTTTAATCATAACTATTGTAAATATTCCTGCAATGTATCCTCCACAGTATCAATAATTTATAATGAAAGGCTTGAGGTGTTCAGAAATGCCTCTGTGGTATAGGTTGATATACAGCTCACAGCTCAGTAGTCCAGTTGGATCACTGATGACTTTACTGCTCATGTAGATGTCTAAGCTTGAAAGGTATTTTCATGGTTGACAAAACAAACAAATAGGTACAGCAGCTGAAATGCTGCAGGCCTGCGCTGTGGAAGCCACATTTTTTTTTGGAGAACAAAATCAGGTGTGAGGAAGTCAAGTGGAAGATGAGAGAAGTTATCATCAATTCTACTAACTGTGGACTAAAGCTGTCCTTCAAACAAAGATCCGCTGTTAGAAAACAACGTTATGCATTTCTAACTTTTTCTTAAAAAGCCAAGCGATTAGAAAGAGATCAAGGTGTCCATATTTTAAGACAGATATAAACAGTCGCTTGTCCAGGCTAGAAAATAGCATTTTTTAATATATAGTGTAATACTATCATTTCACTTTGCCAAAAATAAAAATAATGCACTGGATTGAGATAACATTAAGAATGTGACAACATCACCATAGAAACGAAAATAACTATAAATTCAAGATGACTGCCTACATTTGGCATCATATTTCTTTCTACTTTTCCCCACAGGTACTTAGAAAATATAACTCTTTTTCCATAATAAGCTTTTTTATGAGACAAATGTATCAATCAGCTGCATGCTATCTTGACAATTACATAAGCTTCCCCTGCATATAGGCCAAGTCCCAAACTGGAGCCTTCTCATTGGAAAATTATTAATTCACATATAGGCTGAAACCCCCAATTGAAACTGTTTTAACTTTAAAAAAAAGTGTAACCTCTGAGCAAATTAATGTGGTATTTACAAGGCTAGCCAATCTAAAAATCACTATGGCAGAGGTTATCTTTATGTTTTATTTTTGGACCCAAACTTAATGCAGAAGAAATTAAATGTATGTTCCACTATTATTTAAAGGAATGCTCCTAGATTGGACAGTACAACAACTTTATTCTCCAATATTCACAAACAAATAAACCCTATCAGTAATAATCTTTTTAAATATCACCACGACTACCCCAATGGTCCGGTGGCCTGGGGCACTGCCCAATGTAGCGCTGAACCATACGGGACAGGAGGAGCTCCAAATCCTGTGCCTGTTTCAACCAGAGCAGCCGTTGGGGTATTACAATTTGCCTCAGGACCCCTGATGATAAAAGTTGACTAGGGTTCCTACTCTTGACTGCTGTCAATGAGCCCTGCTGGAAAATGTACCTCTGCATGTTGCATTAAGCTCAGCTCTGATGCCCTCCATGGAACATAGCATGTTTTGACAAATGGCCATTGGGCAAATTAACAAGGGGCTGCTGACTCCCATGGAATGACACCCCATATAGGTGGCTATATATATTAAATAGCACAGAATGTTGCACTCTAAGGAGTATATGGGAAGTGTTTGATTTTTGTATAATGCCTATTTAAAAAAAAATTTAATTCTGATGTTTTACATTTATCTTTAAAACTGCTACATGTCCTCTAGCTAATACAATGTAATTGACCCCAGAGAACTCAACTAATCCAAGCAGAATCAAGGCTTCTTTATTTTGTTGCTTTTTAACCTAAAGGCATTAAGCATATGGTCCCATAGGCACCTGAAGGCCCACAGCACATCACCCAAGTGACTATTATTCATTTGTGAGCCTAGACAGTGAATAGCAGCAGCCTATTCTCTGTGGAGGGCATTAGAGCCCTTCACATTCAACCTCGAGCGGGAGTCACCAGATGCTGACTAGCAGTTACAATCCTAACTGTTTTTTTTCTCCCTCAGGTGAGGTGAATTGTAGCACCTGAACAGTTGCAAGGGCTCAGATTAGCTGGCTCTGCACAGATCAGGAAATTAACTTGGGAGTTCTGAATCTGTCTGGCTCGCTGCTCAGCCTAATTATACTTTTACGTGTAGGCCATTGGGGGAGTTGCATATATTTGTAATGTATGTAATCAGTTCTCATTTAATCCATCAGTATAAGAGTTCCTGATCCATGCAAATCGCGTTAAATGTGTAATCCCAATCCAAATATAAAACGCTCCCCAATCGTTCAGATGTTCACTGCTCACACATTACATCATTTTTCCATTTGCATAATCATCATTTTTTCCTATAAACAAAGATGAATATCTTTTACTTCAATTCCATTGGAATATGAGTGATTAAATGGGCTGAGATAGAAATAGGACAAATGAGGCCTCATCTTTCTTAAGCAGCCTACAGAAATACTGACCAAGCATAAATCTTCGAGACAAAGTAAGTCCCTATTATTGGGATTTGACTACATAATGTAATATGAAGTTGGTGTCACTTTGCTGAGTGTGATTCAGAGGATTACATAGGATATATGGCACAGAAACAAGCCATTCGGCCCAACCAGTCCATGCCGGCGTTTATGCTCCACTCGAGCTTCCTCCCGTCTTACCTCATCTAAATCTATCTGCATAACCCTCTATTCCTTTCTTCCTCATATACTTGTCTAGTCTCCCCTTAAATGCTATTTGCTTCAACCACTCCCTGTGGTAGCAAGTTCCATATTCTCACCATCTTTGGGTGAAGGATTTTCTTCTGAATTCCCTATTGGATTTCTTGGTGACTATCTTATATTGATGGCCTCTAGTTATGCTCTTCCCCTCAAGTGGAAACATTCTCTTTTTCCACTCTGTCAAAACCTTTCATAATTTAAAAGACCTCTATTAGGTCACCCCTCAGCCTTTTTTCAAGCCTATTCAGCCTTTCCTGATATGTATACCCTCACATTTCTGGTATCATCCTTGTAAATCTCTGCACCTTCTCCAGTGACTCTATATCCTATTTATAATATGGTGACCAGAACTGCACACAAAACTCGAAGTGTGGTCTAACCAAGCTTCAATACTAGTTTAGCATAACTTCCCTATTTTTCAATTTGATACCTCTAGAAATAAACCCGAGTGCTTGGTTTGCTTTTTCTATGGTCTTGTTAACCTGTCGCAACCTTTAGCAATTTGTGTATTTGTACTCTGAGATCCCTTGGTTCCTCTACCCCAGCTAAACTCTCAGCCCCCAAGTAATCAGTGACCTCCCTATTCTTCCGACCAAAATGTAATACCTGACATTTTTCTGTGGTAAATTTAATTTGCCAATTATATGCCCATTCTGCAAGTTTATTAATGTCCACCTGGAATTTGTTGCAGTCCTCCTCAGTATTGACTATTCCCCCCCGCCCCACCACCACCCCCCCCGCCAATTTGGTGTCATCCACAAATTTAGAGATTGTGTTTTTGATTCCAAAATCTAAATTATTAATATAAATTGTGAACAACAGTCATCCCAGCACTGATCCTTGTGGAACACCACAACCCACCTTCTTCCACCTTTTACCTTTACTCTCTGCTTTCTGTCTTGAAGCCAGCTAGCTATCCATTCTGGTACTTGTCCACTAACTCCGCATTCTCTGACTTTGTTCATCAGTCTATTATGGGGTACCATATCGAAGGTCTTTTGAAAATCTAAATAAATGACATCTACTGCATTAAAATTGTATAATCTCTGTTACCGCTTCAAAAAATTCAATGAGATTGGTCAAGCAAGACTTTCCCTTTTGAAATCCATTCTGACTATTTGTTATTATATTTTTGCTGTCTAGACATTCATCTATTTTCTCCTTTAGTAGGGATTCCATTATTTTCCTACCACCGATGTTAAGCTGTATAATTCCCTGGACATGTTCTATCCCCCTTCTTAAATATAGCTACTAGGTTAGCTATCTGCCAATCCTCTGGCACTCCACCTTTTTCTGATGAATTATTAAATATGTGCAGTAATGCCTCTGCTAGCTCTACCCTAGATTATTTTAAAATGCGTGGATGCAATCCATCAGGGGTTTTATCCTCTTTGAGTTTGATTAATTTAGTTAATATATCACCTCTTTTTATTTTAAATGTACTTCTCTCATTATAAATCTCATTCTCCAATGTTATGTTGACCTGTTCTATCTCCCTTGTAAGTCCTGAAGCAAAATAATAATTTAATATTTCTGCCATCTCTCTATCATTACCTGTGGTATTCACCTGTCTGCCCCATAATGGCCCTATTCCCATCCCAACCTTCCTTCTTTTTGTCTCGCCTTGTTTGATCATCTGTTCTGCAGCAAAAGCTTCATTTTGTGTCACTAAATATCTTGCACTCAGTTTCTGCCAAGGTTTGTGTAGTGTGTACCTTGTTAGAGAGAAAGGGATACACTCATATTATGGGGTAATTTTGACTTTGGGTGATATCTTTTCAGCTGCCCGTTCTGCACCTCTCCCGATTTTCATTTTCATTGAAGTCAATGCACTGTCTGAAAACCCTGTGTCTGCCATTTGAAGCCATTTGAAATAAGTGTGCTAATAGCTTTGTTAGAATATCAGAAAATGGAATTGTATATATTTGTTAATATTAATAGTGGTTTCAACTCCAGTACTTTTAAGCTGACAGAATTAGCATTTGAACTTTAGCTCTATTGTTTCTTATTTGCATCTTTCCCAGTTGCTAAGATTCTAGCAGATTTCTGAAATTCCACCAATATTAAGTTGTGTCCAATCTCTCACTGCACCTTCCATCTCTCACTGTGGAAAAATAAGCACATTTCCAAATGAACAATAGAATTAGTGCACAAATTGTTTTGGAAACCAAAAAAAACACCCTTGACCGCTCTATCTATGTAAACTATCATTCAATCTTTCCTCTCCAAAGTTCTTGAACATGATTTTGCCATCCAATTCTATGTCCAGATTTCCTGTAACTCCCACTTCGAATCTCTCCAATCAGGGTTCCATTCCCAGTCACAGCATTGAAATAGTGCAAACCAAAGTCACAAATAACTTCCTCTGTGACTGTGACCATGGTGCATTATATCTCCTCGTTCTTCTTGACATTTTGTCAACCTTTCACACTGTTGATGACATCATCCTCCTTCGTTGTCCAGTTCAGCAGATCTGCCGTCCCATGGTTCCAGTCTCACCTATCCAATCAAACCAGAATACCTCCAGCAATGAATTCTCCACCCCTCCCATCCTGCACTATTAGCTCATGCGTCCCTTAAGGATGTGTCCTTCATCCTGCCTCTTCGCTACATAAGAACATAAAAACATAAGAAATAGGAGCAGGAGTAGGTCATGCGGCCCCTCGCGCTTGCTCCACCATTTAATACGATCATGACTGATCCGATCATAGACTCAGGTCCACTTCCCTGCCCGCTCTCCAGAACCCCTTATCCCTTTATCGTTTAAGAAACTGTCTATCTCTGTCTTAAATATATTCAATGACTCAGCATCCACAGCTCTCTGCTGCAGAGAATTCGACAGATTTACAACCTTCTGAGAAGAAATTCCTCTTCATCTCAGTTTTAAGTGGGCGGCCCCTTATTCTAAGATTATGCCCCCTAGTTCTAATCTCCCCTATCAGTGGAAACATCCTCCCTGCAACCAACTTCTCAAGCGCCCTCATAATCTTATACATTTCGATAAGATCACCTCTCATTCTTCTGAATTCCAATGAGTAGAGGCCTAACCTACTCAGCCTTTCCTCATAAGTCAACCCCTTCATCTCCGGAATCAACCTGGTGAACCTTCTCTGAACTGCCTCCAAAGCAAGTATATCCTTTCGGAAATATGGAAACCAAAACTGTACGCAGTATTCCAGGTGTAGCCTCATCATTACCCTGTATAATTGTAGCAAGACTTCCCTGCTTTTATACTCCATTGCCTTTGCAATAAAGGCCAAGATTCCATTGGCCTTCTTGATCACTTGCTGAACCTGCATACTAACCTTTTGTGTTTCATGTACCAGGACCCCAAGTACTGCCGTACTGCAGCACTTTGCAATTTTTCTCCATTTAAATAATAACTTGCTTTTCGATTTTTTTCTGCCGAAGTGCATGACCTCACACTTTCCAGCATTATACTCCATCTGAAAAAAGTTTTCTCACTCATTTAGCTTGTCTATTTCCTTTTGCAGGTTTTTGTGTCCTCCACACGCATTGCTTTTCCACCCATCTTTGTATCATCAGCAAACTTGGCTACGTTACACTCGGTCCCTTAATCCAAGTCGTTAATATAGATTGTAAATAGTTGGGTCCTAGTACTGATCCCTGCAGTATCTCACTAGTTATTGATTGCCAACCCGAGAATGAACCATTTATCCCGACTCTCTGTTTTCTGTTAGTTAGCCAATCCTCTATTCATGCTAATAGATTACCCCCAACCCTGTGAACATTTATCTTGTGCAGTAACCTTTTGTATGGCACCTTGTCAAATGCCTTTTGGAAGTCCAAATACACCACATCCACTGGTTTCCCTTTATCAATCCTGTTCGTTACATCCTCAAAGAACTCCAGCAAATTTGTCAAACATGACTTCCCCTTCATCAATCCATGCTGCCTCTGAATGACTGAATTATGTTTTTCCAGTGTCCTGCTACTGCTTCTAGAATAATGGACTCCAACATTTTCCCAACCACAGATGTTAGGCTAACTGGTCTATAGTTTCCTGCTTTTTGTCTGCCTCTTTTTTTTAATAGAGGTGTTACATTTGCAGTTTTCCAATCTGCTGGGACTTCCCCAGAATCCAGGGAATTTTGGAAAATTACAATCAGTGCATCCACTATCCCTGCCACTACTTCTCTTAAGACCCTAGGATGCAAACCATCAGGTCCAGGGGATTTATCCACCTTTAGTCCCATTACCTTACTGAGTACCACCTCCTTAGTGATTGTGATTGTGTGAAGTTCCTCCCCCCTATAGCCCCTTGACTATCCACTGTCGGAATATTGTTAGTGTCCTCTACCTTAAAGACTGATACAAAATACTTGTTCAGAGTTTCTGCCATCTCCATGTTCCCCATTACTAATTCCCCGGTCTTGTCCTCTAAGGGATCAACATTTACTTTAGCCACTCTTTTCCTTTTTATATACCTATAGAAACTCTTGCTATTTGTTTTTATATTTTGTGCAAGTTTATTTTCATAGTCTATCTTTGTTTTCTTAATCATTTTTTTAGTCGTTCTTTGCTGGCTTTTAAAAGCTTCCCAGTCTTCTGTCCCTCCCACTAGTTATGGCCACTTTGTATGCCCTTGTTTTTAATTGGATACTGTCCTTTATTTCTTTAGATAGCCACGGATGGCTATCTGTTCTTACACCCTTTCCTTTTTCACTGGAATATATTTTTCTTGAGAGTTGTGAAATATCTCCTTAAATGTACACCACCGTTCATCAAGCGTCCTGCACTTTAATCTATTTTCCCAGTCCACTTTTGCCAACTCTGTTCTCATACCTTTGTAGTCTCCTTTATTTAAGCTTAATACGCTAGTTTGAGATCCAACTTTCTCGCCCCCCATTTGAATTTGAAACTCAACCATGCAATGGACACTCATTCCAAGGGGATCCTTTACTATGATTGTCTATTAATCCTGTCTCATTGCACAGGACCAGATCTAAGATAGCCTGCCCTCTGGTTGGTTCCTGTTATGTATGCATCTCCTTGTAACCAGCATTCTACCGCCACTAGAGGGCACATTTGTTGGAGTCCCAAGGGATCCCATCATCCCTTGGGAGCACTGTATAAAAGCAGGCCTCCCATGCTGTGCCTGCACTCTGGAGTCAGAATAAAGAGCCGAAGATCACACTTACTCAAGTCTACAATACTCAGTCACATTGCTTTATTTGAGACATAACAGCTGGCAATGAGTAATAGATAACGAACCATCACACGAAAATGCAGAGAACTGTTGGTATCCTGGAGAAATTTTCAGAAGGTGATGATTGGGAAGCCTTCGTGGAGTGACTCAATCAATACTTCGTGGCCAACGAGCTGGAAGGGAATGAGAACGCTGCCAAACGAAGGGCGATCCTCCTCACCTTCTGCGAGGCAACAATCTATGGCCTCATGAAGAATCTTCTTGCTCCGGTAAAACCAACAACCAAATTGTATGAAGAACTGTATACACTGGTCCGAAGGAGAGCGTTCTGATGGCAAGGTATCGGTTTTATACATGTCAACGGCCTGAAGGCCAGGAAGTGGCGAGCTATGTCGCCAAACTAAGGCGCCTTGCACGACATTGCAAATTCGGTGGATTCCAGGAGCACATGCTAGGAGACTGTTTTGTACTTGGCATTGACCATGAGGTTATCCTTCGCAAACTATTGGCTGTTGAAACGCCAAACCTGAGCAAAGCCATAACGATAGCCCAGGCATTTATGTCCACCAGTGATAACACCAAACAAATTTCGCAGCATAAAGATGCATCGGCAAGTACACAAAGTAACGTCGTTTTCAGGCAGGAATGCATATGGCAGAACGTACACGCCTGCAGCTGCACGACCTCAGATGACCCAGAGTCCGCCATCAAGTGTGAATGCGAGGCAATTAACACTTTTTTGGCGCTGCAGAGGTAATCATCGAGCTCAACAATGCCGCTTCAAACACTATGCGTGCAAAGGCTGTGGAACAACCTCCAGCGAATGTGCTGACGAGCTGCAAACCCTGGAAACCACCACGTTGCAGAGGAAGACTGATCCATGGTGGATCTAACTAAACTAGAGACTTGAACTGAAGAGGCAGAAGTGTACGGGGTACACACCTTCACCACAAAATGTCCACCGATCATGTTAAATTTGAACTGAATGGAATTCCAGTATGCATGGAATTGGACATGGGTGCAAGTCAGCCTGTCATGAGCAAAAAGGTCTTCGAGAGGCTGTGATGCAACAAGGCACAAAGGCCCAAGCTGAGAACTTACACGAAAGAGCTGATCCCTGTAATTGGCAGTGCAGCAATAAAAGTCTCCTATGATGGAGCGGTGCACAAACTACCACTAAGGATTATACCAAGAGATGGCCCCACACTGTTCAGCAGAAGCTGGCTGGGGAAAATCTGCTTGTACTGGGACGACATCCGAGCGCTTTCGTCCGTCGACAATGCCTTATGTGCCCAGGTTTTGAGCAAGTTCCCGTCATTGTTTGAGCCAGGCATCGGAAATTTCTCTGGGGCGAAGGTGCATGACCCCTCCACCACAAGACACATGCGGTGCCATACATGATGCGAGAGAAAGTAGAGATCGAGATCGAGGCTGCAACGAGAGGGCATCATCACACCGGTTGAGTTCAATGAGTGGGCCAGTCCGATTGTTCTGGTTTTCAAGGGCGATGGCACGGTCAGAATTTGTGGGGACTATAAAGTAACGATTAACCATTTTTCGCTGCAGGATCAGTACCGGCTACCCAAGGCAGACGACCTATTTGAGATGCTGGCAAGAGGGAAGACATTCACCAAGTGGGACCTGACCTCAGCCTACATGACGCAGGAGCTGGCGGAATCTTCGAAAGGCCTCACCTGCATCAACACGCAGAAAGGACTGTTTATCTACAATCGATGCCCGTTTGGGATTCGATTGGCCCCGGCTATTTTTCAAAGGATCATGGGGAGTCTGCTAAAGTCGGTTCCGCACACCGTGGTTTTCCAGGACGACATATTGATCACAGGTCGGGACACCATCGAACACTTGCAGAACCTGGAAAAGGTTCTAAGTCGGCTAAATCGTGTGGGACTCAGATTGAAATGCTCGAAGTGTGTTTTCCTGGTGCCAGAGGTCGAGTTCTTAGGGAGAAGAATTGCGGCAGACA
This sequence comes from Pristiophorus japonicus, assembly GCF_044704955.1. Classification (NCBI taxonomy): domain Eukaryota; kingdom Metazoa; phylum Chordata; class Chondrichthyes; family Pristiophoridae; genus Pristiophorus; species Pristiophorus japonicus. Next base: position 24,781,043 of record NC_091982.1, read on the forward strand.
GCATCAGACCCACCAACACCAAGACAGAGGCCATCAAGAACGCGCTGAGACCACAGAACATGACGGAGCTGCGATCGTTCCCAGGACTCTTCAATTATTTTGGTAATTTCCTACCCGGGTTAAGCACCTTGCTGGAACCTCAACATGTGTTGCTACGCAAGGGAGATGACTGGGTAGGGGGGAAATCACAAGAGACTGCTTTTGAGAAAGCCAAAAATCTGTTATGTTCCAACAAACTGCTTGTTCTGTATGACCCATGTAAATGTTTAGTGCTAGCTTGCGATGCGGCTTTGTACGGGGTCGGGTGTGTGTTACAACAAGCAAACGAATCGGGAAAATTGCAACCGGTCGCTTATGCATCCAGGAGTTTGTCCAAGGCCGAAAGGGCCTACAGCATGATTGAAAAAGAAGCTCTGTCATGCGTTTACGGGGTGAAAAAAATGTAACAGTATCTGTTTGGGCTTAAGTTCGAGTTAGAAACTGACCATAAGCCTCTCATATCGCTATTCTCAGAGACCAAAGGTATTAATACCAATGCCTCTGCTCATATCCAAAGATGGCGCTCATGCTGTCTGTATATAACTGTGTAATTCGCCATAGGCCAGGCACAGAGAACTGCTCTGATGCTCTCAGTCGGCTACCATTGCCCACCACCGGGGTGGAAATGGCACAGCCTGCAGACTTGCTCTTGGTGATGGATGCATTTGAAAATGAAAAGTCACCCGTTACTGTCAGGATCCGTTACTGTCCCTTGTAAAAAAACTCTGTCCTCCATGGGAGCTGGTCCAGTGTCCCAGCGGTGATGCATGAAGAGATCAAGCCGTTCCAGCAGCGCAAAGACGAAATGTCCATACAGGCAGACTGTCTTTTGTGGGGTAGTCACGTGGTTTTGCCTAAGAAAGGCAGGGAAACATAGGTGACCTATACAGTCCCCACCCAGGCATAATAATGATGAAAGCTATAGCTAGATCCCATATGTGGTGGCCCTGCTCCTAACTGAGCAATGCACCCAGGGAGGCACCGCTAAGTTTGTGGTCATGGCCCTCCAAACCGTGGGCTAGGATCCACGTTGACTTCGCAGGCCCGTTTCTAGGCAAAATGTATTTGGTTGTTATGGATGCTTATTCAAAATGGATTGAGTGTGTAATAATATCTGTAAGCATGTCCACTGCCACCATCGAAAGCCTACGAGCCATGTTTGCCACGCACGGCCTGCCTGATATCCTTATCAGCGACGATGGGCCGTGCTTCACCAGCGCTGAATTCAAGGAATTCATGACCCGCAAGCGTCACACATGCCCCGTTCAAGCCCGCATCTAATGGCCAGGCAAAACGGGCAGTCCAAACCATCAAGCAAAGCTTGAAATGCATGTCGGGAGGCTCCCTGCAGATCCGCCTGTCCCGAGTCCTGCTCAGCTACCGCACAAGACTGCACTCGCTCACTGGGGTTCCCCCTGCTGAACTGCTCATGAAAAGGGCACTCAAAACAAGGCTCTCTCTAGTCCACCCTGATCTCCATGATCATGTCGAGGGCAGGTGGCATCAACAAAGCATGTACCATGATCGCGCAAATTTGTCACGTGATATTGAAGTCAATGACCCTGTATTTGTACTCAACTATGAACATGGTCCCAAATGGCTTGCTGACACTGTCGTAGCCAAAGAAGGGTGTAGGCTGTTTGAGATCAAACTTGCAAATGGACTAACTTGCAGAAAGCATTTGGACCAAACCAAACTGTGATTCACAGACAGCCACGAGCAACTTGAAGAGGACACCACCAATTTCGACCCTCCGATACACACATATACAACCGACATCACGGTTGACCATGAAGCTGAACTCATCATCCCCAGCAGCCCAGCAAGGCCAGCTGCACAATAGCCCAGCGAAGGCCCAACCAACTCACCTGCACCTGTGTTTGTACCGAGACGATCAACTAAGGAGCGGAAAGCCCCAGATCGTCTCACCCTGTAAATAAGTGTACTATTGACTTTGAGGGGGAGTGATTTTATGTATGCAACACCTTGTAAACAGCATTCTACCGCCATCAGAGGGCACACCTGTTGGAGTTTCAATGGATCCTAGCATCACTCAATCACACTGCTATATTTGAGACACAACAGTTCCGTTACATACTGCTCAAGGAACCCATCCCTTATGCATTCTATGAACTCTTCCTCAAGGCTACCCTGACCAATTTGATTTGTCCAATAAATATGGAGGTTAAAATCACCCATGATTATTGCTGTTCCCTTTTTAGAAGCCCCCATTATTTCCTGGTTTATACTCCGACAAACAGAGTTGCCAATGTTCGGGAGCAAATAGACTACATCCACCAGTGACTTTTTCCCCTTATTATTCCTTATCTCCACCCAAACTGTTTCAACATCCTGATCATTTGAGCCAATATTTTTTCTCACTATTGCAGTGATTCCATCCTTTATCAACAGAGCTACCCCACCTCCTTTCCTTTCTGTTTGTCCTTCCAAATTGTCCCTGAATGTTTAGTTCCCAGTCTTGGTCACTTTGCAACGACATCTCTATTATGGCTACCAGATCATACCCATTTGTAACTATTTGTGCCGACAGCTCATCTAATTTGTTATGAATGCTGCGTGCATTCAGAGAAAGTGTTTTCTTACCATTTTGTCCTGCTATGGCCCCAGTTTCTGATACACACTTATGTTTATGGATTCTGTCCTTTCCTTCATGCTCTGGTTTTCCTTTCCCCCAATGATACCCTGCTCTATTGCTTTCACCTTGTTGTTCTTTGAGCTTTTAGGTTTCTGCTCACCTGAACCCTCCCTCCCCCCACCCCCCCCCATAATTAGTTAATGCTCTCTATGACATTATACTCATGGGGTCAACTTCGACATCTATGCTGACATCAAGTTCTATCTCTTCACAACCTCACTCAACCCCTCCACACTTCTTAGGCAGTGTCTCGGAGTCGAGGATGACTTGCTTCCACACTAACATGAGTTCTCAGGTGGCTGAGGAGTCCAATGCGGGACCTACAGTCTCTGTCACAGGTGGGGCAGGCAGTGGTTAGAGGAACGGGTGGGAGGCGTGCTTGGGTTGTTGAGCGCTCCTTCCGCTGTTTGCACTTAGCTTCATCTTGCTCCCGGCGAAGAGACTCTCGGTATTCGGCACCACTTTGGATGCTTCGCCTCCATTTTGAGTGGTCTTGGGCCAGGGATTCCCAGGTGTCAGTGGGGATGTTGCACTTCTTCAAGGAAGTTTTGAGAGTGTCCTTGAAGCATTTCCTCTGCCTACCTGGGGCTCGCTTGGAACTCTGAATAGACCGCATGTTTTAGGAGTCTAGTATCGGGCATGCAGACGATGTGGTCTGTCCATCGGAGCTGATCAAGTGTGGTCAATGCTTCGATGCTGGGGATGTTGGCCTGAGTGAGAACACTGATGTTGATCTGCCTATCCTGTCAATGGATCTGCAAGATCTTGTGGAGGCAGTGTTGATGGTACTTCTCCAGTGATTTGAGATGTCTGCTGTACATAGTCCATGTCTCTAAAACCTATACGAGGGTGGGTATCACTACTGCTCTGTAAACCGTGAGCTTGGTGCTGGGGTTGAGGTCCTAGTCTTCAAACACTCTCTTCCTCAGGCGACCAAAGGCCACACTGGCACACTGAAGGCGGTGTTGGACATCGTCGTCGATGTCTGCCCTTGTTGATAGAAGGTTTCCGAGGGCTGTAAAATGGTCCACGTTGTCCAAGGCCTCGTCGTGGATTTTGATAATCGGGGGGCAGTGATGTGTGGCGGGGGCAGGTTGGTAGAGGACCTTTGTCTTACAGATGTTTAGTGTAAGGCCCATGTTCTCGTATGCTTCGGTGAAAGTGTTGACGATGGTTTGGAGTTCGGCTGCCGAGTGTGCGCAAACGCAAGTGTCGTCTGCATACTGTAATTCGATGATAGAGGATGGGATGAACTTGGATCTGGACTGGAGGTGACGGAGGTTGAACAGCTTCCCGTTTGTAATGTAGTTTAGCTCCACTCCAGTGGGGAGCTTATTGAGGGTGAGATGGAGCATTGCAGCAAGGAAGATCGAGAAGAGTGTTGGTGGAATGACACAGCCTTACTTGATCCTGGTCCAAACATGGAATAGGTCTGTGGTGGATCCATTGGTCAGGATCATGGCTTGCATGTCATCACGAAGCAGGCGGAGGGTCGTGACGGTCTTTTGAGGGCAGCCGAATTTGAGGAGGACACTCATAATTCCTCCCGGTTGACAGTTTCGAAGGACTTTGTGAGGTCAAAGAAGGCCATGTGCAGAGGCTGATGCTGCTCCCTGCATTTTTTGTGAATTTGACGTGCGATGAAGATCGTGTGCATTGTGCCCCTTAGTGGAAGGAATCCGCATTGCGACTCTGGGAGGAGCTCTTCAGCCATTGGCAGAAGGCGATTGTGGTGGATTCTTGCGATGACTTTCCCAGTGACAGACAGTAGGGAAACTCCTCTGTAATTACCACAATCGGACTTGTCACCTTTCTTGAAGATGGTTACGATTACAGCATCTCTGAAATCCCCTGGCATGCTCTCCTCCTTCCAAATAAGAGAAATCAGTTCATGGATTCATGCAAATAGTGTTTCTCTGTCATGCTTAAGTGGGGATTCCATCTGCTCCTGAGGCCTTGTTCTGTGTTGTCAAACTGCTTGTCTGATAAGCAGTCTTGGAAGGATTTCAATTTCTTCCAGTTAAACATTGGGAAGATTAAAGCCATAATCAGCCCCTGCCACAAACTCCGTAAACTTGCCATCAATTCCACTCCCCAGGTCTCGGGTTGAATCAGCATGATTGCAACCTCCGTGTCTTATTTGACCCCCAAGCTGAGCTTTCGCCCACATTTCCCCTCCATCACAAAGATTACCGACTTCCACCTCTGTAACATTGTCCACCTCTGTTTCTGCCTCAGCCCATCTGCTGCTGAAATTCTCATCCATGCTTTTCTCATCTCCAGACATGATATTCCAATGCACACCTCAACTGTCTCCCATCTTGCATTCTCTTGATCTCATCCTAATCCCTGCTGCCATATCCTATTCCACACCAAGTCCCATCACCTCTGTCCTTGCTGAGCTACACTGGTACCCAGTCTCCAGTACCACCAATTTCACAATGTCATCCTCATGTTTAAATCCCTTCATGGCCTCTCACATTCTTATCTCTGTTAGCTCCTTCAGCCCTACAGCCCTCTTCCCCACCCTCCAGAATGCTCTGTCCTTCAGACTTCAACCTTTAAGTAGTTCCAGTCCCTTTTCCCCAACATTGGCGGTTGTGCCTTCAGTCATTGAGGCCCCATGCTTTGAAATTCTTTCCCTAAACCCCATGACTCCACTTTCCTTTCCTTCTTTAACACCATCCTTAAATACCCATGTTAAAACTCACCTCTTTTGACCAAGCTTTTGGTCACGCCCTTCTAATATCTCTTTCTTTGTCTTGTCATCCATTTTTGTCTATTGCACCTCTCTGTAGCACATTAGGACATTTTTGTACATTAAATGTATGTTGTTGGCCATGAGAATGATTATTTCCTTGCTCATTTATCTATCACAAATGAAATCCACCCTTTCTGTAGTGTTTTAAAACAGTGGGGTAGAACAGGCTGAATATTTTCTAGCATCCATTTTTGGCAAATTTATACCCCCGTGTTTTTCTCTCTCTCTCTTCTCCCATCTCAACCCCATCATCACTGCTTCAGCAATATCCTAGGTGAGCTATAAATTCAGGCTTGCAGATTCATAAAGTAGCAGGTAGCGGAGGGTCACAGGAAAAGGTAACATGGGCTGCTTTATTAGTAATGTAGTCCAACCACAACAGGAATCAGTGTTGTCTGGGAGAGAGTTGCACAGGCTGGAGAAATGGTATACAAAGTGTTGCTGGTATTTTAACAACCCAGCACTTGTATAGTATAAAGTTCAAATATAACATCTCATTACTTTATGTTGAGAAGAGGAGAATAATGACCATGAGATGGGAAAGGTTAAGGGGGGAACCAAAGACAAAGTTGAAGAGACCAGACATTCTGAATTGATGCAGGTTATTGAGATGCAGCTGCAGTAGTTCTTGTTTCCTCGTGTAAATGGGGATCGATTGGACATGAGCAACTCATCATTTAAAAAAAACAGATAAAAAAACAACATTATAAGCTCTTTATCTGAATGCACGCAGCATTCGTAACAAAATAGATGAGTTGACGGGCACAAATAGAAACAAATGGGTATGATCTGATAGCCATTACAGAGATGTGGCTGCAAGGTAACCAAGGCTGTGAACTGAATATTCAGGGGTATTTGACAATTGAGAAGGATAGACAGAAAGGAAAATAAAGGATGAGATCAGTGCAGTAGTGAGAAATGATATTGGCTCAGAAGATCAAGATGTAGAATCAGTTTGGGTAGAGATAAGAAATAATGAGGGGAAGAAGTCATTGGTGGGTGTAGTCTCTAGGCCCCCTCTACACTTTTGGATGGAGTACAAATCAAGAAATAATGGAGGCTTGTAAAAAAGGAATGGCAATAATCATGGGTGATTTAAATCTTCATATTGATTGGACAAATCAAATTGGCCAAGGTAGCCTTGAGAAAGAGTTCATAGAGTATATCCAGGATGGTTTCCTTGAACAGTACGTGGCGGAACCAACCAGGGAGCAGGCTATCTTAGATTTGGTACTGTGTAATGAGACAGGATTAATCAATGATATCCTAGAAAAGGATACTCTGTGGATTGAGTGATCATAGCATGGTTGAATTTCAAATTCAGTTGGAGGGTGAGAAAGTTGGATCTCAGACCAGTGTCCTGAGCTTAAATAAAGGAGATTACAAAGATATGAAGGCAGAGTTGGCTCAAGTGGACTGGGAAAATAGATTAACGTATAAGACAATTGATAAGCAGTGGCAGACATTTAAGGAGATATTTCATAACTCTCAACAAAAATATATTCCAGTGAGAAAGAAAGGCCCCAATATTGGTGGCCTTACTGTTGACTGCTGCCGAGTTTTGCCCCATGTCTCCCCTCTGTGCCAGTTTCCACTTGGGCGGGAGGGGAGTACCGCCAGGAACCGCCCACTGACGGCTGTCGATGGCCAAGTAGCGCAAGTGACCTCCCGCCCGCCGAGCTGTCAGACTTGTGCAGGTGGGAGTCGGAGGGAATAGGAGCCAGCAGGGGGAAGGACAGCTGTGTGGAGGCTGGTCTAACCCTGACGGTAAGTATGAAGACCTGCAATAAAAGGTTCGTGAACATCATTAAAAAATATTATTACGCCAACTTACCTGGAGGTGTTCCGGTGTTTTATTTTCTTCGTAATGATTTTTATTTTCAGGTCTTCCACCCTCCATCCTCGGTGGCACTTGGGCGGCAAGGGCCTTTGCCATGGAGATTGAGAGCTCCCACCCGTTGCCACCCAGATTGATGGCGTAAGCCATTATTTTTCCGCCGGGTGGTACTGCCACCACTTTTAGTAGAATCTTCCTGGCCAAGTACCGCCCGGTCTCTCATTAGTCCTTTAGGCGGCACTTGGGTGGGCCTTAGGTTTCAGTGATTTTGGGCCCAAAGACTTTAAGAGAAGGGAGAACCATCCATGGAAAACTAAGGAAATAAAGGATGGTTTCAAATTGAAAATAATGGCATACAAAGTGGTCAAAATTAGTGGGAGGCCAGAGGATTGGGAAACTTTAAAACAAAACAGCAAAGGACGACTAAAAAAATAATAAAGTGAGGGAAGATAGATTATGAGAGTAAACTAGCAAAAAATATAAAAACGGATAGTAAGAGTTTATACAGGTATATAAAAGGAAGAGAATGGCTAAAGTAAATGTTGGTCCCTTAGAGGATGAGACTGGGGAAGTAATAATGAAGAACAGAGAAATGGCAGAGACATGGAACAAATATTTTGTATCGGTGTTCATGGTAGAAGTCATGAAAAACATCCCAATAATGGATAATCAAGGCGCTATAGGGAGGGAGGAACTTGAAACAATCACTATCACTAAAGAAAAAGTACTCAGTAAAATAATGGGACTAAAGGTGGACAAGTCCCCTGGAACTGATGGCATGCATCCTAGCGTCATAAAAGAAGTGAATGCAGAGATAGTGGATGCATTGGTTGTAATTTTCCAAAATTACCTGGATTCTGGGGAGGTCCCAGCGGATTAAAAAACCGCAAATGTAATGCCCCTATTTAAAAAAGGAGGCAGACAGAAAACAGGAAACTATAGACCAGTTAACCTAACATCTGTCGTTGGTAAAATTCTGGAGTCCATTATTAAGGAAGCAATAGCAGGACATTTGGAAAAGCATAATACAGTCAAGCAGAGTCATGGTTTTATGAAAGGGAAATCATATTTGACAAATTTGCTGGAGATCATTGAGGATGTAATGAGCAGGGTGGATAAGGGGGAACCAGTGGATGTGGTGTATTTGGATTTCCAGAAGGCATTCAATAAGACGCCACATAAAAGGTTATTGTACAAGATAAGAGCTCACAGGGTTGGTGGTAACTATTTACAATTTATATTAATGACTTGGATGAAGGGACCAAGTGTAATATAGCCAAGATTGCTGAAGATATAAAGATGGGTGCAAAAGCAAGTTATGAGGAGGACACAAAAAATCTTCAAAGGGATATAGACAGGCTAAGTGAGTGGGCAAACATTTGGCAGATGGAGTATAATGCTGGAAAGTGTGAGGTTATCCACTTTGGTAGGAAACACAAAAAAGCAAATTATTATTTAAATGGAGAGAAGTTACAAAATGCTGCAGTACAGAGGGACCTGGGAGTTCTGGTGCATGAAATACAAAATGTTAGTCTGCAGGTACAGCAAGTAATCAGAAAGGCAAATGGAAATGTGCCCTTTATTGCAAAGGGGATGGAGGATAAAAGCTGAGAGGTCTTGCTACAACTGTACAGGGTATTAGTGAAGCCACACCGAGAGTATTGCATACAGTTTTGGTCCTTATTTAAGGAGGGATAGACTTGCATTGGAGGCAGTTCAGAGCAGGCTCACTAGGTTGAATCTTGAGATGAAGGGGTTGACTTATGAGGAAAGGTTGAGTAGGTTGCGCCTATACTTATTGGAGTTTAGAAGAATGAAAGGTGATCTTATTGAAACATATAAGATACTGAGGGGCTCGACAAGGTAGATGCAGAGTGGATGTGTCACATCGCGGGAAAATCTAGAACTAGGGGGGCATATTTTCAAAATAAGGGGTCATCCATTTAAAACTGAGACGAGGAGGAATCTCTTCTCTCAGAGGGTTATAAATCTGTGGAATTCTCTGCCCCAAAGAGCTGTGGAGGCTGGGTCATTGAATATATTTAAGGTGGAGATAGTCAGATCTTTGAGTGATAAGGGAGTGAAGGGTTATGGGAAACCTAAGATCAGACCAGCCATGATCTTATTGAATGGCGGTGCAGGCTCGATGGGCCAAATGGATTACCTGTGCTCCTATATCTTATGTTTTTATGTCATGATCTCAGTCCCTTCAACTATGATTATCAACAATTTGGATGCAGATACAAATTCAAGCAGCTCATTTGGTACAGAATTACACATGTAATGAGGAATGAGATATTAATTAACGAAGGAAGAAGGTAATGAGAATGTTGTTTTTAACAGGAAAAATAAGGTCGACAAATTAGCCTTGCAGCAGCTCAGGTTCCAACATAGAATGTGGACCAAAAAGTTGTCACTTTCATTTTGCTATAACTAAAACCATGCAGTCTGGACACTCTGCTAAATAGTTTATGACAATCTTCAGCAAAATAATTATACTGTATGTTGGCCTCCATTAAAGGTGATAAATGGTTTCAGATGGTCTGTTTCATAATTCATGAATGAAATTAAGCAGTCTTGTGCTTAATAGTATCTCATTAGCAATTATAACACTCAATTTAAACACTGTTGTGGTGGATTCCAGTCTCCCTTCCCCAGCTTTCAAAGCTGTCAGTTGTATCAGTGTTGAGTTGTCAGTTTGCAGCTGGGAGATTTCAGACAAGTCGAAGCTCTCATAGTCGCGTGTAAAGGTACAGATTTAACACCAGGACACTTCCTATTAACTGGACCACCAGTACTCATCACAGCCTGCTTTCCCATTTTCCTGCATTCTTCTGTCTCTGGCCTGAGCCTGCCCAGCTGTTTAATGTTGCTGGTGAAGGGCTTCAGTGCTTTTTGGTTCTAATGGCACCCTCTTGCTTCTGCTAAGGATGCTGTGATACACATAGCCCCTGCTGATACTCTCCTGTTGGAGAATGAGGGAAGAAAAGGGAATTATTAATCAAACATCCCACAGTTAGGCAGGCCATAGTCAGAGACTGGAAGAGAAAATATTCATCCATAGGGAGACAAAGGAATAAAATTGATGCAATTTTCTTGAATTCCTGTAATTTATTTTTCTTCTTTATTTCCTGTCTCTGTGTCATATTCAGTCACTCTAAGTTCCTACCTTAAATGGTCCCCTGATAGCCTAGTGGATAAAGACACTGTCTGTCTCATTTTTTCCATAGATCAACTTGGCTTCTCATCACAGCCTAGTAATTGCTTTGGTCACAAATAGATTGTGGAAGATTTACTTCATTCTATTTCACACAAAATACTTCTGTTTAGATCTATGGGAAGACTTAGATAATTCTCTCCTTATACAGTAGATCGACCAGGGAGCAGCATTAAACTCCTCTAAGGCAGCTATGAACTTAAATTATGCGCAGTTCAGCACTCAAGTTCGCAAAGATAGATGATTACTCATCTAATTACCGTGCCTGCAGTGTGTACCATGTGTAAAATGCACTACAGCAACTTGCCAAGGCTTCTACAACAGCACCTCCCAAAACCGGAATCCCTATCTCGAAGAAGGACAAGGGCGAGAGGCCTTTGGCTACACTGCCACCTCCAAGTTCCCTTCCAAGTCTCACGCCATCTTGACTTGGAAATATATTGCCGTTCCTTCATCGTCGCTGGGTCAAAATCTTAGAACTCCCTATCTAACAGCACAGTTTACCACACGGACTACAGCGATTCAAGACGACAACTTACCACCCTCTTCTTAAGGACAATCAATTCTGGCCTTGTCAGCGATGCTCACATCCTGTAAATGAATAAATGTATATATATAGTTTAAATTGCTATAGTTTTGGATATTACTGACTGAGCAAAGCCAATTTGATTGACCAGAACTGCAAAGCCTCTGCAAGAACGCAGGGAGAGAAGACACGCAATTAAAGGAATTGAATGCAACTCCCCAAAAGTGTTTTGTGCATGAGGCTTGGGAAAAGATCATTTAAATCAATCAGCCAACACAATCTTGGATGCGGCTGACTCATATGCAGATCTCTTGTAATGCGCAGCTCGGGCGGGATCTCAGGCCACCAGAATCCCAGCAGGCTGTTGGTGAAATTCTGCAACTAGCCAATAAGCATTCATTTCACCAGTGAATTACTTAGAAGGATTGTTCGATTCAGCATCACATATTGGAAACAAAAAACAAGCACTAAAGGACAGCATCAAGGCAAACGACATTAACTTAATTCATGTATCATTCAGTTTATTCAATGACCCGGATTTTGCGATCAGCAGCGAAGGAATGGCACTCGCGATTCACGACACAGACAGCTGCCCACAGACTTCTCATGGGCTGAGCAGAAACTTGTTCCAGCGCAGAGCCCTCGATCTGAGCAGGAAATGTATCAGTGTGGCGCTTCAACCAATCAGATTGACGAATTCTCACTGAGACACGCAGGCTAGAATTTTCTGGGGCGGTAGTGAGCAGAAATGGAGGCAGCTCGGGAAGAAAATGTGAAGAAAGTGAGAGTGAGTTAGTAACCCACCGTCGTCCCACTCCTACGCGCCTTTCCCATGGGCGTGTTTGCCGGTGCAGCAGCGATCCGAATGGCAGAGCGCGGGTGACCTAATTGAAATCATTATCAAGTAATTTACAGGTAGTCAAGCCTTTTCATTCTACATTTTAAATTTCCCTGTATGGCCAGGGGATTCAAGCAGCTCAGGAACCACACGGTCGAGGACACTAACAATATTCCAACAGTGGATAGTCAAAGGGCTATAGAGGGGGAGGAACTTAACACAATCACAATCACTAAGGAGGTGGTACTCAGTAAGATATTGGGACTAAAGGCAGATAAATCCCCTGGACCTGATGGCTTGCATCCTAGGGTCTTAAGAGAAGTAACGGCACGGATTGTGGATGCATTGGTTGTAATTTACCAAAATTCCCTGGATTCTGGGGAGGTCCCAGCAGATTGGAAAACTGCAAATGTAACGCCCCTATTTAAAAAAGGAGGCAGACAAAAAGCAGGAAACTATAAACTAGTTAGCCTAGCATCTGTTGTTGGGAAAATGTTGCAGACCATTATTAAAGAAGCAGTAGCAAGACATTTGGAAAAGCAAAATTCGGTCAGGCAGAGTCAGCATGGATTTATGAAGGGGAAGTCATGTTTGACAAATTTGCTGGAATTCTTTGAGGATGTAACAAACAGGGTGGATAAAGGGGAACCAGTGGATGTGGTGTATTTGGACTTCCAGAAGGCATTTGATAAGGTGCCACATAAAAGATTACTGCATAAGATAAAAGTTCACGGGGTTGGGGGTAATATATTAGCATAGATAGAGGATTGGCTAACGAACAGAAAACAGAGAGTTGGGATAAATGGTTCATTCTCTGTTTGGCAATCAGTAATTAGTGGGGTGCCGCAGGGATCAGTGCTGGGACCCCAACTATTTACAATCTATATTAACGACTTGGAAGAAGGGACTGAGTGTAACGTAGCCATGTTTGCTGACAATACAAAGGTGGAAGGAAAAGCAATGTGTGAGGAGGGTACAAAAAATCTGCAAAAGGACATAGACAGGCGAAGTGAGTGGGCAACAATTTGGCAGATGGAGTATAATGTTGGAAAGTGTGAGGTTATGTACTTTGGCAGAAAAAAATGAAAGAGCGAGTTATTATTTAAATGGGGAATGATTGCAAAGTGCTGCAGTACAGCGGGACCTGGGGGTACTTGTGCATGAAACACAAAAGGATAGTATGCAGGTACAGCAAGTGATCAGGAAGGCCAATGGAATATTGGTCTTTATTGCAAAGGAGGTGGAGTATAAAAGCAGGACAATCTTGCTGCAGCTATACAAGGTATTGGTGAGGCCACACCTGGAATACTGCGTGCAGTTTTGGTTTCCATATTTATGAAAGGATACACTTGCTTTGGAGGCAGTTCAGAGAAGGTTCACTCGGTTGATTCCGGGGATGAGGGGGTTGACTTATGAGGAAAGGTTGAGTAGGTTGGGCCTCTACTCATTGGAATTCCGAAGAATGAGAGGTGATGTTATCGAAACGTATAAGATTATGATGGGGCTTGACAAGGTGGATGCAGAGAGGATGTTTCCACTGATGGGGGCAACTAGAACTAGAGGGCATGATCTTAGAATAAGGGGCCGCCCATTTAAATCTGAGATGAGGAGAAAGTTTTTCTCTCAGAGGGTTGTAAATCTGTGGAATTCGCAGCCTCAGAGAGCTGTGGAAGCTGGGACATTGAATAAATGTAATAAATAGACAGTTTCTTAAACGATAAGGGGTTATGGGGATAATGGGTTATGGGGAGTGGGCAGGGAAGTGGAGCTGAGTCCAAGATTAGATCAGCCATGATCTTATTGAATGGCGGAGCAGGCTCGAGGGGCCATATGGCCTACTCCTGCTCCTATTTCTTATGGTTCTTATGTTCTATCTGTCAACCTGAGGTGGGAGTTCAGTGGCCATTGCTCTAGCTGATTACTTGACAGCATTAAATGTACAGTAAAAGGTCCCATCTGACAGATAATCACTTTCCTCAGGCAGAAGCTGTTGCTCAGTCCATTTTTAGCACAGATTCTGCAGGCTGCAGTCTTTCCAGCAAAGTCTCCATTCAGTGTCATCTCATTGGAAGAACTCTCTCACCATTGACAGATTGCTTCTGTCATCTGTACTTCACCTGCTATCTATTCCATTAGCATGGCTGCGATTAATACTCCCACACCATGGTCCTCAAAATCGGACCATGATGAGTCCCAACACCAATAACAACACCAACCTTCTCCACAATCACCTGATGCTGCACAGGGCATCAGACCACATTGCTGCCTGGGAGACCAGGGATGGCTTCATTATGGCGAGATTTACTTCACTTGGCGCTGTACATCGATTTGGCTGCCATATGATGCGCCATGTTAGCACCACCCCACACCAACACCATAAAGCATCTCTGCAATGACCAAGCCATAGTTTTCACACTCATAATTGCGGGGAGAGGGATGTACCGTTATGTCTCATCATTCACTGCACCTCACGAAGCCACTTCCAATGGTGCACACAAATCTGTCCCAAGAATGGAAAGTGTTGAAAATAGAGATTTTTTATTTTTGGCAATATATTAACAGTAACTTTACATGACCATTGGATAAAACACCCAAGTGGCTACCCTTGTGTGTTGTTGGTTGGTATGATTGCACGAGGATGAAGATGAGTGTGAGGTGTGGCTCACCTGTGAGTGAGATAGGGATGTGATAATGTAGATAGCGCGTGATGGGTGGAGGTGCAAGGTAAGTTGCTGTGAGTAAGGATGTGCAGGAGTAGAGTAGGGAAGGCAGAATGATGGGATGTGATGAGAGGCAAAGCAGGATGAGATTGAGTGTGGCTTTGTACTAACATTTACTGAGCTACTGAGATCATTGAAATGTTTCCGGCAGAAGGAGGGAGTCATTGGAGAACCTGGGTTTAGCCCTCTGCCTCTGTGCAGTCATTGTCACCAGACCCATTCCATTTAATCTCACTGGGCAGGCTCAATAGGCCCGATTAACATAAGTTTGTTTTCATTAGTCGGGTGGAGCCAGCAGCGGGGTCGCAACCAGCTCCGGCCACCGCCCGTACTCGACCCGCTGAGGTGGGCAGAAGTCCAACCTCAGAGTCTAATCCAGAAATTATAAATTAGAATATTTAATTCATTGTACAGAGAGGGAAAGAAAGAGGAGATTATGAGAGATAGATAATAGAGACAAAAAGAAAGTTAAATAATAATGTACGTTTTAAACTCCAACCAGAATTATATTCTAAAGGAATGAGACTCCACACTTGTAAAATTAATTTTTCAGTGCCTGTGAGGTTGTGTGGCAGTAATTAAGACGTATCACACCAATAAAATTCACTTACACCTGAATGCACCAGTCCTAACATTTTCTGGCATGTTTAGTGTGTCACTAGTGAGTACGTACAGCAACTTTATGCTCTTGCATGGATTTCAATGCCAAGTCTATCGGTGATGTACCAGTCATCATCATCATCATCATCAAAGGCAGTCCCTCAGAATCGAGGAAGACCTGCTTCCCCTTCTGAAGTGAGTTCTTTGGTGGCTGAACATTCCAATACGAGAGCCACAGACTCTGTTATAGGTGGGACAGATAGTCATTGAGGGAAGGGGTGGGGAGGGCTGGTTTGCTGCACACTCTTTCCGCTGCCTGCGCTTGATTTCTGCACGCTCTCGGCGTTGAAATTCGAAGTGCTCAGCGCCCTCCCGGATGCATTTTCTCCACTTAGGCAGTCTTTGGCCAGCGACTGCCAGGTGTCAGTGGGATTGTCGCACTTTATCAGGGAGGCTTTGAGGGTGTCCTTGTAATGACTCCACTGCCCACCTTTGGCTCGTTTGCCGTGAAGGAGCTCCGCATAGAGCACTGTCGCAGTGTAGCAAAACTAGTGGGGGAACAGGGCAAATCGGACAGCAACTTCCGGATTTCCGTGTTCAACTGTACGCGAGTGTGCCGTTCGTTGCGGAATGATTTACTTCATAATAATGATGAGCACTGTTAACGTAGTGAGCACCGTTAACCTGTTGTTAATATCTGGTGTAAACATGAATCAAGAAAACCTACCAACTAATATTGACCACAAAACAAAATTACAACTCATTTATCAACTAATTTCTATGCTTTGTCAATGCCATAAGGCATCAGCTGTAACTCATTGATAGCATTATTGCCTCTGAGTCAGAAGGTCATGGGTTTCAAGTCCCGTTCTAAGGAATCGAGCACAAAATCGAGGCTGGCACTCGGGTACAGTGCTGAGGGACCACCTGAGAACATAAGAAATCGGAGCAGGAAGAGGCCATATGGCCCCTCGAACCTGCTCTGCCATTCAATAAGATCATGGCTGATCTGATCTTGGCCTCAACTCCACTGCTCCACTGTTGGAGGTGTTGTCTTTCAGATAAAATGTTAAATGTTAAATCTGCCCTCTCAGGTAGATGTAAAAGATCCCATGGCATTATTTTGAAGAAGAGCCGGGGAGTTCTCACCAATTTCCTCACCAATATTTACCCCTCAATCAACACAAGTCTTTTCAAGAAAAAAACACATTATCTGGTCATTATCACATTGCTGTTTGTGGTACCTTGTTGTGGGCAAATTGGCTGTTGTGTTTCCTACACTTCAAAAGTAAGTCATGCGCTTACATGGATCTCAATATTGCATTGTGAGGAACCAGACAAAGAAGAGATTACTCAGGAGGAAGAAATGTGCAGATAAATAAGGGAAATGAGTAAAAAAACAGCAGGCCAGGTGGATAAGGTGGTTAAGAAGGCATACGGAATGCTTACCTTTATTGGCCAAGGCACAGAATATAAGAGCAGGGAGATTATGCTTAAATTGTATAATACTTTGGTTCGGCCACAGCTGGAGCATTGTGTGCAGTTCTGGTCACCGTATTATAGGAAGGACATGATTGCACGAGAGAGGGTGCAAAGGAGATTTACTAGGATGCTGCCTGGAATGGAGAATCTTAGTTATGAAGACAAATTAGATAGGCTGGGTTTGTTCTCATTGGAACAGTGGAGGTTGAGATGAGATCGCATTGAGGTGCACAAAATATTGAGGGGCCTGGACATAGTGAAGAGTAAGGGTCTATTTCCATTGGTGGAGGGGTCTATTACGAGGGGACATAGTTTTAAGGGGGTTGGTGGAAGGGTTAGAGGGGATTTGAGGAGGGGCTTCTTTACGCAGAAGGTTGTGGGGATCTGGAACTCGCTGCCTGGAAGAGTGGTGGATGCAGAAACTCTCACCACTTTTAAGAGATGTTTGGATGGGCACTTAAAGTGCAGTAACCTGCAGGGTTACGGACCTAGAGCTGGTAATTGGGATTAGACTAGATGACCTTCTGTTGGACGGAGCAGATGGAATGTTAAGTACTGCAGGGAATAGAATACGGCCAACGTGATCTCCTGGACTAGTTTCGATCGCCTGGTTGGTCGGAGAGGAATTTTCCCAGATTATTTCTCACTAAATTGCCCTGGGTTTTTATCTGTTTTTTGTCTCTTCCAGGAGATCACATGGCTCCGGTTGGTGTGGAGTGTAGAATGTTCCAAACTGGAAGCAATACGGTGGAGGAGGATTTCCTGGAGTGCATAAGGGATGGTTTTTTAGACCAATATGTCGAGGAACCAACTAGGGGGGAGGTCATCTTAGACTGGGTGTTGTGTAATGAGAGAGGATTAATTAGCAATCTCGTTGTGCGAGGCCCCTTGGGGAAGAGTGACCATAATATGGTGGAATTCTGCATTAGGATGGAGAATGAAACAGTTAATTCAGAGACCATGGTCCAGAACTTAAAGAAGGGTAACTTTGAAGGTATGAGGCATGAATAGGCTAGGATAGATTGGCGAATGATACTGAAGGGGTTGACTGTGGATGGGCAATGGCAGACATTTAGAGACTGCATGGATGAACTACAACAATTGTGCATTCCTGTCTGGCATAAAAATAAAAAAGGGAAGGTGGCTCAACCGTGGCTATCAAGGGAAATCAGGGATAACATTAAAGCCAAGGAAGTGGCATACAAATTGGCCAGAAATAGCAGCGAACCCGGGGACTGGGAGAAATTTAGAACTCAGCAGAGGAGGACAAAGGGTTTGATTAGGGCAGGGAAAATGGAGTACGAGAAGAAGCTTGCAGGGAACATTAAGACGGATTGCAAAAGTTTCTATAGATATGTAAAGAGAAAAAGGTTAGTAAAGACAAACGTAGGTCCCCTGCAGTCAGAATCAGGGGAAGTCATAACGGGGAACAAAGAAATGGCGGACCAATTGAACAAGTACT
Source organism: Pristiophorus japonicus (assembly GCF_044704955.1). Lineage (NCBI taxonomy): Eukaryota > Metazoa > Chordata > Chondrichthyes > Pristiophoridae > Pristiophorus > Pristiophorus japonicus. The sequence continues at coordinate 24,799,181 of NC_091982.1, forward strand.
TTGGTTCGGTATTCACTGAGGAGGACACAAACAACCTTCCGGATATAAAAGGGGTCGGAGGGTCTAGTAAGGAGGAGGAACTGAGGGAAATCCTTATTAGTCGGGAAATTGTGTTGGGGAAATTGATGGGATTGAAGGCCAATAAATCCCCAGGGCCTGATGGACTGCATCCCAGAGTACTTAAGGAGGTGGCCTTGGAAATAGTGGATGCATTGACAGTCATTTTCCAACATTCCATTGACTCTGGATCAGTTCCTGTGGAGTGGAGGGTAGCCAATGTAACCCCACTTTTTAAAAAAGGAGGGAGAGAGAAAACAGGGAATTGTAGACCGGTCAGCCTGACATCGGTAGTGGGTAAAATGATGGAATCAATTTTTAAGGATGTCATAGCAGTGCATTTGGAAAGAGGTGACATGATAGGTCCAAGTCAGCATGGATTTGTGAAAGGGAAATCATGCTTGACAAATCTTCTGGAATTTTTTGAGGATGTTTCCAGTAGATTGGACAAGGGAGAACCAGTTGATGTGGTATATTTGGACTTTCAGAAGGCTTTCGACAAGGTCCCACACAAGAGATTAATGTGCAAAGTTAAAGCACATGGGATTGGGGGTAGTGTGCTGACATGGATTGAGAACTGGTTGGCAGACAGGAAGCAAAGAGTAGGAGTAAATGGGTACTTTTCAGAATGGCAGGCAGTGACTAGTGGGGTACCGCAAGGTTCTGTGCTGGGGCCCCAGCTGTTTACACTGTACATTAATGATTTAGACGAGGGGATTAAATGTAGTATCTCCAAATTTGCGGATGGGTTGGGTGACAGTGTGAGCTGCGAGGAGGATGCTATGAGGCTGCAGAGCGACTTGCATAGGTTAGGTGAGTGGGCAAATGCATGGCAGATGAAGTATAATGTGGATAAATGTGAGGTTATCCACTTTGGTGGTAAAAACAGAGAGACAGACTATTATCTGAATGGTGACAGATTAGGAAAAGGGGAGGTGCAAAGAGACCTGGGTGTCATGGTACATCAGTCATTGAAGGTTGGCATGCAGGTACAGCAGGCGGTTAAGAAAGCAAATGGCATGTTGGCCTTTATAGCGAGGGAATTTGAGTACAGGGGCAGGGAGGTGTTGCTACAATTGTACAGGGCCTTGATGAGGCCACACCTGGAGTATTGTGTACAGTTTTGCTCTCCTAACCTGAGGAAGGACATTCTTGCTATTGAGGGAGTGCAGCGAAGGTTCACCAGACTGATTCCCGGGATGGCGGGACTGATCTGTCAAGAAAGACTGGATCAACTGGGCTTGTATTCACTGGAGTTCAGAAGAATGAGAGGGGTCCTCATAGAAACGTTTAAAATTCTGACCGGGTTCGACAGGTTAGATGCAGGAAGAATGTTCCCAATGTTGGGGAAGTCCAGAACCAGGGGACACAGTCTAAGGATAAGGGGGAAGCCATTTAGGACCGAGATGAGGAGGAATTTCTTCACCCAGAGAGTGGTGAACCTGTGGAATTCTCTACCACAGAAAGTTGTTGAGGCCAATTTACTAAATATATTCAAAAAGGAGTTAGATGAAGTCCTTACTACTAGGGGAATCAAGGGGTATGGTGAGAAAGCAGGAATGGGGTACTAAAGTTGCATGTTCAGCCATGAACTCATTGAATGGTGGTGCAGGCTAGAAGGGCCTAATGGCCTACTCCTGCACCTATTTTCTATGTTTCTATGTTTCTATGTTTTAGTATAAGGGGTGTCGCAATTGTGATGAGGCGGATTGTTTGGGCAGGGTGCTCTTTGTCCTTCCGTCATGGTTCATAGGTTTATATTTAACCTTTAGGGCTACTGACCAAGAGTCGTGTGGCTCTTTGTCAGCCAGTGCGGACACGATGGGCCGGAATGGCCTCCTTCTGCGCTGTGTTTCTATGTTTCTATAATAATCATGGGAGATTTCAACGACCCCGATGTTAACTGGACAGAAGCGGTATGTAAAGAGGGTAAAGGAATGGAGTTCCTACAATATGTACAGGATTCCTTTCGAACTCAATCTGTAAAAAAGCTAAACAAGGGAGGATTTGCTTTTGGATATAATAATGGGGAATGAACCAGAGCAGATAAGAGATGTGAAAGTAGGGGAACATCTAGGCAATAGTGACCATAATATAATATTCTTTAAGATGATAATTAAGAAGGACATAAGTATGATGAAAACCAGGTTAATAGATTGGAGAAAAGCTGACTTTGAGGGGCTGAGAATAGAACTTGGGAAAATAAAATGGGCAACAATATTGGAAAACCACAATGTAGAACAGCAATGGAAAACATTTAAATCAGTGTTCATCAGTGTGCAGGAACAATATATTCTGCTGAAAGTAAATAACAAGCTAAACAGTAACTAGACTCCATGGGTTAATAAAGCCATAAGGGAACAATTGAGTATAAGGAAAGAGGTATACATTAAGTACATAGACAGCAGGAAAGTGCATGATAAGGAAGAAAATGAAGAGATTAGGAGAGAAATCAAAAAAACAATTAGGAATGACATTAACTTATCAAGGAATATAAAGCAAAATAATAAAATATTTTAAAGGCTCATCAATCAATAAAGGAATATTGTGATGTGAATAGAGCCTTTAAACAATAGACAGGATAATACCACAGGTTATGATCGAGAGATGGCCTGAAATTACAATCGAGGTCTTCACTCCTACGCATCGGAGCACATGCACGTCGGGACGTGCGTAGTTCTGGAGCTGGAGTCACATGGCTCTGGGCAGTCAATCAAGGTACAGTATTTTCTCATTCATAATAATGGGAACTCCGTAAGTTGGAGTTCCCATTATTATGAATGAGAAACCCCCCCCACACACAACACTAATAAAAAATAGAAAAATACACTACATATTTAAGATTCATAAATTAAAGTTGTTATAAAAAAAAATATTTTCCTGACTTTTTCAAAAAGTTTTTTTAATTATACCTCAAAATAAACTTACCATTGCGGGGAGGGTTTTTAAACAATAAAATGTGTTTTAATAACTTTATTTTAAAATTTTTTGTGTATTTATAAACACTTGTGCCTGTAAAAGTAGGCTCTCTGCCTGCTTTTTCAGGCGCAAGATTTTAAAGGACATTTGCAGGATAAGATATACGTAAATATCGGAAATCTTGCCCTGCAAGTGTTCTCGCTCCCGATATGCATGAGATCTGTCAAGCCAGAAACTTGACCGATCTGAAAAAATGGTTTTCATGCCTTCCCGGGTCTGTAGAAACTTCGTACGGACCCGGGACATCGAATTTCAGCTCAATTAAATAATTATTTCACTTCAGTATTTACCAGGGAGATAGAACAGATGGACATGACATTGGATGATGAGATTAGTAATGATATAAGTGCATTTAAAAAAAAAAAAAATTGGATATATTAAATAAACTAAACAAACTCAAAGAGGATAAAACCCCTGGTCCGAATAGATTGCATCCACCCATTTTAAAACATCTAGGGAAGAGGTAGCAGAGACATTTGAAAAAGGTGGATAGCTAACGTAATACCTATATTAAGAAGGGGGATAGAATATGTCCAGGGAATGTCCAGGTGCAGAGAAGATTTACAAGGATGATCCCAGAAATGTGAGGGTATACATATCAGAAAAGGACGAACAGGCTGGGTCTCTTTTCTCTTGGGGAGAAAAAAGGAGGCTGAGGGGTGACGGAATAGAGGTCTTTAAAATTATGAAAGGTTTTGATCGAATGGATATCGAGAAAATTGTTCCATTTGTTTGGAAGAGCATAATTAGAGGCCATCAACATAAGATAGTCACTGTTGGGGTAAAAAGAAGACTTCTCTTCTTCAATGTCGATCCCCTGAAATCGACACCCGCCTGTATAGCGACCACAGAATCACTCAGACGAAACCCCGGTTCAACCGATCTGTATTCAAGCATATGCAGGGGAAGAGTTCCGATGAACCTTCAAAATACAGGAGTTCTACATGCAGAGCTATACAGTTTTTCGAGGTGTGCGACCCTCCTACAAAACTTTCTATGACCACCGGTTGGCCTACAGCTAATCAGCGGAGCTTCATTGATTCGTAGACCCTTATCAGACTGTCTGCTGAGTGATTTCCCAACCTTTCCATCTCCCATCACATGTCAGCCTTCTGGAATGTGTTGTTCTAATGTCAACTATGCCTCAGTTTCTTCTGATGTGTGGTTTAACCTTGCTTCTCATGTCTTGGTGTGCACCTGGTTTCTTATTCTCCCTTTCCCATAAACTCCAGTCATAACTATCTCTTTCTCATGAGTGCAGTTGCTGGTACAATCTATGTTTCCAGACAGCTTACTCCCGACTGTCCTTGGAAAGTGTTGTTCCCTTAAATGTACTGAATATGTTAATTTCTATTATTCTGTATTAAAGTTCAATTTAGGATGATTAGTTTACTATCAAGCTTTGCTTCTTAGCCTTTCTCCATTTTAAAACCCATTTTATATCATTTGTAAGCGAGTTTTATAAGCGAGCTTTACATTACATAAGCGAGTTTTACATACAATGTGTAAATAGGTTATAATCCCTACCTTGAGTTGGAGGAATTCCCGACTCTTCACAACCTCCTAATACGGATGAGACCTTTAATCTGGATCATTTTATGTGTCCAATCAATTCACTACCTTCAGTATCCACTTTCGTGACCATCTCTCTGTCTATTTCCACTTTGGTGACAATAATTTATCCCATTACAATACTTTACCCCCTTACAGACACCAAGAAATTCAACACGGAATTCAGAAGAAAATTCTTTACTCAAAGAGTGATGAAAATGTGGAACTTGCTCCCACAGGGTATGGTTGAAGCGAATGATATGGATGCATTTAAGGGGAGGTTGGACACGCATATGAGGGTGAAAGGAATAGAGTTATGCTGATCGAGTTAGATGAGGAAAGATGGGAGGAGGCTCAAGTGGAGCATAAATGCTGGCATGAACTGATTGGGCCGAATGGTTTGTTTCTGTGCCATATATCCTATGTAATCTATCGACGATGTACCAGTGTAGCAAAACTAATGGAGTAGCAGGGTTGGCTGAGATGTTTCTTGCAATTGAAAAGCGTGCCAAAAGTCAGTGTGCAGCTCTTTGGGACAACCTGAGGTCATGAAAAGCACAATATAAATGAAAGTTATTTTTTTTCTTTCCTGCAGCCATTTTCTGTCAACATAATTTTGAACCACTGGTTTGTTGTTATGAAATAGAATGTACTCAACTAGATTCTGGCATTTTTGCTACCATGTGTGAGCTCAGTGGATGTTATTTATGTGTGTGTCTAGACACTGACCTTGGCAGGCTTTTCAATCGCAGGCAACAACACAGCCAACCCTGATCCTGTCCAAACCAGATGTCCATGCCTCGTACTTCCAGCAAGAACCACTGGCTAGCAATCAGGTGCAAGACCCCAGGATCCCAAATGCAAATAAATTGAGGCCAATCATACAACCAAACTGCAAACTGTCAACTGACACAGGTTGCATCACTCACTTGCTCTGTAAGTCATGAATCCCACCGTGCATCTTGCTCAGATGGATTGATTTTCCAAGTTGAATTATTTATTGCAGATTAAGAGAACAATATAGCTTTGATTTATGCAGATTGCCATAAGAGTACTGCATGATTGTTAATACAATCACATGGCAGTTCTGGGGCTCAGTGTGGATATTACATATCTGATGTGACACTATAAAGCAATGGAAAACAACAGAATAAGCATTCATCCTTCTTGTTAGTATAATCTCTGTAATATACAAGAAATGAATGCTGGAGCAAATATTGGGTAATCCTAATTTGTAGAAATTATTAACATAAGGGAGCCCTGGCATCATTGGGTGTGCACACATGCTTTGGAAAATAATTTGTTTCAAAAATAATGCTGCTTAGAATATCTATTGTACTGAATTCACACCTGTGTTATAAAAAGTGAATAGACCATTCTGTGCTTCCACATAATCATAGATGCCAGTCATTGAGGATGCTGTTCTGCTACAAATACAATGATGAGCTCCTGTGAGCTCTGTGGATTTGCATGCAAGTGCTGAGTGCCACTATCTTGACAGTTACTGTTTAATGCTAGAAGAACATAAATGTCTGCTTTTTAAAAAAAAATTAATTCTCAGGATGTGGGCGTCGCTGGCAATTTTGGCATTTATTGAACATCCCTAGTTTCCCTGAACAGGTGATGATGGGACGCCTTCTTGCATGAACTGGTCATGGGTTGTACTCCTGAGTGGCTTGCTAGGCCACTTCAGAGGGCAGTTGAGATTCAACTACATTGTTGTGGGACAGAAGTCACATGAAGGCCAGACCGGGTAAGGATGGCAGATTTCCTTTCCTAACGGGCTTAGTAAATCAGTAGGGTTTTTTATGATAATCCTACTGCCTCATGGTCATTTTTTACTGATACCAGCTTTTTATTTCCAGATTTTTTAAACTGAATTCAAATTTTCAAACTGCCATGGTGGGATTTAAATTTGTTCTCTGGATTATTAGTCCAGGTCTCTGGGTGACTATTCCAGTAACATAACCACTGCACTACTATAACTCTGAACAATGTTTACAAAAAGACCAGAAGTTTCAGCCGAGCACCTTTAAGCCTGATTTAACACTATTCTCGAGTTAAGAATATAAGAACATCAGAAATAGGAGCAGGCGTAGGCCATATAGCCCCTCGAGCTTGCTCCGCCATTCAATAAGATCGTGGCTGATCTGATCTTCACCTCGACTCCACTTTCCTGCCCAATCCCCATAACCTTTGATTTCCAACAGCTGGATTTTCGGGTTGTTTGCGACCGGGTATTGGCCGGGTTTTGATCCTCCACAGCGAAAAATGGAGCACTCAGCTGTTTTCTGCCCGGTCTCGATCCTCGGGTTGGTTTTTGCGGTGGCGTTTAGAAGCACCGCTGGGGAGAATTGCGCCGGGTGTTGCAACGGATCGCATTGCGGCACTTTCTGAGTTTCGAGACTCACGCGACCCGTACGCTGCGCTGTGATGAGCGCCAGAGAAAGCCCTGCTGGCGGTGATAAGTTGCATAAACTGAAAAAGAGGCAAGTTAAAGTTTTAATTTTTTTATATTTTTGCATCGATTTGTGAGGTAAGGGTGTTGGCAATGTTTTTTTGAATGTTTTGAATCTTTGGGGTTTATTTTTCCTCTCCCAAGGCATCTCTTGGAGCGGTCCCTGCCCCGCACTAAAGTTGGCGAGGATCCCGTGTTTGTGGCGCAAAAATAGTGCAACGTTTCCCTTTGCGCTCTGACCCCCAAATGCCAAAAGTTAAGTCATTAATTGGTAACGCTAATTGGGCAGTAATTTTCCCGCCCCGCCTCCGTTTTCGCTCCAAAAACAGAGAAGCCGAAAATCCAGCCCCTAAAGTTCACAATCTATTTATCTCAGCCTTGAATATACTCAGAGCTCAGAGTCCACAGCCCTCTGGGGCAGAGGATTCCAAAGATTCACAACCCTCTGAGTGAAGAAATTCCTCCTCATCTCGGTTTTAAATGGCCTACACCTCATCCTGAGACGATGCCCCCTAGTTCCAGACACTCCAGCCAAGGGAAACAATCTTTCAGCGTCTACCCTATAAACCCCTTCAAAATCTTGTATGTTTCTTGTATGTTTCACCTCTCATTCTTCTAAACTCCAGAAAATACAGGCCCATTCCACACAATCTCAGGATGCCGTAGGAGATCTCAAATTGCTTGGTTTTAGTACATTTTGGAGTCAGATGAGGACCTCACTCCAGAGTTAGACTGCCATTTTCGCATCAGTGCACACTTGAACTTGCTTTGCATTGATGTGAAAGTGACTGTGTAACTGCTCCCTAAAACATTAAAACTAGATTACTCTCAATTTATTGTTCACGATTTCCTGCTACTGGGACATGTCTGAAGATATCATGCACATGGCTATAGTAAAGTGCCTCTTTAAAGAGCTACGTAACCGTAAAGAAGTTCACTTACAATTACTTAATAATAGAATTTCTTGTTTGGATGTAGTGTAAAGCTGCTGGCGATGGGACAAGGGATAGAATCTGATCTCGCTCTGTTTTGCTACCTTCTCCTATTTCAATTTCTGACCTACTTATCTCCCATTGCCTGAGCTATTCACATTTTCTTTGTTTCTCTTATTTCTTTAATGCCTCTTCCCATTATTTGATGCAACAATAGTCTCAGCCATCAAACCATCTCTTGTTTTTCTTTTAAGCAGGTCACAAGTCATCCCACTGATACGTCCTCTCTCACCCATGTTCTTCTATCTCTTTCCCTTGCTGTTTGTTCTGGCCTTGTTTAAATGCTTGTTCATGTCTCTTTTTTTCAGTTCAGATGAAAGGTTACACTAAAAATGCCAACTTGTCCTTTTTCCCCATAGCGTTTTGCAGCATTTTCTATTTTCGTTTCAGGAACTGACTTGTCTGCAGTAATATTCTGAGCAATTGATCAACTTAGCCAAATAGATGCCATATCATGTAGAGCTCCAGCAACAATCAATATCATTATAATCCCTACCTTACAAGAGCAGGGTGATCTAGCTCAGAAAAGTACTTCCATTTTATTTATTTGCGACTGTTTCTGATTTGCATGCAGCCTCATCCATATTATTTGAAACATAGAAACATAGAAAATTGGTACAGGAGTAGGCCATTCGGCCCTTCGAGCCTGCACCACCATTCAATATGATCATGGCTGATCAGGCAACTTCAGTACCGCATTCCTGCTTTCTCTCCATACCCCTTGATCCCTTTAGCCGTAAGGGACACATCTAACTCCCTTTTGAATATATCTAACAAACTGACCTCAACAACTTTCTGTGGTAGAGAATTTCATAGGTTCACAATTCTCTGAGTGAAGAAGTTTCTCCTCATCTCGGTCCTAAATGGTTTACCCCTTATCCTTAGGCTGTGATGCCTAGTTCTGGACTTCCCCAACATCGGGAACATTCTTCCTGTATCTAACCTGTCCAAGCCTGTCAGAATTTTATATGCTTCTATGAGATCCCCTCACATTCTTCTAAACTCCAGTGAATATAAGCCTAGTCGAGCCAATCAATCTTTCTTCATGTGTCAGTCCTGCCATCCCGGGAATCAGTCATGTGAACCTTCGCTGCACTCCCTCAAGAGCAAGAATGTCCTTCCTCAGATTAGGAGACCAAAACTACACACAATACTCAAGGTGTGGTCTCACCAAGGCCTTGCACAACTGCAGTAAGACCTTCCTGCTCCAACACTCAAATCCCCGAGCTATGAAGGACAGCATGCCATTTGCTTACTTTACTGCCTGCTGTACCTGCATGCCTACCGTCAATGACTGATGTACTATGACACCCAGGTTTCGTTGCACCTCCCCTTTTACTAATCTGTCACCATTCAGATAATAATCTGCCTTCCTGTTTTTGCCACCAAAATGGATAACCTCACACTTATCCACATTATACTGCATCTGCCATGCATTTGCCCATTCACCTAACCTGTCCAAGTCCCCCTGCAGCCTCCTAGCATCCTCCTCACAGCTCGCACTGCCACCCAGCTTAGTGTCATCTGCAAACTTGGAGATATTACATTCAATTCCTTCGTCCAAATCATTAATATATATTGCAATTGCTGTGGTCCCAGCACTGAACCCTGCGGCATCCCACTAGTCACTGCCTGCCATTCTGAAAAGGACCCATTTATTCCCACTCTTTGCTTCCTGTCTGCCAACCAGTTCTCAATCCACGTCAATACATTACCCCCAATACCATGTGCCTTAATTTTGCACACTAATCTCTTGTGTGGGACCTTGTCAAAAGCCTTTTGAATGTCCAAATACACCACATCCACTGGTTCTCCCTTATGCACTCTACTAGTTACACGAGAGGCGTGAATTGGTTAGAATAGACTGGCAAATGATACTTAAAGGGTTGATGGTGGATAGGCAATGGCAAACATTTTATTTATCACATGGATGACTTCAGCAATTGTCCATCCCTGTCTGGAGTAAAAATAAAATGGGGAAGGTGGCTCAACTGTGGCTAACAAGGAAAATTAAGGATAGTGTTAAATCCAAGGAAGAGGCATAAAAATTGGCCAGAAAAAGCAGCAAGTCTGAGGATTGGGAGAAATTTAGAATTCAGAAGAGGAGGACATAGGGTTTAATTAGAGGGGGGAAATAGAGTACAAGAAGAAGCTTGCCGGGAACATAAAAACTGACTGCAAAAGCTTTTACAGATATGTGAAGAGAAAAAGATTAGTGAAGACAAACATAGGTCACTTGCAGTTGGATTCAGGTGAATTTATGATGGGGAACAAAGAAATGGCAGACCAATTGAACAAATTCTTTGGTTCTGTCTTCACGAAGGAAGACACAAATAACCTTCCACAAGTACTAGGGGTCGAGGGTCCAGTGAGAAGGAGGAACTGAAGGATAACCTTATCAGGCGGGAAATTGTGTTTGGGAAATTGATGGGATTGAAGGCCGATAAATCCCCGGGGCCTGATAGTCTGCATCCCAGAGTACTTAAGGAAGTGGCTCTAGAAATAACGGATGCATTGGTGATCATTTTCCAACAGTCTATCAACTCTGGATCAGTTCCTATGGACTGGAGGGTAGCTAATGTAACACTATTTTTTAAAAAGAGAGGGAGAGAGAGAGCAGGTAATTATAGACCGGTTCGCCTAACATCAGTAGTGGGGAAAATGTTGGAATCAATTATTAAGGATGAAATAGCAGCGCATTTGGAAAGCAGTGACAGGATCATTCCAAGTCAGCATGGATTTATGAAGGGGAAATCAGGTTTGACAAATCTTGTGGAATTTTTTGAGGATGTAACTAGTAGAGTGGACAAGGGAGAACCAGTAGATGTGGTGTATTTGGACTTTCAAAAGGCTTTTGACAAGGTCCCACACGAGATTTGTGTGCAAAATCAAAGCACATGGTATTGGGGGTAATATACTGATGTGGATAGAAAACTGGTTGGCAGACAGGAAGCAGAGAGTCGGGATAAATGAGTCCTTTTCAGAATGGCAGGCAGTGATTAGTGGAGTGCCACAGGGCTCAATGCTGGAACCCCAGCTATTTACAATATACATCAATGATTTAGATGAAGGAATTGAGTGTAATATCTCCAAGTTTGCAGATGATACTAAACTGGGTGGCAGTGTGAGCTGTGAGGGGGACGCTAAGAGGCTGCAGGGTGACTTGGACAGGGTATGTGAGTGGGCAAATGCATGGCAATTGCAGTATAATGTGGATAAATGTGAGGTTATCCACTTTGGGGGCAAAAACGCGAAGACAGAATATTACTGAATGGCGGCAGATTAGGAAAAGGGGAGGTGCAACGAGACCTAGGTGTCATGGTTCATCAGTCATTGAAAGTTGCCATACAGGTACAGCAGGCGGTGAAGGAGGCAAATGGTATGTTGACCTTCATAGCTAGGGGATTTAAGTATAGGAGTAGGGAGGTCTTACTGCAGTTGTTTAGGGCCTTGGTAAAGCCTCACCTGGAATATTGTGTTCAGTTTTGGTCTCCTAATCTGAGGAAGGACGTTCTTGCTATTGAGGGAGTGCAGCGAAGGTTCACCAGACTGATTCCCGGGATGGCTGGACTGGCATATGAGGAGAGACTGGATCAACTGGGCCTTTATACATTGGAGTTTAGAAGGATGAGAGGGGATCTCATACAAACGTGTAAGATTCTGACGGGACGGGACAGGTTAGATGCGAGTAGAATGTTCCCGATGTTGGGGAAGTCCAGAACCAGGGGACACAGTCTTAGGATAATGAGTAGACCATTTAGGACTGAGATGAAGAGAAACTTCTTCACTCAGAGTTGTTAACCTGTATAATTCCCTGCCGCAGAGAGTTGTTGATGCCAGTTCATTGGATATATACAAGAGGGAGTTAGATATGGCCCTTACAGCTAAGGGGATCAAGGGGTATGGAGAGAAAGCAGGAAAGGGGTACTGAGGGAATGATCAGCCATGATCTTATTGAATGGTGGTGCAGGCTCGAAGGGCCGAATGGCCTACTCTTGCTCCTATTTTCGATGTTTCTATCCTCAAAAAAACTCTCGAAAATTTGTCAAGCATGATTTTCCTTTCATAAATCCATGCTGACTTGGACTGATCCTGTCACTGCTTTCTAAATGCGCTGCTATTACATCTTTATGTTCCCTGCAAGCTTACTCTCATATTGTATTTTCTCCTTCCTAAGTAAACCCTTAGGCCTCCTCTGTTGAATTCTGAATTTCTCCCAGTCTTCAGGTTTGCTGCTTTTTCTGACCAATTTATATGCCTCTTCCTTGGATTTATCACTTTCCCTAATTTCCCTTGTTACCCATGGTTGAGCCACCTTCCCTCTTTTATTCTTACGCCACACAGGGATGTACAATTGTAATTCATCCATGTGATATTTAAATGTCTACCATTGCCTATCCACCGTCAACCCTTTAAGTATCTTTCTCCAGTCTATTCTAGCCAATTCACGTCTCATACCGTCGAAGTTTCCGTTCTTTAAGTTCAGGACCCTAGTCTCTGAATTAACTGTGTCACTCTCCATCTTAATGAAGAATTCTACCATATTATGGTCACGATTCCCCAAGGGGCCCCGCACGACTAGATTGCTAATTAATCCTCTCTCGTTACACAGCACCCAGTCCAGGATTTGGGAGAGTAACATTTATGAATTTGAACCAAAGAGAATAAAAAAAAAAAAGTGGGAGTGGCATGGCGAAGATAATAGAATGAAAAAAATGATTCTAATCAAGAAATATTTATGAAGCAATCAAAATGGCTCAAATCTACAAATATTATTCTCCCAAATAATATAGATGCCGGCTGCTTGCAAATAAGAGACAGTTTTTGCACTTGCAACTCAATAAGTTTGAAGTTCTATTTTGAGCTGGATCACTCTCCTTTTTGTAAAGTAGGAAATGTTACTTCGTATGAACGCATCCGACCTGAAAAAGTCTACGAAACTACCTGTTGGTCCCGTAGAAACGTAGGACGTAGTGTAAAAAGTATTATGCTGGTAAAAGTAAGCTATGCGCCAGTTTTTACCAGGCGTAAAAGTTGGAAGGACATTTGCTGGGCATGAGTTGGGCAAATAGCCGAGTCTCCTCCGCGTGGATGTCCTTCCTGCGGGGATGTGTTCAATCTGTCTGAAGAAATTTTGACAGATCGGAAAAGCCGGTTTTCGGCACATGCGTATCTCACCCCGAGAACTGGCTTTTGCGAGGCCGCGCCGGGTCCTTGCACACTTCGTACGGACCCAGCGATGCCGGAATTTTTGACCCATAGTTATTGGAATTCAAAAGGACATTGCGTCTGTTAGACTAACTAAATAACCAATACAGACTGGTTCCTTGTGAGAAGTTGGTATATAATGCTAGAGTCATGTCCCAATCTGAGCCAGAAATGCAGTAGTATGGGACCTTGTTAGGAAGGATGCCTTAAATTACCACCACGTGCAGTGGAATTACAGACAGTGTTTAGCCAAGTTTAAACAGTTCTTTGGTGGTCTGTTTAGGGTTGCCAACCCTCCAGAATTGTGCTGGAGCCTCAAGGAATTAAATATTAATCTCCTAGACTTTACTGCGAGCAACCCAGCATAGGGTCATTAAATAAAATTGTTTTTTTTCAATTTTTTGAACAATTTTGTTTCACAGCCATGAACATATTGGATATGGGGATGAAAGACAGTTTGACTGGGTGAGGCATTTGGAGGTCATGTGATGAAACCTTCAAGAATATATCCAACCAGAATTGGCAAGCCTAGGTCAATTGGGCCTGGGCACTTTGCACACTTACCGCAGAGCCTCTTTTTAATGCTTTGCGAGAGAATACATTCCCACCCACACTCGCAAAATATTAGATTTACTGGATGAGAGCAAGGCTCTGTACCAGTGGATCACTTCTAGCAAGGAGTGAGAGATTCATAGTGAGACAATATAATATAACTTATCAGAAACAGAGAGCTGTCATGCAGTAATGCAGACTGCTACTGTGACAAAACATAGAAACATAGAAAATAGGTGCAGGAGCAGGCCATTCAGCCCTTCTAGCCTGCACCGCCATTCAATGAGTTCATGGCTGAACATGAAACTTCAGTACCCCCTTCCTGCTTTCTCGCCATAACCCTTGATCCCCCAAGTCGTAAGGACTTCATCTAACTCCCTTTTGAATATATTTAGTGAATTGGCCTCAACTACTTTCTGTGGTAGAGAATTCCACAGGTTCACCACTCTCTGGGTGAAGAAGTTTCTCCTCATCTCGGTCCTAAATGGCTTACCCCTTATCCTCAGACTGTGACCCCTGGTTCTGGACTTCCCCAACATTGGGAACATTCTTCCTGCATCTAACCTGTCTAAACCTGTCAGAATTTTAAACGTTTCCATGAAGTCCCCTCTCATTCTTCTGAACTCCAGTGAATACAAGCCCAGTTGATCCAGTCTTTCTTGATAGGTCAGTCCCACCATCCCGGGAATCAGTCTGGTGAATCTTCGCTGCACTCCCTCAATAGCAAGAATGTCCTTCCTCAAGTTAGGAGACCAAAACTGTACACAATACTCCAGGTGTGGCCTCACCAAGGCCCTGTACAACTGTAGCAACACCTCCCTGCCCCTGTATTCAAATCCCCTCGCTATGAAGGCCAACATGCCATTTGCTTTCTTAACCGCCTGCTGTACATGCATGCTAACCTTCAATGACTGATGTACCATGACACCCAGTTCTCGTTGCACCTTCCCTTTTCCTAATCTGTCACCATTCAGATAATAGTCTGTCTCTCTGTTTTTACCACCAAAGTGGATAACCTCACATTTATCCACATTATACTTCATCTGCCATGCATTTGCCCACTCACCTAACCTATCCAAGTCACTCTGCAGCCTAATAGCATCCTCCTCGCAGCTCACACTGCCACCCAACTTAGTGTCATCCGCAAATTTGGAGATACTGCATTTAATCCCCTCGACTAAATCATTAATGTACAATGTAAACAGCTGGGGCCCCAGCACAGAACCTTGCGGCACCCCACTAGTCACTGCCTGCCATTCTGAAAAGTACCCGTTTACTCCTACTCTTTGCTTACTGCCTGACAACCAGTTCTCAATCCACGTCAGCACACTATCCCCAATCCCATGTGCTTTAACTTTGCACATTAATCTCTTGTGTGGGACCTTGTCGAAAGCCTTCTGAAAGTCCAAATATACCACATCAACTGGTTCTCCTTTGTCTACTTTACTGGAAACATCCTCAAAAAATTCCAGAAGATTTGTCAAGCATGATTTCCCTTTCACAAATCCATGCTGACTTGGACCTATTATGTCACCATTTTCCAGATGCACTGCTATGACATCCTTAATAATTGATTCCATCATTTTACCCACTACTGAGGTCAGGCTGACCGGTCTATAATTCCCTGTTTTCTCTCTCCCTCCTTTTTTAAAAAGTGGGGTTACATTGGCTACCCTCCACTCCATAGGAACTGATCCAGAGTCAATGGAATGTTGGAAAATGACCGTCAATGCATCCGCTATTTCCAAGGCCACCTCCTTAAGTACTCTGGGATGCAGTCCATCAGGCCCTGGGGATTTATCGGCCTTCAATCCCATCAATTTCCCCAACACAATTTCCCGACTAATAAAGATTTCCCTCAGTTCCCCCTCCTTACTAGACCCTCTGACCCCTTTTATATCCGGAAGGTTGTTTGTATCCTCCTTCGTGAATACCGAACCAAAGTACTTGTTCAATTGGTCTGCCATTTCTTTGTTCCCCTGATTCTGACTGCAGGGGACCTACGTTTGTCTTTACTAACCTTTTTCTCTTTACATACCGATAGAAACTTTTGCAATCCGCCTTAATGTTCCCTGGGCCTCCAACAAAGTTGTCTTTTTTATGTGATGCTCCAGTCCCTTAAACAAGTGTTTGCCTCTCAGAAATGATCATACATTTGTTTCCGGGGGATCTTGCAGAAGATAATGCTTTTATCTTTTCGCTGTTCCACCTAAAGTACAGATAGGGAAATAACAGCAATCTTCAGGATATTTGAGTCAACTTCTTTGGGGTAAAGTTGATCGTTGACACGGGAGCATAACGGACGCTAGCGGATCAGTGCCCATAATAAAGCTCCACCTTTTCCTGTCCAATCAAGCCAATGGGCACTGATCTGCTTCTGCTTGTTTTACACTCATGCCAAAGTTGTAGTTTTACCGCTGCCTCCCCACCTCTTATTTCTTTTAACTTGCAGTGGCTACTTCCACTGGCAGTTGTTCATCAGAATCTTCAGTATAAACCACAAGCTCTGTATAATCCAAACTGATGACAGATATGGCCCAGAAATTGTGGTCGGAGGCTTCCGGTGGGCGGATTGCCTCAGACCAAAATTATTTTTACAAAAGTACTTTGTGTTCCTGGAGGAACGTAGACTTGTGCTCCATTCGCAGTCCAGCGTGAGGGCCCACGTATTCCAGGAGCCTGGGATCACACTGGTTGGACCAACTCCTTGTATTTTACAGTCTCTTGAACACTCAGTTCAATTTAATTCTATTTATTCTGGAGATCATAATCAGCTATGTGCAGTTAAAATGGCGTTCCTCTCACAGCCAGCCTCTTAATTACAGATTCACGGCACTATACCTCCGAGCTAGAGGGCACTATATATATTGTTACAGTGGCTTTCCGTTTCTGTGTACTAACTCTTGGTAAGTTGTCAGACTCTTTTTTCAATAGTTGCTGAGCAAACAAAACTCCATTGTAAATTGCAGTTTAAAACTGATGTTATCATGATGCAAAACAGCATTGTTACTTTGACACTCAACAGTGTAATCAAGCTTGACAGGTGGTATCATCAGCAAAGAAACTGTTTCAAATTCAAAAGGACAAATATCGTTAAAATTTGAGAATCTACTCGTGTTCAGCAGTTCTGTTCATTGGTTTTGTGTGACGGAATTCTATAAGCAGCACTAACCTATTCACCACCAGATGTTTTTTTATCTGTTGCATAAGGTGCATAGGGGCAATCAAAAATTTGGTCAAAGGTGTGAGTTTTAATAAAGTCTTAAAGGAAACGAGTGAAGTAGCGAGGCAAGGAGGTTTCGAGAGAGAATTCCAATGCACTAGGCTGCCTACTTCCATCGACCGTTTCCTTTTTGAAATTCCCTCCCTGTATTTGGAGGCCTGCTCATTAAAAATGGAGAGAAGATGTTGGTTTGTTGGTCCTTTTCCCATATTATTCTTTCCTTGGATTCCTTTGATATGCATTCTCTTCTACTGCAATGCCAGTGGTGTGCACTGGTGCCATGACTTGAGCAGATACCCAGATATCCAGTTGGTATCCTTAGATGTTAAGATGATATTTGCATCATGAAGATGCTGTATATGGAAGGAATTGGCAGGGGTTGTACAGTTGTGGTTGCTACTGAAGGAGGTGCTACTGGGAAACAAAGGCACTTGGAAAAGTAGTTTTTCCTAATGGATAATCAGGGGAAGTTAGCCAGATATTGTCAGAATGTATGTGTTGGATGGAATAACCCATGTCAGTAATATTTGCCACACTACATTACTGTGAGTTCGCAGTGCAGTCCTCTATCTTACCACCCCAGTGAAGTCATTTAACTTTTCCCAGTTCTGAATCCAGGTCCTGTAGATGGTGTCTCTGAAACGGACATGATCCACAACCTCCCTCCTGCCATGTCCTCTTACCAACCCTTCAGCTGACCACATGAACATTGGGGCAGAAGAAATTTCTTCTCCATTGCATTTTCTACAGCAAAGCTCCTATTGACTCCCTTAGCACTGCTCACCAACATTTTCCAGAATGGAAAAAAAATAGTTGACCCTTCGATTTAAATTTACATTCTTTGAATTAAACAAACAAATTCCTCTAATGTATCAAGCACTGAATAGATGTATATCATAAGTCCTGTAACATATGAGCGAACCCAGAAGTAGAACCAAACACTGCTGCATTCAAGTGGGGCATGGGCTGAAAATCACATAACTTGTTGGAACACTGTGCTGACATGAAAATCAGACACTTTTTTTTCAATAATTTGCCTAGAAGAGCATTAAGAACAAAGGATGTTTTAAATGGTCCTCTGAATTGTATATATTGCAATGACCAGTTACGTTGTACAGTATTTTGTCTATATTTAGGCTTTTGTGAATCACTTCATTTGTAAATAAGTCTAGACAGTAGTTTCGCCTATACAGAGTGGTCCAACATTGTGAATGTTTTCTGCCCTTCTGAATTGTTCGGAGTCCTCGTGAATACCCTAAATTTTCTCCAGCATGCTATTTACCGTGGCCAGGATTATTATTTTTTTGACCTGCCATAATTGCTCACCAACGGTTTCCATAGCAGATTGTATTTGTTGTAATAACTTGGTGAAACAGAGAGAAATAATGAGTGCACTTATTAATAGAAACTGTCAGCAAACTGTTTACATGGTGGAAAAATGTTGAAAAAAGCCCCAAATTTAACAGTGACCTTTCTTGGTAAGATTGTCATTTAGAAAGAAAGAAAGACTTGCATTTATTAAGCACCTTTCACAACTTCAGGATATTGCAAAGTACATTTTGAAGTGTAGTCACTGTTATAATGTAGGAAAATTATAGTGCCAATTATAGGCTGTTTTGTGTTGATGATTTGAGATGGTCCAAACTACTCATAAGAAATAGCAGCAGGATTAGGCCATACAGCCCCTCGACCCTACTCCGCCATTCAATAAGATCATAGCTGATCTAATCTTGGCCTCAACTCCACTTTCCTGCCTGCTCCCCATAACCCTTAACTCCTCTATAGTTCAAGAATCTGTCTCTCTCAGCCTTGAATATATTCCACAGCTCTTGGGGGTAGAGAATTCCAAAGATTCACAACCCTCTGAGAGAAGAAATTCCTCCTCATCTCTGTCTTAAATGGACGACCCTTTATTTTGAAACTATAAGAACATAAGAAATAGGAACAGGAATAGGCCATTTGGCCCCTCGAGCCTGCTTCATCGTTCAATAAGATCATGGCTGATCTGATCTTGGCCTCAACACCACTTCCCTGCCCGTTTTAAATGGGTGATCCCTTATTCTGAAACTATGCACCCAAGTTCTAGATTCCTCTATGAGAGGAAGCATCCAATCAGCATCTATCCTGTCAAGCCCTCTCAGAATCTTATATGTTTCAATAAGATTACCTGTCATTCTTCTAAACTCCACTTCGGCTATTTAGTTAGAAAGATTCATCCCGTCAGTAACAGGTGGAGTCAAACTCTGCTTGCAGAAATGAAAAGTTAAAATCCAATCCAGGTGAGCCATCACATAGCATCATTTCTAATTTATGTTATTTTACACTCCACCTTTATTGTAACATGATCCTTCGAAGATAAGCATAATGCATACTACACCAACTATGTGCAGTGTAAGTGTCCCACAAAATGGCATAGCTGTAGCATGAATCAATGAATAGTCAGGTTCCAGTAGCTTTTTAATGAGTCATAAGAGGAATAAAGGTGGAGTAGCCATTCTTAGCATAATCAGCAAGAGAACCCACCTAACACCTCCCTCCCACCCTCCCTAATCTCTTTCGTAGCTCCAAGACTTTTGCCCTTATGCTTCCAGGAAATCCATTCCAAGTGTCAATCTCTCTTGCATTAATAAAGCTTTATAGCATAAGTCCTACATTTGCCTTATGCCAGTTTAAACCTGTGACCCCTTATTGGGTTGATGCAATGCCTTGAAGAAGCATTCTTTCCACTGCCATTGATTATCTCATTTATCTCTTTCTTGTCCCATCTTAGTCAGCTGCTTTTGTTTTTCTTCATAGATCAGTTCTCTTTCACGAAGGATCAGCCTTATGTTTCTTCTGTGCACTCTGCTCAGGGCTTGAATGCGTGCCTTATATCTTAGTAGACAAAACTGGATCCAGTATTCAAGGTGCAGTCTGAGCAGAGTGCTGCACTGTTTCTATCTGGCTTCCTCTAACTATACTGGTTTAGCAATATTATGCAGTGTTCTATTGCTTTATTGCTTGCTGCTCTGTGGTAGATAGTGTTCTAACTGCCAGAGCTCTATAATGAAGATGGGGTGCAATTATTTTTGAAGCAATTTTATCAGTTACTATTTTTAAAAAGATGAAGTAATATTGTATGAATTTGGTGATAAATCTTAATGCAAAATAGTATGGTCAAACACTAACTGGGATTCTTCATAGTCTGTCAGCCACAGGTCAAATTTAACTACATTTTCTGCATTATGCCTACATTACATTTACATGCTAATTCGATTTTTACACCCTCAGAGCCTGTGCTATCGTGCAAGCTGAATTCTAAATTATCTACACGGATTTTCTGCATAATTACTGGAGTTTGGTTGCATATAAATGTATTCCTAGTAAATCTCAGTGAGAGTTGAGCTCAGACACCCATATTGTTGGTGGGCCAGATGGACCAATTAACAGATGAAAAGGTCAGAGGCCACTCGCTGCTATGAGAATAAAATAAACCTAACTTTTCTACAGGCATTGTTTTGATGCAAGAAGGATAAGTTTTGAAAGCAGTGACTTTGTGGTTGCAGATTCTTCTCTTAAAAATGATGTCCTGTTTTCTAATGGGATGAATATGAATGATTCCAGTTAATGTTGTGGCTTAATTAGCCTTTTGTGTGAAACTAAAAATAATTGTTAGAATAAAACCTGATGAGTACAGAGTCCATATCAGCTTCTGGTAAAGTTCTTCACACACAGAAGGATCAACAGGTGGAATGGAGGCCAGAAGCCCAAAATCACCTGGGCCTAAAAATTCGGTACCAACGTCTGGCAAAAGTCTCGCCTCTCATGAGAAATTGGGGCTACCACCCCCGAAAGGAAATGGAGCACTAAATCAAGCTCTCCACTTCCTTTCTGGGGCGGTAGCGGGGCAGACAGCTCAGCAGTGCTACACATTGGGCAGTGTTGAGCTGCCACGTAAGAAGGGTTATTCCCTGAATTAAAGGGAAGTGCCTAAGCTGCAGGATGAAAAATGGCCCGACCTGGACCACTGGGGAGCGGGTGTGCCATGCCAATAGCCCGCACCCGAGGCAGCAACGGGGCGCACAAGAAAATCAGCAATTTTTTTTTTGAACTGCAGCTAGCATCCTCTTTGACTTTCACCCAGCTAGCGGCCGGCCACCTGGTATGCGTCCCCTGAAGCTGTCACTGTTATCGCCCAGCACGGCTTAAGGGGATGATACCCAATTTAGGTTCTGGGGTGCTAACGGGGGGTGGCGCATGGCGATGACGTCAGCATCGCCAGCGCAGTAAAGTGGCGCGTTATGTATTACCACTGCCGCTAAACTCCCACTGAATTTACCCGGAGTTGTTAGCGGTGCCGCGCCCAGTCACAAAGCCGTTTGCGCTCCATTAGCCCCCCGGGGGGTGCTAACGGGTGGCGCAAATGACCCGAATTTCTGCCACTTGGAGTTGGATGCTGTGATGGGGGACTGTAGGTTCATTTTTCAGAATAAGAAAGAGAGGAGGAGTTTTGCCTAGTGCAATATGTTGGGTTAAAGTATCTTCTTCTTTCATATGGTAGCAGCAAAGCAAATCAAATGTCAATATCGAAGTCAGGCCAAATCTTCCAGTGTAACAGCATGGATATCTTGTAGGCTGCCTGAGAATTTCATCTGAGGGCAGTGCTCAATAATGGGCTCCAGGTTTTGATTATGAGTTCCACAGTCGCATGATGGGGATACTTTCATCTTCCATCTATGGAGCAGGTGGCAGCATCTACCATGCCCAGTTCTGAGGCGGTTGATGGTTGTCTACTGTATGTGAGGAAGGTTTGATCCTTCAGGTTGTACTGTGGGGTCCTCTATAAGGAATCCATTCTTTATTTCATAGTTCTTCCAAGCATTTTGCCATCGCTCAAGGCTGAGGGGAGATCACTGAAGAGTTTCAGTATAGATCCAAAATGGCCTTCAGATTTGAAATGGGTTGGTGGTAGGCTGTTCAAGTTGGCATGGATTGGCATGTCTTTGCTGGTGTAGCAGTTGTATTCTCTGAAGACTGCATGATTGCGGCGTAGTTGTCACAGTGCAATGCTTGCAAGACGGGCAGCCAAGGTGTTGGTGTCGCTAAAAATGTACCAGTGATAATTCTTATTATTAAATTAAAGTATAAAGTAAGACTGGTCATAGATATGGATGTTAATTCTTTGCTTTTGACCAAGTTTGTTATCTCTGATTTAAAATTAGAACTGTCATTTTAATATCACAGTCTGGGAGGAGCAGAACATATTCGTATCAAATGTTTCTGTCAGTGGCTGTTGCACTCCACTCAATCAGCACTGCTGTGCAGCATACATAACTCTAACTCTACAACCCACATTCTGTTTCCTGACAAACTTAGAGAGATGAAAAGCAGGATTTGGGGATTGTAAAAAATAAAATTGTCCCCCTTAATGTGATATTTTTCCCATGACTTTATTGTTTTTGAAATACGACTTTGAAAAAGTTGTTGACGTGGAGACGTGGAGCAGTGATCGATGAACAGACTTGCAGTGATTTAGGCAATTAGTGTCAATGTATTTGCCCTGGAGTTTGAAGTAGATATGACTTGCACATGGCTTAACCAGACTGCTTGCAACCTAGGTGTCAGATTTGACCCTGAAATGAGCTTCCAGTCACATATCCATGGCATAACTAAAACCGCCTATTTTCACCTCCATAACATTGCCCGCCTCTGCCCCTGTCTCAGCTCATTTACTGTTGAAACCCTCATCCATGCCTTTGTTACCTTTAGACTTGACTACTCCAACGCACTGCTGACTGGCCTCCCACATTCTACCCTACGTAAACTTGAGGTCGTCCAAAACTCAAACTCAGCAACCTATGTCCTAACTCGCACCAAGTCCCACTCACCCATTATCCCTGTGCTCGCTAACCTACGTTGGCTCCCGGTTAAATAACGGGTTTAAAATTTTCATCCTTGTTTACAAATCCCTCCATGGCTTCGCCCCTCCCTATCTCTGTAATCTCCTACAGCCTCAACCCCCCCCGCCCCCCGAGATATCCGCGCTCCTCAAATTCTGCTCTCTTGAGAATCCCTGATTATAACTGTTCAACCATTGGTGGGCGTACCTTCAGTCCTAAGCTCTGGAACTCCCTCCCTAAACCTCGCCACCTCTCTACTTCTTATTCCTCCTTTAAGACGCTCCTTAAAAGCTACCTCTTTGACCGAGCTTTTGGTCATCTGCCCTAATTTCTTCTTAGGCGGCTCGGTGTCAAATGTATTGGTTTTGTCTTATAACACTGCTGTGCGCCTTGGGACATTTTACTACGTTAAAGGATCTTTATAAATACAAGTTGTTGTTGTTGGATGCCACAGATCAGTTTGATTTCATTTTGGCTGGACATTAATGAGTTACCAGCAGCTGGTAACTAACTTCTGCTGTTTTTGTTATTTTCCTCTTCAGCTACATTCATCATATATACATACATGTACAACCAATAGATTTCTGGTGGTACAGCAGTGATTTTGTTTGCAGCCACCGCTAGCAATATGGAGGGCATGTTAAGTGTGGACTGGATTTTGACTTTTTGGATGCATGTGCTCCAGCCTTGTTCTCTGAATGAACAAACTTCAATGGGCTTTAACAAACTCACCTCCAGAGCTGTACTTCAATAAGTCATTGGTACAGCAACCTGACATAATTTCCATTAAAAAGCAAAAATGTTTTATTAATAATAACAACAGTTACAATCTTGTGTGTCGCTTTATAAATTGCTGAGGTTGTTTTCATTTTTCTTTAATCCTCTTTAATATTGAACTAGTTGTAAATGATCTCCGCAAGTTGTATGAATGTGCTGTCCTGCAGTTAGCTAGCTTGATTCAGATTCATTACTGTTGGAAATTAACCAACAATTATGTGACAGCCGCGAAGAAGCTTATAACTTTCCAACAGTGTGGGGATCCAACAGTCAACTTGTCAATGATATGTGCCTGTAGACACACAATGAAGGGAGGGATTTTGTTCAATACAATATTGATGTTTCCCTTTCCACTTGTTTGCAAATAGGTTTTGTGCTTCTAAGATTTGAAACATATGTACAGGTAATCAAGTCTGATTATTTTCCTGCAAAAGCATCACCAGAAATACTCAATCAAAAAACATTGACCAGCTCTCATTTTGTTTTCATTTCCATGCACAAGCAATTGTGAACCTCCCTTCTTCCAAGTGCCTTGGTAAAAATGGTAGTAACTCTTATTCTGAACAACTAGATTGTTCCAAAGTCACAAATGTAATATATATAGCTCTACCCAGTGGACTACTTTGGTAATGCAGCCATTGCTGTTTACAACACTAAAGAGGGAACAGGTCACCTGACAGATTCCTGAAGTTATCAGCCATCTTAGAGCCTGTGTGTTTGTGAGGTCGTACAGAAGATACAACATTGGCGACGAAGGATGGGATAATCCGATTTCCTAGCTGAAATTTTTGTTGTTGGATGATTCAGCCAACCAACAGGGAGACTTTGAGGGCTTCTTTGTTTGCAAAACAGCTAAAAGTCCAAGGTAAATTACAAGCACACTTGACTGAACTGCCAGAGTCCAGATAGCCACGCCTATGGGAATAATACGGTGCTTGGGTGAGTTTCAACATGACCGTGAGACTTTCGGAGCATATGTGGAGTGGCTAGAAATGTTTTTCACCACGAGTAGTATAAAAGAAGTCCCTGATGATGAAAACCGTAACCGGGTGGTGTTGGAAAGAGAACAGGCTATTTTCTTAACTGAAGCAAGGCCTGAGGTGTATGAAACCCTGAAAATTTTGCTTGTGCTTGTCAGGCCAAAGGACACATCACTTAAGCAGATTCAGCACTACAGTCCTGAGCCCCTGGATTTTGCTGAAAATTATTGTTTCAGAATATGAGATCAGTTAATCGACTAAAGTATCAGTGAGTACATTGTAGCATTAAAAAAGCTATCTACTCACGGTCATTTTGGAAACTTTCAGGGCTGAACATTGCGTGACCACTTTGTTTGTGTGATGGAAAATGAAGCGATCAGAAGAAAGTTATTGACAACTCCTAACTTGACGCTCGTCAAACAGCTATGTTAATGGGCATGGCCGACCAATATTCCCGAGAATTTCGTACAATTTCCAGTCGTCAGACAACCGAGGTGAATCGTCTGCAGGTTAAAAGTAAAGGTCTCAGCAACTGGCAATGGTAACAGAGCATTGAAATCATGCTATCAGTGCCTGGGACAACACATTGCTCAAAGTGTCCATAGGTGAAGGCAGAGTGTTTCTGCTGTAGGAAAACTGGGCATCTTGCGAAGGCATACCGACTGAAGAGTAAACCAACACTCAAGGTTATAAGTAGAAATCCCCAGAGACTATATAGCATGGAAGAAAAGCAACAGGATGAAGAGGTACATGTCATCAGGAGCACAAGAGTATTGAACAGCGATTCAAAAAGTATCATCATCCAAGTCGATGTTGCAGGAACCAAAATGCACTTGGAAGTCGACAGTGGTGCATCCGTGAGCATAGTACCGGAATCACAATATCTCAACAAATTGTGTGATTACCCATTAGAGAAATCCAAGATAGAGCTGTGAGGCTACTCAAGAGAGAACATTCCTGTGGTAGGTCGTATCGCTGTACCGGTGAAATACAAGGATGAATTTCAGAGCTTGTCCCTCTTAGGTAGTGGCAGGAGACAAGCCTGCCTTACTAGGTAGAAATTGGTTTCGATCAGTGAAGCTGGATTGGAGTGAGATTTTCCGTGTTGAAACGAGATTTGCATCGAAGGATGATGTCATCAAGAAATATCAAGAAGGTGTTTTGCGAAACAGGCAGTCCCATTCAAGGCTTCAAGGCGAGTGTTAGGATACAGAAGGATGCTGGACCAGTTTACTGCAAGCCATCAACGTATAAAAGCCATCAATGTTTACCATCATTACGGATGATAAGCCTCTGGCAGCAATCTTCTATCCAAAGTCCCGGTTCCAACATTAGCCGCAGCCCGAATGCAGAAATACACTTGGATTTTGTCAGCATATATATGTGATATTGAATACAGACGATCAGCTGATCACAGTGATGCTGATGCTATGTCTAGATTGCCTTCCCCATCACAAGTTACACCCGATAGGGAAGAAGTGTTCTATTTTTCATACAATGATGAACTACCAGTCACAGCTGAAGAGATTGGCAGAGCAACCAAACATGTCCCAGTTATGTCAAAGGTGTATGATTACATAGAAAATGGCTGGCCAAACCAGGTATCAGAGAAAGATATTCATCCATTCTTCATTCATAAAAATGAATTAGCAGTCGATAAGGATTGAATCCTGTGGGGTGCAAGAAAGGTTATACCAAATAAATTCAGGTCCAAATTATTAGGAGATCTTCAGGATCAGCACCTGGGAATGTGCTTGACCAAGAATTTTGTCTGAGATTACTTATGGTGGCCAGGTCTCGATAAAGATATTGAGTTCATCATGAGTCAGTATCCTACATGTCAATCGGTAAGCAAGAAACCACCATCAGTACCATTACAGCCATGGAAATGGCCAGCCAGTGTGTGGCAAAAGTTACATATTGATTTTGCTGAGCTAGAAGGACAGCAATTGTTCATTGTGATTGATGTGGGTCGAGGTGTTTTCAATGCAAAAAATAACAACGTTTAAAACATTCGACATTTTGCGAAGATTATTTTCTTCATTTGGCCTCGCAGAAGAAAATGTTTCTGATGATGGACCACAATTTTGTTCAGAAGAATTTGCTCAGTTCCAAGCAAAAATGGTGTGAAATATACCAAGGTTCCACCGTACCACCCTGCTTTAAATGGTGCAGCAGAGTACACAGTACAAATTGTTAAACGTGCCCTCATCAAACAGATGTTGGATCCAAATCCAACTAAACAAAAGTTGTCATTGTACCACAAATTGACTAATTTTCTAATTACATACAACGACTGGTAGAACACCAGCAGAGTTGTTTCTGAAACAACAGTCATGAACTAGTTTCTCCATAAAAGAGAAACAATTAAGTCAGAAAGAAAATCATGATAGAGGTAGAGTAAAAGAGAGAAGTGTGAAATTAAATCAGAAGGTGAGAGTGAAGAACCATTACCATAAATGGTTTAAGTGGTTACCAGGAAGAGTGGTGAAGATATGTGGTCCTCGCACATATTTGATCAAGATGTTTGATCATGGACAGATCAGGTTTGTTCACATTGATATTTTATCTACAGATGTGGAAGGAGTTGAAGATTGGAATGATTTGATTACTTCTGACTCATCAGAGAGTTTTGATACAAGTAGAGTACCAGTAGCAAATCCTACATCAAATGCACTGGAAACAAGTCCAAGAGAAAGTCAGAATTTAAGTCCGAGTCCGAGTCAGGCAGACCAACAGTCTGAAGTTATAAAGTGTTCAAATGTAAATCAAGGGCATCCCTTGGAGGGAAACTTTCCTCAGGGTCAGCCTAGAATGAGTCTAAGTTTGATACCATGTTTGGAAGGTTCTGTTCAAGAGTGAAGGTATCCTCTTCGAAACAGAAAACAAGTGGTTAAGCTTGATTTGTAAATATGACAAAATAAGTCCATATCCTTTGTTATCTATAACCATGCAAGTAATGTATTATTATTTTTTATAATTACTTCTTCATTAAGGATGGAGAAATGTAATATATATAGCTCCACCAAGTGGACTTCTGTGGTAATGTAGCCATTGCTATTTACAACAATAAAGAGAGAACAGTTCACCTGACAGGTTCCTGAAGTTATCAGCCATCTTAGAGCCTGTGTGTTTGTGAGGTCATACAGAAGATATCACAACAATCAAAGACTCGACTATTGCAATGTTCTCCTGGATGGACCCCCATCCTGCACACGCTGTAAATTTCCACTCATCCAGAATTCTGCTGCTCTCATCCTATCCCGACTAACAGTCCCGTCATGTGGTCGCTGACCTACATTGGCTCCTTGTCTGCCAATACTTTAAATTTAAAATTATAAAAGGATTTAAATGAAGACAGCTTCACCCTTCCGAGCTCTGTAATTTCCTCTAGCTCTACAATCCTCAGGGAACTCCGCATTGCTCCAACACTGGCCTCCCACACTCCCTACAGCCATCTAGGCTCGAAGCTTTGGAATTTCCTCATGAAAATACTGCACCAACTCTACCTCCTTCGTTAAGATCCTCCTTTAAATTTACCTCTTTGACCAAGCTTTGCCAGCCCTCCGAATATCTCCTTCTTTGGCTCTGCCAATTTTTGTTTTTGTACCTATGTTAAAGGTGCTCTATAAATGCTAGTTGTTATATACCAAGGGTGATTTTTATCTGCTGCTCGTCCCATTCACGCTGGAAATCGAGGTGATAGGTCAGGGAAAGTTGAAAAAAAGGAGTTCCTGCCCGAGGCCTGCCCAACTCTATTTTTTAAACATAGATTTTTAGTGACCAAAAATCGAATGAATGCTCCAAAAGATGCTCTGACTTCTCACCGGGCAGGTATCATAATCACTCTCCCCACTGCCTACCTCCAGTTGCAAATTACCCGTGTCTCAGAGTCATGTCCCCAATTAATGTTTCCCTATAACATTCCTCTTTCCATTATTTTAATGTAGGCATTAATCCATTTTAATTTTAAAATAGCAGACAAAGTAATGTCATATGAACATGTTCAGATTTATCTGCTAAAATTGCCAGCAGTAATTTTTAATCCTGTATGGTATATTCGCTTTAAATAATGTTATTGGATCTATAATCAATGATCCTCCCATTGTCTACACTCCTGTCCCTGCTCCATACTAATATCAGAGCAGGATTGTGAACTGCAATCTCGACCCCGGTGATTTAATAAACAGTATGTAGTGGCATCTAATTTGCCTCATTGGCAGGGTGGAACCATGGGCTAGAATTTCCTATCAGACCACCAGTGCTCGATCGTCACCCAAAAAAACACTAAGATTGGGAAGATTATCGCTGGCGAAAATTTCCCCCCCAAAAATAAAAAAATCCACCGAGCGAAAAACATTGGCCTTGCACCCCCATTCTGGACAACAAAAGTGCAATTTCGGGTCGATTGGGATGGTTCATAAACAAAATGGGTGAAAAATAAAAAAATCAATAAAAATTTACCCCGAGGCTGCGGGTTAGGCCTAACACCAGAAAAACATTAAAATAATTTTTCAAGAAATATGAACTAAAAAATCAAAAAAAATTCCCAAGACCCTTAACACTAAATCACCACAACACGTTTTTCAAATAATGAGTAAAACCCAATTACTAACCTTTTTCTTGCAGAGGTAGTCACCTACCGCCCAGCTCCGCTGATCCTCGTGGGTGTTTTTTAAAAACTTGCCTACGGGTCACCGCACAGCCAAATATCGCGTCAGGGTGATCTCAGAATGGTGCTCACCGGCGGTCCGCTCCCCAGCAGTACCTCAAAACCACCGGCGTAACTCAGGTAAGGACATTTTAGCTCACCTGATTACCGCCTACAATAGCCAATACCGCCCAGAAACCGGGCGGTAAGCCATTGGAAATTCCAGCCTCCAGGATATGTTACATTTTCAGGATTCGAGATACGAAACTGCTCAGATGATGTGCATTACACAACATAAAAGCTGCCCTGAACAATTTGTAATCTTTTAAAATAGCCAAAGTCCAAAAGCTAAACTCAAGATAAACCATTTCGTGCTAATCCTCTTAAATATCATTCATTCTCAAGTTTAACTTGTACCTCTCGGGCTGGATTTACTTCTCTTTCTGATGTGTAAAGTGGAACTGATGCAGAAGTGATTGATTTAATAGCCAGTGTCTCATTGTGGCATTGAGGGGCAAAGTGTATGATACTTGCTGTGTTATTCTTTTCCATTCACTGAGAGCAAGCTTGACTTTTGCAATATATCCTGAGAAGACAGTGGCAGGTGTGCCTGTCAGTGGAATCACAGTACTGAAGAAACCAGAACTGCATCAAATAGAAGGAAAGAAATCTATGGTTTATGTAATATAATTTTTGAAACAACTGCTGACTTCCTTTGAATAAATTCCAAAATGTGATACTATGATCTGTAGGTGAACTAGGGTGCTAATCACATTGATATTTGAGGTCTAAAGACCCTTCCTAGCACTGACTACACTTCAAAGGTACTTAGTTGACTGTAAAGTGCTTTGGGACTTCCTGAGGTCGTGACAAGCACCACATCAATGAAAGTCTTTATTTAATTTCTTTCTTTCCTGGAGGAAGGGTCTTTAGACTTGAAACATGAACTGATGGACTTCTGTTTTCCACATTTGTTGCAGGACCTGCTGAATATTTCCAGCTTTTTCTGTTTACGTTTTCAGTTTTCCAACATTGTTGGCTCTCTGAGGAATAATAAGTGCCGCTGTACGTCACTATAACAAACCCCCTTGGGACCGGCAGAAAAGATTGCTCACTATTGTAGGGTGTGGTAACTTGCTGCATCAGAAAAATGAAGGAATTACCAATTTGCATCGGACATCATTTTATTATGTTTAAAAAAAGCTATACAATGTAGATTGCTTCATATTAGTGTTTTTCTCAATTTACCTTGTTTCTATCTTGTGAACCATTCCAAAATGATCCTCAGTTCCAGGTAATGACTGGCAAATATTTAGGCCTTGTGTGTAACACATCGCCCAATACCAGAATATTACTCTCTCTAACTCTTTTTAAACAGCGATAGACTGCTTTATTATCATCATGGGTCGCATAACGGGGTTTTTCCTTTGGAATGGTGTTTCGTCTTCGACGATACCAAACTTTCCTTTATTGGCCCATATAGTTAGAACTGTGCTCTTTGCTGATCCTAGCTTGTTGCAGATTGTGGCTTGCAATTTTCGTTTATGGTCCAGATCATTGATTTGAAGTTTTGTTTGAAACAATGATGATCTCTTGGGCATGATCTTCACGCACATTGCCCGGCTACAGTTGCCTTGAGCCTGTTACCTTATTACAGTTTGTGTGCAGATGACAAGCCATCTTATCAGACAATGTATGTTGGTGTCATGCAGGATTCGCACTACGATAGGTTATCTTTCAATTAGCCTCAGCTTGAATTCCATTGTTGTATCCGGGTCGATCCTGCTTATGTGTTCGTTGTAGTAGGGCTGATTTCCTTGGAAAAAATTGTGTCTTGCCTTTGGGATCGTTAAAACTGTGGGTTTTTTATACGCAGGATTTGTTATAGTGAAGTTATACTGTTTTAAAACCCTGACATTTAAATATAAGTATTCTGTGGAAAAATGGTCAAAAAATGTTACCGTGGTTGACTCTTAATGCCCTCTGAAGTGGCCCAGCAAGTCGCTTAGTTATAAAAATAATCACAGTAGCAACTAGAGATGGGCAGCAAATATGGCCTTGCCAACATCGCCCCAAGAGCAAATAAATAAAGCAAAAACCCTCTTTTCATTTGAGACTGAAGATTGTAGGCTAGGGTAAAAGAACCAAATCTTCAAAATGGTGAAAGAAATAAAAGAGTCACATAATGTCGATGCGAGTAGTCCATTTAACTGTGAGCATTGAATTGGAAGATGCAAAAGTCTCATTCTGAGGCATGGCTGGGTATGCGAGAGGATTGTATTTTCCACTGAGTAGTGAAAATGTGGAATAGATTCCCAGCAAAACAATATTAATGTGTTGATTGTTTTCTTCACAAACAAACTATAAAAATGCTGGTTAAGATTTGAATTGAAGATTATAGTAATAAGAGCAATAGTTGAATACTTCACTTCCTGGGCAGCAATTTGGCAGGGTAGATCATGCTCTCTTTATAGAACCTGCCTGACTTTCATTCCATTGAAATTAATGGAATGAAAGTCAGGCGAGTTCCTTAAACGGTATGCGATTTGCCCCACCAGACTACTATCCAGGTTATGAAGATGAAAATCTACCCCAATGGATCCTATGCTGCTTTGACCAAGGAAATGTCATCTGTGGAAAATCAACAAGCCAGAGTTGAAGAGCAGAGATGCAACAATATGTGGCTATCCTGAAGGGTTGCTTGATTTCCTTTGCTGAACTTTCTCCCAAGAGATTAAATAAATTGTGTCGAGTCCCTGATTGATTTTTGTACATGGTTTGTGGAAGGAGCATATGTTGGTGAACCAAATGGCCTTTGCTTTTCCATGCTTTTTGGACGGAAGATTTCCTCTGTGCACTGTATGTAATGAAATCACAAATAGATTTATAAAGAATGAGTCAATGATTTGATTATGCATTGTACACAGAGTTGTAGATTGTACCAGAATTGTAAGCAACACGTGGATAATTTTCTCATTTTTGCTAATGCTGAAGGCTCTGTCAATAGTAGGCTTATTTCCAATAAGTCCTGCGGCTAGGTTCATCTGGAAACAAAGTTGGATGCAGACTAATTACATTCAATAGAGACAAGAAAGCCTCTTCCTTCTAAAGGTATCAAATTTCTGTGACCGTCTACAAGTCTCCTAGTTGCAATTGCAGGTTATCTTTAGGTCAGATATCTAGGTATTCCACAATTGCACAGTTAGGCAGATAAGTAGAATTGCAGCCAATTTATATATTTTCATATTTGTACTCACCTAACACATCCAATCTGAGTGGCATAATTTCTGATTGTAGATTCCACTGTACTAAATTCATAATTATTACATTGGGGGAAAAAGTACTGAAAACAAATTTGCTAAATTTGGAATGGCACCACATTGAGTTTATTCTACAATTTTTAGCACAGACTTTGGCCAGCCATGGGTCCCAGTCCACATTTTCCATTCCTCGGACTCTGGATTACTGCTTGTCTCTTTCCCATTTACTCCACCATCAGAGGCAGATCTGATCTATCAGTCAGTCCCCATTCATCTGCTTTCAGGATCTCTCAAAACCACTTTGCCAGCTAACTTTGTTTGAAAACCTATGGAAATGTATCTCTTTGACTATGCTTTCAGTTCTCCCCTCTTAATCTTTTCCAATTCCTGCACAGGGTCCTTCTCTCCCTTTTGCCAAATGTTCCAGACTGGGCTTTTACATGATGGATGCTACAACAATACAATATTGCAACTTGTATAGTTGCAGTGATACCCCTCATGTATAAGAAAATACAGACTTTCTGGCTGTTCCAAGTTCTGACACAGGCTGACTTTTTTTAAGTCTTTAATTAAAGTAAATCATCCATAATCATTAAACACAGCCATGAGTGCAAAACATTTTGTTAATCACAGGCAGCGTTAGCAATTTGGATAAGGTATCAGTGATAAGAGCTTCCATCACTCTTCAAACTGAAGACTACAATTCAGTTAATTATTAAAATGCCTGGGATCACTTTATTTGTCTGGTTTTAGTACTTGCATTAAACTGATAAAAGTAAATCCCTTAGATTTTCTGTTTAATATCCTCACTTTAATGACCCTCAATGCAATGATTTCCACTCCACACCACTTTCAAATAGTAGCCATAAATGATCACATGATGAATGAGATGCTTCAGATAACGATACGAAGGATCATTGGATACACACAACATGATATATGGCTCATGTGACAATGGGATCTGGCAACTTTAATGCATTTGCTGTTCACAAGCCACCAGTTACTGGTGAAGGCATAAACAGACTGGAGTTTTTTTTTCATCACCAACTACCCCACGCAAAATTCATGATTAAACATCACAACATTTCAGCAAATATTGGCATTCAGTGTCTCCATTTTGACATCAGTTAAAGGTATGGGAACAAGTTGAACTTTAAAAGTTTTGCATGAAAAATCAGGTTCATGATGAAATGCCAGCTGGGACTACCTCTAGTGTATGTTTTGAAGAAAAAGACAATTTCTGCAGCAATTTCAAGTTAGAATCATAGAATCATATAGCACAGAAGGAGGCCATTTGGCCCATCGTGGCTGTGGCAACTCTTTGAAAGAGCTATCCAATTGGTCCCACTCCGCTGCTCTTTCCCCATAACCCTGAACATTTTTCCTCCAAGTATTTATCCAATTTCATTTTGAAAGTTATTATTGAATCTGCTTCGACCATCCTTTGAGGCAGTGCATTCAAGATCATCATAACTTGGTGTCGCCTCTGGTTCTTTGTGTCCTTTGGTTACCAACCCTTCTGCCACTGGAATCAGTTTCTCCCTATTTACTCTATCAAAACCACTGTGCTGGTTCACACGAGAACAATAGCTGGCTGAGGTAACAGAGGCCAATCAACTCCTGCCAAAGATCACATGAGCAAGGGTTAAGTGTCCTCAGGAGAAAAAGGAAGAAAAATCAGAAGCAGTTTAAAAAAAAAATCATGCAATAAAAATTTTTACAGATTGTTAGCAATAGAAATGTTTTATTAGTGAATTCATTATGAAAAAATACTGCCAAAGGCATATCTCTCCTTTATTAGTTCACAATTGCTATAAACTTCCACACAAAGCATTTTATGTGGAAGTAAGATTTTTTAAAAAGTGAACAGATTTTGAAAATAATTTGTGAGCTCGGTTATTAACACTCAGAGGGAAGCTTCAATGCCTGAGTGAGTGATTGACAGATTTTTTATTTTAGATTCTGGGTTTGTATAATGAGAACCTTCACAGGGCAGACAGATTGTGCAGGTCATGGAAGGGTTGACACCAGAGATTCGGTAGGGCAGACATGCTGGGCATTTTAAGCGTAGGTACTAAAGGACGAGTGCTTCATGCTGGCCATACGGGCAATGAGCAGCAGGCACCATATGAATTGTGTTAGCAGTAAAATAGCAACAGCAATGAAAGTTGAATGAGTTTACATTATGAACAAAATGCATGTCCTAAAATATATGAACAAGATTTATTTCTGGGTGATAATGTAAAACGGGCGATATCAATTCAGCTGTGTGTTATTGAGGTTAATGAAGATGAAAGTCGGGAGAGATGGACAAAGAGCGGCTCAATCGATACAGCCCATTTTGCACTATGGACCAATGTCAAAATACTCCACAATGCATCAGTTTACTGATATCTGCAGACAAATACGTGAGGCTTAAGCTTCTCTCACCAGGAATGATAATTGATGTTATTTAACTTTAAATTTTCTGTTGTCAATTACCTATGTTTCTTGAATCTTGTCCTACTTCAAGCAATTTTCATCAAATGATTTCATTTCTGACCATAAGGGTAACGAATGAATGAATTAAAAGCTTGGTCTCAAATTTTCTGATGTATCTTTGCCCTTCATTTTTCTACTGTCCTCCTCTGAAGGTGGTAAAGCTTGTTGGATTATAGTTCCATCAGCACTGGCAGTACCTTGCCCAAGTGACTATTGACAGTCCACCCAATCATGGAGACATTCGAGCTGAGCCCCACCCATCATGTCAGAAACACTATTCTGAATCACGTGGGTGACAGACAACAGTGTGCACTGGACTGTTCAGAGATGTAGGTGGGTTGCAAAATCTGCATTGTTCAAGCCTCTGGCACCTTCAGAGCTAGTTAATGGTTTCAGTCCTCCTAGACTTGAAACAATTCATCGGAATGAATAGATGCATGTCAGCCAGCTGCTATGTGCAAAAAACATATTCTGGTATTAAGGGTGGCCCACAAGCTGA
Source organism: Pristiophorus japonicus (assembly GCF_044704955.1). Lineage (NCBI taxonomy): Eukaryota > Metazoa > Chordata > Chondrichthyes > Pristiophoridae > Pristiophorus > Pristiophorus japonicus. Next base: position 24,834,728 of record NC_091982.1, read on the forward strand.
CCCCATACCTGTGGCAGTACATTCTTGTTCTTCCAGTACTCGACCCTTAGGAACCTGGTTACCATCAACCAGCCACATCTGAACATGGAATTTGAAATTAACCAAAAAGAGAAAAGATAACTTCAAGAAATATGAATTAAGTAATCCTTTTATTTGAAAAAAATCAATTACATCTGTGTAATTCCACTCTGAATTCGAGAATTATGAATTGCTCCCATTCCATGCATCTATCCCATTTAGTTAAATCATTTCAAGTCTAGCAAGTCTAAAAACATTAAACGTGGTCTAAAGTTGCTAGGGACATGCAGTCGTATAATGTGAGTGCTTACAAGAGTTGTCGGAAAAAGTGCTGGAGTGGTTTGCTGTGGAAGCAAGTCCAATGAATACAAATTAGCTGACTCAAACCTTTTTAAGTTGGCTGTGTTATGTGTCCTTCTCCTGTAATCAAGAGTCCACTGACCTGTGAACACTCAGTGCTGAGCAAACTGATGCAGTTGGGTGGCTATTCAGAAGGTCCAACCTAAACCCTGCTGAGAATAATTGCTGGCTGCACAGCTATGGACTCAAAGGTATCTAATATGAACTACTGTATTTCATATTTCACAATGATCTTGGCACTTACCTTTAATGGTACTTTTAACTAGACTACTAATGTGAGCCACTGTAGTAAGTTCATTTACACCATTAGCTCAGTAACTAATGAATTGATAAATAACATTGGTATTATTTCCAGACAAAAGCATACTTTAGTCTCTGGAAGGTCTGGAAGGTGTGATTTTTTAAAATGTCTTTCCTTATTTGTTGGTTGCCGATAATCAGCTTAGTTAGAAGTACACAGTAAAAAATTATATTCAAAAAAAGTGTTTTTACCTTTTTATAGTACTTCCCTTGCTTTTTACATTCCTCTGTGAAGGCAAATGAATGAATAACAGAAAGAAGTAAGTACTTTTAGCAGCATTGTAAAATGATCCATGCCTTTGTTACAAATGTTACAAAAACTGAACTTAATTAAGTTGGATGATGCAGTAACAAGGTGATCTACGAGGCCAAATTTGTTGAGGCAAGAGGCCTTTTGCACACTGGGCATGGGTTGGGAAATTGGCCTTGCAACCTCACATGCCCAAATTACATCATGCATAATTATCTGGAGATGAAACTGAGCTACTGGCACAAGTGAGCTGCATTGAATAGGATAATTGTTTCAATTTAGTCCATCACCAAAGTTCCCAACGTTGGGTGAGGTTACATCCATCACACAATCTCTGATTGTGTACAAACTGATTGTATCAGGGATCCTGCTCTGCTCAAGTAGCTTTCTTAAAGATAAGTTAATGTTGTTCAGTTACTAGGAAGAACATTTTTAATGTTTTCTTTTAATTTTGCTCTCTGTATTCATTGGCTGGGTTCTACGAGGGTGCAATTGAAGGCGGGTCTGGAGGGAAGTTTGAAAAAGCTTTGAGCGGGTCAGGAACCCACTGTCATCCCGCCTCCATGCACCTTTCCCTCAGGCGCGTTTACCAGCGCAGCAGCGACCAGAACAGCAGAGGTGGCCGAGGTAATTGAGATCATTATGAGCTACTTTTCAGACCCTTAAACCTCTTTTTAACCCGACCATTCAAATTTCCCTGGATGAGCACAGGAATCACGCAGCTCGGGAACCATGTCTGTGAACCTGAGGTGGAAGTTCAGTGGCCACTGTTCCACCTCATTAGTGCACAGCATGAAAAGTACAATAAAAAGACCTGCCAACTATTACATCAGAATGGTTGTCATTTATACAGTCTCACCTTGGTCCTCAGAACCGGACCCAACACCAGCAGCACCAGGCACACCAGCAGCACTAACAGCAACACCACCAACCTTCTCCTCAACCACCTGATGCTGCACAGGACAGAGGACATCAGCGCAGGACTGCACTGCACCGGAGGCGATAATACAGGGTGTACAGGCAGAGGATGAGCCTCCTCAACATGACTGAGCAGCAGTGCCAAAGGAGGCACAGGCTATTGCACAAAGTCGTCGCATAATTTTCACATTGCTGGAGCAAGACCTGCAGCTCAGAGGAGCGGGTGGACACGTCTTACCAGTGGTTGTCAAAGGCACCAGCTCCCTCAGCTTCACCTCTGGCTCCTTCCAGGGATCGACAGCGGACATTTGTGGCATCTCGCAGTTCCACAGATGCATCACACAGATCACCGATACCCTCTTTGACAATTCAGCCAATTATATTAATTTTGGCACTGATGAAGCCAGTGTTACTAGCAGGCGCTGGCCTTTGCCGCACTGGCTGACATTCCATAGGTGTACGGCATCATCGACTGCACACTTGTAGCCATCAGGGCACTCCATCATCACCCAGGAGTCTTTGTCAACTGCAAGGGTTTCCATTCCCTCAATGTGCAGCTCATCAGCAAACATAGCATAAACACATTATGCATGTGTGTGCCAAATGACCTGGCAGCTGCCATGACTCTTGTCTTGCGCCCTCTGGTGAGTAGTCTCCATTATCTGCTCTTGCTCACCTGTGAGTTGTGAGACACTAGGTGACAACACTACTCTACCGCGCATGGGACCCACTTGTGTCTGGTGACGGTGCATCCCCAGAGGCTGAAGGCTCCTCTGAGGAATCATCTTGCTTTGCCTCCTGGACAGTTGAGGGGTGGGGGTGGGGTGGTGGCAGTGGTAGGGTGGGAGCTCTTGGAGGAGGGTAAAGGGATAAGTTAGATATCTCATATCAAGAATGGGTACAGATACCATTATGCGCATGATGAACATTCACTGGATGCTGACATCAGTTCCCATATGAGTGATGGCTGTATGTCATTTGGCTGTATGAGATGTAATTCTCCCACCTCCAGCTGCTCTGTGACTCCAGACACTTCTAGAGCAACCTCCTCTGCTGCTGTTAAGATGGCCAATGATGAAAGGCCACCTCTGGTTCTCTCCCTCTTACTGTGGGCTCTCTTTTCCTGCAAGGAGGGAAAGAAGAGAAGGTTGAGTGACAGTGATGGAATAAGTGTAAGGAATGGATGGGTTTCATCTTTAGAGGGTGACTATGATGGAGTGGGGTGCCAATGCCAAATGGCTTCCTTGTGTGTTGTTAGTTGGTATTGTTGTATCTCTGCACCTTGTTACAAACTCACACGAGGCATGGATATTTCAGACATGGTCACTTTGTGACCTTCACTTTATTCCCAGGACTAAAGAGTGCTGATCTTGGGTGGGACCTCCCCTTTTATACCTGGAAGCCCAGGTGAGGAGCTCACTCCCTGTGGTCAGGGTGTGCATTACAAGGGTACAGGTACAGTATGCATGAGTTACAGTTACATACTTATAGTCATTGCAAGATGGTGAAATACATGACATCACCTCCCCCCTTCGGTCTTTTAGTTTCAGAGGTTAAGTCTATCGGGTGGTCGGCGCTCTCTTGTGGAGCGCCGCAGTTGTGGCTCTGGTGGCTGAGGTGATTCCGGCCTATCCGGGCTGGCCGCAGGGACTGTGCATGCTGAGGGCTGTCTTTGTTGCTCGTGCGCTGGCAGTGGTATGGGTGCTATCTCATCATGCTCTTCTTCCGGTTCCTCTGTGTCTGCCCTGAACCTTGTCTTTACTTGGTCCAAGTGTTTGCGGCATATCTGCCCATTGTTTAGTCTGACCACCATGATCCTGTTTCCTTCTTTGCCAATTACGGTGCCCTCAAGCCATTTGGGTCCCAAAGCATGGTTAAGAACAAATACCGGGTCATCTATTTCTATCCACCTCCCCATTGAGCCTCGATCATGGAGCTCGGTTTGGGACTGGCGCTTGCCCTCAACAATGTCTGCCAGGGCTGGGTGAATGAGGGACAGCCGCGTCTTGAGCGTGCGTTTCATGAGGAGTTCCGCTGGCGGGACTCCCGTGAGCGAGTGCGGCCGGGACCTGTCGGCCAGCAGGAGGCGCGATAGGCGGTACTGAAGGGAGGGTCCTTGGACGCGTAGCATGCCCTGCTTTATGACTTGGACCGCCCATTCCGCCTGGCCATTGGAGGCCGGCTTGAATGGCGCTGTCCGGATGTGCTTGATCCCATTGCCCGACATAAACTCCTGGAATTCATGACTGGTAAAACAAGGGCCATTATCGCTGACCAGGATGTCTGGCAAGCCGTGGGTCGCGAAAACTGTACGCAGACTCTCCACAGTGATGGATGTCGTGCACGAGTTCAATATGATGCACTCGATCCACTTCGACTATGCATCGACAACGATCAGGAACATTTTTCCCATGAACGGGCCCGCATAGTCCACGTGAATACGTGGCCACGGCCTGGTGGGCTCGGGCCATGGACTGAGTGGGGCCTCCCTGGGGGCATTGCCCAACTGGGCACACGTCGTGCACCTGCGAACCCAGTGTTCCAGGTCTGAGTCAATCCCCGGCCACCACACGTGTGACTGGGCAATGGCCTTCATTAACACGATGGCAGGGTGCTCGCTGTGGAGTTCCCTGATGAATGCTTCCCTTCCTTTCTGGGGCATGACTACCCGGCTGCCCCATAACAGGCAGTCGGCTTGGATGGAGAGTTCATCCATCCGTCTCTGAAACGGCCTGACTTCCTTGGGGCATGCCCTGTATGCGGGCGCCCAGTCCCCAGTCAGGACACATTTCTTTATCATGGATAGGAGGGGGTCCCTGTTTGTCCAGAGTTTGATCTGGCGGGCTGTGATGGGAGAGCCCGCAGTGTCAAAAGCCTCAACGGCCATGACCATCTTGGTGCTCTGCTCCGACGCCACCTCGGTGGTGACCAGTGGGAGCCTGCTGAGCGCATCAGTGCAATTTTAGGTGCCTGGCCGGTGCCGTATGGTGTCATACGCAGCCAGCGTGAGGGCCCATCGCTGTATGCGAGCTGACGCATTAACGTTGACAGCCTTGCTGTCGGACAACAGGGATGTTAACGGCTTGTGGTCCGTCTCTAGATCGAACCGTCTACTGAAAAGATACTGGTGCATCTTTTTCACACCATACACACAGGCGAGTGCCTCCTTCTCGACCATGCCGTATCCACGCTCTGCCTGGGAGAGCGACCTGGAGGCGTAAGCCACCGGTTGGAGTCGGCCGTCATCGTTACCCTGCTGCAAAACACATCCAACGCATCGCATATTAAAACCAGTTTTTTACAGGGGTCATACAAAGTCAACAGTTTGTTGGAACACAGCAGGTTCCTCGCCTTATTGAAAGCCCGTTCTTGACAATCCCCCCAAGACCATTCACAACCTTTACGGAGGAGCATGTGTAACGGCTCCAATAATGTGCTTAAGTTTGGCAGGAAGTTCCCAAAATAGTTCAAGAATCCCAGGAATGATCGCAACTCCGACGTGTTGCCGGGCCTGGGCACCCAGCGAATCGCCTCAGTGGGCCGGCAACCCTCCTGCCCAGGAACTCGACCTCTGGGGCCAAAAACACGCACTTGGCCTTTTTCAGCCGCAGGCCTACCCATTCCAATCGGCGTCGCACCTCCTCCAGGTTGCAGAGGTGTTCCTCAGTGTCTCGACCCGTTATAAGGATGTCGTCTTGGAACACGATCGTTCCAGGGATGGACTTGAGCAAGCTTTCCATGTTTCGCTGAAAGATAGCCGCTGCCAAACGAATGCCAAACGGGCACCTATTGTCAACAAATAATCCTTTGTGTGTCGTGATGGTGGTCAGAAACTTGGATTCTTCAGCCAGTTCCTGAGTCATGTAGGCCGAAGTGAGGTCCAGCTTCATGAACAGCTTACCACCTACCAGCGTGGCAAAAAGGTCCTCCGCTCTCGGGAGCGGGTAATGGTCTTGCAGCGACAATCGGTTGATGGTGGCTTTGCAGTCGCCAGAAATCCTGACCGAGCCATCTGCTTTGAAGATGGGAACAATGGGACTTGCCCAGTTGCTGAATTCAACGGGAGAAATTATGCCCTCTCTGAGCAGCCTGTCCAGTTCACTTTCAATTTTTTCACGCATCACGTACAGCACTGCTTTGGCTTTGTGGTGCACTGGTCTGGCATTCGGGGTGATGTGTATCACTACTTTGGTGCCCTTGAACGTTCCAACACCGGGTTGAAAGAGTGACTCGAATTTTTGCAATACCTGCGAGCATGAACTTCGCTCCACGGATAAATGTCGTGCACATCCCCCCATTTCCAATTCATCTCAGCTAGCCAACTCCTCCCCAAGAGCTCGGGGCCATTTCCCGGAACAATCCAGAGTGGCAGCCGGTTTTGTGATGCATTATGCGTTACCACCAAGTTTGCACTGCCCAGCACTGGGATGGTCTCTTTGGTGTATGTATGTAGTTGCTTCTCAATACGTTCCAGTTTGGGCCTGCTAGCCATAGTCTCTCAAATTGTTGGGCACTCATGAGTGACTGGCTAGCTCCGGTATCCAGCTCCATGTGCACCGGGATGCCATTCAGTAAGACTTTCATCATCATGGGTGGCGTTTTGGTGTATGAGCTGTGGACATCAACCACATGAACTCTCTGAACTTCAGCATCCATGGTTGTTCCCCAGGCCTCATCCTGCATTGCAGACCCCTCGTCTGGGTCCTCTGTCTCGCAGACTAGCCTCGCTACTGCCTTTTTGCACATCTTGGCCAGGTGTCCCTTGACATTACAAATCTTACAGGTGTAAAGTTGGAACCTGCAGATTTTTGCAGTGTGTCTGCTCCCACATCTCCAACATGAGCTGAGATTGCTGTTAACAAAAGGACTATTCCCAGGCATTACTCTCTGATGGCCCTTTTGGCTGTTTCTAAGCACTCTGATGGGAGTTGTTATTTGTCCCATCACAGGATGTATTGTTCCTCGTGATGGCGTGAATTGCCAATCCCCTTTCTGTCATGTATTCAACCAGCATTGTAACCCATGTATAATCTAAGTTGTGCACTGTGAGAACAGTGGCCACTGGGTGGTGAACTTGTGGGAGACACTCCTAACCTGGACCTTCAGATATAAAAGGGGAAGCTCCACCCACTTCCAGCACTTGAGTGCTAAGGAATAAAGGACAAGGAACAGACTGACCACCTCAAAAGCATAGGCCTCGTGTGCATTTATACTATATAGTAAGGACGTATCACTTTCCAGTGTCCCTGTTGCCAGGAGCTGGGTGGTGTCGAATTGCCCTTGCCTGCCTGTGGGGTTCTGTGTCATTTTTATAACATTGATTCCCTGGTTCAATGCAACTTTAAAACCAGGGCTGCGTGTGTAAATTAGCTTGGTCTCTTCTTCCCCTTCCATAAAGGTCTGAGCTATCAACGCCGCCCCTTCTAAAGTCAAATCCTTAGTCTTTATGAGCTTCCTGAAAATGCCGGCATGATTAATGCCCTCGATGAAAAAGTCCCTTAACATCTCCCCCCTGCAGGCATCGGAGAACTTAGAGACTGGCCAAACGCCGCAGTTCCGCCACGAAGTCCGAGATGTTTTGACCCTCCCGACGCCGGTGAGAGTAGAACCGGTGCCGGGCCATGTGTATGCTACTTGCCGGCTTGAGATACTCACTGATCAGCTGGCTGAGCTCTTCGAAGTACTTGTCCGCTGGCTTTTGGAGTGCGAGCAGGTCTTTCATTAGCGCATACGTCTGTGGAACACAGCTGGTCAGTAGATGCGCCCTCCGCTTGTCAGCCGCTACCTCTTCCAGCCAGTCCTTTGTGACAAAGCTCTGCTGGAGTCTTTCCACAAAGCCGTCCCAGTCCTCACCCACACAGTAGCGTTCCTCTGTGCTGCCGGTGGCCATCCTCGTGGTTCGGTGATTCCCGTTTCTCATCGCCAGATGTTGTGTCTCTGCACCTTGTTACAAACGCACACGAGGCATGGATATATCAGACACGGTCACTCTGTGACCTTCACTTTATTCCCAGGACTAAAGAGTGCTGATCCTGGGTGGGACCTCCCCAGAATCAGGGGAAGTCATAACGGGGAACAAAGAAATGGCAGACTAATTGAACAAGTACTTTGGTTCGGTAATCACCAGGGAGGACACAAACAACTTTCCGGCTATAAAAGGGGTCAGAGGGTCTAGTCAGAAGGAGGAACTGAGGGAAATCCTTATTAGTAGGGAAATTGTGTTGGGGAAATTGATGGAATTGAAGGCCGATAAATCCCCAGGGCCTGATGGATTGCATCCCAGAGTACTTAAGGAGGTGGCCTTGGAAATAGCGGATGCATTGACAGTCATTTTCCAACATTCCATAGACTCTGGATCAGTTCCTATCGAGTGGAGGGTAGCCAATGTAACCCCACTTTTTAAAAAAGGAGGGAGAGAGAAAACAGGGAATTATAGACCTGTCAGCCTGACATCAGTAGTGGGTAAAATGATGGAATCAATTATTAAGGATGTCATAGCAGCGCATTTGGAAAGAGGTGACATGATAGGTCCAAGTCAGCATGGATTTGTGAAAGGGAAATCATGCTTGACAAATCTTCTGGAATTTTTTTTGAGGATGTTTCCAGCAGAGTAGACAAGGGAGAACCAGTTGATGTGGTGTATTTGGACTTTCAGAAGGCTTTCGACAAGGTCCTACACATGAGATTAATGTGCAAAGTTAAAGCACATGGGATTGGGGGTAGTGTGCTGACGTCGATTGAGAACTGGTTGGCAGACAGGAAGCAAAGAGTAGGAGTAAATGGGTACTTTTCGGAATGGCAGGCAGTGACTAGTGGGGTACCACAAGGTTCTGTGCTGGGGCCCCAGCTGTTTACATTGTACATTAATGATTTAGACGAGGGAATTAAATGTAGTATCTCCAAATTTGCGGATGCCACTAATTTGGGTGGCAGTGTGAGGTGCGAGGAGGATGCTATGAGGCTGCAGAGTGACTTGGATAGGTTAGGTGAGTGGGCAAATGCATGGCAGATGAAGTATAATGTGGATAAATGTGAGGTAAAAACAGAGAGACAGACTATTATCTGAATGGTGACAGATTAGGAAAAGGGGAGGTGCAACGAGACCTGGGTGTCATGGTACATCAGTCATTGAACGTTGGCATGCAGGTACAGCAGGCGGTTAAGAAAGCAAATGGCATGTTGGCCTTCATAGCGAGGGGATTTGAGTATAGGGGCAGGGAGGTGTTACTACAGTTGTGCAGGGCCTTGGTGAGGCCACACCTGGAGTATTGTGTACAGTTTTGGTCTCTTAACTTGAGGAAAGACATTCTTGCTATTGAGGGAGTGCAGCGAAGGTTCACCAGACTGATTCTCGGGATGGCAGGACTGACATATCAAGAAAGACTGGATCAACTGGGCTTGTATTCACTGGAGTTCAGAAGGATGAGAGGAGATCTCATAGAAATGTTTAAAATTCTGATCGGTTTAGACAGGTTAGATGCAGGAAGAATGTTCCCAATGTTGAGGAAGTCCAGAACCAGGGATCACAGTCTAAGGATAAGGGGTAATCCACTTAGGACCGAGATGAGGAGAAACTTCTTCACCCAGAGAGTGGTGAACCTGTGGAATTATCTACCACAGAAAGTTGTTGAGGCCAATTCACTAAATATATTCAAAAAGGAGTTAGATGTAGTCCTTACTACTAGGGGGGTCAAGGGGTATGGCGAGAAAGCAGGAATGGGGTACTGAAGTTGCATGTTCAGCCATGAACTCATTGAATGGCGGTGCAGGCTCGAAGGGCCAAATGGCCTACTCCTGCACCTATTTTCTATGTTTCTATGTTTATACCTGGAAGCCCAGGTGAGGAGCTCACTCCCTGTGGTCAGGGTGTGCATTACAAGGGTACAGGTACAGTATGCATGAGTTACAGTTACATATTTATAGTCATTGCAGGATGGTGAAATACATGACAGGTATGATTGCATTAGGGTGAGTGTGAGAGGTGGTTAGTCACATGGGGATGTGATAATGTAGATAGAGAGAGAGGCATGGGTGGATGTGCAAGGTATGTTGATGTGAGTAATGATGTGCAGGATTGGGTTGGGAAGGAAGAGTGATGGGGATGTGATGAGAGGCAAAGCAGGATGAAGTTGAGTGTGGCTGTGCACTCACCTTTGCTCATCTAATGAGATAATTGAAATGTTTGCGGCACTGCACCCAAGTCCTCCTGACCACACCTCTGCTGTTCACCTCCTCTGCTATTTGGCCTGTTGGGGGAGGTCTCTTCTGTCTATCGGAAGGGAAGAGGACCTCCCTGCACGCTCTCACTCCCTCCACAAACATATGGAGTGAGTCATCTGAGAACCTGGGTGCAGCCCTCTGTCTTTGTGCAGTCATGTTTAAAAATCTTTAACACTCCAATGGTGCAGTGCAGTGCCTGCACACTCCGAGATGAATCTTCAAATGTAATATGGCCATGGCTCCTTTAAATATCCCGGCTTGAAAACGCGCATCAATGATGTCATCAGACCTGCATCATTTAATAGGGCTGGATAAAACGCAGGGCTGCCTTAATCGGCGTCATTAATGGGAAGTTGATCTCAGGAGCAGGATGGAATGAAGAACAGGGTCGCAACCTGCCATGGCGACCAACCCACACCCAACCTGCCCAGGTACAAAAATTCCGGCCATTGTTTTTGTTGGGTAGTCCTCAATTTCTGCAACTTTTTGTTCGATACCAATACTTTCTTTCATAATTCCTGGTTTCTTGGAAGATGGGTTGATGGGAGGCTAACAAATGCAGGTACAATAACACCTTCTGAGGTAGTTTATCTGCATCCATCATTTCGGCTGATCTGTGTTTGTAGAACCCATTACTAGACATGTCAAAGGAAACCTATCTTTGCTGCATTTATTTCACAAACAGCTGCTACAGAGTTGTGCTATCTCCTATGTGATGACCTTCAGACAAAATATTGAACAGGGTTGACTCTTCCCAAATACGTGAAGGTTGCTGCAGCTAGAAGTTTTCATGCAACACATCCTTCCAGTCCACCGCAACAGGACATCAGGCAGTCTTAGTATATACCTCCATCAAGCAAGTGACAAAAGCTGGTTAGCAATGGACAACAACATGGTTTTCTTGTGGCAAAGAGGCATTACCTGGACATGATTCACAACATTTTCTGGGTGCCAGAATTCCCTCAAGTGCAGGGTATTGTAGATAGCACTCATATGACTATTTTCATATCAACACCATGGCTTACGTGAGTAGAGATGGATATGATCTCAGTTACAGTTCAGGTAGCATTAAACCACAGTATCATCATTAAGCCTATCAGTGGCCATTTCCCAGTAAGTAGCCTGATCCCTTCATTGTGCAGAAATTCACAATGTCTGCATTACTTGAAGAAATGTTGGGTGGATGGCTCTTCGAACAGGGCAGTTCCCTCCAGCCATGGCAGCTGACCGTGCTGTGATACCCCCTAATAGCAGAGAAACACCTTGTCTTGGATCCCTCAGCGTCTCTTTACTGTTCCTCACTTGCCACCTTCATCTTCAAGAAAAGTGCACCTTACAGCTTGGGCACAATGAAGGTATGTCTGCAAAACAGTAATATATACAGAGGTACAAATGGTATTTCCCAGAAGGTGTTGGTGTATGCAGCTTTTGTTTATGCCATGGTTGATGGATCGCATAATGGGATCCCATAAGAAAAATTAGTAAAATTGCACGGTACAAATACCTGCCCCTCCCTCTTGATACCAGCAAATGCCTTTCTCATTTGGAGCCAGTTGACTGCATTGACTCAGTTTGTGACCTCCCTCCATTGAGCTTCCACCAGTGTTTTTACTGTGCAAAGGATCATGGCCCTTTCCCCTTAACATCAATGATAATAGTGTTGCCTCCAAGTTTCCATTGTACCAATGTGAACAACCAGCCAACCCTTGTATCACTACCACAACTTCCCCTTTAATGGTGAGCTGCTGCCTTGCTGGGTTTTCTGCTACCCAAACAGCTGCGTTTCAGGCCAAGCTCTCTGGAAAAGCTTTTCAAATGCCAATAAGCTATTTAAATTAGGGGGACGGACTATTGTTGGAAAATTTGGACAGACTACTGCCTGAGATGCCAGTGCTGGCAAACTTGCACCATGGGCCAGCAGCACATCCTCATTTCTGATGGACTCAGAAAATCAAGGGGCCAATATTGCTCCTTTTTATAGCCCCATTAACACCTTCGGGGGACCCTAATGTGGTGTAATGTCATTTTTGCCTGGGGAAGGCACCTCTGGGGAAATTGTCCCAGAGATTTGGGAAGTGCTGTCCCAGCAGAGTCACACCCCATGATTAACGCCCCAGGTGATGATGTCCATCAAATGGCATTTCCCTTAAACTGAAGGGGAGGGGTGTTGTAGCGCGACATGGATGCTCCGGGTACCACTGGCCTTCTCAGTACAGCGCTGGAAGCAGCATCACACTACCGCCCCGGGAGCGCCCCTCCAATGAAGTGGAGCGCCGGAGATGCTGCTTTGCTTCATTTCAGGGATGCCTGGTCCAATTCCACATCTCGGGGTGGGGGAGAACAACTTCAGGGTTGGGTGCAGGAAGTCCCTGCCCAGAAGGTTACCACCCCCAATTGGAGTGTGGAGCAATTTCGTCCCCCAAGGCTTTGAAAACGTTTTGATCTTGCTGTTAGGGGCTAAGAGGAGCACGCTCAAGCGAGTTCTGATCTCCCCTTATTACTGTGATATGCATTTCCCACATCCTCAGTGGCGAGGCGGATTCACCTTGCTCCAGAGGTATCGGGTGTATCAGACACCTGCCACTGCTTGCACTTTTTCAATAATAAAATGCTTAAAATTTTCTGCTAACGCACGTGTTGAAACAGGGCTAGTTGGAGAGCAGACATTTATTTTCCTTTAACACAGCATTTATCTTTATGAAACTCTGAAGGATACGAGTAATTAATTATTCTAATTAAACCTCATTTGCATGTACAGTCCTGCCAACTGTCCCGTGTTAGGAGGGATGATCACTCATTTTGATTTAAAAGTGTGACCTACTTTGGTGGTTGTCATGCTTAAAATAAATACAGCTTTGTATATATCAATGAGTTTGCAATCTGTGCCTCTCCTGCCTGTTGTAAATGAACCTTTAACTGCTCTGCATGTATAAATTCCTTACATACAAATTAGGAATTCCCTTGCAATGCCATATATTCAAACATCTGCTTCCTGGGTAAAGTTCTATAGTAACACTGAATTTAAAGGCTATTTCAGTGTCTTATGTTGCCTTTGGTACATTTTAGCATACTAGAGCTTTTTTATAATTGAGAAACCAAGATGATGGGCCAAGGCCCATAGTCTAGGACAACACTGATGCTGAAAAGAGGTCAAGCTGGTAATAGCAATTAAATCATATGAAGCTTTGCATTAAAAGCCAGAAGATTATAAGGGGAATAAAGATGACTGAGCGAGGCTTTTGAAAAGAATGAGTTGAAGTAGGAGACTGCATGATGACTTGAACACAATGGGGTAGAGTTAGCGCAAATCAGCCAAACGAATGTAAAAGCTGGTGGAATTTCAAGTGCAAGTTATGTCCATCGAGTTTCCGCGATCTTTTAGACTCATTTAAAAAAATATTGTGCTGGAAACTGGCTACGCCCCCAATCGAATTGGCAAGTTTTGCCGGCCTTCAAGGAGGCTCTGAAAATTAAGCTTTTATTGAAGCTTTTTTTTAAGGGGCAAGGGCCTTTACTAAGAAACTGATTACTGTACACCACTCTAACTGGTAAATAGTTCTGTGCAGATTTTTAAAGTCATTTTCAGTTATTTAAAATCGGGTTACTCACAATTGGTGGACTAGGCACACTCATTATTTTTTGCAATAAATTCATTTTCAGTTGTATCAATAAAACTGCATCAGGCTACCACTCTTAAATACATCAAGGAATATTTTTTAACGCAAGAAAAGAAAATTATGTTCTAAAATACTGCCCGATTGCACTGATTCATGGATGATTTTACGTTTGCGATTATACAAATGAGTTTGAGCGGAAACCAGAACCATAAATTCAATTTGGAAAACTAGCACAATTTTGTGCCAGAATTGCCGATTGTGTTCAAAGCAGAAACTCTACCTCAATAAGATTCTAGAAAGGAAGAATGATGTGCAGCATGGAATATTTTCAGCTACATTGGAGAAAAGCAGGAAAGTTCAGAGCTGCATAATAGTCTTGGTAATATTGGGAGCAAGATAAGGAAGGGAAAGAATATGGGGAGAGACAAGACATTTTGCATTATGACACCACACTTCAGTGCAGTACTGATGGAATGCTGAACTGTCTTTCAGATGAAACGTTAAACCAAGGCCTCTCCACTAACATCACAAAAAAAAACACCGATAATCTGGTAGTTATCTCATTGCTGTTTGTGGGACTTTGCTGTGCACAAATTGGCTGCAGTTTTTCCTACATTGTGAAAGTAACTACACTTCAAAAATACTTAATTGGCTGTAAAGCACTTTGGGATGTCCTGAGGTCATGAAAGACACTATATAAATGCCAATTCTTCTTTTCTTTCATGCTACCTTACTTATAGACTGCCTCACAAACTGCTGTCCCCAGAAACAGTCTTTTCTTCGAGGTCACAGGTTATTAGCTCTATCCCAGTATTTTTCTTGTGTATCTACTGACATTTTCTGACCATATTTTTGCACCTTGATGTGGTTGTCACTCTATATCTATCCAATCACTTTGTTCCCACATCTCGCTATGCTCCCTGCACTATCTAAATGTCACTGACTCCTCCTCTCTGAGCCCAGTGTTTAGAAGCTGTCCAAATGCAAACTGATCCATTGGGATAGCAGATTCTAACCTTTGGGAATTTCAACAAATCAGTGCTACTTTAGCTGTGTTGTTAACCATAGAAACTTCAAGGAGTTGGTCCAAGATGCTGATGCTTAAGTAAACTTCTAAATTGTTCATTATTCATCCAACAGGAGTTTCCTGACATTTTCCAGGTTATCAAGTGAATTGACAAGAGATCCTATTAGTTGTAAACTATAATGAGGTGCACAAATATTAGAGACACAAGTTTTTTTTAAAAAAAGGTTAACAGTAAGAAGAGATTTCAGGTAGAACATTTCCACCTAAAGGATAATAGAGGTGTGGAATAAGTTCGGAAAGGGTGCTGAAACGGCCATTAAGATACAGTTAGATATGTTTCTGGGATTGATGAAAAGATAGTAATGAGGTTGATCTATAAAAAAGGGACAGGCTTGTTCAATCTAATGGCTTTTTCCTGTTGTAAGAAATTCTTGTGTTCTTTAAATGATGGTATTTCCAATCTGTTTGCTGATTATGTAAATTGCAAATTTGTTTTGTTTCACTCTGTTGATTCTTTTATATTCAGCAATAACATGAAACCAGGCTAGCATGTATTGCTTGTTGGTTTAAAAAATCATTAAAACCAAGTCTACATTTCTCAGAGATGTATGTAAGGTTAGCTTTCAACTTGGTACAATAAGCTGCTTATTATCTGATGAAATTGTGGGGTATCTAATGTAGTTAGACTTTTTTCTAGAGCATGACTGTTTCAAAAGCTTGTCCATTTGTTGGGCCAGTCTGTGTTAAATCCATCAAATGTTTTGTTTGTCTTATGGCTGACATTGTGTCACAAGTCTAGTGGGTGGCCACCCTATTGATGACATGGTCCAAAAGAGTTCCTCTGTAAATATTTTCACATCCCTCCATGTTCCTCATGATCTAAGTCATCTCCTTCAGCTGGAAGGAGATTTAAACATCAGCGTTTTCCTGACAACGGAGGCAGCTCGAGCCTGGAGCTATTACAGGTCCTATCAAGAGGATAAAATGAGAAATAAAAAGTAATAAAATTATGATATTACAAGGATGGAGGACAGTAATTGGTTCTTCCAGATTAATTTGAATCACTGGACAGGGAATGAATCTTAAAGACAGCTAATAACTGATTTAATTTGCTTCAATTGCTGATTTTCTAATTTAACTTAATTTATAATTATGGTATAAATTATTTAATTTTGTTTAATTATAATTAATCTTTATTATACTGATTTTACTATTGTATACGCCTTATTGTATTATTTACAATATGATTTGAGTTTTTTGTGGGTTGCTATATAAATGTTTTGCATTTTCATTTATCACAAAAGAAGGTCATATCTTTGTGAAATTTGAAGAATATATCTTAGTACTGACAAGATATTAACCTATTATTATGTCAGAAAGAAAGCAGAACTACAAATTCTGGAAATCTGAAATAAAACATATAATTTATAGCAACTCTATTGCAAAAGAACAAAAGACAAGTTCATGTTTTGTGTGGAGACACTTCATCTGACCAACAAAAAGGGGGGCGGGGTGGAGTGTGCCAAAAGGTTTTTGTCACATGGCAAAGAGGAACATTATCTTTGTCTCAGATAGTTCAAGTGAAAGTTGTCTTCCCTCACCAAAATTCAACTTGAAAGACCACAAAAGAAGTGTTCGGCTCAAAGCCCCAGTAGTGGTTGAGCCCAAGCCTATCAAATTATTGGTCCATTGATGGGTATTTTCCATGTTAACTTCAGCTCATGTCAATTTGATGAAGTTGTGATTTCAATTAGTGTCAGGTTTCAAAAACTGACTAGTTAAACAGAAAGTTAATGATGATTGACAGATCATGGTATAGATGTAATTGTTGAGCCATTAAGTTAAATGCCTAGAGGAAGATGGTAAGACCTGAATATTGACACTCCAACTGAAAAGATGTACCCCCAATTTGTTGATTTCAGAGCAGTGGCTGTAACAAAGGAATTTCTGTGGCATAGATCACAGTGCAGCTTGCTCACATTTTTATTTCTGACTGGAAGCCTGAACTATGTGTGTGTACTGGAAATTCATATCATTCATGCATATTTTTTCCTCACCCTTCAGCTCAAAAAATATTGCGCCTCAAATCGCTAGAAGTGCAAGTTGATAATAGCGCAGTGAGGGCAACAGAGCTTCTAGGAACTCGGTGAATGACAGGACCAACAGTTTATCTTCTCAACCAATGAAACTTAAGGCTTAAGATAGAAACAGAGAAATGGTAGAGAAACAAATAAGGTCAAATTAGAGACAGAAAGAAAAATAAAGAGAGGGAAAGATAGATTGGATTAAGAGAGTGAGAAAAAAGAGACAGAAAGGAAAAATAAGAGAGAATTTTCTAAATGTAATATTTTAAATTTTAAAACCTCTGAGAACAATTTACTACCTGTAGGAGTGATATTTCATAGTTTCAATTTTTCCTTATCTGGGTCTCTGCCAACCTGGGGAAGCTGCAACACAGTGCTACATATATGCTAAACATCACAAGCAGCATGCTATAGACAGGCTCAGCGATCCCACAATCAACAGATCAGATCAAAGCTCTGCAGTCCTGCCACATCCAGTCATGAATGGTGATAGACCATTAATCAACTAACGGGAGGAAGAGGCTCCATGAATAACACCATCCTCAATGATGGTGGAGCCCAGCATGCAAGTGCACAATTGGGAAGACCGAAGCCATTGTATTTGGTCCCCACCACAAACATCGCTCCTCTCCACCCCTGCCTCAGCTCATCTACTGCTGAAACTCTAATTCATGCCTTTGTTACCTCTACATTTGACTATTCCAAAGCAGTCCTGGCTGGCCTCCCACATTCTACTCTCCGTAATCTTGAGGTTATCCAAAACTTGGCTACCCGTGTCTTAACTCACACCAAGACCCATTCACCCATCACCCCTGTGCTCACTGACCTACATTGGCTCCCGGTTAAGCAATGCCCCAATTAAAAAACGTTCAACCTTGTTTGCAAATCCCTCCTTGGCCTCGCCCCTCCCTATCTCTGTAATCTCCTTCAGTCGCAAAATCCCTGAGATAAATGCGCTCCTCTAATTCTAGCCTCTTGAGCATCCCCGACTTTAATCGCTCCACCATTGGCGGCCATGTGTTCAGTTGCCCTAAGCTCTGGAAATCTCTCTTTAAACCTCTCCACCTCTCTACTCTCCTCCTTTAAGATGCTCCTTTGGTGACCTGCTCTAATATCTCCTTATGTAGCTCGGTGACAAATTTTGTTTTAGAACGTTCCTGTGAAGTGCCTTGGGAGATTATAATACTATAAAGGTGCTATATAAATACTTGGTTGTTGTTCTTGTAAGCTTCCTTCCCATTAGGATAGTGGCTTGCAGGCTTACCGAGAGCAGAGAGGGAAGAATCTTGGCCCTCAGTGTCAGGTCTGCTCCCATCAATGAGCCAAACTGGTTAATCATCAACATTGCTCTGGAGTAATGCAAACCTGGCTTGATGCCCATTTCCCATTATCAGGTATATCATCTTGGAGTCTATCCAACCGAAAGAGACTCGGCTTAGTCCCCTCACAAAAAAAAATCAAATAATAATATTCGTATACCCAAAAATCATATAAAACTGAGTTGAAACAGGATTAATAAAATGGATGCACCATCTGAAATGTTAACTTAAGATCATAACAGCCAAGAACTGCAGTATTTTAATTGAAAGGGCATCCTCTTGAAAGTAAATATTTTGTATTTCAGTGTAGGTTTGATGACTATATCAGGTTTGATGAAAAACAAATTAATGTTGAAACTAATTAGAAACCCAATTCGGTTTCAGTTTAAAACTTAGCCTACTGGATAATGAGACTGACTTCTTTAATGGGATTTTCTAATGATGATGTTAAATTTCAATTACCTGACACTACAGGCTTTCATTTCTGCAGTCCTACAGACCAGTCAAAACCATATTTAAAAATTAGATAAATTAAATATCATAATATGTGATGGATAAGTTTCACCTTTCCGCAGGTTATAAGTCCACAATCTGGGCATATGTTTATATTGGAAAACAGTTAGACTTCCACATTTAGGGCTTAATTTTGGGCAGGAGTTGCTCCGTTTTTTTTTGGAGTAACTTGGTTTTTCTGGCGTAACTTTAAAAATCCCCATTTTCCCAATCAATTTGCACCAGTGTAACTGAGTTAGTTATGATTTTTTAGTTTAATTATTTTTTCTCAAAAGGGGAGTTACTAGCCACCTACACCAGTTCTGCAACTTTGGCCAGCTAATAGTTACTCCAAATCTACTTAGGCCAGCGTATGTGGCCACTTCAGAAAACCCTTGCAGAGAGTTAAAGAAATCGGCGCAGGTAGGTACATCGGAAGCCATTCGGCTTGGGATGGGGGCGGGAAGCGCAGAGGACCTGCTTTCACCTAAACCACCAAGTCTTACAAACCACCAAACCTTGAAAACAAAAAGTAATAAAAATTCAATAAGAAATAAAAAATTGAAGTAAGTCCAACCTTCACCTTCAACTCGGCCTGGATAGGCAGCGGGCCGGCCGGTGCGGGAGGCCACTCGGACAGGGCTAGCGGCGGGCAGCAGAACTGATAGTGCTTCTGCCTGCCGATGATTTCTATCAGTTCTCCTGCCCGCCCGCCCCTAGCCCTGGCCGAGTGGCCTCCCGGTGCGATCAATCTCTTAGAAGTCGCACCAGGAGGCCACTCGACCTGGGCCAGGGGCGGGAGCGATTCAACTGGCTGGAACCGGGGCCCGCAGAGCGGCTGCAGCAAGCAAATCACCGAAGAGGCTGCAGCAAGCAAACTGAGAGGCTGGGGGCGAGGAGCTACTGCGCATGCGCAGACATCGCCAGCAGACTCCACTGCGCATGTGCAGATGTCCTGGCACAGATTTTGGCGCAGAACGCTGGCTCCACCCCCAACTTGACTGGCCACGCTGCACAACTACAGGGAAAAGGCCGGACAGCGGCCAAAGTGGGAAGGAAATTTTTCGGCGCAACTCCGGTAAGAGCGCCGAAAAACGGACTGGGATAAAATTGAGGCCTTAATGTCTAGACTGGTGCAAAGATCATCAGTGTATTTTTTTTACACAAATCAGGACAGCACATTGAATTTAAGTTAACAGCCTTCACCCTGCAAAGGGTATTCTTTATTTTAATTACTATTTTGTGTAAGTAGTTTGTTGAGCATACAACAGAGGGATGTTAAAGCTGGGGAATGGAACATTTTTCATTTCAAATGCCAGTGTCAGATCACCCATCCTGAGGTCAGTTAAACGGCTAAATACAAATTAAAGCTCCCTCTACTTGCCCCAACAACATGTCCCAACTCCAATATCAGGAGAACATCCCTATTACACCTGCATGGTATTTCTTCAGTTATTTGGTGACCTGTCTGTGTGAGATTGGCATTAAATCCACAACCAGTGCTAAATCGGGACTTGTTTTATGCTGTGGCCCAATGTTCACTAAGAACGGAAGGAGATTGCCAAAACTCAATTCATATACATTCTTATTGATTTTTTTGATGATTAGAACAGTTTACCTAGAATAAAAATAGTTCTACTGGTCTCCGTGTTGTCTGATATCTAACAAACTGCCAGATAATGTTTTGAGCTGATTGTGTCTGACTTAGCATAAACACAAATTTACAGCATTTACACCACTGTTCTCTAGCATGGAAAAGGTTCACAATTGGCCGCAGGATACATTCCCAATCTCATTTGAGGCGTCACTAAGAAGCGGGCTGGCGAATGCAGCTGAGGTAACCTGGGATGTTGTCAAATACTTCCCAGCAGCAGGATGTGGAATGTCATTGACAGAAACCCAAGAGCAGATGGACTGTCAGGGACTGCTGTAGTCGCAGGAGACCGAAAGGGGGGAATGGAATGTCAGGAATAGAATAATAATGAATGAAAGGGAACTGAAGTCGGAAATATTTGCATAATTAATCGGCAATAAATAATTAACATCTATTCAATAAGCATAACTGGGGATAATGATTTATTGTTGCTCAGAAACCAGTATTCTCACTACTTCTTGGACCTTTATGAACAATTGTAGTACAAAGCAGCAAGTTGCAGAAATGTGGAAATTGACAGGATATATCTTGGGATGTGACATCGTGGCAAATCATTTACTTTCGGAATTGTTTGACAAATATTGCCATGTAAAGCATTTTAAGGTCATGTTAAATGCAGCTTTCGAAGAGGAATGTTTGAAATGAAACATACAGGGCTGGATTTTAGGCTGATCTGTTTTCGGGGCGAAAATGGAGGCGGGGCGGGAAAGTTACCGGCCGGGAATAGGTTGCACTTTAGTAGGAATTTTCACCATCTGGGCCTTGCGCCAGAGTGCGCAGCACGAAGGGAGGCATTGTATAAATTTTGAGGCGCAAAAATGGGAAACTCGCAAACTGAAGTGCCGGGCCCCAGAAGAGAGAGGCCTTGAGGGGGGAGGAAAAAAAAACAAAAAAACCCCACAAAAAACATTCCCAAAACATTGCCCACGCCATCAGAACACAAATCGCTAAAATAAATTAAAAGGACAAACACTCGCACTTATCTTTACAGCACTTTTACCTTCCTGGACTGCTCTGGTTTCCCAGGTGGTCATTGCGAGGCACGATTTAAGGGGTACGGGTCGGGTTCGAGTCGAAACTTAGACGGTGTCTCAATGAGAGGCATTGCACAACCGCCCCATTTCACGCCGCTCCAGGGCAAGACCCGGAGCGCAATGACCGGAAAATCCAGCCCATAGACACATCTGCGTATGGCTTTTTTATACACTGCAGTTCACGTCAAAACAGAAGAGGTTTCCTCAAAAATTTCAAGAATTCAGTTTAAACTTCGAGTCAACTGTCAGCACTTCACTGTCTGAATTGTGGCTTCATATTGAATTATTAACATGGTGGAAAAATACAAATGCATCCCAATACTCTCATCAATCCTGTACTTTATCATGTAACCTAGCTTTAAAAATAAACTCAACACTTTGTGTGCTCGAATCCAGTTGCTCTCTTGTTTGGACAGTCGCCAGAACCATTTATATTATACTTCAGTTCGACCATCTTTCACTCTTCTTACCATGTCAAGCTCACTGCTCCCATAGGAGTTGTAGCTTCACATCCAACAAGTATTGTGGAAGGAATGGCCAAATGCTACATCATTCTGTAATCATATATCTCTCAAATCATTTAGACAATCAATACAAAGCACTCCTGCGTGGTTAGGAGTTATGTGCTTGCCTGTATGAATATATTGAATGTGTGTGT
This sequence comes from Pristiophorus japonicus, assembly GCF_044704955.1. NCBI lineage: Eukaryota > Metazoa > Chordata > Chondrichthyes > Pristiophoridae > Pristiophorus > Pristiophorus japonicus. The sequence continues at coordinate 24,856,679 of NC_091982.1, forward strand.
ATACCTGTACATTCCTCAACCTTTTACTCCATCTTATTTCTTTTCCATGTTCTCCCCCTTTCCCGATTGGGATATGGTTGCACAGACCCTGGCAGACCCACGCCTTGTACCTTGTCCAAGCTGCTGTGCTTCATGTGTTTTGTGTTTAATTAATAAACATACATATTTTATATGCCTTCACCAGCCTACATTTTATTTGATACCTGGGGCCCATGTAAACAAAACTCAGTCATTGATTAGACAATATACAGCTCCAACGGTCACATCGTTAGCCAATCAGGCGACTAAGCATTAAAATTTGACCTAGTCCACATTACTGGAATGAACAGTGAGTCTCAACATATTGGAGCTGAGCTTGATTCTGTCCTCACTTGATATTCACTTGCAGCATTTTCCAGCTGGAGTCAATGGATAATGATCAGGTGTGGGAACCTTGGCAGATTTTCCTTTGGCAAACCTAGAAGCACTGAGGTGAACAGAAGTATTTCAATACTACTTAAACTGAGATTAGATAACTTGACAGACCTGGAATTTAACTGGAAAGTTATACTTTGAAAACAATTCTAAACTTAAAAGAATCTAACCTATGTTCTATATTTTAACTTCATTTGACATTTTTTTTCTTTATTTTGTGTTTAATTAATAAACATACATATTTTATATGCCTTCACCAGCCTACATTTTATTTGATACCTGGGGCCCATGTAAACAAAACTCAGTCATTGATTAGACAATATACAGCTCCAACGGTCACATCGTTAGCCAATCAGGCGACTAAGCATTAAAATTTGACCTAGTCCACATTACTGGAATGAACAAATTGAACTTTAATATCTTTCTTGGGTTGACTTGTGATCACCCACAAAGTTACGAAGTATCTTGTCTGGGATAATGGAGGGGTTAAAAATAAATACATCTGTTTTATTTATGAGCCAAATTTCCCTGAAAAAATAGACAAAACAGAGCCCAGATATAGCAATAGTCTTTACAAGAATGAGCTGAAATAAGTAATTATGTCCCCCCCCCCCCATCCCCATGGCAAAGAAACAGTGTTATCAGATATTTTGATCCACAATACAGCAACACAAAGGATTATTATTGAGTTAAGTACTGAAATGTATCTCTCTGTTTGTAAAACAAAGTAGAGTTTGGTTCACATCACAATGCAATCTTCTGTATTTAGTGTGATTAGCATAATTTCATATCTGATTGCTCTTTATAAATATTCAGGAAAGTTGTTTGACAAGGAATTGGCATCCATCCAACGGCAGCTTTAAGTACAAGCTGTAGCATAAATACTAATCTATTGAAAGGGCTGATGTTTCTTGGCAACCACCTTACCACCTAAGGAAAACAGTTTGTGTGATATTTGTTCAGTTTTTTATTCTTGTAATTTAAAAAATATATATATAAAGCCTAAAATTGCCTTCAACCAAATGTAGTCACTTATTTTAGCCAGAGCACAGTTTATCTTTCAGGATGGCATATGTTGCAACAATCTTCTTGGCCTCATCATAGTACTTCAGTGCAAGAATATTTTTCTTTTTCCCCTCAATTTTTCAATTCTTTCCTTCCTCCTTGCCTGAAGACATTAACTTATCATGAGGTATGGTTCCATGGGCAATGATAGCCTTCCTACTGTCCAGAGTGGTCATTCCTTATGTTTTAGTCTAGACAGGGAAAGTCCACCGTCCGACCAAATCCGTTCCCTAGCAAAAGTGCACAGAGCAAAATATTTATCAAACAGATATAGAGTATTGAGATAACACCAAACATCAGTATAACAGTTCTACATTACAAAATGAGGGCTCTGGCAAACTGTTTTTACTGTGCTTGCCTGGATATTTTGGCCTGAGTCAGCTGATTAAGTAAATAAAAGCTTGGTGGGAAAGTAAGTCATGAGGAGGATACAAAGAGACTGCAAAGGGATATAGATAGGTTAAATGAGTGGGCAACAACATGGCAGGTGGACTATAATGTGGAGAAATCTGCAATTATCCACTTTGGTAATAAATATAGAAAAGCAGAATATTTTTTAAATGGTGAGAGATTGGGAAATGTTGGTATTCAGAGGGATCTGTTCAGCAAGGAATTAGGAAATGAAATAGTATGTTCGCCTTTATTACAAAACAATTGGGATTCAGAGGTGTTCAGCAAGGAATTAGGAAGGGAAATTGTATGTTGTCCTTTATTATAAAAGGATTGGGGCCAAAATTCAGGTCCCGAATAAGCCCAGTTCCGCCATTTCATTGCGACCATGCGGCGGAATCGAGTGACCGCCCCAACCGAAATTCAGGTTGGGGATTTTTCGGCCTGTCCCCAATTCCGCCCCGCTGCTGATGACCGCCGCAAGCGCGTCATCAAAATGCGCACTGTCGCTTTCCCTCACCTGCAGAATACACCGACCCAAATTCACCTCGAAAAATCATTGCCCAGCCGCGCGGTGCCCCGGACAGCTTTCTGTGTTGGTGCATCCTCTGCTGATTGTGTACGGCCTGGCAGCGCAATGGTACTTCAAGGGGAGGGCCCACTACTGCGGCCGCCATGTCTTTATTTTTGCTGGCCGACTTCCCGATCGGCCGGCAAAATAGTCCACAGGTTCGGCCAGGCCGTCAACAGGGTGCCAGGCCACTGGCCCAGCCGAAACCCTCCCTGGTGGTCCAGTGGCCGAAGATAAAAAATGCCAGATTCTCTCCCCTTTAATGGAGGCGAGAGAGCATGGTGATACACACACGCTGTGACATCACCACTGCTCTGCCACTGAGTGACAGCGGCAGAGTCCTGATCCTGCCCCAACTTCCACCCCTCAGATGACTTACGGCTTCAGTTCCGTCCCCACTATGACCAGCTTCCAATCCAACTTTAAAAAAGTGACAACGTTCCGAAAATCGACAGAAAGGCCGCCTCAACGATCCCAACAGAAAAAACTTCATGAAAAAGGTAGGTCCGCCAGCTTTCTGGCGGCCCTGAATTTTGGCCCCAAGAATGCTTACTGCAATTATATTGGGCCATGGTGAGACCACACCTGTGTACAGTTTTAACCTCCTTACCTAAGTAAGGATATCCTTGCTTTAGAGGGAATGCAACTAAGGTTCACCAGACTGATTCCAAGAATGGTGGGATTGTCCTATGAGGAGAGATTGAGGAGACGTGGCCTATATTCCCTAGAGTTTAGAAGAATATTGAAACATATGAAATTCTTACATAGCTTGACAAGGTAGATGCTGGGAGGATGTTTCCACTGGCTGGGGAGTCTAGAACCAGGGGTCACAGTCTCAGAATAAGGGGTCGACCATTTAGGACTGAGATGAGGGAAAATTTCTCATTCAAAGGGCTGTGAATCTTTGGAATTCTCTACACTTGGAGGGCTGTGGCTTTTCATTTGTTGAGTATATTCAAGACAGAGGTTGCTAGATTTTTGGATATTAAAGGAATGAAGGGATTTGGGGATAGTGTGGGAAGGTAGAGTTGAGGTAGAAGATCAGCCTTGATCTTACTGAATGACGTAGGCTGAATGGCCTACTCCTATTTCTTATGTTCTTATAAAACTTGTGTATAAAATGATGTGCTCAAGGGTTCATTAGCTTGGCATCAAGTTGGGAGTCAACCTTCTTATTAAACTCGTGTTTTTCCACTATACTCAAAAGATTTGGGTGTGGAAATTTGTCTAGCCTCCATGGGATGTTGACCCTTACAGACCTCAGGGCAACGAGGGATGGGTAATAAATAAATGCTGGTGCTGCCCATTTCCCATGGACAAAAGAAAAATTACATACTTTGGATATAAACTGTGGAATCAGTTGAACTATACAAGATACCAAAGTATTGAGATAATAGAGACCTTTTAAGACTATGTAGCACTAATAGGGCTAAACTAAAGCTCAGTGGGAAAAAGGATATGAGCCAAGACAAACACAGGGCAAAGACATAAAAATAATTGTGTTTGGTGAAAACAAAATGAAATACAAAGCACAAATCATAAATCATCCAAAAAGAGTGGAAAAGTAGGATAGGATTACTGTTAAGACCTATCAACGATGTCTGAAAACCTTGGGTGTATGCAGATTTGATAGGTAATTGTTTGTCTGCATCTGAATTCTGTACAAAAATCTATGCTACCTCCTCTAAAACAAAAAATATGTTTAAGAATTTGTATAGAACCAGATATGGAACATGTAGGTTTGGGTTTTCAGAATAAGGGGTTGCCTATTTAAAATGGAGATGGGAGGAATTTCTTCTCTGAGGATCATGAATCTTTGGAATTCTCTACCCCACAGAGCTGTGGAGGCTGGGTCATTGAATATATTTAAGGTGGAGTTAGATAGATTTTTAATCGATAAGGGAGTCAAAGGTTAGGGCTGGAAAGTGGAGTTAAGGCCAAGATCTGATCAGCCATGATCTTATTAAATGGCGGAGCAGGCTCGGGGGCGAAATGGCCTACTCCTGCTCCTATTTCTTATGTTCTTATATTCTTATGTTCTTATGTACTTATGGCTTAAAGATTCACTTGACTTTATAACAGTTAACCATGCACTATAGTTTTTAATAGTCACAGCAAAACTTCTTGCATCATGGCATGAGATGCTGTGAGATCATTCAAGTTGTTCTTAATTCCATTGTATAACAACAACTTGTATTTATATAGCACCTTTAACGTAGTGAAATGTCCCAAGTTGCTTCACAGGAGTATTATGAGATAAAACAAATTAGCACAGGTGGCCAAAAGCTTGGTCACAGAGGTAGGTTTTAAGGAGTGTCTTGAAGGAGGAAAGAAAGGTAGAGAGGCGGAGAGCTTTAGGTAGGGAGTTCCAGAGCTTGAGGCTAGGCAACAGAAAGCACGGCCACCAATGGTTGAGTGATTATTATCAGGGATGCTCAAAAGGGCAGAATTAGAGGAGTGCAGACATCTCGGGGTGATTGTGGGGCTGGAAGAGATTACAGAGATAGGGAGGGGCGAGGCCATGGAGGGATTTGAAAATAAGGATGAGAATTTTGAAATCGAGGCGTTGCTTAACCGGGAGCCAATGTAGATCAGCGTGATGGGTGAGCAGGACTTGGTGCGTGTTAGGACACGGCAGCCGAGATTTGGATCACCTCTAGTTTACATAGGGTAGAATATGGGATGCCAGCCAGGAGTGCATTGGAATAGTCAAGTCTAGAAGTAACAACTGCATGGATGAGGGTTTCAGCAGTGGATGAGCTGAGGCAAGGGCAGAGACAGGCAATGTTACGGAGGTGGAAATAGGTGGTCTTAGTTATGCTGCGGATATGTGGTCAAAAGCTCATTTTAGGGTCAAATGTGATACCAAGATTGCGAACAGCCTAGTTCAGTCTCAGATAGAAGTTGGGAAGAGGGATGGAGTCAGTGTACATTTTAGAAAGATGACAATGACTTTAAGATCTGCCAGAAAATGATAATGTTGCCTTTTACACGTAAACATTTTAACCTCAATAAATTTGCTCAGCTACACCACCATGGAATAACATTTCCACTATTATCTTCCTGGGGGGGATTTAAGTGAGATCTCTTTGGGATTAAGAAAATTCTAAGATGACATACCTGTGCTGAGAGATTTGAACCAAATCGATGTTCTGTTGTAGACTTGGTAACCAGAACCAGATGGCTCCACAGAACACTGGTGCACTGTTGATGACTGACTAACTAGCCGAGGTCAATGATAGGACCAAGCTGGGTAGTTCTCTCACTGGGGTCTGTGATTATTCAAACTTAACACCAGGTAGGGTTGCCAACCCTCCCAGATTGTTCAGAAGTCTCATGTATGGGAAGGTGTATCTCCTGGGCAATTAATAGTCTCCTGCTCCAGATATGCCTCTTCTGCCATGTCTATCAGTTTGCACAGCACATGCTCAGGGCACACCCCTTTCTCTATGGCAATGATGAGAAATTTTTGTTGGGTAAAGGTACCAAAGGATATGGAATAACGGCAGGCAAATGGAGCCGGTGCATATCAGCCATGATCTAATTGAATGGTGGCACAGGCTTGAGGGGTTGAGTGGCCTACTCCTGTTTCTATAAGCATCAGCTATACCTGAGTACTGAACTCCTCTAATAGAGAAAGGGCGTATTCTGCCATGCAGAGCAGCTTGAGTGATACACATCTCCATTGAAAGGAAAAAATCCAGAACAAAAAATTTTTTTTCGTGACTAGGTTCACACTAGGGAATAGATAGAAACATATCTGTAGGAAGGAGTGATAATATATAAAGTAAAATATTCCTGAGAGTCTGGAGCCTTAGCTATTACTTTAGCAAGCTGAAGAAAATGATTGTTTTTAACATTGAAATAATTATTTATTCTGTGTTATTTTAAAATATAACTGGAAAATTGGATTTATAATAAACTGTAATTCAGGTCTGTGACAAAATTGAACAGGTTTTTTTTTACGTGTTTTGTTAACTTGATGAGCCTGATTGTTGGGTAGTGTTGATTGACATGATGTGCCGATCAATAGGAAGTATAAAAAGGGTTTAGTTGATTAACCAGTACCCATGCGGCGAGGGCAGGATTAATCTAGCAAGTGGGATGTGAATTGCACTGTCCTCAGATAACCCTGCAAGCTAATATCCTAACACATAGGATGTGTGCAGCTGGACAATTTGCAAAAAGCTTTTGTGTGTTCTGTGCTGGTAAGCTGCATGATGTTATCCAGTTAAATTCCATCATACTTGGGGGTCCCTAAGCTTTGGATCATGCCAAACTGCACTTTGGCTTGGGAGAGAATATGCACACCAAATCAGGAAATTCTGCTTATTTGTTAGAGATTGTTGTTTAAGCTGATTGGTTTCTGAATATGACAAGCACTTTGCTACTTAAAAAAAAAAATTGTGTGGGGTCATACCCGACTACAACCTGACCTCACTTAAGAACATTGTGGCCTTATGAAGGCTTGCATTCCACTGATGGTCTCATTCTACTTTTATTTTGTTAAAGTTGAAGTACTCGTTCATCACAATTACTGAAATTATAGAGGGTCCTGGTGAGACTATACCTGGAGTACTGTGTACAGTTTTGGTCTCCTTACCTAAGGAAGGATATACTTGCCTTTGAGGGAGTGCATTGAAGGTTCAACGGACTGATTCCTCGGATGCGGGGTTGTCCTAGGAGGGATTGAGGAGGCTAGGCCTATACTCTCTAGAGTTTAGGTTATCTCATTAAAACATAGAAAATTCTTACAGGGTTTGACAGCGTAGATGCTGGCAGGATGTTTCCCCTGGCTGGGGAGTTTAGAACTAGGTGTCACAGTCTCAGAATAAGAGGTCGGCCATTTAGGACTGAGAAGAGGAGAAATTTCTTCACTCAAAGGGTTGTAAATCTATGGAATGTTCTACCCCAGAGAGTTGTGGATGCTCAGTCGTTGGGTATATTCAAGACCGAGATTGATAAATGTTTGCATATTAAGGGAATCAAGGGATATGGGACTAGTGGAGGAAGATGGAGTTGAGATAGAAAATCAGCCATGATCTTATTGAATGGCAGAGCAGGCTCAAAGGGCCGAATGGCGTACTCCAACTCCTATTTCTTAAGTTCTTATAAAAGGTAACCAACACACCCAAGTCAAAAAAAATCATTGGTGATGTATAGAACAATTCTTAATTTAATATTCTAAGGAATGTTGAAAATATACCTCTGAAGTTTAAAAAGAAAATAAACACTGGTATTAATGGTAATAAAAACAGAAAATGTTGGAAATACTCAGCAGGTCAGGCAGCAGCTGTGGAGAGGGAAATAGAGTTAACACTTCAGGTCAATGACTTTTGTCAGAGCTGGAAAAACTATAGATGTAACAGGTTTTAAGCAAGTGCACGGGCAGGGAAACAGGGGAGGGGGGGGGAGGGGAAGTAAGAACAAAAGGGAAGGTATATGATAGGATGGAAGGCAGGAGTAATTAAATAGCAAAAGGTACTATTGCACAAAGCAAAAGGAGACGTTAATGGGACAAGTAAAGAAACAAAAGATGAGTCAAGAAGAGGTGTAAATGGGAATGGTAGTATCATCAACAGCTGCAATCTGAAAACTTGGGGCACAGGTTATGCTCTGAAATTGTTGAAATTGATGTTGAGTCCAGAAGGCTGTCAAGTGCCTAATTGAAAAATGAGGTGCTGTTCCTGAAGCTAACATTGAGCTTCGTTGGGACAGTGTAAAAGGCCGAGGACAGAGAAGTCAGAGTGGGAGTGGGAGTGGAGCGGAGAATTAAAGTGACAGGTGACCGGAAGTTTGGGGACTGAATGGAGGTTTCCACAAAGCGGTCACCCAGTATTCGTATGGTCTCCCCAGTGTAGATGTGACTGCATCGTGAGAAGTGAATACAGTGTACTAAATTTCAAAAAGTACAAGTTAACTGGAAGGCCCTGGACAGTGGGAAGGGAGGAGGTAAAAGGGCAAGTGCATCTCCTGCGCTTGCACGGGAAGGTGTTGTGGAAAGGGGAGGGGGTGTTAGAGGTGATTGAGGAGTGGACCAGGGTGCCGTGGAGGGAGCTGTACCTTTGGAATGCTGAAAGGGGAGAAGATGTGTTTGGTGGTGGAATCACGCTGGAGGTGGCGGAAATGGCGGAGGATGATCCGTTGAATGTGGAGGCTGGTGGGGTGAAAGGTGAGGACAAGGACTGGTATTAAAGGGCTGTTGTCACCACCCCGGTGGTGTTCTGCAAAGTATGTTTACATACAGTGAAGACAGTTTTTTTTTACTGAATGTGGATGATTTATTGCGCATCCTTGTTGCCGGAGATGATTATGTTTGTTTGGCACCTTCTTGAACTACTGCAGTCCTTGTGATGGTGCTACATTAAAGGTGTTAGGTTGGGAATTCCAGGATTTTAATCCAATGACGATGAAGGAATGGTAAGTCAGGAATTGGCCTTGCCCCTCCCTATCTCTGTAATCTATTTCAGCCTCACAATCCCACGAGATGTCTGTGCTCCTCAAATTCTGCCCTCTTGAGCATCCCTGATTATAACTGCTCAACCATCAGTGGCCATGCCTTCAGCTGCTTGGGTCCTAAGTTCTGGAATTCCTTCCCTAAACCTCTCTGCCTCTCTACCACTCTTTCCTCCTTTAAGACGCTCCTTAAAACCTACCTCTTTAACCAAGCTTTTGGTCATCTGCCGTAATTTCTTCTTGGTGGCTTAGTGTCAAATTTATCCGTTTTGTCTTATAACACTATTGTGAAGCGCCTTGGGACGTTTTACTATGTTAAAGGTGCTATATAAATAAAAGTTGTTGTTGTGAATGGAGTTGTACACTAAACAACTGTCAGCGAGCAACCCCATTCCTGAGCTTATGACCAGCAAGACCATTGATGAACTAGCTGAAGATGGTTGAGCCAAGTATGCTGCTTTGAGGAACTCTGGTAACAATGTCCTGGGACTGTGATGATTGGCCTTTATTAATCATGATCGAATTAACCCAATTGATGCCTGCTATTTATTTATTCCCAATTTTCTTCCCTTCTCCTCTTAAACTGATTTGTGCTAAGAAATCATTCCATGGGTGCCTGGTATCTCACTAATATGGACATTAGATGTGAGCCAGAAGCGCGAGAGTGAGCTGGCTATTAGAGGTGGAAGGCATCATAGCCAAGCCTAACCTTGTTCTCACCCAATGTCAATGCATGAGCACTTTCAAATAGATGCCACTGTATCAGAAACCAGAAACTAGCTGATTTTTTTTCTTCCTTTCATCCCATAGACACTGATGGTAACAATCGCGCTCTAACTGCTTCTTGACTTAGATCAGCTAACTAAGCATGGAGCAGGAATGAAACCTAGGACTTCTTGACCTGTATATTTTAACATTACATTGGCAGGTTTTATGTCTCTGTTTCCATGGTGATCTATAATATCTGAATCTCACCGAAATTAACGCCATGATACCTCCAACATGCATTGGATTTGATTATAATTCATTTTATTATGAAATTAAAATCATTTTTTTTACTTTTGTAATTATATTGATTAATATAAGCCATTGGTCTTCAAAATATCATCACAGTGTATTCTTTTCCTGAAATTAGATTTATTCAAAAAGGTACAATGGAATATGACAATTGATTGATATCAAATCTCTCCCCCTTTGTCAAGACTATATATAATGGTCATTAATAGCCAACACTGTAACAAGAGTTTCCAAGGTAACCTCAATTTTTTTCGTAGCATTTTTGAGGTAAGTGTCTATTCTGGTGAATATCTATGCAGGACATTTCACTGAGATTGAAATGGTACACCTGAAACCTCACATTGGGCTATGAAGTTCATAAGTGAAACAACTAACAAACCAGAAATAGAGCTCTCCACTGATTGTGTTAACATATTTTACCATGATAGAGAGCAAGATTGACTGATCAAAGTTGTGATGAGAATTTGGAAGAAATCTATGTAAAAGAAAGCATGGTGAATGTATGTGCAATAAAACAAGCTAAATTAAGTTGGAAATGTATGGTTCAATTGCCACAATTTTGTTACACACCACATGTAGAATGCCTGCCTTCTCCCATCAGTGCATGAAATATAGACTTGGTAGAAAGCCATAATTTAATTTATTTTAGATATATTTTTAGATCCTACTTTTTATGAAAAAATTTTGTATTTTGTTGAGTTCAATATTATGCCCGTTGAACTGCCCCTGCAATCCAGTGTACTGGCTGTGGGGCTTAGTTACAGATGCTAATCACAGAATGATGCACATGCAGCTTCTAGAAACACGAAAATAAAGATACTCCAATCTTTTTTTCTATTCGCCCTGGCTCACAACATCGTTAGACTCAGCATACTTTAGGATTTAATTTCCTCTGGTAGCAGTTGAAATATATTTTCATGTAAAATTCTTTTGTATCTTATTCGACTGCATTCATTAACCAGCATGAAATAAAGAGGCTAATAATTGCTTTGAAATAGCACACAAATGACTGTCATGCAAATGCATTAACAAGGGTGCTGCCTGAGAAAATTAAACTCCTTTAATTGCCTGACATTCAGATTTGCACAGAGGCAGCTGGGTGACTTTCATTAGATTGCGTTTCCATTTCTTAACTTGATTAACAGCAACTTGGATTTTTGGGCTAGATTTTCCTCCCATTGATTATGAGTAGGTGGCAATCTAGTCCTTCATTTTCATTGAGAACTTTTTGCACAACACTTCTTTGGGCAAAGATAGGTCAAATCTGTGCTCAATGCATGCACATTAAAAATGAGAGAATGAGCTCAGACATTCTTCAATCCATCTGATGAGGTCGCTCAACAAGTAGGGGAAAGAACTGGTTATATCTGTCCATAATACCCACACACCTCATTCGTATTTAATATATGGCGATATGCCATTGCCAAAACACATACGAATATGATGGGTAGGGAATGGACGGTCAAACCTGCTCCACACTCGCGATGCCTGGAGCATTGCAACTAAACACTTCCTGCCCTCCCACCGTCCTTCGCAGCCATATAATCACCTGGGAGAGGCAAAAAGAAGAAATAAAAACAGGGCCATTAAGGAAATAACAACTCTGGAAGATTTCTCTCTGACCCTCTCCAGACAATTGGAACAAATCCAGGAGATCATATTGACCGTGCATATGTTAACCATTACCCAGTATTTCTCTATGGGTGTAACTATTCATATATTTAACATTTTTGTCATACCCTTCTTGTGCTGAAGAAGTAATAGTGTAACACATCCTTCAGCAAGGAGCACTACAGGCACTCTATGGATCGCCAGCTTTACCGGGAAAGGGAAAGTCTCTGGGGACTCGAGCATGACATTGGAAACTAACACATTGTTGATTATAATGGTGAGATAAAGGGTAGAAATTGTCGTTGATAGATGGACCTCAATAAATTAAGACTTGAATTGCAAGTGCACTGAACTTAAATCTCTTTGCATATAGACCAGAATTAACAAGGCTATAGTAAACTGTTCTTGGCTATTTCCAATCGCTGTTGGCACCCAGAGTACCAATTTGAAGCATTCTTTTTGCCTCATTGACATTTGCACTTATATAGCATCTTTAACAAAATAAAATGTTCCGAGATGCTTTACAGGAGCGTAATCAGACAAAAATCGACACCAAGCCAAAAAAGGAGACATTAGGACAGGTGACCAAAAGTTTCGTCCAAGAGATGGATTTTATGGAGTTTCAAGGAGTTTGTAAATCAAATTTAAGCAGTTCAAAGGAGCGCAGTGGAATCAGGTGGAGCAGGTTGAGTCAATCCGAGAGCAGGCCTTTTCAGGGCTTTTCTTTGGCTTCAATTAAAGAGTTGGTAAGTTTTTGCCTTTCACGTCCCATAATGTGCCTCTGGGGATAAATAGTCTGTTATCTTTTTAATGCCATACAGTAATATTTTACAGTATTACTCATACATTAGGTTTGCACATGAGAGTGATATCTGGCTTGTAATCAGAATTGCTGGCTTCATGATTTCGAGGATCAAGTGTTCTGAGCCAAAGCTCATCACTGATTTGTAAACACAGGCATATATAAGAAATATTGATCTTCAGTATGAGAATCAAAACAAGTTAAAAGCAAAATACATGTGATTTACTGTCTGTGAACTTTAGAATGCTGAATTATATGTATGAGGCACAGCAGCTTAGTAAAAACTGCCACATAAATGGTGCAAAAGCAAAATACTGCGGATGCTGGAGTCTGGAATAAAAACAGAAAATGCTGGAAATTTCAACAGGTCAGTCAGCATCTGTGGAGAGGAAGCAGAGTTAACGTTTCGGGTCGATGACCCTTCGTCAGAACTGGAGAGTGTTCGGAAAGAACAGATTCTTAACAAGCACTGAAAGGGGGAGGGGAAGAAAGAACAAAAGTGAAGGTCTGTGATAGGTTGGAAGACAGGAGAGATTAGAGAGACAAAATGGATTATGGCCCAAATTCAAATGGTAATGCCAGGAGTTAGAAAAACATTAGTCAAGATAGGGAGGGAACGTCAGGAAAATGACCAACTGTCATTAGAAACAAGGAAAAAAGGTTATTAGAGACGAGTAGAAAAAATAGAAAGAAAGAAACAGGTTCTGGGAGGAGTGGGGGAAGGGAGCCAAAGATTAACAGCGGTTACGCTCTGAGATTGTTGAACATGATGTTGAGTCCAGAAGGCTGTAAAGTGCCTAAATGAAAGATGAGGTGTTGTTCCTTGAGCTTGCACTGAGCTTCATTGGAACAATGTAGGAGACTGAGGTCAGAGTGGGAGTGGAGTGGAGAATTAAAGTGACAGGCGACCGGAAGCTCAGGGTCACACTTGCGGACTGAACGGAAGCGGTCACCCAATCTATGCTTGGTCTCCCCAATGTTGAAGAGACCACATCATGAGCAGTGAATACAGTATACTATTTTGAAAGAAGTACAAGTAAATCGCTGTTTCACCTGTAAGGAGTATTTGGGGGCCTGGATAGTGGGAAGCGAAGGGGTAAAAGGGCAGATGGTGCATGAATGGTGGTTGTGTGTGAAATCGAGGAAATTGCAAAAAAGGTTTTAATATTTAAGATTAGCTGTTGCAAAAGTAGCCGCTATCTTATTTCAATGACCTTTCCACTTCCTAACCTTCAATGCAAAGCTCATATTTTGAGGAAATGTCTATGAGTCGATTAAAGCTAGTCCATAATGACCACCCAAGAGACTGGTTGGAAGTAGCTGTTATAGACAGCTGGTCTCCAGAGTCAAGCTTTGTTCAAATCTACAATAATAGCATCAGACTGACAGGTACTATCTCTGAAAAACAGTTGGCTTCCAAGAGCGGCTTTTTTCCCTCCTGCACTTTATAAATGTGCATTATTACAGTCAAAGATTCTATTTTAAACCTTTAACAGAACAACTGTATATTAAGTTCTAAATAAACTGTATTCTACACATAATTGACAATCTTGAGGGCTGTATGACTGACCATAACTATACCAAAATGTGGTATTTTGAGAATATTATTTTGTTTTGTGCAATTGTTTGTAATTCATTTTATCATAATTGATTGAAAATTTTCAGTAAAACTATTTTCGAACAAGACATGAAGCAAAAGACTACTAAAAGATAAAACGATTCAGCTGGTGTGTTTACGCTTTCATTTGAAGTGTTTTACATAAGAACATAAGAAATAGGAACAGGAGTAGGCCATACGACTCCTCGAGCCTGATCTGATCATGGACGCAGCTCCACTTTCCCGCCCGCTCTCCATAACCCTTTATCCCCTTATCGGTCAAGAAACTGTATTTCTGTCTTGTGTTCTGTTTAAAAATGCTTGAATTTATATAGAACACCTCACATAAAATAACCTTTTGGAGCACTATACAGGATAAAAGGTGCACGTGGGCAGAAGTCAGGGGGAGATAAAGGCGGGTATTTGGAGTTAGATTGCAGATCCATCATGATCTCATTGAATGGTGACACAGGCTTGAGGGGCTAAATGGCCTACTCTTGTTCCTATGTTCTTACCAAAGGTATGGTAGAGAAAGAGATTTTTACAAGGCTCCTGAAAGCTGGAAGAGAGGTGGCAATGCAAGATGGTTTAGGAAGAGGGTTTCAGAGGACAGGGGTTTAAAGGCTGAAGGACTGAGCTCTCTTGATGGAGCAGAAAGGGCAAGGGACAAGCAGTAATCCAGAGTCCAAGGAATGGAGGTTTTGGACTCGAATGTATGGCTGTAGAAGATTTCTCAAATAGTATGGGACAAGGATGTGGATGGATTTGAAATGAAGTCAAGGAAGAATGTGGTGGAGCTGATCAAGAATGGAAGCGATGCATCTGTGAAAGATGTCTTAAGTTACAAAGTTCTGGATTAGCTGAAAGGAACCTGGTAAGAAAAGCCTTTGAGAAATCATTCCTGGGAGTGATGAGGACATAGACTATGATTTGGCAGTGGAGTTGGTAAGTAATTTTCCAAAGATGGATAAAACTGTTATTTGCAATAGATTGGATACGAAGCTCAGTTTGCTGAAGTCCATTACTAAACAGCAAAGGGAAATAAGCAAATTAGCACCAGAGCATGAAGGCGCTAATGAGAAACAAACAGGATGGCTACAGTGTTACCAACAGTTGAGATGTAGGAAGTTTTGACTCATCCAAGGATTAATATCATGCACACACATTAGATAGCACAGCAACATTGCGAGGCAATGATGATAGGGGAGAGGGAAAGTTGGTTAGCATTAGTCTACATGTGGAACCTGATGTCATGCTTGCAGATGATGTTGCACAGGTGCAGCATGTAGATAGTGACTAGGAAGGAACCAAATATGGAGCTCTTGGAAGCATTTAAAATTAGGAGGGCTGTGAACCATATGTGCTGACTTTTGCACCTGATTGTCCGATCTGCCCTACCATTAAGTGCGGCTCCACACTGGAGTGCTAACTCATAAAACTTATTTGCAATGATAGATTGTGAGGATAGATGTGTCGAGGGTGAGCTTTTTAAGGTGGGTTGTTAACGAAGTTGACTCTGTGATCCAGTTCAACAATTGTGGGTTATCCTTGGGTACCGCTGTTGTTATTAATTATTCACTTGTGATCATTAGAAAGAAAGACTTGCATTTATATATCATCATCATAGGCAGTCCCTCGGGATCGAGGAAGACTTGCTTCCACTCTTAGCATGAGTTCTTAGGTGGCTGTACAGTCCAATACGAGAACCACAGTTTCTGTCACAGGTGAGACAGATAGTCATTGAGGGAAAGGGTGGGCAGGGAGCCTGGTTTGCTGCACGCTCCTTCCGCTGCCTGCCCTTGATTTCTGCATGCTCTCGGCGACGATACTTGAGGAGCTCAGCACCCTCCCGAATGCACTTCCTCCACTTAGGGCGGTCTATGGCCAAGGACTCCCAAGGGATGTTGCACTTTATCAGGGATGCTTTGAGGGTGTCCTTGTAACGTTTCCTCTGCCCGCCTTTGGCTCGTTTGCCGTGGACGAGTTCCGAGTAGAGCGCTTGCTTTGGGAGTCTCGTGTCTGGCATGTGAACTATGTGGCCTGCCCAGTGGAGCTGATCAAGTGTGGTCAGTGCTTCAATGCTGGGGATGTGGACCTGGATGAGGACACTAATGTTTGTGCATCCTCGTCCAGGCCAACACCCCAGGAGATTTGCAGGATAGCGCCTTTCACGACCACCGGACATCATAAAACGCTTTACAGCCAATTAAGTACTTTTTGAAGTGTAGTCACTGTTATAATGTAGGAAACACCAATATGTGCACAGCAAGCTCCCACAAACAGCAAAATGATAATAACCAGATAATCTGTTTTAGTGATTTTTATTGAGAGATAAATATAGGCTAGGACACTGGGGATAACTCCCCTGTTTTCTTCGAAATAATGCTATTGAATCCTTTATGTCCAGCTGAGAGAGCAGATGGGGGCTTGATTTAAATCTCATCTGACCTCTGACAGTGCAGCACTCTCTCAGCACTGCATTGGAGGCTCAGCCTAGACAATGACTGCTTCAAGTTATTCAACCATGGAGGAAAACATAGATGACACCAACACTGTGCTCACAAGACATCTACACATGCACTTCCAGCAGGGGGCAATGGATACCAATCAAAAATGAGAGCCTTGGCTGATTATTCCCTTCCACAGCTTAACAACCCTTCAGCTCAATTTGTTGTTTGCACTGCAGCCACAGCTGAGATAAACTAATTCAACAGAGACCAGAAAAAGAGATCAAATTTGGGTACCTTCTGCTTTGTATGATACAGTCCAGTAAAGGAGTTCAAACAACCTTTATAAAACCACTTCAGCTTTTCTCACGATAAGTTACCAATAATTACTGTGTATATTAGTCTTGCAATACTGTGTCATTCTCTGTACTCTTTACCTGATGTTCAGTAACCTGCAAGATGATGCATTATTGATAATGCTACAAAGCAGATCGTCTGGAAAGTTAGAGCACAAGATTTCATTTGTTCGAACACAGGGGCCTGGAGCTTCCTCCATGGGTGTAATCCCAAAGTTAAGTCCGAAAGTGTGCTCGATGTCGTGCCCATTTTGTTGTTGTCAAAAAAAGCCCAAGTATCCTCCCAATCTCGTTAGAAAACGCCCAAATTTGAATGGGCACAAATGGGCATAAATCAATGTAAACAATCAGGACCTAAGCAAAGCCCCAAACTCTTACCAATATAATTCTTCTTCGAGTCTTTTTATTAAATTTCAACTTATTTCGCCATCATTCATGTATATCAGGCACAGAATGCTCACAATTTGCAAACAGGAGCTTTTCAATTTTTAATGTGAAAAAAGATTTGTATTTATACAACAACTTTCACAACCCCAGTATGTCCCAAAGCACTTTACAGCCAATGAAGTACTTTTTGAAGTGCAGTCACTGTTGTAATGTAGGAAACGCGGCAGCCAATTTGCGCACTGCAAGCTCCTACAAACAGCAATGTGATAATGACCAGATAATTTGTTTTTAGTGATGTTGATTGAGAAATAAATATTGGCCAGAACACCGGAGATAAATCCCCTGCTCTTCTTCAAAACAGTGCCATGGGAACTTTTACGCCCACCTGAGAGATTAGACGGGGCCTCGGTTTAACATCTCATCCGAAAGACAGCACCTCCGATAGTGCAGCACTCCTTCAGCACTGCACTGAAGTGTCAGCCTAGATTTTTGTGCTGTAGTCGGATTTGAGGGTTTAATGGACGGGTGTAAAAGATCAAGGAGACTTGGGCATATTGTAATTGCACATATAACTTACTTACACCTAACAGGTCACGTCACATGTTTGCGTCCAGCTTAAAGGTGTATCTGGGCAGAAATGGGGAGAAAACTCCAGGCCAGTGTTGCGGCCAAATGAAAACTATTAGAATGCCATCAGAGCAGCCAGTATTCCCATATGACCTCCTAAATGGAATACTTATACGAACTGTGGAAGTATGGTGCTGGAGGGCACTCGCTACGGGGAAATGGATAAAGTTAAGTGGATCAAATCCCAACAGCACACTACCACAGGGATGCTTGTCACTGGTATTCTGGCATCTATGAAGCATTCATCACAAATAGATTTTGACTCACTTTGTCTTTTATGTTGTTTCACCTGAAGGCCATCAACAATTAAAGAAAAGGAATGCACACAATTCAAAATGTTTTCTTTAAAATTGTGTGAATATAAAATGTGAAGAATACTTTGTGTGGAGTTCAGCAGATGTTGTTCCAAAGCATATGAATGAATATTTCTTTCTTCATTTTCTTGCCAGTATCTTCAACCTTGAGTGCACCAAAGGATGTTGTGTATTATCGTTTAAAATATATATATTCTTGAGTTCGGCAATGTAATATATGCTATGAACAGCATATTCAGTTCAAATGTTAATAGTAATGTTCATTGAGACTTGCAGTTCAGGGTTTTCAAACCATTTTCTCATTTGAAAGTTCTGATGACAGTATTCTATACAGAATGTGTTTCTTACAATATGAAACGTGCAAAATTTGCTCTCTGCCCTTCTCAGAATTAGCATGATCTAGGTCCAACAATTTACGCTAATTGTAGGTGACTGCTTACTGAAGTTTGTGTAGGATGATTTCCACTGTAACTTTAATCTAGGAAGATGTAAAGAGGGCAAAATTGACCCTTTTCTAGAGGACCGTTAGCAGCTCCGGGGGGCACAAACAGGTGGATCACGAAGCTCGTCGACATCCACTCTCGGGGCGGGACTTAAAGGGGAAGGCGCCAGCTTAACTGGTTTGCCAACTTTCGGGTCAGCTCCAGTATGTGCTCCCTCGTGTGGGCCGGGCCGCCATCGTGCAGCCTGGCACTCCGTTTTGGGTGCTGGGCTGCAGGCCCGGTCCCACACTGCCATGCTGGCCTAGTGGAGGCCATTAGAGACTTTGCAGAGTTTTCAGCAGCCTTCCCTTTAAGCGAGGGGGAGGGGTGTTTAAGAGTGTCAGCACTGCACGGAGCATCCTCGCCCCCAGTAGCACTCCGGGAGCCATCTCGAAAGGAAGTGCAGCGTGCGAGATTGCACTCCACATCCTTTGAGGGGCGGTAAGCCCAATTCAGTGGTGGGGCGGGATTTCTGCGCCTGGCACTCAAAGTCCTGGCCCCAGCTGGTTACCACCCCAAAAAGTGTTGTGGGCTAAATGTGTCTTATATGTGCTAAGATAAATAATCAAATTTAGTTAGAATAAGATTATTCACAACAACACAATTACTAGGCAAATAATATACAACACAATTATTTGTATATAGAAGATCTGGAAATGGTCAATAAGAGGTAAATTTATCATATTGAAGATACAAACCTCCTCCTTGATGTCACTAGCTTTGTTTAGAAAGAATTCTACTCCAAATCGACCAACACACAATTTGTGACAGACTCAATAAACTTTGTTCATGGCAAATTATGCATACTGAATTAAAAATGAGAGCATATGATACTTCAGATGTAAATTTGTGTTGTTTTTCTAAATACTTAAATCAACACTATTAAAATATTTAGCCTATGTTCATGAGATTTCTGATAAAGAATGAGAATTCAGTTTCCTTCTAGTTTCAACATCAATATTTGGGAATTTTCATAAAAGTGAATCCAAAGAGGCCATCTTAATTCAAAGGGCATTACATTTGTTAGTGGATATTGAAATGTTGTCCTTGGACTTAGGCAGGAGGGGGGACAAATCATTAATTGGAATGCACTTCGCCAGGCACAACATGCAGGTAAAATTTATTTTCACAAATATGTTTTGGTATCAGAGGAAAGGGTCCAACTTAACACTTTTTCTTCTTCACTTAGAGTAATAGCAGTGAATCGCAACTGATAATAGGAATAAAAACAGAAAATGCTGGTAATCGTTAGCAGGGCAGACGGCATCTGTTGAGAGAGAGAAACAGAGTTAACATTTCAGGTCGATGGCCCTTCGTCAGAGTTCCAGCATTTTCTATTTTTGTTTCCACCATCTGCAGCATTTTGCTTTTGTACTTTTAATCGGAGTTTGCTGTTCAGTGAACTCGCTGTCATTGTAATTGTTCTAGTTCAGCACTGACTAAAGGGTATTGCTGGAGCCTACATCAGTGTTGAGAAGTTGGAAAAGTTGGGACTGTTCTCCTTGGAGCAGAGAAGGTAAAGGTTAAGAGATAACCTAATGGAGCTTCAAGATAAGAAGTTTTGATAGAGTAGATGAAGATAAATTGGTGAATATGTCAATAACCAGAAGTCATAGATTCAAAATTATTGTCAAAAGATCTGGAGGAGAGATGAGGAAAAAATGTTCACTCTATTGTCAGCATCTGGAACGCTGTACCTGAAAGGTGGTGAGTGCTGATACTATAAATAATTTAAAAAAAGAGTTAGGCAGGTATCTGAGGATGAGGAACTTACAGGGTTACGGACAAAAAGCAGGAATGTGGGACTACACAACTGCTCCTTTCTAAGAGCCGGCACAGGCACAACGGGCAGAACAGCCTCCTTCTGTGCTGTAATATAATATTGTGAAGTTTAAATTAAATAAATAACTCCTAATTTCTTCTTCAATTGGCTCAGTTGATATCTGTCTCACCATTGGGCAATGCTGCACCTGAGAAACTTGAGCTTATTTGCAATGCGAACTCTCCAGTCCAATATTAAACAGATCTTTATAATTCTCCACAATTTGATGTATTTTTAAATGGTTTGTAGTTTTTTCTATTTCTAGTGTTAGGCAATAATATAAATCGTCTAATAAAGCATATTTACTCCTTTAGTCTCTCTCACTCACATTATTAGTCTCACTCACCCCCCAGTCTCTCCTCCCCGCCCCCACCCAGTCTCTCTCCCCCCCCCCGCCACCCAGTCTCTCTCGCCCCCCAGTCTCTCTCGCCCCCCAGTCTCTCTCGCCCCACAGCCCCCAGTCTCTCTCACCCCCCAGCCTTTCTCGCCCCTCCCCCAGTCTCTCTCCCACCCCAGTCTCTCCTCTCCCACCCCTGTCTCTCCTCCCCCACCCCAGTCTCTCCCCTCCCAGTCTCTCTCCTGCCCCCCCCATCTCACTCCTCCCCCCACATTCTTTCTTCCGCCCCCCCCCCCCACAGTCTCTTCTCCCCCCCCGTCCCCTCCCTTCCACCCAGTCCCCTCTTTCTCCCCTCCCAACCCTACCCCCCCAGTCTTTTCTCCCCCCCCTCTTCCCCCCCCCCCCCCGCAGTCTCTTCTCCCCCCCCCCAGTCTGTCTCACCCCTTACAGTGATCCCACCCCCTCTCCCCCAACGATCTCACACCTTCACCCCGCCCAGCGATCTCAGCCCAGCAGTCTTTGGACTCTCGTCGGTGCCTCGCGGCGGAGCCTGACAGTCGCGCGTGCGGCGCGCACGCAACTTGGGAGCCGAAGATTCCCGAGTCGATCGGGCTCCTGTGCCGCACACGGCCCGCAGCACTTCGCTCTCGCACCGCCTCGCCGCCACCGACATGGAGCACCCGAAAACCGCGGGAGCGCGCGCCAGTGGCACTTGAAAAAGACGCAACCGCTGGACCACCACTAAGGATCGGGCGAGGGCGATTTAAAAGGAAAATCCAGCCCCTGGACTTTCTGTGAGGGTAGGCAATTACCAATGCAACAGTAAATCATCATTTTACATATTTAACCACTCCTTTGGTAGAAAAGAAAACTATATGTAGTACATCAAGCAAGACTAGAGGGCTAGACTTTCCATCAGTTTCGCCTTGCTACCGCCCATTTAACCGCTGAGATGAAGTATAACGCCCATTTATCGCCCATTTTCCCTAAAAATGGAAACTAATATCCATTTATCGCCAGCGTTAGTTTCGGTATCAAGTTAACGCCGAGATTTAGTTAAACCGCCTGCCCATATTTTTTTTTCAAAATTATGGCATCAACAATAGTGCACCGCCCAGAATACAGTTTTTAAACGAAACTAGTGCCCAGAATATCGGCGAGCGTTACTTTCGGCATCTCGCCCATGTATCGCCGAAAAGATCGCTCGCCCAAAAAAACGCTGAAAAAAAGCTGCACTCACCTGGCCTTAACCCAGCAGTATGGAATCCATTTTGTAAATCAGAGGACTTTTCATATAAAAGGTTGCTTCAAGTTCTGGGGAGTTTTGATTTAATCTGTAAGTTCTTTTAAGGTGATTTTAAAATCTGAAGAACCATCTTATATTGTGGTCGATTTGAATTTTTTTAATGAGTTTTAGGAGGACGATTTATTATTTCGGAAGAATATGTATAATAGTAATTGTAATGGGGCCTGTAATTTCTCAGCCAGTATTGATGACTAATCACATGCTGCAGACTAGAGATGGGAGAAGCTATATTGAAGAGCATTATGTGCCCAATCAAAGAAGTGGCAGACTGATGAGGAGGACGAGAACTTACACCCGACGCATTTACAGGGAGAAGCGGTCATATCTGAACTTGTCCAAGAACACATGCCTCAGGAGACTACGCTTCCGAAAGGAGGTCATCAGTGAGATATGCCAACTCATTAAGGGAGATCTGCAGCCTAACAGCACCATCAGGACTGTACTGTCCGTTGAGGTCAAGGTTACTGCGGCACTTTCCTTCTATGCATGGAGCTCCTTTCAGGCCTCAGCTGGCGACATTTGTGCTATCGCTCAGCACGCCACACATTGCTACATTCGACAGGTGACTGAAGCCCTTTACGCTCGAAGGATGGACTTAAAAAGCTTCCCTATGACCAGAGAAGCACAGACTGAGAGGGCTCTAGATTTCTCGAGAATAGCAAACTTCCCCAAGGTGCAGGGAGCAATAGACTGCATGCACATTGCCATGCGAGCACTTTTTCAGGATACAAAGGTTTTTCGGAACCGAAAGGGATTCCTGAATGTCCGACTCATTGTCGACCACAAGCAAATAATCATGGCAGTAAATGCAAAATTTCCAGGCAGCATCCATGATGCGCACATATTGCGTGAGAGCACTGTCTCTGACCTGTTTAAGAGTCAGCCACAAGGTCACGGTTGGATGCTGGGTGATAAAGGATATGGCCTTACCAGCTGGCTGATGACCCCCCTGCGTAAGCCCCAGACACAAGCTAAGAAGCGATACAATGAACGCTGTTATGTATGTAAACATTGTAACTGTGTAAGACTTGCCACCAGAGAGCAACTGTTGGAAGCCCAAGGATCACCTGCACACCTCGTTCAAGGGAGTTTCAAAGGTTGTCTGCCATGCTGATTAGGCACTCTGGAGTTGTATTAAAGAGACTAAGGTCACATCAGTTTTAGCTCACAGTACTCAGTCTTGTGGAGTTAGTCCATACTTAACAAAAGCCACACAGTCACACGCAATATCGTCAAAGACAATTGGAGTGCTTCAGGAGTGCTTCTGTAGCCTGGACTACTCAAGAGGTGAATTACAATACCAACCTGAGCAGGTCGCTCAATTCATTGTGGTGTGCTGCATGCTGCATAACTTGGCTATCAGGAGGGGACAAGAATTGCCAGATGGGACTGCCGGGCCACCTCAGGAGAGAGGAGAAGCTGAAGAGGAATAAGAGGAGGTGGACGATGAGCTCGTGAAAGACAATTAGGCTGACGTTGAAACTATGCCCCCACTCCCCTCTAGACCACAGGAAAGGGCCCATGGTGGTTACGCAGCTGCAAGACTGTTGCATCAGCAGCTCATAAATGAACACTTTTCTTGAAATAGCGTTGTTGGTAGTTACGCAGCTGCAAGATTGTTTTGTCTGCAGCTCATAAATGAACGGTTTGCGTTACGTTGGTGACCGTTACAGTTCGTTGATTTACATTATGTTTAATGTTCGCCTTTCATGGCCTGGCCTCGCCAAGGTTTGTATTTCCTTAATGTTACTGCTATCTGAAGACAATGCACAACAATGTTAAGTTATATTTAAAAAATTCAACGTTACTACGAAAAAATTTTATTAACAAAGAGAACACAACACAGCAGTACTCCCCTCCCCTCCCGCAACCCAAATTTTGAACATTTATAAATGACAGTACATTTTATAAACAACAACTACAACAACGATTTTAATAAATAAGTATGCACCCACCCCCCTTCCACAACCCAACCCAATAGAGAAAAATTGTAAAACAACAACAGCAATAAACAATTTAAACAATTGAAACAACCACACTAATAACCAACCCACTCACCCACCCAACAGGCAACAAATGTTTTAAAATTAACAGTAGTTCAAGAACACTCCCTCCCTCTCTCCATCCCTACCTGCTGCCACGCCCTTCCTTTCCTCCCCCCCCCCCCAGGTCTGTACCCCACCTCTTCCCCTCCCCCTACCAACTCCAAGCTGCTTTGCTGCAGTGCACCGTGTGCATTGCTCCGGTGTGGGGGGGGGTGTGCAGGGGGGGATGACGGCAGATCCATTAATTGGGACGTTGATGGAGAGGACGTTTCCAAGGAAATGTCCTTCAAGCCAGAAACAAGAGCTTCCTCCTGACTCGCATGTGTCTCTAGCAAAGGGGATGCGTCACCTTGGGGTGCAGTGCCGGATTCCGGGACCACTGATAGCCCTCTGGCATCCGTGTTCCCGGCTATTCTTTCCAGGGCCACCGCTATCCACAATCGCGGACAAAGTGGCAACCTGGCCAGATAAACTGTCCATTGCCTGGAGGAGCACCTGACCAATGTCAATGCTTGTCCTGGACGAGTTGACCAGGTCCACGCTTAGATCCGCTGGTCTTGGAGCAGTCCAACTGTGCCGAACCAACCTCCGCGGGGTCGGCACCGGCATGGAACCACTCGGGGTGCCCTGCGGCAAAGCGCTTGGCCCCGCTGCCTGCTCGGTCGAAGAGGACGTGGCCACAGGAACACTTGTAGACAGGGCTGCAGGCTCCTCCTCCACTTTTTCACTGTCCTCGGTGGAGAGGAGGACCTGCAGCAGGACGAACGAGACATGTGCCTCCTCGCCCGCAGACATGATAACAATCGCAGGATCCTGGGGCGCCTGCAGTTCCTGCAAGGCCTGCCCTCTCAGCTGAGCTAGAAAACATAAATGAGGTAATTAGAGGAGAAGCGGGTGCTAAGGCCACATGGGAATGCAAACGCTACACAGGCATATGCATGAGAGCAACATTACTGCTATAAATATACTGACAGACATCACATTTAATTAACAGCATGATAGTACAAAATCTGCATTGCATGACAATGATTTTCATGATCCCATCATTAATTGCATAACATTGCATCAATCATATACATAATATCATCAATCTTCAATCATATACGGAAATGAATGGTATTAATTTACTTTACATCACCCAATGGTTTATACTTTACTCACATGGCAAGAGAACGGGTTCCAATGCAGCACGGGTGGCCGATGGGTTGTGTACACCCACCAGTGCCAGCGCCCGCTCCTCAAGATCTGTGAGGGCGCAAAGGTCCACTTGGCCGCCACCCATGCGCCGCCGATCGGCCCTATTCTTCGAAAGTTTTTCTGCAAAGGTGACAACAGCATGGCATGGCATAAGATCATTGCTAGGTACTTTGACAGATAAAACAGATAGCAGATTACTGACAGATATCATATTATTATTAATAATATTACACAACACAACACACATGTTAGTCCACCGTAAACATTTTACATATCGCATGCATGGTTATATCTACCATCTGCAAATAACTAAATGATTACCGGTCTAACTACAATACATCAGATCTGTATTTAAATTCATCATTGCATTATTACAATTACAATTATATAAATAAATATAATATTTACTCTACCTGACCCAACAAGATAATTCCAGCGCTTATGGCACAGGTTGGGCTCCTTTACCTCCTGGATATTTGCAGAGATGACTTCTGCAATTTCAGTCCATATGTGTTGATAGACCCGGTGGGGTGTGGGGAGATTCCCATGCCCACCCCAGGTGAATTGTGCCCATTGATTTTCCACTTCTGCCACTAAGGCAGTATTGGCCTCCTCACTAAAGCGCTTAGTGCACCAATGTCCTCCCATCTCTCCCGCTTCTGCCACTTCCTCCTCCTCCTCCTCGCTCATCGTTCTTTCACTCACTTCAATTGCACCCATCATATTTTTTTAATAAATATCTCAAAAATCTCTCAAATAATCAGTCCAAAATACCAGATGACAATCTCCACCAGCTTTCTCAACTATGTTTTAGCGAAAAATCTCAAAACTCTCTCAAATAATCAATCCACAATACCAGCTACAATCCTCACCAGCTTTCTCCACTATCTCTCTTTCTCGCTCCTTTTTCACTCTCGCTCTCTTCTGTGCATGTGCAGATGACCCCTCATCTCCTGAAACGCGGGAAAAAAAACGTTGCTATGGATGCCGGCCTTGCACGACGAAAAAAAACGCTAACGCCCATTTCACATCCCTATGGCTAACGCCCAAATTATAAAGTGAAAACTAGCAGGTTTGAAAATGGCCGATATTCCGGCGATCACAGAAACCAATATAAATGCTGACGCTGGAAATATTGCCCACTTTTTGGGCGATCTGGAGGCTAATGCAAAGTCTAGCCCTCTATCATTGATTTAAACCAGTTTATCATTACTTTGCCAATAATTTGAAGATGTGCCTTCATTTGGAAAGTTAATTCTTACAGATATTGATAGACATCCTTATCTTTTTTGTTTTACAAAAAGTTAAGAAAAAAATGAGTAAATGCCAGTAATGACTTCCATCTAGTCCCAATTAACCTTCTCTGAGCAAACTGATAGTTAACCATTACAGGCAGTGGGAATGATGTTCAACGATTTTAGTTGTGCACTTGAAACAAATGCCCCCTACAAGGGGGGCAAACTCGACAATAATTTTTTTTGCAGTGGCCCTTTTTTTGGGAAGGCGGGTGTGGTTTAGGGGGTAATGATGTTCAGAGACTGGTTCTACTTGACAAATGTTATTACTTGCCAGGCCAATCAATTTAAATAATAGGCAATAAAGATAAATTCCTTTATAAAGTCCAGCACGGTAAACTTTACAAGGGGATTTACTTGAGGTGTATCACACATACTTCAGATGTTCTACCTTAACTTGGCTTTTTGCTGTACCTATAGACTTGCCTACATATCCTATATTTATATTA
This sequence comes from Pristiophorus japonicus, assembly GCF_044704955.1. Lineage (NCBI taxonomy): Eukaryota > Metazoa > Chordata > Chondrichthyes > Pristiophoridae > Pristiophorus > Pristiophorus japonicus. The sequence goes on from NC_091982.1 coordinate 24,883,666, forward strand.
GCTGTTCCATTAGTAGATGCAAAGTTGTTTAATTTAATTTGTTTCTGATTTTCTATCCTAAAGGTACCCTTGCACTGGTAGCCCTCTGGTATCTTGTACAAATAAACATGCTACCTGCGTGATCCTGGACAGTGAGTGTCGGCAGGCTAACCATGGCAGATATTATAGCCGAGCTTGATCATGTTCTCACTTCACACGCACACACAAGTACTTCCCTCAGGGGTCACTGGAAAGTGAACACAATCAATCTGGCTGCTTTTCTTCTCCTTACTCCAGGGGCACTGAGGACAAATGTTACACCCCAACTATTGCCCTGACTAAAATAATCATAGGGTGAGAATTGAAGCTGATGCCTTCTGGTTTGCATGGCTTGTTGCTGCACTGGATGGTGCTTTTATCCAGCAGATCATTGAGGGAGCACAACATTTTATTTTGCAGAACAATGCCTATGATATTGATAAACTAAGGAGTCATATGACCTCAAATATATGCAATGCTGGAATACAATTACAATTAACTCTACATTTTGTAGTTTATTTCTCCCTACACCCCCTCACCCCACCCCACCAATGATTTCAAAAGGGTGACAATGAAATTTGGCAAAAAATAAAATAAACTGCCGATTATTTCTTGTTGGAAGCCTCAGAAGTGTTTTTCTTAAACTTGTAAATTCTGTATGAATGACTAACAAGTAGTTCAATACATGGTTGTCCATGATAACCAGTAATATAATTATACCCGAAGCGCCATTGCCTGAATCAATACACTGTTTGATATTCACCATGCATTTTACAAAAGCTTTGAAGATGCAGTCAATACTGAACATCAAGAAAGTTAAAATGAAATCAAAATCTCTGAGAAAATGATCAGTTTTAATCACTGAAACATGAGATGTGTAATTATACTTACATGACCATGTAATGGCCTTCACTCCTTGGCAATAACAAAATTATAGTTCGAAACACTCTGTCACGGCAGACATTTTGTGGCTCATTTTGGTTCTATGTGCTTCGTTATTATACTCACAAAACTTAAATTAATTTAGGGTGTAATTATTCTCTCATTTAAGTGTCAATGCAAAGTACTTCCAAAAATCAATGTGTGAGTGTCAGTGTGACTATTTGTTAGAAATAACCAGTTTACGGCTATCTCTGGTCACTTTAAATAACCAGGATCAACTGCAAACCAATATGGTGGGTATATTGTGTTTAATCAGAGTGTAAGATGGAATTTAACACGTTAGTTATAAAGCAAAAACAGATGACCGTGACAAGTAGCTGGTATCAATCCGATCGGAGAGACGGCTGGCGCACGTAAGCAGTTCTCTGAGCAGCCTCTCTTCCTTTCATCTACGGCCCAACTTCCGTATAGTTCTACCCTCCACCGTCTGTGGGGACAAGCCCTCAAGAGATTACTTTTATTCTCTTTTTAGGAGTGGGCCTGAAATAGTGTATTGTCAAGACTTTTTGGCCTATAGAGTCTCCCCTAAAATCTAAATACCCAATGGGGCATCGAGTTCTTTGTCTCAATTCTTGAAATAAGGCCCTCCCCTAAAGTGGTCTCATAATCTTGTTCACATGTCTTTCCTGTTTATACTTTCTGAAGGTTCCTTCAATTGAATTTGTGTCTTATCTCCCTGGTCCCTATCCTCTCGGTTACAATTAGTACAAGGCTTGACCCTGTACTCTCTCAACCATGAGGCCCAAACCCGAGCTGTCTCACTTCAACCAGTCTCTGAGATGGTGTTTACCTTAACCTCCCCAAATTCATTCCATTCTAAGTCTTTCTACAATAATTAACTTTTACTTATCTTCGCAAGCAGTTCTGTTAAGCTAACTTCAATTCCTACCTTAGCAATGTACATGAAATACATAAACAAGGTTCAAGTCTTAACTTAAAAACAACAGATCATCACTTGGCAACAAGATTATATATTGCTGTCACAGTGCAGAATGCTATAACATCCACTGGCAAGCAAAACATTTGCACATTCCAAGCATCGATCTAGCCATTCTAGTACCAGCCTGAGGAGACTGCTTAGAATCATAGAAACATAGAAAATAGATGCAGGAGTAGGTCATTCGGCCCTTCGAGCCTGCACCACCATTCAATAGGATCATGGCTGATCATGCAACTTCAGTACCCCATTCCTGCTTTCTCTCCATACCCCTTGATTCCTTTAGTCATAAGGGCCACATCTAACTCAATTTTGAATATATCTAATGAACTGACTTCAACAACTTTCTGTGGTAGAGAATTCCATAGGTTCACAATTCTCTGAGTGAAGAAGTTTCTCCTCATCTCGGTCCTAAATGGCTTACCCCTGCTCAATGTGCTAAATGTGACCCCTGGTTCTGGACTTCCCCAACATCGGGAACATTCTTCCTGCATCTAACCTGTCCAATCCCGTCAGAATTTTATATTTTTCTATGAGATCCCTCTCATTCTCTAAATTCCATTGAATATAAGCTTAGTCGATCCAGTCTTTCTTCAGTCAGTCCTGCCATCCCGGGAATCAGTCTGGTAAACCTTTGCTGCACTCCCTCAATAGCAAGAATGTCCTTCCTCAAATTAGGAGACCAAAACTGTGCACAATATTCAAGGTGTGGCCTCACCAAGGCCCTGCACAACTGCAGTAAGACCTCCCTGCTCCTATACTCAAATCCTCTCGCTATGAAGGCCAACATGCCATTTGCCTTCTTCACCGCCTGCTGTACCTACATGCCAACTTTCAAAGACTGATGTACCATGACACCCAGGTCTTGTTGCACCTCCCCTTTTTCTAATCTGTCACCATCCAGATAATATTCTGCCTTCCTGTTTTTGCCACCAAAGTGGATAACATCACATTTATCTACATTATACTGCATCTGCCATGCATTTGCCCACTCAGCTAACCTGTCCAAGTCATCCTGCAACCTCATAGCATCCTCCTCTCAGCACACACTGCCACCCAGTGTGTCATCTGCAAACTTGGAGATATTACATTCAATTCCTTCGTCTAAATCATTAATATATATTGTTAATAGCTGGGGTCCCAGCACTGAACCCTGCGGTACCCAACGAGTCACTGCCTGCCATTCTGAAAAGGACCCGTTTATTCCTACTCTTTGCTTCCTGTCTGCCAACCAGTTTTCTATCCACGTCAATACATTACCCCCAATACCATGTGCTTTAATTTTGCACACTAATCTCTTTTGTGGGACCTTGTCAAAAGCCTTTTGAAAGTCCAAATACAGCACATCCACTGGTTCTCCCTTGTCCACTCTACTAGTTACATCCTCAAAAAATTCCAGAAGATTTGTCAAGCATGATTTCCCTTTCATAAATCCATGCTGACTTGGACCGATCCTGTCACTGCTTTCCAAATGCGCTGCTATTACATCTTTAATAATTGATTCCAACATTTTCCCCACTACCGATGTCAGGCTAACTGATCTATAATTCCCTGTTTTCTCTCTCCTTTTTTAAAATGTAGGGTTACATTAGCTACCCTCCAATCCATAGGAACTGATCCAGAGTCTATAGAATGTTGGAAAATGACCACCAATGCATCCACTATTTCTAGGGCCACTTTCTTAAGTACTCTGGGATGCAGACTATCAGGCCCTGGGGATTTATCGGCCTTCAGTCCCATCAATTTCCCTAACACAATTTCATGACTAATAAGGATTTCCTTCAGTTCCTCCTTCTCGCTAGACCCTCAGTCCCCTAGTATTTCCGGAAGGTTATTTGTGTCTTCCTTAGTGAAGACTGAACCAAAGTATTTGTTCAATTGGTCTGCCATTTCTTTGTTCCCCATTATAAATTCACCTGATTCTGACTGCATGGAACCTATATTGTCTCCAGTTTTAACACAACCATGTAAACACAGCATTATTCACGTCACAGTTTTATTTGCATAACCATATGTTTTTAGGTATCCCTAATTTCTCTCAGTTCCCACCTTGAAAGGGAGAAAACTCTATTTCAATCTCTCATTTTCGGTTTTGCATCCATCGTGCCAGCTCTAAATTTTTATAATTAGACCACTAAGACCAGATACTTGAGAATCACTCGGCCTACTGATACCATTCATGCTCAGGCTTGCTTGCTGGCATTATAAGCTGCTTTCCATCACTTCTTGTCCCCTAATCTACTTATTGCTTTCTCAACTTTGTCATTAGTTAGTAGGGATACTCAGAAATTACGATTTCCCCCTTTCTTACAGTCCATTCGTTTGATTATTTTGATTCGTTCCTGACTTAAATTCAATTAATTGTTCTGGTATTCCAATTCTTCCCCGCCTGGGGTATCCTCTGTTTCTTCTATCTTTCCTGATCTTACCCCACCTCTATGTTGCTTCATGTTTAACTAATTTACTGGAATTCTTTGAGGATATAACGAGCATGGTGGATAGAGGTGTACCGATGGATGTGGTGTATTTAGATTTTCAAAAGGCATTTGATAAGGTGCCACACAAAAGGTTACTGCAGAAGATAAGGGTACGCGGAATCAGAGGAAATGTATTAGCATGGATAGAGAATTGGCTGGCGAACAGAAAGCAGAGAGTCGGGATAAATGGGTCCTTTTCGGGTTGGAAATCGGTGGTTAGTGGTGTGCCACAGGGATCGGTGCTGGGACCACAACTGTTTACAATATACATAGATGGAAGAGGGGACAGAGTGTAGTGTAACAAAATTTGCAGATGACACAAAGATTAGTGGGAAAGCGTGTTGTGTAGAGGACACAGAAAGGCTGCAAAGAGATTTGGATAGGTTAAGCGAATGGGCTAAGGTTTGGCAGATGGAATACAATGTCGGAAAGTGTGAGGTCAACCACCTTGGGAAAAAAAAACAGTAAAAGGGAATATTATTTGAATGGGGAGAAATTACAACATGCTGCAGTGCAGAGGGACCTGGGGGTCCTTGTGCATGAAACTCTTTTTGGAGTTTATCTGCAAAACAAAACACATTAAACCGTGCCACCCGACCTGGGTGACACACCAGACATTTACAAGGCCCTTTTTTTCCTTTTTTTGGTTTTTTCTTTTGGTTTTTTTTCTTCTTTTTTTTGGTTTTTTTTGGGCACTAAAATCACAATTTTTCCACAGTGCCCCCTATAAAAGGGAAGGGGACACTAAAAACACCGGCAATTAAAACAAATTAAACTTTAAAACGTAAAATCAAATTAAAATTTGGTTGCCGGGCGTGATGATGCACTCCAGTCCCTCCGGTGCCCACCTCTCGCGGAAGGCCGCGAGCGTACCGGTGGACACCGCGTGCTCCATCTCCAAGGACACCCTGGACCGGATGTAAGAGCGGAAGAGAGGCAGGCAGTCAGGTTGAACGACCCCCTCGACCGCCCGCTGCCTGGACCGGCTGATGGCACCCTTGGCCGTGCCCAGGAGCAGTCCTACGAGGAGGCCTTCGGACCTACCCGCTCCCCTCCGCACAGGGTGCCCAAAGATCAGGAGAGTGGGACTGAAGTGCAGCCAGAATTTCAGGAGCAGCCCCTTCAAATAATGGAACAGGGGCTGCAACCTTGTGCACTCAATAAAAACATGGAACACGGACTCCTCCAGACCGCAGAAATTGCAGGCGGCCTGGGAGTCCGTGAACCGGCTTAAATATTTGTTGCACGGCACTGCTCCGTGCACCACCCTCCAGGCCAATTCCCCGACGAATAGTGGGAGGACCCCTGCGTAGAGTGCCCTCCATCGGGGACCCCCGCCTCCTCCGGACGGCAAGATGGTACGCCATGGCGTGTCCGGACGGCAGGCGAGGATGGCAAAGTTGAGAGTGTGCAGGAGCAGCCCGTACAAGAAACCCCTCCGCGCGGAACTGAAAGGCACGGAGGGGATTTCCCCGAGGCGGCTCAAGTTGTGAGGCGCCGGCCCCCGAGGGAGGTTCCGGGGTTTGGCGCCGATGAGGAATTCCGTCCGGACGGGGGTCAGTTCGGACGGGATCTCCCCACGTGCTTGAGCCTCCTCGATGCACCTAACGGAGTCAGGGCCCAGAGCTGTTTTTAGCGACTCGATGGCATCGGCCGCGTGGCGGACGTTGGCAGAATTTAGGCGCCGCGCCAGCGTGTCTGGCGCCATCCAGCCCGCTCCTCCGCCATCGAGCAGGTCCCTGACCCTGGTCACCTCATCAGCCACAGCCCTCTCTTCCGACCGCCACATAAAACCTCGGTCGTGGAGGTACGGATTCCCGAGCAGCGGCTCCTGCAGGACGGCCGCCACTCCAGCCGGCGGAGAGCTGCGCTTGGTGGAGACTTTGTTCCAGACCCTGATGAGTTCCCTGTAAAAGACAGGCAGCTCCCGGAGGGCGGTCCTAGCACCCCCCAAGTTCACAAACAGGAGCTGCGTGTCATAATTGAGGTCGTGCTGCTGGCGGAAGAAATACCTCGCCAGAGCACACCACCTAGGAGGGGGCTCGACGTAAAGGTATCTCTGCAGGGTCTGAAGACGGAAAGTCGCGAGCTGGGCATTGACGCACACCAACGACTGACCGCCCTCCTCAAGCGGGAGACTCAAGACCGCAGCAGAGACCCAGTGCTTCCTGTTGTTCCAGAAGAAGTCCACCAGCTTCTTCTGTATCTTGGCGACAAACGCAGGGGGAGGGGTCAAAGTGACCAGCCGGTACCACAACATTGCGGCCACCAGCTGGTTTATGACTAGCGCTCGACCCCTGTAGGACAGCACTCGGAGCAGTCCTGTCCAGTGCCCTAGGCGAGCGGCGACCTTGGCCTCCAGCTCCTGCCAGTTCGCCGGCCAGGCTCCCTCGTCGGGGCTAAGGTAGACTCCCAGATAGAGGAGATGGGTCGTGCTCCAGGTAAAAGGCCTGAGCTCCTCCGGCAGGGAGTCCACCCGCCACTGACCCACCAGGAGTCCGGAACATTTCTCCCAGTTGATCCTGGCGGAGGACGCGGCCGAGTAAATCTCCTGGCACTCACGCATCCTCCGCAGGTCAGCGGGATCCTCTACCACGAGGAGCACGTCATCGGCGTAAGCCAAGAGGACGACCTCCACGCCCGGCCCTTGCAGAGCCAGTCCCGTCAACCTCGTCCGCAAGAGGCGCAGGAAAGGCTCCACGCAAACGGCGTATAACTGGCCGGACATGGGGCATCCCTGGCGCACCCCTCTCCTAAAGCGAAGGGGCGCCGTCAAGGACCCGTTAACCTTAATCAGACACTCCGCGGCGGCGTACAAAAGTCGGATCCGGGCGACGAAATGCGTCCCGAACCCGAAAGCGCGCAGAGTTCCGAGCAGATAGTCGTGATCCACCCTGTCGAACGCCTTCTCTTGGTCGAGGGATAGGAAGGCGACCGACAGACCAGCCTCCTGGGAACAATGGATGAGGTCCCGGACCAGATGGATGTTATCGTGGATTGTCCGGCCCGGGACCGTGTAGGACTGGTCGGGGTGGATCATGTGGTCCAGCACGGCACCAAGGCGAGCAGACATCGCCCTGGTGAAAATTTTGTAGTCCGTGCTGAGGAGGGAGACCGAGCGCCAGTTCTTAAGGAGGCGGAGATCGCCCTTCTTAGGCAGCAGGACGATGACTGCCCTGCGCCAAGAGAGGGGCATCTCCCCGGTCGCCAGACTTTCCCCCAGGACCCGCGCGTGGTCGCCCCCCAGGACGTCCCAGAACGCCCTGTGGAACTCCACGGTCAGCCCATCCAGCCCCGGGGATTTTCCCCTCGAGAGCCGGTCAAGGGCACCGGTCAGCTCTGCCAGGCTTAGCGGAGCTTCCAGATTTTCGGCGCCCTCCGGGCTGACCTTCGGCAGGTCCTCCCACAAAACTCTACGCGCTTCCTCGCTGGACGGATCCGGAGAGAACAGGGCCCCGTAATATTCACGGGCCCTGTTGTTGACGCCCTCCGGATCCGAGACGAGAGAGCCGTCGTCAGCCAGCAGCGTCAAGAGCTGCTTACGGACACTCTGCCTTAGTTTTCAGGTGCAGCAGGTAATCAGGAAGACGAATGGAATGTTGGCCTTCATTGCGAGAGGGATGGAGTACAAAAGCAGGGAGGTCCTTCTGCAACTGTATAGGGCATTGGTGAGGCCGCACCTGGAGTACTGCGTGCAGTTTTGGTCACCTTACTTAAGGAAGGATATACTAGCTTTGGAGAGGGTACAGAGACGATTCACTAGGCTGATTCTGGAGATGAGGGGGTTACCTTATGATGATAGATTGAGCAGACTGGGTCTTTACTCGTTGGAGTTCAGAAGGATAAGGGGGTCCTCATGGAAACATTTAAAATAATGAAAGGGATAGACAAGATAGAGGCAGAGAGGTTGTTTCCACTGGTCGGGGAGACTAGAAGTAGGGGGCGCAATCTCAAAATACGGGGGAGCCAATTTAAAACCGAGTTGAGAAGGAATTTCTTCTCCAGAGGGTTGTGAATCTGTGGAATTCTCTGCCCAAGGAAGCAGTTGAGGCTAGCTCATTGAATGTATTCAAGTCACAGATAGATAGATTTTTAACCAATAAGGGAATTAAGGGTTACGGGGAGTGGGCGGGTAAGTGGAGCTGAGTCCACGGCCAGATCAGCCGTGATCTTGTTGATTGGCGGAGCAGGCTCGAGGGGCTAGATGGCCTCCTCCTGTTCCTAATTCTTATGTTCTTATGTTCAGATCTTTTTCGGTTTTCGTGCTGGTTTGTCATAGACATTGACTTTTGCACCAAAGTCTTGCTACACGGGGTACTTATATCAGATTCACTATCATTACAAGTTGGAGAACTACCAGTTCATGTGAAATAATATAAACTTAAGGGTGTGTTGATATATTAAGCTCAATATCCCACCAGTGTGAATGCCATACCCAATTGTGCCACATAATTGTGCAGATTATACTTAAGTATCTCATTTACTGTCGATTTTACTTTAGCATATGTTTTGATATTGAGTAAAATGTGTTGGTTGATGGTTGCAGGTAGATTTGGTGTGAAGCAGAAACTGGGGCTATTAATGAGACAGATCCTATTAGACCCGTAAAGCATGGTAAAGGAGGCACCACCAAAACCACCTCATACTGGATTCGTACTGGCTTCCCCATGATCTATTACCTACAAAACACAATTACCATTAAAGTTATAACTCTTTTGAGTTTACCTGCGAAAACATAAAACATTAAACGGTGCCACCCGACCTGGGTGACACTCCAGACATTTACAAGGCCCTTTTTTTTTTTTTCCCCCTTTTTTTTTTGTGTTTTTCTTTTTTTGGTTTTTTTTTTGGGCACTAAAATCACAATTTTCCCCAGTGCCCCCTATAAAAGGGAAGGGGGACACTAAAAGCACCGGCAATTAAAACAAATTAAACTTAAAAACGTAAAATCAAATTAAAATTTGGTTGCCGGGCGTGATGATGCACTCCAGTCCCTCCGGTGCCCACCTCTCGCGGAAGGCCGCGAGCGTACCGGTGGACACCGCGTGCTCTATCTCCAAGGACACCCTGGACCGGATGTAAGAGCGGAAGAGAGGCAGGCAGTCAGGTTGAACGACCCCCTCGACCGCCCGCTGCCTGGACCGGCTGATGGCACCCTTGGCCGTGCCCAGGAGCAGTCCTACGAGGAGGCCTTCGGACCTACCCGGTCCCCTCCGCACAGGGTGCCCAAAGATCAGGAGAGTGGGACTGAAGTGCAGCCAGAATTTCAGGAGCAGTCCCTTCAAATAATGGAACAGGGGCTGCAACCTCGTGCACTCAATAAAAACATGGAACACGGACTCCTCCAGACCGCAGAAATTGCAGGCGGCCTGGGAGTCCGTGAACCGGCTTAAAAATTTGTTGCACGGCACTGCTCCGTGCACCACCCTCCAGGCCAAGTCCCCGATGAATAGTGGGAGGACCCCTGCGTAGAGTGCCCTCCATCGGGGACCCCCGCCTCCTCACCATTAAAGTTATAATCAGTCTTGCAATCACTCACCTGTCGACTAAGTACATAGATTTTGAGCGACAATGATGCAGACAAAGAAAACAGACATTGTAAAGAAAGCTGAAGTTTAACATCTAATCAACAAGTCATGGATTTAAAAGCTCCTCCAGATCTCTTTTACTCCTATCCATCTTGTGGATAATTCTTTCTAAATGTATTTCTCTCTAGCCTTTAATTGTCCCTATCTAAATTCTATATCATTTTTTTACTTGCATTTTAATCCCTCTGACAGGTATCAGTGTGTTTTAACTCTTTCCTGATTGTTTCATTAATTAGATAGTTTCTCGATGGAGTATGTGGCAATGCTTTAAAGTTGTCTCACTCTCCTGAGCCACATTAACTTTTTCATGTCTTGTTGTTGTCAAGTAACTGAGCATGTCTGAGACCTGTTCTTCAGTGCAAATTCATCATACATTTCTGCATGCTAATTGCTTCATATACTACAAATCACATCTGCACACTCATACCTGTATATCAATATCATGCCACACATGCCATCCAACACAAGCCATTCATGTGTTTTCAGGTGATCGTATCAAAAGATTGTCTGGAGATCTTTGCTCATCTCCCACTGCATGTCTTGTGAGTGGCCAGGCTATCAATGCGGCTTTCTTAAAAAGTTCATAGGCAAGTACACAAATGTCTTCAAGAGAAAGCTATCGATTTACTCTTCTTAAACTGCACTTTCCTGACTTTCACTAAAATATTAGGAAAATTCCCAATTGGTGGTACTTTCCTGTTTCTATCTTGCATCTGAAGTGGGGCATCCCATCAATTACTATTCATATCTCATTCATGAACTCTGGAGGACCTTTACTGCCCAATACAATATTAAAGATAGAAAATATAGATCAAACATTCCCCCTTGGTCCAAGTTATTAACACACTTTTTAAAAGTTCTTTATAATCATCTACATTGTGCCCGAGTCCATTTTATCATTTCAAACTTATCACAAATTCAAACATCAGTATTGTTGCACTGACAGCTTTTGTCAATGTGCATTTTTCCCCTTGATACACAGCAATTGGCAGGAGCACCTGGACTGTTCTCAACCAGTTTCTTTTAATGAAAAATTCATTATCCCTTTCAACCTCAGTTAGATTTTCCCTTCTCAATCAATCATCTTATTAATTCCAATTTCAGAAACAAGTGATTGCCAAGCTTGATACTTTACATGGTGACTTAACATGAGAGACACAAGTGCTCGCAATTCACTTACAAGGAGCTAGAATTTCCACTTCATTTCCGTCAGTTTTCTCGGCGGTACTGCTCGTTTTTGGTGGAAAACCACCTGTCGCAAATTTCCACTCCATTTCACAGAGTTCCACCGGCGGTTTTGAAATATCGCTGGAGAGTGGATCACTAGCATGCACCGCCGAAAAAACCCACTCTCGCCCAAGTTTGTGCTCAGCGGTCACTTGTAGGTCAGATTGAAAAAAAACGCCCATGAAAAGCAGCCAGAGCTGATGGTAGGTAAGTAGCCCTGCAAAGAAAGGTAAGTTAAAGTGTTTTTTTATAATTCTTTACAAAATTCTTTTACAGCGATTAACTTAAAAAGGGTCATGAGATTGTTTTATGATTTTTTTATTTTTTGTTTCTTGGAAAAAATATTTTGTGTGTTTTTCCCTCCTCCCTAGGCCCAACCGCACCCTCGGTCTAACTTTGAGTAATTACCGTTCATTTTGATTAAGAACCGCCCAATCTGCCCAGGATCGCGTTGAACCACCAAGAATCTGCGTGAAAGATCCATTTTCTCGCCGGGCGGTATTGTTTCTTTTTTTTGTGCAATTTTTCGCCAGTGTTAATTTAAAAATCTTTTGGGTGGCAATCTGGCGATGGCGGGTTTTATGGAAATTCTAGCCCAAGGTAACTTCCATATCTTATCTCGACTCTCCACCTTGAGCATACTGTATTTCATCAGAGAATGCAGCATTTGAGATTGTTTTAAAACTTTTAGTATTATTTCTTTTAAAAAGGTTTCCAAACCCACGATTTTCCAGTACAACCAAAATGTTTAACAAGGAGAATCACCTCAAATGTCTCAAAATTCCAATTCAAATATTGCCAATCTTATTAACTAAACACAATACAATGTAGATGCAATTAAAGAAAATAGCACAGTAAATTACATCATTTTTCATATTGTTCTTTCTTCAGATGCTTTATGAATGATTGTAAAAATCTGAATATAACTGGAGAAGAATTAGTTTTTGCATTTAACAAACATCATACCAATTCTACACAAAAGGAAAAAGAGGGCAGATCTTTCCTTAGCTTGTAGCTTTGAAACATTCATGCAGGCTTTTTTTTTAAAGGCATTACATTGAAAGTAGAAAAGGATCTTTCCCATTCTCCTTTCTTTATTTCAGCATAGACTATTTTTTTAAATCTTTCAACCCAATTTATAATCACTGATTAAGTTTTTTTGACAAGAAGTAGAGAGTGGGCATCTCAGATTTGCAATAACCAAATAAAGAAAACAGTGCTTTTTAAATGTTCAAATTTAATCTATATAAGACAATCTTTTTTACTGTAATCCAATTTTTTAAAAAGTACTTTGTAAACATTCAATTTTTTTTTCCAGCAAACACCAATGCAACTGCAACTTCAAGGCTGAAGCTTATCTTTTGTAAAACACATTGTCCTCTGTACATTTTATAGCTCTGTACATCATAGTCAAAATAAATCCACACTTTCTTAAAACTTCCAACATCCAGACAATACTACACGGGCTTTTAGCTCCAAGCACAGAAAAGTGCGTGGAGCTAAAACAAACACAACAGACACTTCTAAAGGCAGACTTTCAGACAAAAGGAATACTGTAACTTCTCAAACATGCATAGTCAGGAAAACATCCACATTTTAACACACACTTTCACACAAACTGAAATTTCAGCAGTTTTTTAAGGGTCCTTTCACTCGGCGGCAGTGGGCGTAAGGCCACCAATATCGAGGCCTTTGTCTTTCTATACTAATTAACTTTTACTTATCTTTGCAAGCAGTTCTGTTCAGCTAACTTCAATGTCTACCTTAACAGTATACATAAGATATATAAACAAGTTTCACGTCTTAACTTAAAAACAACAGATAATCACTTGGCAACAAAAAGATTGTATATGGCTGTCAAAGTGCAGAATGCAACAACATCCGCAGGCAACCAAAATATTTGCACATTCCAAGCATTTATCTAGCCATTTTAGTACCAGCCTGAGGAGACTTCTTGTCTTCAGTTCTAACACGTCCACATAAACATAGTGTTATTGGTGTCACAGTTTCATTTGCATAACTATATGTTTTTAGGTATCCCTAATTTCGAACACTTTGGAGTCACATAAGAATTCTCTCAATACGCTTCTGGTATGTAGTCTGTTATGATTTGTAATGATGCAGTATAACTCCAACTTTAACAAATTCCTCCGTCTGCTATTTTAACAAAGACATTAACCCTGTATACTGTCAATGGACTAACACCTGCTGTACTTATTGCGGATCATGGTTTCATTCTAAAATGTTTAATGTTAGGAAAAGATGGGGCATTAAACATAGAAACATAGAAAATAGGTGCAGGAGTAAGCCATTCGGCCCTTCTAGCCTGCACCGCCATTCAATGAGTTCATGGCTGAACATGCAACTTCAGTAACCCATTCCTGCTTTCTCACCATACCCCTTCATGACCAAACTCTTATAACATTAAAAAATGAAGTGCCTGGAGAGTGCAATTTTGCCCAATCCATAGAGGCTGCTTTGTTGCTCAACTCAATGTAAGTTGCAGCTGTACAACTTACAGCTGCAAGCTCTACATTGTACTCTACAAGATCTTGCCTGAGCAGTTGGATACCAGTTTCTCTGGATATGCAGAAAATAGTATCGACATGCCTAGACCTATGGAATGTTGAACGGGTTAATGTTATTGAGTGACTTCAGTCAGAAAAAATGTAAAAGGTACTATTAAAAGTGTTAAGATATCAGGCAGCTTAATCTTTTTCTCTCACAATGCACCTGCTGGGAACTAATCCTGCCAAACCTCTTTCCAGCCCGCTCACCCCACTCAACACTGTCCCCTTGAACTCTACCAACAGATTCCATCTTTGTATTTCCTTCTAGAATGTTCATTCACTTGCGAAAAAGGCCCTTGCTATCACAGTCTTACTGTGGATGATTGCACTGACATCATGGCTTTGATCGAACCTTGACCCTTACTGAATTCTCCCTGCCTGGCTATACCTTGTATCAGCTGCATCACCCAAATCATCAAGGTATCAGTGAGGCCCTTATCAGTAAGTTACACCTAGGTCTCTCCCCCCTACTCCTCCAGTACCCTTTCCTCCTTTAAGCATCTCACCTTGTTCCACCTTTCTTGCCGTTCCTTTAAAATCCTTGTTCTCTATCTCCCCTCTCAAGCCCCACTCGAGTTTCTTTCCAAGATATCATCTCTTCTTCTTTTAGTCTCTGCAACTCCTCATCCTCTGTGATTTCAATCTTCATCTTGACTCACCTTGTCCTATCTATCCTGCCCTCCTGTCCTATCTTAAACTCTCCCTCCATATAAACTCTCCTATGGCTGGTGCTCGACACTTTCCCATGCAATCCCATGTGACCTCTCCATTCCCATCATCTCAATCACAGAAAAAGGCCATCTCTAACCACTTCCTTGTCTCCCTCACTATCAACATCCATTTTCTCCCTTCCAACTCCACTTCCTTCTGCTTCACCCCCTGGAATAAACTCTCCTCCTTACAATTGCACTTTTAAGTTGCCAACTGTCTAGCTTTTGGCCGCCTGTTTGACATGATACTTCCAAAGCTGCCAATCTCCTCAATCATTCTTTCATCTCCACCTTTGATGCCCTTGTCCCTAGCATAAGTAAAACCCTTACTTTCTCCCATCTTTGTCATTCCCCTCGTATGGATCCTATCTTTGCTTGCTCAAGTCCATTGGGCACAAAGATGAGCGTAAGTGGCACACAACTTGTTTGGCCATCCATCACTATATCTGGTTGGACCACATCAAACAGTAATACAAAAGCAAAATACTGCGGATGCTGGAATATGAAATAAAAACAGAAAATGCTAGAAATCTCAATGGATCAGGTAGCATCTGTGGAGAGAGAAACAGAGTTAACAGTTCAGGTCGATGACCCTTCGTCAGAACTGGCAATGATTTGAAATGTAACAGATTCTTAAGGAAGTGCTGGGGCCCCGAAAGGCGGGTTTGGAAAGAACAAAAGGGAAGGTCTGCGATAGGGTGAAAGGCAGAAGAGATTTGAGAGACAAACGGGATGATGGGCCGAATTGAGATGGTAATAGCACAAGTTCGGAAATAAAAGGTGGATCTAGATAGAGCGTGAATGGTGGAATAAATGCCAGCTGCTATGGGAAACAGAGAAACAAAACAAAAATTAAAAAGGTGGGTGGCGGAAGTTTTTGTTTTTAAAAAAAAAAAGCGAGGAAAGGGAACAAAAAGTGAGCAGAGGTTATGGTCTGAAATTGTTGAACTCAATGTTGGAGTCCGGAAGGCTGTAAAGTGCCCAAACGAAAGATGAGGTGCTGTTCCTCGAGCTTGCATTGAGCTTCATTGGAACAGTGTTGGACTTGCTCTCTTCTGCCAAAGCAGCTCATGACTCCAAGATTAACCTGGAAAGCAAGGATAAACTACTATTCGCCTCCAAAAACTAGTCTGAACAGCTTGTGGACTTCTTTGTCACTAAGATTGAGCCTTCCGTCAGCTTCCTCTGCCTCATCCCCACCTTCTCCATGCCCACCTAACCAAACCTTTGCCAATGTTTCCTCATGCCCTAGCCTTGGAGCTGCGCTTTTATCTACTAAAATCTCTCATTCCTGCTCTGCTGTCAATTTGTTCATGATACTAGCTTCCTGCTCCCTTAATCCTATTCCCATTAAAATGATGACCACTCAGCTTACCCTCCTGGCCCCCATGCTGGCTGACATTAAAAATGGTTCCCTCTTCTTGGGTACTGAACACTTCCCTTTCAAAACTGCTTTCAACAATCTCTCCTCAAAAAAAAACACCTCTGTCCTTGCAAACTGCCACACTATCTCCAACCTCCTTTACCTCTTCAAAGACTTGATTGTGTTGTCACCTCCCATGTCCATGCCCATCACTCTTGCAAGTCCATGTTTGAATCTCTCCATCACAAATGCCTTTACTGCCTGACCGATCCATGCAAAGTAACAATTTTGTTGGGTACTTAAGGCACTGCTTCCACCTTCATAACATTGCCCACCTGCTGCTGAAGCTTATCGATGCCTTTATCACCTTCCAGATGTGACTATTCCAATGCTCTCCTGTCCGGCATCCCATTCTCTACCCTACATAAACTTCAGCTCATATCAAACTCTGCTACAAGGATCCTATCCCACACCAAGTCCCACTCATCCCTCCCTTCTATTTTGCTGATCAACATTAACTCATCCATGTGTTTAAATTCCTTCATGTCCTCAATCTCACTATTTCTGTAACTTTCTCCAACCCTACACCCTCCAAGCACTGTGTTCCTCCAATTTTGAACTCTTGGGGAACAAGGAGCGGATTAGTCAGCGGAGCTAACGGACATGGAGCTTGGAGGCGGCACCACGAAAACAGGCTGGGTGAGGTTGGGGAGGCATTTGAAGGGAAGGGCGAGAATTTTTTAATTGATAGAGAGACACAGGGAGCCAGGCAAACATGAAGGAATAGAATGAACAATAATAAATGGAGAAAAATGTTTAAATTGAGAAACTTGGATGAATGCCAGGCACCATAAAGATTGAAAAAAGGAGAGACGAGTACCTCAGGAAGAATTGATAAGAGATGCCACGCTCATGATTTAAAATCATTACGATTGTAGGAATATGGAAAGACTGAAAGAGGTGAAGAGTTCCACAGTTTTGAGGACTTGGGAAACAATGAGTTTGAATAGAAGAGTGTCCAAAGGGTCTTGATTTATCGCAGTGGGGATGTAGGAAGAGCATGTGGATGTAACAAGAGAACATAGAGACCCACTGAACACGGTGACATCGATGAAAGAGAGAGAGACGAGAAAGTTTGAGAGAGATTGGGGGCTTGAAAGGGATTTGCTCTCAGATGGCAAGCTTTTTTTATATAGAAACTTGTTTACACCCTTAACCACAAGGTTTTAGCATCAAACGCTTCGAGAACAGCTCGCATCACTTTGATGATATTAGGCAACATTTTATGACTAATTATCCCTTGGAATAAAATCTGTGTGTCTATATAGGTATGTTTTCAGAGAGGCAGGGTTCATATCACAAACAGTAGCAAGAGATAAATAGGCATTTTCTTTTTACAGTCATATCAAGTTGACATTCGATTTATGGTATTTGTGCCAAGATAATGAATGGAGGGGTGGGGGAATGAACTGTAAATTAATATTGTTGAACCTAGAAAGATAAATATTTTAATTGGTGGTTTCATAGCCCAAGGATGTCCTGTTTGATGATGTCACTTTATGAGTAGGTTGGGCCGAACTCATTAGAGTTCAGAAGAATGAGAGGTGATCTTATTGAAATATATAAGATCATGAGGGGGCTCGACAAGGTAGATGCAGAGAGGATGTTTCCACTCATGGGGGAATCTAGAACTAGGGGGCATTGTTTCAGAATAAGGGGCCGCCCATTTAAAACTGAGATGAGGAGGAATTGCTTCTCTCAGAGGGTTGTAAATCTGTGAAATTCTCTGCCCCAGAGAGCTGTGGAGGCTGGGTCATTGAATCGATTTAAGGTGGAGACAGACAGATTTCTTTGAGCGATAAGGGAATAAAGGGTTATGGGGAGCGGGCAGTGAAGTAGAGCTGAGCCCAAGATCAGATCAGCCATGATCTTATTGAATGGTGGAGCAGGCTTGAGGGGCCAAATTGCAAACTCCTGCTCCTATTCCTTATGTTCTTATTTTGTGCACTCCACTTCCTTCACCCTCACCCACCCCGCCCCCGCATTGGTGGCCGTTCTTTTAATTATCCAGGGCCCATGCCCTGGAACTCCATCACTAAAATCATTGCCTCTCCATCTCTCGCTCCTCCTTAAAACCCACCTCTTGACCAAGCTTTTAATCACCCCTCCTAAAGTCTTATGCTTTAGCTTGGTATCCATTTTTATCTGATCATCAGCAGCACAGATTGATGGATTGAAAACCACCTCCATCTGCCGGCTGTGAGTGAAATGAATTAGGACCACCTCAGTCCAGGTGGTAGTAGCATGTTTACAACAGGGCCTAGTTCAACATTAATTGGCACGAAATTTGCAATATCACACAAGCAGACTCGAAAAATTGAAAAATCTTAGTTCTTTTCTGATGTTTCAGTAAAGCGCCATAACAGTTTGGAATGTCACATGGTGGGGGGGGGGCGGTGGCAGGAAACAGTAAAATAATATATGTTAAAAATGCGACTATTAAGATAAACTTAGCTCTAAATGGGTTAAATTCACAGGATCACAGGGCTGACGGGTGTACATTAAGGCCATCTGAAATAGTTGCAGACAGTGAGTTAATTTGATACTGCATTGACAAAACGTATTGCTGTTGCATCACCTCCTCATTTGAAATCGGCAGGGTTATTAGCAAATTAGGATGTTGGATTCTGCTCTCGGGAATAGGGGAGTAGTCAGTTTGTATAACAACCGACATGAGGTGGAAATTAGGAGAGTTTTTGACAGAGGGTTGTTAAGACATGAAATGCACTACCTGAAAGAGCAGTGGAAGCAGATTCATTGGAACTTTCAAAAGGCAATTGGACGTACTTGAAGAGGATTATTTGCAGGATTTTAAGGAAAAAGCTGGGATGTGGGACTAAATTAGATAGGTCTTTAAACCAGCTGGCACAGGTTTTCAACGAGCCGAATGGACTCCATCTGTGTGGTATGATTCTCTCTGATTCAAGTTAGGCTTAGAGGTGGGCACCGGAGGGACTGGAGTGCATCATCACGCCCGGCAACCAAATTTTAATTTGATTTTACGTTTTTAAGTTTAATTTGTTTTAATTGCTGGTGCTTTTAGTGTCCCCCTTCCCTTTTATAGGGGGCACTGGGGAAAATTGTGATTTTAGTGCCCAAAAAAAAACAAAAAAAGAAAAACACAAAAAAAAACAAAAAAAAGGGGGGGAAAAAAAAAAAAGGGCCTTGTAAATGTCTGGAGTGTCACCCAGGTCGGGTGGCACCGTTTAATGTTTTATGTTTTTGCAGGTGAACTCCAAAAAGAGTTTCAAGTTAGGCTTTTAAAAGAACAGTGCATTAGTAAAATTAGGAGGCAGATACAGCTGTGAGAAAAATGGAATACAGAAGAAAGAAGTTAGAAAATTTGCTTTAAGTCAAGCAAGATGCCCTGCTGAAATGGGGTAGCATTGCATTTTCATTGTTTTTATATTGAGACATGGGGTAAATTTTGACTGTGCGATAGCATAAAATGGGTAACAGCAAATCGGCAGTTTGTTTTGCATCTCTTACATGACTTCAATGGATGTAAAAATCGGGAGAGATGTAAAACGAGCTGCCAATTCGCTATCACCCATTTTATACTATCACACAAAGTCAAGATCTACCCCATGCTGTATTGATGAAAATAAGTGAATCCAATTGTTCTGTTTGCTCACTTGATGGAGAATGAAGCAGTTTAGCAATTCAGATTCGACCTGTCTCACCAAGTGATCACTTAGTTTTCCGACAGAGAGACTGAAGAGATACATTTGTGAAAGATATGAGTATGATCCAGATCACAAAAGGATGATAGTACATACTAGGGTTATGCTGGTGTACAAGTAAATATACAGGGCCCAAATTTCCCCAAGAGTTGCCCTGTTTTTTTTGGAGTAAGTAGCTTTTTTTGGAGTAACTTAAAAATCGCAAATTTCCCCATTTAACTTTCTCCAATGTAAGTAAGTTAGTTAGTTTTTTTTTTAGTTTTGTTTGTTCTCTGCAAAAGGGGGCGTGACAAGCCACTTACACCTCTTCTGGCCATAGAAGCAAATTTGGCCAGCTGAAAGTTACTCCAAACTAACTTAGGCCAGTGTATGTGGCCACTTTTGTAGGCACAGAAAAACCTTACCTACATTGAAGAAATCAGCACAGGTAGCCATAGATAGGGCGGGGTGGGGGTCAGTTAGAGGATTCCAAAGCTCTCAGGACCTTCACAACATCAGCACAATATTACAACATCTTCAGCACAACAGCTGCACAACATCACCACAAATAAATGGAAGATAAATCAGCTACAGAAAATAGAGCAGTCCTTGCCGACTGCAGAATGCACCGGCTAGCCCTCCCGCCAGGGCTAGGGGTGGCAGGCACACATGACTGTCAGGGTGAGAGATTTTGATTTTTTACAGTTTTGTGTGGTCCTAATGGAGGATGATTCAGTTTTGATGCAAAATATCTTTTATTGTGAATTTTACAGTGCACTTCAACGATACCAACAACAATAACAGCCACAACATGAAAGAAAGTCTGCACCCATCCCTCACCCACATCTCGGGGAAAGTGCACTTCCTTATCGGGTTGGTGATGGTGGTGCAGGGGTGGGTTGGGGGCCCGGCTTGGGTCCGACTGGTGGCTGGTGCGTGGAGTGAAATGGGAGTGACATTTGAGTTTCCGGCCTTTATGCCCTTATTGCAGAAGCCAGCTCCCTCATGGCATCTGCCATCGTCTGCACACCCTCTGAAATGCCCGCCCTGACTTCCCATCTTAGTGCAGAGATTTCACCTGATAGCGTGGCGCCCTCATCACGCACCCCACTGACGGCCGCCACGAGTGATCTTGTGAGGGCATTGGTCTCCTCACCCAATGAAAAAATCTGATTAACTTCAGCTGAGGGCTGCTTCTCAGGAGAGACTGGTCGGCTTTTCCTTCCCCTCGCCGTGGGTCTACCTAGTGGCACCCCTCCAGTGTGAGGCGCAAGCTGGGACAGTGGGGGACTGGGTGTCCCAAGATGCAGTTCCCGACCGCCACTCGGACCCGCAACCTCGGAAGGTGTGAACCCATGGAAGGTTGCCGAGGAGCTAATGAAGGGCTCTGGCTGTGTGTTGCCCTGTGATATGTCCTGATTAATATCGCGGTCAGCATTCTCCTGAGCACACATTTCCATGGACTCCTCCTCCTCACACCCGCCTTGGTCTGGAGCGCATGCATCTGGATCCTCAGGATCTTGGGGAATGTCGTCTTCTTCTGCAAAAGACAACACAACAGTCAAATGGTTAGCAGCATAGGAGGGGGGGAGGATGGTTGGCATGAGTAGTCTCACATGTAGCAGGCCAGTCGGCAGGTTGATTTGAAGGGCCACGATGCATTTTAATGACTCACCCTCACCCTCGCGTGTGGGTCCAGCTTGTGCAGAGCTTATTCTTTTTCTGCCAGTGCGAGTCAGCAAGGCAACAACCCTCTGTTCCAGGGGTGTCAGTTGGTGCAGATTTGGTGGACCTCCTCCTGTTCTCTCCCTCTTGTTGTGGGCCAATTTCTTCTGCATAGATGAAAATATTAATTGTCAGACATGGTGCACTTCCGATGGGTGGGACACATATAGATGCTCACATTTTCTACTGCAATTCAATTTAAAGATGAAGATATTACTTACACTCACTACTTGACCAATGTCCTGCCATTTCTTCTTGCACTGGCTTCCAGATCTTGCGGTGTTGACCCCAGCGGAGAATTCTTCGGCAACGAGGTTCCATCTTTTTCTCATTTCCTTGGGGGAAACCTTTGACGGATCACTCTTGCTGATATCCAGCTCAAGCCACTTCTCCTCAATAACCTTCACTAATTTCTCCACTTCCTCATGGAGGAAATTCTTGGTTCTTCTTGTATGCTCTTGCGCCATTCGTCTATTGGACTCAAATGCAGGTAATGTTCAAAGATCACACTTACACCTCTCTTACACCTATCCAGCACTCCTTTCCACTCCCTCAGCCGCACAAAAATCAATAATCAGACCTCACCTTTATATATGCTCCATAGCCACTTATTCTGCGGACGCTCTCCCTTTAATTGGCCGATTGCCAAGCTTCCTGTTACACTGCACATGCGTGCAGACTGAAGCGCCTATTGCGCATGCGCGCGCACTCAAACGGTCATGCGTGCCCCTGCCGGCACTGCACTACACGCTGGGCCCAACCCCGCCCCCCCCCCTGCCTGCCGCGCTGAGCAAGTGTGGCCGACTTCCGCCGCCGCTCCCCTCCCCCCCAGACTCTGCTGCGCGACGCCGATGGATCCAGGCGACGAGGGAGCGGCCAAATTCAGAGGTAGATTTTTGACGTTTTTTTTCCTCCAGGAAGTCGGCGCACCGCATTGAGATACGCCGCTCTAAGCGGCTGGGGAAATTTCGGGCCACAGTGTCATAGACCTCACCGTCAGAATTTTCACTACTATCCCACTTGATTTCACGGGGGTCATGATAGAGAACCAGCCGGTCCCTTGTTTTCATAAATTGGTAAGTTGATGATTATCAGGACCATTCTCAAGCTTTTGGTATTTTGTGGCTATGCCAGCACTTTTGAAATGGTAAGCTTCTTCTACTTTTCTAGGTTGACATGTGTTAGAACAGAGTAGGGAACTTTAGACTGCATCTTGATGAACACAAAATAATAACAGTAATTTCCCTGTAATTCTTTATCTAAAAGAACTCACCAATACTTTAAACTTTGTATGGAGCAGGATTCTCTGTTACAGAACTGTTCTCCATGACTGTGATTCGAGGGGCTTATGCGATATCATGTAGAATCTTAAAACCTCACATTAAATCTCATATTGAAATCTCACCGTACCCTTCACATAAATTATACCAGATCACTATTCCCAAGCAGTAATTGTGTCTGAGGGTTTAGATGATAAATGTCAACGACTTGTCCCATCCTCTAACCTCTATGTAATATTCTTGTCAGCTAAAGTTCATGTACTCTCTAAGCATACCCCTGTTTTAGTAGCACATACCATCCATTCTTTCTACTCACACCTTTACAATAAATGAGGATTATAATTTGCAACCAAACTGTCTCAGTGTAAATAGCTCTGTATCAGACTTCTATGCAGGATCTGACAGAGGGGTCATCAGTATTTCTGGATTGAATTACTGAGATGCAACAGTAAAGTGGTAACTGATCTTTTTGCAGCAAATGCGGAAAAACATAATTTTCTATTTATTCATTATTGGATTCTGTATCTTGCATATGCACAGTAAGGAAGATTAAAGTTCAGAGAAGGGGAATTGAATTAATAAAATAATAATCATTCTGTTAGATCGTGCTGTACAAGTTAATATATTTATCATTATGTCAGAGAGTAGCAATGATTTTGACATTTGTGCTATTGATTGTGGTTTTTGTAAAGGGTGATTGTGCAATTACATTTGCTTTTAACCAGCTGAGCATATATATTGATACTGGTTGTATAGACTGAATTTTTTTTGTCCTCCTCTCCCAAAGGTACTACTCCTGATGCAGTACAATTCCATGGGCAACAGCAGCCCTCCAGAACTTTGCCCAATTGGTAATTCTTTGTGTGTCCACTTAGCCAATGAAGGTAGAATTTCCGTGGGTGTTCTCCTGATTCACCTCCATAACTTTGGTGGAAGATTAGCAGAAATCCTGGAGAAGAAGCTGGTGAGGAGGATGCTAAGAGGCTGCAGGGTGACTTGGACAGGTTACGTGAGTGGACAAACGCATGGTAGATGCAGTATAATGTGGATAAATGTGAGGATATCCACTTTGGTGGCAAAAACACGAAGGCAGAATATTATCTGAATGGTGGCAGATTAGGAAAAGGGGAGGTGCAACGAAACCTGGGTGTCACGGTACATCAGTCACTGAAAGTTGGCATGTAGATACAGCAGGCGGTGAAGAAGGCAAATGGTATGTTGGCCTTCATAGCTAGGGGATTTGAGTATAGGGGCAGGGAGGTCTTACTGCAGTTGTACAGGGCCTTAGTGAGGCCACACCTAGAATATTGTGCTCAGTTTTGGTCTCCTAGTCTGAGGAAGGATGTTCTTGCTATTGAGGGAATGCAGCGAAGGTTCACCAGACTGATTCCCGGGATGGCAGGATTAACATATGAGGAGAGACTGGATCGACTGGGCCTGTATTCACTGGAGTTTAGAAGGGTGAGAGGAGATCTCATAGAAACATATAAAATTCTGACTGAACTGGACAGGTTAGATGCAGGAAGAAATTTCCCGATATTGGGGAGGTCCAGAACCAGGGGACATAGCCGAAGGATAAGGGGTAAGCCATTTAGGACTGAGATGAGGAGAAACTTCTTCACTCAGAGAATTGTTACCTTGTGGAATTCTCTACTGCAGAGAGTTGTTGATGACAGTTCAATGGATATATTCAAGAGGAGTTAGATATGTCCCTTGCGGCTAAAGGGATCAAGGGGTATGGAGAGAAAGCAGGAAAGAGGTACTGAAGGAATGATCAGCCATAATCTTATTGAATGGTGGTGCAGGCTTCAAGGGCCGAATGGCCTACTCCTGCACCTAATTTCTATGTTTCTATGTTTCTATGTTAACAGGTCATTGGATAGTGATCTGGAAACTCTGGCTGATTTTACCTTCCTTAAGCCGAGGATACTGAAACCAATTGTAGCACCCCAACTAATGTCCAGCTGAGACCAATGACTCAGCACAGACCAAGAATTGATCTCATCTGTATGTAACATAGAAACATAGAAATTAGGTGCAGGAGCAGGCCATTCGGCCCTCCGAGCCTGCACTGCCATTCAATAAGATCATGACTGGTCATTCAACCTCAGTACCCCTTTCCTGCTTTCTCTCCATACCTCTTGATCCCATTGGCCGTAAGGGCCATATCGAACTCCCTTTTGAATATATCTAACGAACTGGCCTCAACAACTTTCTGCGGTAGAGAATTCCACAGGTTAACCACTCTCTGAGTGAAGAAGTTTCTCCTCATCTCGGTCCTAAATGGCTTACCCCTTATTCTTAGACTGTGACCCCTGGTTCTGGAACTCCCCAGCAACAGGAACATTCTTCCTGCATTTAACCTGTCCAATCCCGTCAGAATTTGATATGATTCTATGAGATCCCCTCTCATTCATCTAAACTCCAGTGGATACAAGCCCAGTTGATCCAGTCTCTCCTCATATGTCAGTTCTGCCACCCCGGGAATCAGTCTGATGAACCTTCGCTGTACTCCCTCAATAGCAAGAATGTCCTTCCTCAGATTAGAAGACCAAAACTGTACACAATATTCTAGGTGTGGCCTCACCAAGGCTCTGTACAACTGCAGTAAGACCTCCCTGCTCCTACACTCAAATCCACTCGCTATGAAGGCCAACATGCCATTTGCCGCCTTCACTGCCTGCTGTACCTGCATGCCAACCTTCAATGAGTGATGTACCATGACAACCAGGTCTTGTTGCACCTCCCCTTTTCCTAATCTGTCACCATTCGTATAATATTCTGTCTTCCTGTTTTTGCCACTAAAGTGGATAACCTCACATTATACTGCATCTGCCATGCATTTATCCACAGTATACTGCATCTGCCATGCATTTGCCCACTCACCTAGCCTGTCCAATTCACCCTGCAGCCTCCTAGCATCCTCCTCACAGCTCACACCGCCACCCAGCTTGGTGTCATCTGCAAACTTGGAGATATTACATTCAATTCCTTCATCTAAATCATTGATGTATATTGTAAATAGCTGGGGTCCCAGCACTGAACCCTGCGGCACCCCACTGGTCACAGCCTGTTATTCTGAGAAGGACCCGTTTATTCCGAATCTCAGTTGGAATGCCAATCAGTTTTCTATCCACGTGAATACATTACCCCCAATACCATGTGCTTTAATTCTGGACTAAATCCTCACTGGGCAGCCTTTACTCACTATTCCATTGGAAAATCTACTTGTGAAATTTTAGTACTATATTATAATAGGATAGCAAGAAAGCTACTCTGGTTTGACAAAGGTC
This sequence comes from Pristiophorus japonicus, assembly GCF_044704955.1. Taxonomy (NCBI): domain Eukaryota; kingdom Metazoa; phylum Chordata; class Chondrichthyes; family Pristiophoridae; genus Pristiophorus; species Pristiophorus japonicus. Next base: position 24,909,518 of record NC_091982.1, read on the forward strand.
AGAATTATTTCTTTAAGTTATCATATGAAGAAGAATTGTTTCATCTGGGAGATTTATCTTGATTCAACCTAATAACTGTGTTGGAGTAGGATAACTGGGAAATGGAGGGGAGGCCCTATCTTTGGCGACGAAAATAAAATCATCGGACCTGTATAGTACCGATGTATTATATTAGAGCTGTCCACATTATGGCCCATGTTCCCGAGATAACCAGCCAGGGAAGCAATATGCATTGTTCCTGCGATTACTTACTACCTATACGTCTTGGGTCAGATTCTTGTGCTTACTTTCTGAATTCTTCTCTGTTGCCATGGTGAAGTTGTCATTCAAATTATATCTTGGCCCTGAATTCACGGCCCCTCCGGGTGCGTATGAGGTGCGCGCACGCCCGTAGGGGCTTCACAAGTTCTGGGTTTAGACATGCAAAGCGCTTGCACCTAAACTTGGAACTTCCACTCTGTCGGGAATCCTCTTGACAGATCACACGCATTCGCAGGTAAAGGGCCTCCGCGGGCGGAGAGTTGGGCTATTTGCCCAACTCCTGCCCAGCGAATGCCTTTGAAAGTCTGAAGACTGATAAAAGCATTAAAAGTAATTCCGGAATCACCACAAGTATGAATGGGAATACCCCTACTTGGATTGGTTGGGCCGGCCCACGTGATCCCAGGAACGTGTACGAAGCGCTTACGTCCCTGGAATATGTCGGCCTCTCTGCAGGCCTACGCATAGAGGCCCAGGACCGCAAGTCTATGACCCTCCCAGACCACCAGACAGATTCGTAGAAATTTTTCAGTTTGGAGGCATCCACCCATGGGAAGCCTCTGACCACAATTTCTGGGCCTGTGTGTTTGAAGGAGAGGTTCAGTGTGCACCTGTGATCAGCAGAACTTTGGGGAGAAGTGAGACAGAGGTTGAGACACATGGGTGTGGGGGCACAGGCTGAACACCTTGACTTTACAACAACAACAACAACTTGTATTTATATAGCACCTTTAACGTAGTAAAACGTCCCAAGGCACTTCACAGGAGTATTATTAAGCAAAATCTGACACCGAGCCACATAAGGAGATATTAGGGCAGATGACCAGAAGCTTGGTCAAAAAGGTGGGTTTTAAGAAGCATCACAAAGGAGGAAAGAGAGGTGAAGACATTTAGGGAGGAAATTCTAGAGCTTAAGCCCTTGGCAGCTGAAGGCATGGCCACCAATGATGAAGCAATTAAAACTGGGATGTTCAAGAGGCCTGACTTAGAGGAGCGCAGATATCACAGAGGGTTGTGGGGCTGGAGGAGATTACAGAGATAATGAGGGGGGAGGCCATGGAGGGATTTGAAAACATGGATGAGCATGTTAAAATAGAGGCGTTGCTGAACCAGGAGTCAATGTAGGTCAGCGAGCACAGGGGTGGATGGATGAACGGGACTTGATGCGAATTAGGACATGAGCAGCAGAGTTTTGGATGACTTCAAGTTTACGGAGGTTAGAACGTGGGAGGCTGGCCGGTATTGCGTTGGAATAGTCAAATCTAGAATAGTGCTTTGGAATAGTCAAGTTTACACCTTCAGTTGTTGAGTGAGAGAAAAGATATAGAAATGCGATTGAAGTAGAGGAAAGTATTTAGGGGATTGGTGGTGTCAATAGCTGAAAGTTGAGAGTTGCTTATATTTGCTTCCATTCTGATAGATGTGCTCCCCAAAAGTAGACCTGCTGGAATAAGAGGGGGACCTCCTTATTAACATCTCCTTGCAAAGCAAAAACATGGACCTTCACCATCTTCCTCCTCCTCTCCCCACCCTCCACCCCACAATACTGTAAATGAGGTTGTAAATACATCACAATTGTAGTAAGCCCCCCATGTGTTTCGGTGTCAAATCGAAACATACATCCATGCGAGCACATGCAGAATATATTGGTACTTTCAGGTATTAAAAATTCACTTTACTCTCCAAAGATAGGGCCTCCCCTCCATTTTCCAGTTCTCCTACACCTACATATTTTGTCTTCCAATTATTAAGTTTTATCAAGTTAAATCTCCCCTGTAACAAAACGTCATTCCCATCTATAGTATACGCACCCAACAGAGATCCATGGCACACAGAGATGAAAGGTTTGGACACCTGGGCTTGCACCTTTGAGTTGGCATAGCTGAGCCTTTGTCACAAACTAGCCATTCCCAGGCTACTGAGAGAAGAGAATACATGATTATATTCAAAAAGGAGTTAGATATAGTCCTGACTACTAGGGGGATCAAGGGGTATGACGAGAAAGCAGGAATGGGGTACTGAGGTTGCATGTTCAGTCATGAACTCATTGAATGGCGGTGCAGGCTCGAAGAGCCGAATGGCCTACTCCTGCACCTATTTTCTATGTTTCCATGTTTCTATAAAGCAGGATTCCCCTACCTGTACTAATCTGTACCAGGCTGCACGTGTGGTAATGGCTGATCTGTGAACTTTCGAAGTATATCAGATAGGCATCAGCATTTAATACAAAGTACAGATCTTAATTGTGCAAGTTGACACTACACGGGGAAATATCAAATCAGCAAAAGTAGCATATTTTCCACAGTCATTCCATATGAATACGACTGTGCTCCAACACCCTTGGCTCAGTGGTTTTCGGTAAGTCTCGGGTTTTATGCAGGATTAGTTGACCTTTTAACAGTAGGGATGCCAAAAATGGTATCAATGTGCCTGAATTATGGAAGGAAAACTGGCCCTCCCAGATTGCAATCCAGCTATCTGCTGGATATGTTTGAATGTGAAGTGAGGGCACATTTATGATCTGCAATGATGCCATCCATGAATTAATAGCCTGCTGATACTCACTCTCAAGGTCATGAATAATGACCACTTGGGCAAGATAGCAGAAGACATCTGGCAGCACGAGAACATAAGAACATAAGAATTAGGAACAGGAGTAGGCCATCTAGCCCTTCGAGCCTGCTCCGCCATTCAACAAGATCATGGCTGATCTGGCCATGGACTTGGCTCCACTTGCCCGCCCTCTCCCCATAACCCTTAATTCCCTTATTGGTTAAAAATCTATCTATCTGTGATTTGAATACATTCAATGAGCTAGCCTCGACTGCTTCCTTAGGCAGAGAATTCCACAGATTCACAACCCTCTGGGAGAAGAAATTCCTTCTCAACTCGGTTTTAAATTGGCTCCCCCGTATTTTGTGGCTGTGCCCCCGAGTTCTAGTCACCCCGACCAGTGGAAACAACCTCTCTGCCTCTATCTTGTCTATCCCTTTCATTATTTTAAATGTTTCTATAAGATCACCCCTCATCATTCTGAACTCCAACGAGTAAACACGCAGTCTACTCAATCTATCATCATAAGGTAACCCCCTCACACCAGAATCAGCCTCGTGAATCGTCTCTGTACCCCCTCCAAAGCTAGTATATCCTTCCTTAAGTAAGGTGACCAAAACTGCATGCAGTACTCCAGGTGCGGCCTCACCAATACCCTGTACAGTTGCAGCAGGACCTCCCTGCTTTTGTACTCCATCCCTCTCGCAATGAAGGCCAACATTCCATTCTCCTTCCTGATTACCTGCTGCACCTGAAAACTAACTTTTTGGGATTCATGCACAAGGACCCCCAGGTCCCTCTGCACCGCAGCATGTTGTAATTTCTCCCCATTCAAATAATATTCCCTTTTACTGTTTTTTTTTTCCCAAGGTGGATCACCTCACATTTTCCGACATTGTATTCCATCTGTCAAACCTTAGCCCATTCGCTTAACCTATCTAAATCTCTTTGCAGCCTCTCTGTGTCCTCTACACAACCCGCTTTCCCAGTAATCTTTGTGTCATCTGCAAATTTTGTTACACTACACGCTGTCCCCTCTTCCAGGTCATCGATGTAGATTGTAAACAGTTGTGGTCCCAGCACCGATCCCTGTGCACACCACTAACCACTGATTTCCAACCCAAAAAGGACCCATTTATTCCGACTCTCTGCTTTCTGTCAGCCAGCCAATTCTCGATCCATGCTAATACATTTCCTCTGACTCCGCGTACCTTTATCTTCTGCAGTAACCTTTTGTGTGGCACCTTATCGAATGCCTTTTGGAAATCTAAATACACCACATCCATCTGTACACCTCTAACCACCATGCTTGTTATATCCTCAAAGAATTCCAGTAAATTAGTTAAACATAATTTCCCCTTTATGAATCCGTGTTGCGTCTGCTTGATTGCACTATTCCTATCTAGATATCCCGCTATTTCTTCCTTAATGATAGCTTCAAGCATTTTCCCCACTACAGATGTTAAACTAACCGGCCTATAGTTACCTGCCTTTTGTCTGCCCCCTTTTTTAAACAGAGGCATTACATTAGCTGCTTTCCAATCCACTGGTACCTCCCCAGGGTCCAGAGAATTTTGGTAGATTATAACGAATGCATCTGCTATAACTTCCGCCATCTCTTTTAATACCCTGGGATGCATTTCATCAGGACCAGGGGACTTGTCTACCTTGAGTCCCATTAGCCTGTCCAGCACTACCCCCCTTCGTGATAGTGATTATCTCAAGGTCCTCCCTTCCCATATTCCCGTGACCAGCAATTTTTGGCATGGTTTTTGTGTCTTCCACTGTGAAGACCGAAGCAAAATAATTGTTTAAGGTCTCAGCCATTTCCACATTTCCCATTATTAAATCCCCCTTTTCATCTTCTAAGGGACCAACATTTACTTTAGTCACTCTTTTCCGTTTTATATATCGGTAAAAGCTTTTACTATCTGTTTTTATGTTTTGCGCAAGTTTACTTTCGTAATCTATCTTTCCTTTCTTTATTGCTTTCTTAGTCATTCTTTGCTGTCGTTTAAAATTTTCCCAATCTTCTAGTTTCCCACTAACCTTGGCCACCTTATACGCATTGTTTTTTAATTTGATACTCCTTTATTTCCTTGGTTATCCACGGCTGGTTATCCCTTCTCTTACCGCCCTTCTTTTTCACAGGAATATATTTTTGTTGAGCACTATGAAAGAGCTCCTTAGGTTACCCTAACCTGTTTTTTTGGTGCCCTCACCCGAGGTGTGCCGCTTTTGTCCGCCTCCAAGCGCGCCGACAAAAGACCTCCGTATTCTGGCCGCTCCCCAGCCTCTCCTCAGTGGTGGCGCAGCGTGGCCCAATGGATTGGAGGCGCAGCCAGGTCCTGACACTGAAAACAGTGCTGGGACCTCTGCACATGCGCACTGGAGTCTGCGCGCATGTGCAGTTGCTCCTGGCCGGCCATTACTGCAAATGCGCTCTGCAGGCTGTGTGGGATGGGCGAAGCATGCCGTCCCTAGCCCTGGCCGAATGGGCTCCCTCATCGGCAGCCCGCTGCGTTCCCGAAGGTAGGACTTCTATTTTTTATTTGTTATTTACTGATTGCATATTACTTGATCTTGGTGCTTTAGGTGCAGGATTCCTTCTTATTTTATTTGTCAATTAATTGCTTATTACTTTTTGTGCTTTGTTTGGTGCTTGGTGGTACTTTAAATATAGTTATGGGGGAAGTGGGACCTGTACAAAAGGGACGGTTTGCACTTGGGCAGGACTGGAACTGATGTCCTAGGGGTAACATTTGCTAATGCAGTTCGAGAGTGTTTAAACTAATATGGCAGGGGGATGGGAACCTATGCAGCGAGACAGGGTGAAGTAATATGGAGTCAGAAACAGATGGTAGAAAGGTAAAAAGCAATAGTGGAAGGCTGAGTAAACAAAGGCAAGAAACAAAAAAGGCCACACTACATCATAATTCTAAGAGGACAAAGGGTGTTAAAAAAACAAGCCTGAAGGCTTTGTGTCTTAATGCAAGGAGTACCCGTAATAAGGTGGATGAATTAACTGTGCAAATAGATGTTAACAGATATGATGTGATTGGGATTACAGAGACGTGGCTCCAGGATGATCAGGGCTGGGAATTCAACATCCAAGGGTATTCAACATTTAGGAAGAATAGAATAAAAGGAAAAGGAGGTGGGGTAGCATTGCTGGTTAAAGAGGAGATTAATGCAATAGTTAGGAAGGACATTAGCTTGGATTATGTAGAATCTGTATGGGTAGAGGTGCAGAACTCCAAAGGGCAAAAAACCTTAGTGGGAGTTGTGCACAGACCTCCAAACAGTAGTCGTGATGTTGGGGAGGGCATCAAACAGGAAATTAGGGGTGCAGCAATTATCATGGGTGACTTTAATATGCATATAGATTGGGCTAACCAAACTGGAAGTAATACGGTGGAGGAGGATTTCCTGGAGTGCATAAGGGATGGTTTTCGAGACCAATATGTCGAGGAACCAACTAGGGGGGAGGCCATCTTAGACTGGGTGTTGTGTAATGAGAGAGGATTAATTAGCAATCTCGTTGTGCGAGGCCCCTTGGGGAAGAGTGACCATAATATGGTGGAATTCTACATTAGGATGGAGAATGAAACAGTTAATTCAGAGACCATGGTCCAGAATATAAAGAAGAGTAACTTTGAAGGTATGAGGCATGAATTGGCTAGGATAGATTGGCGAATGATACTTAAAGGGTTGACAGTGGATGGGCAATGGCAGATATTTCGAGACCGCATGGATGAACTACAACAATTGTGCATACTTGTCTGGCGTAAAAACAAAAAAGGGAAGGTGGCTCAACCGTGGATATCGAGGGAAATCAGGGATAGTATTAAAGCCAAGGAAGTGGCATACAAATTGGCCAGAAATAGCAGTGAACCCGGGGACTGGGAGAAATTTAGAACTCAGCAGAGGAGGACAAAGGGTTTGATTAGGGCAGGGAAAATAGAGTACGAGAGGAAGCTTGCAGGGAACATTAAAATGGACTGCAAAAGCTTCTATAGATATGTAAAGAGAAAAAGGTTAGTAAAGACAAATGTAGGTCCGCTGCAGTCAGAATCAGGGGAAGTCATAACGGGGAACAAAGAAATGGCAGACCAATTGAACAAGTACTTTGGTTCGGTATTCACTAAGGAGGACACAAACAACCTTCCGGATATAAAAGGGGTCAGAGAGTCCAGTAAGAAGGAGGAACTGAGGGAAATCCTTATTAGTCGGGAAATTGATGGGATTGAAGACTGATAAATCCCCAGGGCCTGATGGACTGCATCCCAGAGTACTTAAGGAGGTGGCCTTGGAAATAGCGGATGCATTGACAGTCATTTTCCAACATTCCATAGACTCTGGATCAGTTCCTATGGAGTGGAGGGTAGCCAATGTAACCCCACTTTTTAAAAAAGGAGGGAGAGAAAACAGGGAATTATAGACCGGTCAGCCTGACATCGGTAGTGGGGTAAAATGATGGAATCAATTATTAAGGATGTCATAGCAGCGCATTTGGAAAGAGGTGACATGATAGGTCCAAGTCAGCATGGATTTGTGAAAGGGAAATCATGCTTGACAAATCTTCTGGAATTTTTTGAGGATGTTTCCAGTGGAGTGGACAAGGGAGAACCAGTTGATGTGGCGTATTTGGACTTTCAGAAGGCCTTCGACAAGGTCCCACATAAGAGATTAATGTGCAAAGTTAAAGCACATGGGATTGGGGGTAGTGTGCTGATGTGGATTGAGAACTGGTTGGCAAACAGGAAGCAAAGAGTGGGAGTAAATGGGTACTTTTCAGAATGGCAGGCAGTGACCTAGTGGGGTACCGCAAGGTTCTGTGCTGGGGCCCCAGCTGTTTACATTGTACATTAATGATTTAGACGAGGGGATTAAATGTAGTATCTGCAAATTTGCGGATGACACTAAGTTGGGTGGCAGTGTGAGCTGCGAGGAGGATGCTATGAGGCTGCAGAGTGACTTGGATAGGTTAGTTGAGTGTGCAAATACATGGCAGCTGAAGTATAATGTGGATAAATGTGAGGTTATCCACTTTGGTGGTAAAAACAGAGAGACAGACTATTATATGAATGGTGACATTCGGAAAAGGGGAGGTGCATCGAGACCTGGGTGTCATGGTACATCAGTCATTGAAGGTTGGCATGCAGGTACAGCAGGCGGTTAAGAAAGCAAATGTTGGCCTTCATAGCGAGGGGATTTGAGTACAGGGGCAGGGAGGTGTTACTACAGTTGTACAGGGCCTTGGTGAGGCCACACCTGGAGTATGGTGTACAGTTTTGGTCTCCTAACTTGAGGAAGGACATTCTTGTTATTGAGGGAGTGCAGCGAAGGTTCACCAGACTGATTCCTGGGATGGCGGGACTGACATATCAAGAAAGACTGGATCAACTGGGCTTGTATTCACTGGAGTTCAGAAGAATGAGAGGGGATCTCATAAAAACGTTTAAAATTATGACTGTTTGGACAGGTTCGATGCAGGAAGAATGTTCCCAATGTTGGGGAAGTCCAGAACCAGGGGTCACAGTCTAAGGATAAGGGGTAAGCCATTTAGGACCGAGATGAGGAGAAACTTCTTCACCCAGAGAGTGGTGAACCCGTAGAATTCTCTACCACAGGAAGTTGTTGAGGCCAATTCACTAAATATATTCAAAAAGGAGTTAGATGTAGTCCTTACTACGAGGGGGATCAAGGGGTATGGCGAGAAAGCAGGAATGGGGTACTGAAGTTGCATGTTCAGCCATGAACTCATTGAATGGCGGTGCAGGCTGGAAGGGCCGAATGGCCTACTCCTGCACCTATTTTCTATGTTTCTATGTTATTTGCGCCGATTCCTTAACTCTAGGTAACGTTTTTCTGTGTGGACAGAAGTGGCAACATACGCTGGCCTATGCTAGTTTGGAACAACTATTTGCAGGCCAAATGCCTAAAACGGGCAAGTGGCTGGGAACGCCCCCTTTTGGAAAAAAATTGAACTAAAAAATAACCTAACTAACTCCCTTTCACTGGCGCAAATTAAATGGCCAGAGCTGCAACTAAAAAAATAGTGCAGAAAAATCAAATTGCTCCAAAAAAAAAAGGAGCAACTCCTGGGGAAACTTGGGCCCATGAAATAGAGGGGAGAAGATTGGCAAGAAAAATCACAGCAAATGAACCTGACCATAGTTATGAGGGTACAAAACTGCAGTGCTGATTCTCTGACCCGCGCTTCCTTCTGTCAAGGCTTCCCACTGGTTGCAAGGGATGAGTGAGGTTTCTTCAAGGCTCAGTGTGTAGTAGTATTTTGACATGGTGGCATTATGTAGTAGTAAAATCAGATTTACGATATTCTAATCATCATAGGTAGTCACTCGGAATCGAGGAAGACTTGCTTCCACTCCTGAAGTGAGTTCTTTGGTGGCTGGACAGTCCAATAAGAGAGCCACAGAATCTGTCACAGGTGGGACAGATAGTTGTTAAGGGAAGGGGTGGGTGGGACTGGTTTGCTACATGCTCTTTCCACTGCTTACGCTTGATTTCTGCACGCTCTGGGCATTGAGTCTCGAGGAGCTCAGCGCCCTCCCGAATGCACTTTCTCCACTAAGGGTGTTTTTTGGCCAGGGACTCCCAGGTATCAGTAGGGATGTTGCACTTTATCAGGGCGGCTTTGAGGATGTCCTTCTAAAGGAACTAAATAAAAGTGGAGATTTAACCAGTGGTGTTTGAAGAAACTATGGGCTAGATTTTTATCTTTTTTTGCCTCTCTCAGGAGATCACATGGTGGGGTGGAGTGTAAAATGTTGCAATACATGAGCTATCGCAGTTGTGTGGGGCGGACTGGTTGGGCCAGGTGCTCTTTACCTGCCCGCCATTGTTAATTGTTCATTGTTCATCGGTTTATATGTAACCTTCAGGGCTGCTGACTGAGGGCTGTGTGGCTCTTTGTCAACCGGCGCGGACACGATGGGATGAAATGCCCTCCTTCTGCACTGTAAATTTCTATGTTTCTATTTTCGTTACCATCCATTTTTCATGGTGGGGCGGTAATTATAGCGCCCAAGAAATGTTTGCGCCTCAGTCAGCAAAATTCATCAGCTGGGCCCTGAGTGTGGGGCGGAGTGGTAAGGGAGGTGTTTGACACCCATTTTAGGGTGCAAGGCCAGCTGAGCAAGTGAAAATCAGTTGCTAAAGGGCCGGCCTCGGAGTACCCTAAGAGAGGCTACTGTGGCAAAACAGAAATCGCAACTAAAAACACAACAAACGTTCCCAATACCTTAAACATTCCACAATAAGCTACATCGCAAAAACAAAACAAAACAATCAAACTTACCTCATTCACCAATTCCATCACTCACCTATAGGGTCAGCATGCAACTAATTTCAACGTGCAGTCGAAGCCAACGACATTGCACGCCAGTTCGACATTCCTGGGCGGGTACAGCTCTGCGCCTCGCAAAACCGACAACTAATTTGCCGGCGGGGCGCATGACGCTGGCTGCCGCCCGGAAAGCTTTTCCTTCGCCATTACTGCCCCTCCAGGGCACAAACTGAGGCGGCAGCATAACGAAAATCCAGCCCCATGTTTTTGTTGCACAGTAATTGGTACCACATATCCGAATAGGCTCTTTACTTATCAAATCCTCCCGCTGGCTAAAGCAGCAAATAAGGATTTTATGAGCAAATTTGTGCCTCGTGTGCTTTGTAGCTATGTTAGTGAATGCTAAACTCTTGCGAGACTTCAAATACATGGAAAATAATAGTGAATTCTTTGAATTATTTTGAAATAATCTAATATTGGACTTTTGTTGCCATTGCAAACCCAAGAGTGAAAGTCAACATAAGAACATAAGTAAGGAGCAGGAGTAGACCATTTGGCCCTTCGAGCATGCTCCGCCATTTAATAAGATCATGGCTGATCTGATCTTTGTCTCAACTTCACTTCCCTGCCTGCTCCTCATAATCCCTGATTCCCTTCAAAAATCTGTCTATCTCCACCTTAAATGATCCAGCTTCCACAGCTCTCTGGGGAGAGAATTTCACAGATTCACGACCCTCTGAGAGAAGAAATTCCTCCTCATCTCCGTTTTAAATGGGCAATCCCTTATTCTGAGACTGTGCCCCCTAGTTCTACATTCCCCCACAAGAGGAAACATCCTCTCTGCGTCTACCATGTCAAGCACCCTCAGAATCTTATACGTTTCAGTAAGATCACCTCTCATTCTAAACTCCAGTGAGTAAATGCCTAACCTGCTCAACCATTCTTCATAAGACATCCCCTTCTTTTCAAGATTCAACCTTGTGAACCTTCTCTGAACCGTCACCAACACAAGTATATCCTTCCTTAAATAAGGAGACCAAAACTGCATGCAGTACTCCAGGTGTGGTCTCATCAACACCCCGTACAGTTGTAGCAAGACTTCCCTACTTTTCTATGCCATCCCCCTTGCAGTGAAGCCAACCATTTGCCTTCCTGATTACTTGCTGTACCTGCATGCTAATTTTTTTGTCTTTCATGTACAAGGACCCCCCAGATTGCTCTGTGCTGCAGCATTTTGTAATCTCTCCCCATGTAAATAATAATTTGCTTTTTTATTTCTCCTACCAAAGTGGATAACCTCACATTTTACCACATTATACTCCATCTACCAAATCTTTGTCCACTCACTTAGCCTATCTATATCCCTTTACAGATTATTTGCCCCCTCCTCACAACTTGCTTTCCCATCTATCTTTGTATCATCAGCAAATTTGGCTACATTATACTCGGTCCCTTCATCCAAGTCATTAATACAGCACTGATCCCTGTGGCACCCCATTAGTTGCAGTTTGCGAACTTGAAAATGACCCATTTATCCTAACTCTCTGTTTTCTGTTAGTTAACCTATCCTCTATCCATGCCTAATGTATTACCCCCAACCACGTGAGTTCTTATCTTCTGCAGTAATGTTTTATATGGCATCTTATCAAATGCCTTCTGGAAATCCAAATACATGACATCTGCCGGTTCTCCCTTATCCACCCTGCTCGTTACATCCTCAAAGAATTCCAGCAAATTTGTCAAACATGGTTTCCCTTTCATAAAATCATGTTAACTCTGCTTGACTGTATTATGATTTTCTAAATGTCCTGCTATTACTTCCTTATTAATAGACTCCAGTATTTTACCTATGATAGATGTTAGGCTAACTGGTCTAGTTTCCTGCTTTCTGTCTCCCTCCTTTCTTAAACAGGGACATTACATTTGTGGTTTTCCAATACACTGGGACGTCTCCAGAATCCAGGGAATTTTGGTTAATTACAGCCATCTCTGCAGCCACTTCTTTTAAGACCCTAGGATGCAGGCCATCAGGTCCAGGGGACGTCCACCTTTAGACCCATTTGTTTGCCGAGTACTTGTTCTCTAGTGATAGTGATTGCTTTAAGTTCCCCCCTCCCAATAGCCACCTGATAATCAATTATTGGGATGCTTTTAGTGTATTCTACCATGAAGACTGATATAAAATATTTGTTGAAAGTCAAGTGGTTCATGTTGATTGTCTGAATTCTCAGATTGAATTCACTGCCTGGAATTCACTGAAAAGTATCCGTCATTGCCTGTAGAAGTTAGAAGGCAGAGAATTTTCTTTACAATTATTTTTCTTATCATTGCCATTTCAAGATCCGATGTAACATGAAGGGATGTCAATTTATGAATTACGGACAGGTTGGATATTGGATTTGTGATGTGCAACCTGAGTTTATGTTACATTTATGACATAAGGAAAGCAGTTGCATGCAATTCTGTGTGGATAAATGTAAAATAATTAGTTGGGGGAAGGAACAAAAGAGGCAAGTATCTACAGGCAATGACGGATACTTTTCAGTGAATTCCAGGCAGTGAATTCAATATCAGTATCAGTCGATTTATCTGAGGGTTTTATTGGCTAATTCTATAGAATAGCCAGCTAAATGTCAGGATGCAGTAGAAAAGGCATATATGCACTATGGGAAGTTAGTGGAGTAATGGAATTTAAATCAGAAGAATCTATGGGCCCAAATTTGCTCAGGAGTTGCTCCTTTTCTTTTTGGAACAACTTGATTTTTCTGGAATATCTTAAAAAATCCCCATTCTGCACATTTAATTTGCGCCAGTGTAAGTGAGTTAGTTAGGACTTTTTTTTAGTTTAGTTTTCATTTCAAAAGGGGGTGTTACAAGCCACCTATGCCAGTTTTGACCATTTAAGCCAGTTTGGACAGCTAATCGTTGCTCCAAACTAACTTAGGCCAGCGTATGTGGCCACTTGTGGCCGTACAGAAAATCCTTGCAGAGAGTTAAGAAATCAGCACAGGTAGCCAGAGATTACGGTGGCGGCGGGGGGAGAGAAGCAGCGAGGATCTTGCAAAGCACTAAGCACTAAACATCTTCACAACAACATTCAAGAAGCATAAAAACAATCAATAATAAATAAAAAATAAAACTTAAGTCCTACCTTCCTAACTCGGCCCGGGCCGACTCCAACTCCTCTTCAAATCTCACTCCGACTCCGACTCTCTCTCTCTCTCTCTCTCTCTCTCTCTCTCTCTCTCTCTCTCTCTCTCTCTCTCTCTCTCGAGGACTTCTCTGAGGGACTGGACTACTTCTTCGAGGGACCAGACTTCTCCTCCGAGGTACTGGACTTCTCCGAGGTACTGGTGGGTGACTTCTCCGAGGGACTGGTGGACGACGACTTCTCCTCAGAGGGACTGCTGGACAATGACTTCTCCTCCAAGGGACTGGTGGACTTCTCCGAGGGACCTCCGGCTGGGGGCAGGATCTACTGCGCATGCGTGAAACCTCCAGTGTGCATGCGTTGAGCTGCCAGCACTGTTTTTCATGCAGGGCCCTAGCTCCAACCCCTAATGGACAAACCATGCAGGCCAAGCCATGGGAGAGGCCACAGAGTGGCCAGAATTCGGGGAGATATTTCTGGCGCCATTTTCACCCGAGGAAGTTGGCACATAAGAACATAAGAATTAGGAAAAGGAGTAGGCCATCTAGCCCCTCGAGCCTGCTCCGCCACTCAACAAGATCATGGCTGATCTGGCTGTGGACTCAGCTCCACTTACCCGCCCTCTCCCCATAACCCTTAATTCCCTTATTGGTTAAAAATCTATCTATCTGTGATTTGAATACATTCAATGAGCTAGCCTCAACTGCTTCCTTGGGCAGAGAATTCCACAGATTCACAACCCTCTGGGAGAAGAAATTCCTTCTCAACTCGGTTTTCAATTGGCTCCCCCGTATTTTGAGGCTGTGCCCCCTAGTTCTAGTCTCCCCGACCAGTGGAAACAACCTCTCTGCCTCTATCTTGTCTATCCCTTTCATTATTTTAAATGTTTCTATAAGATCACCCCATATCCTTCTGAACTCCAACGAGTAAAGACCCAGTCTGCTCAATCTATCATCATAAGGTAACCCCCTCACCTCCGGAATCAGCTGAGTGAATCATCTCTGTACCCCCTCCAAGGCTAGTATATCCTTCCTTAAGTAAGGTGACCAAAACTGCACGCAGTACTCCAGGTGCGGCCTCACCAATACCCTGTACAGTTGCAGCAGGACCTCCCTGCTTTTGTACTCCATCCCTCTCGCAATGAAGGCCAACATTCCATTCGCCTTCCTGATTACCTGCTGCACCTGCAAACTAACTTTTTGGGATTCATGCACAAGGACCCCCAGGTCCCTCTGCACCGCAGCATATTGTAATTTTTCCCCATTCAAATAATATTCCCTTTTACTGTTTTTTTTCCCAAGGTGGATCACCTCACATTTTCGGACATTGTATTCCATCTGCCAAACCTTAGCCTATTCGCTTAACCTATCTAAATTTCTTTGCAGCCTCCATGTGTCCTCTACACATCTTCGGTGAGTGCTCCGAAAAAACGGGTCAGCCAAATTTGGGCCCTATATTCTTGCTGTTTGAATTGGGATTGATTGCAAGGTGCAAATCTAGAGTTCAGTTTTGTGATGAACCAAGAGAATGAAGACTAAGTTATGATAGTCAACTGAACCCAAGATCAGATTACTGCCTTGAAATCATGCTGGGGTCTAAGTCATGGCCCAGAATTTGCTGGGAAAATAACAGCGAGTTCACGGTGCACTGCGTTCTTAGTGCGTAACAAACCCAACAATTTGTGGTGAGGAAGAGATACGGTGTGAGTTGCGAATCTCCACAAATTGTTGGACGATTCCCGCCGTTAGATTTACAAAAATAGGAGCTCACCATCAACCTCTCTGAGTGTCAGGAAATTGTTGGATTGGCCGTCAATAGGAATTAAACTCACCGCAGAAAGTTAGGGCTACAATTTCATGCCATAAGGACATGCTACTGAACCTTGGAGACCCAGAAAGGAGAAGTTTGAAACTGTGGAGTCTCATCCCTACAAGTAGTAGACTTTTTCAATTTTATTTTTTACTTCCCTTTCTATCTCCCTTTTTCCCCTCTCTCTCTTAATCTATTCTTTTTTTTCCATTCTTTACTTTTCTGACTGCATCCAATTTGATTCTAATTCGCCCAATTTTATTTTTCTGCCATTCGCTCCATTTGTTTCTCTATCCTTAAATTCCACTGGTGGTGAGGAGATAGACTCTTGGTCCCATCGTTCGCCAAGGTCTCAGACAACCTCACCATATTGTTATTAACATGCACTTTCAGCAATTTGTGGTGCAAAAATAATTGGAGCTGAAGGGTGAGGGAAAAAATCCAACTCGTGGCACTCACCACGAGATGCATAATGTTATTGTGATGTATACCAATTCTGCAACTTTTGACATCCAATGATGTTAAGCCAGTTATACTGTGAAATTTAGCAAGCTCTTATTTGAAATAATTGTTTGGTGTTTGCTTGCTCTCTGATCTTTTTGTTCTGCAGATTGTGTAATTTCATGGTTTGGATTCAGACTTTGGCTTCAGCCTTCTGGGATTTTCAGTTAAAGACAAATGCTTTATTTAAAACTTTTAATGTAAAAATGGTAGCAAGATGACCAACTAAACAGAATCATTGAATGCTGCAAAACAGAATAGCTTTTCTCATCGGATGATTTTTGTTCGATTCAGGGAAGTTGGCCATGACTACTTTTTTTTTCTCTTAGCAATTTTCCCCACCCTCTCCTGAAGGTGCTGGCTTTTACTGAGGAATGGTCCCTTACGAAATGACCATTCCTCATAAGTCAGCAGGCTATTCAGCTCTGGAGGGCATCATAGAAACATAGAAACATAGAAAATATGTGCAGGAGTAGGTCATTCAGCCCTTCTAGCCTGCACCGCCATTCAATGAGTTCATGGCTGAACATGAAATTTCAGTACCCCCTTCCTGCTTTCTCGCCATAACCCTTGATCCCCCGAGTAGTAAGGACTTCATCTAACTCCCTTTTGACTATATTTAGTGAATTGGCCTCAACTACTTTCTGTGGTAGAGAATTCCACAGGTTCACCACTCTCTGGGTGAAGAAGTTTCTCCTCATCTCAGTCCTAAATGGCTTACCCCTTATCCTCAGACTGTGACCCCTGGTTCTGGACTTCCCCAACATTGGGAACATTCTTCCTGCATCTAACCTGTCCAAACCCGTCAGAATTTTAAACGTTTCCATGAGGTCTCCTCTCATTCTTCTGAACTCCAGTGAATACAAGCCCAGTTGATCCAGTCTTTCTTGATAGGTCAGTCCCGCCATCCCGGGAATCAGTCTGGTGAATCTTTGCTGCACTCCCTCAATAGCAAGAATGTCCTTCCTCAAGTTAGGAGACCAAAACTGTACATAATACTCCAGGTGTGGCCTCACCAAGGCCCTGTACAACTGCAGCAACACCTCCATGCCCCTGTATTCAAATCCCCTCGCTATGAAGGCCAACATGCCATTTGCTTTCTTAACCGCCTGCTGTACCTGCATGCTAACCTTCAATGACTGATGTACCATGACACCCAGGTCTCGTTGCACCTTCCCTTTTCCTAATCTGTCACCATTCAGATAATAGTCTGTCTCTCTGTTTTTACCACCAAAGTGGATAACCTCACATTTATCCACATTATACTTCATCTGCCATGCATTTGCCCACTCACCGAACCTATCCAAGTCACTCTGCAGCCTAATAGCATCCTCCTCGCAGCTCACACTGCCACCCAACTTAGTGTCATCACATGCGATCCTCATCTGATGTCCACACACATAGTCTTTCTGCTCACCCTAAGCTAAGTGGCTCATAAGCCAATTGTAGTGCCCCAAATTAGATCAGCTATCCTAACATATATTGAAGATTGAACCTGGTCTGAATGGCTTTTGTGTTATCCTGGACAATGTCTTTACCTATTGGGCTCTCATGGGTACTGATGCGTTCACAATAAAAGATGAAACTGAGTACTGTGTACAATGAGCAAGTGTGACCTTAGCTCCTTTAATAAGATTCCAGAGTGCAGGTCCCTCGTGGGTGGCCTATTTATATACCGTGCTCCCCAGGGATGCTGGGATCCCTTGGAACTCCAACAGGTAGGCCATCTGGTGGTAGTGTAATACAGGTTGCAAGAGGTTAAATACATAACATCACTCCCCCATAAAGTCAACAGTACACTTGTTTACAAAGTGAGACAATCTGGGGCTTTTCGCCTTGTCGATCGTCTCAGTACAAATGCGGGTAATTCAAAGGTTGAGGGTGAGTTGGAAGGTTCTTCACTGGGCTGCTGGGCAGCCAGCCTTGCTGGGCTGCTGGGGCTGGTGAGTTCAGCTTTGTAGTTAACCATGATGTCAGTTGCCACTTATGTGTGTGTTGGAGGGTCAAGGTTGCTGGTGTCTTCTTCGGGTTGTTCGTAGCTGTTGGTGAACCACAATTTGATGTGGTCCAAATGTTTTCTACATGTTAGTCCATTGGCCAATTTGACCTGAAACACTCTACTCTCCTCTTTGGCTATGACCATGCCAGCGAGCCATTTGGGACCATGTCCATAATTGAGTACAAACACAGGGTCCTTGACCTCAATATCGCGTGACAAATTTGCACGGTCATGGTACACACTTTGTTGATGCCGCCTGCCCTCCACGTGATCATGGAGATCAGAGTGGACAAGAGACAGCATCGTTTTGAGCACCCTTTATATGAGCAACTTGGTTGGGGGAACCCCAGAAGTGAGTGGGGTCTGGTGCAGTAGCTGAGCAGCATTCGGGATGGTCGGGTCTGCAGGGAGCCTTCCGACACGCGTTTCAAGCTTTGCTTGATGGTATGAACAGCCCGTTCTGCCTGGCTGTTGGATGTGGGTTTGAACGGGACAAATGCGACGTGCTTGATCCCATTGTGGGTCATGAATTCCTTGAATTCAGCACTGCTGAAACACGGCCCATTGTCGCTGACTAGGACATCAGGCAGGCCGTGCGTGACAAACATGGCTCATAGGCTTTCAATAGTGGCCGTGGACGTGCTTACAGACATTATTGCACTTTCAATCCATTTTGAGTAAGCGTCCATGACAACCAAGAACATTTTGCCTAGAAATGGGCCCGCATAGTCCATGTGGATCCTAGACCACGGTTTGGAGGGCCACGACCACAAACTGAGTGGTGCCTCTCTGGGTGCATTGCTCAGCTGAGAGCAAGTGTTGCACTGGTGTACGCATGACTCTCAATCTGAATCGATGCCAGGCCACCACACATGGGATCTGGCTATGGCTTTCATCATTACAATGCCTGGGTGGGTGCTGTGCAGTTCACAAATGAACGTATCTCTGCCTTTCTTGGGCAAGACCACGTGATTGCCCCACAACAGACAGTCCACCTGCAGTGACATTTCGTCTTTGCACCTGTGGAACAGCTTAATTGCCTCCTGCATCTCCGCTGGAACACTGGACCAGCTCCCATGGAGGATACAGTTTTTTACCAAGGCCATAAAGGATCCTAGCTGGTCCAGGTCCTGATCTGGCGGGCCATAACGGGGAACTTTTCATTTTCGACTGCATCCATTATCATGAGCAAGTCTGCAGGCTGTGCCATTTCCACCCCGGTGGTGGGCAATGGTAGCCGACTGAGAGCATCTGCGCAGTTCTTTGTGCCCGGTCTGTGGCAGATTACATAGTTGTATGCTGACTAAGTGAGCGCCCATCTTTGGATGCGGGCAGAAGCATTGGTGTTAATCCCTTTGCTGTCAGAGAACAGCGATATGAACGGCTTGTGGTCAGTTTCAAGCTCAACCTTGATGCCAAATAAGTACTGGTGCATTTTCTTTACCCCGTAAACACACGTCAGAGCCTCTTTTTCAATCATGCTGTCGGCCCTTTCGGCCTTGGACAAACTCCTGGACGCATAAGCAACCGCTTGCAAAATCCCCGATTCGTTAGCCTGTTGTAACACATACCCGACCCCTGTATGACGACGCATTGCAAGATAGCACTAATTGTTTACAAGGGTTATACAAGACAAGCAGTTTGTTTGAACACAACAGAATCCTGGCTTTCTTAAAGGCAGCCTCTTGTGAATTCCCCCATACCCAGTCGTCTCCCTTGCCCATTAGCGCATGTAGGGGTTCTAGCAGGGTACTTAACCCAGGTGGGAAATTACTGAAATAGTTAAGGAGTCCCAGGAACGACCACAGCTCTGTCACGTTCTGTGGTCTCGGCGCGTTCTTGATGACCTCTGTCTTGGCGTCGGTGTGTCTGATGCCGTCTGCCGCGATTCTTCTTCCCAAGAACTCAACCTCCTGTGCCAGGAAAACACACTTCGAGTGTTTCAGCCTGAGTCCCAAGTGATCTAGCCGACTTCGAGTCTCTTCCAGGTTCTGCAAGTGTTTGATGGTGTCCTGACCGGTGATCAGTATGTCTTTCTGGAAAACGACGGTGCGAGGATCCAACTTTAGCAGGCTCTCCATGTTCCGTTGGAAGATTACCGCGGCCGACCGAATCCCGAACGGGCATCTGTTATAGATGAACAGAACTTTGTGCGTGTTGATGCAGGTGAGGCCTTTCGAAGACTCCTCCAGCTCCTGCATCATGTCGGCCGAGGTCAGGTCCAGCTTGGTGAACATCTTTCCTCCAGCCAGGGTCGCAAATAGGTCATCTGCCTTGGGTAGCGGGTGTTGGTCCTGTAGCGAAAAATGGTTAATCGTTACTTTATAGTCCCCACAAATTCTGATAGTGCCGTCCTTTTTAAGTACCGGGACAATCAGACTGGTCCACCGGCGCGATGATGCCTTCTCGCTGCAACTTGTCCAGCTCAATTTCCACTTTCTCACGCATCATATTCAGTACCGCCCGTCGTGGTGGATGGATCGCATACCGGGAACCAAATGGATCTGCACTTTCGCCCCCGAGAAGCTTCCAATGCTTGGCTCGAACAACGATGGAAACCTACTCAGAACCTGGGCACATGAGGCGTCGTCGACGGACGAAAGCGCTCGGATGTTGTCCCAGTTCCAGCGGATTTTTCCCAGCTAGCTTCTGCCTAACAATGTGGGGCCATCCCCTGGCACAATCCACAGCAGGAGTTTGTGTACTGCTCCATCATAGGAGACTTTGACTTCTGCACTGCCAATTACAGGGATCGCTTCCTTTGTGTAAGTCCTTAGTTTGGTATGAATTTGGGCCGAGCTTGGGCCTGTGTGCCTTGTTGCCCCACAGTCTGTCAAAGGCCTTTTTACTCATTATGGACTGACTCGCACCCGTGTCCAGTTCCACAGATACTGGAATTCCGTTCAGTTCAACTTTCAACATTATTGGTTGACATTTCGTGGTCAATGTGTGTACCCCATACACTTCTGCCTCCAAGGTATGAGACTCCAATTCAGCCTGATCCACAGTGGATCGATCTTCCTCTGCAACATGGTGGTTTGCAGGGTTTGCAGCTCGCCTGCACATTCGCTGGAGATGTCCCATTGGTCTGCAACCGTTGCACGCATAGTGCTTGAAGCAGCATTGATGGGGCCGATGATCACCTCCACAGCGCCAACAAGGTGTTAACTGCCTCGCATTAACGATTGGTGGCGGACTCTGGTTATCTAAGATTGTGCAGCAGCAGCCAGCGTGTACGTTCTGCCATGGATATTCCTGTTCGAAAACAAAGTTACTTTGTGCACAGTACTGGCCGAAACTTCTTTACTTTGCAAAATCTGTTTGGTGTTGTTGCTGGTGGACATAAATCCCTGGGCTATCTTTATGGCTTTACTTAGATTTGGAGTTTCAACAGTTTGCGAAGGATTACCTCATGGCCAATGCCCAGAACAAAAAAGTCACTAAGCATTTGCTCTTGGAATCCCTCAAATTTGCAATGTCCTGCAAGGTGCCTTAATTTGGCGACATAGCTCGCCACTTCCTGGCCCTCCGACTGTTGACACGTGTAGAACCGATATCTCGCCATCAAAATGCTTTCTTTAGGATTTAAGCGCTTCCGGACCAGCGTACACAATTCTTCATAAGATTTAGCTGTTAGTTTTGCTGGAGCTAGGAGATTCTTCATGAGGCCATAGGTTGTTGCCCCACAGACAGTTAGGAGGATTTCCCTTCGTTTGACAGCATTCTCGTCCCCTTCCAGCGCGTTGGCCGTAAAGTATTGGTCGAGTCTCTCCACGAAGGCCTCCCAATCTTCCTCTTCTGAGAACTTCTACAGGAGAACTATTCTTTGCATTTTCGCGCGGTTGTTTGTTACCTCGTCGCCAATTGATGCGTTCACAATAAAGGATGAAACTGAGTACTGTGTACAATGAGCAAGTGTGACCTTAGCTCCTTTAATAAGATTCTAGAGTGCAGGTACCTCGTGGGTGGTCTGCTTATATACCGTGCTCCCAAGGGATGCTGGGATCCTTTGGGATTCCAACAGGTAGGCCCTCTGGTATACAGCCACATTTCTGTTTCTGCTTGGAGTACACTGCTTTACCAGCTGGCACAGTGAACTATTTTCTTCTATAATTGGCCTCAATGTCCCTGGAGTAAGATGGAGAACAATCAGCCCAGATTCCCACTTTCCAGTTATGTCTATTGGGAAGTGTGTGTTTCAATGAAGGTTTGGGTTCAGTTGTGATGGTCTCCTTGTTGAAATAGCCTACCTGTTTAAGTTTACTCATGAAGAATGGCCACTTGGGTGAGATACTGAATGGGGGCCAGCACCAATATTACAACACCTCAATGATAGTCTATTCGGTGCCTTAGTGGAAAAAATTGGATAAATTAGGGTGAAAATTTCAGCTGTTGGTATTCATGTTAAGTACATAAGGCAAAACCTGGAACATTCTGAGCGAGTTGAAAGAGAAAATGCTGTTTCAAATGCTGTTTTATTGTATCCAGTTATTATAACAGGTATTTATTAAAATGATTAAAACTTGAATTAACGTTAACAATGTTTGCTGCTGTGGAATGGTATTGTTGTATTTACATTAAGATATTACAATCATTTGTGTGAGTTAATCCTTCAATCTTTACATCATAAAATTTGGTGTAGGAGTAATTGCTTTTGTTTACAGCGTTTATTCAAGGCCTTGTATGTTAAAATTCCTAAATTATTCAAAGCAAAGCAAATTTAGTTTCTGTTCCCGTTTGGACTGTGCCTGCTTCAATGTCCTGGTCCTTCAGTCACTGGATCCACAGTGGTATTCCTACAAACTCCCTGATGGTTTAATTGGTGAAGACAGTGTGTAACTGAGTCATACTGTCCAGAATGTCTCCTGTGTTGAATCCTGGTCTGCTGAGTTTGCTAATCTCAGCAGTTGGAATGCTACAATTGGCCTCAATGTCCCTGGAGTAAGATGGAGAACAATCAGCCCAGATTCCCACTTTCCAGTTATGTCTATTGGGAAGTGTGTGTTTCAATGAAGGTTTAGGTTCAGTTGTGATGGTCCCCTTGTTGGAATAGCCTACCTGTTTAAGTTTACTCATGAAGAATGGCCACTTGGGTGAGATACTGAATGGGGACCAGCACCAATAGTACAATACCTCAATGATAGTCTATTCGGTGCCTTAGTGGAAAAAATTGGATAAATTAGGGTGAAAAGTTCAGCTGTTGGTATTCATGTTCAATACATAAGGCAAAACCTGGAACATTCTGAGCGAGTTGAAAGAGAAAATGCTGTTTCAAATGCTGTTTTATTGTATCCAGTTATTATTAAATGCACCCTTTTTGATATACATTTTTGTAGCTTTGTCTGAAACTGTTGAGGACCCTAGGCCCGAAAACCTTTACCCTTCATGCGAGAAAATTATTCTAACCACATAAGTCTACCGAGAGAGCAGCGGACGAGTGCAGAAAATCATCTGGCACCCTGATATGTAGATGTTCCAGCCTGAACTGTAAGTTTCCAGGAGGTGGGCCACTCTGTCCACTCCAAACATGGGGCTTTACGTCAGAAGGAATGGGGCTGGGGAAAGGGAGCTCCCTCATGCCCAGCCTTCTTAACGCCATGCGGTCAGTACACCGGGAACAACTAAGCACGTCAGCTCCTGGAAGCGCATAAGTGAAGCCCATCACCTTTGCGGGTTATTGTCCCAACTAAAATACCTCTCTGTACTTGAGACCAGGGAAACTATAGACCAATTAGCCTAACATCTGTGGTTGAGAAGATGTTGGAGTCCATTATTAAAGAAGCAGTAGCAGGACATTTGGAAAAGCAAAATCCGGTCAGGCAGAGTCAGCATTGATTTATGAAGGGGAAGTCATGTTTGACAAATTTGCTAGAATTCTTTGAGGATGTAATGAACAGGGTGGATAAAGGGGAACCAGTGGATGTGGTGTATTTGGATTTCCAGAAGGCATTTGACAAGGTGCCACATGAAAGGTTACTGCACAAGATAAAAGTTCACGGGATTAGGAGTAATATATTAGCATGGATAGAGGATTGGCTAACGAACTGAAAACAGAGAGTAGGGATAAATGGTTCATTCTCGGGTTGGCAATCAGTAACCAGTGGGGTGCCGCAGGGATCAGTGCTGGGACCCCAACTATTTACAATCTATATTAACGACTTGGAAGAAGGGACTGAGTATAACGTAGCCAAGTTTGCCGACGATACAAAGATAGGAGGAAAAGCAATGTGTGAAGCGGACACACAAAATCTGCAAAAGGACATGAACAGGCTAAGTGAATGGGCAAAAATTTGACAGATGGAGTATAATGTTAGAACGTGTGAGGTCATGCACTTTGGCAGAAAAAAATCAAAGAGCAAATTATTATTTAATAGGAGAAAGATTGCAAAGTGCTGCAGTACAGCGGGACCTGGGGATACTTGTGCGTGAAACACAAAAGGTTAGTATGCAGGTACAGCAAGTAATCAGGAAAGCCAATGGAATCTTGGCCTTTATTGCAAAGGGGATAGAGTATAAAAGCAGGGAAAGTTTGCTGCAGTTTACAGGGTATTGGTGAGGCCACACCTGGAATACTGCATGCAGTTTTGGTTTCCATATTTACGAAAGGATATACTTGCTTTGGAGGCAGTTCAGAGAAGGTTCATAAGGTTGATTCCAGAGATGAGGGGGTTGACTTATGAGGAAAGGTTGAGTAGGTTGGGCTTCTACTGATTGGAATTCAGAAGAATGAGAGGTGATCTTATCGAAACGTATAAGATTATGAGGGGGCTTGACAAGGTGGATGCAGAGATGATGTTTCCACTGATAGGAGAGACTAGAACTAGGGGGCATAATCTTAGAATAAGGGGCCGCTCATTTAAAACTGAGCTGAGGAGAAATTTCTTCTCTCAGAGGGTTGTGGATCTGTGGAATTCGATGCCTCAGAGAGTTGTGGAAGCTGGGACATTGAATAAATTTAAGACAGAAATAGACAGTTTCTTTAACAATAAGGGAATAAGGGATTATGGGGAACGAGCAGGGAAGTGGACCTGAGTCCATGATCAGATCAGCCATGATCATATTAAATGGCAGAGCAGGCTCGAGGGGCCGTGTGGTCTTCTCCTGCTCCTATTTCTTATGTTCTTATGTACCGGTGGTGTTGGCAGCTCAGTGGTGGCTGTCCAGTGGGGCATTTCCAGCTCCCCCACTTTCTAATAAGCAACCAAGATGCATCCATAGTCGTCATCATCATAGGCAGTTCCTTGAAATCGAGGAAGACTTGCTTCCACTCCAAAAGTGAGTTCTCAGGTGACTGAACAGTCCAATACGGGAATTACAGCCTCTGTCACAGGTGGGACAGACAGTCATTGGAGAAAAGGATGGGTGGGGAGTCTGGTTTGCCGCACGCTCCTTCTGCTGCCTGCATTTGTTTTCTGCATGCTCTCGGCGATGAGACTCGAGGTGCTCAGCGCCATCCCGGATGCTTTTTCTCCACTTAGGGCGGTCTTTGGCCAGGGACTCCCAGGTGTCGGTGGGGATGTTGCACTTTATCCAGGAGGCTTTGAGGGTGTCCTTGAAACGTTCCCTCTGCCCACCTGGGGCTCGCTTGCCATGTAGGAATTCTGAGTAGAGCTCTTGTTTTGGGAGTCTTGTGTCCAACATGCAGACAATGTGGCCCGCCCAACAGAGCTGGTCGAGTGTAGTTAGTGCTTCGACCCATAGTAACGCCTGGATTACATTATTTAAGGTATCTCCCCCTGATTCCCAGTACTCGGGCAAAGGCTGAACCCCAGCACTTCCATTTGTGCAGTGGTCCTGTGGATTTTCATGGGCTCCTGTTATCTAGTGCCTGCTTAGATCTTCACACTTTAGCAGCTTGGAAATCCTGTACTGCTGCAAATGGCAGAACATTTGCATTTGCCTCTACGATCCCAGTACACATACTTCACAAAGGAAATGTTTCCCCATCGTGTCCAATTAAACAGCGTGAATGGTTGTGGCTATGGCAGTAGAGCTGTTTAGTAGACGCCACCAGTACAGCATTTGAGAGCGATGGTTTCCTTTCGCTAATACCAGAGCAATTCTCGTTCTAAAATGTAAATCTTCCAGATGTAGAGGAGAGCCTTTATTATCTCTACACCTGTCTATTAGTATAACGTTACAGCAGAAAAATCAGCTACTCAGATATACATCTGATTCCACAAAGGCAAACGCAGCTTTTCCAGCCCCACTGAAAGCTTGAGCCATGAAAAGATATCAGTTTCATGTTTCTTGTAATTTAAGAAGTTCACAGACTGAGACGGGGCACATTTCATCATCTCCCCTTTGAAGGCCCCAAGTTTCGACATGATTTGCTCCTGATTTTTAGGAGCCACTGGTGTAGAACGGAGTATCTTAGAAATCGGAATTCTCGTCATTTAGTTTGCTCCAGTTCTAGTCAGTTAGAACAGTTTCACTTTGGAACAGAATTTTTTTTTCAAAAGGGGGCGTGTCTGGCCACTTACGCCTGTTTTCAAAGTTTCGTCAGTGAAAACTTACTCCAAACTAACTTAGAATGGAGTAAGTAAATATTTTTGTACGCTCGAAAAAACCTTGTCTACACTTTAGAAAATCAGGCGTAGGTTACAAATGGGGTTGGGGGTTTAAAGAGAAGTTTACAAACATTAAACATTTCAGTTTTACAAATAAAAAGCCATCATCAATAATAACTGATAAAAACATCAATAAATCAACCAATAAATCAATCAAAAAAAATTAATAAGAAATAATTTTTTTTTAAATCAATAAATAAAACATTTTCTACTTACCGACTGCAGCACCGGGAGCCCTCCAACAGCGTGCTGGGATGCCCCCCCCACCCCCCCCCCCACCCCAGTGTGTCTCTGTCAGTGACTCTATCTCTCTGTCTGTCTGTGTGTCTCTCATTCTCTGTCTGTCTGTGTGTCTCTCATTCTCTGTCTGTCAGTGTCTGTGTTTCTGACAGGGAGGTGGGGGGAGAAGGGGAGGGATGGGGGAGAAGGGGGAGGGATGGGGGCGAAGGGGGAGGGAGGAGGAGATATGGGGGGGGGAAGGAGATGGGAGATTGGGGGGGGGGGAGGGAAGGAGATGGGGGGGGGAGGAAAGGAGAAGGGGGAGGGAGGCTGAACGGGCCGGGCCCGGCCGGGCCCGAGACTTCGGGCAGGACCCAAGACTTCGGGCAGGGCCCGTCCCCAGCACCAGATTTACAGGTAGTTGGCTTTGGGTTGGGTCGGGGGGAGCGCGGGGTCGGGGGAAGCGCGGGTCGGTGGGGTCGTGGGAGGGAGGTCGCTTCGGTTCGGGTCGGGGGGAGGGAGGGAGAGGGAGGTCAGGTCGGGTCCAGTCGGGGGGGGGTCCGGTCCATGAGCTGGGGGGGGGAGTCGGGTCGGGTCCAGTCCGGGGGGGTTGAGTCGGGTCCGGGGGGGGGGGGGGGGAGCGCGGGTCGGTGTCGGGGTCCGGTTCAGTCCAGGGGCGAGGCGGGAGTCGGGTCGGGAGGAAGCAGGAGCTGGGCGTGGGAGGAGCCTTATTCACGCAGCCCCAGTGAGGCCATTCGGCCAGGGCTAGGGGCTGCGTGCTTCGGTCCCCTCCCACACAGTTTTGGGCGCCTGGAGCTACTGCACATGCGCGCCCACTGTAGCGCATGTGCAGAGGTCCCGGCACTGTTTTCAGCGCAGGGCGCAGGGACCTAGCTCCGCCCCCTACTGCTCGTGTTGCGCTGCGCCGAGTTGCAAACGACCTGCAGGGAGCTGGAGAATCTGGAAGTTTTTTTTAGGCGCACTTTGTGGCGCGAAAAACGGGCGTCCAGGTCGGGACTGCGCCGTTCTAGGCGCGGCTCGAAACTTGGGCCCGAAGTAACTATTAAGAGATAAGCTGTTGTTTTAAAAAAACTGCCTATACTTGTTAAACAACAAGAGTTCAATGAGGAAATTATAGCCTAAGGCTGGCTTTAAAACATAGTTTTGAAAGGTTAGTAGGGCTCCCCTTACTGGGGTGTAATGGTATAACATTTGAATTTAGCATTTTACAGAATCACAACTCCGAATGTAGATCAATCCTTCAGAAAGAAATTTGGTCAGTTTGCAGTCCAAAGCTTTACCAGAATGTTGCCAGCTATTACTGATACTTCATTATGTACTTTTTTAGCTCTTGGAAATACATAGAATACAATATAAAAACAGACCGTCCGCCACGAATTTATACCCTTAAACGTTTCCCTACAATAGAAATTAAGCTACCTTGACCCATGACTATGTTTCCTTTAAGTTGTGTGGCCGTGCAGTAATGGGAAAGGTCCCGCGCAGGCCGCTCACTGGCTTTTACATTGTAAACGTGCATGTGCAGAAATTTAAAGTAAGAATGCATTTTTTTTTAAAATACATTTTTAAAAACACCGAACAAAGCGCAGTTTATAGGGAGTATTGCCTGTGACTACCTGGATTAGTGCTGTTTTCCTTTTTAAAAAAAAATTGGTACTACATTGGCTAATCTCCAGTCCTCCAGCAAACATCAACCCTCAACAATAACTTGAAAGGTGAGCCCTGATTTTAACCTATCCTGCCGGGTTTGATTGATGCTTGCTTTATACCCAAGCCCATTTTGCTCTCCATCGGCCGGATGTAAAACGACTCGGTGTCCGACCACCCCTTTCCTGCCCTCTGGATTAGGTTGAATTATCTGCTGATATGGTTGGTTAAGTTAGTTTGTTGTACTTTAAAGTTTATATTACTTGTGTATAATATGAGATAATCTACTTAACACTCTCTTCCCTCTTTGCAGCTAATTTTCACTGTCACCAAGTTTAAGTTTTAGAAATCTTTACTCTCACTCTGTTCCCACCTCATCCCATTATCAGCTCATTCCATGATGTGTTCAGTATAAAGCTTAATGCCCAATTAACACAATTATACTGGTGAAAATGATGTACTTGCACTTGTTTTTTTAGTAGAACAATATACCTATCTCTGCTGAGGTAGTGAACTGCAATGGGGTTTGCAGTAAAGCAATTGACTATAACTGCAAATGACAGAGGATTTTTTTATTTGCCACTCTTTCAGTGTTGAGTTGAACAGCATCAATGGCATGGTATGGTGCCAGAGAGTAAATTCAGTGGTCCTGTGTTCCAAGCAGAGAACTACAATTGAAGGGAGCTTTTATAAGTTTTGGGTCTTGCCTTTGATAATTTCTCAGGTATCGCGGTGCTTGTCACTCTCGTAAGTGGTCTGAGCATCTTATGTTTTGGGGTGTGCCTCGACTACTAAAATCTACTTCTTTGATTGTGTAACTGAGGGGTGTAACAATAGTCTTCCTTGTGAATTGTGATTTTCGCATGTGTGCTTTTTTACTTGGTAAGCACTTGATAAGGCGAGGTCAGCTATGAAGCATTAAGATGCTTTATATCACAATACGCAAACATATGGAGCAACATTTAGGACCAAATTTATTTGTTTTAAATCAGCACAACTTGTCATTGCGTAATATTGGGCCTGAAATTCAGGCCTCCCCGGGTCTGTACAGAGTGTGTACGGATCCGGCGAGGCCCCGCATTGCGCATGTGCAGAAAACCGGCTGTTCTGATCTGTCGAGTTCTGTCTTGACAGATCCAACGCATCTCAGCAGCAAGGACGTCACATGGGCAAGATTGCGCTATGTGCCCATCTCTTACCCAGCGAATGTCCTTAAAACTCTTGCCTCTGGTAAAAGCAGGTGCATAGCCTACTTTTACCAGTGTAAGAATTTTAAAAGATATAAAAACGATATAAAAATAACATTTTAAACCACATTTTTCTGTTTAAAAACCCTGCCCACTAAGGTAAGTATATTTTAAACCCTAATTACAAAACTTTTTTAAAAAATCCAAAAATATATATTTTTTCTAACACATTTATTAACTTTAATTTAAATTAATGTTAAATATGTGATTTTTTTGTGTTTTGGTGTTTGGGGAGGGGGTGGTGTTCCTCAATCATAATGAGAACTCCTACTTACAGAGCTCCCATTATTATGAATGAGAATACTGTACCTTGATTGGCTGTCCAGTGCCATGTGTCTCCAGCTTCTCCCTGCGCATCTCCAAGATGTGAGCGTGCTCCGATACGCAGGGAGAGGAGGCCTCTGACTGGGATCACTGGAGGGCGCAGCAGCAAAAGGTAGGTGCGGATCTTTTTTACTATTTTCTGGTGAGCGCCCGCGGGAAGCCCAGCACCGGGAGTTCAGGCCTAATATAAAATCATGAACATGCTGCATTTCCCCACATATATCACAATGGGGCAATTGTAGTTTTTGGTGATAGTGTAAACGAGGTGATATCGGATCTGCTGCCCATTATACATCTCTCCTGATTTTCATAACGGATATCGGGAGTGAGGTATAACGGGTGACCAAAACTTAAAATTGCCAATAACTCCTAACCATTTTATTTCTCAGCCTGATGAAAGCTTGTCCTCACAGCTTTCTATTTAAAGAACCTGATTGCATTCGCTGGACCTGACTGCATTCACTGGACATTACTGCCCCATAGCTTTCTGTTTCTAAACCCTGACTGACTGCCGATGTCTCTTGTCTCATCGTTTATCTCCTGTTCATAGCCAGAAAGCATGTTTTTTTAATTGCTGAGAAAGGCTAATGACTGCTTATTATTTACAGTGTATGGAGAAATATCATCAAAGCTATCTGATTATCATCTTAACTAACATGCTTCAAAACACAACATTTAAAGGTGACTCATTTTTTATCGCCAAAACCTTTCTGAGAGAAAAATATGATCAAAAGATCCTGAAACGTGACTGGAGCATAGAATGGAGAATTGGCACTGCAGTATTGTTGACTGATCTCCCTTCAATGTTGTTCCCTGGTAAGAACACAGGATTAGTGAATTTTTCTTTTTATTAAGCAGCCAGCATTTTGCATATGTAAAGATAGCATCAGGCTCCATTGTTATTGTCATGTATGCAACCTTCATACAACTGTAACCTTCATGCAACCACACTGTACACTGTATATATGTCCTGGAAATGCACACCTTGACCACAGGGGGAGAACTTGTGGGAGACACTCCTCACCTGGGCACTCAGGTATTTAAAGGGAGGTCCCACGCAGGGTCATCACTTCTTGGTCCTGGAAATAAAGGAAGGTCACGTAATGACCATGTCTGCAGTACATGCCTCGTGTGATTCAGCAGCAGGGTGCAGGGACACCACATTTGGCGACGAGAAACGGGAATCACTGAACCACGAGGATGGCCACCGGTAGCACAGAGGAATGTTACTGTGTGGGTGAGGACTGGGACGACTTCGTTGGGAGACTCCAGCAGAGCGTCACACGAAGGACTGGCTGGGAGCGGCAGCGGCTGACAAGCGGAGGACGCATCTACTGACTAGCTGCAGTCCAAAGACGTATGCGCTGATGAAAGATCTGCTCGCACCCGAGAAGCCGGTGGACAAGTCCTTTGAAGAGCTCAGTGAGCATCTCAAACTGGCGAGTAGCGTACACATAGCCCGGCACCGGTTCGACATACACCGGCGTCGGGAAGGACAAAACATTTCGGAATTCGTTGTGGACCTGCGGCGCTTGGCCAGTCTCTGTAAGTTCACAGGCGCCTGCAGCGGGGAGGTGTTAAGGGATTTCTTCATTGAGGGCATTAGTCATGCCGGGATTTTCAGGAAGCTCATAGAGACCAAGGGCTTGACTTTAGAAAGGGCGGCGTTGATAGCTCAGACCTTCATGGCAGGGGAAGAGGAGACCAAGCGAATTTACGCGCACAGCTCTGGTTCCAACATGGTGATGGACCAGGGAGTTAACATTGTGAACGCGACTCAAGACCCCGCAGGCAGGCAAGGGCATTTCAAAACCGGCCAGGCAGCAACAGACTGGGGTGGGCCTGCAACAGGGACAATGGAAAGGGGATCGGCAATTCATGCCATCTCGAGGAACAATGCGTCCCATGATGGGACCATTGACACCCACCATCAGAGCGCTTAGAAACAACGAAAGGGACAATCAGAGAGGAATGCCTGGTAACAACAACCTCAGCTCATGCTGGAGGAGGAGTGGGGGTAGACATACTGCGAAAAGCTGCAGGTTCCAGCAATTTATCTGTTGGAATTGCAACATCAGTGGACACTTTGCCAGAATGTGCAGAAAGGCTGTAGCGAGGCTAATCTACGAGACAGAGGAACCAGACGAGGGGTCTGCAATGCAGAATGATGCTTGGGGCAAAGCCATGGATGCTGAAGTTCAGCGGGTTCATGTGGCTGACGTCCACAGCTCATATACCAAAACGCCAACCATGATGATGAAAGTTTTATTGAATGGCATCCCGGTGTGCATGGAGCTAGACACAGGAGCCAGCCAGTCCCTTATGAGCACCCAACAATTTGAAAGACTATGGCCACACAGAGCTAGCAAGCCAAAACTGGAACGCATTGACACGCAGCTACGGACATACACCAAAGAGATCATCCCAGTGCTAGGCAGTGCAAACTTGGTGGTAACACATAATGGATCAGAGAACCAGCTGCCACTCTGGATTGTCCTGGGAAATGGCCCCGCACTTTTGGGGAGGAGCTGGCTAGCCAAGATGAATTGGAAATGGGGGGATGTGCACGCCATTTCATCTGTGGAGCGAAGCTCATGCTCACAGGTCCTACAGAAATTCGGGGCACTGTTTCAACCCGGTGTCGGGACTTTCAAGGGCACCAAAGTAGTGATACGCATCACCCCGGACGCCAGACCAGTGCACCACAAAGCCAGAGCGGTGCCGTATGTGATGCATGAGAAAATTGAAAGTGAATTGGATAGGCTGCTCAGAGAGGGCATAATTTCGGCCGTTGAATTCAGTGACTTGGCAAGCCCCATCATTCCTGTTCTCAAAGGGGATGGCTCGGTCAGGATTTGTGGCGACTACAAGACCACCATCAACCGGGTGACACTGCAGGACCAATAACCGCTTCCGAGAGCGGAGGACCTTTTTGCCACGCTGGCAGGTGGCAAGCAGTTCACCAAGTTGGACCTCACTTCGGCCTACATGACTCAGGAACTGGCTGAAGAATCCAAGCTTCTGACCACCATCACGACGCACAAGGGGCTATTTATCTACAACAGGTGTCCGTTTGGCATTCGTTCGGCGGCCACTATCTTTCAGAGGAACATGGAAAGCTTGCTTAAATTCATTCCTGGAACAATCGTATTCAAAGACGACATCCTAATAACGGGTCGAGATACCAAGGAACACCTCCAAAACCTGGTGGAGGTGCTACGCTGACTGGACCGGGTAGGCTTGCGGTTGAAAAAGTCCAAGTGTGTGTTTTTGGCCCCAGAGGTCGAGTTTTTGGGCAGGAGGGTTGCCGCAGACGGGATCCGGCCCACCGAAGCAAAAATGGAGGCGATCCGCTGGGCGCCCAGGCCCGGCAACACATCGGAGTTGCGATCATTCCTGGGACTTTTGAACTATTTCGGGAACTTTCTGCCGAACTTAAGCACATTGTTGGAGCCGTTACACGTGCTCTTGCGTAAAAGTTGTGAATGGTTTTGGGGGGACTATCAAGAACGGGCTTTCAATAGGGCGTGGAACCTGCTTTGCTCTAACAAGCTGTTGACCTTGTACGACCCCTGTAAATAACTGGTTTTAACATGTGATGCATCATCCTATGGGGTTGGGTGCGTGTTGCAGCAGAGTAATGATGATGGCCGACTCCAACCGGTGGCCTATGCCTCCAGGTCGCTCTCCCAGGCAGAGCGTGGATACGGCATGGTCGAAAAGGAAGCACTCGCTTGTGTTTACGGTGTGAAAAAGATGCACCAGTACCTTTTCGGTAGGCGGTTCAAGCTAGTAATGCACCACAAGCCGTTAACATCCCTGTTGTCCGACAGCAAGGCTGTCAATGCCAATGCGTCAGCTCGCATACAGCGATGGGCTCTCATGCTGGCTGTGTATGACGACACCATACGGCACCGGCCAAACACCGAGAATTGTGCTGATGTGCTCAGCAGGCTCCCACTGGCCACCACTGGGGGGGCGTCGGAGCAAAGCGCTGAGATGGTCATGGCCATTGAGGCTTTTGACATCGCAGGTTCCCCCATCATAGCCCGCCAGATCAAAATCTGGGCCAACAGAGACCCCCTCCTGTCCATGTTAAAGAAATGAGTTCTGACTGGGAATTGGGTGCCCACACATGCGGCGTGCCCTGAGGAGGTCAGACCGGGGCAGCCGGGTAGTCATGCCCCAGAAAGGAAGGGAAGCATTCATCAGGAAACTCCACAGCGAGCACCCTGGCATCGTGCAAATGAAAGCCATTGCCCGGTCACATGTATGGTGGCCGGGAATTGACTCAGACCTGGAACACTGGGTTCACAGGTTCACGACGTGTGCCCAGCTGGGCAATGCCCCCAGGGAGGCCCCACTCAGTCCATGGCCCTAGCCCACCAGGCCATGGTCACGTGTTCACGTAGACTATGCGGGCCCATTCATGAGAAAAATGTTCCTGATCTTTGTCGATGCATACTCGAAATGGATCGAGTGTATCATATTAAACTCGTGCACGACATCCATCACAGTGGAGAGTCTGCGTCTGTTTTTTGCGACCCACGGCTTGCCGGACATTCTGGTCAGCGACAATGGACCGTGCTTTACCAGTCATGAATTCCAGGACTTAATGTCGGATAATGGCATCAAACACGTCCGGACAGCGCCGTTCAAGCCAGCTTCCAATGGCCAGGCGGAACGTACGTTCCAAGTCATAAAACAGGGCATGTTCCGTATCCAAGAACCTTCCCTTCAGTATCGTGTATCGTGTCTCCTGCTGGCCTATAGGTCCCGCCCGCACTCGCTCACGGGAGTTCCGCCAGCGGAACTACTCATGAAACACACGCTTAAAACGCGGCTGCCCCTCATTCATCCAGCCCTGGCAGACATTGTTGAGGGCAAGCGCCAGTCCCAAACCGAATGCCATGATCAAAACGCAAGCGGGAGGTGTAGAGAAATTGATGACCCAGTATTTGTTCTTAACCATGCTTTGGGACCCAAGTGGCTTGAGGGCACCGTAATTGGCAAAGAGGGGAATAGGGTCATAGTGGTCAGACTCAACAATGGGCAGATATGCCGGAAACACTTGGACCAAGTCAAGAAAAGGTTCAGCATAGACACTGAGGAACCTGAGGAAGAGCATGAGATGTTACCCACACCACTGCCAGTGGACAGGCAACAAAGACATTCACCAACATGCACAGTCCCTGTGGCCAGGCCGGAATCACCTCAGGTGACAGAGATGCATGTCAAGGCTCAGCCACCAGAGCCCCAACTGCGGCGCTCCACAAGAGAGCGTCGACCACCTGAAAAACGTAACCTTTGACACAAAAAGACATGAGGGGGGAGGTGATGTCATGTATGCAACCTTCATACAACTGTAACCTTCATGTAACTGTAACCTTCATGCAACCACACTGCACACTGTATATATGTCCTGGAAATGCACACCTTGACCACAGGGGGTGAACTTGTGGGAGACACTCCTCACCTGGGCACTCAGGTATTTAAAGGGAGGTCCTACGCAGGGTCATCACTTCTTGGTCCTGGAAATAAAGGAAGGTCACGTAGTGACTGTGTCTGCAGTACATGCCTCGTGTGATTCAGTAGCAGGGTGCAGGGACACCACAGTTATGCCTCTCACAGCAAAGTAGCCTGACAACACTTATTTTCTGGGCTTACGCATGAACCATGACAAATTGAGTGATGCACTAGAAGGCCACTGATAGTCAATCGGCAGCCCGTATTATACCACACCCGATTTAGTTTTCCATTGGTCAATGGAAAGGAAAATCAGGCGAGGTGTAAAACAGGCTGCTGATTCACTGTTGCCCAATTTACGCCAATTTCACCCCGCAATGCCTTCAGTAGCAGAGCAGAGAAGGTCGGAGGTCGAAAAATACTTGTTTTTTTAAATAATTTTTAAGCAGGGAGAGAGACCTTTTTTTTAAAAAAAAATCCTCCTTTCCATGCAATCTTGGTAAATGACACACACTAACAAAAGTGTAAATCCATTGTTCATAAAATCACGAGTCAACACTTGTACACAGATGTGAACGCAGAATGAGTCTCTTTCACCTATTTTCTTTGGTGGATGTCCCGTCTTATCAACACAGGAGGTCACTGCTCAAGAAAAAAAAGCAGATTCTGCTGCTCAGCATGTAATATCCTATGTCATAAATCTGTGTTAGGGCAAATAGCTAAAGGTGACACTGAACATCTGATCTCAACAGATTGTGCAGATGATATCTGTCAGTGTGTCAGAGAAAAACATTATCATGGAAAAGACACATTTTCTGCAGCTAATAAGATTTTTATGACACATTTGCTAAATGCAGTCAGATGTAAATGTTACCTTCCTCACGCTGTGGTTGATTTAAAAAAGAATTACATTTAGAAAATAAAATCATTCATGCAGTACAATTCCTCTGATACTTGCATGTCCAGTCACTGTGGAGCAGCAATCAACAAAGCAAATAGAATACTCCATTATGGTGCTAAATTAGTGAAGGATAAATTGGTGGATGTTGTGCTGAAAATGTACAGCACTCTTGGAGAGCTGGTGAGTCAAAGAGCGATCGGGAAGTGTGGAGCAGCCAGAGCCAGGACTAGAGAGGCAGAATTAAGGGATATGGGGACAGTGTGGGAATTAAGGGATATGGGGATAGTGTGGAAGGTGGAGTTGAGCTAGAAGATCAGCCATGATCTTGTTGAATGGCGGAGCAGGCTTGAAGGGTCAAATGGTCGACTCCAACTCCTATTTCTTATGTTCTTAATCATTAACATGCATGTGGTTTTGGTCTGTTGCACATGCATTCTTCATTTTAGGCCTGAGTCAGGGTGGATCCTGGGGAACTGTGTGTTGCTGTCTACTAATGGGGGAGGATGTAGCCGTGATCAAAGTTATTGATTTTTTTTTGGTGGGAAGATGAAAGAGCAATTGGAAAGTGGCCACTTTATGGGTAAGATTGTGATTTTCTTTTGGGAAATAATTTTTTGTGTTTTAATTATTTGACAATTTACTTTTTGAGTCTGTGACAGGTTTGGTTAGGAACTGTCATGGAGGATGTCTCTTGAAATATGTTTTTAGGGTGTTCTTTTGAGTAATATTATTGGTGATTAATGAAAATACAACAATGACGAATTTGGAGAAAGAAAACAGAAAGTTAAACAATGAGGACGAAAAAAGATATTTAACCAATTAAGAAGAAAGGAATGATAAGCATTCAAGGAAATAGAATTGATGTATGTTCACAACAGACACAGTACCTTGGCCTAGAATTTCCTCGAACCGATTTACGTCAAAATTACACTGATTTTGACAACAGCAATTTATACCAACATTTCCGAAGAATCCAATCAGCATCAGCCTGAACAAAAATTAACTGTAAATCAACATAAACAATCTAGGCCCTAAGAAAGTGAAGAACATATGCCATCCATATTCTTTAAGTCCTTCTTTATTTTATTGATATTCTGAAAATTAAAGTTTGAAGCCAAACTATTATTTATGTACATTAAGCACAACAGATTCTGATGTCATAAAACACATTCAAAGATACAGAAAATACAGTGCAGGGCTCAGTAAGGAGAAATAAAGCAAAAATCCGGATAAAACACGAGAAGCAGTGATTTCAGCTTCTGCCGAGTCTAAAATTGTTCAGAATTGGCGTAAACTTGCATTCTCTGAGCTTTTCCAAAGGGGCGGGACTATGTTAATGAGCCAAGTGGGGTTTCAGCGGCATAACTCAGGAGCGGTGCAAATGAACAAGGAAATTTGCACGTAGCAATGTTTCAACGTGAAACTGGCGTAAATCAGGTACACACGAATTTCTTCGGCAAAAATTGCACAACTCTGATCTTGCGACATAGTTTCACGAAACGTTTGAGAAAATTCCAGACCTTTACTTCGATAAATAAATGGATATTAGCAGCAAAGAACTGTGAGATGATCATATTTTCTCTTTTAAATATATCCAGAGCTGCAGATAGTGAGGGGTTCATAGTAGGATAGGATATGCCTATCTGTTCTCATTCCATTGTGAAACCGATAGTAAAATAGATTTGTGGTGTGGTTTTACTTACGAGTGCAAGCGTAATCTCTTGCAAAAATCCGACAATAATTACTATGTACCTTATTAGATGACAAACTCGTACTGGATATAAAGTTACACAATTTCAACTATTTGTTGATAAACCTGCAGTAATAATACTACAGTTGACAGTTCTTAAGAAAGGACGCCCTCATGTATCATGAAAATGGAACCAGATCATCTGGTGGCTCTGTGGTAAAGGCACTGAGCAATGCAGACTTGAAGGTACCAGGTCTGATCCTTGGTCTGTGCTGAGTCAGTTTAGGTGCTAAATTGGCCTCTTAATCCCTGGGTTTGGAAAGGAACTCTACCCTATAGGTATCGGTCCCATTAGGAGGGGAGAAAGAGCACTTGGAAAAATACAACAGAGCACTGACTATTGGCACTAATGGATTCCGTTGTCATTAAACTTTTTTTATTCGTTCCTGGGATTTGGCCAGCATTTATTGCCCATCCCTAATTGCCCTTGAGAAGGTGGTAGTGAGCCACCTTCTTGAACAGCTGCAGTCCCTGGTAAAGGTATTCCCACAGTGCTGTTAGGGAGGAAGTTCCAGGATTTTCACCCAGCGACGATGAAGGAACAGCAATATATTTTCGTCAGGATGGTGTGCAACTTGGAGGTGATGGTGTTCCCATGCGCCTGCTGCACTTGCCCTTCCAGGTGATAGAGGTCATGGGTTTGTGAGATGCTATCGAACAAGCCTTGGCAAGTTGCTGCTGTGTATCTTGTGGATGGTACACACTGCAGCCACGGTGGGCTGGTGATAGATGGAGTGAATGTTTAATGTGGTGGATGGGGTGCCAATCAAACGAGCTGCTTTGTCCTGGATGGTGTCGAGTTTCTTGAGTGTTGTTGGAGCTGCACTCACCCAGGCAAGTGGAGAGTATTCCATCACACTCCTGACTTGTACCTTGTAGATGGTGGAAAGGCTTTGGGGAGTCAGGAGGTGAGACAGTCGCCTCAGAATACCCAGCCTCTGACCTGATCTTGTAGTCATAGTATTTACATGGCTGTTCCAGTTAAGTTTCTGGTCAGTGGCAAGTCCTAGGATGTTGATGGTTAATGGGATTCGGTGATGGTAATGCCATTGAATGACCAAAAGAACATAAAATAAAATTTTGGTTTTACATGGCTTTCCACAAATGTTCACTCATCGGAGTAACAGATCCGACAAAAAATGAGATAACTGTGATTATTGAAAGTAAATGCTCAAATATACCGTAAATAAGTTGGTGGAACTTATGGAAGATCTTCAAAAGTAACTCAGCCAGATTTTGAAACAAAACTATTTTCCTGCATGACCATTTGTAATTTCTCTTTTATTTCTCTTTCTTGAAGGCACTGAATTCTGGAGAGCGGTTTTTCACAGGCGCTAGCAACCCTCTGGGATCCTACCGAAATTGACATTCTTTTGTGAGCCTTGGCAGCAAGTCTGATTAATTATTTGATCCAGGTATGTCTTTACTCACTATGCCTTTAACCATAACAGTGTCAAGGCGTTATAAGGAATTTGTCACAAAGGGAATAATTATGAGAAGGTCGAAGATTGAAAATGAGGAGTGCAGGGAGGGAGGGGGGGTGGAGTAGGGAGTGGTGGTGGAGGGCTGGAGTAGGAGGGGTGGGGTTGTAGTAGGGGGTGGTGGAGGAGTAGAGGGTGATGGGATGGGGTGTGTAATAGGGGGTGGGGGAGGGTGGGGTGGACAGATGGAGTGGAGTAGGGGGTGGGGTGGGGGTGGTGTCGTGGGTGGGGGTGGATGAATTAGGAGGAAGGGTTTGGATAAGGGGGTGGGGGGGTGAAGTAGGGG